>NC_088710.1:53373183-54725683 GCF_963576615.1 Watersipora subatra | reverse complement strand
AATCTTTGACTTGTGTTTACACTTCCTGTATAAGGAGCAGCAATGTTGGAGAGGATCTACAACAACGGTCTACTATTGGTTGATAGTTTTGCCTGTTGGTCTAGTAGTATTGGTAAGTGGCCAGTTTTTTTATATTACCACTTTATATTGATCGCCTCAATCCTTATCGCCCCAATCGCTGTAATCAAGTATGAGTAGTTAGTTATTCTACGGTATGTTCAGATGTAATACTACGACTAAACACAAATAATATAACGTGAAATTCAAAGCTACAAAAGACTTATAAACTAATAGTAATAAGTGGAGAAATTGTTTAGACTAAAACTTATCTGGAAAGTCAACATTTTCTTCACTAAAAATTTGTTTTGCGGTGTCGCTCACCAGGTTTCTTTGTTTGAAGTTAATTGAACTTTTTTATGCAGTTGCAATCGGAAACACCCTAAAAACTTGTATACTTTTACCATTAATCAGGCTTTCTAATCTTCTTATTTACATATACAATTATGGCCAAAAGTATTAACATTTTGTGACATCAATTAAGTTTTTGCTCTTTTACCGCCACTCTGTGCTACGCAGACCAGACAATATGCTTATCAAATAATTTCCCAGAAAATTTTCTATCTTTGAAAACATTTATGTAAAACAAAAACTATTTCAGCAGGCTCTGGGGGGCATGTAAAACCAAAGTTTTTCTCGAACAAAGTTTGGGGTCAATCTCTGAGGCCAATTCCTCAATAAAAATGGTTTTATTGTTAGAAGTTTTAATTTCATTAGAAAGATTTAATTCTCAGCTTTCTAATGATCTGCAATATGCAAGGCTTAAATAGATTATCCAGGAAGTAGTCTATTAAAAGTTAATCCAATTTTGCTAAATGGACGAGGCAACAAAAGCAGGGGCCTTAATACTTTTGGCCGCAATTGTAGTTCTTTTAATGCTGAAGCCATTTTGATTTTTAAGTATTACCAACAGTCTCAGAGACATAAATATTTTATAACGGCTTTTTGATAATTCACTTTTAGCCTCAACAACTTGATTTGCTAAACGAAAGCTTACAAAAAGGCCATAGCTATACGCTTATCAAAGCTGAATTTTGATTTCTTAAGCTTGGATGAGAGAAGCAGTTGATCTATTTTATCTGCATCAACATCTGCCTTCAAAACTGAAGTTTAATTAAAAAACATATTGTTAAGAATTACAATATTGTACTTTTACCACAAATAATTGATACAATTGTGATTCCAAACACAATAAACTGGATCGCGCAACCATACAGCAGGAAATACTCGAAACGATGTAAATATGATCAGTTCTTACTCATGTAACCGCTCTTTACAAACATGGCTCACTTTGAGAGCTTCAAATTGACACGTGGGCCTAAGGCTAAACAATTCTGTTGAAACTGAAGTTAGTATTTTATCATTTTTATCATTTGTCAAAAAAACACTTTTTATGAATATTATTTCTTGGCGACTATATTTTAAACTTTTATTCTGAAATCATCTTGAATCAGAACCTTTTACAATTCCGACCTTTCTTAGCCTCGAATGAACAGTTTGTCTTTTGTCACGCTGACATCATTTCGATTTGTGAACCTTAGCCATCCAGAAAATTAGATGAACCCAGAAGTTCAAAACACAACTTATTGGCAGCAAATAACATGATGCCACCTAATCTAATTATTAGAAAATCATTAAGTGACACTTTGGCTAACCGGGGAGAAACTGTCCGAGTTGAGCATTGCGCAGCAGCAGTGGCCCTAGTCAAATGCCTTCGCGGTAAGGAAAAGATGAGTGAGCCTCTCACCTATTGCATCATAACCGCTGCTCAGTAATGTTCTGATTGATCCTACGCAGATGCTAAAAAATTATTTCTAACCGAGTGTTCTGAAAAGTTCATGATGCTTGTTATAGCATTTCCCTTTATTCAGGCTTGCTCTTTACTCGTTCATAATTTCCGCTGCTTACAGAGAGTTTATGACTCGCGAGTTATCACTCAGCTAATATGTAACTACACGGTAGAACATTTCAGTGCAGTATTTTCCTATTTGTTTACATAGTCAAACTTTCTATGACTGATGAGGGCACTCTTGCACCCCCTCGCTTTGAATGAAACAAAAAGGACTCAAAACATAATAAAAACAGACATTCGCAGAATATATGCAAACAATATGTTATTGGAAGGTCATTCTATAAAGAGTTCACACAGCAGCAACATATAAAAAAACATTTATGATCTTTGGCTGTTTTCTTGCCTCTTCTTTGCTGTTATCTGATTAAAATGTGGTTCCTTGCGGGTAACTAAAATGGCCAGATCATTTTTAGGATTGATGACGTTTACGATATTTACATATCTTCTTCTGGAACAGTAACCTTTTTTATACACACACTTCTATGCAAGAGTTGTGATTATTAATTCAACATATTCAGGACTTTTATTTTGTTTTCTCAATTGGTATTAGTTGCATCATTACCAAATCATCTTATATTGTAATCGTATCATAACTGACTTGATTTAGCTATTACTTACAAATTATTTCCCATTTACATTTATACCTTTTTACAGCTGTTTCATTTTGTTTCTTAATTTATTTGACTCGCACAAAACATTTTTCTCACGATATGAAGTTTGAAGGTGACAGTTGTTTGACAAAGTTTGAAAACCTTTACAGTTGTTTTATTTTTCTGTTATTTTATTTAAACTGCACAAAACATTTTTCTCATGATATGAAATTTCAAAGTTGAAATAGTAACTGTTGTTATATGTTAAATAAAATAAATGTTTTGTGCAAAGACTTTTATTACTCAGCAAAGCCGGACACTCAGCTAGTATGGAATAAAGGAGATTTCTTTGCTACCAGACCATTATTTTCTGTTTGTTGCAAAGCATTTTGAGCTGCTTTTGCGTATGTATTTGTAGGCAAATACTGTGTTCCTGATCATCATCATCCGAATACTTGTTACAAAGCTGCACGCAGTTAATATTGAAGATCGTGTGCAAATCAGGTAAGCGCAAATATTTGAAGTCACTGGTCTGCAAACGGCTAAATCTCCATGGCTTATTAAATTAAAATAAATTGAATTAGCCCGAGTAACTCTTGCACCCACTTTACAGCTCGTGAACGCTAACGTCATAACCTTGTCAGTGTCTAATACCATTATTTATTACGAGGGAGGCTATTGAGCTGACTCTTGCGTCTGCTCATTTATAGCGTGTTGTTGCCTGCCCTGATGGCTCCCGTGGCTTTTTTATGCTCGGACAAAAGTAGTAATTAGGAGCTACCAACGTCTAACATCCAAATTAGGCCTCAGCAGTAAATATATTGCTGTTACCAACAACTTACTTTACTTACTATCTAGGAATCATGGACGGCTGCTCCATACGTCGTGTCTGAGGTAAAGAGCTGTATAAATTCCTGGAATTTATGTTGCTTATTGAATTCTATATTGTTCAGACTGCTCTTTGGTGCGCTGCTCTTACATGGTTTAGTGATTTGGGCCAGCTCTGGCTGTTTTTTCATTTTGAGCTCAAACTGGCAGCCATTCCTGCGAGGCCCTTATCGTATGGGTTGGTCTGCAATGAATGTGTGACTATTCATTGATGGTGTTGGCTCTCGCTGTAGTCTGAGGCGCCCTTGAGGGTGCGCAGCTATTGGCTCATCCGCTATTATATATCCTCTGATTTTGTAACTCCCGTGTGTTGTTACTGACAGCAACAATCCACCTGTGGTTACTAACTCTGACTCCTCAAACCTCTCTACAAGTTTATGCAATTGCAGCTCCTCAAAATATTTGTCGTCAATGCCTGGAATTTTCCAGAAAGGATTCTGTTGATAACAAGCACTAAACTTACTCAGCCGTAGTGACAATACAGTGTAGGTGCGATGACACATAACAAAAGCTTATAATTTTATACTTGTTGAATGCATATTCTAGCATACATAAATCTAACAGCTAACTAACCATATAACGTAGCATAATATTTTACCATTATTAGCCTTAGGAATTATACTAACAAAGTATAGCGGATAATAACATAGACCTGCTTATCGATGTCAATTATGCTGTTGCTCTCAATAAACAAGCCACAAACTTGTTCAACAAGTTTAATAAAACTATAGCCATGAGCTGACACTGTGCCAGCAAAAATCGACACTTTATTATATCGACATAATTTAAAATATCCACACTATAAAAAATACTCTTCTTAAGAGAAAGTCAGCTCTAACAGATTGACATGATCGTGCTAAAAAGTAGTCGTAGTACAAAACAAAAAATATGGCCGAAACTTTGCAGTAACAGGAAATTGGATCATTTATTTGTTATTACTGACCTTGACACGCACCGCTTGTGGTGATCACTACAGTCATTCAGTTTTATTATTCATCAACACACAGAATGAGACATCACGGATTCGATTAAAAAAATCCATCTTGTTAAGTGCCTCCAACCAGCCGACAAATATTATAACCTTAATTTACCAGGATCGACATTTGAGCAGATTGATCAGATTTTGGTCGCGGACAATAGCTAAATCATATGATATTGCTTTACAATAAATAAGGAAATGTAATTATTAATTTGCTTCTGAGTTAAGTTTGAAGATCTATTTTTTGTGCAAATCATTTTTTAATCAAACTCAGACAACCAGGATCTACGCCATCTTTTGCCCTTCAGAAACAATCTTCATTAAAACCGTAAAATAAAAGGTAGCAGAATTTAAGCTAAAATTAGATCAATTCAGATACAGTCAAACCTCTACATAGAAATTGTCCAACCATGACTTGAAATTTTAGTGAATATTACATGTTCTTGACATATGAAGTAATTTTTAACATACAGAATCTGAAAGTTCTTGAAAATTCCAATTTTGTGAGGAATTGTAAAATATACGATAAAAACTAACTATAAAACAATAAAAAATGTTAACAACAGTGAACAATATATAGATCAAATTGTTAAACTTTATTTGATGTAAGTTCGAGTAGATTAAGCCTCATTTTTCTATATTTTAGTCTCCTACAAAAATTATGCATTTCCATGTCTTTGAAGTGAAGTAACCATAGCAACATTTTTACTGGGTATTACTTTATTAATCCAGCATTTTACATATGAGTTAGACTTTTGCTTGAAGTTTTATTTGCAAAGTTATATAAAGCATATATGGATATGCTTGACATACATGTATTTATCATTATTTTTTAAGCTCAAGAATAATTTAAACCAACTAGAACTTATAATTACAAGGAAGAATATTCGTACCAACTCGGAACCGTTTTGACATACAAAGGAAATATTGAAACAAGTTGAAGGATTATGCCTAGGTTTGGCCAGAGGTTTATTCTGAAATAACACGAGATCATGAAAATGGTGAATGAATAGCTTTAGCACCATGTAAGCTAGGATTATCTAGTGTGTTTCCTTGTTAACCTCAATGTTTCATCCGCAGCAAATTTTCTCTCTGTTCGTTTGCATGTACTTGAAAATTGTATGATGTAATTGTGAAATAAATGGGTTTTCGTAGAAAAGCGATGAAGGCAACAGTTGTCTTGCTGCCGCTCCTGAGTGCCACGGGAATTCTCTTTCTAACAGCTCCTGACCTCGAGCACAATCCTAAGCTCCACTACGCCTACCGGATAACTAATGGAGCTCTGGTTATAGCACAGGTTTGTAGTTGTAAAGCAACAACCAATAAAGCCTTGGTTATAGCACAGGTTTGTAGTTGTAAAGCAATAACCAATAAAGCCTTGTTTATAGCACAGGTTTGGAGTTGTAAAGCAATAACCCATAAAGCCTTGATTGTAGCACAGGTTTGTAGTTGTAAAACATTAATCAATAAAGCCTTGGTTATAGCACAGGTTTGTAGTTGTAAAACATTAACCCATAAAGCCTTGGTTGTAGCACATGTTTGTAGTTGTAAAGCAATAACCAATAAAGCCTTGGTTATAGCACAGGTTTGTAGTTGTAAAGCGATAACCAATAAAGCCTTGGTTATAGCACAGGTTTGGAGTTGTAAAGCATCAACCAATAAAGCCTTGGTTATAGCACAGGTTTGTAGTTGTAAAACATTAACCCATAAAGCCTTGGCTGTAGCACAGGTTAGTAGTTGTTAAACATTAATCTATAAAGCCTTGGTTATAGCATAGGTTTTTAGTTGTAAAACATTAACCCATAAAGCCTTGGCTGTAGCACAGGTTAGTAGTTGTTAAACATTAATCTATAAAGCCTTGGTTATAGCACAGGTTTGTAGTTGTAAAGCATCAACCAATAAAGCCTTGGTTATAGCACATGTTTGTAGTTGTAAAGCAATAACCCATAAAGCCTTGTTTATAGCACAGGTTTGTAGTTGTAAAGCAATAACCAATAAAGCCTTGTTTATAGCACAGGTTTGGAGTTGTAAAGCATCAACCAATAAAGCCTTGGTTATAGCACAGGTTTGTAGTTGTAAAGCAATAACCAATAAAGCCTTGGTTATAGCACAGGTTTTTAGTTGTAAAGCAATAACCAATAAAGCCTTGTTTATAGCACAGGTTTGGAGTTGTAAAGCATCAACCAATAAAGCCTTGGTTATAGCACATGTTTGTAGTTGTAAAGCAATAACCCATAAAGCCTTGTTTATAGCACAGGTTTGTAGTTGTAAAGCAATAACCAATAAAGCCTTGTTTATAGCACAGGTTTGGAGTTGTAAAGCATCAACCAATAAAGCCTTGGTTATAGCACAGGTTTGTAGTTGTAAAGCAATAACCAATAAAGCCTTGGTTATAGCACAGGTTTGTAGTTGTAAAGCAATAACCAATAAAGCCTTGGTTATAGCACAGGTTTGTAGTTGTAAAGCAATAACCAATAAAGCCTTGTTTATAGCACAGGTTTGGAGTTGTAAAGCATCAACCAATAAAGCCTTGGTTATAGCACAGGTTTGTAGTTGTAAAGCAATAACCAATAAAGCCTTGTTTATAACACATGTTTGTAGTTGCAAAGCATTAACCCTCTCCAACTTGGGTCTGTGTGTAGACCATGCCTAAAAATTATTTTGGTACCCAAAAAATATTTCAAAGCCGATCAAAAATTTTGAAATGATAAACCTTTATAACTCGGTTTCCGCCCAAAAAATTTAAGATTTGTTTGTCTCAGATTTTGACCATAAATTCAGTTCTCGACCAAACTGGAACATGCGCATTTGAATCAAACGTTCGGAACAGCTCCGGAACCAGCATGTTTATACGTTTAACGACGTTGTTATGAGCCCCTTTTGGAATGTTCTCAAAAAAGGGGAGAAGTTTCGCGTCATAAATTCTTTACAAAAAGGAGCCATCAGAGAGAGCGTCGCCTCTACTGAAAAGACTTTCTAGGGACGCAACTCCTCCAGCCGAGTTACCCTAAAATGTTTTGGAGAAGGATTCTTCTTCAAAGATATGAAGTAAACGTGCCATTGCTGTTTCTATTTTCTTTTTCACACGATTTTTTATGTAACTGATCTGTTGCATTTATTTGCTGTTTCATTATCAATTTCTGTGATTTTTGGTATTGTATCGTAACCTTTAATATTTTCGATGTTTTAAGAACAAAGCAGACAAAATATTTACTTTTTGTTTTCTTTTTTCATGATCATAGATAGAAAATCTTTTATCAAAGTTAAACACGATCTATATCTACCCGTTTTTATTTATATTATGCAGTATACAGTACAGTTTATGGTGTAAAATGTTAAAAAATACTTTACCGAAGTTGTTAACTCGACTAGGAACGGATTAAAACTTATATACATTAATTTTATTGGAAAAACTTGTTTCGGATCTCGAACAACTCGGTTTTCGACCAACCTTCTGGAACAGATTGTGTTCGAGAACCGAGGTTCCACTGTATTACCTTAAATGTCCACCCAGCATGTAAATCAAAATCTAAAGTTTGGCTTGAAAATCCTGGTTTTGACATGTACCTGCCGTGTAAGTTGACCCTCCTTCTCTGGCTCAAACCATTTGATTACTAATAGCTTAATCAGCAACAAAGGTGGGCGTAGCTGAAGAAATGGCATTCCAAAAATGCCATCAGCAAAAAATGCCCTTGTTTTTTGTGCCGTCGGCATTATGTACATCAATTAATAAAAGAACGCGAGACGACAGTTCTAGTGAAAACCACGAAGTACGACAAACAATACTTCATCATCATATTGACCCTCCTCACCAATACGTAAAATTAAACTGTCACCTATGATAATATGTACACTTTTTACAGAAAAGTCACACTGCAGGACAAGTTTCTGTCAGAAATCGTGATTCATGTATAAAACAAAGAATGGATGGATGATAGTGGATGTGTCAAATGGATTACCGAAGTGCGAGCTTGTGGGCAGAATGAATAAAGTGTTAAATTAAAAAAACATGTTATTCGATAAGATAATCCTATCGATGACAATTTGAATAGTGAAGAATGAGACTTTGTGTTTGATCTCATGTTGAGTAGGATTACTAGTTTTTTACTGTTTTATAAATAAATCCCTCTATGTCATATCATGTAAGTTTGATTTGTGATGGTTTTTTGAAGTTGAGTTTCACTAGGATTCGTGTTATGAAAATGTGACTCCCGTATTTGTTGAGGATGGATTTTAAAGCTTGTAATCCAAGCTTATAATCCAAAATTTTAATGCCTCGGCGTATAAGTCGAAGATCAAATTTTTGATTTATACAGAATTTACAGTAATTCATATTGAGCCAACTTGTTTAACAGCACCAGGCAAATGAACAACAGCAGTCGTTTTAAACCAATATAACAAATGTCAAAATATGTTTGATATTCAGATATGGAGACTTCAACATTTTTTATTTGTAATATTTTATACACGTAATATATAATGTATATTTACCACAAAGAATGTATAATTACATTTTAATAAACCAATTAGATCCTTTGTTTTTTGTTCAAATTTTGAGCTAATCATTCCGTTGTAAAGTCAGCACATTGAGTGATGAAAAGCCAAGAGTAGTGTAAACACAGCAGCAAGTCAGGTTGGGTATTCTGCTGGCATAAAGAGTAACTTGTGTTTTTATTTGTCACAATTTAGGTTAGGGCTGAAATAAGGCGTTTTTTTACCATAATCATCATTATCATTATTATTTTAATACTCCTTTTAATATTATTTTTTGTTGTCCCACGACCAAACGAGCGGAGCGAATGTTTGAGAGTTTTATGATAAATGCATGTGCACACAACTCACGAAAATTATTCATCAACAACGTCGCAAACCCTTGTACCGAAATCTCATCAACAAATTTAACCATTTTTGTATAGAGTCATTTAAGTATAATAACGATACAAAACACATAAAAACATATTTAAATATGTTACCAAGTCTTTGAAAATTGTCGACATATTCCTAAACTTTACCCATCTGATCGAATTATACACAAATAGACAGATTAATTTGGCCAAAAATCGTTATTAAAACTTGCCAAGCCTTGCTTTTATCAAAATTAAGACCGGCAAACGAACCGCCGAGCGACAGAGAATAGAACCATTAAGTTGTGCGCATTTCATGAAAGAATAACGTGCACATTTCACCAGTCTATTATAGCATTGTCGAATTGCCGAAGGTTTCTGTAATTAATGTAGAAGTACTGAAATCGTTTCTTTTTTGCCGATTTCAAAGTAACTGACATTTTGGAAACTTTTGAGTACTTTGGTGTTCTAACTGATGTCCAAAGCAGTGAAAGTAAAGGAAATGACGATGATATTTTTTCTAACGATTCTTATGAGATTATTACAATATTTAATTATAAGTTTGGATGACTATTGAAGTGTTATAGTCACACTAACAACATCGATGATGGGCAATATGTTACTGTTATTATTTTTTCTAAATAGTTTTGTTAAATAGATTTTCTAAAAATCTATATATCACAACTTCTTGATA
The DNA here is from genome assembly GCF_963576615.1 of Watersipora subatra. Taxonomy (NCBI): domain Eukaryota; kingdom Metazoa; phylum Bryozoa; class Gymnolaemata; order Cheilostomatida; family Watersiporidae; genus Watersipora; species Watersipora subatra. The sequence continues at coordinate 54,715,779 of NC_088710.1, read as the reverse complement.
TTGTTAGCTATGACGTTTTAAAATGTAAACAAAATTGTGCATTGGTTTTCTATTTTTACTGTATTACTATATTAATAATATTGGTTATTTTAATAATATCAGTGCATTTTACTTCTAATATTGGCCAATATTGCATTTCTTCTATTGCAGGGAGAGAGATATAAACATATAATCTTTTCCTTTCATTATTGCTGTTTGTCATGACCAAACACTTTTTTAAATAGATTTTCCAAAAATCTATATAAATATCACAACTTCTTGATATTGTTAGCTATGACGTTTTGAAATGTACCGGTAAACAAAATTGTGCATTGGTTTTTTATTATTACTATATTAATAGTATTGATTATTCTAATAATATTAGTGCATTTTACTTCTAATATTGGCCAATATTGCATTTCTCCTATTGCAGGGGAGAGATATAAACATATACTCTTTTCCTTTCATTATTGCTGTTTGTTGTATATAATAACACCCACACCCAGTATATTACAGCTACTATTGCAGTTATCCTATTGCACTGTTGTGCCATTTGACTGCTAATATTGCATTTCTCAACCATCAGTACCCTTTCTTTTTTCCAATATCACTTTGGTCGGGGGCTGTATGACAGGGGAATTTCTAGTTATTTTTATGGCAGTGGACAATCGTCTGGTTGAGCAGTAATAATATAATAAATTAATATATCTATATTAATAAATCCTGCTCCGTCATTGTGTGTCTGTCTGTCTAGACGCTGTGCGTTTCCACAATTTGTCACCGATTTTTATTAAACTTGCTACCGATGCTCCGTTTCTTTTGACAAACCCCTTAAAGTATTTGGCTTCAAAACTCTGTCTGGTTCCTGAGAATCTGCCTCTTAAACACCCACCTACCAACTATCTTATCAAAAGTGAAATAAATTCTAGGCATCGCCTAGAATTTACATACAATTATATGTGAAAAGCTTACTTGATATGTAAAAAATATAATGTCTCTTAATGATTACTGTGAGGGTCATTTAGAGCTGTTATAGCCAGAACCAGTTATAACCTTGCCTTATCTGAGTTGGTGCTTTGGCTACATAAGTAGGTCGATTTAGCATGCCAAGAGGGCTCTCACTGAATTTAGCTAAATTAAACCAAAAACTGCTTACTAATTTCTCCGCCCATGACAAAGCTGTCTGCATGAATGGAATGCCATGCAGTTGCTAAGTATTTACATTAGGTGCCACTGACACCTTCAACTGTCACATTCGACACGAGTAATGATCTGGAAAAATTAAATTTAGCTGCAGTTTAGATGGCTTAAGAGGTTATCTTTATAGTGGGGCGTGTATCTGTTCACGGAAAGGGGTAACTGACAGCCTTTTTTAACACTTAGACACATTATAATTGTTCAATCTGCCAACTTTTCTTAGTTTTCGGGAGATTATTGAAATTAATAAAATATAATCTGTTTCAGGGCATCTCAGTGTCGGTGATCTTCTGCTTTTTTAATGGTGAAGTGCGATCGGCTGTGCTGAACTACTGGAAGCAGTGGAGGTCAGGGTCATTCCGTTACAGATCATCAAGGGCATCATCATTGTGTGTTACACAGTCAGAGGTAATTAAAATTGTTACTCTAATTTAGTTCAAGGTCAGATACAACCACCTTTATTAAACTAAAAACATTTTCACTTTTTAAAGCAAAGCGTTTTGAGAAAGCAACGAAGTAGCGGAAATAGACAGAAAACAGATCTTTGACCTTTGCAACTACTCAAAAGATTTTAAAATTATTTTGGCAAAGATTATTCCAAAAAGTCACAACCAAAAATTGGCATCATATTTGAGACAGAAGTCAAGGATTAGAGGTAAGATCACTCGGTTTGCAATCAATAACCTTAGGGGCAAGTCTCCTAAAAGGTCAATAGTGGGTGGAGGTGGAGCACCGCAGGACTTAGTGGGAGAATCTAGTCCTAAACATATTTTTGCTTCATGCTTCACATTCCTGACCACATTAAAATGCTCTCATTCTGGGACTCATTTTGGTTTTAAACATTGGAGGAGTTTGTAGACAGCTACACCAGCATTTAAAAAGGTTAGCTCTAGACCTAGTATCCAGTAGCTACTAGTCAGCAATGTTTAGTAATAGATGAAGCGGTTTTCACTCACCAAGCTCCAGCCACTGCTCTGTCAGAATACAGACTACTCTTCCTTGTTGATTCGGCAGAGAAAGCAAGTAAAGGTCATATGGCCCTTTTTATTACCGACAATGGGCTATTTGGACAATTGAACTCAAGCCTGTTGCTTACAGGTCATTTGTTTTAGACCAAAAATGCTAAATAACAATTATGTGGTGATTTTTTGTTCATCAACGACAAACAAAAAATGCCTAAAATTTTCATCTAAATATATTATTTTAGTAATTCTATTAAGCATACTAGCGAGCAAGATTTTCTCTTGTCATATCTGAAAGTTTTAGTGAGCGTAAAATGGGAAAAATTCGTAAGTTCTGCAATGTGTGAAATTCTGTTAAAAAGCTTTTAAACCTTATTTCCAACTTTGTGTGACTTTGGATTTTTCGTGTTTAGCGCTTCATATTTATTACTATTTAGATGATATTCTGGAAATATCCTGTTCTACCCAAACTCAAGCTCACAAAATACAGACACACCATAAGTAAGGGTGAATGTGTCAAGGATATCTTGTTGTAACCATTGATAGCGCAAGAGTGTATCCGGTGTTTTGCCATGACTGCAGCTAGTAAAACTGAATTTATCCTTATAAGCCAAGCTATGCTTGAAATAAGGAGAACCCGACCACTATTAGAAATGAGTTACGACTTTGCAAAAACACAGACATGTTGCGTTGAGATGACAAAGTAGTATAATACTCAAACCGGATACAACTCTGGAAGTTTTTATGTTGTCTTGCAACTACTGTAATAAAGTTACTATGAGTGCCTGTTAGTTGAGCCTGCTTCAAACAAAGCTTGCATTGGAGCAGCAGTTGCCACTCTGGCCTATGCTCATCTCTTTTGGTTGGTTAGTATTCGAGTGCTTTCTATAAATATCATTTCAGCCGAGGCCAAAGGCTACTAGAAATGTTGTCACATTATTTGTTGACATTATATAGTTACAGGTTTTGGAGCGATGCAAAAACATCAAATATCATATAGCTTCTAGCATAGCGTGTCTAGTTTGTACAGTTAATAAAAGAACTGTGTCACCTGTATGTTATGGTTACGGCATCATACAAAACAAATAAACATTTCAAATATCTTCGGATCCACGCATCGGCCAAGATAAACATTTCACAGAAACTAGTGAGAAACAGCGAGCGGATAGATAAAATTAGGCGCTGTTTGTTCTTATGCCATTTTGTTAAAAGTAAACAATTATATCTTTTGTATATATTTAGCACCTGACACCGCTGGCAGCCAACCAGCAGAGAAAAGCGTCCTATAGCTCACACATGAGTACAGGTGTAGACGCTGGACCTACAGTGGTTTAGAGTACAGTCAAGTAGACTTGTACAGTCAGGTACACTCAAGACCCATCACTTGGGTAACTCAAGATACACTTCATAGGTTATGAGAAATAAGAGTAGTTCATAGTGGCCTCCATGCTGACCATGTGCTTCTGGAACTTGTCAGCGGCTGACAGATATATCGTATCATTTCTCTATATAACTCATGCAGTTCGTTGCGCAATTGGCCATGCGCATTTACATTAGAATAGGGCATAGAAAAGGACTGACCTTTATGTCTATGATTCTAACCACTATTTTGGTATAGGAGAATGTGAGCAGCTGTATTATGAGGAATGCTATATATTTTTGTATAATTATTGAGCATATATAGTTTATGTATCGTGTCGCCAACAGCTGATTTGATTTATTACAGTAGCCTAAATATACTCTATTATCAAATAAAATGAAGAGATACTGAGAGAAGTCAGTTAATAAAAAGGAGGCGGACATCATAAAGCTAGGCTAGATGAGGCCAAGCAATAAGACAATTAAATAGCGATAGTCCGTAAAAGGAATTTTTACAGCCATTTTGTTAAAGGTCAATGGGAATTTCCCAACTCGTAATATGGCATTCACCTCGCACACCTGACAAATAAGCTATCCACCATCTACCCATGCTCAATATAGACATCTCTTGGGAGCAGCTTGTATTGGCCAAATAGCATGAGAATTGAGCATTTATGCGTTACGTTTACTGTAATATCGGTGTCGTTAAGTCAAACATAAGCTCGGGCAAAATGTAGTAAGAGATATAAGTGAGCAAGTAGTTAGCCGCAGATTGTCCTGCTGAATGGATGTCGTAACTCGGAGAGTTATTATTCATTGATGGGTGTGTAGACCACCTCTCTCTTCTTTCGTATATTCTTCACGCATACATACACTGCGCTGAGAATCATTAGCACCAACGGGATTCCGAGTCCAACAGCGATAACAAGTATAACGAGAATAGACACATCGTCTTCTGGTGGAGGACCCATACCCATTGACATTGTCCTGTAATGAGAAGAGGAACACGATTGTTGATGTTTCCTCGAGCTCAGATGTTATCAAATCGACTGGCAGAAGTTAATGCCAAGAAAAACCCCTGCACTGTTGTCCCTATAAGCAAGCTATGTTCGTCATTGTGACAACGGCCATGGGAAAGAACAGGCTGAAGAAAAACAGAAAAATCTCAACACCGCATGTGTATTCCTAGCGATACACATTTCGAAGGGTTTTACCTGCTAATTGATTTCAAAACCCAATCTTATGTAAAAAGTGGATATTTGTGAAACCCTAGCTGACCTGTAAATGGATGAATGCTGTCAAAAAGAAATAGTTGAAGTTGTACCTCTTGTAACAAAATATTCACTATTATTTTAGCTTAAAAATAACATATGCGATACACCGACTAAACTCCATTATAAAACATACACTAGACGTTAGCAGCAAAATATATGTTGTCTACTTTCCCTGTTCTAAAAACAAATATGCAAGTAAAATAATACCAAATGTGTAGACAACTCCCCTTATTTATAAAACTGTCAGACTAAGAGAACGCCAGTAAGCAATGGAAATCACACACATAACACAAACCGTGCAAATACAGTGTAAACTACGATATTTAGTAAAGTAGCTAACCCAATAGCAACTAAATCTTAGAATTTCACGAGTCTAGGGTAAAGATATCCACTCACCAGGTGAGATATTTAGTATGTGTATAGAACTTGTCTTTAGTGATGCCATAAGAGATGTTGGTGGCATTTAAGGAAACCTGTCAAACATCCGTGGAAACTATACAAAACTAACAAGCTATACGCAAGAAAACAAATAAAAATCAAATGAAGCAATAGACATTCTTACAAAATTTTCAATTTTACAAGTGTTTATAAGTTTTAGGGAATTGACTCCACTTGCTGGGGATACCCCAGCCATGCTTATCTAATTCAATGTGGATAAATAAGCTAACGTGTGATGTAAACCTTGACCTTAATCCATATGTCATGAGCACAACACAGAACAAATATCATCTAATTATGGTCAGTTGTAAAGGTTAGATGAAGTCATCATTGCTATGCCTAACCCTGGGTGTTTAGAAGAGAACATGTTACTATTCCATACCTCCGATGTATCATCAGCACCAAAATAGAGAGTGAAGAGGCTGCGAGAGGGTAGAGTAACGTTTAGAATATATTTTTTATCCTTTGCTAAGTTAGGATAAGAGCTGGCAGTGGAGAGATCCGCATTGAGCCTGGCAGGACTGGTGTAAACCACGGGCTTCCACTGAGCGTACCCCCAAGCCGCTTCCCTTGGCTTATTCGGGTTGGCATGCCAATTTTTCATCTACAGTACAAGAACTGCAGTAAATGGTAAAGTACGTATCTGTAGAGGGTTGAAAGACATCACAATCTTCACCTTGACAAAAACTGTGTAGACAATGAAGTCATTGAAGGCTCAGCTTCCTTTCTCAACAGAGACAAATATATACCAGGCAGTCATGTGGTGCAACTTTTGAAGTAAAATCTTTGGAGAAATTAACAATGGAATTGGCACGCGATGCATTTAATTAGACAAGTTATGGAGCGATAGGTTGCATGAACTATTGAGTTGATCAGATAACAAGATTTTCTGAAAAAAGAGAAAACTTGGGTTTCTAATACCAGCAACTTAAGAAAGCATCAAAGTGGATTAGGTGCTACTACTATAATTATGTCTATGCATTTGACTAATATCCCCCAAATAATTTGTGGAAGTCTTTTTTTACAACAAAAAAGCAACTCGGGCTCTGACAGTGCCGCCAACCTTTCCTTTTATTTGCGACCTCTGTAATGCTGGTTCAACAAATGTTACAGTTTCAGACAATCAGTGTCGTCTCTAAAAATAAAGTCTCTGTGTTTATGATGGGTACTTCTAAGGAGCCCAAACTAGAAAACAAGTGGATAACTCCAATTCATTTATAGTTAAATATAGAGACATTAACCGCTTGATTTTGCACATGGTAAATCAACTCAATACCCTTAGGAAGCTTGCCCATATGAAGAATAAACATGCATCATATTCAATCTACGATTAGTAAGATGTCAGTAACAAATTTTTAAACCCAGTACTGAGTGATAGGATGATTGGTAGGTTATTATCACAAGCGCATTTGGTAAGAATTATGAGTTTTGAAGTGATCGAGTCAAAACCGCCTAATGTAACTACTACTAATACAATAATATGCCATAGAATAATAACAAAGGGAGACACAAATAATACGGAGCAAACAGGTATAGGAACTCGCTCTGGGGTTTGACGGGACAGAATCTGAAAACACAGTATACAAATTCATGTTTACGAAGCTTTAAAAAAAACAACAGTTTTCAAGACTAGATGGAGTGTTGCAGGATCTTGTGAGGATATTAACAAAGAGCATTTCCAACAATGTCTACTATTAATCTGGACTAAACTGGTGAGCAAAATCCAACAGGCTTTGTCATATGAAAAATCATTAAAAATCATATCAGAGATAATCCATTGTCGTTCACAGAATACAAACCTTGAAAACACCAGGAGAGTATTCATCATCAAGTGATTTAACCTCATTGGTCAGAGTAGCATTCCATGTTTGGGCAGGAGATACTGAGCTATTCTCCGTACTGAACATCACCATTTCAAGCACAAACCTATAAACAAGCTCACTACCAAGTGTCTCTGTGTTATCATTAGAGGTTTTGGCAGACACAAACAGTAAAACAATTGCAACAAGACAGAAGACAACTCCAAAAGTTGACAGCTGACCGGCCGTCTTTGCTTCAAGTTGCTTAATGTAAATAGTGAGTGTAATCACAGCTTACCTGCTACACTTGAATGCATCGAAAATATAGAGGGATTCAACATAAAAATATAAGGATGCGAAGCACGGTGAAGATGTTGCAATGTGTGATGTTCTCACAGTTCTTTTATAAATAAAATGGGCAGTGTTTACCGATAGATATCAAACTAAAATTAGATGAAGAAAACCATAACAATGATAAACACAATACAGCCAATCCTCGAAATAGGAAGATAATCTGCTCTAAAAAAATTTATTCATATCAAAACGGTTACACGCTAAAGCAACATTCTTATAGGAATACATGATATTTCGGCTAATTGATTCGAGAATCCAAAAAAAAAAATATATATACATAAAAGCTAAATTAATAAAGTAGTAATAATAGTCAATAGTGATAACGGTCAATAGCAATAACGGTCAATAGTAATAACGGTCAATAGTAATAACGATCAATAGTGAAAATAGTCGATAGTAATAACGGTCGATAGTAATAACGGTCGATAGTAATAACGGTCGATAGTAATAACGGTCGATAGTAATAACGGTCGATAGTAATAACGGTCGATATCAATAACGGTCGATAGCAATAACGGTCGATAGCAATAACGGTCGATAGCAATAACGGTCGATAGCAATAACGGTCGATAGCAATAACGGTCGATAGCAATAACGGTCGATAGCAATAACGGTCGATAGCAATAACGGTCGATAGCAATAACGGTCGATAGCAATAACGGTCGATAGCAATAACGGTCGATAGTAATAAAGGTCGGTAGTATTAACGGTCGATAGTAATAATGGTCAATAGTAATCACAGTCAATAGTAATAACAGGTTTTTCAATTCACTAGAGATATATGACAACCGAGTCATATATTTCTAGTGAATTCTGGGAGTCTTACCGAGAGCTAGGCCAGTTAGTTTTAAGGTCACTCATTACAACTGTGACCATAGATGAATTAGCGGTGTATTCCATGTGTGGTCTGCCCTCCAGACGGCCATCTTTAGAATCATACTGGATCTAAATGTATGAAACACAAGATTATGAATGGTATCCCAACATGTACACATGAACAGTGGAAGGTTCTCCTAAATAGTACAAAAGTGTTAAAAGTAAATTGAGACCTTAAACTGATAACAGGCTTGCTAGATATACACAGAAATACGTTAAGGATGATGGGTTGGTCATCAAATAAATCATCTTAAACTAACAAAATAAACTGGCAAGTCTTCAACATTTCGTAAAATCAAAAGATCGCCAATAAGTCTGTATTAACACGAATGAGACAAGAATGATGCCATATAATCGACAAAGAAGTGTGATAATCAAATGTGTAATGGAAGCCCAACTGATGAAGGTTTAAAAAAATCTGACAAACAACGTCTACAGAGCGCATCATACTATGAATGCAGTTGGCACATGGCACTACAAAACTCGAGAAACTCTTCTTGGTAACCGAGCAATTGAATTTTTTAATCGCTTTTAAAGGGTAAGTAGACAGGCTTAGCTACAGACAATAGCATTTAGAATGTGGTAGGTACTTGTAGAGATTGAATAACATGTCTTTAGCAACTGTAAAGGGTTACAATTGCTTCACCTGGTTTATTTAACTGCCTTATTATCATCAGTAATCCATCCACTGGAATAGAAATTATGGTAGCAACTTCCATCATAAGCAACGGTTTTTTAACTATTTTTTATTATGACTGTTTACACTTTTATGAAAGCTTGTTATTTCTGTAAGCTTACTGTTTATTAGCAAACATCTAGAGAACCAAGAATCAGAGTTGGAAAAAGTAATGACCAGTTGCTAAGCTATACCTATTTTAAAACTAAATCGGAATTGTCTGCCCACAACCAATTATACAACTGCTCAGAGTTTCCCACTGTCACATTATTTTAAGTCGGTGTGATAACAAGAATGATAACAATCATGTAAGTAATGATGTGACCTAAACCTCCTGAGCAAGCAACCAAACTTACGGTGAAGCTAAGATATCCTTTTTCATTGAGCAAGGAATGGTTGGAACTCGACGATGTTGCATTTACAATCATCTTCTGGTATGTGTCATCGCCGCTTTTATTGTACACGAACCAGTCAAGGTTAGTGAGTTTGTGCAAGAGGATAGAGTCGGGATGACTGATATAATCAGACAAGTTGGCTGTATCTTGAACATCATTATATTCATAGATCTAAAGATGGAAAGAAACAATCAGTATCTTAAGATGTAATTTCTGTTTGTGTCTCAGCATTCTAGTGAGGTAGCCTACTGTTAGTTTATATATATAAATCTCAGAGTTTGTTATCAATATGTTCAGTTATAGCGATTAAGTGTTAGGAAAAAAATCCGCTTCGCACTGGATTTGAACTAGGCACCTCCAGTTCTGCAGACATGCGTACTATCCATGACACTTTGGGTCTAAATGGCCATACTAATTAACTGTGCACTTACTTATTACACCAGTTCAATTACTATTGGTTATTAATAGCATGCTTGACGATCATGATTGCATGAGAGATCATGACACGTAACAATTATAAGCACAAACTGGCTTCTACAGACAGGGCTTTTAATATAGTGAAGATTTAAACTAGCTAAAGTTACTAGCTTAAGTTACTAGTTCAAGTTACTAGCTCAAGTTACTAGCTCAAGTTACTAGCTTAAGTCACTCAAATTCATTGGGTAATTTATTTATTCCCCAATTCAGCATTCAGCTAGTCAGTGTATAACGGCACCGTATACGTGTTCCAATTTTGTCAACCTTTATAATAATTTCTTCCCAAATTTGGTTAAATTATTACTCAGATTTGAGTAGCTAATTGTCCTTGCATCTCCATGCTATTAAGATTATTTCTCCATAGCATCCTTTGATGCATGGTAATGCACACAGCTATGCAGCTGTTATCTTATGAAGAAAACCTTTTCTACAAAAGTTGGTCCAAAAATGAGTTTTCTGGCGATTGGAAACAATAATCTTTGAAGATTTCAACTGATGCAAGCAATAACCAGCATGTGTTAAAGACTATGTGTTGCGATTTTCACTGTAGCCATTCATATCAGTTTGCTAGGAATAATTTAGCATAATTTTAAATCAAAATTAAACCATAAAAATCTAACTAGCACTATACTGTTAAATCCAAATGAGATCAAGAAAAAGCAATTGTGAGCCAATAGTGATAACCAACAGTGATAACCAACAGTGATAACCAACAGTGATAACCAACAGTGATAACCAACAGTGATAACCAGCATTGATAACCAACGGTGATAACCAACGGTGATAACCAACAGTGATAACCAACAGTGATAACCAACAGTGATAACCAACATTGATAACCAACATTGATAATCAACAGTGATAACCAACAGTGATAACCAACAGTGATAACCAACAGTGATAACCAGCATTGATAACCAACAGTGATAACCAACAGTGATAACCAACAGTGATAACCAATAGTGATAACCAACATTGATAACCAACATTGATAACCAACATTGATAACCAACATTGATAACCAACATTGATAACCAACGGTGATAACCAACGGTGATAACCAACGGTGATAACCAACAGTGATAACCAGCATTGATAACCAACAGTGATAACCAACAGTGATAACCAACAGTGATAACCAGCATTGATAACCAACAGTGATAACCAACAGTGATAACCAGCATTGATAACCAACAGTGATAACCAACAGTGATAACCAACAGTGATAACCAACATTGATAACCAACATTGATAACCAACAGTGATAACCAGCAATGATAACCAACAGTGATAACCAACAGTGATAACCAGCATTGATAACCAACAGTGATAACCAGCATTGATAACCAACAGTGATAACCAGCATTGATAACCAACAGTGATAACCAACAGTGATAACCAACAGTGATAACCAGCATTGATAACCAACAGTGATAACCAACAGGGATAACCAACAGTGATAACCAACAGTGATAACCAACATTGATAACCAGCATTGATAACCAACAGTGATAACCAACAGTGATAACCAACAGTGATAATAAACAGTGATAACCAACAGTGATAACCAGCATTGATAACCAACGGTGATAACCAACGGTGATAACCAACGGTGATAACCAACGGTGATAACCAACGGTGATAACCAACATTGATAACCAACGGTGATAACCAGCGGTGATAACCAGCGGTGATAACCAACGGTGATAACCAACGGTGATAATCAACGGTGATAACCAATGGTGATAACCAAAATTGATAACCAACAGTGATAATCAACGGTGATAACCAACATTGATAACCAACATTGATAACCAACATTGATAACCAACGGTGATAACCAATGGTGATAATCAACGGTGATAACCAATGGTGATAACCAACATTGATAACCAACAGTGATAACCAACGGTGATAACCAACGGTAATAACCAACGGTAATAACCAACATTGATAACCAACATTGATAACCAACAGTGATAACCAACATTGATAACCAACATTGATAACCAACAGTGATAACCAACAGTGATAACCAACATTGATAACCAACAGTGATAACCAACAGTGATAACCAACAGTGATAACCAACAGTGATAACCAACATTGATAACCAACAGTGATAACCAGCATTGATAACCAACAGTGATAACCAACAGTGATAACCAACATTGACAACCAACAGTGATAACCAACATTGATAACCAACAGTGACAACCAACATTGATAACCAACAGTGATAACCAGCATTGATAACCAACAGTGATAACCAACAGTGATTACCAGCATTGATAACCAACATTGATAACCAACAGTGATAACCAACAGTGATAACCAGCATTGATAACCAACAGTGATAACCAACAGTGATAACCAGCATTGATAACCAACATTGATAACCAACATTGATAACCAACAGTGATAACCAACAGTGATAACCAACAGTGATAACCAGCATTGATAACCAACAGTGATAACCAACATTGATAACCAACAGTGATAACCAGCATTGATAACCAACAGTGATAACCAACAGTGATAACCAACGGTGATAACCAACGGTGATAACCAACATTGATAACCAACGGTGATAACCAGCGGTGATAATCAACGGTGATAACCAACGGTGATAATCAACGGTGATAACCAATGGTGATAACCAAAATTGATAACCAACAGTGATAACCAACAGTGATAACCAACATTGGTAACCAACTGAACTAACCGAATACTTGTACTACCGAATAAGGCAGACCAAGCTGTCTATTAGCTTGGGTATCTATTTCGGTTTAGGCTAATTACGAAACTAATTTATGAAACTTTGTTACACAGTCTTGTCGGACTGTATAAAAACCTTTTTAAAGAAATAACGACTTCTAAATTTAATATTTTGGTGCATGAAAACCATGCTGAAGGTTAGAGACAAAACCACGACAAAGATTTGATAAAAATGTGCAATATAATAAATGTAGGGTAAGTTAAAGTGACTCGGATGTTACAGCACCAACCGAGTAAAAGGTGGTGAGAAATGGCTAGACTACAAGTAGATGAGTTTATTTTGGAATAGCTCACTACTAAATTTGTATGCGATTAAAAGAATTGGTAATTTTAAGGCTCATGTTAAGGACCATCCACTGAGGTTTTATGAGTTTGAATACAACAATTTTGGTTTGGGGCCACCTCTACACGTTAATAGAAAAGCCAGTAAAAATAAAATAACTCCTTACATATGCCAACTGCGGGCCCATCACCTTAACCAGCTGCAGTGCTTTTGCGTAATGGGTCTCATCATTGACACAAATGTTCACATATTTTGCCAACTCTTACTATCTGAGGAAATCCAGCAAACACGCACACCCAATGTGTTATTATTTATTTTCCTTCAAACTGTAGGTGATCAGTTTTGTTGGAGAACCAATACTTTAGCCATAATCAGCAGACTTGCTGAGTTCAGTGAAGCTCCTGCTTACACAGAACAATTTCTGTGATATATATATAACAACCAGACCTATTGAGCATTACACCACTTCATGTGTAAAGGTCAAAGTAATAAAACTAGGGTAGAATAAGTATATTTTCCTGTTATTAGAGAGACGCTACTTCTGGTGGCATTTAACAAACCAAAAATAGCTTTATCACAAAACTACGTCTATAGATTAATGCTACCTAGCTTAACAGTCTTAGGACATAGGCTTTATCAAGTTTTCTCATTAGCAATGTTTTAGTGTACTAATGAATGTTAGTGCAGCAATGGTAAAAGGCCGCTATAATGTAAGAACAGATGTCCTGCCTAAAATTAATAGAAAACAAAATTTTTTATGAACTTCTGTAAGTTTTCAAATGAAAAATCAAATGATTTAGTTCACATTTTAATAACTTTTTGGTTTATAATGCAAAAAAATCAGCAAAGCGAGTACAACCACATTCTTTTGACAATAATAGAATATATTGAAGTTTTTAGGGTGGCATCTACAAAAAGAGCAAGATTCAGCTGGATGAGGGAAATTGTTTTCTGCTGACTACTTGTAAAGGTCTATTAACATGTTCAATGCTCTACTCTCATACTGCATGTATTAAAGGTATGATAACTCCTAGCTTGAAGTGCTGATCCAAGTAAACAGAATAATAACCATTTTTTGTTCTTTTGTCAATAGATTTAGACTAAGCTGTCAGACTGTATTTACGTTTAGCTTTAACAGAATATTTCACAACAGTTTACCATATTAAAAACATAATGCTACATACATTGGGGAACACCATGCCGAAGGAGTGTTCTGGTGCCGACGTATAGCTGATAACCTCTGCTCCATGAGGAGATCGAAGCTTTTCGTAACTGATGTTAACATGAGTTCCAATGGCAGTTCGGGAGGACATAAGAGTTGGAGCACCGATGGTACAAAAAAGATGATGAAGTTCATCCTTTGGACCAGTAGCTACCAAATGCGTGATGACACCACCCGTAAATGATGTATTGCGGCACCAGTCCATATTACAGCTAGGGAAGGGCTTCAGTGCTGACAGCTAAATAATTAAAAAACGATTAGGAATCTAACCCAACATGACACGAATTGGCACTGTTGTAATGTAGAGTGCAAAAAATTCATGTCCTGTTAGATAACGGGAGAAATATGTCATCCTTAAAAGCCAACTTGAGCATAATATGCAATATAGGAATCCCTAACTTATAATAGGGACTAGGAATAGGGACTGACACTCTCAAGTAATATGCAAATCCATGAAATACAAAATAATTTTTAAAACTATTTTTTCATTGATCATAAGCATTTCCCTGTTTCTCACGTTCATTGAATTATTTTCAAAGTCGTAAGCATTTAAGAGACAAGATGAAAGCGTACCAAGCGCATTACACTTCGACACTCCACCAAACATAACAGGAAAATAGCGAACTGCGACAGCAGCTAGTATGATGCCGACGGAGGGATCTCACTGGGACAGAACATGAGAGAGATTTATGTATTTTATTTCTTCTTTATTCTCTTTAAATTTTAATTAGTATATTTTATCCCGCCAAGCACTAAAGCCAAAAAAGCCATAGGCCTACTGTTAAGTAATGAGGAATTACTGTAGCAAGAAATTGAGTAGCGAGAAATGGCTAGACCACAAGTAGATGAGTTTATTTTGGAATAGCTTACTACCAAATTTGTATGTGATTAAAAGAATTGGTAACTTTAACACTGATATTAAGGACCACCTGCTGAGGTTTTAAGGTTTTTGAATACAATATGTTTGGTTTAAGGCCTCCTCTACATGCCAATAAAGAGACAGTAAAAATAAAATAGCAACTGCTTACATCTGCCAAGTACGGGCCCATCACCTTCATCAGCTGCAGTGCTATTGCGTACTTGGACCTCATCATTGAAACAAATGTTCACATATTTCACACACTTTTCATACGATATAAAGAGATCAGACAAACATGCATGCACACACATTATGTGCCATTAATTATCCCATTTCCAAACCGTAAATAATCGGTTTTGTTTGATAACAACTACCATTGCCATTACCAGCAGACTTGTTGAGCTTAGAGAAGCTCATGCTTACACAAAACAAAAGAATTAACAGCTAATAATAATATTAGTAAACTACTATGAACACTCTAAAAATAAGTTCTAGCATTATATTTACTCATCCTTGTAAACTGTTATTCACAAAGTCATACACGCAAAGAAGAAAAAAGATGAAGGTATTACACTCCATAATGAAAAATTGAAATAAATATAACTATTTATTTCAACAAAATATGCGTGTCTCAATCTATGTAATCATTTTTGTTTCACCCCATTCGACCTCTACGCCCCCTAAACTGAGGTAGTACCTACCGTCCCGCTGCTTGAGGTTTCACTAAACGGCTTTTGAAAAGTGACATGTGAAAAACTGGGTAAATTATAGAATGCTCTCTTTATTTATAAAAATTAAAATGCTCTGTTTATCTATAAAAATAAAAATTATCATCACCCGTTATAAAACTCAGTATGGTGATAAAATAAATGGTTTATAGTCCGAACCTCGACTGGTTTGAAACTCGACGAATTTGTATATCGACAACGGTTGGCCCAATCTCGACAGCAGTTTTACTATTTTACCATCTACTATTTTCATAGTAAATGAGCGATTTATAAGTAAAAGATTTATTTGCACAAAAATATCTTGTGATCCATTTGATGCAGCACTCCCCAGCTTATGTAGGCCTAACAATATTTTGCCCAACCTAAATATAGAACGAATGCTAAAACAAGTAACAATCATAAATATGGTTCGGACTTGTCGACGTTGGGACTGTTTCCCAAAATAAATATGCTGAAGAAAGTTTGCTTTACTAAAAAACTAGCTCAAATTTATTATCAATTTTGCATTATGCTAACAAAATGTGTTAATAATATAATTCAAACTAATCACGGACTTAATCTGTTACAAATTACCTAAAACTAGACTTGGGTGCGAATATGTTAAAAATGAAACAACTCATCAACTATAACTTCTGACTGGTAGGTTTGCTGTTTCAGAAGGAAGTGCATGATTATGGTCTTCATTATTCATATTTAAAAAAGCCTTACATAACATATACAAACCAACCTTTCTCGTATAATCTTTTTCAAACTTTGTATATTGAGCTCGAATATAACTAAAGTTTACAATTAGAAAAGTTGTCCAAAGAAACTTGTTCAACGAGCACATCTTGATGAGAACCATTTTCAAGTAAAGTCACATGAACTGATCACGTGACAAACTACATCTACCTTAGTTTCCGCAATAACTGACGCAGTTCAAATAGAAAACTATCAGCGAGTCCGACTAATGTTCCCTGGAAACCAAGGCTTACTTTATTTGAACAGACAATTCCTTTGATAATTATCAAAACGTGAGACGGTTGCAACGTCTTTTAATGATCAACCTCCACGTTCGAGGAAAAAACTCTCAATGCATTTTGATTAACAAACAAACCACATATTGTACTGTCACTGAGTTTTTAATCTGTCCATACGCCTTATTTGGGGAGTTTACAGATTTGGAACTGGAAATCCAAGTAATCCAATGTAGCTAGAATATCTCAACAGATGGTGTTCAGATTTTACTAAAAGCTCTGGTTGAAAGCACAGGTAATGTCAGAGAAACTTTATACTTACAGTAGCCTGCAGTGTTTACAAATCAGTGTTGTGACACATTACAACTGCACTTAGGCCTGCCAACCCAAGGGTGGGGCAATGCGTGAGATTTGGTTTTGGGGCAATTGATGTGTCAATGATAGTATATATAAAATTGTGGAAATTGGGACAAAAATCTCACGCATTTTCATTTTTTCTTTGGGGTGATTGCGTCAGTCTCACGCCCAATGCGTGAGAGTTGTATGATGCAGGTATGACTGCACTGCATCATTGCAGCGCAGTACACAATAATTTTACAGTGCCTTGCAATTTCTGCTACCACATTCAACTGTGCTTTCTGTGCAAATTGCCCAATGCGATCAGCTGCGCATTTACTTCCATGACACATTACCCGAAACCCACCCCGATTCATGCATACTACCAATGCATGATTATTCTCCAAAACTTCAAACTGCATGTGTACTGCAACTGTGCCTTAAAACGAAGTTGAGGCTGTGGATCCACGGAATCCACTGACACAATGCCAAACACAATGCGAAATAGGACTGCCACAAGGAAGCATTTTATTCCCTATACTTTTTATACTTTACACAAGAGACATGCTGAGGTCATGGAATAGAACTCCACTCCAACATGCAGATGATTGTTCAGTTATCTGCTCAAGACCAAATGAAGATTTACTATATGAGACAATGGAAAGCAACTGCATGAAGCTCACACACTGGCTAGAACAATGGTGCATGAAAGCAAACTGTTTCAAGACAGATACTATTTGGTTCAACTGAAACCCAAAACAACTTCAAGTCAGCGGAGGAAACATAAACATTACCAACTCTACTAAAGTTTTAGGTTTGACCCTAGACTCTAAGTTAGCATTCAACACACAAAGAGAAGAATCAAAAGCGATATTGGCCAAAAAATGGAGACTACTTCTCCCGTTCATCAATGCAGGGTTAAAGCCATACTATTCTAAAAATACACTAGAATCAACCATGATACCGAAAGTGTTTTACAATAGTTTTATATAGGATCAAAAGGCTGACATTTCTCTCCATAGTTGTTTGAAAGACATACTAGGAGCAAAGACTAATCCCTCAACGGAAGCACTCCACCATATCACAAACATACCTACAGCTGAGTCTTTAAGCTTCAGAGACATATACACATACTGTAGAATGGCAATACGACAAAGTTATTTCGCAAAAACTTTGTTATCTACAAAAAGCAAACTTCAGAAAAAATACATTCTCACATTGTAAGTCTAAATGGTAGAAACACAACTATAGCAGATATGTCAGCAAGTCATTTTAGAAGATCCGCTATTTGAAAGCAACTAATTGATGATCGGCAACGTCGATGGAAAACTCATCTCATAACAGGACACTGTTCCACAGGTTTATTAATGGACCTAGAAACAGATCATCTGGAGGAAAACCCTATTCTACTTATATTACCAAGGAGACAAATATCAATTTTAACGGGGCTCTTCACAGGCCACACAACTTTACAATATCACTTATACAAACTCAATTTAACATTTACACCAACATGCACATGCCTGGATGAGGACGAAACAGTAGACCATTACCTTTACAGATGCAGCAATTACACCAATCTAAGAAAGAAAATATTCCCTAACCCTCACAACTATCAACACCTGCTAGAATTTGTACATGAAAGCGGTGATTCAATTGAAAACATAATTAACCTACTGCAGATAAACCATAGAAGTAAACATCAACAAAACTTACACAGACAGTTGGTACAGACCATATTATAGTCATCCAATTATTAATAACAATCAATCTTGCCACAATCAATACTCATAGAGGATCTATTCTTCAGACTGAACCCTTGTATATAGTATCAATTAATTTATTTTTATATAAGTTATCCTGCATTACTTATTTGAAGTCATCCTCTCATGTAAATTTTCCTTCAATTTTTACACAAATAATCTCAAACTAAATATGAGTTGTTCACTACTCATCTTGCATTCAGGATACTTCTACAGTTTCCATTTTATTAGATAATATGCCTGCAAATAGAGGCTTTTTGTTATCAGCAAAATAAAAGATTACTAACTAACACTGACGGTTTCCAAGCATCTGTACTGCATTGTATAAAATTATTATTATTAGATGTTATGTTTAGCAAGTTTATAAGTTTGCGCTCGGACTATCCTTATCATTTCGGAATAGGGAGTCAGGCTTATCACCATACCGATCGATGAAATTGGGATCTTTGTCTTGCATTCTCATTAGTGTTGTATGTTACAGCCATAATAGGTTTCCATTTCCATCAAATACAACATGTTCATTCATAGTGATTAATTTGTTTACCCACTCATACCCATGTTTGAGCAGCATTCACATTTTGTAATTGCCTCATGGTTGAGCAAAAGTCAACTCAATGCTTGGTTCAGTGATGAGCTTTGACGCAAATGTGCTGTGCATGTATGTGTAGTGGAATTGTAAAGTTCCTACTGCATCTAGCGCTGCGAAATGTGCACTAGCAACATTCACATTATGTGCAGCACTATGCAGTACTGTCTCAGTATTTGCGCACAGTACTGCGCGAATACTGTTTACAGCGCATTAGGGAATAGTTGTACTAAATGCATACTGTGTACTGCTGATTAGTAAAAGTACGCAATGCAATTATACTGCATGTGACATGATTGCTATTGCACTGTTAATGCAACTAAATAGAAATCCAGGCAAAAATGTACTGCAAGTATTTTTCATCTGGCCATTAGGGAATACTATCAATACACAGTTATGATTTTTTTCGTAATGATCACAACCCTGCTACGAATGTACAAACTTAATCGTTTCTCTGCTCAAAAATGCACAATCTTGATGGTTTTAGATTACCAATCTATCTACTATTATTAGGCCACAGCGAGGTGACTCAAAAAATCTTCTGTCAATTAAAATGCAAAAACATTTGCATAAAATCTGATGATAGCAATGAATCAATAGCAGATTTTTATCCTTAACAGACACTCCAAAATTATGAAGTACACACAATTTTATTGCAGTACTTTTATAATACTACTAAAAATGAACTACGCTTTTCCAGCAACCAATAGGAAACTACAAAACAGTAAATTTTTACATATCACATGACTGATAACCAGATGTGAGCTCACAGAAACATCTGTGATGCAATATCTTTCACGGATGGTAAGTGTTTACATAACCAAAAACCATAGAGCTACACTGAAAAAACTGGTGACATCATTTAGAGAACTGAAGATCGTTTATTTGTCTCAAGATTGGATGACTCTAATTTGTTCGAGTGTTCTTGGTTGAAATCAAAATGCATCCTGTTGTCCTGTATTCCATAGATAGTCATCAGTGCATCCCGCGCCGCCATCTCTGTCGCTACCTCAGGTGATTCACCAACAGCTATAGCAAAAAATATGCCTTCGACATCTCTCATCATTAAATCTATTTTTAAGTAACAGATCGCTCATTGACCTATTAAAGGAAAGCTAGTAATTGTCTTCCCTCACCCAAGTACACTAAAAGAAGACAAGTACAAAGTACTGTGGTTAAACAACCTGAAATATACATGTATGTAGTTATCAAACCCAAGTCCTTTCTAATTTTCTTGCAAACAGCTGGTGACAGATGTTTGGAATGTATTTTTAAATTTGGTTTGCATCAATTTTACAAATATCTTAGGGATTTTATTCCCCACTTTATAAATGAACTGTTAAAAACCTACATTAAAAAGTGCAACATGTATTTCTGGAGTGCCTATAGGTAAAACATGTACAGTAGCTCAAATTTGCTAAACACGCATAATGTAAGAAATAAAAATCATCTCAATGCATCAACCAGGCTGTGTGCAGATCGTCAGGATTAGGTGTTGTTTCGATGGGAAATTTGTCTAATTAGTTTATTAGGCTTGAAGATACAGGTTTATGCCTCAAACTGCTAAACTTACCACCTTTGTAATAATTACAAAAATTAGCGTTTTTTGTAAGAGTTCCTTTTTAAAATCCTTCAGATATCTCTGTACGTTTTACTTTGTGTCATAATAAGGCTAGCCATAAATTGACCCTTTATTACGGAAGTACACAGCTTACGGCATCGTATTTGCAACCAATAAAAGTCTGCTAGCAGCTTAAATCTACCGTGAATTTCTCATGTTTCAAATACTTCTAGAACAGATCAGCATTGATGTGGTCATATTTGTGGATGTAGTCGAGTGGCACTAGAAACGCAGCATTACAATATTATGCAAGACGTATTTTAGCTGTCTCTGTGACATACCAAAACAGGTTCAAAGGAACAACAATAATTATTACAGTCCAAGTTGTCAACCATGCATTGATCTATGAGCAAGAGACTCACCTTTGCCGAGGAGCTGCTTATCTGAATAAATGCCTACATAGTAGCATGCCATCAATGTTTCTTGTCCAAACTGATCAATCAGCCGAGGCTCTGGTTTTCCTCGTTCAAGCTTCGCTAAAACTCCCTCCAACTGCGTCATGCCGTCCTTGAGCTTATAAATATCGTCTAGGTCTTCTCCGACTAACTGGCTAATGAGAAAATCTCTAACAAAGCACTCAGCCTTGCCCTGACCCTACATAAATAAACAATCAAAGATGAGCTGAGGAGTGCACAAAATGCACAAATTTTTTTTCAATAATTCTCAAAAAGATCAAAACGTACTTTTTTATAAATCACTCCTTAGCTCATAACAATGACATAATACTTATACTATTATTTTAAACAAATTCTGGAATGTTAGACAAAATTTTAAAACTCAAGAATATTGGAAGTAGACTGGCTAAGTCGAGATCGACATTTAGGATGTTAGCACATTAGGACACATTACGATGTGACGACGGATCAATTACAACGGGGCTGACTGAAGAGAATGAATCACTAAAAGACACTGTTAGTCTTATAAACAAATTGTTAAAGAATCAAAAACTGTTCCTATGAGAACACTCGACGGTTGAGTTCACTGAATCAGAAGAGGTTATAAATAAGTTATGCAAGAACCTCAAAGATGATCGACAAGAACCCAAGCGACGATTCAGTTAGAACAGGCAGTGGCGAGCGCGTGTAAGCGTATAAACAGCTAACGAAACATCATCAAAATATTTAAAATCACATTTTGAATGTAAAATATGTCAAGTGTAAAATAATGTAAAATATATCAAGTGTGACCTATTAATACGTACTTTTTATAAAGATGAGTTGTTGACTCACCTCTTCATCTTTGATTAAAGCAATAACAGCCAGTAGGGATTTTGCAACAGCATCTGGTGGAAGCGCGAGTCCCTGAAATATAAGCTGACAATAACTCCAAGTGTATACAGAATAGTAAGTAAAAAAGTTCATAGAGTTCATAGACAACTACAGGAATTGTATAAAATAGCAAGCTTGTTATAACTAGCAGTGCTGCTAGCAACATGCACAAATTTTTTTTCAATAATTCTCAAAAAGAACAAAACTTACTTTTTTATAAATCACTCCTTAGCTCAATAGCTCTACGCATGCATACATACATGCATATACACACTACAAGTAAGTGTGTATATGCATGTGCGTATTCACATGCACATCTGTGTACAGCTGCGTGTGAACGTGAGTGCGCACTCACACGCGTGTATGTGTGCACATGCATACGCACATACGTATGTGTGCACACACATGTACGTATGCACACTGCCACACACACAGTCCAACAACCACAAGATTAAGCAGGATTTGAGCCCCCTGACATGACCAGACATACATTCCTATGTAAAAACACACATCAATGATGCCAATTTTTTTTCTTAAATATAAACTCACATCTCGAAGCATGACAAGCTCAGATAATCCAAGTCTTTCACCAACATGCGCCAGCTTTTCTCCTGATGTGACATAATTTACCAATGCCCTGAAAATTATTATTGTTTTAATGTGACAATTATAATGGTGTCATTCACAAATGCAAGCTCTGCTCTGCTGGCACATCTATGAATGTTTGTATTTCAATAGTAACACCATAGTACTGAAGGTTATCTGTTTCTCTCCATTCTACAAATAGGAAGATTAATAGAACTGAAAATGCTCAGACAAATAAACAACTCGACTTACTGTATTCCATCGCTTGGCAAATGAGGAAGTTGGCTCACCAGATACTCCTCAACATAACGCGTTGTAAATTTCCTGCCTAAAAAAATATGGCTCATTAACAGTAGCAGATGAGACCAAAACTTCTGTCTCGTTAAAAGATCAAGACACACAAATGTAGACCTTCAGTTTTAGTTCCGACTACCTGCACGCTTTGAGAGTAGCGCACCTTGTAAATAAACAAATAGCTATCTAGGTACCAGTAAAACATATTGATTACCGATATTGGCCAACTGATCATGTGACCCGAACATATCATCTTCAGTCACAAGGTCTCCTTCACTGCTACCGATCACTTCCATTTCAATCTCCTTCATTTGTACGGCATATGATCTGGTGGGCAAAAGGTAAATAATTCCACAAGTTTTAATTACGAAACTTACTCTAAAATGTTTCATGTAGGCTCAAGGATAAAACTTTCATCTACTTAGATTGTGAATCGTTATCAAACTCATTATGTTGTTTATAAGTTTTACTAAATGAAGCTTTCTAGCAAACATGGAAATGTCAGTCAGCTAACCGATAACATTGCCGACTACTAAAAAGGATATGTTCAACTACAAGAAAAAAGACAACAGAGCGCCAATAAAGAATACATTAGTCTGGTTAGAAGCACAACACCAATACGACTAAGGTGTAAGTATATTAGTTTGCTAAAGACAAAAACATCAGATCAATCAAGGAAACAGCAAACTGCAAATGAAAACATAGCAAACACCTCTAAAGACTCATAGCAACTAACACTATGACTAAAACATCCATTCCTGAACCTGTCTAACTACATGCAACAAATGTCACCTTAGCTAGCTTCCTTTTCTGATTTTAGCAAAAAAAATACGATGAACCCGCAAGTCAAATACAAACAACCAAATCACTTACATAGAAAACTGTTGAATTAGGGTATGTACATATGACTCACTTGTCGACAAAGGCTAGTTGCAAGGTGTGTATTGGTACGACTGTAGAGATACGACATGCTAAGGCATAGAGCTCCACATGATAATTCCTAAATGAAAAAAAAACACGCATTCTAGTATGTACTAGCCTAATTCAGTCGGTGTTCAGGCAGATACCATGCAAGATAACAGACATTGAACATCTGCGCTCGTGAAGGAAGTTGCCTTTTGTTACAGTATAATTATATGTGAATATCATAAAGAAATGTGATAATATATCTTACCAATTCGGCTGTTTGTTTCGTGGTACCTCATCAGGAATGCCAGCTTTTAGTCGACGGTAGTATAATTCTTTCAAATACTTAAATTTGTGTTGCTTGTAATGCCTCAGTCCTACAGCAATCAGAAACTAACAGATTCACTTGTACTATAGTATATCATGTTGAAATAATAAGCCTTTTTATACAAATAGCTTATCAAATTTTTCAAAAAATATACAGCTTGAGAGCTAAAGCCGAGAAATTACAAAAAAAGTATGTAAAGAGCCGACATATGTATCGATTAAAGAAAACTTATATACAGATAAGACTTACACTAAAATGTTGCAATGTTAAAGTTGAAACAATGTTTTACAATGATTCAGATATCCATTTAGTAAATCATCTGATTTAATAAAAGTATACATGTAGTTTGTAGACATTAGAAAAATTGTGATTCACCAAATTTGATAGCATATTACTTAGTTCTATGTGCAATCGTATAGTATATTTGTGTTACTAGTTTTTCCACAACTGAGTTGGTTAATGTGTGGTAGTAGTATGGCATACTTCAGTCCTAATTTATAATGCTTGGATCATTTTGTGATGATGATTCGTTTTGGGTAGACCTAGCACTAACCAAAAACTTCTCTTGCCTCGAAGTACACCGAGGCAGAGAAAAGACACAGCCAATACATCTGAGAAAAATTCAAGGTGTATGAGCTGCCAGTCCAATTAATTGCGATATCATTTTTCTTGCTTGTGTAAACTACATAGCGAAGACAGATCAAGTTAGTCAATTGTGATACAACAAAAATATGAGCTTCAAGTTAGGGGCTAGCTAGTGCATAATAATATTGCGAGGTGTTTTTGCTACACCAACTGGATAAAAACATAGCTCTATCTGTCATCAAATGGAAAAAAAACAAATTTTTAAATATACTTAGCACAGAGTGTGCAAGAAAAAATATAATCAAAAAATAATAAACCATTAAACCGTGAGTCGTAAAGTATACACCACTACCACCTAGAAACTAAAACAAACGTTCTTTGGCAGTCTGCTGGTTTACATCACCATGCACTGGCAATGAATCAAATAACAACACAATAAAAATGAAGAAAAACACAACTTAAAATATCAAATCAATGTTCAAAATATTTATGGTTTTAAACTATGCAATCCACATATTCTGTAAACTTAAATATAAAGGTGTTATGCATACCCGTCCAAGCTATTCCAAATCTAGTGTTTGACGTGCATCGTAATAAATGTGGAACAAATGCCTTTGTGATTGCCAAAGACATGACGTTTACGAAATTTTAGCCAATGGAAAAATTACAGAACAGGCAAAATGAAAAAATATATATTTTCCGAAATAAAATGGGCTTGAAGTCGCCAAAATAGCGAGCTAGCACGAGTTCACCTTCACACTTTGAATAACCTGAGAGCAAACGAAACATTGCTTGAACTACGTCGATTCAAAGCATTTCAGATCTTAAGGCGCTTCCTAATAGCTATTTCATTTGCTGCATTTATCGCAGCAGAATAATGCTTCTCTCTATTCTATCTCTTCGCTTCATTGATACCATCGCACCAAGCTTTGTATGTGCTTGGTTACTCCCACTTAGCACGCGTTGTTCGCAGATAGCACAGTATACTTACTGGCTTTAGCAATTTTTTTTACCGTTTAATGAAGGAAATAAACTACAACAATCATCTTCACTTAAACGTGTTTTTAATGTTAAAGTTTGCGACAATAATACGGATTATTGGAAACTCGAGAACGCTCGTTAAGAGGGTAGTATAACAAGTAAATTATTTGGCTACACGATGATGTAAAAACACGTTTTAGTTAGTCATCATTAGTTTAAATCTTTTATTTTTCGCTGTGTCATAAGATCCTTATATCAGCACACCGATATCAGCACCCATCGACTCGTGGTACTATTGCTAAATCACTCACCAATCGTAAATCACTCACAATATATCTTATGGTGAGTGATTATCACAAAAATATCTTATTCTTTGTAAACAGGTACGAGCAGTTTTATGTAAAATACCAAGCGTGGCAATATTTTAATTCTGGTAACAGTCGCGATTCGTTTTAGAAAGTGCAGATAGATTAGCTACCGTCAAGAATAGAACTGCTGAATAAACATTTGTATGATTGCGTTTAGTATCACTGCTCAAATCACGTATAACCAATGATATCATTGGTATAACTGAGCAGTTTGTCAATGTTTGATCTACTACATGTATCTTTATTGTGAACTGAAACTACAGTTTTGAAAATATTCTCATGATCTTAGATGTATAACAAATAGTTTGGTGGATCTCACTATCTTTCTGTAACCTCAAATAAGGTATTCTTTGTTCGGCCTTCATGTGTGTTGATGTAGTTTTTTTGGGGGTACTGCTACAACTGCTCGTAGTTTATAACAGCCGATGCATATCTTTTACTTTGTTTTAAATTGTGTTAGTGTGTAATTACAAACAATGCAAGAACCTGTAGCCTATTATAATAGGCAAGCCTTTATCTGTCCCTAGCTTGCTCTAGTTGATTTCTTAGCTGTCACAGATTAGATTGTGACCTATATACAGGTTGCAGAGTATGTATCCTTATATATAAGGATACATACTCCTTGTGCCTTTATATGTTGTATCATAATGGAAATTCCTGCTAAACTTGTTTTTCATAATTATATATACAACCTGTGATTAGCACAATTTTGCAGTATCGCAAGTAATTTGTATGCAGTGTTAATATTTTTTAGACTCATAAATTCGTTTGAGGTAAGCAACAATTAAGCTTAAAGGTTGACTTGCAACAAAATTTACATTACAGTTGTTTGGTATCAAAAGGTTCACCATGTCTTACTCTGCTGTGTTGTAGGTTCAAAATATGTGGAATTGTGTTTACAAGCTCTTAAAAGTTCAAAAACAAACAATTAATCGCAGCCATCACAAAAACGGCCATAGGTTGGAATCCCTCTCAAAACAGCTCAAATGAGATGTAGTTAAACACGATGTGTTTCTGTTTACACTTTCATGCAACCTCATTCGTCGAAATATTTTCCCAAATGTACTTCGCGCATTTAATAAAATCATGTCTATTGTCCTATTTCATTATCATTGTAATACTGTCACTTTGAGTATTGATATCTCAAAACCTAGCCTAAAAATCAGTCTAATTTTTTAACCTTAGCTTGAGGAGTTGCTTATCGTTTTCTGATAACATGAAGAGGATGATATTATAATAGGCAAGCCTTTATCTGTCCCTAGCTTGCTCTGTCACTTGTGATAGTCGACAAATGTTGCAGAAATGGTTCGCGCCATTTGGCGAAAACTATAGGTCACATGATCAGATTATGATTAGATGGTTAGACCAAGCTGAAATTAAACTGTAAAGTAGCGAGCATCTACATTTGATAAAGGCTTTCCGGGAGAACCCAAAATGTTTGTCATAAACTAATGCTACGAGACGTTTTATATTAAGCTTTTTATTGGCCTTTCATTTCACGTGATATCATCACGTGTCAAAGCAATAACCACGTCGAGTTGAGTACGTCATCAAAATTAAGAGACTCCAACCTATGGCCGATTTTTTTAGCTGTTCGTTTTTGAGCTTTTAAGAGCTTGTAATCACATTCCTACATATTTTGAATCTACAACACAGCAGAGTAAGACATGGTGAGCCTTTAGATACCAAATAACTGTAATGTAAATTTTGTTGCAAGTCAACCTTTAATAATTTTAGGTGCTCTGTTGTCTCAGCAACAGTTCTCTGCAACAGAGCACCTGCAACATTTCAGTAACTAACATTTTAGGTGTAAGCGGTCTGCATCAATGTTCTTATCATTCTTTAACGCTTCATGCTTTTAGTTTTAATGCTTGAAGGTTGACTTGCAACAAAATTCACATTACATTTGGTATCATAAGATTCACCATGTCTAAGTCTGTTGTGTTGTAGGTGCAAAATATATGGGAATGTGATTACAATCTCTTAAAAGCTAAAAAATGAACAGTTAATCGCAGCCACACGAGACCGCCGTAGTTTGGATTCCCTTTCCAAAACGGCTCAAATGGGACGTAGTTATTACAGGATGGTTTCTGTTTACACTTTCATGCAATCTCATTTGTCGAAATATTTTCACAAATATACTTCACGCATTCAATAAAACCATGTCTATTGTTCTTACGCGTCTGTTTTATCGTCAATGTAATGCTGTCACTTTTAGCACTGATATCTTTTAACTTACCGTAAAAAATCGTTAAACTTTTTAATCTTAGCTCGAAGGAGTACTTATCATTGTCTGATAATCATGACAAGCTTGTTGGTTACCTGTGATAATCGAAAAGTGCTGCAAAAATTATTTTCGAAGTATTGGGTCACATGATCAGATTACGACATGACGATTAGTCCAAGCCGAAACAAAACTGTAAAGTAGCGAGCATCTATATTTGATATGGGGTCTTCAGTAAAACCCGAAGTGTTTGTCATAAACTAGTGCTACGATAAGTTTATATTGAGCTTTTTATTGGCCTTTCAATTTACGTAAGAACATCACATGACAAGACGATAACCAAACTGTAATGAATACGTCAAATAAATAGATTCCAATCTACGGCGGCTTTTCGTTTTTGAGCTTTTAAGAGCTTGTAATCACATTTCCATGTATTTGGCACCTACAACACAACAGAGTAAGACATGGTGAATCTTCTCATATCAAATAACAGTAATGTGAATTTTGTTGCAAGTCAACCTTAAAACCATAACTGTCACGAACAACTTTTATTGTATTTACTAGGTAAATCAGACACGCTGATTCCGATTTTGTACTCAAAATAAAGATTAGTCCACTAACCTTCAAAGTCATTTAGGCTTTTTTAAAGCGTTTCAATATCCGTTTCGAAAACAACACAATCGGCATTACAAGCTCCGCCCATAAATATGTGACGAAACCTAGCTTTTTCAGAAACGGAAGTTAGGAAAGTTTAGTCCGATTTAAAATAATAGAGATGGGTGTCTTAAAACCCATTATTATCTAAATCCAGCCTGTAAAACAATTTCAGTTTTTTATGAAAGAGATATAAACTATTTAAAATTGCTCGCAGCTTGTTACATGACGTTTAAATGGGCTGGACGCCGAGGAAAATGAGCTCAAAAAACGCGGTTTTATCACGAGCTAGCGTTGTTATCGCGCTTTTTAAATATGCAATGCTAAATAGCTTATCTATCTTTCAGAAAAGACTGATATTATTTTTAAAGCTGGATTTAGATATTAATAGATTTTAAAACACCCATCTCTATTATTCTAAATCGGTCTAAACATCTTTACGTAACTTCTGTTCCTAAAAAGCTAGGTTACGTCAAGTATTTATGGGCGGAGCTTGTTATGCCGATCGTGTTGTTTTCGAGACCGATATTAAAACGCTATAAAAAATCCTTTATTACTCTGAAAGTTAGTGGCCTAATCTTTATTCTGATTACAAAATCGGAATCAGCATGTCTGATTTACCTAGTAAATACGATAAAAGTTGTTCGTGGCAGTTATGGTTTAACACTTGCATGCAACTGTGCATGTAAGGAAGTTCAAGTTTTACTTATTTAAAGTTGTTTACTCCTTGTACAGAGTTATTGCGATAGTGGACAACTCCTTCATACCATGGAAACCTTGTTTTTTTATTGTTGTGAAGGTATTATTGTTTTTATGAAACTACCGCCAACCAATTAGTTGCTGATGTTGCTCAATTGCAATGCAGCACTCAATTTTATAAAAAAAAATTTTGTGACACACATTTTAAACTTATTTTTCAGACTGGAAAATACTGAGTTCAATTCATGCATACAGATCTTTGAAAAGCCTCAGTGAGGCTGTTTATAAATATATGTTCTTTACATTATTCAAGCGAAATTTCTGTGATTTTCCCTTCAGATTTTCATAAAGGCTTTTGTAAGAGAACTTGGTTGTATCTCATCCTTTATTTTACAAATCTCACGGTATATAAATATCCATTTTCACTTATATATAGATTGGAATGTTATTGCTGGCTGATGCAAAACAGGTTGATGGTAGAGGAAGCACAAGAGGACTCACTCTAGTTGTTATTTAGACCCTTGAGATATATATGAACAAATAAGCTGTCATTGTTTTATTCTAAAATGTGAAAGGAAGTGGGTGATTGTTTTATAACTAGGTTCTTTAGGAATTCTGTATGCAGTTTTTAGATGTTATAACCACTGAATCTCTGTGAATGTGTTTTTAATGAATTAAGCAGTTAAATATTTTATATTGTTTTAAGCAGTAGTTTTTTTCTAAATTTAAAATAGCTATTGTGATATTAATCTTGCTATATGAAAATGTTAAATAAATATGCAACAAAAGTTGTATATATACAAAATATTTAAAAAATTGTTATTTCTTAGACAATGTTTAGATGTAATAATAATTGTGTAAGTACTATATGAATATAAAATATTGTGTTACTGCAATACAAAAAATTTATATAGATTTATTAGGAAAAAAAGCATTTGTTTGACAGACAAATAATTAAATTCGTACCAGGTAACAACATCCTAGCTTTAGTGACAACACCTATCTCCTGTGCTTTACATTAAACATTTGGACCATAACAGATGACAGCATTGTGGTTTTAGAAAGTTATCTATAATGCTATTGTTTATGCAACTTTATTTGCTATAAATTATGTGACTGTTTTTATGGTCTGTTGAGGTTAAAAGAATGGCCACTGATCCCCATATTCAAGAATGATATCACAGAATTAGCATGCAGCACTTCCAGATTTTACCAACACATGTCCTGGCAAGTAAACTTCATGTTAACAGCTTAGTGTAATAAATCATTATTTCTCAACTGTGGTGGTCATTGCAAAATTTGTGATTACGTCAATGCTATAGCATAATCTTTGTGCGTCTTTTATACACTTTCTGTGAACATGAAGCTCGATCTGTGATGGTCTATAATTTTATACGCTAGCTTCAAGTATTTCAGCTGTGGCATTAAAGGCTAGGAAAGAATGTATAAGTTGAGCAAGCATGAAACGCTATAGCTTCCTGCTTATTGCTATTGGGCGAGACATTGTCAACAACCAATCATAGTCACTTCTTCCATGAAACGAGTAGGATGTAAGATGTAAGGCTATGTGGTTGGCAACAAAGGAAAAGAACAGTGCTTTTCTTACCTATATTTCGCTCTTGTTTCAAGCTAATGACGGTATAGGTGGCTAGATAATTATTATATATCGACATGATGCAGTGGACTGAGGGTGCTGCAAACAGACAGGGATATAACAGTTCATCTCCTGAAGTATCATCAAGTGTTACTGGAAATGCAACTATGGGGACTGGTGGAAATGTGAAGAGGGAAACTGGTGAAGTTGGACGCACTAGCTCAGGCTCCACGGATCATTTACAGTTTTGTCTTAACATGCTGCCGCAAAGTTGCTCATGTAAGCTCGCCCATAGATTATATATTCGCTGTAAATAACTGGGATGTGTTTATTTATTTATCAACTGAATTATTTTATGTGGTTGTAACTGTTAGTGTGATTATAATTTATAGTTTATGTTCTTTAGTTTGTGGCATCCATCCGTTGCAATGGGGAAGAGAGGAGGTGCAACAATGGCTGAAGTGGTGTATTAATGAGTTCTCTTTTACGGATGTTCAAGCTGAGAAATTTGCAATGAATGGTATGCATATTTGATGATAGAAAAACCTTTCGTCAGTTTTGTAATCACTGGTTTTTTGTATGAGTCAATAAATGCTGGTAAACATGTATTTCTGGCATGTTATCAATAAGCAGTTTTGAGATACAGCCACATCTGTCAGTGCGCAAAGAAGTAGGCCTATGATTAATGCTGACATCATGGTTAGTTGATTATTCTCTATCAAAACTTCGCTGCCCTCTCCGAGCTTGTCATCAGCACCAACTTTTTACACTTTGTTCAGTCTTTACATAAATTGTTTGCCTGTGATGTTTGTATATGCTTGCTTTCCATTGCTCAGGGGAAATGAGTCAGCCAACAACAGTTGAAGGAGATTGTAGGCGGAGTCCAGAGTGCATACTGTTGTGATCTTATGTATTGTAGTTGCACACGTTTTCAAGTTCCTCACCCTCTATTTGCATGGACTAATAATAATTATCACTGTTTGACATTCATACTCAGTTTTCTTAGATATATTATATAGATATATTGCGAAAGTTTGATGTAACAAATAATACTAAAAATTTAATTTTGTTCGGTTATGAATCTCGGCAGCACCAATTTAATAAAATATATTTGCTTCTCACTACATGAACTTGTGGCAATTGCTGAGTATTTGGGTTTCTACAGGCAAAGCTTTAATACTACTGAAAAAGGAAGATTTCATAGAGAGAGCGCCGTCTGCTGGAGACGTATTGTTCAATATCTTTCACAAGCTTTTAGAAGCGCAAAGTAAAAACAACACAGGTAAGTCGACAAAGGTACGCAGTGTCATCTACACCGCTGGCGATCAAATTCCTATAAACTAATGATTCACAGCAACTGTCAAAGTTATTTAAGTGCCCTATGTTTTGGCAAGAACTCTGCTTGGCTAAATAATACAAGTAAACGAATGATCTTTCATTTAAAACAAAAAGTAACTTCCTCCTCACACGGAGAACGATTATTTTTAGTCAGTTTTCAAATTGCAAATGGCGACACTTGTTTTACTATTTCGGTCACCACCTTACTGGATGACCTGATTTGTTATAATGTGTAAGCTGTAGATTACATAATAGACAAACTCATAGACCCTCACTTGAGGTGCCAAGCATTACCTCGCTGGTTTAATTTTTACTGATGACAGTGTCGGACGAGTTGGCAAGATGTTAACTCTTTTATCCAGTCAATTTTATCCAATTAATTTGTGTCTATGCTTTTTTATTTTGAGTGAATTTTTTTCCCGTTTTAAAATTAAATTTCCCAAACTGAGCGCACCTCAAATTTTTGAGAGAGCTGATGGTCATATGTTATAACTGGATAAGTCATTATAAAACTTGACTAGCCTTGTACTATGAATAGTGACTACTTCTCTGGGTCAACTACAGGATATCATTACCATTTCCCTTCAGCAGAAATTTAACACTTTTGCCAATTTGTGACATCACATAAACAGATTATGAGAATTGTTTTACAGTTTCGCAATACCACAAAGTTCGCCGTCAGATTGGCGCCATTTCTTGCTTTTATCGTGATGATAATAAGCAAATTATTTATAGTCCATCACCATAGGTGACTTTTCATACCATTATTTTAGTAGGTCAAAAACTGCTACATGCAAAAAGCTGCCGTAATGCTGCGTATCGCGTGCATCAAGGAAGCTGCCTCTGCATTAATGTCTGCGCTTGGAATACTGCTGTCCATAATTTATTAGCGGCTTGTTGTTGGATGAATTATTAATTGAGGGCAAACAGCCGATAGGATGTGTCCATATCTCCTATCTATTTCCTGGGAAAGGTTGCACAGGAAATAGTCAATTTAATCAAGCACCTGGCAACCTGCCTCGGCTACCCAGTCACAATAACATTTAAATGCAGTGCAAGCCCTTATCTATATCATGCCTGCATGGAATTAACTTCTCTAGGAAATGCTGCAACCCAATGTTTTTTCTAGCTTTTGATCCTTTATGGTCAGCCTTATTGAAAGTTACTTTGCTGGGCAGCGCTAGCTGTTGAGGAAAGATAAATGGAACAGCTGGCATCGTCAGTTTAAATCTTGCGAAATACAGCTTATTTTTAAATTTCTATGTATGCGTAATGTTATGGGATGGGAATTTGTGGTTGCATGTTTTTTCAAAATTGGAATAAACCATTTTGTTGGTGTAGAGGGCATGCATAGGCTGGCCTATTATCAAAAAAACCCAATTTTAGTCAATATGTAGTCGCCAAATTTAAGCCTCATTGTGTGTTAGTCCCACGCGATCGTACTTCATATAATTGGTTTATGCAAAACTTGTATGATAGTGATTGGTTTATGCTCAAAAGAATTAAAATTTGATTGGCTTTTGTTGGATTCGTATTCTGATCAGCTGCTTCATGCAGATGGACAATATCAACCAGAACAAGGAAATGTAATAACTCGTTCAAGCTTATATAATTTGATGGATTGCGAAGAGCCAACTGTATCACTAATATTCTTTGTGAGCTAGTCAAATACGTGTGAATCATCATGCAAATCAGACTTATTGTTACCTATAATCCATATATTTGACATTGTAGCCATTCCATCACTGTCTGCAGCGGGTGTGGCTGAGCAAGCCATTATGTTGAATCTGATGTTGACAGCAAATAACCCATTTTTTCCACACAGCCTTTTTCCTGGTTTTCCTGCAGTCCCTTTTCCAGGTAAGTTTTTGAAACATGTTTAGAAAAATTTGATTCTTTCTGGTCTCATCTCATTGAGATGTAGCAAAGGTAATTTTTCACATAAGCTAAGTTTAACACAATTTAATATATTTGATAAGTTTTGTACTCAGTCGAATTAAGTGGGTATGGAAATGACTCAAAATCACTTCTCAGTATGCAAATGTAATGCTGCTTGGCAGTAACTCTTCCGGCACCGCAGCGTTACAGTACTGTTGATAATCAAACAGGATGCAGTAGATAGGGCATGATGACTGTTTCTTTTTCTGCTCACTAGGGCATCCTATAGTCGAAGCTGACATTGTTGTGGTGTGATGTCATCATCCCTCACATGACTAGCGTTTTTGCAGTCTGATTGTCTCCTAATATATGTGGAAGACGCATAGCAACTTGATCCGTATCATTTTCCTCTATTTACTCTGATATTTCATCCCTGTCACCGGATGTATTTGTATTAAGAACTCATATTAAGGGAGTGCAAGGCTCAAGGCTTGCGGTTTGAAGATATACAAAATTAACTGTATTTGTTTGAACAAGTTGGTTCATGCTAAAAGGTGCTTGAAGCAGTCGGCTAATAACCCTCGTTGTCAGGATCATGGAAGTCATGTTGCAGCTTAGCGCCTTCACAAAGCAGCTTGGGAAGTGGCAGGGAAGTAGCTGGGCTAAAACAACAATGACCCGCACCTCCTCAAAGGTCCCATTGTATTTAGCCAAGCTCTGGAGAGCTATTTTAATAACCTTTATAAGGATTGCTAACTCGCTAGAAAGGAAATGTGGCTGAGATAGGCCGATTGGCCAATACTTCCATCGAGTTACATTCTTCAACTACTGCCTCATAATTGTTTGCTTTCAATGCACTCCTTTTGTTTGAGGGCTTGAATTTCCGGAGTTATTGAAGTGTGAGTTTTTTTGTTGCCGCAGTTGGGAATGGCTGAGGTTAAACGAGTGTCACCGACTTACCATTTAATAATGCAGAAATATGTTGTTTGCCACCGATATAGGTACACAAACATCTCATAAGGGTATTGACAAAAGCCATTGCTGGGTGATTCACTAGTACACGATTAGCAATATCCGCAATTAGCATCACAGTGGAACAAGGACAAGGCGGTGAAACACGATCACTAGCTCATAGCTTAGCTCCTTTTGATAATTAATTTAATAATATATGGAAATTCACACTGAGTGTAGACTGTGAACAGGATGTGATTCCAACTGGAATCTAGCGCTTTGCTAAGGCAACAACAAGACACAGCATCCGTGCTGATTAATTATCCCAGTGTAGTTCCATTGCAACGGGGCCATGGCACATCCTTGCTGATAAACTCCATCCTTGTAAATGGATGGCATCAGTGCCTAGCTTATGGCATCACATCACACATATGTGCCGGGACAGAAGGTGCTCATGCAGAGGCCAAGTGACACGGGTGCTAATGGCGTCTCCGCTCTAGCAAACTACCTTAGTCGTTTATCGGTAAGGAAGCAGAGCTGAATAAGGAGAAAGGAATCTCCTAACCCATATAAAATAGTGTCTAAATGGGGTTGCGCAATCACGTAGGTAGAGATAAATAGCTACAGCATCCTATTACTTCCTTCTCAGAACATCAGCTATTCCATTAAGCCTGGTTCACACTATATTGCCATATGTCGGTGTGGTCCTACTAGCAATTATTCGTCGATTATGTGAACCGTAAACTGAAGGCATCGGCGAGACAACGCCGGATACTTTGGGAAAGTTTGTAGCTGTCAAACTTTCCTGATAGTTCACCGAGCAGCCACGACAGCTTGCGAAATGGGTACCGCTTCGGCGATGAGTTTGGTCGTCGCAGATCGCTCGATCCATATTTTCTTTTAGTGCAGCTCCTGCGCGACTCGTATTTCATCGTTTCCGAGACCGCATTGTAGGAGAACGTTATGCTGTAGCTATTTCGCTGATGTAAACGCGGATGGGTTTGTGATGGTGTAAACATTGTTACTACTGATCACTGAAGTATTGTGGCATCAACCCCGACATACTGCGATATAGTATGAACCAGCCTTTAGTCAGCCAACCCATTTGAGAAATGTGGTCAACCCAAACCAGCTGCATTTACAAAACGTTCTTTAACAATTCTAGCGCAGTGACTATGAGTAGTTTCTCAGGTGTAGAGCTGTCTTGCGGAAGTATAGGACTTAGCCCCGATCAATAGCTACTACCTGCTCTGACAAATTCTCAATGTATTGATTCTCAAACAGACATTCTGTCTCCGCTACAAGTATTTCGCTCTTCCATTACAGCGCTGTAACAACTTGGTTAGCTGCTTTACTCTGGAGCATTAACAGTTTTAGTCAATTTCGAGCCTAACATCTACAATCACATCAAACCTAAATATTCAACTGTCTCAGGATCACAGGCTATTTAAACGATCACTTAGATGCGGCATGTTAACATTTGATTAACTTAGCAAAGTTCGAGGGTGGATTTCATGTCATAGTTTTTCGTCGATACGGATACCAGTATGTTTAGCATATGCTTTCGATAGCATCATTGCTAGGGCCATGTTAGTGTTTGTTTAGAAGGCTTTTGTATCACTCGTTCGTTTCTCATTGGCGTATTCTGTTTGCCACAAGCGCTCTTTTTGTTTCTTGGAAAGTTGCTGAAAACAAAGACGTTGCGATATCTCCTTTCTCTTGAATAAATATACAACTAACACAACTATTATTAAAAAATATTAATTTCGTAAAAAGCATTGTGTGAAAAACTATCAGCAGTGGTGCAGTGGTGCCATGTTGATGGATTCTCAAAAGAACTAGCAAGGCCAAAATCTACATCTTGATAAATATGGCAAATGATAATAGTCAAAAGCCAGACAAAGGCAAAAAATGTTGGTTTTAGTTACAGTATCTTTGTCAAACGCTGTTTGTCATTCTTTGCTGCCACTCCTTATTATATAGACTGAGGACCTATCATAACTATTGTACTTGAATCACATCCGCGGCACACACAACACCCTAGATAATTCCTATAATTGCAATCTGCAAGCTACATCCTGGTTAGTACAACCATAAACAGTGATGTTGCAAGAGGTGAGCGCTGTAAACATCAAGCATGTTCCGAGCGTCCATGTTAACTGGTTATGAGCGCAGGTAACTGGGAGCTGTTGCAAAAAGTGTATTTATGCAGACACTTTCAATAAAACAGTGATGTGTATGGTCTCAACGACTTCAGCAAAATTGCTGTAACAAGTTCGCTTTGTTACCCAATAACGAATGATTTGTTTCTGAAGTTATTACACTTGTGCTTTCCATTTATGTTCAATAACTGTATTGCGGTGTTGGTCAGCAATTCACATTGGATATCATCAAACTAGTTAAGCACTGGCCTCATTGTCTGTGTCATTCCGAAATCTTGTTAGTCTTTTATCTCTAACTAACAAAGACCCAACTAATCTTTTCCTCAAGTTGAAAACTTCCCCCTCCGATGCATTGATAATTGCTATCACGAGTTCCATGAGTTGCCGTATGTTTCCTAGTTCACAAATTCTTTCCTTGCGTTTC
The DNA here is from genome assembly GCF_963576615.1 of Watersipora subatra. NCBI lineage: Eukaryota > Metazoa > Bryozoa > Gymnolaemata > Cheilostomatida > Watersiporidae > Watersipora > Watersipora subatra. Next base: position 54,677,622 of record NC_088710.1, on the reverse strand, counting down.
ATGCGTTTATCAGCATTCTTATCAGCTCTTTATATTATGCTCAACTTCATCACTTGCCGTTCATCATTGCCCTTTGCAGACACATTTGGCACAAACTGGCATCTGATCTCCGCAAGGGAAGTGGCATGATAGTGTTCCCGCTATTGTCACTCCATTATTGCATCCTGTGTAAACGCGCCTTCTTACCTCTTCTACTTCCACAATCTTTGAAGAGCTTGTCATAGCCCTTCCCATTTATAATATACACGTCATCACCAGAACGCGTTGAGAAAAAAGCAAGGACAGGTTGTTTTTGTTCTATAAACGGTAGTTTTCTCTTTGTTATTACCCAATACACCTTTAGTATAAATGCAGTTTCAAAACTTCCAGCTTTTTTAAAGCGAAGCGATAAAACTGGGTCAGTCTCAAGTGCTTATGACGAACATTTGGTACCATGGTGACAGATCTTCGTGACGAAACACTCACCACTTCCTCATTTATAATTCCCATACCTAAACTGTCTCCGCCAGGATGGTGACGTGTCCTCAAGTAGGTCATATACCTTGACAATGTTGTCGCGTCTTAAATGCTTCCGCGGAGGGCAATAGCCCAGCTTATACTCATTTATGTCATGGTCGCTTCTTCTCTCTACACATTTCATTACAGACTTCAGGTCATACTGCTAGCTTATCGTTATTCACCCAGACAGAAATTCATTTCTGTTGTTGCCTTTTTGTATTTTAAGGATACCACTGACTGGCTGGGTTTTCTTGGCCTTCATAGGGTTCTACCAACATAGGCCAGGGTTCATTCAAAATAGGCCAAACGCTAGGAAAATGTAGGTCAAACGCTCAAAATCATCTAATTATCCGAATTGAGGCTTTGTAGCAAGATGGTTTTCAGAGTTTTTTTCTCTGTAATAGTACAAATAGAATAAAGACCAAAAGCATGCTTTACTCCAGCTATTTCTGAGACTCTCTCGGTACTGATTATGAATAGTTTTACTAGAACTATGGCTAGACTTATCTTAAATGAACTATTAAAACTAAAAATGAGCGATAATATAGGCAATAAGAATAAAGGTTGTTCATCAGGCATAAAGAACAAGATTTTTCACACCGATTATCAATTAAGAAGTTAACATCAGTCAAATATTATTGAGACATGCTCTATTCATCAGTAGTGATGGCAAAATGACAGTAATGTTCATCAACAATACTGTTATTTTATTGCGTATTTTACCTGTTGGGCCCAGCGCCTCGACTAGCTGCTGTGCTACTGCGCATGTGGGCCTCAATAAGTCCTAATAAGTCTCAATGCCTTAATAAGTAGGAACTAAGCTTTCATTTATTTTGTATAACTCAATCAATATTATAACCATATTTTCATTTTGCCTAATGTTATATTTCTACTAATTGATGAAATAAAACACACACACCTGGAATTCTGAACCTTTTTTGAAAACCTAAATGGCATAGTATAAGCATTCTATGTAGTAGTGTCGCTGCTGCGATTCTCTAACCTTGTGGCGATGGCCTTTCTGTCCTTTAAATGCATACAGTATTGCTGTGAATTACTCTCCAATTTTTGATTAATAATTCTGCCATGCAATATCAAAGATTCTTCAAAGTGGTTTCCATTGAGTCTTCACCCAGTTATCAAGCGTATATTTACTTTGGTTTTATATGTTTCTACGTCATTTCAGTGTTGCTAGACGTTTAAACATTGTCTTCAAATAAGTTTTGTTAATAAAGTGCATAAGTGAATAAAGTTACATTATGTTTGATTCTCTTAATGCGAGCCCAACAGTAAAATTAGTAAACAGGGTAGACATTTCTAATGGATGTTTTATCGAACGTACTGAATGATTATTTAGTTTGTAAATTTTGTTTACAAACTAAACAGCTATCAAATACCTGAGTCTGCTATTTGAGAAACTCTTCATCTCGGATTTATGAAGCAAGCTTTTGCTTCATCAAAAATCTGCTTACACCGGCATCATTAAACTAGTTGGATGAAAAAATTATTAGCCCAAATGAAATGACAAGTATGTGATGTCATGAGTATGTGATGTCACAAGATCTGTCCTACGGCCATTTTCTAAGTGCATACTCATTAATTGAATAAGTCTGGTATCCAAAATTTTGCAATGTGATTCATGGGAGCAAGTTGTTTGAGATGATGTTTTTACTGCGCATAGATGACTAGCAATTTGAGTTTCATTACACTTGAATCAAAGGGGCTTGAACATAGTGTTTTGTTGGCCTTGTGTTTGTGATGAAAGGATGTTCTTGCGTAGCGTCTAGACGGTGCAAGCACTTTGATTTTTTAAGAGAGTGTGACACAAGAATTCTAAAACAAAGCTGTGACAACTCTTACATCTTGATTTGTCCCAAAACTTAATTTAGATTTGCATCCCTTGAAAACCGACAGTTGTATCGGTGGTAAGATTTTGTTTCTTGACTAATGTTAGGCTATCTTTTAAAAAATTCTATATAAATATCGAATAGGAAAATAGTGCACTAATAATGCATCTAAGCTAATGCACTAATAATGCACTAATAATGCATATAAGCTAATGCGCTAATAGTGCACTAATAATGCATTGGTCTAACTAGCAATGGCAGCACTCTGAATTTGTAATGGACTTGCGCTACTACTGTATGTCGGCAAGCCAAATGATTAAAAACCATTTTATTCTGAATAGAACTGAAGTAGTCTGCTTTATAGACATTCTTACAATATTTATATACTTTTCCTTTGTCAAACCCCTTCAAAGGTCTCTCTTACAGTTTTTTGCTTTATCAAGTATCACGTTGACATTTCCGGCATCATAATTGTATCATGTATATAATTGTATCATGTATCTTAATTTTTTACCTACACTTACTGATCTGGTAAATAGTGGCATCTTTGCTTTTAGGTACCTTGCCCAGAGCGAATCTCCCTATGACCCCACCATCAACTGGTTCACCCGGACAGTCCCATGATGTGTCGGTCACCCCTGCTGTCTCGGAAAATACTTCCAAACATGTCAGCAGGAGTCATTCGCAGTCTCCCCGAGAGAGTAAATATACCCATCATACCTCTGGTAAGAAAAGTTTCTTTCAATCAGTCACATTGATATTCCATCTTATCATACATGTATGCTGGAAAATGCTGGCAGCGTTCATTATTATTACTATATATACATGTATATAATATGTATATAATTTTATATATAGAGAATTGTCTCCTCACCCATTTAGCTCAAGTGGGTAGTAATGGTTACCCAAGCTCGAGTCTCCTAACAGAGGCCTTGGAGTTTGAGCACTCGCCTCAAAATCTTAGCTGTTCTTAATAGCGGCTTTTCTGCAACTCACTTGTGTTGATTGCTGCTGGTATTTGGCTAAGCACATTTGATGTTCGGGTGTTACACCCAATACTTCACTGACTAGCGGAATCACAGTTGCTCTTGCATGCCAGCACTTTTTAATCTCCTCTCTGATTGGAAGATATTTCTCCAGTTTGTCCTTTTCTTTGCAGGCTATTTTGTAGTCATTGGGTACTGCTATATCTTTTATAATAGCCTTATTGCTCTTCTTGTCCACCACTGCAATATCTGGCTGGTTTGCCATATACATATACTAGCTGAATGCCCGGCTTTGATGGATAATAGAATAATTAACTAATGAATCTGATTAACTTACCTGGAAGGTTAGATCTTTCCTAAAATCTTCACTAAAACGATACCCACGTTTTGGGCCAGTATCGCTTATCCGGGAGTATCGCCTAATGAATTCATGGTATGCGATGTGGCTTAATGGTTAAGTTCGCTGCTTCTTGATCGGAAATCTCGAGATCAAATCCAGTGCCATGCAGGTTTTTCATTACTAGTTTTTAATTGCTATAACTGAACACAGTGTTTAACAAAAAGACAAACATTGAGATTTATATACAGTGAAACTCGGATAACTCAAACCTCAAGGGACCGAGCAAAAGTGTTCGAATTATCAGAGCGTTCAAGTTATCAGAGCACTGTCACAAGTCCATGTATTTACTTATTTATTAGTAGATACATGTACATATACAATCTATAATATAAATCAAAAGCACAAATGGCTTGTTTCAAATTAAATGCTTCTAATGTAAAGTTTAAAACGTTTTTATCAAAAAGTATAGAGATTTTTCTATCACTTGAGATTGGTTCGTTGTTTGAGGTGATGTTATTGCCAGGACGTTTTTTAGATTGACATTGACAAAACTTGATCATTGTTGAAATGCTCAAAAGAAAAGACATCAGTACATATACAAACTATAATATAAAGCAAAAGCACAAATGGCTTGTTTCAAATTAAATACTTCTAATGTAAAGTTTAAAACGTTTTTATTAAAAAGTATAGAGATTTTTCTATTACTTGGGATTGGTTCGTTGTTTGAGGTGATGTTATTGCCAGGATGTTTTTTAGATTGACATTGGCAAAACTTGATCGTTGTTGAAATGCTCAAAAGAAAAGACATCTTTTTTTTTGAGCGTTTTACCCACGATCAATTTTGCCGATTTTTCTTGAAGTTTATGCAAAGATTACCTCACTTTACTTCGCTTCCGAAGGGCGATCGCTAAGCGGGTGTTTGGTATAAATCAAATTTCACCAAACCTTTAGAAAAGTCGTTGACAAAAATATTTTGCCGATGGTGGTAATAACGACGCTTATGAATTACGAAAAGTTGAGGTTTACCTCTATGGCTTAGAATAAAGTGATTTTCTAAAGCGATAGCAACCGTTTTGGTAGCCGTTGGGCAAAAAACAGTTCGAATTAACAGTGTTGAGTTCGAGTTATATAGAGCCATTTATCATTGCGTGGGAACGGACCAAGCAAATCCATTCGAGTTAACCATGTGTTCGCTATATCCGAGGGCGAGTTATCCATGTTTCACTGTATATGGGTATGAGATATATATGCGAATGTATCTCATTTTAGACACAATGTTCTCCTCACATCTGCTGGCTGGAGAGAGTGAAACAAAGAGTTTACCTCCAGGTTCCAGCATGCCTTCTCTTCCTGTACCAGAGTCAGTGATCAGAACCAACCACAGTTTTCCAATTAGAAAAACAGACACTATGGAGATGCTACCCTCATCACCGAGAGCAAAGAATGGTGAGCTTATACGAATTCAGCTGTTCCAAAACTACTGTTTGATCTACATGTAAGCCATCGATGGTGGGGCATCCATATGGTATATATTTTTGTTTCAGATTGTCGGCTTTTATGGGAATTTATTAGCAAGCTGTTAAAAGATGCGAGTTACACAGAATACATTAAATGGGAGAATGCTTCCGACTACACATTCAGAATTGGTGAGCACTCCGTACTTTTCTCTTCAGAAGAGATTATAACTATCTGAGAGTTTATGTAGAATACGATTGCAGGCCATTGTAATCTCCCTTTAGAGATGCTATGGTCATAGAATTTAGATAATCCCCATGTGGTTAGTGAGTTGTTGTTGCTGATTTACAATGTCCTTCCGGTCTCTTCCTAATTTATTTTCAATATATCTGTCATTGTATGCTCCTTCTACCTATATCCATAGCCATCTATATGAGTTTGATTATTAATATTGTGTCTTTTGATACACTGAGGTGCTGTGTTTAAAATTCATGATACCGTTGCAAAAAAACATATTGGGCTGGAATCATACTTCAAAGTTCATTTGCTAAGCTGTTTTTCCTTTTGAGACTATATGATTGAAAGACATCGATGGCTAAATTTTTAGTGAACCCAGCGCAGCTTTCTAAGTTATGGGGAATACAGAAGAATCGAAACAACATGACATATGAGAAGCTGAGTCGGGCGCTGCGATATTATTACAGAATGGATATAATAGAGAAGGTACCAGGAAGGCGGCTGACTTACAGGTATGCTATAATATTTTACTTCCTTCTTCTGCTTCACATTAATTTGCTGCTAAATGAGGCGCAAATCCTTAACAACATTGATCATCGGCTTTTGAGTTTAGGCTTCGCATTTTTAAATGCTGAATCAGCCAGAAACATGGAAAAAATGTTTGTTGTCAGTGGATCAGATGAGGTTGTTTTATGGCAACCAAACTCGTGTTACGTGAAAATGAGTAGATGAGTAGTCAGCCAGTCGATGGGAAGTACTAAGTAACGGCCTCTCGTGTTAAAACCCTTTTGTTCAATTCACTAAACAATTCTAACAATCCCTGATTTCTGTTTTCTCATTTTTTATTTTGGCATGTAATGAAAGACATCATTTTTTTGATTTTCATTAATGCCAATAAAAAGTTATACCTACCTACATTAAAGGCATTTGCGAATTATTTCGACACTAATTCTATCTAGTTGATTATTGTTGCTTTTTAAATTTTAATAAAATGTTTGTTATTTATTTTAAAATATCTATATAAAATTATGCCGTTTTTGTTCTCTAACTTTAGGAGGCTGAAAATTAAATTAAAATTAATCTCCTCCTACAGATTCGCCAGCAACCCATTTATCACTCTGATATGCAGCGCAAGGAGTTATTTACTCTTATCAAGTCCTAAATCAACAGCCCCTTTTTTCTAATTGTTCATTTTTTTGTGTAGATCGTTGCTCTATCTAAACCTCTAACCAGTTTTAGTTGAATATGTGCTTCTAACAGTATTGCGCATGTCATCAATTTGGTCATTTCCTAAAGTCAAGACTCCAAATTTGTCATCTTAAGATGGGATGAATGAATATTCATAAAATTTACATGAAACTTGTGACCCGCTTGCGATTATTATCCTAACCGATCTGTGTAATGAATTTTTTTGCTAGTACTTAGCACCCATCATATATTACCTAGCTATCTTAAATAATGCCAGGTGTGGCAGGTTTCTGCAAATATTACGTCTGTTATCCTTATATTTCTTGTTGTCCATCTTTAATCAACTGTCACTCTACGTCACCACCATCGCTGTAAGAATTAGAATATTAATGAGATGCTACCTAATCCAGGCGAAGGCAAATTATGCGCTTATTATCTCACCTTGCGCAACTTTTTGAGTTTTTGTCATTATGATTCAAGCGGAAACAGAGTTAATAACGTTGTTGTATTCATGCAGGTTCATGAGACCACCCCATGAGATAAAACGAGGCCAGCGAGGTGCAAAACCTGGAGTACCGAGAAAGTCTCGATCGACCGATGAAGAAACTGAAGAGCTTGATGAAGTTGAGGCGATGGAAGCGGTAGAAGGTGAAATGATGGACGACGATAACCGAATCCCATCGGTTGACTATATACCACCTATCAGTCCCCCACACGCTTACTTTCCGAAGCGAGAAATGTCCAGTGACAATATGCATCCGATAGACCTGGTTCGGCACCAAAGACATTCCAATGTATTAAATCCTCCTGATCTCACTGACACTCCGTATGCGCTTACCAAGGCAGAACCCTTGATGTCGCAACTCAGCGCGACCGCCACAAAACCATCGCTCAGTCCAATGATCAAGTCAGAGGTGTCAGATTGGGTGACGGCTCAACATAAGACGGAGAGTTCACCTCACATTCACACATAAAATTATGCGTGGCAACCCGTCACCTATTCTAGCAAATTCCGTTTAGCAGTCTGAAATTTGTTGGCAAGCATTTCTTACTTCGCCTTCGATGTTTATATATGTTTGGACCATTTAGCTAAATCAGGCAGGCCTGGTCTAAAATATTATTGTACATACAGATTTTTCATATTTCATAAAATGACTTTTTTGGAAAAACGTTCCGGAAACTTATAATACTATTTGACTCGTTATGCAATAGAGATCAAGCAGTTAAATAAAAATGCAAAATATTGTTATTTTTTGTTAATGTTTTCTCTAAATGTAGGATATTGTTTTTCCTATGGAAGATATATTTTTGCTACTAGCACTCAACTGTCTTCGTGTTCTATGAATGGACAAACTTCAGACAATAGAAATTTTATGGACTGAAATTCTTTTATTGAATTGTTTTCCATTGTGGGTATGGTGGTCAACATTCGCCTGCAAAACAGGAAATGGCTCTAGAATATTTTCATAAGGTCTTGCTCATATCCTCTGAAGAAGCACCAAGCCTTCTGCTAAACATAACTGAGTCAAAGTTGCCATATATTTGACAAATATATCTTGTTTGTCTGAAAACAGCTGCTTCACGTTCGTCTGGTCAATGAGTACAAAGTTTAAACTGGATCCTGCTATTCCGTCTTTGTTGCGAAGGTGTATTTGGCAAGGTATTATAAATAAGTGTTATGTGTAACAAGAATAGCTCGAAAAATAAATTAAAATGTCATAACTAGACATCCAGGGAGAACTGTGAATCAGCATGCTATGAAGTAAAGCACTAGTAAAATAAATAGAGTGATTCAATAAATAGAAATTATGATGAAAGCTACGAATCAGTCACCTAGTTTGAGTGTATGTAGCGTGTCCTTGCGAGGAGGTTTCGCTGGTTCTGTTTGCGCCATGATTTGCCTAGCATATTTGGTTGTGTGAAGTCCCGCCTGTCTAAGCCTGTCCTCCAATTTCATTCTCGGATCTGATGATATCTGGCTAGCATTAAATGTGTGAATGTCGAATAGTGGTTGGTGCATATTCACATCTCCATCCGATTCGGGTAATCGTCTCTGGTGCCAACTCTGCAACAATCAGTAATCCGTCAGAAGTAGTGAAAAAAATTAAATAATTTTTTATAAGTAACAGGAAATGGAAGATGAGCGAAGAATAAAACCATGTTATTACTATGAACATAAAGTCTATTCAAGATAGTTAGGCAAATCAGCACATGCTATTATATTCTATTATTATTCTATGCTTAGTATATACTAGACAGTTATTGTTACCATGAACTGTGAGTGTGTGCTGTCAGCTGCTTGGTATATACTAGACAGTTATTATTACCATGAACTGTGAGTGTGTGCTGTCAGCTGCTTGGTATATACTAGACAGTTATTATTACCATGAACTGTGAGTGTGTGCTGTCAGCTGCTTGGTATATACTAGACAGTTATTATTACCATGAACTGTGAGAAATGAAATCCAAAAAGCGTTTGACATTTGCCTTTGACACTATGGCAGGCAACAGTTGGGCACTTTTTATTGCATCAACCATGATATGATCTTGGAGTGTTATTTAATCGCAACTTCATCACCGTAGCAACTACTACATTAAACTACACATATTATAACCTTAAGCACACTAAACTTATCAATATAAATGTTATAGTATTTATTTGTAATTGAAGAATGATAGCATCAGCAAGAACGATTGGGAAGATTTAAAATAATTCACTTGTGTGAAATTATTATTAGTTTGCCGATGTACTAATAATTGCAAAACTTTGTCTTATCTAGTGTTTTCATACAATCTTGTTCATCGTTGCTGGGCAGTAGTCAAGTAGCACGCACGCACAGGTTGATTACCGATCATATAGTGTGTGGGCTTGGTTACGTTTTTAGCCATCTATTGTGACTTATTGTACGACCATTGTAATTTATTCGATGTCACTATGGCAATATGAAAAAAGTTATAACTACTCATAACTGCTTGGTCAAAAGTCTTTTATCGCAATAAGCCTAAATATTATGCCAACAAATTTTGGAATGTTTTGGTTTTTGCTGACCTAAAAGTTTTGTGCCAATTTGTTGCCATACAGACTTACATGAGCCTTACATACAGACTTACATGAGCCTTACATACAGACTTACATGAGCCTTACATACAGACTTACATGAGCCTTACATACAGACTTACATGAGCCTTACATACAGACTTACAGAACTTGTCGCTATCGTGTTGTCAACAACGTAAATTCATGGTTAGCGCCACTCGAACAGATCAATAAAGACTACCTAATCTAGATTTAATTTCAAAGTCAAAAGATTTAAAAATCTGCTACTTAAAAACTGCTACATTTCCTTTGAATGAGTGGCACTAGCAGTTTTTTATGGAATACAGTAAACTAACCAATTGGCTCTACTTTGATGCAAATTATCTTTTCCTTTTGTAATTTTTTGCTTTTTATCACTGAAATATATTCATTGACGGGTCATCTATTAGTTATGAGCCATCGCGCCCACAATCTATCTAGAACCAGTCGAAGAACAAAGCAATAGTCATGCCCGATTGGATAAAAATCATAAACTTTCAAAAACGCAAAGTATGTATTTAAAAAGTGTTTAAATGTTTCAAATCTCAACGAATCAACTAGCCTTAGTGTCTTTCACAAGTCGATAAGGATCAACTAGCCTTAGTGTCTTTCACAAGTCGATAAGGATCAACTAGCCTTAGTGTCTTTCACAAGTCGGTAAGGATCAACTAGCCTTAGTGTCTTTCACAAGTCGGTAAGGATCAACTAGCCTTAGTGTCTTTCACAAGTCGATAAGGATCAGCGGCAGCCACAACTCTGACTTTCTCTCGCAGCGCTTCGAGTCTCTCCTCCTTCTCTATTTCCTGTTTCACTAGCTCTTCCTTTTTTAAGTTGAGGGCAACAGCTTTCTCCTGCTCTAACTGCTCTCTGTACCGTACACTGCACAGAATAAAACAAATCAACAAGAATCTTACATAGGAAGTAAGGTAAAGTTGCACAGCGTATATATAGAAGCATTCCTTAGGCAGCTCTATTTATTAACCGACCCACTTACTACCTATGCAAACCCGGATCTTTAACATGACATAGAGTTCAATGCACAAGAAAATGTTTAACTTCTAAGGTGTGACAGGCAGTCAGAGACTGCTCCTAATATGATCAAGACAACTTTGGAGTCTCTACAAGTTGACTCCTTGTAAACAACACCTGGATTTGTAAGTGATATGAGAGCCAAGCCCTGACTCACCGTTCAGCATCGACTATAGCCTGTTGAGCGTGTCGCTTTTGCAACTCTTCCAGTCTCGCCTGCTCCTCTTCAGCTTGCAGTCTTCTTTGTTCTCGGAGAGTTTCCTGCCGCTCTTTGATCTACAAATGCTGCAACAGGCTAAACCAGGGGACACAATACGGTATGTCCTTGAGTCGAACAAGAGCTTAGCGATTGCACTACCCTTAAAATCGCTTTCCATACGAATGATGGTCGATGCAGAATTTATGCATGAATGTAAACTTGTCCTTATAGCTAGTTCAGATCTTGAGTTTAAAATGGCTGTATATGCCGCTGTAGATCAAAAATTACAATGTTGTGATTCATCTCGAAGGAATACAGCAGCTAACTTAATTAATGAGATTTGGTGTAACTAACTTTCTCCTTAGTTTTCACGCGCCGCTGTTTGATTCTTTCCTCCTCTGCCAAGCGCTCTTCTTGCGCAATCTTCATTTCATCAGCAAGCATTTTCTGCTTTAGTAGCATTATTTCTACTCTCTCCTCCCTCCATACTCTCACCTATCAGAAGCAAACATGCTTTTTTTAGTCCTTGCAGCATGTCATGCAGTCAGCCGATCATACATTTCGCCAATCAATTTAAAAGCATTACATTCGCAGGCATATCATGTCCTCTTTCCTCAGCATCTTGCCCAACAGGAAGTTGTGAACAAAGTCTACATATAATCCAAGCTTGCACTCATTACCAAGCATGTAGAACTCATAAAAAGAACTTTCATCATACTTTTTCATACAGAATACTGCATAGCTCTTGTTGCTGTTTGGCTCTTTCAGATTGCGCCTTCTCCAACTCGTGAGCGAGCTGAGCTTCATGAAAGATGGATTTTGCTTTGATCAGCAACTCTTTTCTGTCTCGTATCCTGGAAATGCGATAAGTTTAGACTGTAACCTCACTAATCAATACCGCTAGTAGTATTATATATTTAGTTTAACTTAAAGTACCAGACTGCAACTGGCTATCAGTCCGCTAAATTTAAAGAAGCTGAAGCTACATATTTGGTAGTTAATGAAGTTGCAGCGCTATAAATCTAAAAATAAAGGTCACCTCTAGGTAATCATTTTGATGCTTTAAAATCGCAAAGTCACGCTAAATTTTGAAATCAATTATACATTTTGGCAAAACTGCTGTATTATGATTGTTGCGGTAAACATGAAGTTATTTTTAAAACTTTACCAGCTATAACACATGAATTTGAGTTTATAATTGCAAGTAACTGAATCAAAAATCTCATATAATTAAAAACAACAAATTGTGCCTGTGGTCATCGAAAGATTAACTTTTGCACAGAATCTGTACTGTACTGTGATTTGTGCTGGTACAGTGAGCAATAGTATTGATTTTCAACAACGATAATAGTAATACAGTAGTCATAATAACAGCAATGCAACATTTATCTCTCAGCATTATCCAACGAGCAGACGCAAAAAGTCTAAGCATATAATTACATGAACCAATTGAAGATATGCACATTGATTTTATTGTTAAAACGAAACAAACAAATTCTACGAGTTGATCTTTATCAATTATTTTTATTAACGTTTATTAATATTTTTTCTTGCTTCACAAATACAGCTACCCATATTTTTATTACCTTTTCTTTATCTACATTTTTCACATACAGGTCAAGTTGTTTCAAAAAACTTTGTAGGCAGCATATATTGAGTTTGATCAATATATGCTTAGATTAGAAATAGATTCGAATGTTTCCTTCATAAAAGGAGTCATACTTCTGTTAGCTACATTATATTACAACCACCGAGTACATATTGCGAAAGCTTATCATGATGGAGAAGAACGGCATAGATCAACAGATTATATACATTGGTGTAAGCATGCTATTTGATTGGCCTACCAGGTGTGACATGAGATTTTTGCAACATTTAAGAAACAACAGCTGTGACATGCGCTGATTTATGATAAAGCTACAGTATGAATTGTTTGCTTTGATTCACTTTTCATACCACCAACTGTAAATATATATATATTAACTTTGTAAAATTGAATAAATCAAATTTATTAAAAAAGTATGATTGTCCGGAGGAAATGTCTAAATCTATATATATATTTCTGAAAGTTTGTGTGTATGTCACTCCGGCTATAGCTATAGCGCATGCTGATGATTTTAGCAATGCGCCCACGCGTTACGACACCCCTGTTAAGAAGTATTTTTCGTAAGGTTCAATTACTATATCTGGGGTCAAGGCCGATTCTTCTCGCGCGGACAATTAGGTATATTACGTGTATCTCCGTGGCAAGAGCCTCGGCATTCTCTCTCCGTTCGGTCAGACGAAGACAGTACGATTTTTTTTCATTTGTGCCGATATCGAGAGGTACCAATATCGTCGTATTCAGAGTATTGATGGATAGCTTCTGGTGGAACAGCAATCTTTTTTATACACACACTTCTATGCAAGAATTGTTATTATTAATTCAACATGTTCAGGATTTTTATTTTGTTTTCTCAGTTCGTATTAATTGTATCATTACAAAATCATCTTCTATTGTAATCGTATCAAAACCAACTTAATTTAGCTATTACTTGCTAATTATTTCACATTTACATCTAAACCCTTTTATAGTTGCTTTATTTTTTTTAATTTATTTGAGCTGCACAAAACATTTTCCTCATGATATGAAGTTTAAAAGTTACAGTTGTTTGACAAAGTTTGAAAACCCTTACAGTTGTTATTATTTTCTCTTAATTTATTTCAATTACACAAAACACTTTTCTCATGATATGTATGTAGTTTGAAAGTTAGAATGGCAAATGTTGTTATATCTTAAATACAAATTAATTTTCTGTTCAAATACTTTTTTATTACCTAGGCAACGCCGGGTTGTACAGCTAGTAAGCCTATATAAAAGAAATCAAAAAGTTTGTTTGTTTTTATATTTAGATAAAATATTTTCTTACAAAACTAAAAAAAATGACAAGTCTGAAAACAATGGGATAATAAAAACTGATGCGTTTTTAATGTTTTCTGATTTTCAATAGGCAAAAATTTTGCAACAGCAACAAAGCAGAAAGAAGTTAGATTATTCAGCAACCATTTTTACATACATCTTCGGTAAGAATTCCCAGCATTTTTATCAGTATCAGTATCAGTAGCTCAGAATATTTTGCTAACGTAAATGAGGTTTTGTAAATCCATTTGGCGCAAAGCAACAAGAATATTAATATTCATGTACACCGATTTATTCAAAAATTACTCAATGGGGTATATTCTTTCGAATTAATACAAAAATGTCTGTGACAAATGTAGACTTATCTACTTTTGCACCTAATATAAGTACATAAGATGAACACGTAACACATTATGCACGCATTTAAGCGGTAATAGCAGCTGTCGAGACATCCGTAGTCTACCATTCTTGGCAGAGGTTGTTTTGTTGGCATTGCGCAACTTTGCAACAGAATGATGAGCCCTCCAAAAATGCCAACTCCGATTAAATATGACATTCTTATGCTAGGGAGTTATTCCTTGAGCAAACAGGCAAATTGTATTTTATAAAACATGGTTGCCTACCAGTCATTACAGAGTGACTTTTTTTGACGTTGATAATTTCGGAACATCAATACCCAATCTTCATGCTCCACGATTTCTGCTCTTGTTTTTAATGGAAATTGTTTCTTTAGTCTACAACCATAAGACAGACTTATAATGACCAAAGTGAACTATTCTATCTGTAAGGAGCGCTGTAAGTCACTCCACAATTGTGACTGTCAGCATGTTTGTATCTCGTGCTTCTTCCATAGGTTTCTGTTTACGGCATTGTAACTAGAATGCTGAAGTTAAGGTTGCAAATACTTGAAAATCTGTTAAAAAGGACATCATTCATCAGCAACCTAATCAAAAAACAATGAGGAACTCCTGCTACACATTTGAATATCTTACAAAACTTGACAGCCAAGTTTTCTGTGAATCAGGAGACAACCTCACAAGGCTGGTTCACACTATATCCCCATAAATCAAGGTTAATCATACAATGCTTCAGCGATCGTCTGTGATAACAATGTTCAGATTATCACATGTCCGTCCGAGTTGAAAGCGAATAGTCTACGGCATACCGTTCTCATACAATGCGGTCGGGGAAACGATAAAATAGTAGTCCCGCAGCAACTGTCATAAAAGAAAATATAAATCGAGCAATCTGCGACAGCCAATCACCATCGCCGAAGTGATACACATTGCACAGACTGTCATGCATGCTATCCGACGTAGCCACAATGCCTTGACGATATCATCGGTTTACGGTGCACATAGTTGATGAACAATCGCCAAGAAAATAGCGCCGACATACCACGATATAGTGTAAACCAGCCTTTAGAAAACACAGTCTATCAGAAATATTAGCTGTAAAGACAAACAAGATGCAAAGATTCTGCAACATTAAGGTACGGCCACACGTAACGAATTTTTCGTTAATTTTGACCGAAACCACGAAATGAACGAAAAACACAGAATTACTCGGCCGAAATTCACAGAATTGTCTGGGCTGTGCATGCACATCGAATCGTCGACGAAACGCTTTTAATTGGCTAAACAAATTATTAGCGAGCACGATTCTAGCAGCTTTTGCAATTTATATAGTCCAAAACAAAAACGCGAAACGCAAGAAAAATGCTAATGCAATACGCCATAGTAAATGCGATGCAACTGACTCGATTGTGCTATTGTTGGTTTTTTGTTGTTCGGACAGCATGGCTAAAAATTGTTTCTTTTTTAATAATATTAATTTCTTTTTAGCAGCAAAATTTCCGTTGTAAAATGAGTTGCCAACTTTAGCGCAATTAAGTCAGTTGCATCGTATTCACTATGGCAAAATGCGTTAGTATTTTTTGCGTGTCACGTTATGTCTCTTGGACTATATAAATATCAAAAGCTGCTAAAATCGTGCTCGCTAATAATTTGTTTAGCCAATTAAAAGCGTTCCGTCGATGATTCAGTGTGCATGCACAGCTCAGACAATTCTGTGAATTTCGGCCGAATAATTCTGTGTTTTTCGTTCATTTCGTGATTTCGGTCAGAATGAACGAAAAATTCGTTACGTGTGGCCGTACCTTTAAACACCAGCAGCACAAGACATGAGCAGTGAACTTGAGTGTGATGAACACACTTTCTGAGAAATAGAAGTGCCCACCTCAATGATCCACCTACGATATATTGCATCAGAACATTTCATTGACAGTCGAATAGCTAGCAAGACTCGTCGGCTCGCAGTATTGCTTTAGAACAATGATATAGCTACCATGTCAATGTAGCTGCATCCGTATAAGGAAGATCATTTTATCAGGCAGCTGACACCAGCTAATGCTTGTCATTGAGTTGTTAACCAATGAATCCTGATGATTCCGATGTCATCAGTGCTTTTGAATCACTCAAGGCTAAACCTAAAACTGTGTTCATGCCAGCTGATTTGCAAACCGAGTTTTTGTGGCCGATATCTGAACAATTTCATGAGAGCTATCAGCTGAATTTGTTTTGTTCACACCAGGCTGTGTTTGGACTGAGAGTTTGCGATTTTTGTGGTTTTATTTGCAGGATCAGATAACTTAAGCTGATATATTTTTAGTGACTCATGTTTGCCTTTTGTTGACTGTTTCCTAAATTCCTACGATGTTCCTTGTGGAAGTTTTTAGCAAGTTTACTGATTATTTTTTACAGTCCAGCTGATCACTAATAATAGATAACTATAGGGAGGACAATCTTTATCTAACATAATATGTTTCAACTATTATAGGAGCCGCATAATAATTGAAGCAGTTGTTTTAATTATCATGGCTAAATTATCATGCTAAATTAATCGAACCTGAGCAATAACTCTGTTGAAAGCACCCTTCTGTGGTGCTATCAATGAAATTATTACTTGAGAGTGAAGCTATGACAATAAAATGCACGAATGTGCAGACAACTATGGTGTTTACTTTAAATGACCATGTGTGAGTCGCAGTGAAAGTGATTTCATTGGCTACTCAAATTGAAAATCGGCCTAGAATTGGCCATTGATCAGGCACTGCCGATAACACTTCTCTCCGGACAAAATCGGTCTTGAGCTCGTTTGCTTTGTTCACACGATGAGATTTTCGGTCAGTCAGAAAATCACCCAGAAATTGGTTGGTGTCAACGCAGCTTCATAGTGACGAGCACAATTTTTAGATTTCGGAAAGTTACCAAAAATGGTAAGCTCAGCATTATGACAAATTTTTTCGTGACTGAAAAAATAATAGAAGTTTATTAGAAATAAAACGACAAGTATGCATAAAGCATCAAATACGATTAATTTGTATAGCTGTTTGCTGAACATCAGCACTCTAATACATCTGTCTGTATATTTGTACCAGGACAAAATAAATCTAAATAGTTTATGCCAGAATTAATCATCTTCAATGATCACAAACATTTACGATTTGGTTTTCCATGTTAACAAAAACAGACTGGAAAAACCATTTGAATCTTCCTTTCCACAAACAGTAATAAAATCATGTGATATTTGGGAGCGTCATAAGCCACAACTCGAAGGGCCTGATAAGCAAGCTAAACATCGGAACTTAGTGGTAAAAGCGTCAGCGATTTTCGCAATAACAACATTTTTAACTGTGAATGAGCATAGAGCGATGAGAGAGAATAGTTAGACTTGGTCTCTAGGCATGAGGAGAGCTTCAATTTAACAATGAAAACCAAAACATAACCGAAACTTTCCCTCTGATTGGCGGTCACTCACCATCGACCATTGGTCTCCTACCATATTCTTCTGTAGCGTGTATAGTCATTCACCCCTATCAGCTATGTGGAGAGACCAGTAGCTCTATTAGAATTTATAACATGCAGTTTTTGTGAGCGTGCTCCACGTCTTACTAACTTATTTTCCAAGGGACGCGGTTTCTCTGAGCAGAAGGATCTCTTTCAAGCCAAAAACAAATTTTTTTGTCAAGAAGATTTATGACTAGACCTGGGCTTTGCTAATTTTGCAATTCACCGAATCCGTGAACTTTGCTATGCGCAACCGCCACACAGATTCTCAGCAAATGATGCCAAAAGAAGTACAACTTTACAATTATACTCTCTTCCCACAAATAAGGTTCCAGCGCATCAAAATGCTCAGAATATTTGTAATTTGGGTGTTTACATTGAACGCCATACTGGATTGCTGTAATCTAGACATGTATTATTGCTGTAACGGACATAGGAACGTCTCTCATTGCAACAGATGTACTTAGGATCTGAGTCTATGCATCGGTATTGCCCAATCTTTTGTAGTTGAATACATGCCAAAAGCCAGCAATGTATGACAGCCGAGCGGACAATAAATAACAAGAGGTAATGAAGGAGCCAGTCACACGGCAGGCACAGAACAGTTGGCGGGAGACGCCTTGAGTCATATAACAGGAAATGATTGCATCGAGAAAATATTGTTTTCCAAAAGCGTCACATACTCGACCAAGGCAAGAGTAATATTTCTATCACAAAGAATGCTAGTGTGCGACTTGCATGGCTTGACCAGGATATTTTTCGTCTCAGTTCCTGTTTGAGAAGGGGACTTTTGTTTAAACTTGTTGCAACATTGACCATATGGGCTTGTACATTTGACACGGTTGTATCTCTTCAACGATACGTGCCGACAAGAAACTGATGACATAACCTTAAATAAATGTGCACGCGTATCTATACAAATACACAAGCATTCGGTAATTATTCAGCGTCGAAACCGCAAAATGTCCCCTCTTTGATCTTCTACTTATGGACAATATAAAATGATGAAGTTAAATAATTACCAAATGCTTGTGTATAAGTATAGATATGCGCACATTTATTAATGATGTCATCAGCATTCTAATGTAATTTCAAAAGACAACTAAATACACTGGGTTGTTACCACACAGTGTGAACACCACAAAAAATTGCTGTGATATACCCAAGGAGAATGTATATTTACTGCAATTGTGCCTTTTGAAAAAGTAATTTTTATCTGAGGATTTTACATGACCGTATTCAGCTACAGCGGGTAACCCAGCTATACCTGGAGGTTATACTGCTGGTATATGGCTCGTTTGGGATTGATGGAGATTAGTGCGAGCCACTGAAATCTGGAGCGCTCTGGAATGCTTCTAGGGTAAGCCAGACAAAAAAAGTAGCTCATTTTTTAATAATAATTCAATTACTGTAAAGTAATTTAATAACATTTAGAATAAAAATTATTTTTTGAAGAAAATTCTCACAAATTAATACTAAAAATATACAATTTATATAGCAAATGCCATAATAAAATGAATTATTTAAATACCAAAGGCAAATTATTTTTCTCATGTTTGACATATCCAGTGTTCTTTACTGAGTGTTTCTTGCAAGGCTGACACTAGTAAGCCTCTTTTCACCTCCAGTGTGCTTCAGTCTTTGCACCAGCAGTAAGTTACATAGGCTGAGTTCCAGTCTCACAAAACAACATACTCTAGTGCCATTAGCACACCATTTTCATTCTTAGCAGAGATTATAAGTAAAATTAAAGCTTTTTTATTAGAGTACTGTATAACTAATAGACACAGCATAACTATGGACTATATATAAATAGATGATAGTCTATATAGATATAGACTACAGCATGAGTCTGAAGAATCCTTAAGTTAATTATAGATTTCAGGCTGATGGAAAGTCAGCGGTGATTATTAGTTAGTCCAGCTTAAAATTTACACGCTCTTATCTAGTCATGTTCAACAGCAGAAGATTCTATTAGAGTTGTTCTCTCTTGGCTTGCATACAGCCATCAATATGTAAAAAGTAGTGCGACAGACTGTTTTATTTAGAAGTAAACACAGAGACGACCTGAATAGAGATTGGCAAGCTTTAGCACCTTATCTAACCATTAAAAGCTGATGATGAAGCCTACGTGTCTTTAGGATCACAGGCTAACACAAAGAATGGTCATGTTCATGGTTAGACCTTACAATTAGCCTTCACACACGCATGACATCAAAGCATCACTGAGCTTATATGGTCAGTATAATGTGAAAAACACCGATAATGTAACCCGTGTTGATGCTTGCTCATTGATTTCTCTTAGATATAATTTTACATTGCTACTGGTGCAGCGCTCATCATCAAAATACCATCTTGGATTTGTACCCCAAACAGAATGACACTAAATATTTGTAGAAACAGAATGATACTAATTTATTTAGCATTTGGGTTGACAAGTGAAAGACCTCTTAGCCCGATGCTCTCGAGTCCTAGACTATAATAATCATAGAGTAATAAGAATGACAACTATGACTAATATGAGTAAAAGTGACACTAGAGATGTTTGAGTTTGTTTATGGTATCAAATCGCTAAAGCAGAATCGGTTACATAAGCGCTTCCTTGCAGCTCATAATCGTGTCGTGCAGTAATGCTATGGGGGTGGAATGAGTCATATTAACATGAACTATACAGGGAAGTAATAGTTGAACTGGTTAATTGGTTAAAGGGCATGGGTAGGAGTGACTTGAGATCAGTGAAATAATTTCTACGTATTCTACTGTTTCGACGTCGTCCCTAATAAGCTAAAAATATTGTGGGTGCAAATTTCTAACGAAACATGGAGCCTTTTTAACCGCGTTTACACTAGCAGGTATATCTATTATATTAATGTTGAGTTTCCCTCCATTGTGTTTGCTATTTTGAAGAAATTACATAGCAATATCTATGTCAAGGAGTTTATAGCATATCTTTCCTCTGATAAATTATTTACCACCAAAAGTAATAGCAATTTATCAAAAGTTTGGACATTAGACATTAAGTTTGAAATTCAGAATTATGTGAAGCGGTATGCAACAAAATTATCCGTGGCAGCTTTCCAAATATATTCTGCGATAATTCACTAAAAAGTGAACAGATGTCAACAAGGTCCTGCTCGCCGAGGTGCAATCCACATGGCTGCCTACTTTTGTAAATGTTTGCTATGCGATAGGCGAGATTCGGTCACAATAACATATGCAATACGTATCAACCACCATTTCCTCTAAAACACAAAATAGATCATTTTTATGCTTGCTGTTTCATAACCTAAGTTTTTATAGGTTTATATAAGCCATGCCAAGCTTTGGTAGGTGATTTCTGATTTTACTACCGCTAACAGAGAAGAAATGCAAATGACTTCTTCAAAAAGCCCTCGCTAATTGAACTGTATTGGTTGTTCGGTCAGCCAACAACTAGCTGCGGAGTGAGCATGCCGACCTACTGACTCCTCACACTGCCAACTTATCACATCACCAACCCGTGATGCATAGGCAATACGTTACGAGTTTCTTAGAAGGTGGTGTGGTGCGGTGCGCAAACTTATCATATAGCTTTAGCCTGCGGATGGAGTAGCACAGATATAATGCGCATTGTGCAATAGATACAGAAATCATAGGCATTGGTCAGCCTATTGATTTCTGTATCTATTGTCACTTTCTAGCTGGGCTTTGTATAAAGAAGTGAGAGCATTTGGCTTGAGAAACCTTTTCCACAAACAGACCTAAGCCAAAATGATGAAGCAATGGCTTTTAATCTGGTTGATGTCAATTTGACTAGCAGAAAGTTTGAATTCGATTGATTTATCATTTAGGCTGCTATTGTTCAAAATTGGTAACCAAAAAAACAAACTGGCAGGTAATTGTTAGAGTGCCTTTTGTTAGCATTAGCTAGATTACTTTATGATGTGCACAAACAAGCACGGAACCTAAGGCTATCACTTCAGACAGTTACAGAAAATTTCCACAACACAATATTCTGTTCTGCATTAGAGATATGTAGAGATTACACAATGATAAGAACTCCTTCAAAATACAAAGACGACTATAACCATGATGATGAAGCCCACCTGTCCTTAGAATCACAGACTAATACAAATAATAGTCATATCGATAGTTTGAACTTACAACTTAGCTATTAGGAACTCAGTCTCAATGACAAGTCGGAGGGCCAGAAACTTCCATAGCAAATGTTTGTATAATCATATTCCAGATAGACAATAAATATGAAATCATGTGAATGTGAACATGGTGCTAATGCCTGTACACATTACACTGCCATGGTAGCATTAGTACTACCACTAAAAATCCAAATGAGTAGGAGGAAGTAGAGGATACACAACATACCATTAGACATTTATCTGTTGTGTAGTAACAGTTAAAATAACATCCTAGCCAAACTATTGGATAACAGGTGTAGATGTAAGAATCAAGGGTAAAAACTGGGGATACGAACCGATCAATATAAACAGTCCTTCTGTCCTTGAGGTCAAATGGGTGCTGGTCCAATATTGCTTGAAACTGGAAATGTTCTTCATTAGACCAGCCTCCATTCTCAAAACTGCATAAATAAATTACAGGGAGTAAAGCCAGCTGTGACCCAAACTGAAAATAAGACATGCACTTGATTGTAAAAGTTAAAGCATTCATCAAGCAAAAAACAATACACTTCTATTGTTATCAATAAGTCTATTACAGAGGCGTGAAATGAAAGGAGCTTTAGATTTGAGACAGTGATGAATCATAAACAAACCGCAGACGATATGCTTGAGTCAGACGATATGCGTGAGTCAGCTATTGCAATAAAATGTATAGGAAACACCTATGGTTATGGTGACTTTTCCTGTCAACTTTTTTTGTGTTCTGAAATCTGTTTCCTGTGCTGTAAGATTTGCTATGAGCAATGGCGGTAGCATAATTTAGCATTGCATAAAAACAAACTGGCAAATGACATTTAGATGAGTTTTTTTAGCATTGCTCAGCCTATGATTTCTGTAACCATTGCACTTTTGAGCTGGACTTTGTACAAGGAAGAGAGAGTATTTAGTATTTGGCTTGAAAAACTTTTTCCACAAACAGACCTAAGCCAAAATGATGAAGCATTGTCTTTTAATCTGGTTGATGTCAATTTGACTCGCAGAAAGTTTAGATTCGATTGATTTATCATTTAGGCTGCTATTGTTCACAATTGGTAACTAAAAAAGGAAAACTGACGCATAATTGTTTGTCATGCGACTTTTCTGATGAGTTAAGTTACATTTGTATGGTGCACCTCCAGGTATTGACATCATGGCTAAAGAGGTTTGGATTAGTCTCTGAAAACCGGGACAACTACAGAGGGTAGACGGTTGGTTATATCAATCACAGGGTTTGTTTGCAGACTTATAGTTTGTTAGCTCCATCAACTTACTAGCAAAGCTCTCCTTATACACCTTGAGCAGTAGCACATAAATTCAAACATAATTGCATTTATTCTATATAACTTTGATTTGCAAAAATGCACATTTCTAGAATTGTCTCCTCTACATAAAAGGAGAAGACGATACAATAATCAAGTTTAAGATGTTGCCCATGAGCAGTTTCATGTTCCACAAGGTCGATGACTAGGAATTTCAAATAACCAAACTTTGATGCGACTCTAACAGCAGCAGCATATTGATCAAATGAAAGATCATTTCAAGATAGTACATTTATGCTGAAATAATTGTGTATTTTATACATAAGCACCAAGAAATTGACTCAAGGTTAACAGGAGGTGAGAGCTACTCACCAAACAACCTCTGCATTAGCTTCATCCAGATTATCAATCCTCTCAGTGTACCGCTGGTCTATGAGTAAAAACTCTTGCAGAATAGATATCTTGAGACTCTCTTCAGGACAGTCAAGAGCGAGAGCTTCGTTAGGGATGCCGGTAACCGGTAAGCGAGCATCTGTGTGATTGCTTATTTCCTCTAATAGCCCTATGCATCATTAGTCATACAACTCTATGAAAATCCATTAAATTTAAAGAATTCTGTGGGTGTAATAGTATTTAACTCATCTCTATTTGTCTTTGCTCTGTTATACATGGCAGAGGGCCTAACTACTAAAGAGAAAAGTGTTTATATCTATTACGGTAACTATCCTAAAATTACTCACGAGCTATGAAGCAATCAAAGGACAACCCGAGGATCCTGCTTGTCACCACAGTTGCTGAAAATAAATGAAAAATTCGAGTGCATACCTTTAGACAGTTCCTGTTCAAAGGAGACCTGCTCATTGCGCAGCCGTTCAAGGACATCATCTTGCTGCTTTTGCACAGATATTATCGTTTCCATGATATCGTCAGGCTTTCCAAGGTTATCTCCAGCTGTTTCTGGATTAGACTGTCTTTGTGCAGCCATTTGCACTATCCAGTACTTCAGATCTTCTCTAGAAAAAGAGACATAATGAGGAGATGGTTTGTACAATACATTGGACAAACTCATATTTATGTTTCAGTATAAAAGACCAATTGTTTTATTATATTTTCATACAAAAGAAATTAAATTCTTGCATAAAATAGAATTAACTGAAGCATTTAATTATTACAAATCATGGAAAGTTGCTGCTTCAAAGAAAAATGAACAAATTCAGGTTTTTTGTGAGAAAGAATATACAACAATATATAGAAATGAACAAGAAAGGAGTAACTTATATTAGGTTTGTTGGTGTTTCAACGAATGGCTGATACATATTTCTGCTTTAATAATGCATTACCTCAACTTTCTCAAATGATTTGAAAGAGTATTGAAGCCTCCTCTATGGTATGACCTACCTCAGCTCCCATATCTATGGTATGACTTACCTCAGCTCCCATATCTATGGTATGACCTACCTCAGCTCCCATATCCATGGTATGACCTATCTCAGCTCCCATATCCATGGTATGACCTACCTCAGCTCCCATATCCATGGTATGACTTACCTCAGCTCCCATATCAATGGTATGACTTACCTCAGCTCTCATATCCATGGTATGACTTACCTCAGCTCCCATATCCATGGTATGACCTACCTCAGCTCCCATATCTATGGCATGACCTACCTTAGCTCCCATATCCATGGTATGACTTACCTCAGCTCCCATATCTATGGCATGACCAACCTCAGCTCCCGTATCTATGCCATGACCCACCTTAGCTACCATATCCATGGTATGACTTACCTCAGCTCCCATACCCATGTTATGACTTACCTCAGCTCCCATATCCAAGGTATGACCCACCTTAGCTCTCATACCCATGGTATGACTTACCTCAACTCCATATCCATGGTATGACCTACCTCAGCTCCTATATCTATGGTATGACCTACCTCAGCTCCCATATCTATGGCATGACCCACCTCAGCTCCCATATTGGGTCCACTGTGCTTTTTTTAAATTGAGTAAACTCTACTCCAAGGCGGTTTGAAAATTCCTCAATATCATCAAATAGATAGTCAACATCTTCCTTCAAAGAAGCTACAAGTCACAGCATAAAAAATGATTGGAGTGTTCAAGTGCTTGTCACTAGAAGTAGATCTGAAAAGTGATCAGTTCCAAACACATCTGAACAAACCAGGATACCAATATCAATGGCAATCTAGGATGGCGATTGGTTTATGCGAAATATTTTTATCCTTTAATAATACCTTTACAAGAATTATAATGTATACATCACTTTGTGTTACAGAAGCAAAGCATAATCTACATAGAAAGCCTTAATAGTTGATAAAACAAATAAACAAACAAATTACACAGGCATCAGAGATGATACATTCTCAGTTCTATAAAACCTCATTAATTAACAATCTAGCTACAGTTTGGAATAGAAATCCATATCATATATACTGTAAAACCTCTAGTTGAACGCCATGGCGCTCTATTTTTCAACCCTTTCCCTATAGTGGCGCTCAAATAAAGGTGGCATTCAAATAGAGGTTTTACGGTAATAAATAATTTATAATAAACTTTACTCGTAATAGTCAATCAGAGACTGATGCAAAGTCAATGTTTTCTAACTGATCAGTATTGAACAACTCAGCGAATTGACGAACATGCCTGAAAAATCAATGGACTTAACTAGTGAATTAAAAATTGTGGAAGCAATGAATAAAAGTCTGTTGATGTTAGGCAACACGTGTGTCAAGACTGCTTCAAGAACCACATGCTTGTCAAGGTCATTCCAAAAACCCACCCTGTCTGATGTGTAGATCTACCTCAACTGTGTTCTTCTTTCTCAGCGAGTTCAGATGGTTTAGCTCCTTAGCCCATACGGCTTTGTGTTGCTTTTCCATATTCTGTATTTTTGTGTTTTTAGAAGCCTGTTCGATTTGTTTTATCTACCAAATACAGCCATCACTACATTTTAGCTCTATTATTTGCCTAAACATAAGCATGTCAAGATTGCAATTTGGAATGGTACAAGATGATCATGAATAGATCAACATTTACTTGAAAAATTAATTATGCTGATGTTTCTTTAACTTTTGCCTACCATGTTAATGATTGTGGTATAATCAATATATAATAATAAAATTATATATACATAAAATTATATATAAAACCTTCATTAGAGAGTTATTCCCCTTGAATTTAAGTGCTTGAGTCTTTTGCTTGAGTTGGTCATAATCAAGTGCTTTATATTTGTTACTTTGTATTCCGTTGATAAGCCTGAGAGCAAGTTTTTCTACAAGTTGAGAAGAACTTAGTGATAATCCTATTATATTAACATAGCATTGATGAGGCAGCCATTAAATTTGAGCTATGATGGAACCTTTCAGTTACATTAATTTTCCCACATAAATGAATGAAAAGGAGTATTGTGCCAAAAATCATCAATGTCCCTGAAAAAACATAAAAATAATTGGACTCCAGCCAACAGAAAATTTGATTTTCCCACACATCAGCCAAACTATTACATGCCAGGCAAGAATAACAAGGAAGTAGTACAGGGAACTAAAAAAGGAACTTTCATTAAAGCGGAGATCAGAGAAGAGAATCACATGATGAAGTGATAAAGGTTAAACTGACGCAGGAATAATTAATTTGTTATCATCTGATGCTGACTACAGATAATAAATAGCAGCACTAGATACATACTATAATTATATTAATAAATCTCATGTTGTCATTGTGTGTGTGCTGGTCTGTGTAAATGCCATGCGTTTCAACATTGTTTGGTCGATTTCATCATAACTATACTCTGCCTTCCGCCGGGTCGCTAAAATATTTATTTTAAAACTCTATCTGGTTCCGGAGGACCAGCCTCTTTAAAAAACTCACCTGCTGACTATTTGAGTCCAAATGAAAGAAATCCTGGGCATCGACCAGCTTACTGCTAGTTTCTAATAGACTACTATACATAAGATTTATAATAAATAACTCATGGCACACTAGCAAATACTCATAAAGCTATACCTTACACCCAACTATACTGATTAGATGTAGGCTTGAAATATTAGCAGTCAAACTTCCTACATTTTACATCAACAGTAAACTGTGAATGTTGCGCCAATTAAACTACGTCCATCGAGTAGATCTGAAATCATATGATAAAATTGTAAAAACAAACTATACTAACGTTTGTCCTCACTGACACCAATAGCCTTGGATTCAGAGCTTCTGTGTGATGACACTAAGGATTTATAATCTCTAGTTCCGCTCATCTCGCAGGGTCACAAACTGTCCTACAAAAGATTAGACAAGACTTATAACATCATCTTGATTTTGCAAAAAGGTATTCATTTTGGTTACTTTCCTACACAGTATTTGTACTAAAAGCATGGTATTTCTTCTCAAAATATTCCAAACGCTCTTTACTAGTAACCCTATAATGTCTACACAATGAACAAAAAATCTATTCAAAATGGTAAAGACCGTAAAACAGAACTTAAAGATATGATAATAGTTGTTTTCCACTTCGAAATATATAATGAAAAACCTTTTGGTAAATTCTGTTTTCTCAAACATATTGCTTTTTATCGCCAATATCAAATTATAACTTTGCAACAACTAGCGAGTGCTAAGTTTACACATTTAGGTAACATCGAAAGCAAGTGCTCAAAGACATAACAAAAACATTTAATCAAGTATTATTAGTGATACTACACACACGCGCATGCACACCACACATACATCACTTCAGGTTTTGCACTTTTATTTGTATGATCATGCAAAGTATATTCTGAGTTGTGAAAACATATTTTAAGAAGGCAGTTTTTTTCAAACTTTATTGTTTAATATGCTTACACTGTTATGGTGTAGTAATTACCAGTTGGTGTTGCAGTGTCAGCATTTGAGAAGCCTACTTAAAATGGCTGGCCAGCCCTAGACTAACTATGAAGTTTACAAGAACATTCTTTAGTAGTCGTTGTCACGGACCTTTTCTTGTCCGCTCATTGTTGCACGTGTGCTGATTGTCTAGGATTATAATTGCCAGGTTGTTGCTTTTCTAACCAGTTGATTCTATGAAAATTTTTTATTAACAATATTACAACAGACACGGATGTTTGAGAAAAATGTTAGATTACATAGTCGTATTGTCCACAGAATATTTGTTTAGTTTTGCTTCTAGCAAGCTTTTTTCATGTAATTATTCTAGTCTAGTAATAGTTAATGTGTCAAGCTAACACCTGCTTTTTGCAAGGTTCTAGGACCAGCAAAAGTCATCATTCATTCTTGTTGAGATTTGTCCTGTCTAGGTCACTCTAAAACTCCTACTCGATGTAGCCCATCATTTCACATAAGCTTCAGAGTCCAATAAAACAAACACGCAGAAAGTACTATTAGTCAAACGTGAACGGTCAAAGTTAACGCTATATAGTAAAAAGTTAAATTGGTTTGTTGATCAAAACATTTTTGAAAAAACAAACGGAACGTTGTTGTATAGAAGTATTAGCAAAACCAGATAGTGTAATGGAGAAATGCCTAAACGTTGGAGACATACGCAATATTACAATGAACGTGAAACCTAATACATTAGATATCCAGCAACAAAGACAGTCAACATATACTTATCTACACGCAGCTTAAAAACCTCCTGTGGAAGTAGCCCATGAGGAAAGAAACATCAATTGACGTGTTCAGAAAACCATTAAAAGGTATCAGACCTGCACCAGACCTGTACCTGACATGTACCAGACCTGTACCTGACCTGTACCAGACCTGTACCAGACACGATCAAAACAATTGGAGTTAGACATCATTTCCAATCATTACACTTTCATGACGAACTTAAGACAAGTTTACTCAATTGCTAACCCTCTGCAACATAAAGAATAAAACTTGATCACCTAAACCCCTTCTCAAAGGCTAACAGAGACATCTATAAAAGAGAACAGCTCCAACAACTCAGCACCGATTGATCTATCTATCTCTCTCTTTCTCAAGGACCTGCTGAGGCTCTCTCGGCCTGCTGAGGTGCGTTCCTCTGCCTCTGGAGCCTCCCTCTCCCTTCCCTCTGTCTCTGGAGCCTCTACCTTTTTCATCATCAGCGAATCTTCTTCTACTTCACTATATCAACTACCGAGTCTCTATATTTAAGAACTGCCATGACTTTCATTTGTCTGTTGAAACTCGCAGCCGTATGGATCGAGCAAGCAAACATGGACGACCAGTAAAGGTGTAACCTTTATTGGCTATTATAACCTTTTGTCATTAATATTATTGCTTAGAATTTCGTTGGTTGTGTATTTTAATTGTTGGACTTATACAATGAATAAGTATCTTTTACTGATAAATATCAGTATTGTTTACAATAGCTTAACACCTTCACTTGTACCTGAACCAGTATTAATCAAACTAGTTCCCACATGACAAAGCAAAAGTACACAAACTGAAGGTAGTCAAGATAAAATGACAAAGCAAATTCAACACTGATGTTGTGTGTGAATTTGGATTAGTTATGCATAACATTATTTCTCCTCGTCCGCCCATAACAACCATACCTGCCAACTCTCACGCATTGGGCGTGAGACTCACGCAATCACCCCAAAGAAAAACTGAAAATGCGTGAGAAATGCGTGAGATTTTTGCCCCAATTTCCATAATTTTATCCATACTATCATTGATACATCAATTGCCCCAAAACCAAATCTCACGCATTGCCCCACTCTTGAGTTGGCAGGTCTGATAACAACATAATGCGTGCAAAGTGACGGCATGCGCTCAAACGATCTGCAAAACAAATACAGTGCAAAAACACTGAATCCAAGTGTATTGAACAATAGCTAAAATAATTTGGTTTTACATCATCTGTAAAAAAATAAGAAAATATTTTATCGATTACCACAATCTCTTTTAGTTTACTGAGCCATAATGGATAATTTTTTAACGCCGTCGTTTGGGACACTTAAGCTAGGATCTACAACAATGTACAATAGTAAAATGAAAAGCTCGAGTGAATTCTGAGGATGTTCATTAACTGATTCAGGATAGAAAACAACCGAGTGAATTTATCGCGTGTTGATTTCATAGCTCTATTAAAAAATCTGAGGCAAGAGTAAAAAGCGATTCCACCCACATAACGTAGCTGCTGTAAAACGTACGTTTATTGGCTTATGCTAGAAATTTGCAGTCACTGGTGTACTTCGGTAGATACATAGAACTATGTATTATGTAGAATGCAATCGGTCAAGGATGCAACAAAAAATATTTTGTTTGTAAATTGGATTTTCTTATCACGTTCTGATTTAGTAGAAAAGGTCAAGAAAATTTACACTTTGCAGCGTATTGAAAATGGCTGGTGTGGAAGATATAGCTCAAGCTGTTACCCATCTTAAATTGACATTCCCCAAAAAGATTTTTGAGGTGTGCCACCTCATGAAGCGGGAAACTGAAGCCGAATTTTTAATGCACGACGATCAAGGCTTGTTTAAAA
This sequence comes from Watersipora subatra, assembly GCF_963576615.1. Taxonomy (NCBI): domain Eukaryota; kingdom Metazoa; phylum Bryozoa; class Gymnolaemata; order Cheilostomatida; family Watersiporidae; genus Watersipora; species Watersipora subatra. The sequence continues at coordinate 54,647,124 of NC_088710.1, read as the reverse complement.
AAGAAATCCGTATAGCTCGGTTGGATGATGACAATGTTTCAATATCTTTAACAGTAGATAATTTGACTTTTGAAGCTAACAATCTTTGTTTTTGCGTTGGTGACATCCAAGCAAAAGATGATTCAGCAATACGAGCTATTCTTGCAAACCCCCTGTCTGGTCATGAAGTTATTAACAAACAGACTATTTCTACTGGAAATGTTTCGATATTACCAACTTCAAATATTGTTGATCCTGCTAGTGATTATCGCTCTGAACCGTTGAGGAAACGAATGAAAGTTGATTCTACCGGTGCTATTAGGTTTAATGAAGATTCAGCTTATGATGAAATGGCTGATCAGATGGGTAAGTAGAATAGCAATATGTACATGATGATTTACGACTGACCAACTGTAATATTTGAGCAGGAGTTGTTTACAAAAGCTAAGTAATTTAAAAGCATTTTGTGGACTATTTTATTTAAATTACAGAGATTGAGAAGAGCAGCAAACGAATGAAGAAGACTGTTGTGTTTACAGACAGTTTGGAGCATCAACTGAATGAAGGTGGGTTAATAGCATACAGCTATTGCAGGAACTAATTTAGTTCTTACTAACTTATGCTTTCTTTCAAAATATCAATTATAGCATGTGAAACCATGTTGTGCATGAAATGTGAGAATTTTAGTCCACATAGTTGGAGTTTACCTAAAAATGTGTCTAATACTTCACGAAGGAGTGAATTTTGTATAGTGTTTCTATTTCTGCACTTTCCTTGTTGTTAATTAATCACTGGATTAATGCAAGCTTCTAAATGTGATCATTTTCACTGTTTGATGATCGTTGGATGTAATACTAACAAGACTCATTGCACCCAAATGTTTTGTTTATTTATGCCAAATGCAACAAACTTTATGGAATTGTAGGACTGACTGTTGACGAAGGGCATATTGATGAAAACGTGGCGCCCTCAACCATATTTTCAACATCCACAGATGCATCACTGCTTATAGAATCTCTTGCTAGTTCAATGAATAACGCTGGTGAACAGGTCACACATTTCGCCATCTCTATAACCTTGTCATATTTCAGACTTCATTTGCATCTTTTCAGAATCATGTCTCTATTTATCATGTGCAGTGTTAATATAAGCTGCTAGTTTTGTGTCATATACAGGCGAAAGATGGAGTAGCTGATGTGCATGTTGTCGTGGAGACACAAGCAAAAATCAGGCCTGCGAGATCTGTCAAGAAAGGTGAAAAAGTTGATTCAAAACAGTCTGACAAACAAAGCAAGCCTCATGCTGCCAAAGGTTAGTATTATTTTGAAGTTACTGGAAGACTGATATTGGCTAATAACCTTTTGCTGATCTGCCACTTTTAATGGTAGCAGTTGGAAATGAGTTGTTGTCATGAACTCTATTTCAATAAACACAAAATGCTTAGTTTTGTCTATTTTAGATTGTCATTTACAAATTGTTTATGCTGGAATTGTTAGCAAACTGAAAGATCCAAATGAATAGAGATTACAAGTCTCTCTACATACTATGTTGGAGATCACGTGTTTCTTTTAGTTTCCAGCAATTAAGGTTGGGAAAAACCAATTTTTTGATACAATAACTGCTTATATCAGTATTCTTCACAGTATTCCTTGAATATTTTAAACTATTTCTATTACGACGCATTCAATAGCTTTTTTATTCAACAAAATAGAATAGCTTCATGTTATACTTTGTAATGTCTTTCTGAAATTCAGTAAATAGTACTTGTCAATTAGTTATATTAGAACACATTAAATATAGTTCTATATAGCAACTCAGTAGCGCATCAAGTTTTCAGAATTATTGTTCATGTTTAAGATTAGGTTTATAAAAAGTGTCTATGAAAACCATAAGTATCATCATTTAGTGGTATTAAACGTAAAATCAAAATAAATGTGAGCACTGCCTTTAATTCATATCATTCAACATACAGCGTTAAATGTTGTCCAGAGAGTTGTGAAACATGTTTGGTTAGTTCTTTTCTATGAACACCTTTACTTTCACTAAATGATTTTTGATGGCAAGTTATAAGCATAAATTATTGACAATTATCATTCAGAGACACAAGTTGACAAATTGTACTTTATTTTCTGAAACTGTTCAGTCGCAATAGTATTACAACCATTAATACAAGCATTATTATTGCAATCATTGGCATATTTAGTAAGAATACTAGACTATTTTTCTATTTATGTAGCGTGACTACTAGTTTAACGAGGTGAAGTAGAAGTGGGCTATAAAATATATTGACCAATCTCTTGTATCTAGTTTAGAGATACACCTGAGTTGGCTCATAGAGGTACTATGTTATTGCTCTATTGTTCGCTGTAGGATCTCTTTATCATGATCTTTGATATAGTTCTCTTAGTTCTAACTCAACAGCTGATCTAATGTCATCCTCATGGTTAATAAATATGATATTCTTTTTCCTTACTGGTATGTATTTGAATAATAACAACTCAGCATTGTGTTTGTTTTTTCTGGTAGAACTATTTAAAGATATGCGTTTGTGTTGCTTTGCCAAATAATTTTATATAATAAAACATTACTAGCTGTGCTACCCGGCGTTGCCCGGGTATTAAAAATTAGCTTATAAACAATGAAAGGTAATGAGAGTTGTCTGCTACTTGTTATTAGCCTGGCACCTTGCCAATAGATAATTTGAGTAAGCTTACTAATAAGAGCTATTCCTCTTCGTTACATTAAGCAGGGAGACCGAAAGCGTAGTGTATTTGCTCCGATATTAATATATCGCCTAGCAAATCTGACTCGTGTGAAAGCTCGTGTGGCCAAATTGGTTAGGCGTCGGACTGGCGAATGGGAGGTTCCGAAATCAAATCTTCTGCTTTACGGATTCTTTATTCCAAGATATGAAAACTGCTACCCTAGGTCACTTACATTTTGCTAGTATTTAGTTTCGTGAGTAGCATACAGAGTAAAATTTCGCTGCAACTTAATTTCGCAGCTCTGATGAATGCGAAAATATGATGTGAAAATAAATGCAGTGAAACAAACATAATTAGATTCCTCAGGTTCAGTTCACCAATAAGAAAAAAAATTCAATTTGGGAATAGTTTGTAATTGTGAACCGCAGGTAGAATGGTGTGGGCGAGATCGATAATGCAATTTGATCGCTTGCTGCCATTTGTTTCTTGGACTATCAATGAACATAGCTATTTAATTTCGCGTTTTCGCTCGTTCGTTATGATACAGTGGTGTGCATAAACTTGGAATCACCAGTTAAATCTTCAAATATGTATGTTTATATGCTGTTGTCTAAGAAATTCTTTGGAGTTAAGTGCCTCAACCCCATCAATATATATATCATTTGAAAGGAAAAATTCTGAAGAACAAGATGATGCCAAATATTCAAAAATATTCTCAGATTTTTATCGCTGGGGGTGGATCTACCGAAAAGCAGACTTATTGCAGGCTATGAATGTTGTTAGTGAAAATTGATAAAATAGGATACAAACAAACTCTTTTATACAAATTGGTGGCCCTGAAAAGGGCCGTTGGGTTATTGTTGGTCTTCAGAAGGACTGGTAAGGTGTCTTTAGCGGAGCATTAGTATTTTATTGGCCAGCCCTTGTTCTTGATCACCATCTGACACCGTCGAGGATTACGTACAAGACCAGATAATATTGCTAATCTGTGTAATAGGATTAATATAAATCACTCAGAAATGATTGTGTTAAATCAATCAATGCATTGTTTGAAAGCACATCTTCTGCTGATCAGATTGATATATAATATCTGGCGTGGCATCATAATTGGCGGGAAAATAGAAAGCAAATGGAAGATCCATTCGATATAGAGTGAACAAAACAATGTGATTCCAAGTTTATGCACACCACTGTAGTATAGTTTCGCACATGAAATTTTCACGAGAGGATGACTCCGCGAAAACGCGAAAGTTAGATGAGGCGAATACATAAGTGTCCTAGGGTATAGCTGGACATATACAACAACGAATGTACAACCTTTAGCCAGATCTCTATATATAGAAGAAGATTGCAGACGTTGGTTAACAATAGATGGGCTGATTTATAACTGCAACGAAGTATTGCAGTCAGTTCTTCATGCTGATGGTGTTCACGATCAGTTGGGGAGTTTTTCAGTCCTAGTCTAGTATAAACTAGAAGCTTTAAAATGAGCGAGTGTGGCAGCACTGTTTGTGTCAGCACAGGACAACAATTATCAGTTGGCAGTAGTTAATCAAATAGCCTCAGGTGACTCTAATTGCCATAGGTAAGAAGAGGCCTCACTATAAGAGAGAAGCTAACATCGAATGTAAGATCTGTAGGAACATGTATAAAGATGAGCTATCACTCATAGCCCATGTACAGAAGCTGCATGGTGACTCACCGACCACACGTGAGTATGTGGCAGAACTAAAGGAACAGGCAAAGGTGACCTGCAAGATCTGTGGCAAAGTCCTAGGAAACAAGTTCGTAAATTTATTTACATAATCAAATTTTCTTTTCCTATTTGTGCAGTATTTAATATTACTTGAAATCCGTCATGGATTTTATTAACATAATTTTTTTTGTTTTGCCATGAACTAACAGTGACTTACCATGATTTTACCATTATTAACATTTTTATTAGGTGTCTTACTAGAGACTTGTTATAAATGCGTAATAAAACTTCTTTTTCCTCAGGCGTAATGAGATCAACAGTCATATGACAAGAGTGCATGGCGAAGATGATAATTTTATTTCTCGATGCGAAGAGTGCGGTGCTGAATTTCGGAGAAGTTTCCTGCTCAAGGAGCACATTCGCCGGCAGCACCCCAAGCATGAGCGAGTCCTCTGCCACCTCTGTCCTGCCAGCTTTAAACTAAAGGAGTACCTCACCGAACACCTCAAGTCAGCATCCATTTAGAATAATGATAAGTTATGCTGCTTCCTTCTCGTGTGAAGGTGGTCTGAAGTATCTGATGCCTCACATTTAGCGTTTCCCATCTAATATGTGGCTTGGCATTCATGACTAAAGAAAATTATAATTTTAATTATTTTGTTGTTTAACAATTTTACAGAATTAACTAATTGTCACAGATTGTAACTTCAGAAGGCATGAACAGCGAGTATAACGATTCTCATGCGCAGATGTTTTGGCAATCATTTGGAAAAAGCTTGTTAGTAGCTGTTAAGCTTGATATTTTCAGTTGTCAATCAGTGATTCAATCCTTGTTTCAATCCTTGTTTCAATCCTTGTTTCAATCAGTGTTTCAATCCTTGTTTCAATCCTTGTTTCAATCCTTGTGTGGATGTAAAAGGGACTTTTTAAGAATTCGCTTAACAATGATAAATTTTCTAAAAATTACTGGGGATCTTCGTGTCAGTTCCATATCCCATGCTTTTTAAATTACTTTAACATTGATGTGAAAAGTTATATATCGTACTCATTGCTGTTTTCAAGACAATGTACCTGAGCTGAGAGATTGTAGCGTTGTAGATACACCCACAACAAGGAGTTCAAGTGGCAGTGTGATATCTGTGGTAAGATGACATCATCACCTAAGAACCTGAGGAGACATAAAAAGCTGCATGAAGGCTTGTCATATGAATGCCCTGTAAGCCCGCATCTTTGCTGCTAACTTGTCTGGTATTTTTCATTTACAATTACTGTTAGATGCGTATACTTATACAGTATGCTAGCCTTGGAGTTGCGTAACCTCATCAGTTACAAATGCTAAATGTAAAAGACATTCAGTTTTTATATTCCACGTTCTCTATTATAGTGTTCACTGGTGCATTGTCCATAGAGCTCAGCGCACATATCGTATATTCTACATGCATTTAATTCATTGTTGATTATCCCAATCACTATTTCTTTTACTGCTTATATTACTTGATTATGAACAATCGACACTTTCCTACGCAACGTCATACTATTAGTCTTTGTGTGACTTTCCGACGTTCGCTGCAGTGTGCATATATTTATATAATTGATTTATATATTTATATAATTAATATATATATTTATATAATTAATATTTATTTCTAACTTAAGATTGGATGAAATGTAGGTATATGTGTATATGCATATATACACATATACATGTACAGTAGACACTCCTATAATGTGTACCTCCTAAGGTATTTATAAGGTAAATTCCACCTAGCGTAAAGAATTTAGCTAAAGTTTTGCTTCGTACTTCATAAAAAATCCATATAGCGTAAAGTGTGAAGTTGAGTTGTGTTCTCAAATTCGATTTGAATAATGCGCATTTCGCGGTTAGCCTTAAAAATATTTCTTTCTCTCTTGCTGCATTTGAGATAAAAACGTTGCATGTATAGGATTATTTCTATTATACACAATTATTATGTACTAGTATCGTAGCAGTTTAGTTGACTGTGAGACATCGTCGGGTGTTTCAATAAAGCACAGATAATAAATAAGTAGCTACGCAGTTATTTGGTGTTAGATTGTCGGTCTGCCGATCTGAATTTTGCGAATTGTACTGTCGTCCAAAGCTGTCTTTTATTATAACCTGATCCTTTTCGACGGACGGACAGATAAACACTGCTCTCACCATCGTAAAGTTATATTTTTGTTTTACGTTATTTTAGACATGAAACATTTTTATTGTTTTCTTTTTTGCAAAATAGACCTTGCTGTCTAGAATGCAGTAGACACTCCTCCTACCACAACGCATACCTCCTTTAACTTAAATTCCACATAGCGTACAAAAAATTATGTAAAATTTTTGCTTCATATTGCGTAAAAAATTCCATTTAACGTAAGGTGTCAAATTGGGGAAGTTCTCAAATTCGATTTAAATAACGATAATTTTGTAGCTAGTCTTAAAACATCGCTTTCTTTCTTCTGCTGCACTTGTGAGACAAAACAATGTACGTATAGCGTTATCTCTATTATAAAATACATATATACAAGTTCCATGACATTCTAGTTTGCCGTGATAGATCGTCAGATGTGTCGACAAAATAGAGAAAATGAATAGCTGCAATTGTTCATAAATCCTTGAAGGTTGACTTGCAACAAAATTCACATTACAGTTATTTGGTATTAAAAGATTCACTATGTCTTGCTGTATTGTAGTTGCAAAATATGTGGAAATGTGATTACAAGCTCTTAAAAGCTAAAAAACGAACAGTTAATCGCCGCCATCACAAGACCGCCGTAGTTTAAAATCTCTTTCCAAAACGGCTCAAATGGGGCGTAGTTGTACAAGATGGCTTCTGTTTACACTTTCACGCAACCTCATTCGTCGAAATATTTTCACAAATTTACTTCACGCATTCAATAAAACCATGTCTATTGTTCTTAAGCGTCTATTTCATTATCATTGTAATGCTGTCATTTTGCGCACTGGTATCTCAAAACCCACTGTAAAAAATCCTTTAATTTTTTAACCTACGCTCGAAGGAGTACATATCATTGTCGATAAACATGATGAGCCTGTTGATCACCTGTGATAGTCGAAAAATACTGCACAAATTATCCGCGCTGACGATTAGACTAAGCCGAAACAAAACCGTAAAGTAGCAAGCATCTATATTTGATATGGGCTCTTCGGTAAAACCAGAAGTGTTTGTCATAAGCTAGTGCTACGAGAAGTTTATATTGAGCCTTTTATTGGCCTTTCAATTTTCGTGAGAACATCACGTGACAAAACAATAACCAAATGTAATCACTACGTCAAAAAAATAAACTGATTTCAATCTACAGCGGTTTCGTGATGGCGGCTATTAACTGTTCGTTTTTGAGCTTTTAAAAGCTTGTAATCACATTTCCACATATTTTGCGCCTACAACGCAACAGAGTAAGACATGGTGAATATTTTTATACCAAATAACTGTAATGTGAAATTTGTTGTAAGTCAACCTTTAATATTCAAGATTTTACTAGCTGTAGCCGGACAGACCGACAGATATCCAAACAGACGACGACAGACAGACGACAAACTTTGAGAAATATTTATATAGATTAGGTTTATTTTGCAGAATATATTTGGTTGTCGAGAAAAATAAACAAATTATTATAAATGGGCGTCGAAATTGGACTTAACTTTTTGTAAAATTACCGTCATCATGGTCTATAAAACCGGTGAAATTGATCAGAAAAGGGAGAAAAGTTTTCTGGGCAAACTAATAATACTGCAGTTGCGGTACAGCCAACAAATTAAAGAGTTAGATATAGTTTTCCTTTTGGTATGGCCAAAGGGGCGAGTTTAGGAAGATCTTGGAACGAATTTGGCAATTTGCATGTATTTTACTGTTCATTAAACGTAAAATCTCACTATAACGAAAACGTTTCTGGAACAGATTATTTACATTGTTAGACTGACTACTGTATATATATATACATGTATATATATATATATATAGATATATATATGTACACATATGCACAAATTTTATACACATATAAGTATATACACACCTTTCATGCAATTTGAAGGTAAAATCTGTGATCAGAAAGCCTACATGTAAACTGTTATATACATAGTTACATACCCTATATGTATATATACTGTTACATTTTAATCTCTACAGGTATGTTCAAAGCTGTTTAGTGAATCAGGGAACATGAAGAGGCATATGTCGTATGTTCACAACGCGCAGGCAATCAGTAAGTGTCGATGCCCGTATTGTAATAAGGAGTTCTCTACTAAGAGTAACCTCGTTCAGGTGAGGAAATCATTCGTCTTGTCATTACGACTCTGCAGAAATCATGTGCTAGCTAGAAGATAATAAGCTGAATGCTTCTATGAATATGTACTGCATTTAAAAACACTGCATAACATATTACATTTAGAAAATAATAGGATATGTGTACCTCACTCTCTTCTGGACAGTTGCTATCTATATCTTAATCTTGAAATATTTTTTAAAAGCTTTCTAAAGCTAATTGCTAATAGTAGAACCGTTCAATTATGTACACGCAAGTTGATTTCTTTAGCAATGATAAGACAACTCTGATGCCTCAGTGCAAAACACAGTTACTGCTAGGTTAATTGTGAATGCTAAGGCTTGGTTACTCATGTATTATATGACTGATAGCTGAGCTATCAGTCATATAATACATGAGAATATCACGTGATCTTCCATCTATGGATTCCGTTTCACTCCCATAATTTCTTCTCTATCAGCTCATGTTTTAAACCATCATGTTACATATAACAACTAATAATAATAATATATAACAACTCCAAGCCATGGCAGATTTACTTTGCCTGCTGGAAATTTGTTATTTCAGTGAGTTACAGCAAGTTTATATTAAGACTGTAAAGTTAGTAAATTTATTTATTTATTATTCACAGACGCATGAAATTGATAGCAGAATGCATCCAGTCCTGTTGGGAGATGAAATCCCCTACTTATCTTTGAACATTTCAATTTATTTTACTGTTAATGATCTTTGCAACATGCCTAATGGAGTGAAAGTTGTTTCTGTGGCACCTGCAGGCACCCTGTGGCATTTGCGGGCACCCTGTAGCACTTGCAGGCACCCTGTGGCACTTGCAGGCACCCTATGACACTTGCAGGCACCCTGTGACACCTACAGGCACCCTGTGGCACCTGCAGGCACCCTGTGGCACCTGCAGGAGTTGGAGGCTTTGTAAAGCACTATAACTCCAAGTAGCTGGTGTTCCATGCTTTTCCATGTACCTCCCTTCTCCATCATATCTGACCATTCTTAATTTTCATTTGGTCCATTTGTAATTAGTTTTGTAATGGAAAGTGTTCATTATATAAATCTTGTACTACACATTGTCTATTGATCGAACCTAAAATTGCATGCTATATATTTATATAGCATCTGAATGCTGTGCACTCAAAGACAACGCCTTTCTATTGTGACATCTGCAAGAAGTATTTTGCACGTAAAAAACTCCTGTTGGAGCATGCGTCTGCGATGCACCCTGGTGTTCCGATATTAAGTACAGCCAAGACTGGCAGTCTAACGAACGCAGAAGAGACACCCACCATCACCGGCAGTGAGTTCTTTTTTGCTGCCCTTTTTAGGTGTCTTGTAAAAGAGCATCGGGTAGTAGTAGTTTCAGGGATGGTCAGATGTATTTATCTGGTCTGGAGAATACATGAACACGATCTATTGTGATGAGTAGGTCAATACCATTTGTCAGTTATAGTAACTGTCTTTGATTCGTATTTTTGTTTTCACTAATCCATTCTAATATTTGCTTTGTATACCATTTTTTGTTGGATTAAATATTCTTATAAGAATATCATGTTTTGTTTGCTCCGCTTTAGAGTCTAAAAACAAGGGTAAATACTTACACGACTACGTATGACATGATGTTAAAACAAATGCAATCATACAACTAAAATTAAGAACTTTCTGCCTTACGTATAAAACTAAATTAATGAAGAAATACTAAGTTTAAAGGAAATGAGGTTTTATTATTGCATTCAACATGTTCGAATGGAAGTGTGGGCTCAGCAATGCATAAGTCGTAAATTCTGTCGTAGAGCGCTAGACTCACTAACTATAATTTGATGTAACTTTATGTTATTTAATATTTCAACATTTTATTTGCAATTTTTACCATCTTTTCACAATTTCACACAAAATTTTAATGTTTTAAAAAGTTTTGAATGTCATATGTTAAAAATTACTTTGCATGCAGTGTCAAATATTTGCTGGATTTTTGTCATGTGTCAACAATTCCATATTTAGAGGTGATTGATCGTTAGAGGTCATTGATCGTAAGTCGAGCTCTGATCGTATCCGCTTATGTCTAAAGTGTTATCTGCTCATTTTTTATGTGTCACCCGCTTACATATAGCTGTTTTCTTTTAAGGCAATATTGTATATACTTGCGCAGTAGCTGAAATTTAAAATAGAAAATAAAAATCAAACTAAGGGGTTGGCGCTTATGCGCAAAATTCTGATTTTACACCAATGAAGTGGCAGATACAAATTCTCAGACCGTGCATCATGCATATTTAACTCAGTAGTACATACAGCTGAAATAATTCAGAGTCACTCCCTTACGTTAATTTTGACTAATGACTTCTCAATTTTAAAATTAATTTTAACTGCATCTGATATAATGTAACTTAATCACACCCTATTAACCACATTGTGTTTACTCATGGTGTGCCAATTTAATTTTTCAATTACCGGCTGCTATTGTGACTACATCTATGCCGGTCAGGTGACACCTTGCGTCAGTAGTATCAAAAGTCAGAGAAATTCTGCCAAGCTTTGGTAGCGGACCTTTATCAGCGCCTTCATATTGGTACTCTGTTATTGTTAGCTCAAACAATGCTGTTTGAAAATTAGCCTAGATATGAGTTTTTTTTAATTTATTTTTAGGCTGTTTTCTATGGTCAACTTTAACATTATTTTATGGACAACTTATGTGAGTATATATGTCACTTATGCATGTATGGTAATACTTGATCATATATACAGCCTTACTCGTCTTTGTGTTAAAGGTTAACTTGCAACAAAATTCACATTACAGTTATTTGGTATCAAAAGGTTCACCATGTCTTACTCTGTTGTGTTGTAGGTGCAAAATATGTGGAAATGTGATTACAAGTTCTTAAAAGCTCAAAAACTAACAGTTAATCACAGCCATCACGAAACCGCCGTAGATTGGAATCAATTTATTTCCCTAACGTTGTCAATCCATTTGGTTATTGTTTCGACACGTGATGTTCTCATGTGAATTGTAAGGCCAATAAAAGGCTCAATATAAAACTTCTCGTAGCACTAGTTTATGACAAACACTTCGGGTTTTACCGAAGACCCCGTATCAAATATAGATGCTCGCTACTTTACAGTTTTGTTTTGGCTTGGTCTAATTGTCTAGACGTAATCTGATCATGTGACCCACACTTTCTGCCAAACAGCGCAAATAATATCTGCAGCATTTTTCGATTATCACAGGTGACCAACAGGCTCGTCATGTTTCTCAGAGAATGATATGTACTCCTTCGAGCCAAGATTAATAAATTAAACGAATTTTCATGGTAGGTTGTAAGATATCAGTGCTGAAAGTGACAGCATTACAATGATGATGAAATAGATGCACAAGGACAATAGACATGGTTTTATTGAATGCGTGAAGTATATTTGTGAAAATATTTTGACGAATGAGGTTGCATGAAAGTGTAGAGAGAAGCCATCTCGTTCAACTACGTCCCATTTAAGCCGTTTTGGAAAGAGATTCTAATCTACAGCAGTTTGTGATAGCGACGATTAACTGTTCTTTTTTGAGCTTTTAAGAGCTTGTAATCACATTTTTACATATTTGGCACCTACAACACAGCAGAGTAAGACATGGTGAATCTTTTGATACCAAATAACTGTAATGTGAATTTTGTTGCAAGTCAACCTTTAAAACGTATGTATCTGTGCGCACGTATTATTGATCTGCATAACTTCTCACCTGCATTTAATAATCTTGTTTTAATGTCTGTTTCACAGGTGGAGCTAGTGTAATGCCAGAAGGACAGCATGGCTTTGCAGGTTTAGTAAGACCAGAGGTGAGTGAAGAAAGGCCCACCGTGATACTGGAAGGTGCAGGCAGCGCAGACCATGTCCTCATGAGTGAGCAGAGAATAAATGTACACAACATAGCCGTACCAAGGCACCAGCAGGATCTAGAAATCCGTCCTGGGGAGGAGGAACTCTCTCAACCCACCCACAATGTCAATGTAATCATGAGCACATTCTAAAATACTTTTTATTTTTGATACTTGAATTTCTTGAGTCCAAGATATGATGAGTATGTAGGTTATATGTCGACATGATATGATATTCTACTGCTCCCGAGTCGATTAGTCACTCCAATTAACTGGGCTGGCCTTTTATACAGTTGATCGCCACAGAAGTCATGACTGATAGCAGCCTGGCATCATTAGCTCAGCAAGCCTTGGCAGCATTTGAAGCTGGTGGAGGTTTAGATGGTGCTGCCTTCGGTACGTCATATGAATTTACTGTGTAATTTTGCTGTTGCCGATGACTAAATGAAGTCCTGTGTCTTGCGTGTCATCCGAGGTTTTGTTACTGTTTAATATCAACATTGAGTAGAATACTGGGCCATGTAGCCTGTGATCTATCATTGGCGTTACCCATGTCAAGGTGTGTCCGTAAGTGTATCTATTATTAGCCTTTCTTGCTTATGTATCAATGTTTATATAAAAGTATGTAGGCATAACGTTTGTCAGTTTATCTGTGGGATCGCAACTTCGTCGTTTATGTATTGGATTAGGCTATATTTCACACGAGTAAACAGCTGGTTTTGGTCTAATGTTATCATGGTTCTGTATAGTTAGAAGTTTGTGGAATGTGTAACGTTTTGTTACCTGGTAGTCAGCTGCGAGAGACATGCCTACAGCACCCATCTCTACCACTTTCATTGCATCTACTCACATGTTATCATTTACTGTTATTCAGAGGATGGACAATACTTGAATGTCATCGGAGATGATGGCCAGGAAATAAGAGTGCAGATTGTGAGGAAGGACCCTTCAGAGGTTCAAGACGAGCATCAACTAGAGGTTTGTAACAGTTTCAGTCTTTCAAATCTAAATGTTTTCCAAGTAGGAGTATGTAGACCAGGGATGCACACACTCTTTTAGCTTGAGAGCTATTTAAAGCACATCAATTGCATAATTTTTTTATCATATATTTCAATACATCAGAGTCCTGGCTTTCGAATGAGCCTATATTCAATACTCAATACTCAAATACCTCCTACTAAAAATTCAAAACACATTGTACACTATATTCTAGTGTACCTTGCATTACTGCATCAAATTATATTGCACAATAGGTAGGTAGATAAGTAGAGAGGTAGATGGGTCTTTGGCTTCTTATAAGTTCAGCTTTTTCACTCATTTTTATCCCCTTGTTCGGATGATTGGCTGGCGCAGAATTAATGTAATACCCATAGAAAGTGAGGAAAATAGCTAAAACCTACTCGCTAAATTTTTTGCCATAGACATAAAAAAGTGTTGACTTTCAATGATAGTCGTGACATAGATTTCTTGCGGTATAACCTCAGTTTCGCGAGATCTTTGTTTCACTGTTCTTTTTTTCACTGCGACGCCATTCTTCACAAACATAGAATGATTATGATTAGAAAAATTCTTTCTGACCATTTTTAAACATTCTGCAAGCTGTGCGATCTACCTACAATGCCTTTGCGATCGACCAGTAGATCACGATCGTTGTATCGGGCCCCCTTGGTGTAGACATAGGAGAGTTGTCTTAACATTAACTTATTACATTGCAGAATATATACGTACAAGCAGAGGCCGCAACTCTGAATTTGACCGAGGCAGTTGACCAACACCATATTATACATACTGACTCAGTGGAAGTCGGTCAACACGAATTGACCACAAGTCATGAGGGAAGCAGTGTGACGGAAGCAGATATCCATGCTTCTTTGCAGGTTGACATGGCACAAGGTCACACTCCTTCAGCCTCTATCTAATGCCAGTCTTTAGCAACAGTTTTTGCACCGACCACTTTGTTGTGGGACGTTTATTTATTCATTGTTTACAGAAAGATTTTCATTGAAAAAATAAAATATTTGTTTTAGTACTTGATAAATGTGTTAAGTTTATTATATTTACAATTAAATATGTTAAACGGTCAGTCCGTAGGCTTACCCCCCATTAAGTAGAATGAATAAATGAAAAAGATGTCTAAGACCTAATTTTGGTCCATTTGACTGATTCCCTTTGGTAGTGGTCATTGCATAGATTGAGAAGAAAAAGAAAGCTATTTTTTATGTGGGTGTTTTCATCCTAACCTGCTATCTTACAATTGCAGGTTTTGCAATGCCTAGCCTAATGCTAACTGGCGTACATAGTTGAGCAATTTAACATGGCACATTCGACAGTTTCGAATAAGCAGCCAAAATGTACAGCATTGACAGAAGGTAGTCGGGTAGTATTGCGTGTTCAGTGAAACTAGCTGTCCTCCCTCACAGATGCAGAAGCTCATGGATAACTTTAGTAACTCTCTTGTCTTTAGTCTTGTCCGTAGGAGTCTGTGAAAGAAGAGCTACATTGAGCTCTTCACCTCTTGTGGACAAGTTACTCATTGTTATTAAGGGAGGCAAGCGCTGTGACCTGCAATAGAGTGTAACAGAGTAGATAGTTGTGTAACAGAGTAGATAGTTGTGTAACAGAGTAGATAGTTGTGTAACAGAGTAGATAGTTGTGTAACAGAGTAGATAGTTTTAACAAATTGTCAGTTCATGATCTAGCACTGCAAATTTTGATTTGGACAATGGTAATTTTGTTGTTTGTATTGGAGAGATTCATGGCTTTAATTTCTAGGAGTTTGCAGTCTGGTGACAAACATCTTGCCCTTGAGAATACTTTATCAAACCAACTTGTTTTATTTGCTAGTGATTGTATGTAGTCTTCATAAATGGTCTAGCCTGGTATTCCGCATCTTATGATGATTTAGACAAAAATCATTGGAAGATACTGATATCGGATTGTCAATCCGACAGCCCGCAGCATGCGTGTAGATTTTCAACACGGATTGCTACACAGCTTTTGCGACAACAATCCATGAACACAACTATTAAAGGCATTTGTTGTTAATACATGGGAAGGCACATTCTTGAGTGTCTAGTCAGGTGGTTGATTAAGAGGCTGGTTTTTAAGAATTAGACTTGATTTTGAAACCAAATATTTTGGGTGACTTGGTGAAAGGCATGGAGCTCATGAGTGTGTAGTTTGGATGAAACCAACTAAAAAATGTGGAAACTCATAGAATTTACACAGACGCAATAATAAGGTGGGATTTATTATTAAAAATATACACGAACCATACTGTTCATATTTAAAGAAAAACTTATATACCGAGAATTGTTTTACCTTTAGCTTCAATACAAGTGAATTATTGGCACCAGTGATCAAGGAAAAGGTAGTATCTATGTCAAACAAAAACCTTTTGTCTCCAATCGTAGTCATCCAGCGCAGAAAAAAGAATTAGCGTATGATTGCGAGTGTCAGGCAGTCAGAGGCACACACATTTTTCTTGCATGCAAAATTACATGTGGTTAGATAAAAAGTTATTTGAGTTGTTCATTTAAATGGTTTCTATGATCAATTCCAACTATGATTAAAACTCATAAGTTTTCTCAATATTATTGAGTTTGATGTAGGAATATTTTCAAAAATCCAGTTTTATGGTTGATAAGGGCATTCGGCAGGAATGGCATTGAAACTTACGTAGGCTGATTTTAATCTAGTAGGATGATTCCATTTTTATGGTCGAGTTGGTTAATTTACTAATAAGACATTCAAGACACTACAGTAATATATTATTGTTCTAAATTTATTGCAAATTTGCAGGCATATTAATGCAATATCCTACCGTCAGGTGGCTGTGATAGACCGTGGTTTAGCAGGAATGGGAGGCCGGGTGCTGAGGTTACCCTCAACATTTTTCTTTACCTGCTTTCTAAGCTTAGCAAGGCTGCTGTTGCTGAGGGAGGCACTGAAAGGCAGCAACTTAAATGTGAGGATGGCAGTGCACAGTCACAAGCGTGTGTGAGAGCGGATAGAACGTATGCAAAAGATATCTGTACATCAAGTAACTATACAAATTAAATAAGTGATGGATAATGTTCTTTATACATCACCGTGTTTATCGTCTTGGAGATTGGAAGCGAAAATTTATCAGCAGTATTAGACATCTAGTTAACGCTTACCTTACGCTCAACTGGGAGGAGCTCACGCTAATTCTACTACTGGGTGGGCACCACTGATGCCTTGCATCTGTAGTGGGGTTCTGAAGATGAATTTTGTTTCTGCAGGCAGCCTCAATGAGAGCAATTCCTAAAAAGTTAAGTTTGTAATTTATTAGTAGAATTTACAGTAGAAATATGAAAAGCTTTCATTTATAACCTTATAAACCTTATAACCTTATATATTTTAATCTTCAAGTTTTTGTAAACACAAATTTGTACTCTGTTTACTCAGGTCAATGTAATTGCTGATATTCTACCTATTAATAATAATTTTTAATCTAATTCATATCATGAAAACCAAAAAGTTATTGACAGTACGAAAAATTGATGTACTTAGTCTTTTTTTATGTATGTAGGCTTTGTTAAAATAACTAGGATTAAGCCTGGCACTGCCCAGGATTTTTTTCATTCTCAATCAGGTAGCCCGCAGATGAGTAGATTTTTAACACAAGTTACTACACAGCTTTTACGACAATAGTTTATAGTTTATAAACGCGTTCATCCAGGGTAAATGTCCGTAATACATGCCAAGGCGTATTTTTGAGTTTTATCAGGTTGGTGTTTAAGAGAATTGTTCTCAGGAACCAGACAGAGTTTTTAACTCAAATATTTTTGTCAACCTGGCTGAAGGCATGGAGCACATGAGTGTGAAGTTTGGATGGAATCGGCCATGTTCAAATGTTAAAACGCATAGCGTCTACGTAGACTAACAGACAGACTAATAATAAAGGGGGATTTATCGATATAAATGTACTCAGACTATACTTTTTATAATTGAAGAGGAACTCGAATACCAAGAATTTTCATACCTTTAGCCTCGATACGATTGAATCGTTGGCACCAGTGATCAAGGAAGAGATTGTAGTATCTCTGATTCTCAAAATAGCACAAATATCTGTGAGTCGACGGAGTAGGGAATACTCTTTGAAAGGATCCTTTCCGACTGTCTTCATCGATAGATTCAATAAGAATTCTAAGATCATCTGGAGTCAGCGTATCAATTATGCTGTGCATAGCTTGCTAGAAACAGGAGTATTTCAAGATTTAGTTAACTGCTAGTCATGACTAGAAGGTGTTGAACTAATAGACAATACCAACTGTCAAACATTGCTGTGAATTGAATAAGTGAGTGATAGTTAAAGGTTGGCATAGACTGTGGTGAGAATAAAAAGAGAAAATTATAACATAACCGAAGTTCTACAATTCGTATGATTAGGGACTTTGGACAGACTGAACATGAAATATAATGAGCTCAAAGTAGTGTCGAAAACAACAATGGCGAGGAACCTTAAATTGGACAAGTCTGAGGCTATCAACGTTTTATGATTGTAAAGTTTCTACAAGCCTGAGGCTATCAACATTCTCTGGTTATACAATGTTTTATGGTTGTAAA
This sequence comes from Watersipora subatra, assembly GCF_963576615.1. NCBI lineage: Eukaryota > Metazoa > Bryozoa > Gymnolaemata > Cheilostomatida > Watersiporidae > Watersipora > Watersipora subatra. The sequence goes on along the minus strand of NC_088710.1, from coordinate 54,628,984 downwards.
TTTTCGGATTGGCTTCAAAATGGTTATTGTTACAAGTAGAATTTAACGCTTTAGGAGTGCTGCCATTTATAGGATTCGGCGTTGAAAGAGAAAATGTTTGAATACATTTCTCTAAAACAACAGCAATGCAAGAACTCTTAATGGAATGTCTATCCTCTGTGTTCAGCTGCCTTCACGGGACAATATGACATTTTGACAAGACAGCTTTAACCCCATAGTACCCATATGTAATAACAGTTTCGGTATCTTAAATATACATATAAGCAGAAAACTTCTACTTATGCCAGAAAAATAATCTTTTAGCTACACAATGATATAAAATTTGATTGGTTTACAACAAGTTATGTGACCAGGAGCCATTTTTATTTAGTTGTCTCCAAGTTTGTGAAAACTTATTAAACACACCAGAACTATCAAACTGAAAACTTCATAATAGGTAGAGAATAGTGTTAGAGTGTATGAATATAAAAACTACTGTATGAATATAAAAATAGAATTTTTAAATTTGTCAATTGAAGCGAAACATTGAATGTTCTACCTAGTGTTGGCAGTCTAAATATTGTGGGGTTAATGTGTAAAGGTCGTGTTTAAACTTGAGTAACTATAAATCATAGACCTATTAACTATACGTACATAGTTAATAGGTTTATGCTAAAAATAGACTGAGCAACTCGGAGTTCACATTAAACTCCACACAAAGATACAGTTAAACATAATGACATACCATTACTGACAGCAGGAGATCAACATCTAGCAGCCATTGACGATGACTACTAGTGACTCACCATTCCTAATGCATTGGAAGGAGACATTCAGCCATTGAGTTAGCGAAAGATGGCCTCATTACTCACCTCATCATGATGACGCTGTGAGTAGTAGGAGTGTTTAGCCTTCTCATCAGGACTCAATGTCTGTGGGAAAACTCTTTTATCCATACAGTATTTGCTACTAGGAGCTTGGCCTGGCTTACTAAAACGAGAAAAAGAACTTCTTGGTAAAAATATGTTAGAATAACATCTGGCACACGCAAAGCAAAAAAAAACATTTTATAGTCAAGTATTTTCGAACATTTCATTGTTATGTGTAATGTTTCAAATCCTGCAAAGCTGTACCACTTTTTTGAACCGTTTGGCTGATCATGGTAAAAATGTACACATTTCATACTTTTCTATGTTGCACTTGCATATACACTTCATTCATGTATACTATACAGAGTTTGTACATATCTTGTATGCACTCTATGTGTTACACATATAACATATTAACTTATAACGTGCAAGAACAATAGCAAAGCTAGATACATCTATCTGTAGCTATATTTATTACTCACTAGGTCTCACACCCTGGGTTGGGAATTACATCCACTTTATCTGGAACTCTGAATCCAGCCAAGTTGTGAATGTCCTTTACCAACCCTCCTTTGATGTTGATATCTAATTGCGAGTTGGAATGTAAACTAAAATAAAAATATATTATGTTTTAGAAGTTATATAAATAATTGTGTTTACTTGGTACTTTTATTAATAAAAGTAATTTTAGTTCCGGTGTTGAATGCGTGCAATGACATAAACCACAGAAGCAGTTTTGGTAATTGTTCAAATTTCAAGGTCGTGAAATAGCGTAATGATACTCACCTCGGAGAGATGTTAACCTCTAAAACCCACGGCTTGTAGTTTTCATCGAGAAGAATGTCAAATCCGAAGAGCTCATGCACGCTATACCTACAGACATCAGAACGGTTTACTCCTAAATCTATAAGTCAAATATATCCTAGAGCGCTTCCTTGAACATGAGCTTAACACATTCAGTTCTCTGAGGTTGGGGTGTTTAGTAAGGCTTTTATTTGCTCTCAATAGGTTACATGAAGGCATATTACGTTGCATACCAACCGCGTCCTCAGATGATAAGTTCGCGACAATCGCAAACATTCCATTGTATTTGTAACTTTGTTGACCAGATCTCATGACAAACTCGGGAAGTTTTCATTTGAACAGGCAAGAGTAAATAATGGTCTCACTTCTAAAAGAGCTAACTTATGCAAACACACTCAGCGATTCGAGTCTTTTATACCTTCTTTAGATTTAAGTAAACAGCAAGTTGGCTGAGTTGAATAACGAAAGGATAAAACCTACCGAGTTACTCTTCTTTTGACGTCTGCTGAAACTAATCGTAAGCTTACCTGTTTCTCACGTTGCTCTTTATGTAGCTGTTGATAGCGGACTCCGCGCAGATGATAGTCTTCACTATCAGGTCTTTGATGTTCTTCCAGATCTCATTGCTGTTCACTCCCTTTTTTAGTAGATAGCCCCAGAGGGCCTTCAGACTCCTTTATAAGCAAAAGACATGCAGAATAAGTACTGACAGTCATCTAAAAGTTACCTATGTACGAAGAGTTGACTAGTAGCATGATTGTTGCTACTTGATCCATCGTCATCTTGATCCATCGTCATTTTGATCCATCGTCATCATTAATTGATTACCATTATCATTGATTATCATTACTATTATTATTATCATTGACCATCATTGATTATTATCATCCGATGTTATTCTCCATCAACCTGAAAAATCCTATATTGGCTTGAAGTTCTTTATTTTGTCAACATGAACCTTTAATATTGAGTATCGGTATATTATTAACTTGATGAGTTAAATTAATTTCATTAAATTCATTTAACTTTAATTAACTAATTTGTATTGATAGATTACAAGATATAACTTCCTACAAAGGAGAGAAGATACTCTCATACGTTCCAGTAAAACTATGTTAATTTATTATTTTTCATCATCAGTACTCTGCTCTGATGAGATTATACTAGTATGCTTTATGTATCAGCTGAAGGTATAACGAATGAACTGTTGAAGCTGAACTGAATGAAGCTTGAAGCTGAATGAACAGCTGAAGCTATTAGAATGAACATAATAACTATAACAAAACTTTTGAGTACTAGCCAAAGTATTCAAAGAGAACTCGATCTACATCAGATGGGGACGAGATCTTACATAACGAAAGTATAATAAAAAAATAGTTTTTTGAATTGGAGTGAGTACACAGCAAGCCAAATGCTGTCCAATGCCATGCTATATACGGTATATATATTAACATACTTTCAATGAAATATGGTTTTAGTTGGTATACGATTATGTTGTTTTGTGACAGGTAAATCGCTGCTAAGTGGACAGAAGTCAAAACTAAAATGGTTGTTTATTCTGCTGGACTATGAAATTATAACTGAGACTAGGGCCGGTTTTTAAAAATTGCCTCACCATTTATGTCCTTGACACACAGTGTCATCTGCATTGCTTTCATATTCATTGTTCTTCTTCTGTATGCTGTAGTTGGTGAGATGCATGTACTTGTCGTTAATATGTTTCATAGAATGTGAATACCTGTAAAACACAAGCGTGTCAGTAAATGATACGGATGACTACATTGCTATATGTATAGTTGAACTCTTGACCTTGCTATATGTATAGTTGAACTCTTGACCTTTAAATCAAACTTATGATAACGCACTCATGCAAGCCTTAATTTATTGTGTAGCATTAGATATGCTAGTTTTAAATGCTCCTTTCAACTCTATTTCGCTTCATCTGTTTGTAAATGGCAACACTAAAGATTATTGTAGGCGAGCCGGTTTCAATAATCCAGCTGACTTCAGCTGCTGTATTACATAACAATAGCTGTACAAAAACAAAACAAACCATTATGTGAATGTTTCTATTAGTAGCCCCCTGCATGGAATCTATTCTATTTGGAGATTGGAATCTGGCAGCTGTAATAATACGACATCATTTACCGGACCAGTTAACTCTAAAACTTACTTAGTTGAGCAAAACCTGACTAGACCATCTTCATAGACATAGATTCTGAGTGGATCATAGCTTGTAACATAGACATAGACTCGGCAGTCAAACTTGCTGTCATTGATGAGCAAAGGTCTGCCCAGATACTTCTGAACAATGACAGGTCTCTTCTTGGGAATTTGATTCCATTTGTTAATGACCTTGATGCCGATCCCTCGTGCTGACGCAGGCTGAAATGCAACAAATGAGTGACTTTACTTGTAATGCTTGTCACCACTGAATTTAGTCAATTTCTGAGTTGGTTCCATTATCATAAATATAACCTGTCTGTATGTAGTTGCGTCATTACAGAAAGCGTATTATCTAGAATAATCTAGAAGATATTGGAATGTCAAGGAACTTCAGCTATTTTATAAGCTATATTAGTTTTTCTGCATGTACATCCTATGATTTCATTGTTTTGGACAAATTTGTACCAAGCTGGTCCTCCTGTTGACGAAAAAGACCATTGTCAATAGTATAAAATTTAACAGGCGGAAGTCTGTCTTTTCCTTGATGATCTTAAAACTAGATGGCAATTGCATATAGCAACAAAAGCAATCTTCAAGCGACAAAAGCAATATCCATGTCTGTCTGTCTGTCTGTCCATCCGTTTGAAGCCACAGTTGGAGGTTGAAAAAAGATTGTATCCTACAGGATTCGTTCTTGTGACTTTTGGAATGATAATCCGATGCTCTAACTGGTGCACCAATTGACTACCAGCTGATGTCCCAAAATAATTGTACAAATGGTTATTACACTTGATGATCTCTCCACGGCACACTGGACTGCCAGAGTACTCGTATAACAATGATAGCAAGGGTATTGATAGCAAGGGTATGTGCTGTATAATCTATTGTGTAGCATGTCAGGTATAAAGCTGCCTATGTTAACCAGTCTCATTAGCAAGATTAACATGAGTGGTTTAAAGGCATTCTAATGACCGTGATCCTGATGGATCCGTACAATCACTTTACATCTAGTAAATAGTCAACCAATCAAGAGGATATACACAATATTAGTCGCTATTGGCTAGAAGTTTGTATTATCACAGCTCTTTCTCTGGTAGCTAACAGCTCACAATCACTAACGTGATAACTAATAAACGCTTATCACTCTCTCATGAGGGTTCGTTGCATTGACTTACTGGTTTGATGATCCACTTGCTCTTGTTTCCACCGTCTTCCCAAGCTCTCTTTAACCCCTTCATATCATATGGAAGCACATAAGTCGTCGGAAAGAAATTAAATTCTTTTTTTCCGAATGACACCTACAATAATAACGTATTCTGCTTTATATTGAACATTTATTATATGTATTTTGGTTATGAATGCAATAACAGCTTCATACAAACTCTATTTGTATTTCACTCAGCACGATCCGTTTTAGACGGACAACATGTTTTTGCTAGAACAAGATGAAAATTTCTAGCAAAAAATATCACTGTTTAGCCAATTCTTTCAATGAAGCTACTTTAAAAGTTTGTTTCACAATTCCTATAGAGCTCTTTGGATAAGCAATGGCAATTGCTGACTCTACCTGCAGCCTAGAAAGATTTCTCCAGAGTCTGTCCTTTCTGCCGATCTGGAAAGTACCGGGAAAGTGATTGAGTTTTTGATACTCTCTGATTGACTTGAAGCCCTGCGCTTTCATGTGTCGACCCCAGCAGCCCAGCCAATCATGATGTTCTGTAAATCAGCATAAAATCAGCATAAAATCACCAATAAGACGTAATCCAACATTAAATTTTATATTTTTTGTTATATTGTTCATGATTACATAAGTATTTTTACTAACCAATAATAATTCATTTATATCTTCCTTCTAAGCCAATCAAACTAGAAAAAATTACTACCGCAACAAATTAATACTCAAAGAGTGTTCTTCTGTATTTTAACATGATGTAGAAATGTAGAAAAGGATGTGACATTGTTTGGTAACAGTGGTAAAGGATATGACATTGTTTGGTAATAGTGGTAAATGATATGACATTGTTTGGTAACAGTGGTAAAGGATATGACATTGTTTGGTAACAGTGGTAAAGTATATGACATTGTTTGGTAACAGTAATAAAAAGTATGACATTGTTTTGTTCATTATGCCGAATTATCAATTACAATTTCTCTTCATTATTACAGTTTAGTCAGGTTTTCTAGTGAGCTGTGAGAACTCACTTTTGGTAGGCCTGAAGCCACTGCGAGCCACCAGCTGCTTGACAATACTTGGTGTGATCGAGCACATCCTCCACTTGAGCAGCCGTCTGTATTCCCATGGCAGCTGCTCAACTAAATGAGAAAACTGTTAACATTGTTTACGCACATACATGTAGGCTGTACTTATTGGTCTACTCCGCTGATAATAAAGGGGCATTCTCCTCCCTCTATCACCATAGAGTGACATACAAGAGCAAGTAAAATTTCGGGATGCAATTAGAAAATTTAATCATAGGAATACAAATCTAAATATAGAAATGAATTAACTATTATCAAGGTTGCCTTCACCAACCTTTGCTTGAGAACAGTTATATCAAGCAGCAAATCAATAGTTTATCAGTTACTTGTGGGTAGAAGAGGAACCATCCAATAAATTATAAATTGAAATGTATTTAAACATGGTTGCTAGACAAATATTTGCTATTCATTAAGTTGACACTCACTTGATATGTTTCAAATAGGACAAGCTAATAAATTTAACCAAACAGTACTGCAGTTCAACAAACTCCACAAGATCAATTAGTGCTCTATACACCAGTCATTGGCAATGTCAGAATATTAAACATTTGTTACTGAAAAAGAAATTTAATGTATTGCTAATTACAAATGTAAACTAATACATTATTATTAAACTAGTGTTACATGCTTCACTGCAAACACTAGAACACAAGAAGACTTATTGTCATATAGATTAACAAAGTTTTGTATACCGTGAACTGAGACGAAGCCAATTTTACCAGCCACAAGGTAACAGAACTGGTAAAAACTTATTACCTCTTTCATCACCTCCAATGAAGTTGAGATAAGGAGGAACGCCGGGAAAGAGGCTTTTGATGAGTGCTGGTTGGACTATCTGTTCTGGATAAGACGAATGGGTGCGTCTGCGCGCTGACTTCATTCTTATTGGCTGCAGACTTTGATTGCTCTGCACCCTTCCTGTACCGCTAGAGGCCGATCTTACTCTCGAGTCAGAGGTGGCGGACGAGTCCAAAGACTCCAAATCTACAGAAAAGACCATATAGTTAACGTAAAGCTGGCGCTTTCCTAGAACCATCAGTGACATTACCAAAGTATATTTATTTGTAGACTTAGTTTAGAATATTGAGAATTGGAGTATAAATGGTAACATAACTTATCACTTGTAAATGTTTCTTAAATGTTTCCTGCAATCTTTTATTTTGAACGTTGCTGAAAAGCGCTCTGTTGCAAATTTTGCTGGGTCTCACTCGAGAAGTCCAAGATTGCAAGGCAGCAAGAGTTAGGCTTTAACACTTCAACCAAATACAAAGTCTAGTAATCGCTTAGAGTTGTAATTTGTAGTCTTGTAACCGAGACAAGAAACTAAGGCTCAATGTGGAGAGAAGACTAACTTGAGTTAGGTACGCTATCTGGTAATAACGTGATTGCGATAAAGAGAGATACCGAATATAAAGAAAAAGCTTTGTGATGCTACTTGACTGACCATTGGGCACAAATAATTCATAAAACAGTAATTTGTATGATGCAAAGAGTAACCAGAATATTTTTCAACATAAAAGCATATAATCACTATAAAAAGACGCATATTGAAAGACATCTAGAGTGGGATGTATAGTGTGATACATCTACATGTATTGCAAGATGACGCATGGTTGTGAAATAATGCAGTGTTAAAAATGAATTGCTTGATATAGACTATTGACTAAAATAATGTGTTTTTATATACATGTATATATCACCAATAATATGGTGTCGATCATAATATTTGATAAGGTAAAATCTTATTTTATATTGTCCTAAATCTATATTATAAAATTGTTTACATGAAAATATTGATTGCAAGCTCTCTAGAATATCCATTATATATGTAGTTACCCGAGATAAGATGTATGTTGTGTTGTGTCCAGAATGTATATCATATAGGTGAGATGTTTACTTGACTTCTGTTTAGAACATATATTGTATAGTTGTCTAAGATAAGATATTTATTGTATATCGTCCAAAATATATATATTATATAGATGCTTAGGAGAGAATACTTATTGTATACTGTCTAGAATGCATATCCTATAGTTGTGTGAAATACGATGTATATTATATACTGTCTAGAACGAATATTGTTTAGTTGTCTAAGATGAGATCTATGTATATTATATTCTGTTTAGAGTGTATATTGCACAGTTTCCTAAGGTAAAATGTATAGTGTGTTCTGTTTAAAGTATAAATTGTATGGATGTCTAAGGAGAGATTTTGAAAAGTGCTTACCATCATCAGGCTCTTCCAACTCATCATCTTCAAAGCCATCTATGCAGTCATCATCTTCCTCATCAAACTCAGCATCAGCTTCTCCATCGCCTGGTATCCTCTCACTACAACGCACAAACATTACAGTACGTGGTATCTTCTCACCACAACATACAAGTACCGTAGCACATGGTATCTTCTCACCACAACATACAAGTACCGTAGCACATGGTATCTTCTCACCACAACATACAAGTACTGTAGCACATGGTATCTTCTCACCACAACATACAAGTACTGTAGCACATGGTATCTTCTCACCACAACATACAAGTACCGTAGCACATGGCATCTTCTCACCACAACGTACAAGTACTAGTACCACAACACAAGTACAACACACAAGCGCTGCACTGTATAACATACATTATGAATATTTCCTAATTGGCATAGATTTAAGTAGCTTAAAATTTTTGCATTCCTTTGATTAAGCAAAGTGTAAAAAGACATGATAGATAATCACACTTATTATAATAACTTGACAGGGTAGAACGATAGCAAATACTGAAAAGACATTACAGCTTTTAATTGTATATGTGCAGAGTGATATTGTATATACACACAAAGCCATGTTAACGCTAATTAGCAATCTATTTCTACCTTGAACACAAGAACAATATCCTCTAGCACTGGGCACCATCATCAGATGCAACCAAAATGTAATCAATAGAAAATCAAAAGGTATGCCAATCAAGCGCAATATTCAGTACATTGCCTTGTGGCCCTTGTGATATGTGCAGTAATCTTATTCTCGAAAGGTTGCTATTAACAATCGTGAAAGATAAGGCTGCATATTGCAGTTTGAAGACACTATCTTATTATGCACATATAATACAATGTGTGACAGCAAACGGTTATCCAAATCAAGGAGAAGTAAATATTATAGATTATTGATAGAATGTTCTGCATGACAAGCTCTTTTCTATTGGTTATTTTTAGCGTAGACTCGTTATCTGAATTTATTGCTTAGAGACAGTAAAGTAAACAGAGAGCAGCTAAGTGGTGTGTGAAGCTGCCTGTAATTGGAGGTTGACACGCACACAACTTCCATGTCTTTTGACCAAAACTTTATAGTATTTCATTTGCGTTTATATGAAACTTACATAAAACTTGAAAGGCTTTCACCAATGTGGAAGCCTTTTTCAAAAACAAACTAGCCATGCAATGTACAACATACAGTCTGCGCACAAACAAGCTGTACTATAACCAAGGTGCACATAAACAAGCTGTACTATAACGAAGGTGCACATAAACAAGCTGTACTATAACGAAGGTGCACATAAACATGCTGTAGTATAACCAAGGTGCACGTAAACAAGCTGTAGTATAACCAAATTGCACCTCAAATTGAAAGCTGAATCAGATTCATTCTCATCAAATTCTTCTTGCGGTGATGAACTGCTAGAGCTTGTCTCTCGAGTGCTGTTGTTGTCAGCTGCTGGCAGAATTGTCTGAACGGAGCTGACTGGTCTCGACGTCACAGTTTTGCCGGAGCCAGTCTTGAAGTTGCTGGTAGGACTTGGCTTGGCTAACATCGTGCTCGCTGATTTTTTTTGGCGTAGTTTGGAGGTCTCAGTCACAATGCAGTCTCGACCTTCACATGCAGGTCGAGGCTCGGCAATTTTTACTTCAGGTTTGCTAGACTTCCTGTATAACAGACATGTGCAAAATGGAAGGGTACCATGTATGAGGTTCAACCATTAACTAGTAAGTGAAACTAGGATTGCCTTTTTTAAAAGCTGCACAGTTGCTTGTTTTTCCTCAAAATAGTGACTTTACATGAGAACTTTTACAAAATTATACAAAATATACCAAAGTTAACTGATGCTTGACGACCGAACTATCGATATAAACGTGTTTTAGCAAATTGCTGCAGGATCAATTTTGTACAGTTCAGTCGACGTACACAGTTTTTCTGAACAGCCATTTAAAGATTATAAAACTGTTCTTTCTCAAAGACTTGTGATATTTAGTAGTAAAACTTACAAGTAGTAGCTGGTAGCAGAGTCAACCCTTTCAACTTTCTTTGATGAGTTTGAATGAGAAATGTTCTCAGTACCTGACAGAACTCTGTTCTGCCCGCGGGAATCAATGCTAAGATTTGACATATCAGATTCTACACGAGATTGAAGTGACTCTGCAGATTGTGGCTTCTGTAACGATAGCTTTTGATCTGATGGTTTTTCAGTTAATGATTCATTTGATGAAGAAAGTTTTGTTACACTGTTGATTTTGATCCCGGTTGCTGTTCTTGTTAACGAGTTAATTGCTTTTGAAACTTTATTGTTCAAATTATCATCTTGTTTTCTTTTAAATTTAACATCTGAGTCAGACAACATTTTAAAATCTTCATCTTCAACAGATCCACAATCATCATACGGTTTACTTGGAGTGTAGTTAGGATTTCGCACAGTTGAGCTTTGAGGCCGTCGTAAGGATGAAGGTGGTCGGGCTCCATGATCAGAAGTCGGAGGTTTGCTTAAACTTGCCTCAAATTTTTCTTTAGCCGATTTGGTTCTAATTGTGTTGGCTTCAGGCGATTGAACTGAAACAACGCGGGTGGTAGCCATCATGCGTTGACTCAAATTACTAATAGGTGTGTTAGGTGCTACACTATCCTCTCCTGAATCTGATATTTCTGAATTCTTTGGAGGTAAGAACAGTGTACTGTTGTTTATATTTGTACCATGCATACTGTTAGCAAGAGCAATGTTACCAGCTAAAGTAGCACCCATCATGTGATTTAGTGATTTAGTCCGCTCTAAACCGACAGTCATAAGGTCCTTTGCACTCAGTGGACGGGCATATGGATCTGGTGGAGGTACGTATGTATACTGTGTCGGATTGTACTGAGTTGGATGCACAGGTTGTAAGGCTTTTTTGCTTGCTAATGACTTAGCGGCGCTGTTAGGAGCTGTATTTAAAGAAGAGTTTTCTAAATCAGGGTTTTGGTATAAGTAAATCGGACCAGGCTCAGAGTTGCTGTATTTGAGCAATGGCTTGTCTCTCTGCTGGCGAAATGGTAGCTGCTTTTGAGATAGCGTTAGGTCCTCCATGGCGACATGTATGGAATTGGTCATTGGATTGTTAAATGTTGGATTCATTTTAATTTAACGGTTTAATCCTAAATCAATTTGTGTGTAGCCATAGATCAATATCAAGCGTCTATAGTGGTTTTGATATGCACCTATGTGAAGGCCAACATTCACGCCTACAACATAGAGTGCGTTATATTACATAAATATACTTAATGTAATATACGCATGTATATATGCATATTACATTAAGTTACAACAGAAATGTATAAATTGTGTAAATAAATACATAGCAACACGTTGACTATTAGCTGTCCCCATTGTTAACAAAGCAATGGCGACCGAAGGACTAGTCACAGGCACATTCTCTTCAATCTCAGTATATTTTTCCAGGAAATGACAAAATGAAAAACACAATGTATTCCACTGAAATGTTTTTGCATATATTTTTTTAATTTTTTGTAACTGTGCGTTCAACAGTTGCTGAACAAACACAACGTTAGCATTACTTACTGACAAATGGAAAAAACTAAGCCCATAGTACATAGTACAATTTAAATCTATCCCATTCACTGCTATCGTGCTAAATCAAACATAAAAAATCTGGTGGCTAAGAAAATAATGTTTATTTTTGTACAACGTTTTACATACCAGTTTGGTCGTTGCTCAGCAGCTAAATGTCCATTAGCCAGCTACCTAGCGTTTCACCTCTTCATCGCATGTGGCTAGTGGAAGTACTTAAAAAAGTATTAGGAAGTTTACCTTTTGTCAAGGCAACGATGTCAAGGTTTTAATGGAATAGACGCGCTGGCGAAGCGCGAGTCATCTTCTATGTCAATGAATTTGGCCAATCAGCTTTTAACATTTTGGTATAATTATTGAGCAACAAGGGAAGTTTCGCCAAACTTCTACACCCCAGGTAAGGAACGAATAATGATTTTTTTATATAATTTAATATAATAAATTTGTTAATAGTTTTTTTAGCGTATACATGATATGAGCTGAAAGCTTGAAACAGCTCGAAATTCTAGAGTCAATATTAATATTTTGGTTAACAAAAAACAATATGGTGTCTTGTGGAGACATTACTTCGTAAACAAATTCAAAAATTGCGAACTTTCGGTACACTTTGCTGTTTGTGTTGCGTGACCAATGCTGGTTTAAAGTGTTACTATTTTAAATTTTAGTGTACAGCTCGCAAGAAAAATCAAAAAAGGCATACACTTCGTGCCCTCCATAATCTATAATTTTGCTCTCATATCTGCAAAAGTAATATATGAAAAACGTATGCAAGGTAAAGCGATAAAATAAGATTCTTATGAGTAAATTTTGTTATCAGTTAACATTATTTATGTTATAATACAACATATTGTTGCTTTTTATGTTTGTAGGGTCTTGTTTGCGCTTGTTTCTTATTGCATTGCGGTTCGATGTTATCCTGTTTTGTATTGTACTATTGAGTAGATGTTTTCCTGATTGTTTACTAATCAGGAACTAATTTCTGATATTCGACTTACTTTTTAGAGATCGATACAAACGTTAATAAATTTAGAAAATTATGAAAATGTATTAACAGTCACACTTGAACAGCCATTTTTACTGCTTTGATGAATACAAAATCTGCATCTTAGCAGTTCATAGAAACACGTCTCCATTAAATATCATTTTTCAAGATTTACAAACAAGTTGCATGCTATATGTTTTTTAATAATTTGTACTTTTGTCTTTTTATATGGAAAAGAGCCATGTAACAAGTATCTGGTGTTCTAGGTACAGCATCAAACTTTGCTTACGCGATACTATTATTCTGCCGCCCATACAAATTATCATGACCATTACCTAAGGCGGTGCACTTTGTTGTAGATATATGATGCATTAGTGTAGTGACTATGTTCAAGCATGACTATCAGGTATGTAATCAGTTTGTCTTTCATTTCTGTTTTTTGAAATGCTAAAATGTTGCAATAAATCTAGACGCTTCATAGTAAACAATGTTTTTATGTTATTTTAGGGTGGAAATTTTTTTGAGATTTTTAGCGCTCAAGGCAAGGACCCAACTGGGCAATGGAAGACACAGGGAGGTATTGGAATCAGAAAGGTAGCTGTCTCTTTTTTGCGAGTTTTTATCGTTTATTAAATTCCCAACTGTTATTTTTGTATTTTCCCAATAATAGAAAATATATATCCCAATATAGAAATGCTACGAGTAAATTTCTTTTATTTAATTAATGTATTCAACCTATCTCAATTTAATGTTGTATTCTTAGATCTATGAAAAAGAAGTAAAAAGTTATGTATACAATCTTGAAGGAACAGTTGCTACCACCAAAATGCAGCTTCCGAAGGATGCTAAGCAATCACGTATGTTTTATATTTATAAGCAAGTATATTCTATCTCACACATCGATTATCAGCCTGTCAACTGACAGTGATACAGTAGCAACTTGAAATATTTTGTAGTTTCTTTAGTCCAGAGGTACCTTATCTTCCAGCTAATCGTCCCGAAGGGCGGAGAATTTTCCTTAGAAGTTGGGTAGGTATTAATCATTGTAGTTTAATGAACTTGAGGATGAACTAAGACTAAGTGGTTATGATTAGATTATTTTTAAGTTGAAAGTATTTGTCATGCGTTAAATTAAATAAGCTGTCTTTATATTTTTAGTTTAATCCAATTCAAAAATATCTTTCACACCTTTTTTCCTTTGTGTTCTAGAAAAATAATCATAATATGTGTTTGGCAGAAACTTTTAAACATAGTTTTTCAATATAATCATTATCAAGGTTTTAAATAATTAGCAATAGATGGCTTTGACTACAGGGAAAATCGGCAGAACAAACATTCACATGCATTGTGGTAAAATTTAATTGCTGCAGCAAAGGAAAGGTAGCATTTCTCTGGTCCAGTTGAGTAAACATTGGTCAGGATGAATAAAGTTTTCAAACACTGAATTCCTGATTAGAGACTATGGAAATAACGTCTGTGTTTATGTTTGCAGTTACCAGCAAATAATTATTTTACTTTTCATTTGCTTCCTGCTTGTGTAGTGTAACGGATATTGGAGGCAACAAACGACGCCTGAACATGTCCACATCGGTAAAAGAGATTACAGCCACACCTCTACACGCCAAGCTACCTCTGACAGCTCTGCGAAAGTCCATTGTGAGTGTCTTGTGAATAGTTCAATAGCTTTGCATCTTTAAATTTATCTGAGTATGAGCTGAAGGTAGGATTTATGTCTGGATTTTTTCTTGGTCTCTTTAAAGCACAAAGGATTAGCAATGTGCATGTATATCAAGATCTCTATGCATTTATTGTTCCCAACACTGTTTTTTCAGTGGGTCAATTGCTGCTGTGACTTGGTAAACATAGTTGGAGAAACATGGCCTGGTCAAACCTTTGGTAAGGTTGACAGCATCAGCGTGTCTGCCAATTGCAAGCTGAGACGAATCATTACAATGAAGCATCAGCCTCCAGATACTACTGATGACGACTGTGAGTTCCTCTGACTGCGATTACCGTTTCTTTGGTTCAAAGGCTATTGATTTGCGACAAACCTATGCTTCATATTGCAGCATGAAATAAATGTCATAGACATGTGGCTTAGCACTCTTGTTCTCATAAATTAGTTGTTGTGTCGACTGACCCTGTAGTCTGTGGTCAGTGTTTGGATATTAACTCTTGTGATTCACCCCGTTACTAGTCAGGTTATCAATTGGTGCTTTTGAAGATGGTTTTTCTAGATCTTATAAGAACTACTTGACATTTTGAATGCGATAGATTTGCTATGTTCATAATAGCCAAACCAAATGCAGTCAAACCTTTTTTATTTGGTTTGAAACTGAAAATGCGCTGTTGACAGCGGCACTGCGGATTATTTATTGTTGATTGCGCTTGGTATTATTATGCATTATCGACCATTTTTAAAAACTAATTGATTTGTGCGTGTGTCTTGGCAGGCTGCATCAGTCACAGAAGAAGTAGGGTGTTCTATTTTTAGGAATACACTATGTTGATGTCTGTACAAGCGTCATAGCTCAGTTTCTGTAGATAAGGCTTGACAAAGGTCTGTAGCATATGCTTTTTCTCTTTTAGCAGATTTTCTCTTTTTTCTCTCTTTTTGATGAAATACATTTAATCAGCTCTTACTTTTTTGGGGTCCAGATTCACTATTTTCCCTACAGCGGCAGTACAATCACTAGCCGAGGAATTGATTTTTACAAAGTAGAAAAGTATTTGCTAGATTTGGTACCAAGTCATTAGCAGTTGTTGAGATGGTGTCCTGCTTTCAACGTCACTTCATTTCTATTTTTAGCAATTTATGGCTGTGCCCATTCTGCCCCTGCAGCTCTTGATTCCATACCAAGGCAGCACCAGCTCGCTGCCGATGTTACCCACTATACTCAACTTATCGACATGCACAAGATTAGAGCCGCCGAGATGAAAGTGAGAGGAGAGAGGCCAAGTCCTATAGACTTAGGTAGCAAGCGATGCAAATATTGTAGTGCTGTGTTGATAGTTCATGTACTTATATTTAGTGTAAAGTATCTCGTGCAACACTGGAATTGCTAGACACCTGTTAGTAGATCTGCGCAGCTACTCTTATGATGTACTCAATGTGACATTTTGACTTGTTGAATTGTTCTGAAGTTGGCTGCTAGCTGTAGCATTATTGGCTAAGGGTTCGCTCACTTCAAGTCCTTTTTAGCCAAAGGCCTATTCACCTCAAGCCTTTTTGGTCAAAAGCCTAGCCACATCAAGCCTTATTGTCTAAAAGCCCAGCCACATCAAGCCTCATTGGCCAAAGGCCCAGCCACATCAAGCTTTATTGGCTAACGACTCACTCACCTAAAGCCTGAAGTTTTTCGCCCCATCAAATATTGTATCTTATTGATATCTCTCCAGAATTGCAAACTTGATGCTGATCAAAAGTGTTTCATTCTCAGTCATAGTGTATATATTCTTTCTTCATGCTATTACTGTGTTTTTGTCTGTAATATCACATAGATCTCAGTGCGAGTGGTAAAAGAGGCAATCTGAATGACAGCTTTCACATAGCCTTTGGTACCAAGATAGAAAAGCCTCCAACAGCAAGCGTTGGTAGAAAATCTACATCCTCTGGACTACCATCTCACCGAGAAAATATGGGTCGGGTTAGCAATGGATCTGTGAATAGAGAAAGCTATGGTAGGGCCTCTATTTGTCTACCTATATCTCCATTTCACATATAGAGCTGCCCTTCTCTAGCGTATACCATTCTTATTTTTAATATATAACATGTCCGCTTCTAGTGTATAACATGCCTGCGTCTAGTATATAACATGTCTACTTCTAGTGCATAACATGCCTACTTCTAGTGTATAACATGCCTACTTCTTATGTAGCGCTTGGCATGAACACTTCGAGTTTATAACATGCCTACTCTCTATGTATAATATATGCACTTAATTTTAGTATATAACATATCTGCATATAGTGTATAGTATGTCTTACTTCTAATTAATCTCAGGCTCACTTCTAGTGCATTGCATATCTACTTTTAGTGTTTTGCATGTCTATTTTTCTAATTTTACGTCATAACATATTTGCATGTATTACATATCTACATATAGTGTATAACATATGTACATGTAGTGTATAACATATGTACATGTAGTGTATAACATATCTACATGTACTGTGTAACATATGTACATGTAGTGTATAACATATGTACATGTAGTGTATAACATATCTACATGTAGTGTATAACATATGTAAATGTAGTGTATAACATATCTGCATGTAGTGTATAACATATCTACATGTAGTATATAACATATCTACATATAGTGTATAACATATGTACATGTAGTGTATCCATGTCTATTTCAGTGTGAAGCTTGTCTATTTCTGCTGTGTGGATAGTGTATAACTTACCTGCTTCTGGTGTATAGCGAAACACTCCTAGTGTATGACATATCCAACTCTAACCTGAAGCATGTTGATCCTTATGTATAGTGTGTAACTTGCCTGGCTCTAGACTGTGGCGTACCTGTTTATAAAATGTCTAACACCATGCTGCTGCTCTCTAGTTTGATAACATGGCGCGTTATAACATAAGATTGCCTATTTGTTATCCATTTGTGTTGAACTTTAAGCTCTTCACACTATATGTATATCACACGTTGTCCTCTCTCAACTGGTATCACACAAGATACAGTAACAGCTGTTGAAGGTATCTCAACTGTTAGTAATTAATGTGTATAAGCATAGTGCTGTTAACCTCTCATTGTGGAAATCTGCATTATTTGACCTGTTTAAAAGATACAGGCATTTTCTTTTGCCTTTTTTAAATACATTTCTGATATTTAAATAAGAAAATGCTGCTAACACACAATTTGCTACCATTTCTTAACCTATTTGCTAGTAAATTTTTGTACAATGTTTTTTGTGACAATTAAATGATAAACCGTGATATATTGTTGTTGCTATTCGTTCTTCATGCTTAAAGATTGATTGCCCTCCAACTAGCATTCCACCGCGTTCCTTTCTCTCACCTTCTCTGTTCCCTCACTGTGTGCCCTATCACCCTTTCCTGTGTTTATCCTTTAGACCCTAGCACACAGCACATGACACGTCTGCAGAGACACACCCATGACAGGATGTTCAGTTACAGCAACTACGGTGGACGTCAACGTTTGCTCTCCGATCCCGGCAAGACTCAAGAGGTTGCTTCAAGTGCAAGCAGTATGTGTCACTTGACTCTCCTTCGAGTCTTTTTACCATAAGCAGCCTTTGCTGATCCAGATGTACGCCATAGCTAAGTTTCCTCTCCCTGCTTGTCACACTCACACTATTGCTCCTTTTGTATTTGTTTTGAGCTTTTCTTCTATATCTGTGAAATTACTTAAAATGTCGCTGTATGCCCTTGTTTTAGTGTTTCCATTGTCACCATTCTCACCTCCCTGTCTTGAAATTTTGATACCGATATACAGAAGCTCCCCCACTTACGAACATTCGATTTACGAACAACGGTACATACGAACATGTCTGTGCGTATGTCTGCCGCTAATACCAACGCTATTAGCGACGGTATTACCGACGTATTAGCGGCGGAAAGAGGCATTACTCGGAAGCATCACCCAGTATCCACTTTTTTCTGCCCAGATCGTAGCAGTGCATAGGTGCGTGAACGTATCTCCAGTGCGCAAGGAACTTTTTTATTTGTACTGTACGTATTGTTAAGGAATTTGCCGTCCTTTACTTGGCACTATCTAAACTAAAAATAAAGAGAAGAGAGTGCGTGTAGTTTCATTAAGCTTTTTATTAGCGAAGGAAATTTTACTAGCCGAGGAGCGTACGGCTACTGCTCTGATCAACTGAGTGAGCGCGCTCCTTTATATACAATAATATCAACCGTTCCGGCAAACGGCAAGAACACAGCTAACAAGGTGAATAAATAGGATCGCTAGTGCGTTGGTATGACAACAATATAAGTGACGATAAGTGATAGCATAACGAGTGAAACAACGATATAATAAAAAGACAAGACATACAATAAAATAAGACAACAACGATAAGTGATAGATTAACGAGTAAAATAACGATATAATAAAAAAGACAACACATACAATAAATAAGAAATGCAGTGTCATGGCCCGGCGTCCACCACAGTATTCTCTCCATTTTATTAAATGTTTTTTCAGTACAAACCAATACAGGCTACTTATACAAGCCTTAAACATACTTATATAAACCTTCAATATACTTATATAGGCCTTAAACATAAATTATAATACAAAATATAGCACTGAAACAACGTACGAATGAATTCACCTTACGAACAATCATTCGGAACGTAACTCGTTCGTAAGTTGGGAAGCGTCTGTATATATATTTTTAAACACTTCTATGTTTTCATTATGGTATTCATTTCCGATTTGTATGTTGTTGTATAGGTATGGATCATGTCGTATACATTTTAACAGTCTAAAATTCTGTTATGATTCTGTTGTACAGACTCGTTGAACGAGAGCAAGAGCTGGTCAGGTACGGATATCCAAGAGCAGAAGCAACAGGAAGCTAAGTTCTCTAAGCCCCACCCTCCGCCGCGCGATGGTTTAGGTGAGCCTGGTAACAAGAGGAAGTTGAAGGTTCGATCTAGTGAACGGCAACACAGAACGCCTGCTGACGCTCATCTCAAACCTCATTCAAGCACCAACGGTCACAAACATACAGTCTCGGCACCGACCGCTGCCTCCGCTCCAAGTATATCTCATCATAAGCACAGCACTTCTCCGAGGGAGAATGCTCTATCTCACTCTACTTTATCCCCTTTGAAATTCAATAAGCTTTCCTCTGACAGAAAGGCACAGGTTCCTAGTCAGTCGGCATATGAGCCAAAGCAACATGCAAACAAGTTTGCTTTGCAGCCGTTGAATGCCAAGGACAAATATACTGGTTCGTAGTTCTAACAGCTGTTATCATGAGATAGGTTGTGAGAGGATTTTTATGCCCCTGGCATTTGCCCCTGACTACGGGTCTAGCTCCTAGCATATTTTTCACATGCCTTTTTCTCTCTACAAGGTATGAATGCAATCAATGAAGGCTCAACTGTCCCAGTTGTCTGGACCAGCCAGACTGCCGATGTTAGGGTACCAGAGAAGAGTACCCAAGATAGAAAGAAACCATGGTATGAGGAGGCCAGCCGAAACGTAAAGGAAGAACATGACAAAGAAGATGGTGGGGAAGACGAGGAGGAGGAGGAGGAGAACCGGTTAGCTCTGATGTATGTTTGTATGTAAGCTGAAAGCTGTGCATATGATATTATATGTTTGTATGCAAGCTGATGACTGTGCATATGATATTGTATGTTTGTATGTAAGCTGATGACTGTGCATATAGTATTGTATGTTTGTATGTAAGCTGATGGCTGTGCATATAATATTGTATGTTTGTACGTAAGCTGATGACTGTGCGTATCATATTGTATGTTTGTATGTAAGCTGATGACTGTGCATATAATATTGTATGTTTGTATGTAAGCTGATGACTGCATATGATATTGTATGTTACACACTCGCTCAAGTTGGACTGATCTGTTTATGTTCTAATTTTACTAGCTGTTGACTTTTGCTTTGAGATATTCCGAGCATCTCTGAGTTGTTTAGCAAATTTTCAGCAAGATGAGCAGTTTTCATGTAAGCAAACTAATAAGGCTACTGAACATGTATGAATTGTCTGTGTAGTGAGTAAATAAAAATCTGTCTGCACTTGATATTGTCTTTCAATGCCATTAGCTTCAAATCAAAGAGTAAAATGGTATCATCAGAATGATACTATTTGATAGTGCTGCTTTGTGATGTAATTTTTGGCATCAATTGTTTTGGCATCGAAATTGAGCCACCGTTTCTTAATATTTTGAACTGGATGCGTGTAGATGTCATTAAGTGGGTTATTGATAGAATTATACTATTTGGTGCCAGTGGTTTGGCACATCGTGTTATAGATCTTTTTACCGTGTTTGTCGAACAATGATAATTGTCCAATGTGAGAAAATATTAGTTTATTTCTCAAAATTAAAATATGCTCAGCCACTTCTGTGGGAGGTTTCAAACACAACCTTTGATGATCAGCCACTTCTGTGGGAGGTTTCAAACACAACCTTTGATGATCAGCCACTTATGTGGGAGGTTTCAAACACAACCTCTGATGATCAGCCACTTCTGTGTGAGGTTTCAATCACAACCTTTGATGGTCAGCCACTTCTGTGGGAGGTTTCAAACACAACCTTTGATGATCAGCCACTGATGTGGGAGGTTTCAAACACAACCTTTGATGATCAGCCACTTCTGTGGGAGGTTTCAAACACAACTTTTGATGATCAGCCACTTCTGTGTGAGGTTTCAATCACAACCTTTGATGTTCAGCCACTTATGTGGGAGGTTTCAAACACAACCTTTGATGATCAGCCACTTCTGTGGGAGGTTTCAAACACAGCCTTTGATGATCAGCCACTTCTGTGGGAGATTTCAAACACAACCTTTGATGATCAGCCACTTATGTGGGAGGTTTCAAACACAACCTTTGATGATCAGCCACTTATGTGGGAGGTTTCAAACACAACCTCTGATGATCAGCCACTTCTGTGGGAGGTTTCAAACACAACCTTTGATGATCAGCCACTTATGTGGGAGGTTTCAAACACAACTTTTGATGATCAGCCACTTCTGTGGGAGGTTTCAAACACAACCTCTGATGATCAGCCACTTCTGTGGAAGGTTTCAAACACAACCTCTGATGATCAGCCACTTCTGTGGGAGGTTTCAAACACAACCTTTGATGATCAGCCACTTATGTGGGAGGTTTCAAACACAACCTTTGATGATCAGCCACTTCTGTGGGAGGTTTCAAACACAACCTTTGATGATCAGCCACTTCTGTGGGAGGTTTCAAACACAACCTTTGATGATCTGGCAAGTAATGCTGAGTAGGAACTTCAGTAACTCACCTAAAAATGTCTAAACGAGTGCGGTTCAGAGCATTAAGAAATGCTGCCTAAATTTTGGCACCAAATCAGTTGGCGCTAAAAAGTTACCTTACCAAAATAACAGCACCAAAACATCATTGTCCAAACATCAACGGCAAAACATCAACAGCAAAACATTGACGCCAAATACTACCAGACTACATACTACTTCCAATCCCACTTTAACTCTCTTTCTATTAGTTGTATTATTCTTCCATTGTTTCACTCGTTAACAGGTTTGTTGCCAAAACTTTGTCAACAAACCATCATGAACATTTGTTATTTATAAGCATGAAGCTTGAAAGCCTGTTTATTTTTGTATTTGCACTATTATTATGTGAACTGCATTTGGCTGTGTTCTGTAAGCGATGATAAAATATTTTTGCATAGAGACATTTTCTCAAACGGCTGTATAGTAAAGCAGGGGAGGGCATCAAAAAGCTGTCAAAAAAAGTGATTTATTTCTTTTGGAGGTGGGCTATGTGATAAGAGTGGCATCTAGATTAGAATTTTGAGCTGATTTCAAATATCTGGTTTCTACACTTCTCAGATTGTTCATTTTTGAGCAATTTAATTAATATACTATTTTATATAAATAAATGTCTGTAATGTATCATGTGCTTCTACCAACAATGTAATAATGAAAATGGCATATAAATACTAAATAATTAGCAATAACCTAAGTTGGAATCAATTTTGATAACATTAAGAAATTTATTCTTCAATTATTATAATATTAGAATTGTATTACATAATATTATGTGTTCCCATTTTGGTTGATATTGTGGCAGCTTTACAGCTTGTCCTTGTTATTCCGCAACTCATATATCATTACAGATCTGCAAAACAAAATGAAAAATATTTTTAAAGACTCAGACTATGCATATATAACATTTTAGTCTACATATATTCATCATTAATGCTTATTATGTTGAACCGTTTACTTTATTATGCAAGTGAAATCGCAATTAGTCAGTCTTTTATACGGTGTGACACATATGTATTCTAATCAAACATGAAGTGCACCTTTGGTTACAATACCACTCAAATGCTAACTTTCTAATTCACAGTCATCTGAGTCTTCTGTATCACTACTTTCATCTCCATCCTCTTTATTTCTATTGCTACAGCAGCTGCTCTGCACATGTCTGTACACTTGAGATCTGTATTGTTGCACGGACAGCAACGAGACTGGCACCCAGTTTTGCATCGACAAAACATGTCCACGAGCACATCGGGAGGTGCTGATTGTTGTGTTATTCATCTAGCTTTAAGCTCTCCATCTTCCATAAACCATCCATGTTGCTGGGGGATGGGGCATTGATGATGATTTGCTTGGCTCTTCACCATATCGCGGCCTGATAGGCAGCCTTAGTGTGGGTGGTAAGTTTGGTTGTGATGTCCGAGTTGGTGAGCAGATCTTATACCTTGCTTCATTGATGGAATTTGTCTCCTCACCATATAATCTGCATATGAATGTCTCAACAGATTATCTTAGTGCACCATAAACTTCAAAATCTGTTCCTAATGATTTCAGTGTGTTACTGAATTCAAGATTGTTCTTTAGCAGCTTGAAGGAAGTTATCTTCCCGTTGGAATAGAATGCGCTTACACTGTCATATCCACATAGAGCATGGAGCCCGAGCAGTGCTTTGCATCGTTCGGATGTGAGGACAGTAGACAGACAGCCTGTTTACATATCTCAACTGCTTCTTACCACAGCAGTAAATGAGTTTTTGTGATGGCAGCTCATTCACTAGAGATAGACAGCTTAGGAAAACATCTGTGTCCTGGCACTTGACTAGAACTTTTGAGCTGGCTTTGTCTTCCATTATCTTTGCGATATGTGATAACATGCGCGTATTTGCTTCCTCGTGGTCTGGTGTCAAACTATCTATTTGGTTTACAGCGATTGATCCATCAAGGTCATAGCTGATCATGTGGCATTCTTGAGAAAAAGCTGTTACAAGATCTAGTTTCTGCTTCACAGTTGACTTCCTCCATATATCCTTTAAAAATTTCACTAAAGCAGTCTTGTTTGAGCCATCTGCTAAAAATTCAGAAGTTCGGACTAAACACAGCAACCTTCTGCCTTCCTTTCACACTTCTATGACTTCTCTCACCTCCTTTAATGCTGATATCAGGGTATGTGTCACAAACAAAATCTACACGACATGTGTGATATACATTTGCAATACTAACTATCTGTTGCAAAAGCTGACTTGCAATCATGCCAAAAGTTGGAGGAGCTTTCAGGGTCTGAATTTCGGCCATAACATCAACCACAACAGCGTCAAAGGCTGGCAGCTGATCCTGATTAACATAGATTGATGGTTGATCATCAACATCTTCGTCAACAGCAGCCATCAGAGCCGACTTGGCAGTCTTCAATATCGAGCCATCAGAGTTAGCCAGGGACCAGCTGATGTTGCCAAGAGAGAATGATAACACTTTTCTCAAATCCAAGTTACGCTGTTGGCTGATCACTAACAAATTCTCAAACAGTCTGTGCGAACACTCTAGGACTTTTTCTTTTGAATTTTTCTTAGCTGATGGTAATGTGGGGAAGGTTTTAAGCTTGTTTGACTTGATGGATGCATTGAAATAAATCTCTTGGGTGCTTAACCTCCTCTGGAAAAATTCTGAAAGCTGTTTCTCTCCTATCACATTTGCCATTTCAAGATCCTGCTTCACTTCAATGGAGGCTTTTGCACCACTGGTAATATGTACTAGCTTGGTGGTTTGAAACGCAAACAGGTTTATTCTTGCTATTATGAGTCTTTCGTGACTTCCCTAATTGTCTCATCAGCCTTCCATGCCTTTTCATGCATCTCATAACTTGCTGCATCCGAATCACCAGGCACTAGCATCTTCCTCATGTCTGTATGTACAGCTGTTCGTTCTGGGTGAGATAGAGTCCAGCATTGAGAGGTCGATGATTTCTGGTAAACCCTATGATTCCACCGTGAGACTGAGTCTCTTTTAACTGTTTGCTCTATAGATTGATCACAAGCTATAGAGCTGAATGGACAGTGATGTCGTGATTGATAAGTAAAATACCCCTTCTTCATAAGAGCCTCAAACACCTTGCTACGCCATACTTTCAGATTAGTCATCTCAGTACAGCATGCCATATCTAGCGAAGTTTGTGTGGTCATATGCAAAAAACCAAGGAAGGGTCATACATGTAATTTATCTATAAATTTATGTCCAAATTGTAGGCTATAACACGTCATGTAAACTGCAGAGTTAATTTTGCTGCTCACAAAATGTGCGGACAAAAATGAAAATGTTTTCTTTTTCTCCCACCAATGTACCATCATCATGGAGTAATCATCATGTATTTGTAAAGCTATAAATATCTGATCTCACCTCTTCTGCTGTATCACATTCTTTCTGTCTCTTCTCATGTCTTTTCTCAGCTCTTTCCATAACGAGTTCGTTACAATACTTTTTATAACAGGCATAATGACAAGAAGTCTGAACTCTCATCAAAGTTCTCAATGCTTAGCACTTTTTGAGCAATTTTACATCGAATGCTCTCTTTTTCTAATATCAACCATCTGTTTGAATACTGTTTGGCTGTCTCATATTAAAATTTAGTCACTCTGACTAGGGTTTCATTCACAGACTAATCAAGACAGTGAAACAAGTGGTCTTGCTGCATCCTTGGCATGGGTTAAGGAATGCTGAGAATTGACTCACTTAATCTCAAATAAAAGCATTTATTAATTTTTGAGATTATGAAATAGTTTTCTTTGTCTGATATGTAAGGTTTTCCAACCAAACTTGGAGTTGCCCCCTTCCATTTCGAAAGTGCTCTCTAGCACAAAAATGTGCAAACACATAGGTGTAGAAACATTATAATTGAATTCAGCATAAATTTCTGACTATAAAACATCTTAGTTGGAGTAGCCCACCCTCCGAAGGAAAAGGCTGAAAGATAAGTTTATGTTCCTGCTCTACTAGTATGTTTGCTTGGTGTTTAGCTGCTGACTTTTAGTTGAGTTGTTTTTTTGCAGAGATTCTCTAGAGAAATTTGCTAAAGAAACTCAGTGCAGCTCCAGTGATGAGGAATCTACTTCTAATCCAGTTCTCTTCCATTTTAAATCTCCACCTCAGGCCGCGAACAGGCTAAGTAAAAGGATTGTACCCACTGCCCTCGCCTCAAAGAATCTTTTCTCTAACCGTGAAGATAGCAACAGTCAGACTTCAGTGATTGATTCTAAATCTGTCCACAACACGGGAAGACCCAATCATCTGCCCATATACAGTCCCTCCTCTTATAATACTCCTGCTATTAATACAACCACAACTGCTCAACCCACTTCTGGTGCTGAAATTCTTAAAAAAATTGACACCTTACAACCTCGTCCTCCAGACAGTCCTAGAACATCGTCAAGACCGGGTAGTGGAAGGCTACGATCTAGAAACACTAGCAGAGCTAGTAACAATAGCAATAAGCCGACGCCTGAAAGTTCAGGCACAGGAGAGGAGCTAAGCAATGCCATAGCCAATCACAAGCCGGTTATATCACATACTGAGACCAATGGGAATATACGAGAGGGCAGTGCCACCAGCTCTAGCAGTGAAGAGTCACCTTTGGTGCAACTGCCTCCAAGACTCCTTCGACACGAAGAAGACTTTCAAGGTGGGTAAACCAACGCAGACTTCCAACGCACACTTGAAGTTACTATAGCTAGCTAGTGACGACTATCGCTATCACAACAGGAGACATTGCTGATCACACATGTAAAAGATTGTCTTATTACTTAGAGGATAATTTTATTTTTATTTAGTTTGAATCATTGGAAATTCCTTGCCGAGTTGGGGATAATAATGCAAGTTAGGTTTTTAAAGTGCTAACTCATGTACTAAGGCTATAGGTTTGTGATTTAGTGCTAAGGTGAGGTCATTGTATTGACTGCCGATCTATATTCATTTCTTTGTATTTGTTCAGCGTTGCCCAGTCCGCTGGCATCTGAGAAAGAGCCACGAATCTCATCCGCTGGTAAGCGAGGAGGGTCTGCCAGCTCAGATAAGAATGGCGTAGCATCATTAAAGGATGACCTCTTGATCGCTCCTCAGGTGAGTCTCTTTCTTCGCTATCCAGCTACCAGTTCACTCTTTGACAGTAATAATGATGGCTCTGGTCTAGCATTATGATTACTGTATTCCCTGTCAAGCAAGTTTCACCCTCAATACTTGAGATGCAGTCAGTATTATTTAATCCAATACTCATCATATGATAACCTCATCTCGCGATTGTTGTTGGTTTACTGTTGAGAATCGAAAAATTAGTTTACTCACCTGGATTAGAACTCAAAAGCAGCTGTTACACACTCGTTATCGATACGTTTAACTGATGGAATGCTGTAATTTAGATATCTACTTTCTCTTTGTGTTGGATTCGTAGCCCGGAAGGAGACTTTTATATGGTCTACACTTTAATGCTACAGGTACAGCAACTGCGCATGTCGGACAGAGGATCTCCCTTAAACAGCAGCCGTGGCTCAACTCGACTCAGTAGGAAGTCACTTAGGGAAATCCCAGTAAGTGACAAGCAGCTAGCTAATGCTCAGTATAGTCCTAATTCTGTGAGCTCATTTCCCTTACCTGCCATGTACATGCCTTTAGTTCTATAATCATTAAACATGTTCATAAGGACATTAACATTTATATTTTAGCATGAATAGTTGTTCAGTAGCCAAAAAAACTTGCACTAGACAGCTCTGGTGTGGAATGGGACCAATAGAAACCGATAGAAACAGTACTAATTACACGTAGTTAGTTCTTGTTTTTGTAGTGAAAGTCTTTATAGGGAAGGATAATAACCTCCAAGTGACCTTCGCACAACAACTTTTGTGACTTTGAAAATTTTATATTGCAGTTTTTTGTGATTGCCAATTTGCAATTACAGAGCTCTGTTAGATTCAGAGTTGTATTTTCAAGGGTATAGGGTAAGATATCTGGTTGATTATTTGTAATGCAGTATTTTGAAGGGTAACATTGTTAGCGAGTGTCTGAAATGCTTGGAGACTGGAAAGTTTTGGCCATGTCGCATTCATGAGATAAAGCTTGTGTAGATTACACATTATAATATGCTGTTAACGCTGCAGCCCCGCGGAGATTATGAACCAAAGTCATATCAACAGCTCAATGAGACATTTGATGAGAAACAGATGCTAGAGGTACTGAAGAAAGAACAGGAAGTAGGTGGATCTATCGATGAGCAGAACAACCTGAGAAGACCTGTTGCCACTCATCATTATCAACATGAGGTTCAGTTTAAGCTAGTTCATTTTCATCATTTATCTATAAAGCTATGATTTGCATATACTATTTGATATTACAGTTGTAACATTAAATAGTATATCAGTGATAGATATAGCACTGATACAACTATATATATATAAAAAATTGTTTCCTCACCCCGGTTATTCCGTATGGGTGGTAGTAGTTTCTGCTCTAACTCGGGTCTCCTACCAGAGAACTGGGAGTTTAAGCACTTGCCTCAAGATCTTCGCTGTTCCCAGTAGGGCACTTTTCTGCAACTCACCTGAGTTGATTGCTGTTGGTATTTGGGCAAGCCACATTTTATGCGCTGGTGTTATTGCGCCCAGTGCCCCAATGATTCAATCTCTTCCCCAAGAGGGAGATATTTCTCTACCTTTTCTTTTTCTTTGCTGTCTATATTGTAGTCATTGGGTACTGCTGTATCTATAATAGTAGCTCTCTTGTTCTCCTTGTCCACCACCACTATATCTGGTTGGTTTGCTAGGACATGCTTGTCAGTCCGGATGTAGAAGTCCCAGAGGATCTTAGCGCGGTCATTTTCATTGACCTTACCAGGAGTTTCCCACCGGTGTTGTGGTTTATTAAGGCCATACTCGTCACATAGACTTCTATACACCACACCTGCGACATGGTTATGCCGCTCAGTGTATGCATTTCCTGCTAGCTGCTTGCATCCACTGATGATGTGTTGGATGGTCTCAGGTGCATCTTTGCACAGTCTGCATCTAAGATCGTCTCTCGTGTGATAGATTTTTGTTTGAAGTTGCCTTGTTGGGAGCACTTGCTCCTGGGCTGCCATGATTAGCGACTCTGTATTGGCTGTTAGGTTTCCTTTGTTCAGCTACATATATGTCTGGTGAAGTTCGCCAACCTTAGATATTTGTCGGTGGTAAGCACCATGAAGAGGTTTCGTGTGCCAGTCAATTTCCTCATCATCAGGGCGAAGGTCCATTGTAAGAGCAGCCGATTGAAATTCAGCTAGCAACTTATCTGAAGTGGTCATGGAGGCTGCATAGGCTTTGATGCTTTGCTCTTCCTCCTTCACTGTCTGCTGTACACTTTTGAGTCCCCTACCGCCATTTTTCCTATCAAGATACAATCTAGTAGTATCAGATTTTGGGTGGAGTGCTCCATGCATGGTCAACAGTTTACGAGTTGCTATATCTGTTTTCTTGATGGCTTCCTCAGTCCACTTTATTATGCGTGCTGGATATCTTATTACTGGCAGTGCGTAGGTATTTATTGCCATGACTTGGTTCTTGGCATTGAGCTGGCTCCGTAGGACCTGCCGAAGGCGTTTCTTGTATTCAGTAATGGCTTTGTGACATACCTCGGCTTCGTGGTTGATGTTGCTTTGCATAATCCCCAAGTACTTGTACTCTTCTTCTATATCTTTGATGGTACCATTTGGCATTCTTAGGCCATCTGTGAGCATAGAATGGTTTTTTTTAAGAATTAGCCTTCCACATTTCTCAATACCGAAGGTCATTCCGATGTCCTTGCTGTATACCTGAGTGAGGTGTATTAGCGAATCAATGTCCCTTTCTTTGTTAGCGTACAGCTTGATGTCATCCATATAGAAGAGGTGGTTTATCTTGGTGCCACTTTTAAACTGGTACCCATAGTAAGTCTCCTCCAGCATATTGCTTAGAGGGTTTAGGCATATGCAGAAGAGCAGCGGTGATAAGGAGTCACTTGATAGATGCCTCGCTTAATTTTTACACTCGCTAGCTTTTTGCCATTAACCTCCAGTTCCGTCTTTCATTTGGTCATTGACATCTTGATAAATGCCACAAGAGCAGGGTGAACATTGTACATACTGAGGCACTCAAGTATCCAACTATGGGGAGTTGAGTCATAGGCCTTTTTGTAGTCGATCTAAGCCATGGCAAGATCGGTATGCCTTCTCCTGCTGTCTTGACAGACCGTCCGATCCACCAGTAACTGATGTTTGGCTCCTCGGGTGTTGCGCCCAATTCCTCTGCGCACTGGTCATGTAGTGACTCATGTGCTCTATTAGTTTGTCTGCAACTATTCCTGAGAGCAGTTTCCAGGTGGTGGGCAAGCACGTTATTGGTCGATAGTTTTTGGGAATCGGCCCCTGCTTTGGATCTTTCATCAGAAGTACAATTCGTCCTTCGGTCAGCCATCCCGGATGGTCACCTTCTTCTATTAGGCATTACATCTGCTTAGCTATTCTAGTGTGAAGTGATGTCAATTTTTTCAACCAGAAGGCTTGAATCATGTCATGGCCAGGTGCCGCCCAGTTCCTCATACGCTGCACTCTGCACTTGATGTCCACTTCGCTGATGGTGAGTCCTTGCTGAGCCACAGTGTGTTGGTGGCTCTCTTTAAGCCTCTTCAGCCAATTTTCAGTGGTGTTATGAGTAGTCTCCTTCTCCCAGATGTCCTTCCAAAACTTTGAGGTGCTGGATTGGGGAGGATCTGACATTGGCCTCCGCAGTTCACCTTTGAACTGAGAATACACTTTAGATGGATTATTGATGAACAGTTTGTTCATTCTCTTGTTATCCCGCTCTTTGGTGTACCGCTTCAGTCGTACCGAAAGTGCTACTAGCTGCTGTTTGGCAGATTCTAGAGCTTCTATTGTGGCTTCCCTTTTTGGACGCTCCAAACTGTGGTTAGATCTTTCACTGAGCCTACTAACTTTCTTGCGCAAGTCCTTGATCCTATTTTGTAGCCTCAGCTGCCAAGATGGAATGGATATATATATATATAGTTGTAAATATATATATTGTAAATATATATATTGTAAATATATAGTTGTAAATACACACGGACTTTGAGAAATATATATACAGTGAAACACGGATTACTCAAACTTCAAGGGACCGAGCAAAAGTGTTCGAGTTATTAGAGCGTTCAAGTTATCAGGACAGTCATAAGTGCACGTATTTATCAGTAGATACATGTACATATACAAACTATATGTCAATCAAAAGCATAGATTGCTTGTTGCAAGCTAAAGGGTCTCTCGTGTGAAGTTTTAAATATTTTTATTCAGAAAGTATAGATATTTTTCTATCACTTGAGATTTGTTTGTTGCTTTAGGTGATGTGACTGCCAGGACGTTCTCAGATTAAAATTGGCAAAACTTGATCGCGGTTAAAGCGCTCAGAAAAAATACATACGTATTTTTCTACCGAGTGTTTTAACCAAGATCAATTTTGCAGTAAGTCAGTTATTACAAAACTACTTTACTATTAAAAACCCATTATCAATTTTGCCGATATTACTTTAAATTTATCCAAATTTTACCTTGCTTTTCTTGCATTCGGAGGGCTTATCGCTAAGCGGATGTTTGGTAAAATTTGATTTTTGCAAACCTTTAGAAAAGTCGTTAATGAAAATATTTGCCGATGTTGGTAATAACGAGGCCTAAGAACTACTAAAAGTCGATGTTTATCTCTATGGCTTGGAATAAAGTGATATTCTAAAGCGATAGTAACAACGGTCTCAGTAGCCGTTTGGCAAAAAACTGTCCAAGTTAACGGAGTTTCGGTCGAGTTATCTAAAGCCATTTATCATTGCGTGGGAACGGACCAAGCAAATCCATTCGAGTTAACCATTTGTTCGATATATCCGAGGGCGATTTATCCGAGTTTTACTGTATTTCTCAAAGTCCGTGTGTCTGTGTGTCGGAAATCCAGCTATAGATCTTAAAATCTTGATAACGTCACGAGAAGCTGTTGGCTCACATTATTAAACTGCCTAATAGCAAAACTCTCACTACTTCTCATTGTTTATAAGACAAAAAACTTTTTTCATGATATGTAGTTTTAAAGTTAGAATGGCAAATGTTGTTTTATGTTTAATGCAAGTCAATTTTCTGTCCAAAGACTTATCTATTACCCGGACAACACCGGGTGGCACAGCTAGTAATATATATATAGTTGTATCAGAGGAGAGTGGGAACAGAGGAGAGTGGGGACGCAACTCTCTAATTATATATCACTGATATAACTATATAATATTATTATATAGTTATATCAGTGATATATAATTAGAGAGTTGCGTTCCCACTCTCCTCTGTTGTAAACAATGCAACTTCGAGTTTTTTCACTGTGTTTGGTTGTATAGCAAATAATGTATTTAAGACTGAAGAAGGTTCATGTATAATGGATCTAATAGCTAATCTTTACTATAATAAGACCACTGTCTGTTCGTCTGTCTGTCCGAAGCCACACTAAGAGCGTTAAGAAAAAAATTGTTTCGCACAGGACTTAAACCTGGGGCTTCAGATTCAGAGTCAAGCACATTACCACTGCGCTGCTCAAACACTGCTGCATCGTGGAATAATCCCATGACCAAACACGAGCGAAGCGATTGTTTGAGAGCTTTATGATAAATGCATATGTGCACACAGCTCACGAAAATTATTCATGAACGGCCGTCGCAAACCTTTGTGCCGAAATCTCATCAGCAAATTTAACCATTTTTCTATGGAGTTGTTTAAGTATAATAACAATACAAAACACATATAAACCTATTTAAATATGTTACCAAGTCTTTGAAATTTGTAGATAATATCCTAAAACTAACCCATCTGATCGGATTATTTATAAATAGACAGATTAATTTGGCCTCAAATCGCTATTAAAACTTTGACAAGCCTTTTTTAATCAAAATTAAGACCGGCCAACGAAACGCCGATAAGGCCGTGCAACAGAGAGTAGAACAATTAAGTCGTGCGCATTTCACGAGAAAACGTGCTCATTTGACCAGTCTATGGCATTGTCCAATTGCCGAAGGCTTCTAATATCTTTCCGTTTTTAATATCTTGCAAAACTATTTAATTATAAAAATAATTATTCGATTTTCTAAAATTATTATAAGATTTAATTATAAGAATAATCATTCGAATTTATTTATCCGAAGGTTTCTGTAATAAACATAGACCGTTTGAGGCGTAGACCGATTTACAGGTACGAAATTTTGATACACAGTTTATCAGCCTATATTTTTTTTGTCCAATTACCGGAGCTTTCATTAAATTAATTAGAACGTTAGCCAAAATTCTTTACATCTTATGTACAAGCTAGGGCCGAACTACAATGCCCCTTTACGACGAGAACATTTTTTATTTTGCTCCAGTTTGCAGAAAACTTTCAGACGCGTGAATGCTGATGCTCGCTTTCTGTTACAGATCGCTATCAAAACCATTCTACATTCAACACAACCAACTTTCAAACTGTGTATATTACACAGCAGCTTGCCATTTTACTTCTAATATTGCATTTCAGAGATATAATAAACAAATTTCATTATTGTTGTTAAATTACATACAGTACAGTAGGTTAGACCTACAGCTTTAATTAATATTTATTTTTATTGTTGTAAAACATAGGTTTGAGATAGTAGTAGATTATTTGTAATTTTTATGCAACCTTTTGTTTTGCTTAATTGACTTTTTGAATTTAATTTCAAAACAACTTGACAACTACCATGGGCATACAACTTCCCAGAACACCACATCGTGGCCGTTGCCGACGCAGTGGCCGTCCACCTGCCTCTCAATTATTACAGCTCAATAGGAGGATAAATAGAAGGTTCTTACAGCAACCATCAACATCAAATGCTAATGTTCAACAACACGCTATTCAAATTAATAACAACAACTCATCTGATTCAGAGAATTCTTTAGTAGATGTTGTAGGCGATGTAAATGACATGGACTTGGCAGCCCGTTTGTTTCCAGATGATGATCATGATTTTATGGACATCATTGACCATGCAAATATTGCACAAAACAATATTGCGTCTCCCAATGCTGCCCAATATTGCGTCTCCCTTCATCACATTCCTCATTTTCAATCTTTAGATTGTCCTGATTTTCAAGAGCTGCGCAACAACTTTCTAGGCAGACTTGACAACAACATATCACAGCTCACATGTACTGGATAAAATGAGAAACATTTCATTACATACAATGCTCAAATACAACTATGTCATACATGCCATCACGTTAGACTTGACGCTGTTAATAAATTCAGTGCAGCCAACAATATGGACCCTGATCCATCTTGAATTGTTATCTTCTCTTACATTTATAGAACAGTTATTCATTGCTAAGGTTAATCCTACAATGTCAATATTCCGTCTTCCGGGTGGTGGCCAATTTGGGTTCAGAGGTCATGTCATCAATTTCCCTCAGAACGTAAATGACTTTGTTATAAATTTACCTCGCCAACCACAACAAATTGACATCATTGTCCTTCATCGACGCGTTGACCAACCTGCCTTGCAAGCCAATCTCTTTACAGTTCGTCCTTAGCAGTACCCTTTCTTTTTTCCATTATAACTTTGGTCGTGGGCTGTATGACAGGTGAATTTCTAGTTATATACAATGTATATTCTTATTACATATGACTATAGTTTGTACTAATATCCTTGAGTTCTCTAGTCATTAAACATGTCCATAAGGACATTAACATTCGTATTTTAGCATGAATAGTTGTTCAGTAGCCAAAAGAGCTTAAGGAATAATTATGGATATAGTGATTACACACGATGTTCTCTCATGGCTGACTAGTGACTATAGTTTATAATATTTCACTACAAAGTTGATAGCTCTGTGGAAACAATTTTTCAGTGCTCATCTTCACCCTGTCTTTCTTAGTTCAGGTTCTCTTAGTATATATTAAATGGCAATATCATGCTTGCTTGTTTTTTATATTTACTACCAATCACTGCTTATGCATTGTCAGGTAAACTCCTCATAAGAAACAAGTTCACATTGTGTATCACAGCAAGCCTTGGTTATGTGCTGTAGGTGTCACTGAGTGATGGTGAGCACTCGAGTGATGAATCATACGCTACGACCTCGGTGCCAGTTATCGGGTCACATGACTATAAAGAGGAGATGCGGGATACCTTGGAAAGATCGGATACTCGCGATTTGACAGTGTTCAGTCCTCCAATCAGTTTGACTCAAAAACAGTCTGTGGAACTGAGCACTACGGAGCTCTCCTTGTCTCACCGACTGAATAAAGGTACGGTGTTTTTCCCCTTAGGTGGTTAGACTGCAGGTGTCAGGATTTCCATTTTCTAGCCTTTTTCTGTGTTAGGTACTTGGACTAAGTATATGGATTTTCTCTCATATTATTTTTGTGGTAAGTGCTTAGGCTAAAGGCCTCTCATAAACAGGAATGCTCCTTGTTGTTGGTGAGAGTAAAATGAATTTTATTACAGGTTCTGAAAAGAGGAACAAGCGTGTATTGAATGAACAGAATGGTGTTCATTGTACTAATGATTCATCTATGAAACTAGCTGATGAGGAAGAGCTAGACCTAGTATATGACCCTGAGTTGAATTGTTACTATGACCCCGTGACCCACAAATATTATGAACTGGTCTAGTCTCCAGTAAGGCATCAGAGAGGGTTCAAAAAGGTTGGTCTCTTCATTTTCTCCCTCGCAACATGATGGCCGAGCGGAGCGGATCATGCATTCCTGTCAAGTGTAGGTTTACTTATTTCCTAAATATGACCAAAGGCTGTCGAAGATGCGTGCAGAGTCGATTATGCAATTAACTGTTATTGAGATTCCATGTGTGGAACCATTGTGATCACTTGTGGTTTTTCTGCCTACCTTCTGGTACCACACTCGTTTTGTCACGTCTCACCTTTTACTTTTTTATCATAGAATGTTATTAACGCTTGTTTGTTATTTGCAGTTGATGCTTTTATAGTACTGCAACTCTGTGATAGTGAAGACTATTTTTGTATTCTGTTTAAATATATTTATATGCTGAGACATTTGAGCATATCATAGTATGATGATCACAACTCAAGAAACTGCTACCATACCTAGAATTTAGGCTGCTTACAAGCTCTAAACATTTCTGCAGGTGTATATAAGCATTTAATTATGGGTCTTTCAATTTGAACTATTGTTGGGTCATTCAACCATCTTGGTAGGATAGTTGAAAGACTCCAAGAGTACTTGAATGTTTCGGTTCGAATTTGAAATGTTAACAATGAAGTGATTTTATTGGAGCATTTAAACGATTGCGTTATTATAAATGTTATTTGCAACAGTAGCTATTTCTACCCTGGTTTGATGATAATAGTATCTGAAGGATTTCTTTTTAGTGAAACAAAATTTTAGAAGCAATTTTGATGTAATAATTTAATTTACAAGTACAATATGTAAATGACTGCTTTTATTAATTATTACAAATAGATCTCGATTCTTTTAAGCAGTATTACAGACTTGGAGTGTTATCGTAATTGATTTCAATATCCATAAAACCAGAAGCCCCCTCAATCTAAGCCTAACACACTCAAAAAAGCACAGGCTAACATAAACCCAGTTACTATGATATAACAAACATCCTAAATAGCATTCATGTTTTCTGTCGCCTAAAGTGCAGCAGTAATCTAGAACAGCATGATAGAAGTGCAGGAATGTTGTGCTGTTAATACAGAAAAGAGTTTTACAATTTTTTACCTAGTAGTCTATTAATTCAACGCAATTTCATTCCATGTTTAGCTCGTTGATTACACACAGCTTTGATGATTCTAAAGTGATTAGCAAACATTGAGTTACTTAAATGATACTTTGTATAATTGTACAGTTGTTGGTGATACCTATTTTGTATTGTTGTACAGTTGTTGATAATACTTCCTATTGTTGTACAGTTGTTGATGATATTTTGTATAGTTGCACAGTTGTTGATGATATTTGGTATAGTTGTACAGTTGTTGATGATACTTTGTATAGTTGCACAATTGTTGATGATATTTTGTATTGTTGTACAGTTGTTGATAATACTTTTTATTGTTGTACAGTTGTTGATAATACTTTCTATTGTTGTACAGTTGTTGATGATATTTTGTATAGTTGTACCATTGTTGATAATGCTTTCTATTGTTGTACAGTTGTTGATGATATTTTGTATAGTTGTAGATAATACTTTCTTTTGTTGTACAGTTGTTGATGATACTTTCTATTGTTGTACAGTTGTTGATGATACTTTGTATAGCTGTACAGTTGTTGATGATATTTCGTATAGTTGTACAGTTGTTGATAATACTTTCTATTGTTGTACAGTTGTTGATGATACTTTCTATTGTTGCACAGTTGTTGATAATACTTACTATTGTTGTAGTTGTTGATAATACGTTGTATTGTTATACAGTTGTTGATGATACTTTGTATTGTTATACAGTTGTTGATGATACTTTGTATTGTTGTACAGTTGTTGATGATACTTTCTATTGTTGTACAGTTGTTGAAACTGTAAATTGACACTCGCTTTGCGTAATATTTGTTTGTTATTGAAAGTCTAGAATTCGTAAACATTTTAAAATACTGTTTTGACTTAAACTTTTACATATTATCACTCATCTTCAACTGAACCTATCTTGCACAAACATAATCACACTACATTGTGTGAAATTTGATGCGAAAACCTCTGTCTTGAAAGCAAGATGACAGCCCTCTGCTATTACCAGTGTGATGGCTGCATGATTATTTTAACAACTTTTAACACCATCAACAGCTCCAAATCAAAGACCAGAATGGTATCATCATAGTACTCAAAATGGTACAACACAGAATCAAACTACTATTTGGCAGCGTAGTTTGGCACCATTACTTTTGGTGATGTAATTTTTGGGTACCAATTGTTTTGGTGTTGAAGTTGAACCACCATGTCATAATGCTGTTAACTGGATTTGTGTAGATATCATTATTATTGACAATATCATTATTACTATTGGTTATTGACGGCATGACACTATTCGGTGACAATGTTTTGGTACCTTTTATTATGGTTCTTACTGAGCTTGTCGAACAGTGATAAGTATTCAATATGAGAATATTTCAGCATATTTCTTTCAAGATATGTTCAGTGTGATTATTCTAAAAACTTGGTGGTATTAAACCTTGCAGTTTTTTAATCTTAAATCTCTGATATGCAGTTACGAACAAAAGGAAGTTAGCAGGCTCTTTCAGCTTCAGTCTAATGTCCGCATCTGGCTTATTTGTCTCACATTACAGTAACCAACTCTGTTGTTTTATCAGTCGGCTGTTAGTATCATGAAGGTCAAATAGTTTGTAGCTATGAAATATTTATGAACTAACAGAAGACAACTGCTCAACCGTTTCGTCGAAATGCTAAAACAGGCTGCCGATGACTAGGTTTATTTGTAATATAGAACCTTCGTGCAACCCATCACGGAGTTTAGATGCTTAACTATAGTGCTAGTAATTTAAATATATTTTCTTACTAGTGAATTTTCTTACTAGCGTGCCTGGGCACGTAATTTTTCTTTTGCACCACTAGACTGGCAGGTGTAAATAAGTATGACCACAATTAGTCCACAGTATGGCAAGAACAGTGTCCTGTAGTGGATAGCATGCCTGTCTGCAGAACAGGTCTTTCTGAGTTTAATTCCAGTGCGAAGCATGTTTTTTGTTCCTAGATTTTAATCACTATAACTGGACATACGGATGACAGACAAACAAACACTGAGATTTATATATATAAATTCCAGCAGCAATGCTATCTCACTAAATTATCTGAAGGTATTGTGCTATAGGCTTGAAACCTTTTCAAGCTTAAGCATTTTTAGTAAAAGATTTGCCTGGTTTCTTAAATTTTTAAGCATTTAAAAACCAAACGAAAATTGTTCCATTTCATCCAATAGCTTAGCATGCCGATCGACTTTTAAAATCTTTCTCTTACTCTGTTGATATGAATGTAAGATAAACTTTCTCTTCACTTGTTTAGGCAGATTCCAAACAATCATACATGAAAATCTGGCTGTTAATAGCTATATTAATATTATTAGCCGTAGGTAGTTGAGATGTACATGTAGAAAAGCTTGTTCAACAAATGTGCTTTAGCACCATTATGGCAACTAGGTGAAGGTCAATCAGTTGTACATGATATGAGAACAGTTAAGAACAAAAGGTTTGGCTCAAAACCTCAGTTTCTGTTTTTGCTCGAGCTATGTTATCGCTTCCGTGTAACTTAGAGGCTGAGTGAATGACTAGGGCTGTTAATATTTCAGAAGTTGAAAGTACGTATATTGGAGTGATGTATACAGGATGCACAATGGAGACATACTTGTTGTGAGTCAGTCTTACTTAATAATATACATGTAAATACTGCGCAATGAATAACAGTACGCGGACATCATTATACATGGTTTATTCTAACATTCTGCAATAGTACAAGAAAGTCATTCAATTCTACTCCATCACTAATGGAAACAAAGGTAGGAGTAAGTAGTACAGATATTTTTGCAGAAGGCTACACTATAGACTAGACAACAGATAGCTCGCTATAAACTACTATAAACTACCGCTACACCTGTTAAAAATGGTTGACTTTTAATGTTTTCAGTTTTTATTTATTTTCAATATCTTCAGCAAGTTCTCTGACCAGCATGGCAAGGCTGCCAGCAAAAGGGTTGCTGGATGATCCAGGCCCACCAAAAATGTTTAAGAAGCCCGTGTCGTCCGGAAAACCAGAGGAACCTGATCCACTAGGGAAACCGGAGGAACTTGACCCACCAGGGAAACTGGAGGAGCCTGACCCACCAGGAAAACCAGAAGAACCTGATCCACTAGGGAAATCAGAGGAACCTGACCCACCAGGAAAACCAGAGGAGCCTGATCCACTAGGGAAACCAGAGGAACCTGATCCACTAGGGAAACCAGAGGAACCTGACCCACCAGGCGAACCTGACCCACCAGGGAAACCAGAGGAACCTGATGCACCAGGGAGACCAGATGAGCCTGATCCACCGCTAGTTGGCCCTAATCCAATAGGAATACCGGAGGGCTGATCATGTGTGCAATTGACAGGCAGTCCCAAACCAGCAAGAATGCCTAGTGGTCCTATATTGCTACCATTGTTAGGTGCCCCTGATCCGACATTGCCATGGGAAGGTCCGAGGGTGCTGTTGTTTGTGCCATTGCTAAGTAAGTCAGTGACACTGCGTTGATCAAGGCTGGATCCATTGAAGGATGGTGCTGAATGGTGTGTGCTCTGGCTGTCGTTATCACTGTATGGTAGTAAGCCGTAGTCAGGCGAACTTCCCATTTCTTGCCTATCGGATGTACGTAGTATTAGAAACAGCTTTTACATGTATGCTTTTTATACAAAGCTGATCATTGATGCAATTACATAATCATGTCTCACGGCAAACAAGATGATGTAATCTATGCCCGACAGATATATTGTGCAATATAGCTGCATGTTCAAAACAAATGAGAGTTGATTCAGCAAATGGTTTCTTTCCGAGCTGATGAAAGTTCAAGATGGTATTTAAACCTATAATAATAGACCAATTTGCATAAAATTGACGAATGTTATGGACTACATTGAGTTTGGACTTCAAATATTTAATACTATTTTTAGAAGATTACCTGTCGCTTGATAAAATCAATTGTATTACCAAAATGCTTGATAATTACGAAAATAACCTAGTTATTGAAAAAAAACTAAGAAAAAATATAAAACAATAAAACAAATAAAACAAACTTACCTTATGAGAATCCTGATTGTTTCTTTCAAATGAAGCACGACTTGAAGCAGAAATCTGCAATTCATTGAAATAAAATTTACTTAACAAATAGTACATACTAGCAGCAAGCCTTCCGACACATGAGATTTTTTATTTTCTGTTAGATAGAGTTCTCATGAACCAGCCTCTTAAACCAGTGTTAAAACTACTGGTAATTATTTTGGCAACCTTATGGAAGGCAGGGCACATATACATGTACATGTGAAGTTGGGACAAAATTGGTCAAAAAATGTTGAAACGTATGGCGTTTATGAAAACTGATAAACTTACCCGACATACTGCTCTATAAATCTTGGTTCCTTCCAGCTATTTCTGTAACACAAAACACACCCAAACACTTTTAAAAAAGCATGATAAATTGTTTGTAAGAATATTGGCAATTGAGAATGTGTTTGAATACAAACAAGAGTAAGTATGTTATCTACAGTCGTCCCTGTGAAGATAGACAAATATACGAATAGCCATTTTGAACTAGGATTTTAACAAACCTAAATATAGTCTAAGCGGTGGAGAAAGAATCTTGACCTAGCTGTGTGCTAATTCTGATCTAGATCTTTCAGTTTCAGAATAATTTGTAATTTTAGTTCTAGATAATAATTATTATAATTATAATTTACTAATAAACTACCCCATTGATGTAGTTGTGCGTGGAACAGGTACATGTATGTGGATTAGGCTCTGCTGGGGCAGCCTATTGGTTAAAAAGTCTAAATACATGTATGTTAGCATGCTTATGCTAACACCCTAACGTGCTAACACCCTAACGTGCTAACACCCTAAAGTACTAACACCTTATGCTAAGAAGTTGTGACACTTTAATATGCACTTCAAATCATAAAATTGCATTTTCACCGCTTTAATAGAAAAAAGAGAGCTATGTATCGTAAGAATATAACTGTTCATAATCTTACACGAGTTGTGCTTTCAGGCTGTCATTGTCATCTTGTTCATCCGTTGGGGCTGCTGGGTAGCTCGACACAAGACAGCAAACAATTGCAAAAACTGCGACAGCAACCAATTTCCTACAACAATTATAATACCAGACATTTAATTATGACTGTTTTTTATGAATTTGCAATTGTTACAGAGTGCACAGGAGCATACCGACTAGCGGATCTCTGGCCGTGTCACTGATTAGGCATGTGTTAGTTGACATAAATAGATATGAACTTTATTATCACCTGTAAATTCCATTCAAAGCAAATTAGACCTTTAAACAAAAAATAACAAGAATAAAATGAAGTCAAATAAAATTATGCACATTAGAAGAAAAAGCTGTTTTTGCACAACTCTAGTCTATAATGATGATTGGCAAGGCGTTGGTGTGCGTTATTCAATTCTGAA
Source organism: Watersipora subatra (assembly GCF_963576615.1). Taxonomy (NCBI): domain Eukaryota; kingdom Metazoa; phylum Bryozoa; class Gymnolaemata; order Cheilostomatida; family Watersiporidae; genus Watersipora; species Watersipora subatra. Next base: position 54,586,896 of record NC_088710.1, on the reverse strand, counting down.
CAAGCAGTGTGAAAGACAATTGTTTTTATTGTAAAAGTAAGGTGCTGCGGGTCAACGCATTTATTTTTTCCGTCATAATGTAGCATCATTAGTTTTTCTATCATCTTTATTTTGCCCATCAATAATTTCATTTTTTTATTGTGATTACAAACAAAAAAGTGATACATACGTACATATATACGTACATACATATATACGTACATACATACATATATACACACATACATACACACACAAATATATACATGCACACACACACATACATATATATACATACAGAGTAATGTTGTGACATACCTCATATCAAGTGTGTTCGGTTCTCTCCCTCAGTTGTCTGATCAATTTACTTACCTCCCTCTCTTTTATACCTATTGCATTTGAAATTACTGACAGCTATTCACTGATTGTTCTATATAGAAGACATAAGCGTGCATGCTAGCTTAGCGTAAATGTATTGTTTGTGAACCTATTGCAGGAGGATGATCAGAACACGAGAATGTTATGTAATCACGAACATTGCCTTATACATTTAGCTCTTTTGGACAATAGAGTCTGCATTGCTATAAATTGACTGTCAGACGTTTGGAGTGAAAGAACTGGTGATTTGTTGTTACAGTAACATTAGTGTCTAAATCCAAAACCCTGGGCATAGCCTGGTAGTACAACCATCAAAAGTGAAAGGGGTCGGTCAATTACACGCGAGAATGTTGTGTAGGATTTCGTTGCGTTGTAGCAAGCCTAACCCAGCCGCTGCAAACAGTTTATAACATTTATTCTACAACTGAAACACAGATTTGGTGAGAATAGAACATTTCATGCTCGCTGCGTGTTAGTATAATTTGCATGTAGTCTCATGTGAAACTGGCACAAAGTATACCATGATCAAGACAAGCTGGAGCACAACGCCATATAATTTTATTTACAGTAAAATATATACATGTACATATGTACATATAGACATACTTTGCTAGCTCAAAAAAAGTCATATGCATTTCATGAAACCACTCTTGAGAGTGGAGTAATAGGATTACAAGTAGGTTGAGATATCAGCTCACGTCTTCTCGTTTCTCACGTACTGTTTCCTACGAAAAAACATTACGATGAACGTTCTTCGAAGTCTTACATGTAAAACAGTCAATGAATTACCTCCTATTCTTAATTGTCTAATCAATACTTAGAGTAACTGAAATATCTTGAAAGTAGAATATTTTATAAATATTATTAGAGACTGGAATACTCGGTCTGTATAGTCAGGTGAAATTCAAATTTTGCTGTTATTGCAGGAGGCATCTGATTTGAAGCATTTTTTTGCATGAGCGAGTCTAAACCTTGCAGTTAGGTCACACGAGAATGAATTTCCAGTAAGCCCTACGACAAAATGAAATATTAGTTTATCTGGCTGGTCACATCTCACAAAAGTGTCTTGGGCCGTTTCGTCCGACTCCCCGACTCAGTTGTATTCACCCTATCCTCTGCATGAACCTGAACATTATAACTTTACCACGAACGATTGACCAATAGCGTAAAGATATAGATTTATTCAAGATAGTGCTGACAAAGGCTACGACTACCCAATCATATAAATTCTCCCTCCTAATGGTTTCATGAAACCTCACATTGCTTGATCTTTGCGAGACCTTAACATATCCATCATTTTGACTCAAATGAATTTCGTTGCAAGGTTTCATCGGATATTTTTCAGACACAATTTGACATAACTGGTATAGACTAGGTATTAATATGAAAGCCTTCGACTGATCGTATGCCAAACCTTGAACCGCTCTTCAAGTAGAGAGATCTCACTGATGAGGTCTGTAATGGCATTGGTGAGAGCTTCATGAGGCGGATAGTCTGCGGACGATGTCTGTACTCTGATGACAATCTTGAACTCTAGAGGGTGGGGGTTCTTATAGCCCGCAAACAGCACTTGTGGGTCTTTAAGTAACTGACTGCAAGGTATAAAGCTAAATTTTTTAAGCAGCCCTCAACATGACAAAAATAACCTAAGGAGCTTTTTGAGGATTTTTAAAGACTGATTAGTGTTGCTAGAGTTGAAATTGAACTCCGCTTCAGACTGGTATTTTACTTATGCATCAACGCTGCAACGGTCAAGCACTAGCTGATAGCTAGCCTTAACCACCTGCACTACTTGTCAACATGACATATCAGATTGAGTTTACTGTTGTGATAAACATTCTAAACAACTTACAAATAGGAAACAAATTTTGAAGTGAAAACTTTGCAATTAATGTTAGCTAATGTTATATATTGCACACTCTATAAACTTTACTTGTTCTCTGTGCAACAAGTAATATAAAGTTTCTAGCATCAACTATGAATAATATAATATAATAATATGAAAGACAGATATTAAATTCTATAATTTGTTAAGCCTTACCAGTCAACAGACTGCACATTTTAGAAAATGTCACATCTTGAATTAGCTCAACTTGACATGGGTGCCAAAAACCAGAGAAAACTTTGCACATATTCCATTATACAACATACCGTAAAACGTCTAATTGAAGGCCATTGCGCTTATTTTTCAACCCTTCCTCAGCAGTGGCGGTCAATTGAAGGTGGAGTTCAAATAGAGGCTGGCGTTGTATTGTTCAAATGGCTCATCAGAATTTTGGGAAGATAAATTTAGCCCTTTTTCGGGCGAAGCTAATGTCGCCTATATTTTGCCCTCTTTTTCCGGTGGAGCGATATTAAACCTTTTGGATGCAATAAATCTGCTAACTTACCTCCAACTTGCCGAAGATCTCTTAAATCGATGCATTGAGAAACCGAGAAATATCTCTACTAGTTAATATCTATTGTTTGCAATTAACCTGTAATGACATTATAGCCTGTGTCTTGCTTTGCAATTTGTTGACATTTTCAATTTTTATTTCATTCTCAATTTGAAGACCTATTTTTATTTTATATCTAAATTTACCAATGTTGCATAAAAGTTCATTGCACTCATGAATATGTTTGCTACAAAATGCAGCAAAAATTAGCTTTTTATGTGCAATAGAAGAGGAGTGTCGAGCGCCGATCAATTGTAAGATCAGGTTATCACAATGATGCTATCAAATAAAATGCTATAACCCATAAACCTGCAAATTTATAAGTTATATAATGATAATCTATCAAATGGTACAAATAGATATTCAAGAACAAATACATAAACGAACCATACGTATACTACATGCAAAAAGAAAAATTAACGTTTTTAAAATAAAATATTTGCATCGTTTGCTACGATAGCTGTGTTCTGATTGTTGCTTTTGATGGAATGAACATCTTCTGGTTGTCAAATACCTTCCACAATGTCATCTGACCTCAACTCTTCTTCTGCACTGCATAACTAGTCGATATTAGCATCCAAACCATTTTTGGCAAAGCAAAACTTTTACGCCTTGCATTTAGCACAAATGCAACGTGTAAAAGTTTTGCTCGCTAAACGTAACCTTCAGCCCACAACTTGCAAACCTTTATATATATGTACATCAAAATATCAAGATCGCATTAAACAAAAAACTACTATTAGCCTGAGACAGTTATGAATTATTTCTATGGTGTTGCTATCAAAGTTTTTACGGAAAAGAGCGAAAAGCTTCAAAGTTGGACAACGAGCGAATTATTTGTTATTAATATAAGCAATTCATTATTAATACGATTTTGTGGACACTTTTCTACTGACCGCTTGATATTATGGGCTCGTAAAGATCAAAGAATGTCAAAGCAAAGGTCAAATGGAGGTGGTGTTCAAATAGAGGGTGGCATTCTATTTTTCAACCTTTCTCTCATAGTGGCGTTCAAATAGAGACGGTTGGTTTTCAATTAGAGGTTTTACAGTAATCCAATTATCATTCTAGATAACTCATCAGAGAATGTTGTACAACTTTGTGTACAAAATTGTAACATGATATCTGCAATTTTACCAAAGAAATAGTTAAATCATTTAAATGTTGAGTTAACGTTATAAATGTACACAGCATGTACTTACGTTGTGATAGCATTTCCCAGGGTGTGGTCCTCTTTGTTGATAGTAAATATTGCAGCATTAGGAACTTTTGTGTCTTTGTCTATCGTAATTCTAAAAATGACGATGAAAAAATTCCAAGGACAAGTCACACCAACCAAATAAGTGTCTGTAGAAGAAGCCGATAATTTAGTACAAATGTTAAATCTATGTTACGAAAAAACAAATAATTGACAGATAGATTTAAACTTTGGCATATGAAGTTCAACTGTTCTGATGTTTAATATGTATGTCGAAACCGTAGTAAGTTGGAGCAGCTATTCTCATAAGAATTCAATGTTGTTAATTAGTTCCACAACTTACAAAACTCAGTGATAAATACTTGAAGATAATAAGTCATTACATATAGCATTAAAACAATCGCATTATATACAACTATATATAAGATATGCGGTATGTAAAAACAAAACTATATGTAACAAAGAAGTGTTTACTGTCAAATTGCCATTATGTTAAAGATAGAATTGAGGTGTAGCCTTGAAGATATGTGAAATAGATGTAGTAGTAGTAGATGTAGTAGTAGTGATAGATAGACAGAGCTATCAAACTAGTCTAGCTTGCCTACAAGAAGTTTAAATCATCACAACTAATTTATGTATCTTTTTTTTAATATTTTTAAACATTATATCTTTAATTACGCCGCCAGCTTTTTCAAATCTGTTTGTTTCAGGCAAGCTTTCTTTGTTGCACCAATTCCCATGCTTCCTCACGATAACTACTAAATGGCTTGTGAGATCTTTTGATAGAATGGATGATGTTCAATCATGTTTTCTATTACATGTATTTGTTGGTTTGACATTCATGCTAAAAAGCATTGCCTTTATTTTTTTTCATAATTTTAACATCAAGAAAGATATTAACAAGATGTTTATGCATAATAAAATGTTTCATATGATTTACAACAACGCTGTGTTTCAAAAAATTTGAATAATGCATATTAAAATTTACTTCGGATGTCGAAACAAACCTTTCTCAACATTTACATCATATTTAACAACTTTTATGTTGAAGCTTGATTGTAATTCATAGTACTCAAACACAAATCACAAGTCAATAATACAATTGTATTATCTAGTTTTTTATTCTACAGAAATTTAAAAATGAAATCACAATCTCCTCTCTTAAACCGGTATATTTTAGTCACTGCCACTAGTCTGCTAGTTGAGATTGTAATGCTGTCGAACAGACTTACTTCTTTTCACCATCAAAGAGTAGAAAGCATTCAAAAGTTGGAGGCGCATTCATAATGTCTTTTAATATGTAGCCAAATCAGTCGTTTCGTTCAAATCCTGTAAGGTATAGCATATCAACACCTGCATTAGCAGAATAACAGCAACTGATAAATCATAATAGCTAATAAAAACTATGTATAGTTGCAAGCTCAGTTTCCCACAACTAAACCAATCAAATTCTGGTGAATTTTGGTTTTGTTTTATTTAATATCAAGGTGATGCCATCAATTTGTATGTAAGACAAGGCAGCCCCAAGACCACTATTACAAATGTCCTTTAGATCATATGGGGCCATCAGAAGTTGAAATTTTTTTCATTATCAAATGTTTCCAATTTTGGTTTTTCCCAAATCGATTTTCTATTTCTCTGTTGGCATATTGAAAAAAGAAACTAACTTTAAAGGTTGACTTGCACTAAAATTCACCCTACAGTTATTTGATATCAAAAGATTCACCATGTCTTGCTCTGGCATGTTGTAGGGGCAAAATATGTGGAAATGCGATTACAAGCTCTTAAAAGCTCAAAAATGAACAGTTAATCGCAGCCAACACAAAACCGCCGTATATTAGAATTGACATTAGTGTCCAAACAATTTTTTAGCAGAGTAAAACTTTTACGCGGAGCTATCTAAAAAACTTTTCATGAAAATAATGATAAATTTTTAGCCAGATGAGCGCAAAGCATAAGTCATCCAAAGTATTGTAATTGTTAAAATGTTTCTCACATACATCGAAGTAGCAAAACCGCATTCAACAAAGCAATACTATAAGCCTGATACAGTTACTAATTATTTTGTGGTGGTGTAATCAAAGTTTGTAATGGAAAATCTAAAGACAGAGTGCGGAAAGAGACTTTACAGAAACTATACAGAAACAATGAACAAAAATTTGTTATCAATGTAATCGAGTCATTAGAAAAAATTTTCTTTACACTTTCCTACCAATCACTTGCTATTATGGGTTCATAAATATTAAGAAGTTCAAATAGTATCCGTCAAATAGAAGTGGCATTCAAATAGAAGTGGCGTTCAATTAAAGGGTGACGCTCTAATTTTTAACCCTTGTCTGATAGTGAAACTCAAATAAGGATGGCGTTCAAATAAAGGTGGTGTTCAAATACAGCTGTTACAGTATTTATGCAGATGCATTCTAGCCCTCGTTTAACATGCGCATCACGTTCTTAGATGGCGCATGTAACAGCACATTATTCAAATAAATCAATGTTTCATTTATTCCTGTGAGCAGCATGTCTAAATTTTTGTAATATATATATGTAAAATACAGTAAGCGCTTCTGTAAACATATGTAATCCGATCCAGGGACGTATACGTTACAGAGATTTTACGTTATACCAACAGTGAAATACATGCAAACTGCCTAATCTGTCCCAAAATCTTTCCAAACTCACCCCTTTGGCGATACAAAAAGAAAAAAACTACACTTAACCTTTTAATTTGTTGGCTGCATTGTAACTGTAATATTATTAATTTGCATCGAAAACATGTCTCTTTTTCTGAGCAATTTCACTGGCTTTATAGACTATGTTTGCGATAATTTTACAATAAGTTGATGGTGATCACACATACAGTCAAACATGGATAACTCGCCCACGGATAGCTCGAACATATGGTTAACTCGAACGGTTTCTTTGGTCCGTTCCCAGGTAATGATAAATTGCTATAGATAACTTGAACTCAACACTGTTAACTCGAACTGTTTTTTGCCCAACGGCTACCGAAACGGTTGTTATCGCTTTAGAAAATCACTTTATTCAAAGCCATAGAGGTAAACCTCAACTTTTCGTAATTCATAAGCGTCGTTATTACCACTATCGGCAAAATATTTTTGTCAACGACTTTTCTAAAGGTTTGGTGAAATTTGATTTATACCAAACATCCGCTTAACGATCGCCCTTCAGAAGCAAGGTAAAGTGAGGTAATCTTTGCATAAACTTCAAGAAAAATCGGCAAAATTGATCGTGGGTAAAACGCTCAAAAGAAAAAGGTGTCTTTTCTTTTGAGCATTTCAACAACGATCAAGTTTTGCCAATGTCAATCTAAAAAACGTCCTGACAATAACATCACCTCAAACAACAAACCAATCTCAAGTGATAGAAAAATCTCTATACTTTTTGATAAAAACGTTTTAAACTTTACATTAGAAACATTTAATTTGAAACAACCCATTTGTGCTTTTGATTTATATTATAGTTTGTATATGTTCATGTATCTACTAATAAATAAGTAAATACATGGGCTTGTGACAGTGCTCTGATAACTTGAACGCTCTGATAATTCGAACACTTTTGCTAGGTCCCGTGAAGTTCGAGTTATCCATGTTTGACTGTATACAACATCCATTCACAACGATTTGCTCAGTCTTTTCTAGACATTAGTATGTTTTGCCAAGTAAAACTAATGAGAAATATTTTATACGCCTATAACAACGCAAAACGAAAATATAATTTCACTACAAAAAGAGCGGTGTATACCTGTTCGTCGTCTATCTGTACCCAGGAGGTGAACGTTAGGATAAAAGAAAACGCTCGGCGATACTCTTAACTCGTGGTATTCAAATTGGTAGAGCGATGCTGTAACACCTGCACCAATCGATCACCTCAAAGTATTTAAGAACAATTGCACAGCTACTATTCTCTGTTGTATCGACACATCTGCCTGATCTATCACGACGAACTTGAATGTCATGGAAGTTGTACATACCGTAAAACCTCTAATTGAACGCCACCTCTATTTGACTGCCACTACGAAAGAAGGGTTGAAAAATAGAGTGCGATCCTCTATTTGAACGCCACCTCTATTTGATCCACCTCTAACGCCACTTTAACTATCTTTGATTTTTATGAACCGATAATATCAAGTGATCAGAAGAAGTGTCTACAAAATCGTATTAATAATGACTAGATTACATTAATAATAATCAATTATCTCGTTGTCCAATTCCAAAGCTTTTCATCTTTTTCGTTAAGACTTTGAGAGCCCCAGGATAGAAATAATCAATAATGGTCTCAGGCTAATAGTAGTTCCTAGTTTAATGTGGTCTTGATACTTCGAAGTTCCTGTACATATATAAAAAAGAGGTTTAAGTTTATGATGGTAGATGAACTTTGAAAGCAACGCCATAAAATAATTACTAACTGTGTCAGACTAATAGTAGTTCCTTGTTTAACGCGGTCTTAATACTTTCTAACAACATGCATATAAAAACGGTTTGCAAGTTTTGGGTCAAAGGTTACGTTTAACGAGCAAACTTTTATGCGTCGCATTTGTGGTAAATGCAGCGCGTAAAAGTTTTGCTCTGCCAAAAAATTGTTTGGACGCTAATATCGACTAGTTCAACAGTGCGGAGAGTTAAGCCAGAAGACATCATGGAAGATATTGGACAACTAGAAAATGTTCGTTCCATCGAAAGCAACAATCAGAACCCAGCTATTCAAGCAAACGATGCCAATATTTTTGTTTTAAAAGTGGTAATTTTTGTTTCTGCATGCAGATAATAAATAATATCAATAATAAAAATATGCAGATTTGTAACGTTACTCAATAGCATCCTTGCGGCTATCTTAACACGACTTACAATGGATCGATGCTCATAACTCCACTTCTAGTGCACATAAGAAGCTAGTTTTGGCTGCAAACTGTAGCAAACATATCAATGAGTGCAATGAGCTTTTATGCAACAATGTTAAATATAGATATAAAATAAAAATATGTCTTCAAATTTAGAATGAAATAAAAGTTGAAAATGCCGACAAATTGCAAAGAAGGACACAGGCTATAATATTATCGCAGGTCAATAGCAAGAAATAGATATCAACTGGTAGAGATATTTATCGGTTTCTCGATGCATATTTATTGAGAGATTTTTGACAAGTTGGAGCTAAGTTAGCAGATTTATTGCATTCAAAAGGTTTAATATCGGTCCACCGGAAAAAGAGGGCAAAATATAGATGACATTCGCTTCACCCGGAATAGGGTTAAATTTACCTTCCGAAAATTCTGATGAGCTATTTGAAAAAATAGACCGCCAGCCTCTATTTGAACGCTGCTCCCAATTGACCACCCTATAAAGGGTTGAAAAATAGAGCGCCATGGCATTCAATTAGACGTTTTACAGCATAATATATATAACACTACACGCACGTCAATTTTTCTTTTGCAAGTGCGGCAAGATAAGTTACCATTCAAATCAAATTTAAGAACTTGCCCCGAATTGACACTTTACATTATATGGAATTTTTTACGCAGTACGAAGCAAAATACTTCACATACATTCTTAATGTTATCTGGAATTTACGTTATATGAGGTATACGTTATAGGAGTTACACTGTATATATATACAGGATGATCCATTATTGCCGTGGGCATTGCATGTATATTTACTAAAATAAAAAAATTAATAAAAATTTTTTTATTGTTTGCATCCTTTTCTCTCAACTAAAATGAAACAAGGAATTATCCGCAATTCACTATGATGACGTTTGCGCCAGCCTATCTAATAAAACTCTAATTCTATTATAAAATGAGAACTTGAATTGGTCCAAGCAAACATAAGGAGCAGCAGCACTCTTTCGGGTAAAATACGCCATATTAAAAACGACAATAATTTATGCCAATGTCATATTGACCAGGTTCAACCTTGTCAATAAATTTTTTATCTAACTCCTATTACTGAGCCTCAAGTGTTTCCATAGCATGATATTTCATACAGTTGGTGACACTTTTTGACTGCCCGTCTGAATATCTATCTAATGGCATGTCACTGGATAGTTTCTAGCATATCTATTAAAGACTTTTCATATGGCAACCACACCTGACAGGCGTATTCAAGAATTGGCCTCAATTGCTTTATAAGTGATCAGTTTGGTCTGACAAAAAAGTCTTAAAAAGACTTCTTATCAAGCCCAGGGTCTTGTTACCTTTCATGACAACTTTTGATGTGTTCATGCCATTTGAAATTACTTTCTATAAAGACCCCCAAAGCATCTTACACTGTTAGTTTGTGGGATAGGAGTGCTATTTAGCTCTAATGTGAAACTGGAAAAGTCCTTCCCAACCTCCATATGAACACATTTAGCAGAGTTAAAGTCATGTCCCATAAAACTGACCAGTCATGCAGTTCTATTATGTTATCTTGAAGACCTGCAGTTCCGCACTCTGTGATATGCATGCCTAATAGGGTGTAATCTGCATCAAGTCGGCAAAATGTGTTTTTCACAGCCAGGGGCATGACGTTTACAAAAATCGAAAACAGCAGAGAGCCACGAACCGATCCCTGCAAGACCCCAGAGAAGACAGGAAACAACTCAAACCTCATGCCATTGCCGTAACAAATGAAGTTCGGCTCTCCAACCACAGCTCCATCCACTGCACTACATGAACATCTAATTCATAAGCCTTGATTTGACTGACAAGTTGATGATGAGGCACCTTATCAAAGGCCTTGGAAATTCGAAAAAAATATGATGGTAAACATTTCGCTCAGCTAGAGCCTATTTGCTTGTGGAAACCATGTTGGCTACTACTTCTCAGATTGAAACGGTTTACGTGTTGCCAGATGGAACTACCTATGCCATGCTCAATCGCTCTAGGGATAATACAAGTGAGACTAATAAGTCTGTAGCTATTGGGAAGATCTCTTCACCCACTTTTATATATAGAAACAACATTAGCTGTTCGCCAGTCACCAGGAACGCATTATTGGTCTAGACAGGCTTGAATTATAAGTGTAAGGCATGGTATAAAATCTTTTACTTTACTGCCAAATGCTTTCAGACAGTACGGCAATATATTATCAGAACCATGAACTTTTCAGGTGTCTAATGAGTTAATTAGGTTGGCGATTCCTTCCTCTGTTATTATTAGCTTTCCAATTTTTTTCCAGGAGGCAGTGTAAAGAAAAAACTAGGTACTGAACTTAAGTTTTAAATAAACACTGATAAAGATAAGTTGCAATGGCATTGGCAGTATCATCTGTAAGAGTGTTATTTAGGCATCCAATATTGTTCGTTTGGCCTCGTGACTTATTAATGTATTTAAAGATTGGCTTGCTATTGCCTTTTTAAAATTCTTGAGTCACATGATACTCGATGAAATTAGATTCAGCATCACTGCATTTTCACTTGGGTTTCAGGTGTTTCAGGTTATAAGAATGTTCTACTGAAAATTTCTGCCGAGCTGTTTTATATAACCTGTCTTTTTAGCCGACTAGGAGTAAAAGAGACCGTGTTATCCAAGGTTTTTTGGGTTTGATAACAATGTAGGAATATATTTTGACATAAAAAATAGTGTGGTGCTTTTAAAAAGGTCCCACGTTTTATCTGCAGAGTAATTATTAGTACTCAGCCCCTCAAATATATCCGAGAATAAAATCGTCCAGAATAGTATTTCGACGTTTTATAAAAAACCAACTGCGATCGTTATGAAATTACGAAACAACTTGCAACAGAATTAAAATCAGGCAACTTCTAACAACTAGCTATAATATCTTGCTAACACATAGATGAAAACTTCGTCTGAAGAAACCATATTTGGTTTAATAATCAACCAACTGAGAAAACTGATGCATGATTTCAGGGTATGATTTCAATGATAACAGTAGTTACACAAACTAAAGATTGAATCGCTCGACTCATAGAATATTTCATAAAAGGAATCAAAATCTTTGCTTGTATCGCTCATAGCGTGCGTATCCCCTACATATGAGTAATTTTACTTGTTCGCATAATCTTAGACTATCTATCCGTAACGCTGATTTACTGTCTGGCTTTTCCGGAATAGATCTGCTAGGATGTTTTGATTATTCATGTATTAAAACGACAAATATTTGTATTATTGATAAATTTCTATGGCAGCAAGTCAACAAACTGCATCACCAGAGCAACAATATCCCATACATTGGTCAGTTTGGCATAATAACTTAAGAACATTGACATCCCAATTGGAAAGCAAACAGGTTCGTACTACACTTTGCTTACGAGGATCGGTGCTTACCCTTTGGGTTAGCTTATAATAGGATACTAAGAGAACGCACGATCGTATGAGTTTTATTGCGGGTTATTTGCATTAGGTTTTTTTATAGGTCTACGAAAGCTTTAGTTATCTGATGGCCTTATTAGGAAGCTGTTATGGGACAATCGACAAGTAGATTGTAGTAGGCTACATGGAAAGTTGTTTTTTGTTGTGTGGCCATAATCTATTTGTAGGCTTACACCATTGTCTCATGGGACAGTGTTTTTACAAAGAGAGACAGTATATGCGTTTTGTGTCTACCCTACAAGGGTTTTCTACAGGGCTTCAAAAACGGAATTATTTAAATAAATAAGCAAACCACAAGGTCTTGATATACAGCTCAACCATGTGATTTATTGTTTTTTTAAATGAAAAGTGATGTTTTCGTTTATTGTAAAGATGCCCTTCTGTTACCAAGAGTCATGTATGGGATAGCCTAATTTTGGTGACTACTATGAAATCTCAAATGACATTGCACTAAATATATACTGTTGAGTTTGCCCCACTTTCAACCACTTTTGCAGTGTTGAGTGAACACTTTTGGAGAGCTGAGATGTAGGACCTGTGTTTAGCGTTGCTGCTGTTAGTCAATAGTACCTCCTGTCCTTCTTAACTGAAGGAGATTCGTGGTGTTTCAACAGTCTGCAAATCATTGTCAAATAGCGGCTCCCTCTGTTAAAACTTGCTAAAATTGATAATGGAGTAACTAAAAAGTGAATCAAGATCCTATCTTTTAGCTCTTTTTCAAATTGAAAACTTAGCAATAAATCTATTTTTGACATACTTCTAGAAGTATATATATCTAGAAGAAAGATCAGTAACATTAACCCATTCCATCACTCTAGTTAGTTATAACACTCCGCACCTTTTAGAGCTTAGAGTGCTGTTAGCAGTAGGCCTGACTACTTATCTATTATATAGATATACATATATCTATATATATATATATATATAGATATACATATATCTATATATATATATATATATATATCACTGAAGCTGTTTTGTCAGTTTTTAGGTTAGTCAACATTCCAATACAGGAAAAAAATACCAAAACGAGATCAGAAAATTAATTGTATTAATTATGGTATAAATCTAACTCCTTTAAGCCAATATTAGACATACCATCAGATGTTAAATATTCTTGCAGGAGCTATATCTAATATATAATCTATTTTTCCATTTGTACCAGTACCACCAGTACCAGTTCCACCAGTACCTATAAGCTGCTGTCCTATCATAAATAATGTGAAAATCTTAAAGGTGATTTTCTATTGTTTTTGGCTTCATTGTGCATGGTAACTGTGTAGTAATTCCTCGGCTTTGTGGGTTGAAGAGGATCGATTACCTATATCTGCACGGCATTAGCAAAAACTTGAAAGTGTAACATGTAAGAAAAGCAAGCGAACAAGGAATGTTGAAGCGTGGGAGAGAGTGGCACACTCGCTGTTCCTTTAGCACCGGTGGCTATATGTCTTCTAGAATAAGCTAGCTAAAATATGAATCAGTCTGCATGCAGCATTCAACATTGTGTGTTTCAATGTGCCATATTGTGCGATAATTAGTTTGTGTACTCCTATCGGCTATTACAGCTTTTTTATGGCCTTTGGTCCTTGTTTCCATTTGAGTATTCGGTGACATAATAGTTAGTAAGTGGTGCGTATTTTTGTTATTGATGAATATCACATTGACAAGAAATTTTGTCTATAAAGCATTTTGGCTTCTCCGTTTCTCTGCAAAAGTAATGCATGCATTTTTTTTCACCAGATGTACATTTTCTTGCTTTACAGGCCTCACTACTGTTTAGATACCTACAAACCTGCCATGCTTGATATGGATAGTTTGTAATTTCTCAATGCTATGGTAAAATGTATTATCTTCTATAGAGTTTTTTGTAAACTTTTAGTATGATTTGGAAGAGGTGGATCCTCGAGGACGGACTCCGTTACATCTGGCCATATCCATGGGCCATGTAGAGTGTGCCAAAAGTCTACTCCGCCATGGCGCCGATGCCAACAAAGAGAATGCCAGATATTGGACAGGTTGTTACACTGCTTTTATCGTGTATGGCTGGATAGACCTGATTTTATTTGGGAATCTGGAGAGGCTCAGCGTTTACAAGAAATTATTTTATTTGCAGCACTGCATGAGGCAACATGTACAGGGGATCCTGAGTTGGTACAATGTGTCCTGCAGCACAGAGATTATCAGCGGTTCATGAACAGAACTGATGGAATCCCGGCTCTCCTTAAAAAGATACAAGAGGTAAAACATTGCCTCGTGAAAATGTTTATAGGCGCATGCTATAAATTTAGTGTGTCTGAAATTTAGGTTGCAGATTTCATACCAGACATGATGAGAAATTTGATCTGAGTGAAAGATTTGTTTAAATTATTTTTTTCTAATACTGTGTTGCTTTGCAGACTGACTTAAACATAAAGCAAGTAAAACAGATATTTTAATGTAATTATTTTGGGCAGCTGTACCTTATCTATATGTCTTAGTTTACAGAATTAAAGGTTTTTGCTCACATTACGGCAGCTGCAATTTCTTTTTCTGTCAGCCTATTTTATTGCATAAGCTCGTTGTATTACAGGCACCAGACTTCTATGTGGAGATGACATGGGAGTTCACGAGCTGGGGTATGTAACTTACAAACAAACTACTGACTTCTGTAAATGAAGTACGCATCTGTAATTGGTATTATACTAACAACACCAGCTATGGTGTATATCTAGTAATATACTAACAGCACTACCTGTTGTGTACAGCTAGTAATATACTATCAACACTAGCTGTAGTGTATAGCTAGTAATGTAATTTATTAACATGGTACCTGTTTCTTCCAACTGATTCAAATTTATTATTTAAAATTAGTATCAGTATACATATATTTAGAAATCTCAAGTTTAACAACAGTGTTAACTTTCTAAACTACACATGACTAGATAATCAATATCGCATTTCGTTATAGGGTATTATCAACTATTGTATTTGTAGTTCCACTCGTCTCAAGAATGTGCCCGAGCGACACTTACAAAGTCTATAAAAACGGTAAGTCGATTTCTATGACCATTGTTCTCTTAAATTATCACTACATTGCTTTATACTATTTCATTGTCTTTATGCACACTTGCTTATTCTTACTTAATGTGACACAGTTTTATGCAATCAGTGTTACATGAATCATATTTATCACATGAAGGGATCTCTGCTTCAACAACAAATGAATACAGAAATGTTACTCGACACATCTGATTATTATGCAGTGAAGTCTAAATGCATCTCACACGTATTGAGACACCTCATCATAACAGCGCTTGTCATGTGTATTGCGCTTGTCATGTGTATTGCGCTTGTCATGTGTATTGCGCTTGTCATGTGTATTGCGCTTGTCATGTGTATTGCGCTTGTCATGTGTATTGCGCTTGTCATGTGTATTGCGCTTGTCATGTGTATTGCGCTTGTCATGTGTATTGTGCTTGTCATGTGTATTGCGCTTGTCATGTGTATTGCGCTTGTCATGTGTATTGCATCAACTCATTTTCACATTTATTAATAGCTGACAGGGTTAGGTGAGAACCCTTGAATACCTCTAAAGATAACTGTTATGCATGACTGTTTCCTGCTTGCCTCAAATTTCAATCGCTAATGGCTTGACGTAAGTCTGGCTGTGTTTTTGATGTTATTGTCGCTTTGCTAACATCTACATCTATTTGCTTTGCTGTAAACAGGCTCCATGGTACGAATAGACACAACTCTGCTTGGCTTTGACAACACCAAGTGGGAGCGGGGCTCTAGAAGCTATGTATTCAAGGCTGAAGGTAGGAGTTTCAAAGAATTTAAAGGTTTTTCTGTTTATGTGCACAGACTCCTCTATTTACTCAGCTCTGATCAATTAATTTCATGAACATAGCAGAACTGTTGTGTAGGCGATAATGAGATATTGTACGGAGAGAGTGGGCAGAGAGGAGTGCAAGTGATTTGAGCAGGACAAAAAGGGAGATGGGGTCAAGGGGGCAGAAAAAAAGGATGAGAGAGCGCAAGAGAAAAAGAGATAGAAAGCATGAGAAATGCATGCGGGTGATTGAATTGGTTTTGTCATATGAAAAATATTTACCTGCTCTGTTGTGTCTCCCCAGTCTTATGTACCTGCTCTCTGTGTCACTCTGTGTTCCTCCAGTCTTACGTTTTGATCATATTAGAGGCGTGTGCAAAGGTCTTGGAAATAGATCATGATGCTAAAGTCGTCTACAGCGAGACGATCAAAGAGATTACTCATAGCCCTAACCTTGACCTACTCTTACCTTCTTCTGACCAGGTACTTTCATGATAATGCCGACTTGATCGATATCTTTTACATTAAATGAAGTCTGTCTAATGTGTCTAAAAACATACTTATGTGGCTGAAGATTTGCTTTATCACTCGATAGTTGGTTGGTTGCGAGATATTTCCTTTAAAGGTATCTGCTCGGCTGACAGCTCCTGTCATTACTACTTACATAAATACTGAAAAGATAGAGTTTGAACGAGTCAAGGCAGGAGTCTGGGGCTTCAGGTCTGACAAGGTTGAGACAGTCAATGGATATGAGTGCAAGGTTAGTGCTCGGTATCACAGCTGCTGGGCTGACATGTCCAAAACTTCTCCTCGCATGTCTTACTAACCTTATGGAGTGTGTATAGTCTGAATAGCTGATCCTTGTCACTTCAACCAAACTACAACTTATCTTCCTACCAATTTTGCAAGATTTGCTGCAATGGAATTCCCACCAATATCATTAGCTTAATCAGCCAATCATAAAAGTACACGTCTAAAATAACTTCGAATGTATTTGCATTAAACTTATTTTTCTAAAATTAATATAATAATGATGTAATTAATAAAACAAATAAAAATATCTGTAGCTTATTTTATAGCTTGAGTTCATTAATCCGGTGGAGATCCTAATAGGTCAATGGAAGCCTGATAGCTTTTGCTGCAAGTTTACCAATGAGCTGTTAGGAGCATCTACATGTATATACGAGGGTAAGTCAGTAAGTAGTGGGTATTTTGTCATAAAATTTTATTACAATAAGATAAAGCTTTAAATTTTTTTCACTTTTCAACATATTTCACTGCTTTTTCTATACCCTTGTTCAACCTTCCTACAGTGTTCTCAGTTTTTGCAGAATAAAATACTGGCAGCTAAGTTTTAAACCATTTACGCACTGCTTCAATGACCGCTGCATCAGTTGTGAAGTGCTGCCTCTCATGCAGTTTTGTAATGGTTCGAAATGATGAAATGATGAAATGATGGCTCTCGGTGTCAGATCTGGGCTATAAAGAGTGTATACTAACACCTCTCAGCCCAGTTTCTCAGTTTTGGCCACTGTATGGGCAGCGGTATATGGATGAGTATTGTCCTGGAGGAACATCTTTTGCCTAAAGGCCTTTTTTCTTGTTTCTTATGTCACACTTTACCAAAGGCAGGAGCTCACAGTAATTTGGAGAGTTAATGGTGTTACCTTGGCTCTTAAAATCCAAAAGTATAGGACTTTTTCTATCCCAGAATACTGTGAGCATTACTTTCCGTGCCGCCCTCTGGGACTTAAACTTCTTCTTTACCGGAGTCTGTATTCCTCCACTCCTTCGATTGTTTTGGTGATTCCGGTTCGTAATGGTACACCCAAGTTTCATCTGTCGTTACTATCCTAAATGGTAAAGCATCCTTCTAGCCTGAGTATTCTTATGCCCTCTCTGGCAGCCATAACACGCTGTGCTTTGTGATCAGCAGTCAGCATCTTGGGTAGTCAGCGTGCGCTGACTTTGTTGAAAACTAGCTTCTCATGAACAATATTGTGTGCAGTTCCTCGTGAAGTAAGTGTCCACGGTCTCAGCAACATCATCTATAGTGAGTCTTCTGTCAGATTTAATCAGCTTTCCTAGCTTTGCCACTGTGTGTGGAGTTGAAACATCCACTGGTCTACCACTTCTTAGCTCATCAGTAATGTCTTCTCAGCCATTCTTGAATTCATCGACCCACTTATAGCAGCTTGTTTATGACACAACTTATCCCATACTGTTCTTTTATTCTACTGTATATCTGTATATGACATTAAATTTTGCGCCTTCAGTCTACAAAAATTTTATAGCGGCTCTTTGTTCTATGAGTGAGCATGCTTTCAGCCTTGCGACCATTTTGAATATAAATACGGTAATATGAAAGAATTGAATTGCTAAAATTCTGAGTTTTTGGGTATGTGATGACAACTCCCATTTCATAGAAGTCTAGAAAATATTAGGTAAATTGCTGGATGAAATAGAATGAAAGTTGTGACACAATTCCCACTACTTAATGACCTACTCTCATAGTTTTAGTTCATTTTGTTATAACTGTATTATAAACTTTACTCATTGTCTGCAGTAACTTCCTCAGCTCAGCTATATAAGGCTCATTACATTGCTGATCGCGTCTGACTTTTGTTGACCATTGCAGGTGTTCAATGCTAGCAATGTACAATTCATAACAAAAACTCGCACCGAACATCTGACTGCCCAGGATAAAAAACAGATGAAGAAAAACAAAACGTTCAATCCTCTGGAGAGCATGCTGGGCATGGCTGAGAAACATTCGGAGAAGTCACCTCACGCAGGAGTAAGTTGTGGGCATGCAAGTTGTTGTAATCTGTATTGCATGCATAACAGATGTTTCCAAATCATGTGGTCAAGTTTCTAGTCACATGTGTATCACATGTGTATATCATCTTTATAAACTCTACTCTTTAGGTTATATGTCCGTGTACAACATTCTGTGTGTGATGGCAACATTGCTCCTGTTGTACAATCAGATAAAAAATGTGCATTGCTAAGGCTCTAAATTTTAGTGAAATTAGGAGCAAACATATTTTAGTTGGAGATAAATATTCTCTATTGATATTTTAAAATGTTGATGATTGGCAAAATGAGAACTATTGAATTGCTTATTAGTGTTGCATATGTCAATCGTATCACATGCAGAGGTTGTTAGTTCAAGCCTTCCTTATGGCAAATGTTTTACAGTAACAATTTAACAGCCATTGACTGTAAACTTGCTCGCAGTTTTTACAAGCTGCTCTCTTTGCACCCGCATGCATATGTATTTTATTCCTTTACCATTTCGCCAACCTAGCTCATCGAAGCTTTTAATATTTTAGTCAGGTACTCAATGATGATAGGTAAACACCACTAGTTATACATAGATGTAGTGTATGGGTATCTTGATGAAATTAATATATGTAGCAACTATTTGCTAACATCACCGACATCACACATCGTATTACGTTTATCTCTTAAACTCGGCTATTTTGTAGCTAACTGAGGTACACTGTGTATCTGCTTTCATTTTTCCAGTAACAAGCTTTCAATAGTGCATAATAATATGGTGTGTATGAATAAACACATAATTATATGCGTAATTATAAAATTATATGCATGTAAACATATAACTATATGTGTAAGTAGAAATTATACAGGATAGTGTGGTTAATTCAACAGGCAGAATGCATAGACATTAACAATCCATGCAGCATAACAGCTGAAGAGTATTTCGACTCGTCAGTAGATCTGGAAGACCGAGACATAGGTCGGCCAAGGGAGACGACCACTAAAGTGCAAAAGTTTAAAGCTAATTTATCTCTTTGTCATGATTATCCCCTCACCCTACAGGAGCAGGTGGGTCGAGTTACTATGGCATACTAATGTTCAATTTGACACACATATTTGTTCTTTCAGCTGTTATCTGAAAGCAAATACAGAACATTTGAGATACGCAGTGAAAAGGTTAATATCTTTAGTGGTTTCACATATATCATATCGTAGCGATTGTCCTTCGAGCTCCGTGTTCTAATTTTAAATATCGCATCGCTTGTCACACAGTTCCTGATGATTTACCCAGCATGTGCCGTAATTCATCATTTTGCCATATATATTTTATTTTTGACTGATTTTCAAGGTTAATGAAGCAATCCAAGCTTGGCTTTAATGTGACAGGACATTCCCATAAATATCACATTACATCTTAATTTTGTACAGTTGACCTTGTTGTCATATATTGTTTGCTAACAAGTTTAATTACTGTGTTGGCCTGGTTACACTGTGAATAGACTATGGCTAAGTATGAGAATATGATAATGCATGCAGCTGTATTGTGCTTTACTACAGGTGTTGCCCATTATAGACCTCATGGCTGCTACCAGCGCCCATTTTCGTAAACTTAAGGAATTTATCACCCTTCAACTACCTGCAGGGTTCCCAGTAAAAATAGGTAAGTGAGATCCTCAGTTGAAATAGGAAAGTGGGATCCTCAGTTGAAATAGTTAAGTGGGATCCTCAGTTGAAATAGGTGAATTGGATCCTCAATCAAAACTGAAATGCGGAATTTTTTGCTACAATTAAGCTAAAATGCGTACAAAATGGGAACCATTCTTACTGTACTTGGAAAACAACCACAATGTAATCTTTGGCAATACTGAAGGTGTCAGTAGCATGTTGGGATTATTTAATAGGCTGAACCGATTAATAATGCATTAAGTTTTTTTTGTTATTTCACAGAGATCCCTATATATCATATACTTAATGCCAGAATAACCTTGTTATTTTACAGAGATCCCTATATATCATATACTTAATGCCAAAATAACCTTTGGAAATATTTTTTCCTCTGACACTCCTGTGCCCCGGGTATCTGTCATAAAGGACACGCTGCAAAGGGAGAATGAGGATGGCGTGACAGTGTTTGAAACCGTTGTCACATCCTGCGCGGTAGATGATACGGTCTTTGACGTCCCTACCGGATATCGTGTCATCGGTAAGAGTTGGAAGTTGTCTACTCTTTGTGTTAGTTGATATTCTACTATTTTAGACCACAAATCAAATATTGGGACTATGTGTGTTTGATATCAAACTACTTTACATAAAACTAGTTTGGGTTGAATAAGTATAAAACACCACATTGACTAGCATAGACCTAGATATGCACATACTAAGGTAATCTTATAACGTCATATAACAAATAATACTTTTTCCATAATCTAGTCCCTTTGATAAGTGTGTGAGCAGATGCTTACTAAATGCTGGTATCACAGGCGAAGGGAGTCACCATGAGGACCGCTATATGGACCAGGATGACCAGCTTCTCCAGTTTGCTATTCAGCAGAGCCTTTCTGATACAGAGCCTTCTACGGATCAACCAGGGGACCTCAACTTTGTAGAAGCTCTGCAGACTTTTTCCAAGGAAAGTCATTCACCTCATCCTGAGAGGAGGGCAGTTCACCTTAACAGGTATTACTTGAGTCCAACATTACCATTAGCTCTACTCTACATGTACGTCAGGCAATGATGGTTTGATATATCTGTCTCGTATATGACCAATATAGCCCTTCTTGATGATGTGTGTGATCTGGTGTGTGGTCTGGTGAGTGATCTGATGCGCGATTTGGTGCGTAATGTTATGCGTGGTCTGATGCGCGATCTGGTGCGTAATTTTATGCGTGGTCTGACGCGTGATCTGGCGTGTGATCTCATCTCTCATAGCAATAGTGATATTTACATTAATTCTAATTAATTCGCTAATTCATAATGACCAAAATCTGATCTCAGCCTGATCGTGATTTGTAAATGAATATAAAGGGAAGGTAACTCGGCACCTGTTATCTATGCTCAGTGGTGATGTTTTATTGTCTCCTACATGATGACTGTTGACCTCTATAGACCTGCGACAGCAAGGCTAATTACCTTTATTGACATGGTTTAGAGTGCTGTTTTATGATTCGCAACGTTCTGTATTTGCATTGTAATTTGTTTATGAATTGCTGGTATAAAATTTTGTTAGCTATTTCCCATCAATATGATGACCATTCTTATTTTATCTCTGTAAACTCCTAAGATATTTTTAGACATGTTACAAAGATTGGTTTTTTATTGTAACCACAGTTGTTCGTCACAACGGATTAAGGTAGTTACTATATATACATATATATTAGCTGTACTACCCGGCATTGTCCGGGTAATAAAAAAGTCTTTGGACAGAAAATCGATTTGTATTTAACATATAACAACATTTGCCATTCTAAATTTCAAACTACTTATTATGAGAAAAGTGTTTTGTGTGGTTGAAAGAAATTAAGGGAGAAAATAAAAACAACTGTGAAGGTTTCAAACTTTGTCAAACAACTGTAACTTTCAAACTTCACATCATGAGGAAAATGCATATATCAAAACTTTGAATATGACAATACTGGTACCTCTCGATACTGGCACAAATGTAAAAATGAGATATTGGACTGTCTTTGTCTGACCGAACAGTGAGTGAATGTCGAGGCTCCTCCTACGGAGATAATACAATTGTCCGTGTGAAAAGAATTGGCCTTGACCGCGGATATAGCAACTGAACCTTACGAAAAACCGAAAATTGAAGTTCAAGAAAACGCGAAAAAGTATTGTTTCATGGAGTTAAAAGAATTCATAGTTTCAAATAAAATGTCATTTAGCGTGTGCATACGCTATACGGTATATGATAGTGTCTTTGATCAACACGCCTTGTATAGCTCAGTGGTAAAGCGCTTGGATATTAAACTTGCGGTCGCAATCTCCATAAGTTTAAATCCATCTTAATGCGGAATTGTAAATTCTAAGATTTTAATACCTATAGCTGGACATGCACAGACTCACAGACAAACTTTGGGAAATATATGTATAAATGTACAAATATGCAAATAATATATATTTGTATAAATATATATTGTTCGCACAAATAATTGTATTATAATATGCAAATAATATATATATATTTGTATTAATATACGAATAATATATATACAAGGATATAGACTAACACGTAATACAAGCACTGTGATTAAGTCAAGTACATATGGCGTAGATACATCATATGAGATAGATTTGTAAATAAGCTCTCAGAAAGGGAAATCTAGAGAGAGAATAGGCAAAACTCACTCAGGCAATGACAGGTATTTCAGCAGGCCCATATTTATTTATAATTAATTATTATAGATTGTAGTTATCATGTGTTTTTTCACCAAATATGGATTGAAGGAACAGCTGCTCTTGTTCATTGCAGGACAATGGCTGAACAGGACTTTGAGACACAGCTAAACATGGCATTGCAAATGTCAACACAGCAGGCAAACACGCGTCAGCCTACCCAGGAGGAGTTGGAACGAAGGGAACAAGAGGAGCTTGAAAAGATTCTCGCTCTGTCTTTAGTAGAAAAGTGAAATATTCTAGTCATTCCAGTTTTTTAGGCTTCCCTCACCTTTACTCACGTACAGTAACTATTAGCCACGTTTTTATCTATATTTCACATTCGGTTTACCTTCGGTTGATAAATCATTCACGTTTATAAAGCTTACGGACAGTAGTATATACATCGGTTTGTTCGCTATGTGATCGGTCCTTTGCTCAAAACCATTTCCTGCTAAACATCAAAGTTTCAACTTTTCTTTTTTTAAATGCCTTCCTTCCTCCCTCATGTCAGCTCGTCTACCCACCACCCACACCCTCTAACATAACGAATTATTTTTGGCTACTGGTGACCCATTAGTATTTGTTGGAACCTAAGATTGCAGCCTGTGAATTAGCAAACCCTTCGGAGTTTACCCGGAGGCTTCCTGTGGAATTTGAATTCAGACGTTTTAGGTTGTTACATACTTTAAGTTTATGAAGGTGGCTACCGTGAAGAGTTTTTGGGTAATAAATCTCCTGGCTATAATCATATATACTCGTTGACTTTGGACGAAGAGAAAATAGTTATACACATATTTGTGGATTTGCCCTTCTCAAGCAGCTTGGTCTATTAAGTGATGACAATTGGACACTTTAATAACCTATGCCTATGGCAGCATGTACCATATCATATGCTGAGGTAAGTCAGCGTGTAACATATCGTCTGCTGAGGTAAGTCTGATCGACCAATATTACGACTGTCCGCATGATCACCTTTGTAGTATAGACTTCCAAATGGCCGTACATAATTGTTTGGCATGCATTGGCTTGCAAACTAGTGATTTTTTTATAAAAGTTTTTAGAGCTGTCCCAAATCTAATCTTAACTAAATTGGAATATATTTCAACATAAAAAATAATCTTTTAGCAGTCATCTTGAAATTTTTACAAATCTTCAGTCCAGAATTTGCCACACGAATGACAAGTTTTGCTGGTTTTAAATTCGAGAAATGAAAAAGCTCCTGCGCACGGATTTGAACTCAGAACCTCCAGTAATGCAGACAGGCTTTTATCCGATACACTACACTGTCCAACTAGCTGTACTATGGAATACATTGGGTACATGCTTATTACACATGTCAACCATTCAGCTAGCATTATGCGTGAAGCCATACCAGATTAATACGTGAAAAAATACTCATGCATGGCCAACAAGAATTGCAATCAGTATAGATTTGTAGTAGGCACTGCAGCTGCTACAGTATGAATTACACAGAAATAAACACAGTACACAGAAATAAATAAACTTCATTTTAAAGTTAGAATGGTAAACGTATATGTTGAGCTACAATAAATTTTCTGTGCAAAACCTGCTTTTACCTATGCAATGCCGGGCATTCACCTAGTAGATACATACGAAATATATTGAGATATACAGAAAGTATAAAAGCTCTAAGTTCTCTAAAATTATAATTTTCCGTCTTTAAATTTCACCGCAAATCCTGAGGGAAATGCTGAAAGTCTATCCCTAGAGGCAGCTGTACCGATAGCATTTTGATTGTTGGTCATATGAAAGATATAGCTTCAGCGTAATGCCTGATGTAGGCAAAAATACTCACTAGGCGCTTCAAATATCTATAGTGTAAATTTAATATATCTCAGGAGCTACGTACATGTACATATTTATATATAAATGTATATATACATGCCTAGAGGACAGGACAGTCTGGCCTAGAGCCAGACCGTCCTGCAGTTGCACACTACAAAGCGTCCGCTATATTTGACATCTTTGATTGCAAGTCCTGATGAGCATAGACTGAACAAATTAGTTATATTTTAAAAATACAAACAAACCATACAAAAATCCTGAAGTTTGAAAAATTTGCTTATCAAAGAATAAATTAGTTTCAAACCATTCTAAAATAAAGGAGCACTTCTAAAATTGCCATACAACCTGTTGTAGTTGTTCGCATGATTGAAAACAATAATAAAATTGTGTCTTTCGTACTTCACGATCATAACATAAACAGCGAGGTGCGCTTCTAAAAAGCTGTCCAATATCTGTATCAAAAATAATGAGTAACAGTTTGATTAAAATAAATCACTCAACGATATCAAAGCCGATTTGAATGATTAAAAAAAGCAATAAAACATTCATTTGTCAGGTTTAAAAGTTATGGTAATACGTGTGCGAGGAAATTTTGCGTGTATATATGTTATGCGTAGTCACTGTGTTCGAAATCAACCACTAACCATCTCGCCTTTCCCAGCCATCTTCAACCATCTGCTGATATGCACTCTCTTCATCCACCTCAAAGGCTTCTGTAAATATGCAACATGCAATAATTCTTATTTACACACTCAAAATTACAAGTATTTTCAATATAGCTGCATTAAAAGCTTTGGTGCTGACCAGCTCTGCTGTTCATGCATAAGAATGGTGAATGACTTATAACAACTACACAAGGAAATCAATAATCTACGACCATGTTTGTAAAATCTTTGGGTTGGTCTTGAAAATTTGATTTTTTAAATCAAATGTATCCCTACCTTCACCCATGGCCATGTTTGCCAGCTGCCGTTCTAAGTCTTCAACAGGAGGATCTCTGTCGATGTCCTCTAACAGCGGCACTCCTGTATATCCACCACCATTTTTTATGTGCTTCAACAGCCTAGTACAGAAACAATGCAAGGATGTGAGCTCCGCAGATATAGGCATCTGTCTGCCAGAGATATGACTCTGCAAAGCATATCTTTACGAAATATGGACAAACATGCTATAAGTGTGTAAGCTTACCTTCTCCAATTCGGATCACGAACAAGGATTGCTGGATTTCCGACGACGATGAGCAATGCTTTCGAGCGTGTGACAGCCACATTAAACCTCTGTAAGAGATAAGATAGAAGGAATGACGAGGTGTGCAGCAGCCAATTGGTCATTTCCTGTCAGCGTGCTGTGTTAAAGTTGATAAAACTCAATAGCTGTACCTTTGATTAGTTGATTTAAGCGGTTTTCCAGTGTTCTGCATAATTAATAAAGCAAGACTGGAAGGTAATATTTCCCCACCTTTGGATTGCCTATAAACCCGAGATTGAAGTCTTTGTCATGGGTGAGGTAGATATCTTGGCTCCTTACAGTACTAATAATAATAATCTCCCTCTCATCTCCTTGAAATTTTTCCACTGAGCCAACCTTTATCTTCTTATAGTCTCGAGTTCGAACAGTTTGTCTATCAAGTTCCTCCAATGCTCTCTGAATTTTTTTCACCTTAACAAAAAGCAAATACTTGGTTTTGTATCATAAAGACATTGTTATCAATTTGTTTGCCACTAGTACATAGTTTGCATGGTCAACTCACCTGCTGGTGGTATGGAGAGATAATTCCAATGTGCCAGTTGCTGACTGTAGGAGACCTGCTTTCCATCAGCTCACGGACATAGTCTTGAACAACGCCCACCTCATGTACATTGAACCATGATGGAGAGCTGGCTTCTCGGTCCTCTTTTCCATTCACACCATGGAATATGAGAGGAAAGTCTTTTTGAGGCAGCCCCTTCAAAGAGAATAGCCTTATAAAGAGCTGTCTTGTGACTTGAAAATGAGAAAATCACTTGGATTCAGACAATTTTCAAATACAAACTGCATCACCCCAATAATTAAAATGAGCTTGGAAAAAGGTTTAAGTTAGTGTGGACATAGTGTGGACATATTGTGGACATAGTGTGGACATATTGTGGACATAGTGTGGACATATTAAAAATATCCACAATCCTGTATAAATGCACCCGACTAATTCATCCACGTTATTATCCTTATGAAATGAAATATAATGACCAGTTTTATAGCCCTGCCATATATACTAGTATATAGTAAATATATACACTAAGAAAGTTAAACTGATAGTGTGACATGTAATCAATGCATTTTCATTTCACTACAAATGTAATCAAAACTATTTATATGTTATTATCACAGAAGATTTCTAGCATTGGTTAAAGTGATGAACAATTTACTATTATTTTTTAAAAGGCTTTAAATACAAAATGGTGTGATTAATTTAGGTGATGTGATTTAAATTGAAAATTTAAATATGATTAATTAATACAAACTTAGGTGCCATTAATTATCTGTATTTTAGAGTGATTCACATACAATTACCTTGCAATTGTGTGAATCACACAATTACAAAAAATAATCAAAATACAAAATTGTGTGAATCACACAATTTTAGAAAAATAACTTATTTTTCTAAAATATGTGAAGATCAGCAGGTGAAAAGTTGCGCAGCAATCTAAAGAAACACTGGCAGCAATGCTGTCAGTTATAGTCATTCATCACACTAACCCCACTAAATATCTTTGTTTTTGAACTTGGGCTTTAGCTATTGGCAACCGGTGCGTATATTGATCTTGTGAGTGTTTTAAAGCTAAACCTAGTGATGAATGAGTGATGATCTCCTTTTGTAAAATAGATTTGCAACAGATTCGAGACCGCTAAGCGATGATATTTTCAAATAGCAACTGTTGAAAACAAAGCATACCTCCCAGTTGCAAAACCTCTCTCGGCTTGCTTGGTCAGCGCAGACCTGTAGCTCACTCTCATAGAACAGATCGTTTGGCACTTTGAGTATGTCAGGATGAGACCTGAAGCTCTGCACCAGTTTGGTTACATAGTTGGGGTTGAATTTTTTGGTCGATCCCTGCCTCTTGTAGTTATCTCGACTCATCAACCTTTCTAGGAGGCTTGTTTCTATTCAACACAGAATTTAGTCACACCTTTAGCCTATTCAACTAAAATGCAATTTAATTTACTACTCGATAGTATAATCTAGAAGAGTGGATTTATTAATTCAAGCTTTTCCTTGAAATATTATGCAATGGAAATTTCGATATAAATGTTTCGCATAAGTGCATGCGTAAAGTTTAGAACTATCAGCCTTACCCAACCCTCCTTTGTTTGCAACTTGAGATCTAATGATAGGCCCTAACTGCTGAGGATCACCAGCTAAAACAACCTGACCACCGTGAGCCATTTGTGTGTCAAGGAGCCCAGCCAGGGGAATGACCGTTTCAGGTTCTGTGGCATGTCCAGCCTCGTCTATGAATATGTGTGTGAAGTGACTGTGCATCTCCGCAGACACGAATCTAATAAGTAACAGGAGAGGACAACTGAGACCAGAAGCAAGATAAAAACAGATACTCATACTTGTTCTAATCTCATTGGCTACTGTAATAAAGCAGCGAGTCTGATGGAAGAAAACTGTTTCTCCTAGTCCTTTCAAAATCGAAATGAATGAAAAAATATTTATTATCGAATGGGTGTGTGCGAAGATCGATTGTTGAGATCTACACATACCCATAAACTGAAAGTTATCATTTACATAGACAGGTAACTGCTGTATCAATTAGATGATGACCTAATGTGTCTGTTATATGATAAGAGGTAGGTTAGCAGAGCTTACAAATGTATACAAAAATTTAGTTATCACATACCATTGTGTACCACATTCATAGCAAAAATTACTGTAATTGTTCTGAGATTTGAACCCGAATGCCAAGAGCGTACCGCATGAATGTAGAGAAGCAAAAAAGCACCCTTTTTACTTCCAGAACTGATATTACTGATATTTTGTAAAAATATGCAATTCGCCACTACTACCCATGCGGTGTGAAGCATATGTAAATTTAAAAGGACAAAGTTGTCAACGATAACATCAGCTACATGTAATCGGCTAAATGGGAAAGTTAAAGTGAAAATTAAATGGATTTTTACAGAACAGTTTGAAATGTGTCTACAAACACACCTTCCACTTGTAACAAGGGTGACAATGAGAATCTTGTACTTCAGAAGATCGTCTTTGCTAGGGTACCAGATTTCCTTATCACCTCCTTTGAAGGACGCAATTCCTTGAGTTGATCGATAATTGGATACCTGACGGATCTACCGTACGAAACAAAGTTTTGGTTTCAAGACAGTCATGAAACAACTCACTGGTATTTAGGACTCTGCACAACACAACCAAGTACATCCTTTTTTCCAAAAACAACAATACAAACGTCTTCCGATTGTAAATATGAAAATCAGTATTATCTGCATCTGTACTAAATGTAGCACCACGGCTTTGCATTGAAACAGGAAGTGTCAATATAGCTAGAGTGTAGACATAGATTATCTTATAGGCACAAATCTGTTAAATGTTGATGGAGTGTCAGCTGGCCAGTTACAAGCATGAGTTACAACATGAGTTACAAGCAGTCACTCCATGAGTATATTAGCATGAAATCACCCTGTTGTGACTCTAGTAGGAATACTGCCAAGTTGAGATGAGTTATATACATATATACATACATGATATATATACATATACATACACGATATACATACATACATGATATATATACATACACGATATACATACATACATGATATATATACATACATACACGATATATACACATACGTACATGATATACATACATGATAGACATATATACATGATATATATATTTTTCATATTTATTTATATATATTTTTATTTATATATACTTACTTATATGTATTTTTATTTATATATATATTTTACCACTTGACCGATAAAAATAATCATTGGTTAAATAATAGAAGAGTACCTTCTCTTCTACATCCTGATAGTTCCTGGACATAGCATGAACTCTTAGCATGTCATTCCTGTCCACATGGCCAAGTAACCTCTTGGTAACTAGATCGGCGGCAGCATTTTGAGGAGCACAAACTAGGATGCGAGAGCGAGGGCAAGTCTTGTACACCTGCAAATATAGAAACACTAGAAATGTTGGTTACTTTAAACTCTAGGGATATCTCATCTTAGAGCTATAGTAATAATAAGGCAACTTCACCTGTTTGATGGCCTCAACAAGGGTGAAGGTTTTGCCTGTGCCAGGTGGTCCATATATGAGATAAGGAGCTGGCTTTGATGTTCTGCATACAATGTGCTTGACTGCATCTTTCTGCTCTTTGTTGCTCTCAATTTCCGTCATAGTAAACCTGCAAAGGATACAGTTAATGAGAGGAAGTGAACATAGTAAACCTACAAAGGAAACGAAAACGTGTGACTCCAGTACGCAAAGCATAGCATCCCTTTTCCTTTACAATCAAACATACATTCATGACATTGGAAAAATAATTTTAAAAATAAAAATGAAATAAAACTTGTTAAAAACCTTCAATTGAAAAACTATTATTTTGAAACATAAAATAATTAAACAGTATGCCACATTTGTGACTACAAATCATATATTACAGATTCGCCAAAAATAATAAATCTTATTTTTTACTCCGGTGCCAGTATGTCCTGGTTTTTCAAATCTAGCAACTGTTTTTTAAAAGAGTGATCTTCAAATGTTCAATTCATGCACACAATATATTATATGTACAAATTTTCCTTAGTGATATTTAATTTTTTATTTATATTTATAGTTATTATTAATGTCTCCATTTCCTTACACATATGACAATCAGAATGATGAGCAAAGTTTAGCTCTTATTTGGTGGAAAAGGGACTATTGCAGCAATTGCCACAAATTGTTAGAGTCTATTTCCAAGTAAATATTTTTCAGCCACAAATTTTTCTGATGTTACCTGATCTCAACCCACATAGTATTACTTGTGTGCTATTTACAAAGTACACGAATTCATAATAATAGCTAGTACACAATTACACGTAACTTACGTGAGCTGCAAATTATCCGGATTGTCACATAGCAATCGTTCTTCATGGCTAACGGAAGGAAAGAGAATGTCCTCCAAAGAACAGCAAACTTCTTCACCAGCCCAAGTTACAGCTCGATGTGAAATCTTCAAGGTGAGTCTATTGATGGTGAACTCGATGTCATGCTTCAAACCTTGTACAAAGTTTTCCCTCATCCTGTAGCAACAAATCTGTCTTTGTAAACTAATGGTTTTGTTTTTCAATGTATCAGATTAGTCTGTGTAAGAGAGTAGCCCGTAGCCCAAGACTCAATCGTCTTAAAAGCAACAAACGGTGAAAATAAGAGCATTTGGGCCTAACTATTCCCTCTACCAAATCATAAAATGTGAGTTAGACTGCTGTGACCACCCCTAATAGGCACATTAAACTTATCTGCGTGTACGACAATCAAAAGAAAACCTCCATAGAAAAGCTGACGTGGTGGGAGTGCTTGTATCTTACGAGGCAGCCATATGTCATCAAGCACTCACTGCCACCAAGTTCAGTCAACTTGAGCTGATCAGACAGCCCTTCTGGGGACTATAATACCTCAAAGCATTTTAGCTACAGAAAACATAATTATAGCAAAAATGATTTTTTACAAGTGTCTCACTCTTTGGTAAATCCTAAAGAGACATCATCGCGGGAGACTTTGTGAACATGACCTTGGTACTTCTTCCGTCCAGCTTCGAAGGTCGGTATGGCATATAACTTGTCACCCCGCAGCACTGATGGCCTATTCTCAGCTAGTCCTGGTACCTAAATAGCAACAGATTCTTATTGGCTGCTTATAGACCTTGTAACTAACAGCCAATCATCCTATTAGACAGGGATTTGGATTTAAAATAGAAACAGGTATTATTAAAAAGAGGGTTGATTGAGTAAAATAATTTTATTATATAATATATATATAATATTATATATAATTATATATATATATTATATATGATTTATATATAATATAAATTATATATAAATTATATACAATTTATATTATATATAATTTTATTATATATATATAATATTTGTATTCTTACATACTGCCTTTTGCACACTGACCAGGTGACCAGAACATAAGGTGTACACTTGTATTTATAAACACTGACCAATGTACACAGCTTGTACTATAGACATTGACCAGTGTACACGGTGTACACAGTGTACACTAGTGTACAGGTCATACATTTCCAGGCACAAATATACAAACAGACTACACTATTTATATTACTGCAGATGTTTGATATACAGAGCATACATTTAAAGGTTGTCAACTCAGCTTAATACGGTGGACAAACAACAATTGAACAGTTGGACTATGAAAGACATAATGATCAGTTGGTTCTTTACTGAACTTGTTTCAAGGAAACACTAACCTCGAGCTTGAGAAGACCGCTATAGCCTTCCTTTCTCATCTCGGCACCAAGAATGGTGTAGCGCTCTATGTCTATTTCCATCTGGTGCTCCTCCAAGTGCAGCAATTTGTTGAAGTAGTCAGAGTAGTTACTGAAGTCGAGTCTGTTGAGATTCAGCTTCTTCCTACAAGTTATCTTAGTGATTCAGGTCGCAGAAATTTCTTGCTAGCCATTCACTTTGTTTCACCATAGATTGATCAACATACATGGGTGAGTATTTGTCATTAGACTTATCTGTTGTACATAGAACCTTTCCTAAGAATCAATATACATGGGTGAGTATTTGTCATTAGACTCATCTGTTGTATATAGAACCTTTCCTAAGTATCAATATACATGGGTGAGTATTTGTCATTAGACTCATCTGTTGTACATAGAACCTTACCTAAGTACCAATATACATGGGTGAGTATTTGTCATTAGACTCATCTGTTGTACATAGAACCTTACCTAAGTATCAATATACATGGGTGAGTATTTGTCATTAGACTCATCTGTTGTACATAGAACCTTTCCTTAATATCAATTTACATGAATGAGTATTTGTCATTACACTTATCTGTTGTACATAGAACCTTTCCTAAGTATCAATATACATGAATGAGTATTTGTTATTAGACTAGGATCAGACATGATAAATTTTATTCACCTTCTTAGATGTGTCTTTCTAGTTGCAAAATTGAATTACCACTAGCTAACTATATGGGACCAAGTGCATATTTTATTGTTTAGTTTTTAGCTGTTATCCACTAGCTATATTTAAAATACAAGCATGATTTGTTTTATTGGCTAAAAAACTATTTTTCTTTTCATTCTAAGTAAATTCTAGTTGGATGACCTCTTTTCAGTTTGCAAACTAATTTGTACTTTAGTTGATTTTGAGATCAATTCAGGGTCAGATGCCTTTTCTGTCATTACCAGAGGCCTTTTCTAAGATTGGTCCTCAACCTGTTGTACACAAGTCAGTCACTTTAGACCACTAAGTCATGACTGACTCCTTCCTTGCTAAAAAACTGCATTTTAATATCACTTGGCGGGAAATATGCCAAAACTATTGTTCTAGAAAATACATTCTTCTTTCATGTTATTACCAAAATAGTTTATCAACATATCAAAACTACAGTACAATTTATCATAGTTAATGTGCAAAATAGTCATTCAGAGGTCAGATAGGGCATTTTGCACAATGGTTTTAGAATCTATACTATCACATTGGTTTGCCTGACTCGATAATACTATGAGAATTTCGCAAAGAAACAGACAGAGGTTACAGCGTCATCAGACCGACTGTGAAAAGGTTTCAACTACTCTTTAAACCCACATCAGGTTACTAATAGTTTTTACTGCCATACCCTACTAATTATGCTAATACTGACTAGACGAAACTGAACGGACAGGTTGCAGACAGAATGCTACTTGAAATGTAGAGCTGTGTACTCACATCATGCGCCTCACAACATATAATGAACATCACATTGTACATCTGAAATTGCAAAACAACACTAGCACCTTTTTGATTTCTATGTGTCATGATTCCGGTTAAATTCATATTTTGCGCAGTAACATCAAAATAGGCATCTGTTCCTCCAGTATTCAAAGTGGTAATATAATACTAGTCAATACTATAATTAAGTCAATTTATTCAAAAATGCAAGAGCCAAACTTATTTAATAAATTATAATACTCACAATATATCTTCCTCTGGAGTGGGCACACGCAGCAGACCGCGAATATTGGGAGGAATGAAATAGTCATCAGGACGAAGGGGCATCACCAAATGGCTGTTACTCCTGAAATACACACGACTCTAATACATACACACGACCCTTTGAAACAAACAGATAGTATGCTGGATGACAATATTCAAAAATCTGCAACAACTATAATGTTGGTTCTTTCTTTTTACTAAATAAAGCTACTTTATTTAAACATCAAAAATTAGTAGTAATGAAAAATGGCAAATTACACAAAGAGGATAACTCCAACTAAAAACTTAGTTGTTAAAGGGCCGATCAATATTGATTGATGAAACATGAGTTGTGTGATGACTGAATAGCTATTAGTAGATATAGCTGTTGAGCCTTCAGCCACTCACTGGAAAAAAACAAACAAGACAGCTTGTCATCTTTTTATCAGGCCATAGTTGAGTGCTTAAGTCAGAATCATTGACTACATTTTTGACAGGATGGATGAACAGCTGTTAACTCATCATAATTTCTTTCTTAAGATTTGGTTCACTTAAGTATTCACTATTTAGGTGCATAACCAAACCTTATGAGTAAAATGTGTGCATGGTGACCCTGCAATGACATTGTGGTCAACGACATTCTTAAGATAAGCTGTTCAGTAGCAGGACTGGGCCATGTAGAACTCTATAACAACTCCAAAAAACACAAAAATTATGTATAAAAATTACATATAAAAATCAAAAAATTTAATCAAAACTAATAGCCAAGTTTCCATTGTTATAAGAAACATGATCTACTTTAATAAATTAAGGCAAAACATATCAGATAAAGTACACATTAAAACTGGGATTAAAACAGACATTTCAACACGTAAGACCATAAGTGATACAACTTGTAAGATAATGCAACTCCATAACCTAAAAATTGTAGCAACTCACTCAAATGTTGGCACAAATTCACTCCTTACAATCTCAAGCCCGTGATCTCTTCGGTTCTTTTTTGGTTTCTTATATGGTATCTTAGGCTGTAGAATATCGAAGAGCTGGAGGTTACTAACAGATGAGATGGCAACCTCTCGCAGAATCTTGAAGTCATCAACATCAAAAATTCGCTTGAATGTAAATATGAGAGGGACAACCTTTCTACCTGGCCAAGCGGGTTTGAAGTTCATCATTACCGTGTGTTCGCCTAACAAAAATAAGTTTTGAATTTGAAATGAAACTGATAAAATTCCGTACAGCTTCACTGTTGCAACAGCCATATCAGCATTGCTCAGAGCAAAAATTTATACACCATTGGTAAAATTCAATTTGGCTTGTAAAAGAAATAGATCACATGCCTGAGAATTTTTTGACGATAAAAATAGTTTGTTTTCAATTAGTAGTTTTATTTTACGATGCCCGCCCATAGAGAATATCTGCTTGTAACTCACCAAACACTGGTATTTCACACGCATCATCACCAGATAAAATAACTTCTGGAATGTCATAGCGTAGATCACAAGCTTTGAATGCAACTGATGAAATTTGTGACAAATTTTTCATGCGGAAGCGGACAATCTGTGAGGACTGATCTTGCATGAGAATGTCTTTACACCCATTAGGTACCTCCTCTCCATCCACCAAAATCCGCACATCTTTTTTGTCTAGCAGTTGCTCTGTCCTAAACATGAAACATCTGATCACATTTTAGGTCATGCGTAAGAGACCTTATCGCTGATGGAAACCTTCCTTTATAGCACTATGTAGACAGATAACTCCTGTAACATATATATATATATGTATATATTTATATATATATGTACGTATATATATTTATATATATATATATATATATTTATGCAGTATATATATATATATTTATTTATGCAGTTCACTAGAAGAGAGTGCTCAATATTAAAATAGAGCATTTATATAAAATATATTAAGAGCTGAAAACTTTAAAAACTGCTTAGCCTACTATACAAATAATATTTAACACAATATTTAATACAAATTTAAATACTGTTTTATATATATATTTCTCAAAGTATGTCTGTGGATATGTGTATCATTCCAGCTATAGATCTTAAAATCTTAATGTTAAAATTTTGCGTACCAATGGATTCACGACGAATGCATCGACAAGTTTCTTATCCGGACGCTCTACCACTGAGCTAGAACACTATAGTGATCAGTTACGTTTTCATATAAAGGATACACCATGCGCAGGCTAATTATTTTAGCTTTGCGTCCACGAGTTACGATGCTCCGGTTCAAAATATTTTGGGACCTAAGTATATGCAACGCGATGCTTATTCGTCTTTTTTCGTTAGGGCTAATTTATTCGGCCCCACAATATCGACAATAATTTATCTCAAATTTAAAATTTGGCGATTTGTGTACTGGTTATATACAGTGGAACCTCGGTTCTCGAACGCTTTGTTTCTCGACTAACTCAATTTTCGACCAAAGATTTTGAGATTTGTTCATCTCGGAGCTCGAACATAAATTCGGTTCTCTACCAAACCGGAGCATGCGCATTGGAATTAGAACAGCTCCGGAAACAGTGTAGAAACATTCGTTAACAAACGAAGAAGCATTTTACGCTTCATAAATTCTTTACAAAAAGTGAAGAATCATCTGGGACGACGTCTCCTCTACCGAAGAAATTTGCTAGGGAAATAACCTTTCAACTCAAGTTACCCTAAATTGTTTTGGAGGAAGATTATCCTTTAAAGATGTGAAGTAAACTTGCCATTGCGGTTTATATTTTCTTTTTGCAACGATTTTTGATGTAACTGATCTGTTGCATTTTTTGCTGTTTCATTATCAATTTCTGCAGTATTGTATCTTAACCTTTAATGTTTTTGATATTTTAAGAGCCAATCATACGAAATGTTTACTTTTGTTTTCTTTTTCTATCATCATAAATAGAGATCCAAATATTAAAATTAAACACGATTTATATCTACCCATTTTTATTTATAGTATGCAGTATACGGTACATTTTATGGTGTAAAATGTTGAAAAATACTTTACCGAAGTTGTTTTCTCGCCTTGGAACGGATTAAAATTTACATAAATTTATTCTAACGGGAAAAAATTGTTTCGGATCTTAAACAACTCGGTTTTCGAACAACCTTCTGGAACGGATTATGTTCAAGAATAGAGGTTCCACTGTACGTTATTAAAAGATATACTGTACGTCGCTAAAAGTTAAGAAATTTTAAATTTACAGTGGTTTGAAAACCTTTACAGTCGTTTTATTTATTTTTAATTTAGTTGTCCTGCACAAGACTTTTTCCTCATGATATGAAGTTTGAAAGTTACAGTTGTTTGAAAAAGTTTGAAAACCTTTACAGTTTTTTTTATTTTCTCGCTTATTTTATCTCAACTACACAAAACACTTTTCTCATGATATGTAGTTTGAAAGTCAGAATGGCAAATGTTATTATATGTTAAATACAAATCAATTTCCTGTCCAAAGATTTTTTATTACCCGGGCAACGCCGGGTAGCACAGCTAGTATATATATATATATACATATATATATACACATGTATATATATATACATGTATATATATATATATATATCTACTATATAAACGGCAATCGTTGTCTGTCTGTGTGATTGAGTGTCCGCCTTATAGAGTACCATACTTTTCGAACTATTAGCCGCTACTAGGTATTTAGGGCGCATTAACGGGAATACCCAGTTAGTACAAGCCTCTATACATAACCTATTCATCGTTTTTACACAAAAATCACGTCATCTCTAGTTAGCGCGTCTCTTTACGGTGCCCAACGACGCTGGTGCGTTTGAAACAGCAAAGTTGCTGCCGTGTTAAAATGCACCGTCCTGAGTTCTGCGACCTATACAAAGGTGCCTATACAGCTATACAAATGTACTAATCATTAAATAAAATAAATTAATGAATAGTAATTTACATGCGATTAATATTTACTGCCAACGTGTACCGAGAAGGTCACGCGAACGTTGGCTTCTTGCGGTCACTGGAAAAAACGCAATTCTCACCTACTAAATTTCTACATAAGAAAAAGGTAAGGACTTCTTATTCAATGTTGTATTGTCTCTGAATTGCCACATTTTCACTACATAACCCTTTCACTTGCGTCCATGTACAAATTTAGCTATTGGCCTACTGCCAGCTATTTTGCCGATATTGCTTAATATGTATACAATATATTTTCAATTTCAAACTCCATCTAGAACGTTTGTTTTGGTTATATATTTCATTTTGCCAACATGTTAACAAGCACTGCTATACAAAAAATTTGTTGTATCTATACTTTGTGCATTGATGAAGCGATGTGAAGCTACAAAGCAAAACGATTCTCTACATTTTTCCTGATATTGCTTTTTAATTATCTGTGTAATCACAAAAATCTAAATCGGCTATAATGTCATCAACATAAGTAGTTATTTGTTTTCTAATTCAGACGCCTTTGATGAACTTACACAAAAATGTTCGTTTTTAAGTTGGGAATCCCCAAACGAAGATTAAAATATTAAACTTTTGGCTAATTTTATAGAGAAATGTTAGGACAAAACTGTCACTACCATAAAAGTCCTAAAGATCGTTGGTCATGTTATCAACGAATAATAAAATTCAGTTACTAGCAATTGCTGGGAAAGTCGCAAAAATGTGTGTACGGCGGTTGATCATAGGAAACGCATAAATGAGTCTACTTCGGTAAAAGGGTTGAAAACATTGGATTTGCCACTGTTTGTGATAGTAAACTTGTTTATTTCCTTCTGAGTTACTTTTGCTTTTTTCCAGCTACGAGTGCTACAGAACTACAGCTACTACAGAACTTGCACATGTACTGCTACTGCGTTTTACCTACTAAATTTCTACATCGAAAAGGTTAGTACGTTTTATTCAATGTTGTATTGCCTATGAATCGCCACACCTCAACTACTTAATAACGTTGGATTTGCCACTGTTTGTGATAGTTGGACGAGTTCATTTCCTTCAGCAGCTGAGTTACTAATTTTTTCCAGCTACGAGTAGGCCTACTGTAACTTACTACTACAGAACTTGCACGAGTACTTCGAGGGTTGCGATAGGCGATGGTGAAAAGAAAGAGAGCAGCCGGTATCGACTTACTGTCACCCTGCTTTAGCCATGACCAGCTGTACGTCGCCTGCTAAAAAGTAGACACAAGCCGAAAACTGTTTGTTCATACACCTGACAGAAAAACAAAAGATGTTGTCTATCTGCAAGTTGTGCTATTGTTATGTCATGCCATGTTCTTTATGTTCTGCTATACCACAAGCAGCATTTTCTAACATATTTTTCAGTATATATATATATATACTGAAAAATATGTTAGATACAGCATTAGCACCTTACAATAATAAAACATAACGCCAACAGGATAGCCTTTTTATGGGATACAATAAGGATAAAGAATGCATGAAAATATATATATATATATTTTTTTTTTCATGCATTCGTTATCCTTATTGTATCCCATAAAAAGGCTATCCTGTTGGCGTTATGTTTTATTATTGTAAGGTGCTAATGCTGTATCTGCCTTGACATTATACCGTCTGTGCAGTTATACATATAAATTTTATCGACACAACCTCATTACTGTTTGTATATACCATGTCAAAACACAGGCTATAGACGAAAAACTGGTGAGCTATGATTAGTGTTTTAAGCATGTATTCTCCATTCAATAAATGCTGGTGATAGCAAAATATTTTGTATAATTTTTTAGAAAAAGCAAAACTTTTCAATACTGCCAGTTTGAAGAACTTCAGTTTGCCTAGCAATGTCAATTTCATCATCAGTTCTCTGTACACAAATAGGGCAATGCCGATTTGAGTGGTTTGAGACTGATGCATTGTAGACTAGCTGTAAAACGTATTGCAGATTTCCATTGGTCTCTCAACATTATTGACATATATGTCTGCATATGTGTATGCATAGTGTGATCGGGGCAAAAAATTTCAGTAGACTGCATATTTGGAGTTGTTTTACAGTATGAAAGACAACTCTCAATAAACCTCTTGCTGTACATGAATCTGTTCCCGTGGACGGGTAATGCAGCTAGCGGTTTGGGGTCGTGGCGTCACTCAGGGATGCACGGGAGACCTTTTTCGCCCCGAGTGCAGCGAGACTATCCAGGCGTGGCTTTCTGGATAAATGAGTTGGCGAGTGCGAGGCGATTGATTGCGAAGCGATTGAGTGCTAGGCGATTGATTGCGAGGTGATTGATTGCGAGTGCGAGGCGATTTGTTGAGAGTGCGAGGCGATTGGTTGTGAGTGCGAGGCGATCGATTGCAAGGCGAGTGCGAGGCAAGTGATTGCGAGGCGATTGATGGCGAGGCGGGCCGATTGATTGCGAGTGCGAAGCGATTGATTGCAAGGCGAGTGCAAGAGCGCGATTGTCAACTGCGAGGCGAGTAAAGACTGGTCAGCCAAGGCGGGGGCTCGGCGGCAGAAGTGC
The DNA here is from genome assembly GCF_963576615.1 of Watersipora subatra. Classification (NCBI taxonomy): domain Eukaryota; kingdom Metazoa; phylum Bryozoa; class Gymnolaemata; order Cheilostomatida; family Watersiporidae; genus Watersipora; species Watersipora subatra. The sequence continues at coordinate 54,546,115 of NC_088710.1, read as the reverse complement.
GCGATCGTCAACTGCAAATATAAACGGGTATGGACGGACGCATGAATCTAGACACATGAATCTAGAATATTTACTAGATTTAATACGCATCAAGCTGTAAAACACATTGCAGATTTCCATTATTCTCCCCAACATTATTGACATGTTATATGTGTATGCATATTCAGGGCAACAATTTCAGTAGACAATTTACATAATAATACATCAGGGCAACAATTTCAGTAGACTGCATATTTGGAGTTGTTATACAGTATGAAAGACAACTCTCAATAAACCTTATGCTGCGCGTGAATCTGTTCCTGTCGGCGGGTAATGCAGCTAGTATATATATATACATGTATATATATATACATGTATATATATATAGGATGATCCATTACGCCTGTGGGCATTACATGAATATTTACTAATATAAAAAATTACCAATAAAAAAATTGTTTTTTCCCTTTTTGGCCTTCCTTTTTCTCAACTAAAATGAAACCAGGAAGTAGCCACAATTCACTATGATGATGTTTGCGTGAGTCTATCTAATAAAACTTTAATTCTATTGAAATACAAAAAAAATAAAAAGCATAAACAATTACAAAATTACTCCGATTTAAAGTAGTACTTTATGGAGTTAATTCATTAGTTTTAACATAACAATCGCAATATTTCTGGTTACTAATTGGCTCTTTAAAACATTCTTGTAAAAACCAGTAAAACCGGTGTGTTGAAACCTATTAATAACACCCTCAAATTCAAGACAAACTTATGATGAAATAGTTCATCTGCTGAGTTTCGTGTTAGTTGAACTTTTGTTTTTTTTTTCTAATTTTGACATCGAATCACATTGAAAATGTATAGAACTCTGGCCTCAGAAGTAACAGTGGTACTGACCTGGTTGAGTGAGGAGGAGAGATAAGATTAACTCTGTGCTGTAGGCCGACTTCATGCTGCGTGAGAAGCGCTGCCGGAATCTGAACCTCACATAGATCGCAGTAAGTTAATGTAGGAGCAGAGCATTTCTCAATGGTCAGCGTGGTCATATTCACTACTTTTGTTTTGTCTTGCTTTAGGTGTCTTTTGACTTCAGCTATGTCAGCTGACTTGAAGTCGCAGCCTGGGAAGGAACACGTTGGGAGGCCATTCTAAAAGGAGTAATTGAATGAAATCGGTATTCATTACTTTCTTGATAAAATTAAGCGAATTTTGATTCTGTTTGTAATGTGCGTTTAATATCACATGTTATTTGCTAAGATAATAATTGTTCTGAATGGACTCGGTGTAATTAGTAGGTCCATCTCTAGCATTTACTATTTTACTAAAATGCTTAGGTAAGTTGGAATAGAATTCTGGATAAAACCTCCACCAGCCAATCCAAGAGTCAGCCAGTTGAAAACCTTTTAATACTCAGACAAGGAAAAAAATATATTTTTGGCTCTTAGCCTTTCCAAACTGTTTCACACTATGTAGGACCCTAAGACTAAATATCGCTGTTGTTTACTCAGCTATAGCTTAAGTTCATGACAGTAAGATATACGCATGTTAACCTGGTTAGTTGCAGAAGAACTCGTCAGCACTTGTCAACAAATACTACAGAACCTGAAGTATTTTATATATATATACAACTATGACCTAGTTATGCATTTTTTATATTGCAAGTATGACCTAGTTATGTATTTTATATATAGACAACTATGACCTAGTTATGCATTTTATATATTACAACTATGACCTTGTTACCCATTTTTACATTGCAAATATGACCTAGTTACACATTTTATATATTACAAGTATGACCTAGTTACACTTTTTATATATTACAAGTATGACTTAGTCACACATTTTATATTACAAGGGTGATCTAGTTGGACATTTTATATTGTAAAAGCAAAACTGCAGCTTTATATCTGTTGGTAAATAGTGTGGCCGAAACAGTTATAGACCTAGTTATTTTTCTCTATGATAAGCAAACACATTTTTGACACTATTATCAACATACGTAATTATTATTAAACATATTTATTAAAGACAAGTAAATAATAAATATCTTTGTAACTTTTAGGTCTGAAAATTTGCATTGCAATCACATATAAATGGATCCAAGCTTAGACTAAACTATTTGCTGTCTGCTTTATTCTTGTTATAATAAACTAGCAGTAAGCCCAGGGATGTCCGCGAGTCCTTTCAGTTTTAATCAGACAGGTGGGTGTTTAACACTTTGAAGCCTCGACCTGAGATGATTTGAAATATGTTTGTCACCTAATCTTACAAACCAGTAAACTCGGATTCGAAGTTTGCCTTTGTTTTCATGTACTTCCGATTTTGTGAAAATTATGAAGTTTTGGGGCTTTGCATGGTATAGGAATTTACTATAATTCGAAAATTTTAAGTTGATTGGACAATTAGCCTTTCAGATATAGCAAAAATACTGACGACATCTCTATCTGAGCAATAAATTAAAAATGGCTGCCAATGGAACCCAAGTTCTGTTTGCGATTAGTGACTTCTGGCTTACGTAGAATTACAAAATTCTAAAGACATTGTGAAGTATATGTTTTAAGTGTAATTCCGAAATTTCAAGTTGAATGGACTCCAGTATCATTTCTTAAGATATTGCCAAAATAAGGACACTTTTAATAGGCTGAGAAAGAAAAAGTGGCTGCCAACAGAACTTTAGTTTTTTTTTACATCCATTTTACGTGGCATTACTAAACTTTGATCACTTTATGGAGCGTATACTGTTAACATAATTCATAAGCTTTAAGCCGATTGAACGATTAAATCTAGATAAAATGCTGAAATACCGAGGACTTTTAAAAATGATAAATTGCTGTCGTCAGTTTCTAAGAATATACTGATTGAAATTCTTAGTAATGAAATAGGCAATCTAACTGAAAAGCAAACTAAATAGCTTTTTCCTCAGCAAAAAAAGCTTTACACTAAAACTATTTGTTTTTTCTATTCATAAAATATGCACACTCCATCAAACTCGGTTTACACAAACCATTATATTTCTTCAGTTACCTTTAAAACATCACCCGTTTGAAGAGTGTGAAAAAAACTACTTGCTATATTTTATTTCTGTTTTTTTCTCTGTTGAGTTCTACAGCTTGGAGCTTCAATATGAAATTCAGTTCAATTTTAAGTACATTCGCAGTAGATTGAAAGTGTTAATACTGTCTAGGATCAGTTGGCTTGCTTGTGTATACAAGACGATTGAAAGTGTCAAAAGGCATGTTCTCAGAAACCAGATAAAATTTATAAACCAAATATTCTTAATATTCTTAGCAACCTGGTAAAAAGCATGGAGTATGTGTATAAAGTTGGAGTCGAATCTGCTAAAAGATTGGAAGGGCATACTGTTCACAGAGACTAACAGACAGACACAATGACCAAGTATAATTTATAAACATAGATTATGCAACGATTTTCCTAACTGGGCTTGGAGTGAGTTCAGGGCCTTGTTTGCGTTTCATTAATGCAACTTTTACGAGATTTTCATTTTCATCCTCATTTTATTGGACAATTTCTAACACTTTGCACCAAAATTCTTCAAAAATATAGCTCTTGTCCTTGACTTTTCAGAAGATTATGGATACACTCACGACAGATGTGATGTTTTGAATCTCTTCTTCGAGTTGTTGCTCATGGCACACAGACAGTTGATGTCGACCGAGGCCGTGAGCGTTAGCAAAGCCTCTCTGGCATATCTCACACACATGGCATTCACTTTCAGAACGAGATCTGAAGACAAAAAGAAGCGGCAGACGTCCTGCGATCTCTCCGATGAAGAATGACTTAAAGGTGAGAGTCCAGCCACTCATGTAGTAGAAAAATGACTTCTGTTTTAAGTATCTCATGACCTCATCAAAGGCGAACCTACAAAATTGTTCGACTATAAATGATACTATAGACTACCATTTCGTTTAGACATTCCAACACGCAATGGCTTGCTTTCTAGTCAATGTATAGCCTCAGATTCTCAGAAATCGTTGTCAGCCTTTTCGGCGTCCAACTGCAAAGTTTCAAAGAAATATAAGCACAAGATCTTATGTTACAAAATGTGAAGAAGTGGCAACACGCAAAGATGTAATTCACCTCCTTGGTGTACGTAAATAGCTTGCACATTGCTAAAAAATTCTGAATCATTTCAGCAGAAAATGTAGTTTCAAGGAGTTGTGCATCCTTATGTTTATATAGTTTCATACACATATAGCTCTCTATGTTAATATGTATACAGCGTTGCGTAACTCCACAGGCTTGTACAAACAAGACTATGTAATTCGATAGAGCTGTGCAGCATCCTGTAACCATGCGACTTCATACAAGGATGTGGTTATATGTTACTAAATGCATGGCTTTATGTAGAGCTTCATGAAGCAATGTAATATCCTATAACTAGGCATCATGTTGATATACTATGTGATTACAATTACATGATCTGGTGGGGTTTGGTGGCATCTAACATGTTCTGATTAATCAGTGCCATCTAAGAGTCGACTATCTAAACATCACACGGTATGCAATATTGTAAGTTTTATTATTTGGAAACTTTAAAAAGCCACACAGTAATACTGTAAAGCAACAAATATTGATCCGTATATATGTATATAGAGATCAATATTTATATATATATATATAAATAATTATGTAAAATAGTTGTACTTAACTTGCCACTACTGGCAATTTCATGACATCTTCTGTCCGAAGACAGAAGAAGTCATGAAACTGCCAGTAGCTGCAAATTAAGTATAACTATTTTACATGACTATTACTATTCGCTCCAATTTCTTGTAGAGCTATTTTATTTTGGTATTACTTTACTGTATTATTTTATAATATAGTAGAACCTTAGTTGTAATTATATATATACCGTAAAACCTTTATTTGAACGCCACTATCCAAGAAGGGTTGAAAAATACGGTGTCACCCTTTAATTGAACACCACACGATCTCTATTTGCCTGCCACTTTGACATTCTTTGATCTTTACGAACCCATAATGGAAAGTGATCAGTAGAAAAGTGTCCACAAAATGGTACTAATAAAGACTCGGTTATATTAATAACAATTAATTCTTTCGTTGTTGCCATGATTTTAGTGACGGTATACCTGAGAATATCACCCGTCACAATCATCAGAACTACACTCTGATTCAAAGTTACTAAGGTCGAAACCCTATCCATTGTTTTCAGATTCCTCCATAATGTGGTTTAGGCCTACAATCTTACCTGAAGAGACTTTAAAGCATTTTGACGAACAGTGAGATACTCTTCAGGAACACTGTACAACGTAATAGCAGCTATTATTATGAAATATTCTAGCTTGAAAACCTTAAAAACATCTTTAAAAACTAAAAACGTCATGTCCATTTTCTAACTCCTAAGCTTCATCGTTTTTAAAAAAAACAATATAGCAATACTTAATAACAGCATCACACTAATATGTTATAATCAAAATAGTTTCTTGTTTAACTCAGTTTACTACTTCGATGTATATGAAAAATGGTTTAGAAAAAATGCTGAGGCCGTCAATATTAATGTCGATTCACTCGAAAAAAAATGAAAAATCTAGGTGACATTAGCATCGCTTTGCCCGTAAAATTGTTAAATTTGGCTTCAGAACATCTGACGAGCAAGTCAATAAATACAGAGCCCCCTTTATTTGAACGCTACCTCTAATTAAACGCCACTATAATAGGGGAAGGGTTGAAAAATAAAACGCCATGGCTTTCAAATAGAGGTTTTACGATCTATATAAACAAATACAATGTATAACGATATTGCTAATAATGCAGCTGAGATGAGCAACATTGGGAGCAGCGAACCGTATCTACAAACTTACTCATTAGAATCCAGATTGAGATAGTACTCATAGAAAGTTGACTTAGCAAGACTGAGGCCATCGCTAACATTGTGCTCGTCATTGAAGCCAAGGAGAACTGTATTAGCAAACTCTCTCAGGGTCTTGGCTCTTTTTTCTGCCATTGTTTCCTTCTCAAATCACCAGCATGGAATGACTGCTTCCTGATTTGCCGTAAGCTTTTAGGAAAGATAATATATAAATTATTTTGGTAATTCATGTAATGCTAGAATGCTGGCATGTAATATTGATCTGGCCTTAACCTCAGTCCATAGCTTGTACAGAAACATGCACATTAAGATCTTAGCTGTACAGATATACATAGTCTACAATGTTTTCGAGTTGAGGGTAACTGGATCAAAGAGGTTGGTGAAATCAGGTGAAGTATGAAACAGAGAAAGTTTTCAGCAAATGAAGTGAAACGTGAGATGCTACCTATTACATACAACACTAACGTTTAGTCTAGTTAATACAAGCTATCCAGTGCGTGACACGTCAATGTAGGTGTTTCCGAAATTTCTAAGATAGGGAAACAAGCCATAAGTTTTCACCTATTACAATTCGATAGCAAAGCCCAGCGTGTTCACAATGGAGAGAAGACCATCCGCAACATATTGTTGACTTTCTCTTGTACTGATTCAGCTTGCTATGATCGTATTGTTATGACAAAACAACCGTAAAAATGGGTATCTTGTAACTATCGTTTACGATAGATGCAAAAGATTCACTGAACGGTTTGAAAACACTTGCTTCTTCTTTTTGTTCATATTTCTTCTGAAATTATCAGTAGCTAAAGTGTACAGACTGGGAAGGTTCTGCTATCATTACTATTAAAAAGGAAATAAGTAAAAGAGGATTGCAACGTACGCCATGTGTAGGTGACCGAATAACGCTACAAAACACTACTGTAACTATTTGCATTCAAATTGGCGGAACTGTCACTCATGCATGACTAGCTAATAGAATCTGGGTATAGCCATGAGGAGTGTCAAATAAACATCAATATTCATCCAGCGATTACCACAGAGACAGAGTACATCATCAGTGGTAAATGATGGCATAGAGCAGCGCTACTTCGTTCATTAAACATTAGATAGATTGGTTATGTAAACGTTCTTAAATTTCCAATTAGGATGCCACTGCCAGGTGCCTTATTAAAGTAACTAAATACATTCCTCTGTCTGCATTCCCACAAGGTTTAGATGCGATTTTGGCTTGATAAGACACTAAATATTATAATGCTTCCAAAAGCGTTCAAACTACCAGTGTTATAATAATGAGATTAGTCATTTTACAAGTCTTTTTATACAATTGACTCACCTTTTGCCTTCAGCGAGCAAGAACCTTTCTGTCTATAGCGCTGTTACATCAGCCACAAGTGCTCCGTGTTACTAGTCAGCTGCCCTCACTATTATAGCCCGTGATTGCGATATGTCTGAAAACTTACATGTGGAAAATCCACGAAGGGGATTCCCATTTCCCTAGTCCTGTTCCCAACTACAAGATGCATAGCTAGTCAACCGCCAGCGACCACTGCCAATGACTGCTTGCTCCGCGTCATTGGACTCGTTCACAATTATCCATCCCTGCTATTGAGTCTTTTGTTCAAATAGTCAAGTTTAGGCTATTGTTGGGCATCAAACAAAAGCAACTATCCAACGAATAAGCAGTCACTGAGCTGAGTAACAACTCCTGTGCTGTAGGGTGCAATATGCTTTGCTTTTAAGCTTATTGTCTTATTGCTTTTAAGCTGTTACATAATCGATGATGTAATAGAGTAAACACGTTTGCCAGCCAGCAGACCCCCAGCAGATTAAGATGCAGATAGTGAACTTTAGATAATGCATTATCAGATAGAATTGAGCGGATATGAAACACATGTGTATCTGGTCCTTAGGTTCCATAGCCAAAGTGCAGTACCACAAGCATTCTTGACTTGTCCAATGTATTTCAACAAACATTCACTGAAGCAGTGTGCATAAAGGTGCTTCCGTTTGCTAATATAATCAATAAAAAGCTTCGCTTGTAACAGCAAGCCAAGGAGCCTCTCAGAAAGTAGTTTTTCCAATAAAACCTACAATCTACATCTCGCTGTTCAAGTAGGATTAGGTTTACTGTCGCGACTGATGTAAACCAGTTACAAGAGAGCATGCTGTTGGGTGGAGCTAGGATTTTAAAAATAGAAACTTTTTAGATCTCTAATAAAAAAGTCTTGAACTATATGTAGTTGTTTAATTGCTTGAATGCTTTTTAACTAAATGAGAGGAGTTTGCTCTGTTTTAGTTAAAACTAGCATGATACTCTCAACCGTAACAGACTAAGTGACCCTCAACTGTAATAGACTAAGTGACTCTTAGCCGTAATAGACTAAGTGACTCTCAACCGTAATAGACTAAGTGACTCTCGACTGTAATAGATGAAGGGAAAATGGTCGGTACAACTCGCGATCTGCCTTATTAACCTCGAGCTAAGGTAGTAAGAGATTTGGAGACCTAAACCTTGCAAAACTTCATAAGTAGATACACTTGTATCTATCAGGTAATTGATTCAACCTCTAGCAAACAAACCACATCCCCTCATACACAGGTGACAGAACCTATTACAAGTCAAGTATAAAGTGTTATCATTCTAGCTTAGACTGAAATCCTCTTAAGTCGAACAACTATAAAATACAACAAAGAAATCTACAAATGATGTAGGCCAAAGCATGAGATGATCTACCAACAGGGCATTCGAATTATATGTAATTCAGTTGTCTTCCCTAAAAAGTGAAAGGATAACTCCGAAAGATTCTCTAGTATTGGTTGTAGCTAGACACTAGCTAAATTTGGACAAAAAATATTGCACTCAATTTTGATATTGGTATACTGTTCCTTTTATTTCATTTTTTTATAATATACAGTAAATAAACAGTTAGTGAAATCTCAGAAACTAAACTTAAAACTTTAAACAGGCAAAGCTTAATTTTATTCATCTCTCAAATGAGCTGTAACTAACATTCCTCAGAACCAAACAGAGACTGATTTGCTTTGGTGACAGGTTTGGGTTATATTGTCAATTACTGTGCACCCATCATCTTTATGAAAGCTAAACTAACTTCATGCTGAAATCAACTCATAATATACATCGTAGTATATTTTTATCGCTAGCGTTCAATCGCTGTTTCGGCAGCGGTCTCTACTGAGAGTTTATTAATGAGTTATTACTGTAAAATAGTAAATATGTATAAATTTCTATTAGCATTAGTAATAATCTATAAAAAGGATGTTTGTTGTTACACGCCAAAAAAATTAAAAGACAGAAATCAGGAAATATTGAATAAGTAAAACAAATGCGCTTTACCTATAGCGTTGCATCTTACCTTGATTGAAGATGAACAAATATAGCCAGCGAAAAATTTTTGTCCATCAAGCGCTGAGCTTGTACAAACAGCATTTTTTATCGGTAAACCTCCATTTACGTGTTACCATCCAGTAACGGTTTTAGATATAGCTTGTCAACAATAGTTTCAAGCAATAAAAGCTTCCTAGCCTTGAATACTGCTGCCAAAACATGACGCAGTGCAAGTTTAACATCTGATGATGAATAATGATCATCATCAGATGAAATACTCATGGGGTCGGGTCAACATTTTATTTTAAGTTTCCTGATCCTTGTCAACCGTAACCTCAAATATTAGATTTTTAACATAGAAGTGCTGTAGAATGTCAAGGTGGCTTAGTGGTAGCATCTTTGACTATCAACCACGGGGTTGGTGGTTCGAATCCTGCTTAATTCCAATGTGACAAAAAGCTCTCAGCAAGCTTTCAACTCTAAATTGTTAGGTCTTTTGGGTCTTAACCATTACTTGGAGGCGCCCGTGTACCACAGTGACATTGTGGACACATTAAAGATCCAACTCTGTTCTTCACCATTGGGCAAGTTAAATGGCTATCTGGCTTTGTCAGACTAGACCTGTTGTGAAATGTATCCCTTCAGGTTAATCTGACAGTCCCAGAAGTGATAGATACTCAGAACAGGTTCACCTCTACTCCACCATACTGCTTGATCCAAGCTTGCATCTTCTAAGATGGAAGTCATTGTCAATTTCAATGAATAGCTAGAACAAAAGTGCTTTTACGGTAGATGGAATCTGATTGTAGTAAAAACTGCATTTGTATGAGAACTTGAGAAAAATATAATATGAGACATCACATCATGATTCTAGTTTCCACTGACAGGGTTTTCGTACACATTCTGAAGAGTCGTAAGATTCTGAAACAGTTGAATCGAACATTTATCTTGGCTCTCCTCTTTAACCTAGGAGTGATAGTCAGCAAACGAGATATAATATGGAGAGGCAGCATTCTGTTAAGTGTAGTCATGTCAAAACATAGTTGTTACATCTAACAAGCTGTGCTGTCGTTTAACAAATCTATGTATATATAAATCTCAAAGTGTGTGTGCGCGTGTGTGTGTGTGTGTAGTCATGTCGAAACATAGTTGTGTGTTTCGGTTTGTTTAGCTATAACTGTTAAAATCTAGGAATGACATATCCATTTCATGCTGGATTTGATCTTGGAACCTCCCGCTCACCAGGCAAATATCTTACCGATACCCAAATCTCACGGCTCATATTAGTAAGTATAGAAATACGGATAGTAGGTACTCAAATTAGTTTTTGGCAACGTGCCAGGCTAATGGCGAGCAACTACAATACCTGCAACTATTTATAAGCTTTTTTCTTATACCCGTGTAACATCGGGCATTTGGCAAGTTGACTTATATAACTGAATCAGAGCTTTGTGACAGGTATTGTATAGGTAGTCACATTTGTAAAAATATTTCAAAGCTTATTGGTAGAACAAATTTCAGATGAGAGATAAATTTAATGAATTCCAAAACTATTAACAGTCTCCTTTGTAGTATATGAGCACATTCTTGAAGGCAGCCTTTTTATCTGTACTTTTATAACATGTACTTAAATAACCTTTTTGCATTTCTAGCAGTGCAATTTCAACAAACAATTATTTTGAGTTGATACGAGTTTAGTACGTCGAGATTATATAATATGAATGCAGAACCGGTGCTAACGATGCTAGATCACACTTTTAAATATGAGAGTGCATAAAGCAAACACAAGTAGAGTTTTATGATTATAAATTGTTTGCATAACGCATTGTATTTAAAGTAATAAAACCATAAAAATATAATCTGAAGTGGCAACAAACAGCAAATACAAAAATGTATTATATGAAATGACCCGTAGTCAGTACAAAAAACCGTAAAAATATCAAGTGTCTGCCGTTATCATGGATAAGATACATTCTTACATGACATGTGAGTGTGTAACGCAGGTAAACATACCCATACATTGACATATGTTAAAATCAAACTCCTCAATACTTGCACACACTTCCTTAGCAAAGATAACAGCTTTAGTCTAAAGAAAATTGCACATGTATTTATAAATCAGCAAGTGTAAAAAGATGAATGGATATGAGGAATGTATGAGACAGTTGGGAAAATTGTAACGGAGCAAAAGAGGTGAAAATCCGTTAATGCAGAGGAACAATCTTTAGACCTGAGTCAAGATCATCGATTATGGCAATGCTGAGAACGGTTACTATACTCTCACTAGTCTTCTAGAATAGAATACCCTGTTGAACATAGCCAGTGGGGCTACAAAATATACCGTAGGTGACCGCACACGCAAAGGTTAGTTTTTCAAAACCAGCAACGTAAATGTTTGATTGAAATGTCCGAAAAGCCAAACCACGAAAAAATTAGTTGTATAACAAAAAGAACTTTTACAAGTAGTCATTTTGTAGTTAATGGTCAATTATATAATTTATATCTAGATCAATATATTTTATTGAACTAGTGGGCAGTAGGACTAAGTCTGCTGTTTGAATGGGAACGAATCAACTGAACAGTTTTAACTTTGCAAAAGTTTTAGAGTCACAAGTTGGAACAAAATTGACTAGCGGGCAACCGCTGATGGTCTCTAAAACTCAACATTTTTATTCCTCTTGATTGGCAGATGTACTGCAGACATTCTAAGGGTGTATTTGAGATTTGCCACAAAAATATTCATAACCATAGAGATATTCATAACCATAGAGATATTCATGTGTCATAGGCAATTCTACGCTTGATCCAATTTTGACTGATTCTATACATCTTATTTTGCTCCTAAAATCTCAATGCAAATTTTGATAACTTGGAGTGAAAAAGAAGGCAGTTTTAACGTGAAAAAAGACGAGCAATATGTTTGTTTGTCTTTTTGTTTGTAAAGATTGACTTCTTTTCTCAAGTTGTTACAGAAGAGTCAGTGTTAACAGTTTTGGATCAGTGTTAACAGTTTTGGACCAGTCAATGTTAACAGTTTTGGATCAGTCAGCGTAACAGTTTTGGATCAGTGTTGACAGTTTTGGATCAGTCAGTGTTAACAGTTTTGGATCAGTGTTAACAGTTTTGGATCAGTCAGCGTAACAGTTTTGGATCAGTGTTAACAGTTTTGGATCAGTCAGTGTAACAGTTTTGGATCAGTGTTTACAGTTTTGGATCAGTCAGCGTAACAGTTTTGGATCAGTGTTAACAGTTTAGGATCAGTCAGCGTAACAGTTTTAGATCAGTGTTAACAGTTTTGGATCAGTCAGCGTAACAGTTTTAGATATGCAGTTGGTAGCTCAAGAAGGATGAAGGGTTTGTATAAGAGATAAATTCCCTAAGACTGACCAGAGTTTATCATAAAAAAATCAAAACTTCTGATCTTTTCTGATGAAGATGCACTAAACAATTGCAGAGATCGGCATTGAGCAGCTCTCAATTAAGTAAGCCAGTTCCTAGCATTACTGTTGTCTATCCACTCGTGCATAAATGTCAAGAAATAAAAACTAAACTCTTATAAAAGTTATATAAAAATAATATGTCTATTTGTGTGGCGCACAAACGATTGTCTCTAGTGCAAGAGCTACGTTGCACTTGCATGAGCTCGTAAGGGAATTGTCTCATCTTGCAAATTACTCTTTCCTCCTCCACTCTTGGTTGCCCTGCTGCTGATACTCGCTGACACCATTGGCTAAAGCCTCTGCAAGCATCAACATTTAATAATAGCAAACCAAATGCGTCTTAGGCAGTGATTACAATGTAGAAAAGGCTTTTCTATAGTCTCAATGTGATCTACCATGTGGGCTTACTAAGCCTCAATGAGACTTCAGAGCAGAATCCAACTATTGAACATTTTAAAAATTCAATTTTGGAATAAAAATTGTTAGAATCAGTTATCGCGTAAAGCTGCAATGTAAAACTAACCATAGTCAGGGCTGAATATTACTACACTATATTACACGTGTAGTTTCGGTAAGTGTTTATACTTGATAGTAAGCATCATATCATAGTAATACTAGTCTCTCATTGCCATATTTTAATTTTCAATCGCAATTTAAAAAATTCATTTTAAAACAAAAACTGCCCAAAAAGGTTAAAAAATAGGGCAGATAATATATTGACAAAACTGATGTTAAAAATCTTGGAATGCAAGCAAAAGCTCAATTCACATTTCATAAAAAAACTTCGAATACGGATGAACATCTTGTCTGATATAGAATATTTAGTCAACTTGCCTGTCACTCTTCAAGCTGTGCTTTAACAATAAAATCATGGTTTGTCTATACATTTTATTGTAAAACTAAATTTTGAGAGGTCATCGGAAAATAATTAAAATTAGCCTGTGAATTACTGTAACTCTACTGTTTCTCATAATCAAACCTAGACAACTGTTTATGAACTCTTGTTAGATAATTTCTATTCTACTTTTATTAATATCATAACAAGACTTCCCTTCTCACGTATGACACCACAGCTATATGAACTTTTCGTATCGTGAGTAATTAATGAACCACTTTCCTCCATTTTAAAAAAAAAATGAATGACACGAAGTCTTTACATTTTCTAAATATCATGCGACTGCTAAATGTGACACTCAAACGCTGAAGGAGATAATCGGAGGAAGGGTTTCAACACGTAAACACATCTCCATTTTCTCTTCCGTACTCATTCAACAGGCTGATTAAAAAACTTTAGATACCAAACAACGCAAACCATAATCAATGAGAGGACTACTCTATATAGTGTATGTATTTAAAGATATAACATTTTATCAATCAATGACTGAGATTTGACTTATTGTATCTAGTGATGAGTCTAGAACTTTCATGACTAAAGCAAGAAGTCCAGTCAGATGCCGCGATTACCTTTTTATACCTGTCAGCTGATCATGGTAATCTGGCCAATTAACAGCGAGTGAGTCACTTTTACTCATATATTAGCTCGAACAATCAAAGCTTTGTAATGTTGGTCGTTAAATCTAACGGAAACAAGGTCAAGGATTTCGTAACTAAGCAAGAGTGGCAGGTGCTTTAGAAGATGCGGAAGGCACTGGTCTTGAGAGGAATATGTCAGCCAGTATTACTACAGTTTTTGAACAACTTCCAGCCTTCAGTTTAAACCCATTTAAAAACAGAGTGGAATGTGATGGGAAATACAGGCTGATGTAGAAAGAGCTACCTAAGTGTGGAAAGGTCATGTAGCTGACAAAGTTGGTTCATGAAAGAAAATGTATGTCTAGCTGACCAGGTTGTAATTCCACCCGTACCTTTGATGTCCATGGCCTTCATCATGTCAGTCACCTCGGTTAGCTCTTCATTGTCAACCTCATCCGGTGGAGGGACGCCCACATATCCTCCGCCCTCTTCAATATGGTTCATTAGCCTATAATGAAATTATAGGTTATCGCATGTGACAACATAAATGAGAAACTGTATGACGTGGTATAGGTTGCAGGCACGCTTTGGCAAGTGATGCGAATAGAAAAATGATCTAATATAGTAAGCTTGCTGCTTTTGTCTGCTTGCTGTTCAACTTGGAAGCTTTTGGAGTTGGATCTTTATAACCGTGTCTCTATTATCAAACTGTATGATGTAAAATGTGTGCACTTGTAGGCTTTTGATCTAAAATTTTGGCGAATGTATAGTTATTTACAAATTACTATTCATACTGAATAGCACCAAAATGAGTGTTTTTCTCAAACATTAAAATAAATTACAAACTAATTACCAATACAGCGACTCACTAGCAGTTTTGCTAGCATCTACATGAAGTTAACATATTTTTAGTTGAACAGCTGAAAATCTGGATGAAATTTGTGTTGTTGCGACAAACCTCTGCACAATCCCTTCCAGAACATTCCTAAACTTTTGCGCGCTGCCTTATAGAATCCTCCTAGACTTTTGCACACTACTTCTAGAACCTTCCTAGACTTCTGCACACTCCCTTCCAAAACATTCCTAAACTTCTGCGCACTGCCTTATAGAATCCTCCTAGACTTTTGCACACTACTTCTAGAACCTTCTTAGACTTCTACACACTGCCTTCTAGAATAGAACCTTCTTAGCCTTTTGCACACTGCCTCATAGAATCCTCCTAGACCTTTACGCACTGCCTTATAGAACATTCCTAGACTTCTGCATACTGCCTTATAGAAATCTCCTAGACCTCTGCACACTGCCTTATAGAACATTCCTAGACTTCTGTGCACTGCCTTATAGAATCCTCCTAGACTTTGGCACACTACTTCTAGAACTTTCTTAGACTTCTACACACTGCCTTCTAGAATAGAACCTTCTTAGCCGTTTGCACACCGCTCTTTAGAGCCTTCCTGATCTTTTCCATACTGCCTTCTAGAACCATCTTAGATTACAGTAAGAAAGTTGCGGAGCTCTACTACTTCAGGGTAATATGTAATAGAACTTTAGTGCATAGATACAAGGCTCGAGAGGCCAGCGAGAGGATTTGCTTTTTGCTTGGCTGTATAGCATATAACTTTTGGTCTAGTCACCTGAGCCTTCCAACATATCATGTGATATGTATATCAATAGAAGATATCACATTTATCTTAAAAGGTGATTCATCAAATGATGCAATTTCAAGATGATTGGCTAGCTGCTACTCGAAGCTGGGAAATTCTGTAAATTTGGTAATTTCCCCAAGGGCTCAATTTATATAAATCCAAACTGAAAAAGTCCCTGAATATTAATCAAATCGCAAACAAATATCAATGTATCAACTGCAACTTATCACTTTATGTTTCAAAGTTTCCCAAATAAGAATTTTTACTTAATGCGCTAGATATGCTTAAGCTGGGCTAACAGGGCGTGTCTATATACAATGTACATGTACAGTGTACTGGCTAACAGGGCGTGTCTATATACAATGTACATGTACAGTGTACTGGCTAACAGGACGTGTCTATATACAATGTACATGTACAGTGTACTGGCTAACAGGACGTATCTATATACAATGTACATGTACAGTGTACTGGCAAAAGCGGCTTGTACGAGACTTCTTCAAGAGATGCCAATAAATGCTAGATATGTACAGATATCACATGACCCGCCTTTGAAAAAGAAAATTTATGAGGAATACTTTTGGAATGTGGCAGCTATCTGGCACATGCCCAAATGGTTGTACCACTAATAGGTTGCGGTACGTATGAAAGAAATGGTGCTTTCCAATGCTCTTTAGTAGAACTGTCATTTTTGTTTGTTATCAGAATCAAAAAACCTAATTTTTGTTAGCTGAAATGAGTCGTGCAAGTAAGAATCCTACATTATCATGATGAACAACAAGCTAAGACATATCTATCCACAATGCTTCACACTTTCAATAAGAATAGCCATAGGACGTTCACATATCTTGCTTAAAATCTATTAGGTTGCTTTCGGCTTATTAGGAACATTTTCGTGTTGCTACAAATTCTGTACCTTTCGAGTTATTACACGTACCTTCTCTTTCAGATTTTTTACAGATAGCAAAAAAGAATTTGAAATCAGTTTTCCTTTATGTATATGTATCCATATACTTGAAGTGATCCTCTCCATGTTGCTTTCATGAATATGTGACAGAAACAGTAATGACTGTAGCGAAGACACGGAAATGAATACAATAAAATATTTTTAGCAGACGCCGAACATGTTTTTTTTATAAAATAAGCATTTGTTTATCGCAGCCTAAAAATGTTAAAATATTTATAAAAATTTCGAACCACGTCTTTTGCTAATGCATTACCACGCACGGACTTGTCTACTCTCTATGAGTCTATGCACCATACTCCAGTTATCATGTAACATCTTGTATCCCAATCAGAGCAAATCTACTGTATTTCCCCTACAATTGTGAGAGGTATGTGGTATGTGCCAACTGCCTGTAGGCAATACAAAAAGCACTAGTATATGAGAATCTGCCCATCAGCCACTGCTAGACAGTGGTCTTAGTGATCGCCAGTCAGCTATAGATAAAACAAGATAGTTGACGCAAAAATAAAGATTACAAGCGTATTTTAGAGTGATAGGTTACCTTAGCCAGTCTTTACTCCTTCTCAAGATAGATGGATTACCAACGATGATAAGCAGTGCCTTGGCACGTGTCACAGCAACGTTGAACCTCTACAAAGAGAAATGTTGAAGATAAAGGTACTAGTAGAAACTAGTAATCTTCAGGCACTTGAAACTAAAAGTAAAAGTGGTAAAAGTGATTTGTGCTGAGTGATTATGTCATATATACGAAAACTGTTACAGTATAGCGTTGCTATGGAAACAACTTCACACCTATAAAATTGTGTACTATCAGCGAATTAGTTTTTGATCTAAGCTGTATAACTTGAGGAAGAGCGAAGAGATCAAACGAATGAAAGAGAAATCAAGTAGCGAATGAATGGAAGATACGTGGCCCAAAAGGAGAAAAATAGAATTGCAATGAGATTAAAGCGAGGCCCCGTGGCCAAAGTTGGCGCTCATGTGTGAATTGAGTGTTAGAAGGCTGTCTGAAAGAAGACGACTTGTGACCAAAGTGAGTTCAGTTTTTTTGTGATTGTAGCCTTAGAGAAGTCATACAGATTTTGTTCTTAGTAAAGTTAGTTATGGATGTCCAACGATTCTAAATATCCTAAAACGAGTGGTAGTTCGCACACAACGCCCTACTTATAGTTTTGGACTAGTTCATAAATCTATAGCAAAATGATAAGATAAAATATATAGGGTCTAAAGGATGTGGGAGACGCTAGAAGCAATGGACAGCCTCCTAAAAAACCTCATACTTTATTTATCAGGTTGAAAAGAATATGGAGAGTCGTTAGGGAAGGTTGGTGAATAGCATAGAACAACATCTGAGAGAGAGTCGGTTAGAGACAACTTTAGCTAGATTTTATAACTAGATGAATGTGCGGCGGTGCGCGCTGGATTGTTTTCATTTTTAATTGGGCACAGCAAAGTTGTAGATGTTTAACACAAATTGCTACACTGCTCTGACCACAACAGTTTATGAACATATTCATTTGAGGGCAAATGTCCGTAATGCATGTAAAGGTGAATTCTTGAATTTCTAGTCAGATGGGTGTTTAACAGACTGGTTTTCAAGCAGTTTTGAACTCAAGTCTTTTAGCCATCTGGCGGAGGGCATGAACCGTTTGTGTGTGAAGTCTGGATGAAACCGGCCAATAAATGCGGGAACGTATGGCGTTTACACAGACACCTAGACACACACAATGTGCAATTTTTTAATAAATTTTCATATATAATTGTTCTTATTCGTAGTAAACATTTTATTTCAATATTCTGTGAAATTCAACATTGTTACTGTTTAGACTAGAATTATTGAATGACCATTCCATAGAGATCACCACAAACAGATAACTGATTGGACAAATGGCACAACAAATTACCCATAATTCTCTTTTAGTGCTAGTTAGCAGCAAAACAAAAAGAAAGACAGTTTTTCTTTCAATTTTGCTTCGACGAACTCAAATTCAAAAAATGCTAATACATACAATTTCTTCCCACCGCTAGAGTAATAACCAACTCATCCTTGACCCTATCATTGGCTCTAGTTATCTATTTATCATGAGCTGTGCAGTATCAGCAGGTTGTTAGGGAGATTCACAGACAAGCGGCTACCTTCGGGTTATAGATGAAACCGAGGTTAAACTTTTTGTCAGCAGTGACGAAGGCATCCTGACTTCTGACAGTGCTGATGATGATGATCTCTTTCTCACTCCCTTGGAACTTCTCAACGGAGCCAACATCAATCTTATCATAGTTTCTAGTTCGTTCTCTAGTTTTCATCTCCAGAGCTTTAAGACCCTTCAAGATCTTGTTGACCTTGACATAGCAAGTATAATTGTTAACAATGCACAAAATTGTATGCGGGAAATAGCGGTAGTTATAAACAATCTATGGTACGCGCTACAAACAGTGTCTGCAGAAAAAGGTTGTACACAGTTATATACGCCTCGTGGTTAAAATATTCAAAGGTGCAGTAAAAAATACCTACAGACACAAAAACTATAGATGACTCTCAAATCGGTAACATCAAAGTTGATATCAATGCACTGTGAATTCATTTGTATTGTTTGATGTTTGAATCAATTGCTAACTTTGCCGAATGAATGATTTGATTAGCAAGAGAGAATAACTTATATTGATTAGATATGTTTTATATCTTGGTGGTTAAAAAATGACTTGATACAAAATCTAGCAAAAATTTAACATATAGACAAAAACCTATTATTGAATATGAATACAAAACAATTGTTTAAATTTTATTTATCATATAACATTAAATTTAAAAACTTTTATATTGTAATATTTGATATGTTGGCTTGATTTGACAGAAAACTGTAATTTGAAATGGATTAGAACAGTTTGAAAAAGAGTCATTTCAGCATTGCCATGCAACAAGTATCACATATGCATTGCTATGCAACAAGTATCACATATGTATTGTCATGCAACAAGTATCACATATGCATTGCCATGTAACAAGTATCACATATGCATTGCTATGCAACAAGTATCACATATGCATTGTTATGCAATAAGTATCACATATAGATGTATATGACTTGAAATAAGCGAATAGAAATGTGGTTTGGTCATATTTGTACTGTAAATATGTTATCTTCAACCATTAAGAAGATGAAAGGTTCAGAATTTAACTTACACACTTATTCAAAAACATAACTTTACAGCTGTTTGGTTTACATATCTGAAGTCAGGAGAAATGAGGATTAGTTTAATATATAATTACTGGCTATTCAATACATTCCCAATGAGTAATAATGTTGTGAATGAAAATTTTAGTTTCCTATCAAAGGAGTTCAAATTATTTTGCGCACTACTGTGTATCATCAGATCCGTATGTCTGAACACATGTTAACATATGTTAACTAGCTAGTATCAATCATTTCATAGTTAATGCTAACCTACACATGATTAATAAAGATGCTTCCGGAAATAAGCTAACAAAATCTCATTGCATCTGTTTTTAACCATATCATCGCTTACTATAACAGAAATGCATTGCATAACCAGGTTTTTAATGCACAGACTACAACAGACTATTGCATGCGTTTAGCCATTTTACCTCACACGTGTGCAAAGTAAACCAACCTGCTGGTGGTAAGGAGAAATGATGCCGATGTCACTGGCAGTGACACGAGGTCTTTTGCAGTCCATGAGAAGCTTGACATAGTTAACAACTGCCGAGACCTCTCCAGGGTTGAACCATGATGGCGATTTACCTTCTCTGCAGTCGTCTGAATTCATTCCATGGAAAATTAATGGAAATCCTTTTGTCGGCAAGCCCTGTGAAAAGAACACTAGCAGTATTTCATATGAAAGACAACGACTGATCGAGACATATTTCAGTGGCTAACACCAGAGCATTTCTTGCACGACTCATCTTTTTGGCGACCCAAACTCGTAGACTGTCTAAATTCTTCATAAGAAGTTTTTTAAAAGAAACATCTTCTATAGACGCTTTGGAACAAAGGTTCAGAATGCCATTGAACAATGTATTAACTACTGTTTTGTTAGTTTGAATAAAGAGGACATTCAGTTTCTATCCCCATTATTTCAGTACTAGCAGTAAATGTGTACATACAAGTATTCACTCCTATCAGTGGATAATAGGTTATCAGTATATATACATGTAGTAGTAGTCACTCCGATCAGTGGATAATAGGTTATCAGTATATATAGTAGTAGTCACTCCTGACAGTGGATAACAGATTATCAGTATATATAGTAGTAGTCACTCCGATCAGTGGATAATAAGTTACCAGTAAATAATTATATATAGTAGTAGTCACTCCTAACAGTGGATAATAGGTTATCAGTATATATAGTAGTAGTCACTCCTGACAGTGGATTACAGGTTATTAGTATATATAGTAATAGTCACTCCTAACAGTGGATAATAAGTTATCAGTATATATAGCAGTAGTCACTCCTAACAGTGGATAATAGGTTATTAGTATATATAGTAGTAGTCACTCCTGGCAGTGGATAACAGGTTATTAGTATATATAGTAATAGTCACTTCTAACAGTGGATAATAAGTTATCAGTATATATAGTAGTAGTCACTCCTAACAGTGGATAATAAGTTATCAGTATATGTAGTAGAATTCACTCCTAACAGTGGATAATAAGTTATCAGTATACGGTATGTAGTCGTAGTCACTCCTGACAGTGGATAATAAGTTATCAGTATACGGTATGTAGTCGTAGTCACTCCTGACAGTGGATAATAAGTTATCAGTATACGGTATGCAGCCGTAGTCACTCCTGACGGTTTTATAATATCTTATTAAAAAGTTTAAGGTTGACATGAAGCCAAATTCCCATTACAGTTATTTGACTTCAAACAAAATTCACATTACGGTTATTTGGTATCAAAAGGTTCACCATGTCTTACTCTGTTGTGTTGTAGGTGCAATATATGTGGAAATGTGATTAAAAGCTCTTAAAACCTGAAAAACGAACAGTTAATCGCAGCCATCACGAAAACGGCCGTAACGAAACTGAACGGGCCAAAAATGGCTCAAATGTGACATAGTTGTACAAGATGGCTTCTGTTTACACTTTCATGCAACCTTATTCGTCGAAATATTTCACAAATATACTTCACGCATTCATTCAAACTATGTCTATTGTCCTTACGCGTCTATTTCATCATTATTGTAATGCTGTCACTGAGCACTGATATCTCAAAACCTACCGTAAAAATTTGTTCAGTTTTTTAACCTTAGCTCGAAGGAGTGCATATCATCCTCTGATAAACATGACGAGCCTATTGGTCACCTGTGATACTCAAAAAATGCTGCAGAAATTTTTCGTGCCATTTGGCAGGAAGTATGGGTCACATGATCAGATTACGACTAGATGATTAGACTAAACTGAAGCGAAACTGTAAAGTAGCAAGCATCTATATTTGATAAGGGCTTTTTGGTAAAACTTGAAGTGTTTGTCATAAACTAGTGCTATGAAACGTTTTATATTGAGCCTTTTATTGGCAATTACCCCATCAAGTTGAGTATGTCATCAAAATAAGGGATTCCAACCTATGACCATTTTCGTGATGAGTGTTGGTTTTTGAGCTTTTAAGAGCTTGTAATCACATTTCCACATATTTTGAACCTGCAACACAGCAGAGTAAAACATGGTAAACATTTTGATACCAAATAACCGTAATGTAAATTTTGTTTGAAGTCAACCTTCAACATTCAATTAGAAATTGCTACACTGAACAGTAAGAAAACCAAACATATATTCACCTCCCAGTCACAAAATCTCTCCCTTTGCATTTTATCAGCTTGAGCGATGAGTTCATTGTCATAGAAACAGGCGTTGGGTACCTCCAGAATGTCAGGATGAGACCGGAAACTTCTAACCAGCTTTGTCACATAGTCCGGGTTGAATGAACCAGATATCGGATCCTGGCGGTGCAGTTCTGAACTCATGAGTCGCTCAAGGAGGCTCTTACCTACACAAAAACAGTAGTTGTCTTCCCTAATAAAAACACGAGAATAAGTTCCTACTGTACCATCTCATCTAACTGATAGTACAATATGAACAATTTCCTTTGCAGCAGAGCCGATAGCAAGCCGTATGCAAAGTGATTGTATAATATATTGTATAATATATTATATAATATATTATATAATATATTGTATAATATATTGTATAATATATTGTATAAGCTGATCAAAAAAGAATTTTCAGTATTAAAATTTAAAATGTGCTTTACTCACCATTTATTGATTTTACAAACAGTCAGTAATTTGGTAATAGTAACTTAGTAACTAGTTCTTTAGGTACATATTAGTTGTTAGAGTTATATTAGCCAATCTACATGTATATGCGTGAATGATTGTAACTCAAGAAAATGAATACGTGTAGGCCTGATACCAACTAGAAGCACTGGCTGGAAGTGTCAATTATTAGATAACAACTAAAAGCACTGACTGGAAGTGTCAATCATTAGATAACAACTAAAAGCACTGGCTTGAGGTGTCAATCATTAGATAACAACTAGAAGCACTGGCTGAAAATGTCAATAATTAAATATGAACTAGAAGCACTGACTGGAAGTGTCAATAATTAGATACCAACTAGTAGCACTGGCTGGAAGTGTCAATCATTAGACACCAACTAGAAGCACTGGCTGGAAGTTTCAATCATTAGATAATAACTAAAAGCACTGACTGGAAGTGTCAATCATTAGATAACAACTAAAAGCACTGGCTTGAAGTGTCAATCATTAGATAACAACTAAAAGCACTGGCTCCAAGTGTCAATCATTAGATAACAACTAAAAGCACTGGCTGCAAGTGTCAATCATTAGATACCAACTAGAAGCACTGGATAAAAGTTTCAATCATTAGATAACAACTAGAAGCACTGGCTGGAAGTGTCAATCATTAGATAACAACTAGAAGCACTGGCTGGAAGTGTCAGTCGTTAGATACCAACTAGAAGCACTGGCTGGAAGTGTCAGTCGTTGGATACCAACTAGAAGCAATGGCTAGAAGTGTCTATCATTAGATAAGGATTCATACCAAGTTCAGAGGCAGCGGATGATCTAACAACGGGTCCGAGTTGCTTAGGATCTCCAGCAAGCACAACCTGTACAACCGAGCTGCCACCCACGAGTCCAGACAGAGGAATGACTGTCTCAGGCTCTGTGGCGTGCCCGGCCTCGTCTATGAATATGTGCGTGAAATGATTTCTCATATTAGCAGAGACGAGTCTAAAAAAGAGTGCACAACTTCAGTTTGATTCTGGGTTAGTTTCAAACCAGTTAGTCATCAATACAGAACCATGTGCAGTTGTACAAGCAGAGATATAAAGAGAATACTTCAACAGTTGGTGCGTGGATAGTGAATATCATTGTTATATTTAACTATGCATGTATTTAACCCTCTGCGTACTATAAGCCATGTAGAGGGGCTCGGCACAGTGTTTGCATACGGCCAAGACAAATCGTTTCTGATTAGTGATTAGCCTATCGTATCTGTACTTGAACAAAAAAAGGTTACCCACATGCGTTGAGCCAGTAGAGAATACTTTTACAGCTCATCCTGAGCCTAGTTTCGCTTTGCAAAAACTCAATTGTTTTATCACGATTTCTTCTTAGCAATAACCAGCCGTGTCAGATGCATTACAGGAGGTTTCACTAATTGTAGATCAATTTATATTGGGGGATTTTTATTGAACAATAGTACCTACTACTGAAAGTGATCATTTTATTTTTAGCAGTAATATTAGTGCCCTAAGCAGTAATATTGATAACATATATAGCAATATAATATTGATAACACCTCCAATTCGGCCATACTCACGGTAATACCAAAAATGACCGAAAAAGTGGCTGAGCTCATTCCACAAAACATCTGTGCCATTTTTATGACACCAATTAATGTAAAATTTTATGCTGATTAATTTGCTATCAAAATATTCTAAATAGGTTATAGACCATGTGATTGTAAATATATGACAATTTATATGTGCCTTATCAAATATTAGGTTTGACCGAATATGTAATAATGTCCCGGTAAAAAAGTTAATTTGGTAGTAAAAGAGTTAATATGCAAACATACAATATCAGCTTGAAACTTTTCTTGTTACGAATTAATTGTATCAATGGTTGAGATAGTTAGAAATAGATTCAACTGTAAGCAATAGAGCTGAATGTGACTATAGTTGCCTATGGCATTGAAGGGAACAATTTAACGAGAAAGAACAATTTAATAATATTATTAATTAATAATATTAATTATTAAATTATTATTAATTAATGTTATTAATTAATAATAATGATTTAATAATATTAATTTAATAATTGTTTAATCTGCTATATAATTTATTTTAAATCTGATCATCAACAGAGTCCACTTGCTCCAATACAGTCTCGCCTGCAGTAAAAAGTAATGCAAAATAACCATGTTTATAACAAAATACCAAGTTCATTCTGACACCAGTTGTGATAGACAATCAAGCAACAATTAATTCCTACCTGCCGCTGGTTACAAGTGTTGAGACCAGTATCTTCCGCTGCTTTAAAACATCCCTACTAGGAAACTCCACCTTCATCTTTGATGAAACTGCCACTGGTCCAAAGAGTCTACCACCGCCTGCACGAGATCCACCACTCGAGTCTTCTACGTAGTTGGACACTTTTCGAACTTTCTATAACAAGCGCAAGGTCGCAGCGTCTGTTAATCTTCTCATACTCTGACAGAAACATTTTACACTGGGTGGAATTAAAAATGAGAGCAACATTATTTTTATATTGATGAAGATCTCGTATCAGGATTTTGAAAGTTTCATAGAAACTGGCGCATAACCACTATCACAAGGCTTTTACAAATTGATGCTTTAACGCAATCTCAAATCTACCATAATTCGTGTACGTATGTATGTACATGTATGTACGTATGTATGTACATGTATGTACGTACGTATGTACATGTATGTATAACATTTTATTAGCATTGGTAATCATCAACAAAATGTTTTTTGTTGGCGACATGCCAAACATAAAAATACATGAAGAATACATGACTGGAGTCCGAGTAACATATGCCTACCCTATGCGCATACACCACACATATACTCTCTTAAGTGGGAAATTAGAATGCACTCTGAGGCCAGGAGTTTGAATATACGTTAAAAGAAAAACTTGCACAAAATTTTAGTATATTTTATCAGAAAGTGTCGGTATTTTTTTATCATTTGCGATTGTTTTTTATGTTTGAAGTGATCTGACTGCAAGGATGTTTTAAGTTTAAAATTAATAAGACTTGATCGCGGTTAAAATGCTCAGATCAAGCAAAAGTGCAATTATGACATCTATAGTTGCAAAGAGACCGACAGAATGGAGACATGTAACGCTGCAACTTGAACGTAATGGCCGATATCAATTATAGCAACTAATGACGTCATTCCGTAGACATTTCTTTCCGAACATTTCAACTATGATCAAGTTTTGTTGATTTTAATCCTGAAACATCCTGTCAGTCAGATCATCTCAAACATCAAAAACAATCGCAGATTATAGAAAATACTGATACATTCTGATAAAATCTACAAAGATTTTGTGTAGATTCATCTCTAAACGAGCAGCATAAACTGCCGGTGCTTCATCTGTGTAAACAAACTCTCATAGATGAATCTAGGAAATGACATATATCTACTGTAATTATTAAAATATTTCAACATAAACCATAAAAAATGTAAAATTGATTTTTTTAAATACTAACCAGTGAATGGATATCATCGAAAGAGCGAGACGGAGCATTTAGTCGGAGAATATCCTTCTCATCAACGTGCGCAAGCAGCCTCTCTGTCAGCAAGTCAGCCGCAGCGTTTTGTGGAGCACAGACTAAGATACGACAGCCAGGTTTGCTGTTCCACACCTATAACCATATTTTAACTGCAGATGAACTCATCGGAGGGCAATCGATAATTGAAGCCTGTCCTCGTGAATAAATCCTAACGCATCTGTAGCTTCATTATGTGCTAACCTGTTTGATTGCTTCCACTAATGTTGAGGTCTTCCCTGTACCTGGTGGCCCGTAAATGAGGTAGGGGGCCTCCATGGACGTCCCACTGAGGATGTGTTTCACTGCCGCATTCTGCTCAGCATTGCTTTCTACTTTGCCATTAAAGAACCTAAAGTTACAATTTAAAGATTTATAATTGTGCCAGAGAAAAGGATATTGTTTTAACACTAGCGCATTCCGGATGCCTCCGGATCACCAAAGTTGAGGGGGAACTTGATTGGATATACGAGAGGCATTCAGGCTCTAATCATATATTCTTCACATTTGTAAGAGAATGCTTGATTGGAGTAGATAACAGTACACTATATCTGAGTCTGATAGGATCCATTGATAGTCGATGAGTGCACGGGTGTTAACGCACCATTTAGTCTGAGATCTTTATATATGGCTTTATGTTTACAGGCTGCAGCAATTAAAAAAAAATTGGTTTATAACAAACGTGTTTGGCATATGCTAAAATTGTTTTATTGGATTTTTCGCAGGGCATTAATGAAGTAGGTGCATATTGCTGACAGCAGTGTGAGGGATAACTCAAAGTTTATAGATACACATAAGAGTACCGTATACAAAAGCTTGTCACATACCACATCCCACGATTGATATGTTTTCGATATGTTGTCATGCATAGACAATCTGAAAGTACCCTGAATCTTCAACATAAAACAACATTTACTGACCATATAAAATGGATTGGCAACACAAAACCGAAAAGTACAATTACTTAGCCAACAGTTACGTGGTAATACTGGAGACCTTTTGTTAGAGACTCATAGCGAGTGAAAGGATCAAATGCGAGCACGTATGGTAGGAGTGAAAACATCTGATTTCATTGCATTTGGACAGCGTGTCATGAATGTACGAAATATATATGCATTGGGTACTTCATACAACTTGTCAACATGTATAATAACCACAGCACATGTACATGCATTGGGTACTTCATACAATTTGTCAACATATGATGAACACAGCACATGTACATGCATTGGGTACTTCATACAATTCGTCAACATATGATGAACACAGCGCATGTCCATGCACTGAATACTATATACAATTAGTCAACATATGATGAACACAGCGCATGTACATGCATTGGGTACTGAAACAATTTGTCAACATGTGATGAACACAGCCCATGTACATGCATTGGGTACTTCATACAATTTGTCAACATATGATGAACACAGCCCATGTACATGCATTGAAAAGTATGACTTTATTTTTAAAAACCGTCCATCCTAATCAAATGTAGTCAATGTCATCAACTATGATACATTCTTTGCTACATGCTTTCATCTGTCATTAATTTAATCTGTCATAAGTTCTTTTTGCTTATCTAGTTTCATTTGGCCACTTTGTGTCACTTTGTTTATAGGCAGTGCATTATGGGAAATACCAATTGTACCAATTATTTTTCATATACATAGTTGTGAAAGTGAATCTGTAGGAACAACACCATCGACTTGTTTGTTTGAACCAAGAAAGCTTTGATAAGAGCTATCAGCTAAGATACCATTAGACGCTGTAATCAATGTTTCTAAATCCTGTTATTGACTAGGAGCAAGCGCGTCACAGCTGAGAAACGCAATAGCGTTATGCAGAGCAGTATAGCTTCACAGAGTCCCGCGACCGAAACCGGAAACAAAAATGCTCGTTTCCAAACAAATCCGATCGACATACTGATCTCTGATGGAATATTCATACCTCGCTCTCAATACCTCTCTTTTTTGCATTTACTTTACTCTTTTACAAAAAATTATTGGTAGTTTCTCGTAGAAAATTTCGTCCTCTTTCAAATGGTGTACAATACAACAATAAATTTCAGAGCGACTGCCAATTGGAGTAATTTTTTTGGTTAATGTTGCGACCTCTCGATTATAACTTATATAAAAATAGTGGGCGTGGCCTATTTGTTTGGAAACGAATGAGCTCTCATATACGCTTCCATTGGTTACAGGACTCTGTGAAGCTATACAGCTCTGGCGTGACGTACACGGATATAAAGGTAGATTTACTCAAAACCTTGCTTTTTTATACCACACCTGAACCTCGAAGCCAGAGGTTGTTGACGCTGAGGTGAAGGGAAAAGTACGGATGAGACCTTCTGGAACATCGGCTTGGAAATAGCTCGATGCTCAAGTCTCAATGAAAATCTGTTGATAGTGAACTGCACACCAAACTTCATCCTGTCTATGAACTTGTCAGTCAGCCTAAAATAACATATATAATAAATAATAATATAATAAATAATAATATAATAAATGTACATGTAAAGACTAAAGCTAGAAAATATTACTACTGAAGGCCTCATTCTATCACAGTAGAAAAGTATGTAGATGTGTAACTTGTTTGTTTGAATTAGTTATTAAGGTGTCTTTATACCAAGATATCAACAAGATCAATTCCTTTTCTAAAATTTTCCTATTACAAAATGTGCAGTCGCTTCACATCACTCAAACAGGAGACATTTTACTAATTATCTGAAGCACTAGTCCCACCTTTACTATGGTTGAGTCACATGGGTATTGGGACTGAGTCACATGTGTATTAGGGTTGAGTCAAACAGGTATTAAGGTTGAGTCACATGAGGAAGAGCACATAGTCGAACAGGTGCAGGATTGGTCTGGCTGACATACACTATGTTTCCATGATGCGCAGTGCTTCGGAGTTGCGCTATCTCCGAATCATGGAAACGGCGTCTTCGCACTGAAATCACTGCGCACTGATCAGTGCGAAGCCAGTGCAAATTCGCAGCAAAGAAACAGCGACTGCACAGTGGCTGCGCATAGCTCTCATGCCGTGGATACGGATTCTTCGAAGGCCATACACTAGTACAAAGGTTGTCCTGCTAATCTTGTTTTTTTTAATTCTTTCGATCTTCTTTCACCTAAATTTAATTATGGTCTGCATTCACGAGGATGATGAGGTGATTACTTTCCTGGACTTTGTTATCGATGCCAACACATTTCGAAAAATAGGTGGCAAGTCCTAAATTAACGTATAAATAATATATTACTTAAAAATACTTATTAAAAATATATTACTTTGTAAAAAGTGTGTTAAGGTTTGTAAAACCTTGTGAATGTGAATTGTAAATAAAAGTATAATGACGACAGAATCATAAAAAGACCGTTTATGACGTTCGGTATCCGTGATCGATTCTATTTCTCCATCAGGCGATTCGATTTATACAATTTCTCTTCTCTGGCTAATTTGCTGAAATTCTGAAAACCACTGCGCAGCATGGAAACGCACAATCCCCTCGACTTCGGAGGGGGGCTGCTTCGCAGTACTGCGCACCATGGAAACATAGTGATAGTGTTATTCCCAATAATGCTATGGTTAAGCTTTTTGGGGACAAACTTGCTAGATCTGATGAAATTTAGTCTCCTTTCTGCACCTTTAAAGCAGTGATTTTGTATGGAGCATGGAGCAGCTAAGTATGTGCCAGAATTCTCTAGATGAAAAGCAGAATTAGCAAACTGCCTTCAAATCACTAAAATATTCAGGCAGCCAATATGTAGATACAATTATTTTTTGTGTCAGATGCGGCATTCTCTCAGCAGCCATTTTACTGAATTGCGAATTTGATAACTATGAAGCAACATCTGCAATCATTCTGCTGCATGAACAGACAGACATAATTTATCGTATTAATAATTCAATATAACTCACTAACCAGCCGGTTTCACCTAACAGATTACTTGGTTTTCCGCACATATAACTGTTATTTTAAAATCTTAAATGGAAGGATCTCATCATGCAAGCCGCCTTTTAACAAATGTTCATAAAAATAGTTTTTGATTGCCTCACCTGCTTTAAAATTCCATCACCAGTAAGCAGTTGTTATCGCTATAATAATCTAATTGATCCCAGAGAAGCGAACTACGGGAAAGGGACTGAGTACATTAGTGATAAAATAGTGGTGATGTATTTTAATGATGCCCATGTTTCCCGCTGTACAAAAGCAAGAAAGCAAATTTAAAATAAAACACTTGAGGGCCAACCGATTGCGCTAGAATACAAATGTAAAAAGTCTTCTGCTAACTCGACTTATTACATTTGTATTCTAGCGCAATCGGTTGGCCCTCAAGTGTTTTATTTTAAATTTTAAATTTGAAGTGTGATTAACCAATCACAACTACATGGCAACCAATCACAACTACATGGCAACCAATCACAATTACAAGGCAACCAAACAGTCTACCAACACTGGAATGGGATGTTGGTGCGCTATGACTGCCCTCAGGCTTGTTATTAGTTAGCCTGAGTACACTCTGACCTCAAGCGAAGAAAAAAGGCCAGTTTTTAAATGAACAGATGCTAAGCAGCTGTTATGACTGCTTTCTAATATATTCAATTGAGGGAAGATACCTACTTGGAATCAAACTCAACTTTCACGCTGTCGAGTTCGACTTGCTGCACGACACCTTCATATTTCTTGCCATCAGGGGGTGTTTTTGTGACATACAGTGCGTCTCCCTTCAGCACAGATGGTCTGTTTTCTGCTAATCCTGGTATCTATAAATAGATTCTTCTCCATCATATACCGTACTTTTCGGACTATAAACCACACCCCTATATAAGCCACATCTGCTTTATTTTGCAAAATACGATAATAAAACAATACATAGGCCGCACCTTTGTATAGGCCGCAGAACTCAGGACGGTGCTTTTTAACACGGCAGCAACTTTGCTGTTTGAAACGGAACAGTGTCTAACGGCACTGTTTCGTATTAATTGACGCTTTTTAACCTAGTGCCTAACGGAACAGTATCGTTAGGCATTGTTTCTCATTTTCTTTCATTGCTAAAGGCGCACTAACCGTAGATTATGGTTAATGCTCCTTAGCGGTCAAAGAAAAAGCCACAGAATAGCTGCACCCTTATATAAGCCGCATGGCTCAAATCATCAGAAAAAAGTAGCGGCTAATAGTCCGAAAAGTACAGTACATACGGTAATCTTTTCTTAAATAGCTCAACAGACTGATGCAGAGATGCATCAAGTTATCATGTCGGGTTTACATTGCTAGCAGGGGTTGAGTATGAGCACTGCACAGATTTGCAGCATCAACTCAGGTTGCTGGCAGCTGAAGCTTTCCAGTTGTTGTTCTAGGAATAGAATCACCATAATCATAAGATGGACTCTACATTAGAGGTAAACTTATACAAAATCTTAGCAGATTTTATCAGAAAGTGTCGGTATTTCCTATCATTTAACATTGTTTTTAATGTTTGAGGTCATCTGAGTGTCAGGATGTTTAAGGTTGACAATACTTGATCATGGTTAAAACGTTCAGAGATAATGTCTGCGGAATGACATCACTAGTTGCTATAATTGATATCGGCTATTGCGTTCAAGTTGCAGCATTACGAGTGTCTATTCTGTCGGTCTCTATGCAACTTTAGATATCATAATTGCACTTTAGCTTGATCTGAGCATTTTAACTGTAATCAGGTTTTGTTGATTTTAATCTAGAAACATCCTGGCAGTCAGATCACTTCAAACATCAAAACCAATAGGAAATGATAGAAAAAACACCGATAAATTCTTATAAAATCTACTTCATCTAGTTCATCTGTGACTGAAAGAGAAAACTTCACCAGTTGGAGAGTTATCTGACCGTACAAAGGTAGAAACTTAGCAATAACAGTGCTATGATGACAGAGCTGCTTTCATCTGATTGTCTTGTTGATAGTTTTGGTAGTAATAAGCAAGCGTTTTACATTGTTAAAAGTGATACTTTCATCTTCAAGGCCAAGTGACAAGGTCAAATAGTCTACTCACGGTCACACGCTCTTAAAAAGCTGAATAAAAGCCTTGTATGAAAAGTTACAAACACTTTCTCATTTTCTCCTTGTTAACTATAACAGACGAGGAACTAAGAAACTTAAATGAGTAGCCCACACATTAGCTTTCTCAACTTGCTGACTCGCTGATGTCAGATACCACAAATATAATAATGAAAACTATATCATGCTTTTGACTCGTAATGGTAAACAAATAATAATAACTTAAATAATATAAGCAATGAATAAATTATTTTACTTCAGAGAACCTTGATGATGATATAGTTGGAGCGTTTGTCCTTTGTCAGTTGCACCTCTTCCATAGCGTACTGCGCTATATCCACTTCCTGCTGGTTCTCTTCCACGTGAAGCAAGCCCGTGAAGAACGTTGTGTAGCTCCTCTTGTTAAACCTGTTCAAGCCTAGCTCTTCCCTAGAGAGATCACAAAACTATATTACAGCTTTGCATAGCAGAGAAACTGGTGACCAGTTTACTAAACTCTTTGCGAAATGTTTTCAGCAAATTTCGGTACAAAATTAAAGGGCTGCATGCGTATCAAAAACAACTTGACAGTAGGCTATTATTTGCAAGCATGAAATTTTTTATTGTCTTCTCAATTTTTTTAAATATCAAAAAATACCCCGACTTCAATTTATTCTACATAGTATCTGAGTAAAATTTTTAATAATTACTGCATTTCCAAACTACTATGTTAAAAATTATTTGGTTTGTGTTCGGTAAATAATTAACAAATTTTTCCTACATCTGTTCTCCAAAATTTGTCTGTCTGATATAACATCAACCTTACAGCAGATGCATGAGGTCGAACTTGGCCTTAATATCCTCCCTTTTTCTGTTACATCCTGCCGATCTTTGTTATGTTATGAGGAAACCCAAAAACTAGTAGAATGCACTTTAACCATGTCTACACAATGCTTACTGAACTTCGCTCCACCTCTCTTCTGCCTCATTGCTGGTGAGAGCCTTCTCCATATATTCCAGCTGGTCTCGCACTTTGGCTTCCAACCGATACTGTCCCAATGAGATTTCCCTTTCCAGCTGCATCCTGTTGCTACATCACAACATAATCAATCCTGTCAACTGAGTTCAAGGGTTTCACCACAAGGGAATACCTCAATAAATACTACAAGGTCACCTTCATTTACTGTCAATACCTGGAATGGGATTGTTTGGCGCAGACGTTCTATCGCAGGACTTTTTGGAATGACGATTTCGGGTGCAGGAGTTTTTTTGGCATAGTTCCAAAAATTCAGAATTTATTCGTCTTTGGTTGTGCCTTATTGCTCAACCAATTTTAAGAATAAGTGAAAGAGAAAAATTTGTACATCACGGCTATATTTACGTATTTGACAGTATTGTATATTGTATCGTATTATAGTTCACGAGGTCCTTTAATCAAATTTTGGTAATGTGAACATAAAAATTGATGTAAAGGAAGAATCCACACTAAAAATAGTGAAATGATTAGTAAAAAGACCAGCATGGCCACGGATCATCAGCTGCATCAATTGAAACTGCTCATATTTTATGGCAATAACACGCAGAGTAAAATAATGAATTGAATGAGTGAAATATGACGAACCTAAATAAAATGTCAGCTTATTTTTTATGTAATTCACAAAAAGGTATTATGAGTGAAGTTTTATAAATAAAATGTGTATTTTTCATTTTAATATTATTATCATTGAGTAATTTACTGTATATAAGCATATATAATTTATTTGGAGTAAAAAAATCTAGCGTCAACAAGTCCTGCGCTAGAACGTCCCAGATTAGTCAAAACCTACTCCTGAGAAACCTTCAATTTTTAATAAGATATCATAGGTGTAAATGGAGCCACACTCAAAATACTTGTATAAAGAATACAATCTATCATAGCAATTTATTAATTTAGTTATACCAATATCTATAACTATAATATTGATCATAAATTGGCTGGTTTATAATCAATAACTTTATGGCTACCGATAGTTATAAAATTTTATTAGATTAGGGTATATGAAATTATTATTGAAATGAAATTATTGCCAATAAAGTACTATATATATATATATATATATTACATAAAATATCTACACTAAATGTAATATAAAGATATTGCACACATGTAGAAGATATTGTGGCAATTTGAATGACATGGCAACAGAAATGGTAGACACAAGAATAAGCACTAAATTATGTTTGAATGCTTCTGAATGTAACCTAGTGTTTTTATTAACTTTTTTACAAATTAAATTTTAGAACAGAACTTAAATGTCTGGAGAGCTGTGACTTCTAAAAATATACTAGAAAGATAAACTTTGGTATTAAAAGTAAACAGTCACTGCAAAATAGACACCAAACAAAGGATTAAGAGATGCCTGTTCATGTTCAATTTTAGTCTCCAATTATGAAACTCACAACTTCAGTATTATATCCTAAAATCTTCCAGTGACAAGAAGCTGTCAAATCAACCATTCTATGACTGAGTTGGACACCAGCCAACTAGTGAGAGATGAGAAGCATTTGTCTCTCTATTTTATGATCCACTCTGAAGGCAGGTTCACACTAGGTCCCAATATCTCGGAGTTCATGCCACAATACTTCAGTGATCTTCGATGATAACAATGTTCACACTATCACAAACCCATTCGTGTTTGCATCCGCGAATACACCACGATGTAGTGTTCTAATTTTTTTGTAATTTTTCCCGAAGGAACCTCTTTGTTTTCGCGTGCTTGAATCAAATACTAGTACCACAGCAACTACCATAAACGGAAATGAATAGTTTATGCAAATCGTGACAGCGGATCACCATCGTGACAGCGGATCACCATCACACATTATACATGTGTGATGGCTGTCGTTGATGCTCGGTGAACTATCGGGAAAGTTTGACAGCTGCAAACTTATCCGTCAATATATATAAATCTGTGTTTGATTTTTGTACACCTCTAGCAATGAAACAGTTTGCTAACTATGGGATTTAACTGAGAATTCTGGGTTCATTCGAAATACGTAACACAAGTTCAACCCACCACTTTACGCAACTACCTTGCTCCGCTATGGCATAGCCCTCATACTAATTGCAGCTACAAATCAAAGTGCGCGTGACTGAGCATCAGCGCATCTGAATGCACCCAGTTCGATTGATGAGATGTGCAATCCTTTTTTCCAGCGTTTTAGTGACATGATAGTTGATTTTTTTTAGTGATGCGAGCTTTTCTGTGAACTGCCTCTGGTTTTAAAAAAGCCGTTTATAAAACGTACGCTTCTCTAAGCTGGCTGAACAGCTTGCATGCCACATTGAATACGAACAAAACTTTGCCTACTTTTCTATTTACCATTTTTACGTTATTTTTTTATTTATTTTAATTAAAACTACATGTAATTTTTGTCATAACTAACTTTTATTAATTTCATTTAAAACATTGTCATTGGTATTTTTATATGGATATTATTTTTATGGATATAATCGACATTAAGATGCAAAATTTCCTTTCATAAACAGACGAGTGTTGAGTTCATTACGCGTGTTCATCACAAAAGCTCATTACAGTATTTGTTTTCTGCGTTATCTTGCAAATTTTCTCCCTCGAATTTCACGAATGTGTGATTCACATTCGCTATCCGCTCAGCCAAATAAGGGACATCATTTACCCTCGCGTGCTTCAGTTATATATTAAATAAACCAGCATCGATGTATTCAAAATTTTGATGGATAGCTTCCACAGCAACAGTAATATTGTTTACACACACACTTCTATGTATTCACTGTTAATATTAATTCAACATATTCATGATTTTTATTTGGGTTTCTCAGTTTGCATTAATTGTATCAGTATTAAATATTTTTATCGCAATCATTTCTTCTGGCCAACAATTCTAGCTGAAATATTTAGCGTGAAGCCATGAAAAATTGGAATGTGAAATGAGTATGTGCACAATTTAGTTCATAGTATAGCCAGTTGGACAGCGTATTATATTGGTAGAACTAGAAGTTGCAAGTTCGATCCCAGTACTAAGTGGATTTTCATTGCTAGGTTTTAATCTCTGTAACTGTACACAGGGATGACAGAAAACAAAAAATAGATACTTCCATTTAAAATTTGGACTGACGGAAGTGGTGTGTTAAATAAAAATGTTCTGCGCAAAAACCTTTTTACTACCTGTGCAACACTGGGTATTCAGCTAGTATTCACATATATGCGTATAATCAATGATGGATGCCAAAAGGACAATGCCGACATACGCCGATAGAGTGTGAGCCAGTCTTTAGAAAGACAAGTTTCAGGTATGCTTTTGAAGAGTTATGATATGTGAGAAATATCCAAGCTTACTCAATCGTGGCCTTGACATTGCTGCGAACTATTTCTAGTGGTTCTGGCTTGATGACCTTTGGCTTTTCATAAGGTCTGACAGGCTGAGCTTCTTTGAACAATTCAACATCTGGCACACAATCGTAGAGTATCTCCCGGACAATACCATACTCCTCCCCAGATCGACGAAAGGTGAACAGAACAGGAATTTTGTGCTTACTACAGTCTGTTGGAGTTATAACCACTTTTACGGTGTATCTTCCTGCAAAAGACCACCAACAATGTTATCAGTGTTATCCACCAAAAATGCTCAACAAAATGTGGTTTTTGCCAGGATTTGTACAAGGGAAGTTCGTAAAACTGAACTTGAAAGACTTGACCGATACTTGTATCGGTACAAGATTGACTTGTAAGATATAAGGAAAGCCAAACTTTACAACCATCTGATTGACACATAGTTTTATTTTGGCAACGCCTGCTACTCTAACCAGTTCTTTAACGACAGCGTATGTCAAGTTATCTGGTAAAAATATCTCCCTTTGTTGAAAGTCGCGAGCATTGTCTCACCAGGACTTTTACTTGACCGTAGAGAGTGAAGCCAATGTCACCAAAACGAATTCAGTCGTCAAGTTGAGCCGTCAAACTTGAGGTCAAATACAACTTGAAAAGATGTTGAAAGAAAAGACATAAAAGAAAAAAGGGTTGAAAAATGGAGCGCCACGGCCTCCAAATAGAAGTTTTACAGTGTACATATATAGCGATATAGAAAAAACACTCTATAGTCTATACTCTAGTGAAACCAGCACGTTTAGATATAATTTAGACATTTTTAGATTAATAGATCTGTAGATATATATATATATATATAAACAGTAAAGTGTAATTATATATTTTTTTAAATAAATAGTCCAAGTTTACATACACACACAAACACCTTTTCACGAGCAAAGTCTCAACTTGAATTTTCCTGAGTAGAGTTGAAAGGAAAATGACATATCTGTAAATGTCAATAAGCTCTAAAACCGGCTACACACCATGATACATCATCTACACATGTACAGATACATCATCTACTGATGTACAAATACACGACTGCACATGTACAGATACACCACCTACACATGTACAGATACATCATCTACACATGTACAGATACATCATCTACACATGTACAGATACATCATCTGCACATGTACAGATACACCATCTACACATGTACAGATACATCATCTACACATGTACAGATACATCATCTACACATGTACAGATACATCATCTACACATGTACAGATACATCATCTACACATGTACAGATACATCATCTACTTATGTACAAATACATGACTACACATGTACAGATACACCATCTGCACATGTACAGATACATCATCTACACATGTACAGATACATCATCTACACATGTACAGATACATCATCTGCACATGTACACTGGTAACAGTCAACTAAAAATAACCTATTAACCCATTTTGGTTTAAGTCGTGTAAAACTGGATGTGTTAAGATGTGATACACCGATGTACTGGGTTTATAATACCAAAACTAAACACTCGATTGTCTTACCTCCTTTCTGAATAGAGTGAGTGGCGCCTTGAGAGACAGCCGAGCGATCTGTGAGGCTGACAGTATGCGTGTCATAAATGTATAAATGTTTAAAGGAAGTTAAGTCCACTCGCTCTGCTTTATTGAAGATTACAATCTTAACTTCAACCTTCTCATTTGATACTCCGGTCATGTGAAGCACTCCCCCAACATCCACATCATCGGCTAAAGAGTTGGGCTCAAATTTCACTTCTATTCCTCCTTTATTCTGCAGCAAATTATGCCTACAACAATCCTCGGCAATCTTAATATCGATCACGCACCTCATGACTTGCTATTTTAAATGCGTTTTAGAGTTTAAAGTGTGTGTGCATTTGTCTCAGTAAGAGAAATATAAATGTTTGTGTATATGATCATAAAAAACTGATGCTGACTAAGAAATACATACATAAAAATGTGCAACCATAAAAATCATATTACCATATCATAATACTATTACTTTCAAATGGATATACGCGCGCTTGGTTTATTTAGAATTGTCCTCCTTTCTGACTGATACTATGTATGACGGGGTCTGTATGCAGGCCACTGCCCAAGTGGTTTTCATAAATTAATAGGTTTCCATACAACAATAGTGGCGACAGCTGGGTGCGCCAGTGTCGAATCGCTACGCTAGGCTGACAAACAGATCATGTTTCCAAAAGGCACTATAGTAGAGTGATGGTTGTGTGACGCCTTGTGTCGAGGCATATATCTGCATACCAACAATAGACCGCAATATAATAATCAATACCAACAATAGACCCCAATATAATAATCAATACCAACAATAAACCCCAATATAATAATCAATACCAACAATACAGACTTACTAAACTAAATTGTAGCTAATATTTAGAGAAATTTAAATGACCAACACTGAGCATATGTACTTATACATGAGATGATTTCCCCCTACATGATGACTATTAAAGTATACAACAAGATACTAGCCTTCCTTGATTATAAAGGCTCATCAATTCATTGGTGCGGTGTTTCCTTCCAAGCTGGTGATGCCGTAGGCTGCTGTCAGAGGTGCACTTTATGTTACACAGCTCACAGTAAGCATTTCGCTGTTTGCACGCCTCAACTGAACTTTCCTCAGCAGATACATCCTGCTTGACTCGAACAGACTTGCCTTCTTTGAAGTGCCTCTGCAGATCATCTCTGGATCTCCCACGAAAATTACAGTTGAGCATTGGACAGGAGTTATCTTCCTAAAAAAGAATCAGGAACTGATTCTGTACCTGAAAAGAACCACGAAAACAGGATGATGTGTGAACATTACAGAATAACTTTTATTAAAAACTTAGAGTGCAGTACGAAAGGTGCACAGAGGTGAGAGATGTTCTTAACACTAAAAGAGAAATGGTGAGGTACAACCCTCTGCGTGGTATGAAGTAAAAATGTTTCTGACTGTTAAAGCCATAGCTATTTAATTCTCACTCAGCAGTGCACAATTCTGATCCGGATAGCTGCATGTAACATATTTACATAAAAATTCACAACAATAAAATTATGCTTCTCAACTACGGTATATTTCTACTACATAATATTACGTATGGTACTATTACATATGGTACTATTATGTACGATACTATTACATAGGGTACTATTACGTACGGTACTATTACGTACGGCACTTACGTACAGTAATATTACCTATGGTACTATTACATACGGTACTATTACGTACGGTACTATTACGTACGGTAATATTACGTATGGTACTATTACATACAGTACTATTACGTACTGTACTATTACATAGGGTACTATTACGTACGGTACTATTACATAGGGTACTATTACGTACGGTACTATTACGTACGGTACTATTACGTACGGTACTATTACGTACGGTAATATTACGTATGGTACTATTACATACGGCACTATTACGTACGGTAATATTACGTATGATACTATTACATACGGTACTATTACGTATGGTACTATTATGTACGGTGCTATTACATAGGGTACTATTACGTACGGTATTATTACGTAGTACTATTACGTACGGTACTATTATCATGAAGGGTACTTTCCATTTATCAATCTAGATCATGTCATGTAATACCAGTGAGTCACATGTCCTATTACTTGTAGGTCCTAAGGTTACCACAAGCAATCTTATCATCACTGTGATTACTGAAGATGACCTTCATCTTTGATTACCGCATTCGCCAGACTATAAGTAGCGGTTTTTTGCATAGTTTGGCCGGGATGTGCCTAATGCTCCGGAGCGACATAGGTGTGAAATTATTGACACATTATTAACGGTACAGCATTTAACATGGTAGTTTCACACAAAAAGCGCTCTAGGCCTGAGGTGGTGATTTCAACATTGGCATAAACTTTTAAAAACAGTTGAGTAGGGTACGAAAAGAAATGTATTCTGCAGATTATAAGCTGCAGGTAGTAAAATATGCTGCCAAAAATGGTGACCGGCAGCCGAAAGAAAAGTTGGAGTTGGTAAAAAACTTTTAAGGATTACAAGTTGAAAAGCCGAGGTTACTCATACTGTAATGAGGAAAACAGAAACTAATCGGGGGCTAAAAGTTCAGGTTTGTTTCAGGGCTAAAAGCTCCCGAAGGTCGACTCAAAAAGCCACATCTTCTACTTCTCAAGGAAAAGCGACACTGAGAAAGGCTTCATTGGATTTTAGCTACCGTGTATTTGGGAGTTACACGGATGGTTTCGGTAATTTCTTCAGATGTTATTTACGCTATAGTTTTTGGACTAACTCTTAACATGTTATGTTAACATACCAGCCATGTAACGTAAGCATTCAGCTCAGCCTGTTGTTGCCTCTATTCCATTTTAATTTTAAATTGTTCATCATTTTAATTTCACATGACTTGTCTGTTCTTGATATTGAATTTTATAAAATAAATTTTTCTCAGAAACACAACTTATACTTCATTGCGACTAATGTTTTCTTCTTCCTTATTATATTATAATCACAAGCCAAGAGCATTGCTGCGGTGAGCTACAGCTCTATGTAGCCAAGCCTTCAGTTTTGTTTATGTCAACACACAGCCAACACCTACTTTCAACTACAAAACATCTTTTGAAGATGATTAGTTAACACCCAATTACCCTGGCAAACTGCAGTTGAATCCTCATCTGTTTGTTGTGGTAGTTGGACGACTGGTGGCACATGAGGCTATGATGAGTCGCAAAACCGCGATCACACACTTGGCAAACGAAATACTCGCCAGATCTTTCAGAGCCCGGGTTAACCGTGAACAGAAGTTCTTTTCCTCGCTCCAAGTGGATAAACATCGGCTTTAGAACAACTTGATACTTGGTTGCATATCCATACTTTTTGCCCTTGACATAGCAGAGAACATCATGGAATTTGTACCTGGCAAGATAAGGTGGAGTTGATAAGCTTAGATGTAAGAGACACAATGCAATTGATTAGCATGCTATAGCGCCTGATAAGTGTATGCATTTTTGTATTTACCATTTGAAGCATGTAGTCAAAAATCATTAAATCATTAAAGCTTTATTCTAAGAATTAAACTGCTGCATAGAAGCTTTTAAGATACAGAGAGCTCAAGTCAAAGCGGAACCACTGACAAGAGTGCAACTCCCTATGGTCATCACAAGTCTTAGTATCGTGGAGCCTGTGTACGGGTGGCGCCTACTCTAAGACCACCGGCTGAGCAACTGGTAGCAAACTCTTACATGACGAGCTACTCTGAGAACTT
Source organism: Watersipora subatra (assembly GCF_963576615.1). NCBI lineage: Eukaryota > Metazoa > Bryozoa > Gymnolaemata > Cheilostomatida > Watersiporidae > Watersipora > Watersipora subatra. Next base: position 54,503,892 of record NC_088710.1, on the reverse strand, counting down.
AAAAAATCATTTGAATTACACAGTCATTCTTGGCATACACTCTGTTTCTGATGCGCAGAAGATGTGAATTTGGAATTGTGCATACATTATATTATCGCGCAAAGAGACTTCGATAGACATTAGCGTGTTGCGGATTAACAAGGGCGCTTCGTTAACAAGAATGAGGAATTTTATACTAGAGGTCATTGCAGCGCACTCCTGTCTTGCTTATCAGCAGGCTTTTAAAATAGGAATGACTGAAAGGTAGAGAATGTTTAAAATGGAATAGCTTGCACTGCATTTTCTTGCTCACCGTTTGAAAGAGCCGTTTTCATCTTTCGCAAGCATGAAACAGTCGATAAAAATTTGTAAGTAATGAACTTCACTTGAATCCATAGTTTTTTTTGACGTCATCACCCTGTTTGCACATGCGCTCGTCCACGAAAAAGCCGCCATTTTTGTAGAAAACGAGCGTCATTCTCTTGATTAATAGTATTTTTCGGTGCTGTTTTGATACTAAAATAAAAAATTTGCAAACAAAAGCATTGATTGCAATAATTAATTGCAGAAGCTTCCTGTTTTTAACGATAAAAGTTGTCCATAAAGATGGCAGACAACGATAGAATGACGTCACACAAAAAATGAAGGAATGCGGGTTTTTTGCCCTTTCCATCCCTTTCCCTTCTATCTTGTGCAGGATGCAAATTTGGTGATAAAGATAAACATAAAGATTTAAACATAGTGATAAAGGTCAAATGAGGTCAAATGTTGATGTTTATATGTGTCTTAACTGATTTTCTATGTAATAAAATAGCACCATCACTTTTAGTAGTTCTTTTGGTAATCAGAAATCTATTTTTTAGAAGAAAAGGTGGCATGCAGATGTTGTAACGGAGCCATGCGTATACCCACTGTCTGGAGTGATATTGGACTCAGTGGTAGCATACCATTGTATACCTCAATGAGTGCATTGCAGTTCTTCCGCTACTAGGAATTTCGACGCCCAAAAATTCGTAAGAAATTCAAACGTAGCCTTAGCATTCACTCAAAATCACTAAAATGCAATTGCCAGTTTTAAGGCCTCTTCTACTAATGATGCGATGAAATATGCATAAACTTTAATGTGGGGAACACAGGAACTAGCCGCACAACTTTATACCAGCTTATTTAGAGAGGCAGCGTTACAGCTACCGGATGGCGACTTTACAATGATGACTTTGTAAATGACGACTTGCCAGATGATAACTCATGAGATGACGACTCTCCAGATCACCGGCTCATATTAAGCATGGCGTATGAGGCAAGCAATACAAAACTTTATGCTACAGGCAGTGGCTGACAGCTGAAGCATGCTGCACACACACGCACGCACGCACACACACACACACACAGATGTTATATAGAAGCAAAGCATCACTAAGTGAACTAACCCATTTCATGTGAACAATGTAATATTTTTGAGATGACAAAGGCAGTCGGTTTGATCAATAATTACATGCGTGCAGTTGCTTTGTTAAACTATAATGGATGGTATCGTTCCATAATTGCACAAATTTACTGTGAGGTCAACTTGAGGTCAGATCCAATAAAACTGTATTGTTATTTCACATATGGTTTAGAACACTTTTGGTTGTATTTGCTGAGAGGTTAACGACAGGTAACCGATTTGAGTTGAAAAATAGTTTTTCAACTAGCAATTTAACAAGATCAAATTAAAAACTTCTAAAAAATCAATTTTTTAATGAATCAGATTTCTACCTGGTTTATACCCAATTACGGAATATTGGACATAAATGAAGTTTAAATTTGCTGATTTATCAAAGAAAGTACATTGTCTTACTCGCTTGAAATATTTTGTTTTTTAGCATACTTGCTGCAGACATGCACACACGCACGCGCACACACACGTATTTTGTTTCAGCTGTCTTGTTATCAATGACAGCCCTGCTCAGATTTTTGCATTTTGCACGACTTCATCTGTTTTTAGTTTTTGCCGTGCAGTGCTTGAGGTTATCAAACCACAAGGTCACAGAAAATGTTGAATCAATTTGATTTCGTACTTAGAATTGACCATTACAAGTATACATGTATGGATGATCTTATCACGCTGTATATCTTATCACTCTGTATATCTTATCACGCTGTATATCTTATCACGCTGTATATCTTATCACGCTGTATATCTTATCACGCTGTATATCTTATCACGCTGTATATCTTATCACGCTGTATATCTTATCACGCTGTATATCTTATCACGCTGTATATCTTATCACGCTGTATATCGTCAAGCGCTTAAAGGCTAAGCATGTAGGTGATAAATATGATGCAATACGAAATGCTAGTGCCAGCACTTATATTACAATGACTGCTCTGCAAGGCAAACAGGAAGTGGAAAACACAAGAAAATCTTACGCCATTTGCATTTAGAAATACTTATAATGGGAATTGAATGTTATATTAAATAGTTGTTAGTAATTTTCTTGAGAAACTTCTATTTTAAACTGTAGGTTAACATAATATTTTTAAGAAATCTGGTTTTAATTATAAACGAAACTACATTTTTTAGTGATTTATGGACTTACTTTAAAACGCGCTTGCTGACAACCAGGAACCAATCAGAACAAAGCAGTAGTAAATATAAAGCAGTCCAAACACAAAATAATACACAAGCATTTACTGCTAGCGCTAGCTGCAGCATCAACAACTGCAGGTTCGCCAATCAATTCGTTCAAGATCTCTTCAGCATCCTTTAGTCTCTTGGCTTTTTGACACGCAAAAACACATACCGTAAAACCTTTATTTGAGCGACATCACACTGTATTTTTCAACCCTTCACCCATAGTGGCGTTTTATTAGAGGTGACATTCAAATAGAGGTTTTACAGTAATTGTTAATTTAGCTACATGAAGCAGAATTTCGAGATTTTTGGTTTCAAGCTACTTATCTACCTCAAGATAAGTTGGACCTCAAGATACAGCAAGCCCAACATAAGTTTTTTTTACTAATGAGCCAAATCTATTTATTTATCCAATTTTATTTATTTGAATCGAGCCAAAATTTGGTTTGTCAAGCGAGCTGTTATTTTGAGAAAATTGCCACTTCGTATATGACATTTGCAGCTAATGAGATCAGGTGTATCTAACATGTTTAGTCTGCATTAATACTCCCTCTTTTAAATGAAACGATATAAGTGGAGCTAAAATGGTAAAACCAAGAAATAATTTAATGAAAAAATTTAAGTCTACATTAAAAGATAACAAAACACTTCTTTCTCTCAAATGCATAGATGACTTTTCTTTGTTTCTATTATGCATTGGTAAAGCATATACAATACATGATATCTATATATATATTTCTCAAAGTATGTCATCCGTGTGTCGTATGTCTGTCTGCATTCCGGCTATAGCTATTATTTGAATAACTGCAGCTGGAGAACAATGCTGACGCAATGTCATGGAGTACAGTCATTAGAAGCCTAGCAGCTTACTGCAATTTTCCATTGACAATGTGCCAGGCTAATAGCTTGAAAGTTACAGTTGTTTGAAAAGTTTTAAAATCTTTACAGTTGTTTTCATTTTTCTCTTAATTTATTTTAACTACACAAAACACTTCTCTCATGGTATGTAGTTTGAAAGTTAGAATGGTAAATGTTGTTTTATATTAAATACAAATAATTTTCTGTCCAGACTTTTTTATTATACGGGCAACGCCGGGTGGTACAGCTAGTACATATATAGAGCCACTTCTATCTGACTGTCACTACCTATTTGACATTCTTAATCTTTACAAACCCATAATAGTAAGTGATCAGTAGAAAAGTGTCCACAAAACCATATTAATAATGACTCGATTACATCAATAACGAGTAATTCGTTTGTTGTTTCTTTTGGTATCAAAGTCCGTTTTCCAAATCCGTTTAAGTTTTTTGTTAAAAAATTCGATTGCATCGCCATAGAAATAATTAGTAACTGTATCAGGCTAATAGTACAAGTATTTTAAATGAGATTAATTGAGTGACAGAGTGACATACGAGTTGTTGAAAAACAGAGCTTGATCAGGAGGATCTACGTGTTCTGCTGTATATATGCTATTAGTAAGGCAACAGCTACTAGCTTCTGATTCATTGCTCATGTAAACAACAGTGCAGGGTGCTAGGCTAACGGCTGACCTTCATACATACATGTGGTTGACTCCTGCTAGTTTGAGTCACCAACTATGCAGCTGCATGCTCTAAATCCAGCCTCATCTATTAATCACCGGTACAATTGCTACAGTCAAGTATGAAGCAAGGTCCAAAGCTAGCTATAAACTTGTGGAACTAGTGGAACTTTGTCAGCTGTATCCTTGCAAGAGATGAATATTACTTGCAGTGAGGGACTAGTGCAAGACATCCTCGTCTGACACGGCTAGCTATGTTCGCCACAGTGCTCTTTTGTCTTATATGACTCTGTAGCCCAGCGGTTCTCAAACTAGGGGAATAGCAAAATGGCAAAGAGCGAATTATATTATTCATACAGTGGTACTTCCTCGGCACTTCATCATAACTCGTTTGGGTTCGGTAGTCGAGCATCGATTTGTTTGAAAAATAACACACCTATTTTCCCATATTAAACAATGGTAAGTATTTAAATTCGTTTTTACCCTTAAAAGAACATGCATCTAAACAACATAGAGACCTAAATCTGTACATGATAAAGAATATATATACAGTAAAACCCTTTTTGTTTACTCAGATGAACTGCAAACGACTCGAACTGTTAACTTTACTTTGCTAACAGTTCGAGTTGAATAGCTGCAGCTAAGATGTTTACCAAATTATTGCAAAAGGCTAAGGAAAGCGTTCAGCTCCACTCGGCCTTTTCTGTTCGAATTCAAATGCATTTTTGGCTGAGTTTTCCGTTGAGCTCTGAATTGTTTGACTAAAGAGCAAGCTAACCATCGAGGTGCCACTGTATATGCCAAAATGTCTTTATTAATCATTAATTAGTTGGCATCAGCTTAACCTTGAGGTACAGAGTCAGGCACTGTATCTCAAATACATGCAAAACAATATTTTTTAGTAATATGTAATATTTTTATTATAGTGGCGAAAATAAGTTTTACATTGTAGTAATAACAGTCTTCTATATTATTATTGTCAGCCTACCAAGTATTTATCTGTCCGTCTGTCTATTCGCTTGTCTGCGCCTCAAAGGAAATTACAATTTGGCATTCAATGCACTGATTATGACGAAATAATGAAAATGCTGATATTCTATTCACCGAAATCTCTCCTAAAACAAATGAAAGAGATATACGATGCTCGCTATCGCAATTCATCGTTATTCGTTATAAGTTATAGTAAAAATAAATTCGAAAACAGATCAGTGATAAAATTTTAGCCCGTGACATAGTTGAAGTTTGAATTGTAAAAGCTCATACTTTGAATTGTTTGTATTCTTATCTATTTTCTCAAATATATAAATATGTTTTCCTTGTACTCAAGTGGTCTGGTTCTTGTGGAGCGGTAAAGGGAACATAGCACTTTCCTTTACACTAGTACCAGACGCAGTCAACGATGAGATTTTGGACCTTTAATGAGGTTGAAATGGAATTTAAAATATGTTTTTCACAAGTCATTGAATATGACTTAAACTTCACAAGAAGCCCATCCAGACTACCCACTGATAAGCTGCCAAATGCCTTTTATGATGTATTTTGTGGTTTTCAGAATATCTCGGAAGCAAATGATTTATGGGAGAAGGAACAATGGAAGTTTTGGTCACAAACGGCCACTTCGAATCCAAGAATATCTCGCTTGGCTTCGAAAAAACAGCTGCTATTTGAGCGAACAAATTTCTGCGAGACCGCATTCTCGTCTTTAATACAAATGACTGAACACAGAAGCAAACTAACAGTGTAGGATGATTCGGAGTGTTCTGACACAAACGACACCGCAGATCAATGTACTTGTCAAAGAAGCAGTGTAGCGCCACCCATCATGTTAAAAAAAGAATATTCAAATCTATATATATTTCTCAAAGTATGTCTGTCTGTCCAGTAATTATGATAAAGTTTTAGAAATGAAAATTCTTCTTTCCACTGGATTTAAACTCAAAACTTCCAGGTCTGCAGACAGGCGTTCTAAACAACTAAACTACACGCCCAACCGTTCTTAGCGATAAAGGATCATGATCATATTTATTACATCAGTTAAAGGTTGACTTGCAACAAAATTCACAATACAGTTATTTGGTATCAAAAGATTCACCATGTCTTACTCTGTTGTGTTGTAAGTGCCAAATATGTGGAAATGTAATTACAAGCTCGTAAAAGCTCAAAAACGAAAAGCCGCCGTAGATTGGAATCTCTTTATTTCGACGACGTAGTCATGAAATTTGGTTATCGTCTTGTCACGGATGTTCTCACGTGAATTGAAAGGCCAATACAAAGCTCAATATAAAACTTATCGTAGTACTAGTTTATGACAAACACTTCGGGTTTTACCGAAGACCCCGTATCAAATATAGATGCTCGCTACTTTACAGTTTTGTTTCGGCCTGGTCTAATCGGCAAGTCGTAATTTGGTCATATGACCCAATACTTCGCAAATAATTTCTGCAGCACTTTTCAATTATCACAAGTGACCAACAGGCTCGTCATGATTATCAGACAATGATATGTACTCCTTCAAGCTAACGCTAAAAAATTAAACGAATTTTTGCGGTAAGTTATAAGATATCACTGCTAAAAGCGACAGCATTACGATGGCGATAAAACAGACGCGTAACAACAATAGACATAGTTTTATTGAATGCGTGAAGTATATTTGTGAAAATATTTAGACGAATAAGGTTGCAAGAAAGTGTAAACAGAAACCATCTCTCACAACTACATCACATTTTAGCCGTTTTGGAAAGGGAATCCAAACTACGGCGGTCTCGTGTGGCTGCAATTTTCTGTTCGTTTTTGAGCTTTTAAGAGCTTGTAATCACCTTTCCACATATTTTGCACCTACAACACAACAGAGTAAGACATGGTGCATCTTTTCATATCAAATAACGGTAATGTGAATTTTGTTGCAAGTCAACCTTTTAAATACACACGTTTGAAGCGCTGGGGAAAGTGATGATTGGGTAGTGATTATAAAGTTGGCTTCACGCACTGCTCTTATTATAGTAAAGATTTAGACTAGCTTAAGGTACTAGCTTACCAGCTAAGTTACTCAAATTCATTGGGTAATTGCGCAATACCGAGCATTCAGCTAAGCTTTCTTATAAGAATAGTCTTGTTACAGTAGGTCCATCCATTTGAAGCCATGGTTGGAGGTTGTTTCAAGCTTGCAACTTTCAGCAAGGTAACCCAATACTCCAATAACTGCATCAATCGATCAGTTGGCTGCGTTTTGGAATTGTAATACCGCAAGTCCTTATGCTCAAGCCGCGCGGCTTGTCGTTGAGCGTGGCTTCTGGTTCAAGGTAATAAGCCGCGGCTAAATCCAAGTTTTTAAAACTTACGTGAGGCTTAGGGCAGCTTCTCAATAAATACGGTCTTTGCTCAGTTCCGCGCTATAACCATAGAACCGCAGTCATGATACACTTTTATGTACGGGATTTGGCGACCTACTCATTTATTTTCAGGGTCATGTTTATGGAATACTTTAGAATACTAAGTCGATTGCTAAAGCCTGGTTCCCATATCGATTGCGGGACTCCGGCGGTAACTTGCGCAGCAAAACGCTTGCGACGCTAGGCGGCATCTGTTTACATATAAGCTGCATCACTAAACAGAATCGCGGAATCAAATAAAATGTTCGCTCGCCATCCCGTTGCTATAATGGTGACCTTCACCTGTACAGTGCATTTCGGAAAGGTTTTGCCTGCGACCTTTTGCGAAATTTGAACAAAGCTAAATGATTGCGTTCCCGCTGGCAACTACCGGCGATCCTCGAGGCGCAGGTTCCTATTTCACCGCTAATAGCCTGAGGTGATGTCGCCGGTGCTTTGCGACGTATATAAAACCAGGCTTTACACACATTTTAGGCCTGTAAATGTGGAAAACATAATTCTTTGAATTTGATGAGAGTAGGTATGGAGCAAAAACATTTGGGAAACACTGCTCTCACCAATAACCCAAAGCCTAAGTGCCCATAGTCTAAGTACAACACTGTCCCACAGCCTAAGTACAACGCTGTCCCATGGCCGAGAAAGCGAGCTATTTAGTAGGCTAGGTACCGGCCAAATTCCACAGCCTTGGTGCCAAATCATGTAATAGCATAGCCTAGGAAACCTACCTTCACATGGTACAAGAATCACTATACCTTGAGCTAGGTAGGAATCACGCTATTCCATGACGAAAGGCCTTGCCATGCGTGTAGAATTTTCACTCATTACGTGACCTTATAGACATAGGGAGACACACTGGGTGACAACTCTGGCATATGCGATTTATCACCCTATGTATTGTGTTCATTTTTAAAGCCATGCTTTGTCTGATATAGAAATTTTAAGATTGGTTTGCACAAAAATTTAAGTAGATTTTATCAGAAAGTATCAGTATTTTCTATCATTTGCGATTGTTTTTAATGTTCATATGTGATCTGACTGTCAGGATGTTTCAAAATTAAAGTCTACAAAACTTTATCGCGATCGAACACTCAGAAGTAAAATATGTGCGAAATGACGTCACTAGCTGTTATTGTTGTGATAGTTGACATCGGCTATTGCGTTCAAATTGCAGCATTACATGTCTCTATTCTGTTGGTCTCTTTGCAACTATAGACGGCATAATCGCACTCTCGCTTGATCTGAGTGTTTTAATCGCGATCAAGTTTTGTTAATTTTAATCTTGAATTACCCTGGCGATCAGATCACCTAAAACATCCAAACCAATCGCAACTGATAGAAAAATATTGATACTTTCTTATAAAACCTACAACGATTTTGTGCAAGTTAATCTTTAAAATATGGTTACTAGTGGCGTACTAGTAACTGAACTTAAAACCTAAAATTTTAATTGTTTGTCAAGATGAGCTAAATTAGAGCAAAACTCTAAAAGTAATGCTGTCGGCATCTGACTCAGTATGATGTAACAAGCTTTATACCATGAATAACCGAGGTAGAGAGACCAGTCTGCTGGGCGTTACCGAAGCAGCGGTTCAAGAACAAGAGGCAGCTAAAAATATGGGTGACAATATGCAAAAGATGTGGAGCAATCAATTAATAATCACGAAATTATATAAATAATAAAAGATGAAGAAGCAATAGTGAAAAGGAAAAGCAAAATTAACAGCAAGATGTCGCTTTCTTACAGCACGATTCCATCACTTCTCAACCACACAATCCCATCACTTCTCTACCACACAATCCCATCACCTCTCTACCACACAATCCCATCACTTCTCAACCACACGATCCCATCACCTCTCTACCACACAATCCCATCACTTCTCTACCACACAATCCCATCACTTCTCAACCACACGATCCCATCACCTCTCTACCACACAATCCCATTACCTCTCTATCACACAATCTCATCACTTCTCTATCACACAATCCCATCACCTCTCTACCACACAATCCCATCACCTCTCTACCACACAATCCCATCACTTCTCTACCACACAATCCCATCACCTCTCTACCATACAATCCCATCACCTCTTACACGATTTCATTGACGGGCATCACAGACCATGATCAGCTGAGCATATACTTGAAACTTAGAAATATACTGAAACCTCCATGATGTGAGGGGGTGTTGACACAATTGTTTTCCTTGACCGGCTCGCAGCAGTGATACAAAACACTCACTACTTTCGCTCACCTTGAAGCTCCAGGGTTTCTAGCGCAAAAGTCTCTATAGCGTCGATTCAGCTCCTTTTTGTAGTATCTAGTAGAGCCTTCCTTTGTGTCCAGCTCATCCAAAAAGCTAATAGTATATAGTCGGAGTTTCTTGTCATCCTCATTCATGCTGCATTGAAAAACCAGTGTATTGAGTGAGTAGAGTTGCAGCTACATGCCGTTTATATAGTAGATAGTAATTGACTGCGGACCCAGTTGGTACAACATTTGGCCAGCAGAGCTGCTCTAAGATAATAGACTGTGTTTCAAGAGCTCACGTTTTTACCTCAAGGATGCAAGGATGGAATGTGACATATTCAGCTGTGCATACAGAGCATCAGGCAATGAGTTGATTGAAGGCATTCATAGGACAACATGAGGGTGGCCATGCGTACAGAACGAAGCATAGGGCAAATGGTCTTCTGGTATAACAACACTCAAAATGTAAGGAGCAAAGTGCCTGCAAATCTATTTCATAGCTACGCCCATAAACCTATTTACTATTATTATTACTATTATAGTATAGTTAATAGGTCTATGGCTATGCCCCGCGATTACCTGGAATAACCATAGCCAACATCGTTAGCAACATGCATATTCCACCAATCCTTATTGCGTGGGTGACACAGTATATGTGAAGACGGCTAAAGGTCCGGCCACACGTAACGAATTATTCGTTCAATCTGACCGAATCCACGAATTTCACAGAATTCACAGATCTATTCTGCCGAATATCATAGATTCGTCTGAGCTGTGCATGCACACCGAATTCGTTACCGAAACGCGTTTAATTGGCTAACCAATTTTTTTAGCGAGCACGATTCTATTAGCTTTGACAAGTGATATAGTCCAAGACACGTACGACGACCCACAATAAAAGTTTCACCGCGATATGACTTAATACATACGATGCAACTACCTATATGCGCTATTGTTGGTTCTCTCTCGTTGGTTCACCATGACAGGAACTTCTCATCGTGTATCTAGAATTTTTTTTTAGATATTTTAAAAGTTATGAATTATTTCTTTTTCAATAATAATAATTTCTTTTTATGCAGCAAAAGCTCCGTCGCAAAAACAGTCGCTATCTCTAGCGCATATAGGCAGTTGCATCGTATGTATCAAGTCATATCGCGGTGATACTTTTATTGTGTGTCGTCGTACGTGTCTTGGACTATATCACTTGTCAAAGCTAATAGAATCGTGCTCGCTAAAAAAATTGGTTAGCCAATTAAACGCGTTTCGGTAACGAATTCGGTGTGCATGCACAGCTCAGACGAATCTATGATATTCGGCAGAATAGATCTGTGAATTCTGTGAAATTCGTGGATTCGGTCAGATTGAACGAATAATTCGTTACGTGTGGCCGGACCTTTAAGCCTGGTTCCCATATCGATTGCAAGACCCCGCGGTAATCTTGCGTAACAAAGCGCTTGCGATGCTAGGCGGCTTCTGTTCACATATAGCTGCATCGCTAATAACCGCATGAAAATGTTCACTCGCCATGTCGTTTCAATAATGGTGACCTTCACCTGTACAGTAAATTTTAGGAAAATTTTGCCTGCGGCTCTTCGCGAAATTTGAACAGCGCTAAACTCTTGCATTGACCGCCTGCAACTACCGGTGGTACTCGGCGGTACCAGGCGTGTAGGTTCACATTTCACTGCAATAGCCTGAGGCTCAGTTGCCGGTACTTTGCAGAGTATATGTGAAGACGGCTAAAGCAGCGCACAACTTCGTGGCAAGCGGGTGCATTTACTGCCATAGTGTCAACCGCTGTGATGGAAGTTGAAGGCACTGCCTGCCAAAATGGCAATATATGACCCGCATGATGAAATATAGTAACATTTTTACAGACAATGACAGCAGTACTATTCCGGGTGTTGAATTCATGGTTGATGTAGATGCTTGTCACTCACAGAATGATGCAATGAGCCTCGTGCCAGTTCTGGGGGTTAGTTGTGAAAGTTACTATAATATGGGTGAGGAATGGCGGGAGAACAACGATGATGAACACGACGACGCTCAAGAGTGCTTTTGCTTGATCGACAGCCACCACGTTGGCTAGCAGAAATTTATATAGACTAGTTTGCTTATGCTAAGACACTGCGTAAAGTCATCAATTGTACACGCTAGAAGTTGAAGTATTCTTCATAAATTCGTAGTGCCTTCATTAGGGTGATCCGGTTTAGCTAATTTTAGAGGTGTGCTTATACACACACATATGTTTTTGTAAGCTATCCGGTTTTCTGATAATTTTCTCTGTGATCTTACAGATCAAGGAGGCATGCAGTTAGTAAATTGGGCTTGTTCAGGCCTGTTAGCGCAGTAGCATTTCATTAGTCATTTACTGTGGACACGTGCTGAACAGCTTCAGCATAGACTTCTGTTCTTGCATTCAATTTGAATAAACTGTTATGAGTGAGTGACTTTCTTAAAGAGGCAAACTTTAAACTAAACGCTTGTGGAAGTAGAGTTAATGGGTAGTATTCTTCACTTACCGGTATTTTGTCTCCTTTTTAAACAAGCCAAAAGAAAACAATATACATGTAGCAGTTGCCATGATCTGTGATTATACCAAGTGTATGTCGGCACACTAGCAGACAGAGCAGTTTATGATATCACAAACAATGCACAAGGCAGCTTTCTTACAAGAAAACATTGTACAGAAATTCAATGTAATCAAATATAAACAGAGGCCTACTACAACAAGAAACAATAGAGATTATGCTGCTAGCAACACTAACCTGAATGTGTGAAGATGTAATGTATTAATGCTAGGTTTTCAGACGATAGTGGTGTTATTATCGTTTGCCAGCCACCAAGATACGCCTAGCTATATTACCCGACTGTCAAGAACATGCAGAATTCTTTCAAGCAGTGGCGTTCTTCAGCAAGGTGACTGCTTTTTTATATTCTTGATGAGTGCAGGGACTTCCCCATATTTTAACCAATCACGCAAGCTCTTTCCGAATCATGTGACAAGAGCCGCTATGATTACGTGCCGAGCCGATAGTAAGGATCAAGTTTCCTGTAGGAATTGTTATCTAGGAATTCCCCATTTGACAATCCCAACTGCTGGTAACATTTGCTTGGGTGTCCCAACCATAGACCTTTCAATTAGGTTCATTAATTAGGCCTAACGTTCAACAAGAAATACATAGAAAATTGAATACAGAATCTAACCAGGTTGTAACCCTCTATGACCTCATATCACCATGTTCGGTAGTTTTTACGTTAAAAGCTAATCAAAGCTCCACTGCTGAAGCAGAAGGATCTCCTTATTACACGTAGTTAATAAGGCTGTTACCTCTTTATACACAAGAGTAAGTAATTAATTCAAGATAAGGTAAATTAGAAGTCTATCCATACTCCGGCAGCATAGTACAGTATTTGAAATCAGCTAGAACTCTTTATTATTATATATAGAGTGTAAACTACAAACAATAAGGCAACGTAAAATTTGGCTTGCCATAAATCTTAGAGTTTAGTAATGGTTACAGTACAATAGGATCACAGGTATCAGTCACCAGTTGATACCTGGGTAGGGTTCAAAGTTTGTGATAAGAATTCAGCATTGTCAGCTTGTTCAAAAACTTTTTGTTCAACTACGTAATTCTGTTTGCTTTTTAACTGCGAATCATTGAACATGAGCTGAATATATAAGCTGACTAGCTGATAAAGTTTGGCATATGCAGTGATGCCTATAGACAAAACTGTATTTGATCAAGACTATGCAGTTGGCAGCGCAACTGACACACATGTATTCGGTCTGCATTTACAAATCTGCTACATACTACATAAAGAGAGAGCAACAGTTTCACATTATTGAATATTATTTGTTTGCTTCTAAAGTTTAACTATGTATACACCAAAACTAGGTCTGAAATAGCAGACAATTGGAAAGATGGTAGGGAAGATACGGGAGCCTTTAAAACTAGATTTTTCAGACCTTTGTACTCAAAATAGAAAACCATAAAGCAATAAGTGACTGATGAAAATTTTTCATTATATATAATTATATATTCTTTACATCTACAGATATTTCTCAACATTTGTGTGCGTGGTTTAAGCTATAGCTATTAAAATCTTGGAATAAAGATTTCGTATCACAGAAGAATTGATCTCAGTCCCTCCGGTTCACCAGTCTGACACCTCACCAATTCAGGCACTCAAACTTGATAGATTCATTAGGCGATATATGTCGCTATATGGAAGCAAATACCTTACTGCTTACCGTCACGACGCAAAGTGATGTCGTAACGTCATGAAAAGCGGTAGCTCTTATTAGTAAGCTCACTCAAATTATCCATCGGCAATGTACTCAGGCTAATAGCAAGTGGCAGGGCAGGCAACTCTCATTACCTCTCATTGTTTATAAACTGATTTTTAATACCTGGGCAACGCCGAGTAGCACAGCTAGTATATATATATATATATCCAAGTGATATATATTCATATTCACATATATTCACATATATATATATATATATATATATATATATATATATATACATACGTGTATACTAGTTGGATGCCGGGTGTTGTCCAGGTAATAAAAAAATCTTTGTACAGAGACTTTTTCAACATATAACGGCAGTTACCAGTCTAACTTTCAAATTTCATATTATGACAAAAGTGTTTTGTGCATTAAGACGGAGAAAGTGGGAGAGAGAGAGAGGGAGAGAGAGAGCAGGAGAAAGAGGGAGAAGGAAGGAGAGAGAGGAAAAGAGGAAGGAGAAAAAGGGAGAAAGAGGGAGGGAGACAGAGAGGAAGGTACAGTATCAGAATTGAAGGTCTCTATCACAGCTAATCTTTTCATGAAATACCTTCAAACTTGGGCCCAGTTTTATGTATCCCATAAGCCATCCCATGATGCAGATCGAGAAAGATAAGAATTAGGGAAGTAAGGTGAGTCCTAAGCACAACTCATGTGTGAGTTCAGTTGAGCCAACTTGTTATATAATGAGTAGTAGCATTAAATCTTAGTAAGTCATGTCAGGTCTTAACATATACTATACCTGGTCATGCACATGACAACTTTTTAAAGCTGCCTGTGATGCAGCGTTGATCAAACAATCCCAGCTATTATTATTGATTACAGCTAATATGGTTTGATCACGTTTTAGCCCATTTCATCTAGCCATTAATTGAATTGTTAACGCAAATATGTTTGCTCACTAGTTCCAGCTTTCAAGTCAACTAGCAGTAATGAAGTGGCCCTAGTAGGTGTGTCATGTTAATTCGCAACACCATATCATATAGCAGCTGTTGTTGCTCCCCAGTAGACTAGCAACAGGAGTGAGGAGTTCATGTGACATCATTCTCATAAGGGTAGATGAGAGTTTCTCACTAGTGATTTTTTCCAAAGTCATTTTCGGGATCTTTTCTATGTAGGTATAGTAAAAGCCATGTTCATTTGTTCAAAACCACAGGTCGGTGGTTGGGTAAAAATATTGCATCACATCGGAATTGAACTGCAACATTCGCCATAGCCATCAGGCATGGCGAATGTTGCGCTACTCTAACACCTTTACCTTTCTGCGCCACTCTACCACCTCACTGCATTTGAGAATAATTGTGCCAATACTTATTACACCCAGTGATATCTCGCGGTTTACTGAACTGCTAGTATATTATCATTATAAGAAGCAAGGTACTTATATTCAGTAGAACTGTTCACAAGCCTCTGGGTCTCATGTATTACATTGTCTAAATGGCTACACCTACCTCTTCTCTCTCCTCACTCTCATCCATAATGACTCCTGAGCATTTTTCAAGACCATTCAATCTCAAAAAATTACATGACATTTAATCTACTTCACTTATTTTATTACTCTTATCATTATGATTATTATCACCGCAAGGAAGGGCACAATCCTGTCTGATTATCAGTGCCTCTTCATAACGGACCCCTTGCAAAGTTTGCACTTGCAATTATCCTCAATTTATATGTATATTCTCATTGGTGGGACTCGAGCTCAGAGATTAGGCAAATATTTTTTCAAGTGCCTTATCATTTCATACACAGACCGCGTAGATACTATAATTTAGGGCTGTCATATATGCTATTAAAGGAGTCTCTCCACTGCGCACCATTCAGTCGAGAATGACCCTGGTGAAACAGATTTAAAAAAAAAACGTTTGAACTACTGTACAGTAGGTGTTGTAATCAGTACAGAAATAAATTTCGATGAGAAGACAATTCTTTAGGAATCAATTGCACCGACAGCGCTCTTTAAATACATGTTTTACAGATTTTTATATTTAAGTAAATAAGAAAATCAGTGATGGAAACATTGAGAGTCGCTGGAATATAATTGCTGGTTGCTTACCTAATTCAGTCTAACGTGACTGAATACAATATTTAAATGTAAAATTAATACAAAAACATCTCAATGCGTAATAAAAGTGCTCTTTGATAGTGCAGACAACTCAAATTACCAACGTTTCAAATTTGCTAATGACAGATATGCTATAAAAGAATGACATTGACCAATTTTAATTTGATGGTCTTCTCTCAGTTCAGCTAAATTTTCTCATTCATAAACAACATTAGTCAAACAAATTAAGTGAATTTTGACTGGCTGTGCGTTCTCTAATGAGATGTAGAACTCGGGTCAATGGAATGCTTCATTGGTACCCACTGCTGCAGTTGACCAATAAGATCTTGTGTTACTAATACTCAGAATATATATCAATATACTCTGCAACCTACATATTGGGTACCTATAGGATATTCAACTTTCCAGTTAGTAGTGCAAACACTATTATGTTATCAATATGTAAATACTTATACAAACACGAATACCAGCTGTTAAAATCTTAATAAATTTCATAAGAGAGTTTTAGCGTTAATTATAAACTCTGTGAAACAGTTTTGGACAGTCTACTAACAAAAGTGCTTGGTGCAATAATTTGCCAGGTCTTGTTGACTGACCACCTCACTGACTGCTCAAAGTGATAGAAATCCTAAAGCAAGAATAAAGCCAGTTAGCAGTCATGGTATGAAACTAGTGAAGAAGTACCTTAGCATCTCAGCACCTTCAAAACGTAACAACATGAAAATATCAGCAGCTTCCAAAGGTAGCAACATAAGAATATCAGCAGCTTCCAAATGTAGCAACAAGAATATCAGCAGCTTCCAAAAGTAGCAACATAAGAATATCAGCAGCTTCCAAACGCAACAAAACGGGAATATTATCAGCTTCCAAACGCAACAACATGAAACTATCAGCACCTTCCAAATTTAACGATATAAGATAAAAATAAATTCGAGTACAATCAAAGATCGACTTACGATCACCTCTACATTTAATATTTTCAGTTTTCCAAATATTGAACAGGGAAGAGTTAATAATAATAATATTTAGTATCATAAGAGTGATGTCTGTGAGGTTAATAGCGAGAAGTTATGATTACAGGAGACTCACTACAGCTTACTTTATGTGTAAAAGCAGGCCGACTCCAAGCAATGCAGGGCTCAATTGGCAACCTAAGAACTTTCAGTCTCTGTATAGATGTGCAACGATCTATATGATTAAAAACTCTAGAATCTGTCTTCGTATGCATTAAGGACAATTGCTCTCAATCAGCGTCTTCATCGAGGGCAATTGTAAACAATTTACAATTTTTTGTTGCGATTTTTGTCGTGAAACAATTTTGGTTCAAGATGAATGAGATCCTGAGCTTCCCCGAGCTTAATGCTAGTGCTTAATGCTAGTACTTAATGCTGATACTTGATACTAATACTTAATGCTAATACTTAATGCTAGTACTTATTGCTAATACTTAATGCTAGTACTTATTGCTAATACTTAATGCTAGTACTTAATGCTGATACTTAATACTAATACTTAATGCTAATACTTAATGCTAATACTTAATAAAAGTACTTATTGCTAATACTTAATGCTAATACTTGATGCTAATACTTAATGCTAGTATGTACTTAATGCTAGTACTTATTGCTAATACTTAATGCTAGTACTTAATGCTAATACTTGATGCTAATACTTAATGCTAATACTTAATGTTAATACTTAATGCTAGTACTTAATACTTGTGCTTAATGCTAATACTTAATGTTAGTATGCGCTTAATGCTAATACTTATGCTAGTACTTAATGCTAGTGCTTAATTCTAATACTTAATGCTAGTACTTCATGCTAATACTTAATACTATTGCTTAATGCTAATACTTAATGAATGCTACACCTTTAACATGTGGATTAGTTGGTCACAATGTATGTGCACAGGTAAAGCTTGCTCACAATGTTTATGAACATCGCTCATAAAGTCATTAAAAAGGACCAGATTTTCAAATTTTTTATAACTTCTAGCAACTCTTGAATATAACTAGTGCATAAAAGTATTTAAATTTAAAAAACAATCCAATAAAACAGGATATACTAACAGAAGTTATTCTGATACAAAACTGTGTCATATGTGTAACTGTGTGAATATGATAGCAAATGTAAAATTGAGTGAGTAATATATTTGCTAAAGAAAAGCGCAAGAATATAACTAGACATAATACAAAATAAATTTCACACTTCTGTGCAGCTATATTGCAATTTAGCACATTCTATTCCGTATGTGACTGAGATATTATCTGTATATTAGTAGAACTAAGGAACTGAATGAATGTTAGTATAGAAAATTATTAGAAAAATTAATCTAAGTGGCATGGATAAAAGTAATCTCTAAGGTCAGCAAAGGTATGCCAGACCTATTGACTAGATATTTAGTGAACAACTTTCCAAATTTGCTACAGAACTACCAGGAGTTGTCTACTCATTCCTTTCTGTGCCATTCTTGGTCTCCTACGAGAAGGCCTTCACTCACCTCATCAGCTACAAAAAACGTGTCATAAACTTTTTAATGAAAAAAGTTCAGGAAATCAGATCCAATGTGCAGATTGACATTGAATATGTAAAGATAATCAATAAAACGGTGCTAGTGCAATCAAGCATCATGTCAAAAAATACAGCTTTGCGTCTCGCAATGCTATAAAAACTTAGGCATTTTGAGAACACCAAAGACGCCATCTGCACCATGAATAAGATGGAAGTGCTTTTTCAAATACTTTTGCACCAATCGTGTCTCATTGCTTAATTCCATTCAGTTTTTATGTTTGCCAAAGTAAATAGACATAATGCTGATACCATCGAGATAACTCGGTTGCCTTTCCTTTAGAGTAAAAACTAAATAAGCTTATTGGTCGATAGTGAGCTTGCTTAAGCACCTATCGCACATGCATGAAAGACCTTTCTTTGATATAAGGTATTGCGAAACAAACATTTCGTTGTTCCGCATAAATCGTAAATGATATTTTCTAATAATAGCGCAAACACTAGAGTGACAATGTATAGCTCTGCATAATCAAGCCGCTAGGGTACTGCCAATCATATAACTATACAAGTATTCAGCTTAAGAAAACGAGTGGTAGTCAGATGAGAGTTTGCTGAAAATCTTGAGAAAATGCAAATTCAAAGTATTCCTTCCAAATCCTTGGCTTGCCTATATTGAGCCTGACAACTAGCAATACATAAATGGTATACCAGCACGTGACTATCTCCGGGCTGGAGACATCATGGAGCGAACCGGATGTAATTCCACCAGATCAAATAAGTCGGAGGAGGTTTAATTCTTCGAAAACTGTTCATTACTTGTCATAGGGCACAGAGTAAAAACTTGTGGACAAATTTAAACGGATCGACAATCGTCTATGAAGCGTAAATCGTTGGTCTTCAATTTCTGAAAAAATCAGTTACTTGGAATTCTTCCCCAAACATTTTGCCTATATTTATACATAGACATATACATACAGGTATATATATAGACATATACATATATAATACTGCTATATATAATAATACCGGTATATACATGTATATACCAATCATAGATCTCTGGAATATCTTTCTATGAAGTTGGACCATCCAGCTATTATTCAAAATATTCTGCTCTGCTTTTCTATCAATATTTTGACCTATTCTTTGTCGCTGGAGTATGGCCATCATGGATCAAGAAAGATAAAAAAGCTGATTGAGGTGAATGAAAAGAAATCAATAAAACAGCTAGCTTAGCTCAGCTAGCTCACACCAGTTGGAAAAAATCAACTGAAATAATCACATGATATCTTTAACAATATCATAGTGACGGATAGCTATAGAGGTTTCAAAACCTTGATCTGTGAAAAAATCCACCCGACATGTTAAACGAGTTTGGCAATTTAAGAAGACGGTAACCTCATTACTGTAGATGGTAACGGCAGCTGCTAAATGCACCGCATTAAGAATGATAAATTACCAATAGATTAGAAAGTGATGATTTACTTCTTGCACTTTCTGTTTCTGAAATCTTGCACTAGTTTGTGTTACTAGTTTGTGTTACTAGTTTGTGTTGCTCATATGTGTTATGAGGTAGATTTAGATTTAATGTGACAGAGTTGAATAACAGATTTATCTCCCACGTGAAATGTGGTAATTCTGAAATTATGCCAAACTGAGAAGAATTAACCCAGGGTTAGGGTTATTTGTCAGCTTTTTATCAACGCTCCGCTCAAGTAGTACGAGTACCAACATAAACTAAAACTTGTTATTCTGTCAAAGCTTATTTGTGCTTTTGCAAGAATGGCCACTCACAACACAGATGTAACCATAAAATAGAAATCTTCAATATTACAACATTGAGCATGCTTCTCCGAAAGCATATACAGTGGTGTGTATAAACTTGGAATCACATTGTTTTGTTCACTCTATATCGAATGGATCATCCATTTGCTTTCTATTTTTCCGCCAATTATGATGCCATGCCAGATATTATATATCAATCTGATCAGCAGAAGATGTGCTTTCAAACAATGCATTGATTGATTTAACACAATCATTTCTGAGTGATTTATATTAATCCTATTAAACAGATTAGCAATTTTATCTGGTCTTGTTCGTAATCTGGTTATAACAGGTTAGCACAAACCTTCCCAGCTGAGAAAGTTTACTGCTTGTCAAATTTCAAAGAAAGTGAAATATCCTAAATCCCATCATGATGGCATTTCAGTTATGCAATTTGCTGACTGTTGCATATTTAAAGCAGGACACTTGAAGTCTTATTCATTCTCAGTTTAACTTTGAACTCAGTTTGACTTTGAACTTTACCATGCCTAAAGTGTTATCTACAGAGAGAAGAGCCATCATTCTGCACCTTCACAAACAGCAAAAGACCCAAAGACAGATAGCTGCGGAAGTTGGTTGTTCTCAGAAGGCAGTCTACACAGCAATCAAGACTTGGACCTCCAATGGCAGTCTTAAACCCACCTACTCTGCTGGACGACCCAAGAAGACGACTATCCGTGAAGATCGGTACCTGGTACGAAGATCCCTTGCTGACAGACATCTGAACAGTACTCAACTTTGTAAGGAGATCAAGGACAACAGAGATATTGAGATTCACCCCAGTACAGTGCGAAGAAGACTGCTTGCAAATGGTTTGAAAGGCTGCAAGGCAAGGCGCAAGCCCTTAGTTTCTGAGAAACAGCGAAAGCGTCGTCTAGAGTGGGCTAAAGATAAACGGTTCTGGACAACAGCCCAATGGCAAAGGGTCTTGTTCAGTGATGAGTCAACATTTACCATCCAAAACCACTCTGGAAATTGTTATGTGAGGAGACGACCTGGAGAGGAGTACAGCCCGGCTTGTACGCTACCAACCATCAAGCACCCTACTGGAGTCATGGTATGGGGTTGCATGACAGCTTTTGGTGTGGGAAGACTCTCCATTTGTGAAGGCATGATAAATGGAGACAAATACATCAAGACCATGGAAGATGTCATGCTTCCAAGTGCTCGGAGCCTGTTCACCAGCAACGACCAACCCTGGTACTACCAGGATGACAATGCACCCTGCCACCGTGCCAAGAGAGTCAAGGAGTGGATGACCAGAAGTAATGTGAGGGTAATAGACTGGCCAGCACAAAGCCCTGACCTGAATCCCATTGAAAATCTTTGGCAGCGTATTGGTGTGATAGTCAGCAAAGATAAACCAAAGACAAAACGGGAGCTCATAGAGAAGATTATTCATGCTTGGCATCACATCATCACTCCTGAAGAGCTCAGAAAGTTGGTAAACAGCATGCCTCGACGGTGTCAGATGGTGATCAAGAACAAGGGCTGGCCAATAAAATACTAATGCTCAGCTCAAGACACCTTATCAGTCCTTCTGAAGACCAACAATAATCCAACGGCCCTTTTCAGGGCCACCAATTTGTATAAAAGAGTTTGTTTGTATCCTATTTTATCAATTTTCACTAACAACATTCATAGCCTGCAATAAGTCTGCCTTTCGGTAGATCCACCCCCAGCGATAAAAATTTGAGAATATTTTCGAATATTTGGCATCATCTTGTTCTTCAGAATTTTCCCTTTCAAATGATATATATATTGATGGGGTTGAGGCACTTAACTCCAAAGAATTTCTTAGACAACAGCTTATAAACATACATATTTGAAGATTTAACTGGTGATTCCAAGTTTATGCACACCACTGTACTACTGAGCTATAAGCTAAGAAAGAGAGCAACAGGGTGAAATGGATTGTGTGCGTGCGTGAGTGTGGTGGTGGGGGAGGGGGGTGGTGGGTATCTGTGTGTATGTCTGTGTGTGTTTCTGTGCGTGTGTAATCCCTCAAAGTTTGATCATTATGTCTGTTTAGCTTGATGCAAATACATATAGAGGTTGCACATATTTTAACAGCCATTGTTACACAATCGATGGCTCTCTGATCTTGGCTGGACATGTTTGAGCCCGTGGCAAAGAAACTTTGACGACTGGAGACATGCCCAGTTTCAGAATGCAATTTAAGTTAAATAGCATTCCTGGTAGTGAAATATCTTCACTAGCAACGAGGGCGGGAATGGCGTGTAAAGCTTTTTTGTAAAGCCTAAACATCCTAAACTGTTGTTTGAGAGTCAGACGTTCTAGACCACTACCCCACGGCTGATTCAATATGGCTGATTCAATATGACTGCTTCAATATGGCTGATTCAATATGGCTGATTCAATATGACTGCTTCAATATGGTGCACGTCCATCCAGCCTTATATGAACTATAAGTGTAAGATTGACAGCACTGGTAACGGCATGACGTGAAATAATGACTACCACACAAATAGATATTTGGATATGAATCAGCAGCGGAGCCAGATAGAAAATTTGACCAAGACTCGACGCTAAGTTTTTCCAAATTCGATCCTATAAATGCCCGCTAAAATTTGGTTTAACAGTTATAGCCAATGATAGCAGCACATTTATAAGATCTTCTGCTACAGAACTGGTTAAACAAATAAATGGAAACTTCAATAATCATACGTTTCAAATTTCAACTATTTATAATTTGAGTCAACACTGCCAAATAAAATTCAATTAATATGTTTGCCTTTGATTATTTATAGATGAGAAATCTTATCTGAACAGATACACTGCGTTTCCATGACCCGCATAATTCGCAAATTAGAGCCAATCCGCAAGATAACCGCGTCATGGAAACGGCATAAATCCGCAAGCTATCCGCGTAAATTCGCAAGCTAAGCGAGTTTTGCGATCCGCAAAACTTTATCGAATCCATCGTGCTTGCGAATCATGGAAACGGTACTCGCTATTAATGCGCATTTGATTATCGTTGGCTATTACATTAAAAACATTTTCGCGCTTCAGTCGTTTTTATTTCGATTTCAGCAGTCTCAATGCGCCAACGTTCCGAACGATCGCTGCTAAGCTAAGCGTGACAAGACTGCTTAGCTATTTATAGAGTCATTAATTAGGCTAATACTTGACCTACGGGGTCAAGTACTGGTGTTAAATCCGCATCGCCAGGTGTTCATTGAAACGCTCGATTGCTAAGTAACTCAACTTGCGGATCGTTCGAATTATGGGAATCATGCGGATTAAGCGAGTCATGGAAACATAGTGATAGAAAGCCAACAAACTAAAATCATATGACTTGATGTTATGGTGTTATAGCATATCATATGACACTAGTGAATTCGCGATTGTCCACCATCATGAAGCAAGTTTCAATATCAGCACAATCAATATCAATATCAGTAAACAAAATGTTTTAAAATAATTTTAGAATTGACAGCAGGTAAAAGTAAAATTTTACAGTTGAAGTAAAGTTTAGCGTGCAGTAAAAAATGCTTCAAGTCGACGCTGATTCCTAATTCAACTAAAGCCTGTTTTCTAACCTTTAATCTTCATCAACTCAAACTTTTCCTGGAGTGAATTCAAGTCATCCTCATCTTCCTCAATGTCCTCTTCGGTTAGGGGGCACCCAACATAACCACCACCTTCTTCGATGAAGGTCAACAGGCTATATAACAGAAAACAAACATGTGATGTGCGGAAAGAGGGAGCCTTAACAACTTATAACAGTCATCAGTCTGGTCACCCTGATTCCATTATCTTTTACATAATTACAATCCTCTATCCCTCACAGCTTGCCTGATCCATCTTAATCTAATGTTCAGTTGCATCTATACATATATATATTTCTCAAAGTACATCTGTCGTATGTCTGTACGCATTCCGGCTATAGCTATTAAAATTTTAATATTCAAATTCTGCGATAGAATTGAACTCACAACGAATGCATCGACAAGTTTCTTATCCATTTATTATCTTATCTACCACTGAGCTAAAACTGCATATTGATCAAAAAAGTTTTCATATACCACATACCCCATGTCAATTATTTTATCATTGGGCCCACGCGCTACGATGCCGCTGTTAAGAAATATTTTGGGAATCAAGTTTATGCAACACGAAGCTTCTTCATTTTCTTTCGTTAGGGCTGATTTATTCCGCTCCACGATATCGACAATAATTTATTTCGAAGTTAAAATTTGGCGATTTGTGTACTGATTATATACAGTGGAACCTCGGTTCTCGAACGCTTCGGATCTCGAACAACTCGGTTTTCGAACAGCCTTCTGGAACGGATTATGTTTGAGAACTTAAGTTCCACTGTACAATATTAAAAGATATACGTCGCTGAAAGTTATGAAATTTTAAATTTACAGTTCTTTGAAAACCTTTAGTTGTTTTATTTATTTTTAATTTAGTTGTCCTACAGTTGTTTTTATTTTCTCTCTTAATGTATTTCAACTACACAAAACACTTCTCTCATGATATGTAGTTTAAAAGTTAGAATGGCAAATGTTGTTATATGTTAAGTACAAATCAATTTTCTGTCCAAAGACTTTTTTATTACCCGGGCAACGCAGGATAACACAACTGGTCTCATTATACATAATAGTTACCGTCTATTTTAGCACTTATTACAACTCGATTACAAACAGATACAATTGACTTTCTATTTATGAGACTTATTAGTAATTACCAACATGATTTTGAATTTTTATTCAACAGCTGCAATTAATATTGATATGATTTAGGAACTTTGGCAGCCTCCTTAGTTAACGCTTATGTAGGCTACAACAGAGCCTATCAATAGCAATTTTCTAACGTTTCAATAGATGTGAACTATGTAGTATTCAGATGCCTTCTGGTCTAAAGTCTGCAGAGATTTTCAGCTCTGCATACCCGTGGTAATCTAACAGTGATTTCATTTCCCAAATGTCTAGACAGAAGCAGTGCTGACTATTTAGGATTCACTAATAGCTGTCCTGGAGAGGTCAGTGTTTAAATAAGCTAACAGGATCATTTATTTTTGATACAATATTGACAACTTCTAACTTCCGCGACCACAGATAATAACTTGAAGGCGAAGTATTACGCTTAGCAGTTTGGTAATAACTAGGTGAAGATGTACTCAATACCTCTACAATATTGAGACTATATTAATAAATTGAATATATATGTACCTCAACCAGCTGGCGTCTTTGCTCAGCACTGCCGGGTTTCCGATAATAATCAGCATTGCCTTTGCCCTTGTAACAGCGACATTGAATCTCTAAAAAGTGACAAAAGAAAAGATATAGTCTGGATTGATGGTTAAATGCTGCAAGTTCCCAGCTAAACAAGATGCAAGGGAATTTGAGGTATTGACAGTAAAAGCTGATCTCAAGATTTTGGAAGATGGTTGTTTTAGTGATAGTCTTAACCATATATATTCACATGCTTAATATTTTATATTATAACTGCATTTCTATACTTCAAGGATTACTCCTTCGTTGTGTGGAAACCTGTAAAACTAACAAAATCTTAAGGATGATTTTTCTAGAATGCTCCTCTTTGAAAAATGATTCCTACAAAATATCCTTTGACAGCATGACAATCTCTGAAGATTTTAACTGATGCAAGTGATATCCAGCTGGTATTGACTCTAGCGGAAACATTATATAATTAGCCTTAGGTTATGTCTACATGCCTGTAATACATAAGTGTCGAGAAGGCCACAACTTTCAAATGCTTTATATTTTCAACTAACAACACATGGAAACACCAGGTTTCCATTAAAATAATTTTGCTTTAGGTTACTTAACTCGAGGGAACACGTGACTATATGACAATTCTGGCTAGAAATGGCATTATTTGACCAATTAATTAAAATGAGAACAACTAAGGCTCTGTATTCATGGACCACAATCTTTAATCCGTAGCAACTTATTATCTAATAAAACAATCATGTGACCTTCAGAGCCCACAAAAATAAATGAAATAAATCTATATTCTTCTGTAGGGCAGACGACTCTGTTTTCAGAGAACTTTGGCCATTAAATTAACACATAATCACAGTCTGGTAGCAAGCACCCAGACTACAGTATTTAAAGACATGGTCATGAGAACTGAGTGTATGCTATACCGTGTTTCCATCAGTTCTTATCAAATTCTGATAGCTTACAAGTCCGACTCTACTATAATGAAAGCCTACCTTAGGATTCCGCACAAACCCAAGGTTAAATTTCTTGTCATGAGTGAGGTAGACATCCTGACTTCTAACTGTGCTAATGATGATCACCTCCCGTTCATCGCCTTGAAACTTTTCTACTGAGCCAACTTTGATTTGAGCAAAGTTTTTCATGTGTCCTTTGTGGGAGACTTCTAAAGCCTTCAAGGCTTGTTGAATTTTAATTGCCTACAATAGATTATTCAATTCAAGTACATACCGGAGTATTCGCTGATCTGATGTAATAATATAATTACATATAGGTGAAACTGATCTGATATAATAATATAAATACATATGATGAAACTGATCTGATGTAATAATATAAATACATACGAGCGAAACTGATCTGATATAATAATATAAATACATACAAGTGAAACTGATCTTATGTAATAATATAAATACATACGAGTGAAAATGATCTGATATAATAATATAAATACATACGAGTGAAACTGATCTGATGTAATAATATAAATACATATGAGTGAAACTAATCTGATGTAATAATATAAATACATACGAGTGAAACTGATCTGATGTAATAATATAAATACATACGAGTGAAACTGATCTGATGTAATAATATAAATACGTACGAGTGAAACTGATCTGATGTAATAATATAAATACATACGAGTGAAACTGATATGATATAATAATATAAATACATATGAGCGAAACTGTTCAGATGTAATAATGTCAAAAGCTTAGAGAATTTGGCTGACATTCACAATTTCTTTATTCATAGGATCACCAAATTGAAAATTTTTTGTAGAGTCAAAAACCTATCCTCTCCATATGTCAAATAGCAGATATTTCAGCACCGAAACAACTTTACTCATTTACTAAATTGACTAAATTACTAAATCAAGACTGGCAGAGACAGTCAGACATTCACTTACCATTTCCTTAACATCCAGGCTTTACAACATCAGACATTCACTTACCATTTCCTTAACATCCAGGCTTTACAACATCAGACATCCACTTACCATTTCCTTAACATCCAGGCTTTACAACATCAGACATTCACTTACCATTTCCTTAACATCCAGGCTTTACAACATCAGACATTCACTTACCATTTCCTTAACATCCAGGCTTTACAACATCAGACATTCACTTACCATTTCCTTAACATCCAGGCTTTACAACATCAGACATTCACTTACCATTTCCTTAACATCCAGGCTTTACAACATTAGACATCCACTTACCATTTCCTTAACATCCAGGCTTTACAACATCAGACATTCACTTACCATTTCCTTAACATCCAGGCTTTACAACATCAGACATTCACTTACCATTTCCTTAACATCCAGGCTTTACAACATCAGACATTCACTTACCATTTCCTTAACATCCAGGCTTTACAACATCAGACATTCACTTACCATTTCCTTAACATCCAGGCTTTACAACATCAGACATTCACTTACCATTTCCTTAACATCCAGGCTTTACAACATCAGACATTCACTTACCATTTCCTTAACATCCAGGCTTTACAACATCAGACATTCACTTACCATTTCCTTAACATCCAGGCTTTACAACATCAGACATTCACTTACCATTTCCTTAACATCCAGGCTTTACAACATCAGACATTCACTTACCATTTCCTTAACATCCAGGCTTTACAACATCAGACATTCACTTACCATTTCCTTAACATCCAGGCTTTACAACATCAGACATTCACTTACCATTTCCTTAACATCCAGGCTTTACAACATCAGACATTCACTTACCATTTCCTTAACATCCAGGCTTTACAACATCAGACATTCACTTACCATTTCCTTAACATCCAGGCTTTACAACATCAGACATTCACTTACCATTTCCTTAACATCCAGGCTTTACAACATCAGACATTCACTTACCATTTCCTTAACATCCAGGCTTTACAACATCAGACATTCACTTACCATTTCCTTAACATCCAGGCTTTACAACATTAGACATCCACTTACCATTTCCTTAACATCCAGGCTTTACAACATCAGACATTCACTTACCATTTCCTTAACATCCAGGCTTTACAACATCAGACATTCACTTACCATTTCCTTAACATCCAGGCTTTACAACATCAGACATTCACTTACCATTTCCTTAACATCCAGGCTTTACAACATCAGACATTCACTTACCATTTCCTTAACATCCAGGCTTTACAACATCAGACATTGACTTACCATTTCCTTAACATCCAGGCTTTACAACATCAGACATTCACTTACCATTTCCTTAACATCCAGGCTTTACAACATCAGACATTCACTTACCATTTCCTTAACATCCAGGCTTTACAACATCAGACATTCACTTACCATTTCCTTAACATCCAGGCTTTACAACATCAGACATTCACTTACCATTTCCTTAACATCCAGGCTTTACAACATCAGACATTCACTTACCATTTCCTTAACATCCAGGCTTTACAACATTAGACATCCACTTACCATTTCCTTAACATCCAGGCTTTACAACATCAGACATTCACTTACCATTTCCTTAACATCCAGGCTTTACAACATCAGACATTCACTTACCATTTCCTTAACATCCAGGCTTTACAACATCAGACATTCACTTACCATTTCCTTAACATCCAGGCTTTACAACATCAGACATTCACTTACCATTTCCTTAACATCCAGGCTTTACAACATCAGACATTCACTTACCATTTCCTTAACATCCAGGCTTTACAACATCAGACATCCACTTACCATTTCCTTAACATCCAGGCTTTACAACATCAGACATTCACTTACCATTTCCTTAACATCCAGGCTTTACAACATCAGACATCCACTTACCATTTCCTTAACATCCAGGCTTTACAACATCAGACATCCACTTACCATTTCCTTAACATCCAGGCTTTACAACATCAGACATTCACTTACCATTTCCTTAACATCCAGGCTTTACAACATCAGACATTCACTTACCATTTCCTTAACATCCAGGCTTTACAACATTAGACATCCACTTACCATTTCCTTAACATCCAGGCTTTACAACATCAGACATCCACTTACCATTTCCTTAACATCCAGGCTTTACAACATCAGACATTCACTTACCATTTCCTTAACATCCAGGCTTTACAACATTAGACATCCACTTACCATTTCCTTAACATCCAGGCTTTACAACATCAGACATTCACTTACCATTTCCTTAACATCCAGGCTTTACAACATCAGACATTCACTTACCATTTCCTTAACATCCAGGCTTTACAACATCAGACATTCACTTACCATTTCCTTAACATCCAGGCTTTACAACATCAGACATTCACTTACCATTTCCTTAACATCCAGGCTTTACAACATCAGACATTCACTTACCATTTCCTTAACATCCAGGCTTTACAACATCAGACATTCACTTACCATTTCCTTAACATCCAGGCTTTACAACATCAGACATCCACTTACCATTTCCTTAACATCCAGGCTTTACAACATATGATGTAAAAATTTCAGAAAATACTTTGATTCTAAACAAGAGGTAATTTCCAGTATTTGACACCAGAAGTTTCATGAAGCAGTTTCATAAGCGAAAGTGAAAAGGGAGGTAAAAATAAAACGTAAATTGTGATGTAGCCTATCAGCACCTCTATCTCTACTTTTGTTTACATGTTTCTAAAAAACAATAGAAACCTCTTTATGGATTATTGCTTAACTAATTTAATTTTTTCTATAATTTAAATTTAGTCTTTGACTTTAAAATTTTTTACATTTTCTTAAATAATACAGTCATTTTAATTCCGTGTAGTTATTTGCAGTATTTATTAAGCAGTATTCTAAATTTTTGGGTCGTCAATGAATTAGACAAACCGTAGTAATGTATTCTTGTACAAATTTGATATACAAAAATATCTGCGAACAAATTCACTTTGTATGCAGAGGTTCTTATTTATGCACTAATGCACGAGTGCCAACCATTTTTGGTAACTTCTCAAGAATGGTTGAGCAATCTCGAGTGTAGATATGTAGAAACTATATATAGGCTACATGTATCTATATCTAGCCTTGAAGCAGTTCCCCCGCACGGGTTTCCTTATGGCAGAGTGAAAGTGTACCCTGGGCACTATCCACGTAGACAACAGCACTAAGTTCCTGTCACTTCCTGTAGAAGAACCTCTTCAAAATAGATTGGAAAGTTCCAAACTATCTACATCCTCTAATACATCTTCAAAACTCTCTACCAACCAACTTTATCAAAAAAGAAAACCTTCTAAATGTGAACAAACAGACCTGCTTGTGATAAGGTGTGATGATGCCGATGTGTTCAGGCTTGATCTTGGGACTTTTGCATTCAAATAGCTTCTCGAGGTAAAGTATGAGCTGCATCACCTCAAATCGATTGAACCAGGATGGAGAGTTGCCCTCCTGCTCCTCTTCCCCATTCACGCCATGAAATATCAAAGGGAATCCCTTCCTTGGCAGCCCCTGGCGTAAATGAGAAAGGCTAGAACTATTGCCACAAGTAGCCGACTGAACTTTTTATGAGTTTGAAGAAAAAATTTGATGAAAGTATCATTAACATTGAAATTTTGAACTGAGAATAAATCTCTACTAATTAAATTCTACTATTTTAAATCTTTTTAAAATTGTACCTAAGAATACAAAAGTTTATGACAGCAAAACAGAGTCTGTATCTTATTTTAATAAACATGTTTAACCACAGTAATAACAGCGACAACGTAAGTTGCGATATTGGTTTGACTGCAATATGAAACTCAACTAGTTTTAGATTTTCCTGATTACCTATGAGTTTGTTAATATACTAATAGGTCAAACTTTGAATGAAATAATGAGCAATACCAATGAACTATTTCTAACAAATCTGCGAAGCTCCAGTGTTTTGAGTAAAAACTGTATAAAAAATGACAATATTCAGTACATTGTACTAGATACAGTACAATCTTTATGAAGTTATTTTGTTTCATATATTTCCTTCACGTATCGAAACCGTCGCGTGTTGGAGCCAAAATTCATACAAGCATACACTGTATTTTGACGGCTTTGTTTCGCAACCCAAAACAAAACAGTGGAAAATATTTCAGTAAATGCATACAATATTAAATTAAGTGCGTTACAAAAGGTAAATGTTAAAACATAAGTCGAGGCTTGACTGTATTTAGTTTCTGTGTCAATCTACCTTCTTCAGCGCTAGCTAGTTAACTTTAACTCAAGTTCACCATAGCAGTTTTACCATCATTGAAATTATTTCCTTGACCAACACGCAAAAATATATCTTCAATACACAAAAGGACTGAGAAATAATTAGCTAAATATTTGTGGGTTATAGAGAAACTAAAACTATCTTGAACATACTGGATTTTTTGCGATTGGCTGACTTCACCAAAATCAAAGACAATTAAATACAATAAAAACTGAAGAGAACTGCAATCAAACACTCACCTCCCAGTTACAAAACCTCTCTCTTTGCATCTTATCAGCATGAGCAATAAGTTCATTGTCATAGAAACAGGTGTTGGGCACCTCTAAAATGTCAGGATGAGAACGGAAACTTCTCACCAGCTTCGTCACATAGTCTGGGTTGAACTCTCCACTGAGCCCGCGACTGTAAAGCTCCATCGACATGTATCTCTCAAGCAAACTTTGACCTGCAAGATCCGACAGCCACCCATGTAGAAATCTCGCATTAACTTCACATCATTAAGTCATGTTCAAGTTTTGAAGTTGTCTTCTCACAGCACTCAAATGTTCCAAGAATGTAACTGATCATAAGCTACAAGTCCGGCAGTCAGTGATCTAGAGTGTCTGACATGCAAACAGCAGGTTTGGACTCAATTCCCAAAAAGGCCTTGTCATGCCATACCAATGCCCAGACATGCAATTACTGCCCCCATTTGGGCTGCCTGAATTTAATAAAATTATATAAGTAATTATGCCCTCACCTAAACCTCTGTCAGAAGCGATATTTGATCTGATGATGGGCCCTAACTGCTGAGGATCACCAGCTAAGACAACCTGGCCACCATTAGCCATTTGTGTGTCAAGGAGCCCAGCCAGAGGAATGACCGTTTCAGGCTCTGTGGCGTGTCCAGCCTCGTCTATGAATATGTGTGTGAAGTGACTGCTCAAGTCGGCTGAGACGAGCCTATGTAAAAGAAAAAATTAGATTGACCCACTTATAAAGCTGTACTGCTTATAAAAACTCTCATTAAGTGAGCACACTTTCCATCAGTAGAGTTTATTGTCAACCGAAAACAATTCATGGCGACCACAGATCTTTTAACACTTAGAAGACACCCTTAGTAGGAATACTACCACTATGTTTCCATGACGCACATGATGTGAATTTTAAGCCAATCCGCAAGTTATTTGCATCATGAAAACAGCATAAATCTGGAAACATACTGTACATCCGTCAATAAACAACGATGTTATCCAAACTTTGTCGTTTGAGCATGGTTTGGTTTGTGACATTTGATACCAGCCAGTCTTCCTATTTATTTATGTTTTGGACAATAACGTCGCTTGCACCGCACAACCAATGTTTGTTGAATTCCACAATGGTGGAAGACACTACCAGATGTCAACTAAACTGTCATTTTGTGAGAGATATTCTCGTCCTTTATGATCGAGCTTTTTAATAATGCAATATTCAGAGACCCCAGTTCTTGCAGCCAAATATTTTGCAATAATATAATTACATGTATGTATCTAAATAAAATAATAACTTTACATATATGTACATAATACATATACAGTCAAACATGGATAGCTCGCCTTCGAATAGCTCAACACATGGTTAACTCGAACGGATTTGTTTGGTCCGTTCCCACGTAATGATAAATTGCTTTCGATAACTCGAACTCAACTTTGTTAACTCGAACAGTTTTTGCCCAACGGCTACCGAAACGGTTGTTATCGCTTTAGAAAACCACTTTATTCCAAGCCATAGAGGTAAACCTCAACTTTTCGTAGTTCATAGGCAGCGTTATTACCACCATCGGCAAAATATTTTTGTCAATGACTTTCAAAAGGTTTGGTGAAATTTGATTTTTTACCAAACATTCGCTTAGCGATGGCCCTTCGGAAGAAAGGAAATGTGAGGTAACCTTCGCATAAACTTAAAGAAAAATCGGCAAAATTGATTTTGGTTAAAACGCTCAAAAGAAAAAGATGTCGTTTCTTCTGAGCATTTCAACAATGATCAAATTTTGCCAATGTCAATCTAAAAAACGTCCTGGCAATAACATCACCTCAAACAACAAACCAATCTCAAGTGATAGAAAAATCTCTATACTTTTTGATAAAAAAATTTTAAACTTTACATTAGAAGCACATAATTTGAAACAAGCCATTTGTGCTTTTGATTTATATTATAGTTTGTTTATGTACATGTATCTACTAATAAATAAATAAATACATGGACTTGTGACAGTGCTCTGATAACTTGAATGCTCTGATAACTCGAACACTTTCGCTCGGTCCGTGAAGTTCGAGTTATCCATGTTTGACTGTATATGTATCGTAAAAACTCTAATTGAATGCCATGGCGCTCTATTTCATCAGATTTAAAAACAGTAAACTGTCACCTTATATTGCGATTCCATCAACCAAATTGATATTAATAAAAGTTGATGAATTGAGTTTTGTTCTGATTAAGGCCACTTTTTGATCTCCTGAGATTGCAACCTCAAGTTTTAAACCCACTGTGCTTTACCACTGCGCAATACAAGTTTTATTGATCAAAGACGCTATCATATAGCGTATAGCGTATACCGTATGCACACGCTAAATAATGTATTATTTGAAACTCTGTGAATTCTATTAACTCTATGCTGCTTTTTGTGTTTTCTTGAACTTCTATATTCGGTTTTTCCTATGGTTCAATTGCTATATCGCAGTCAAGGCCAATTTTTTCACGCAGACAATTGTATTATCTCCGTAGGATGAGCCTTAACAGTCTTTCTCCATTTGGTCAGACAAAGACAGTATGATATCTCATTTTTACATTTGTACCAGTATCGTCGTATTCAAAGTTTTGATGGATAGCTTCTGGTGGAACAGTAACCTTTTTTATACACGCACACTTTTATGCAAGAATTGTTATTACTAATTTAACATATTCAGGATTTTAATTTTGTTTTCTAAGTTCGTATTAATTGTATCATTACCGAATCATCTTTTATTGTAATCAAAGCAAAACATACTTAATTTAACTATTACTTACTAATTATTTCACATTTACATTTAAACCTCTTTTAGAGCCGTTTTATTTTTTTTTCAATTTATTTGACCTGCACAAAATATTTTCCTCATGACATGAAGTTTGAAAGTTACAGTTGTTTGACAAAGTTTGAAAACCTTTACACTTGTTTTTATTTTCTCCCTTAATTTATTTCAACTACACAAAACACTTTTCTCATGATATGTAGTTTGAAAGTTAGAGTGGCAAATGTTGTTATATGCTAAATACAAATAAATTTTCTGTCCAAAGACTTTTATATTATCCGGGAAATGCCGAGTAGTACAGCTAGTATATTTGTTCAAGTACAAATATATATATATATATACATGTATATATATATATGTATATACATGTACATTTATGAGGAAAGAAAGAAAACATAAGCAGTGTGATAGGGCTAGAGTCATTACCAAGGATGAAGCGCTCACCTTCCACTAGTGACCAGGGTAGATACGATTACTCTCTTCTTCTTGAGAACGTCTTTGTTAGGATACTCGACCTGCATGTCTCCTTGTTTGGACTTGCCACTCAGACCATGCCTGACTGCGCGAGATGCGACTCCCGACACACTTTTGTAGTTACTCACTTCCTGTACCTGGGGATGAGATGACGGAAGCTCTTAATCAGTCAGAGGCTAGTATATAAAAGATCTACATATCTAAATATCACTCGCATAAATGGTAGATAAACATCCATGTATATGCCACTAGTGCATACACAAATAGTAAATGAGCATTTATGCACAATTCTTGTCTTTAATGTCAAAGAAGGTTAATTCTCTTATCGTATTCTATGTCTGTTTCACAAGAACTTTTACCACCTTTCAACTTTCACATACTCTTCAACATAGAAGCAGAGGTGCTTTATTCCCATACTGACTCAACATTTGCACACAGACCCAACGAATATCACCACAATTGTGTCAACTATACATAGTGAGCCACTCATCCTAGTAACTATGCCATATTCAGTTTGTACATCTGTCGCTATAAAAGCAGTTGTATTCCCTGCTGCTGGTAATAACCTCAGGAAATACAATTGCAATGATAGCAAATTTGGTCAACTTATACTACCAACAAACTGGTTTGATATGCAGAAGCCATTACTGTTGATAGTATTCTTACAACCAACACACACACATAACAGGTAAAGAGAGTAACCTTTCTCTCGATGTCTCCATATGCCCTTGAGAGAGCATTTAGTCTTAAGATTGCATCCTTAGGTATGTGGTCCAGTAGTCTACCCGCTAGCAAGTCAGCAGCAGCATTTTGTGGAGCACAGACTAAGATATGACTTTCTTTGAATCTATTGAATACCTGCAATGGTAGAGAAGCTGACATCGTGTATTCAACTAATGCAGCTTGTGACAAATTATCGGAATTATATTACCACATCAACAAAATATAGTGTCCTCTGGTAACAAGTTATTGACAAATAATGGAAGGACGGAGTGGGTAAGCATGACATCCCCCCTACCTGTTTAATGGCCTCAACAAGTGTGAAGCTCTTGCCAGTGCCAGGGGGACCATATATAAGATATGGAGATGGCCGTGACGTTCCACAAACAATGTGTAAAACTGCCTTCAGCTGTTCATTGTTGTTTTCAACTTTCCTCTCATAACATCTACAGAGCACAATAATAGTTATTACGAAAAGACTACCTCATTGCATATACATCATGCGTGATGGCTGTACAAAAAGGTACCAGTAAATATTGTAGAGCCTGTATGAACAACTCTGAAAGCTACGACAAGACTTGTATTAGCCAGGGAAGACAAGCCTACATCTGAGATTTTCTATCTTGTATTCCATACTAATACCTTAATACAGGCAACTCTTGAGGCTGAAAAGCATTGCAGCTGTTGCATTTTGGTAGTGAATGAGAAGCTGCTATTCCCGCAAGACCCGAACCCTAATTATTTAGTAGAACTAAGGCTACTAAAGCGTGCTAGTTTTGAAGACTTTTTATCATGCGCTAACGTTTAAATGCTCTTCTATTTCCAATCTCACTTTTGGATAGACATTAATTCAACTCTTTGGCTGGGTAAGAGCCTCGCAAAAACAGCCGAAAATCATGTAATTTATTTTTGAAAATTCAATAAAATCGGTATTCTATGAACATACATAGCTTAAACTGAAATTTATTTCTATTAATAGAAAACCTTTTGTGTATAAACATTTATTTACATATGTACTACTACAAAAAAGCTATGACTATGTAAAATTGTTGATGTATGAAGTGCTTGGAAGCATTCCTTTCAGCAGAGTCCAATGCCACAGCATAGCTAACGCCGCAGCATAGCCAACGCCACAGCGTAGCCAGGCCAGTAGCATCGTCATCATCCGAGCTACCATAACCATCATTTTTTTCTGTATATTCAAAGTCTTCAGAGTTTACATCACTACCATAATCGAATTATTATCATACTGATCAGACATAAGATCACTAACGATCACGGGATCAAATAAATTTTTATCTTTTTGTTGACTGGTTTTTCCAACTTCCACTTTTCAAAGGAGTTGCGATTTCTTTAGCTTTTAGCACAAAGCAACACCTCTCAAATGATCGTCTTATATTGTAATTCGTCGACCAATATCTGTCGATAATAATTACGATTTACTAGCGTTTATATCCTTTGTTTATTGTTACTAGGCGACAGCTTTATAAAGCGACAGAAATGTCATTTCCCCACAGAACTGATAAACGACATTTTGGTCGTTTCCCCAGCCAAAGGGTTAACAGTCTAACTAACCATAGACTAACAATGCCTATTATAGTGTGGCTATAGTCTGAATGATAAAGAGAACAACTCCTTACTGAGGTACAACAGCTTATGTAGCTAGGACTTACATGTTAACTTTTTCTGAAGGCATCTGATTTCGTAATCACTTATGTTAGGACATGATTTCGTAATCACTTATGTTAAGACCTGATTTCGTAATCACTTATGCTGGGACCTGATTTCGTAATCACTTATGTTAGGATAGATAACCATGATGAAGACTGTAAATCTCATTTAGTTTTTAAAACTTTTGGACACTCTTGAGGCACTCTTTAAGCAGAAGATTAAAGACATTGATTACTGCATCACCATTCGACGGAGTTTGACTACCTATAGTACCTCAAAGAGCCCGGTTGAGTTACTAATCCACATATCTTGCCCTCAATCACTTTACTACTTTTATGTACACACCAACCACCTACCACCCTAAATAACATCATCCTCCAAACCAACCTATGCACCGACCTACATGTTCATACCTAGCTACTCATCAACTGTCCTAAGCACTGACTTACATGTACATACCTAAATACTCAACTACCTACCAATCTACCTAAGTGAGCCAACCTACTTATTACACATTCAATAAACTCACCATAAACGCAATAATAAATGCAAGTCTAAAAAAATACATAAATCTATAGTGCTGATAAATGAAGCAAATACAGGCTCATCTGCTCAGGGACATACCTCAAGTCAGTTTGTAGCAGAGGCAGAAATGGTGGAATTCTGTCTTGAGCTGCTGGAAAGAGTACTTTTTCTAGCCCAAGGTCACTATGAGCTCCTGCCCATGAAACTGCTCTATGTTCTAGCTTCAGCGATAGCCTGTTGATTGTAAACTCTACTCGGAACCGCATGTTCGCTATGTACATCTTAGAGAGTCTTCAAAGAAAAAATAATGAAACAAGACTAAACAATGAGTGGGGTGTTTTTTCTGAACAAATCACATAGCGAAACTGTGCCCATTTAGTCGATTAGTAACACAATTTAGTAGCGCACTCTAGCAACGCATCCTAGCAATGCATCCTAGCAACGCATCCTAGTAATGCATCATAGCAACACATCCTAGCAACACATCTTAGCAACGCATCCTAGTAATGCATCATAGCAACACATCCTAGCAACACATCTTAGCAACGCATCCTAGTAATGCATCATAGCAACGCATCCTAGCAACGCATCCCAGCAACACATCCTAGTAATGCATCCTAGCAGCGCATTCTAGTAATGCATCTTAACAACGTATCCTAGCAATGCATCCTAGTAACACATCATAGTAACACATCACCGTAACACATTCTACTAACAAATCATAGCAACACATCATAGCAACGCATTCTAGCAATGCATCCTAGCAACACATCCTAGCAACGCATCCTAGTAACGCATCCTAGCAACGCATCCTAGCAACGCATCCTAGCAACGCATCCTAGCAACGCAACCTAGTAATGCATTATAGCAACACATCCTAGCAACACATCTTAGCAACACATCCTAGTAATGCATCATAGCAACGCATCTTAGCAACGCATCCTAGTAATGCATCCTAGCAATGCATTCTTACAACACATCCTAGCAACACATCCTTGCAACGCTTCCTAGCAATGCATCCTAGTAAGGCATCCTAGAAACGCATCCTAGTAATGCAACATAGCAACACAGCCTAGTAACGCATCCTAGCAGCACATTCTAGTAACGCATCCTAGCAACGCATCCTAGCAACACAGCCTAGTAATACATCCTAGCAACACGTCCTAGTAATGCATCCTAGTAATACATCCTAGTAATTCTACTAACATATCATAGCAACACATCATAGCAACGCATTCTAGTAATGCATCATAGCAACACAGCCTAGTACAGTAATACTTCAACTTACGAGTGCTCCAACGTACGAGAAACTTGAGATACGAGCCAGCTTTTAAGCAAGTTTTAGCACTAACGTACGAGCCATGTTTGAGATATGAGCACGTGAGTCAGTTGCCAAGTATGCCGGAGGTGTATTATGAGAAAAGCATCACTCTGTATTTTTCAACTGCTCAGGTTATACTTTTGTACCATGTTTTTTGTGAGGGATTTTCAACGCAGAATTATGTGAATTAAAAGTACTCTGCGTTGACCGAAAGTTTGCCAGTAAAATGAAAGATAATGCAAAGAAAAAGCGAATGATAACAGTTGATATTAAACGGAAAATTATTGAAAAATATGCGAAATGTGTATGCTTGATTGAACTAGCTCAACAATATGACAGAAATACATCCACAATTATTAAACCGAAGGATTATATTCAGGGCATTTAGTTCGCAAAAGGACTAACCATAGTTTCTAAACAGTGCAGCGATCTTCACGACCGCTGATGGAGAGACTGCTCAGGCATTGGACAAAAGATAAACAATTGGCCGGTGACAGCGTAGCTGAAACAATGCTATGTGAAAAGGCCGGTGCTTATCTATCAAAACTATAAAAATAGACATTCGGACAAGTTGGCTAGTGGTCGTGCATTAATCCTTTGTGACGACACCTGTGTTCGCCCTAATCGCAACATGTTGAAAGGGCGACAAAGGCAAACGTCCCTAGATAGGTTTATCTTAAAACGGCCGGCTAGTCGTGAGAGCGAAACAAAGGAGAAATTAGCTAACCAGCGAAAAACTTCAAACTACGAACGCCGAAATTATTTTAATTACGTTAAATTAAAAATGAAAGTTTGCTTTTTGGCTTGCTTCTAAGTTTGTCTTTTAAGACTTTGATAAAATCCAAATTTATCAAAGTCAACTGTTGTAATGAAGGCTAACTTATATCTCCCTCCCTGGCAAATGCTAGCATTAGCTGCTATTGTATGTATTTAATTTTACATTTTAATTAATCACATTTCCTTGCATTATTTTTTAATTGTTGCTTTTTGAAAGCATGTGGTAAATTAGGACAATAACCAACATGTTCTTTCTGTTACAATATATTGTTTTGAGTGTTTTATTTGCATTTTTAGAGTATGGAAACCAATCAATATCTATTTAATTGTTCTATATATAAATTAATTGCACCAACATGCGAGTAAATTAACATACGAGCTCAGTCTCGGAACGCATTAAGCTCGTAAGTCGAAGTATGACTGTAATGCATCCTAGCAACATAGCCTAGTAATGCATCCTAGCAATGCATCCTAGTAATGCATCCTACCAACACATCCTAGCAATGCATCCTAGTAACGCATTCTAGCAACGCATCCTAGCAACACAGCCTAGTAATGCATCCTAGTAATGCATCCTAGCAACACATCCTAGCAATGCATCCTAGTAAAGCATCCTTAGAACACATTCTAGCAACGCATTCTTGCAACACATTCTAGCAACGCATCCTAGCAATGCATCCTAGCAACACAGCCTAGTAACACATCCTAGTAATGCATCCTATTAATGCATCTTAATAACACACCCTAGTAACGCGCTCGAGCAATACACTTAAAGGTTGACTTGCAACAAAATTCACATTACAGTTAATTGGTATCAAAAGATTCACCATGTCTTACTCTGTTGTGTTGTAGGTGCCAAATATGTGGAAATGTTATTACAAGCTCTTAAAAGCTCAAAAACGAAAAGCCGCCGTAGATTGGAATCCGTTTATTAATTTGTTCGCTGTTTCTGCTCGAATCTAGGTCCGTTTTCCAACTATAAGTCTTAAGGTTTTTCTGTTAAAAACTTTGATTGCAACCCCATAGAAATAATTAGTAAATGTGTTAGGCTAATAGTAGTTCCTTCTTTAACAGGGTCTTGATACCTCAACGTATATGGGAAAAAGTTTTCACACTCACGATGGAAAATATGCTACTACATATTTTGAGGCTAACATTTTGAGGCTACCTTGAGTACAAGCGGTTTTTCTTTATTTGCACTAGAAGTTTCTATTCAAGATAGCATCGCGTAAAAGTTTTGCTCTACTAAAAAATTGTTTGGACGCTAATATCGACTAGCTCAGTTGAGCACAAGATGGATTGAGGTCAGAAAACATGGCAGAAGGTATTGAACAGCCAGCAGAATATGAAATGGTTCCAAACAGAAGTAAACATCAGAACAAAGAGAAACGATGCTTATTTTTGTTTTAAAAATATTAATCTTGGTTTGAAAATCTTAGATTTTGTTTCTGCATATCTTATAATTATGGTTTTTTTATGTCACTTGTTTTTGAATATATATTTGTAGCATTTGATAGATTATTATTATTGTAAAACTTGACAATAGATCGACGCGCGTAACTCCTGTTCTATTGCACATAAAAAGCCAGTTTTGGCTGCAAACTGTAGCAAACATATCGATGAGTGCAATGAGATTTTATGCAACCTTGCTAAATATAGCTATAAAAATTGTAACGCAGGCCATAGGATCATCGTAGGTTAATTGCAAGCAATACACATCAAATGGTAGAGACATGTATCAGCTTCTTCATACATATTTATTTAAAGATCTACGACAAGTTGAAAGTAGGTTAGCAAATTTAGTGCATCCAAAAGGATTTACGTCGCACTGCCCAAAGGAGAGTGCAAAATATAGGTGAAAGCTTGACCTATGAAGGGGTTAAATTTATCTTCTCAACACTCTGACGAAGTGTTTGAAAAATACAACGCCACCCTTTATTTGAATGTCACCTCTAATAAAGCGCCATTCTAAGGAAAGGGTTGAAAAATAGAGCGCCATGGCGTTCAAATAATGGTTATACGAGTATCCATTCTTAGTGATGAGCTGGCAGTGCGAATAAATTATTAAACTTGCTAAAACCATCAATGAGAAACTTTGATAGAAACAGTCAACAATATGTAAATCTTGACTCACTAAAGATACATCGGCTAAAGTTATCTGACCCTACGAATAAAAAATGGCAAAATCGCCCACTTTTAGTCTAAACTCGTCCTGATGTGTACAGAAAAAATCGAGGTGATAACTACCATAAAACCAGTCAAATATCGGCCACAAAAAAATCTGAGATTGTAGTACAATACAATAGTTATTGTGTGCAGGTTTAAAAAGCTCCAGTTTATCCTGAAGCAAACATTTTTTTAATTTTTGAAGCAAACTTGAATTACAGTAATCTATCATTTTTCGCGGTTAATCTGGACCGGTGCGGGACTGGTTGCTTCCTTGAAAAATGAAAATCCGTGAAATACAAAGTAATTTTCAAAGTTACATTTTCTTCAACCATAAAAATTTCTCCTTATTCGTAGGTTCGTTAGACGAGCTTGATTTTTGAGAGTGTGTTTAAGAGATGATGAAGGGTGTCACAACTACTCTGCTCTTTTAAACTTTACAAAAAAAATGCAACGAGAAAACAGTGAACCAGAACAACTATCACAAAAATGCTCGCAGAGGGATTTCACTGGGCCGGCGTATGACAGAGATTTATGTACAGTGAAACATGGATAACTCGCCCACGGATAGCTCGAACACATGGTTAATTCGAACAGTTTCTTTGGTCCGTTCCCTCGTAATGATAAATTGCTATAGATAACTCGAACTCAACACTGCTAACTCGAACTGTTTGTTTCCCAACGGCTACCGAAACGGTTGTTATCGCTTTAGAAAATCACTTTATTCCAAGCCATAGAGGTAAACCTCAACTTTTCGTAATTCATAAGCGTCGTTATTACTACCATCGGCAAAATATTTTTGTCAACAACTTTTCTAAGGGTTTGGTAAAATTTGATTTATACCAAACATCTGCTTAGCGATCGCCCTTCGGACGCGAGGTAAAGTGAGGTAATCTTTGCATAAACTTCAAGAAAAATCGGCAAAATTGACCGTGAGTAAAACGCGCAAAAGAAAAAGATGTCTTTTCTTTTGAGCATTTCAACAACAATCAAGTTTTGCCAATGTCAATCTAAAAAACGTCCTGGCAATAACATCACATCAAACAACAAACCAATCTCAAGTGATAAAAAAATCTCTATACTTTTTGATAAAAACGTTTCAAACTTTACATTAGAAGCATTTAATTTGAAACAAGCCATTTGCGCTTTTGATTTATATTATAGTTTGCATATGTACTGATGTCTTTTCTTTTGAGCATTTCAACAACAATCAAGTTTTGCCAATGTCAATCTAAAAAACGTCCTGGCAATAACATCACATCAAACAACAAACCAATCTCAAGTGATAAAAAAATCTCTATACTTTTTGATAAAAACGTTTTAAACTTTACATTAGAAGCATTTAATTTGAAACAAGCCATTTGTGCTTTTGATTTATATTATAGTTTGTATATGTACATGTATCTACTAATAAATAAGTAAATACATGGACTTGTGACAGTGCTCTGATAATTCGAACACTTTTGCTCGGTCCCGTGAAGTTCGAGTTATCCATGTTTGACTGTATGTAGCTTTTTTTAACTTTTTACGTTTTCTTGAATTTTTTATTTTTTAATGAATAGTAAGGGATTACTGTATTAAACATATGAATGCTAGGAAGGCTGAAAATATTGACCTTCTACTGACCTCTTATTAAAGCCAAGAAAGAGTTCGGTCAGGGTCACATTGTGCACATAGCCTTCATACTTTTGGCCACAGATAGGCAACGGGCTGACAAAGACTCTATCTCCTCTGAGGACTGAGGGCCTGTTCTCAGCCAGCCCAGGAACCTGCAATCAGGTGTACATGTCTCTGAGTTACACGGCACATATATTAACAGCCTAGAGTCAAATCCATGCCGATAGCTTGGTG
Organism: Watersipora subatra; assembly: GCF_963576615.1. Lineage (NCBI taxonomy): Eukaryota > Metazoa > Bryozoa > Gymnolaemata > Cheilostomatida > Watersiporidae > Watersipora > Watersipora subatra. The sequence continues at coordinate 54,459,424 of NC_088710.1, read as the reverse complement.
AGCATTAAACCAATTGCTGAAAGACAGTAGACCTTTTACAGCTACCTTTTTAGATAAGGTTAGAAAATACATTTAAAACAGGCAATTATTTACCTGCTGACAAGTTACAAACTCATTCTTGCAATAGACACCAAATAGAGTACACGACAACTACTTATTTCGTTTTATTATGCCTATTAGATGCAGAAGTTTCTACTAATTAAAATGACGTATTCATTATTATTAGCTTGTTAGTTTCAAGGTAGACAACTCTAACAAACAAACATGAGCTGAAAAACACAACTCAGATCAAAAATTCATTTTCAGTTATGAGTTTAGAGTTTGCACTGCTAAAACTTCGCATTTTATTTGTTTACATAGTTAATCTCTTAGCAACAGCTATCACAGAGTTGCTCAAACAGACAAAACTGACTTCATGACTATATCTGTGAGAATTCTAATGGTGTCTGTAATTTTTGCCTTACAATTCTTTGAAATATGTTATTTAAATTAAATTACAATTATGTTAAATGACCAAGTTGCTCTCCCCTCAAAGATGCCTCTGCGCTATACAAAGAAAATAATAAAGTGGTTAGCATTTGCATATCAGAACATAGAGACTGGCAAATTAGATGCATTTAACTTTGCAAACGATAAATACTCATATATATCATTATATATATATAATTATTATAGTTATATATAATTACATATATATATACTATAATTCAGACAGGAATATTACTATTTAGATGAAGTCAACACACAAAGTCAAGTACGAAGATATATCAGTTGACTTGTTTCCTGCTATAATGAATACTTACATGTATAGTTGACATCGAGTCATCAACATGGAGATTCACATCTTGTTCTTTCTATTTCAAAATCTTATTACAGAGGAAAAATCAGAATACAGTTATTTGTAGTTAAAATCGAGTTTCCTGCCATTATGAATATTTGTAGTTGAAATCGAGTGATCGGCATGGACCCTCAAGTCTTGTTCTTCGTATTTACATGAGATCAAATTGAAATATTTGAAATAGAACCTCTAATAAAACAAGTAACTCTCTCGTATCACAAAACTACTTTATAAACTTTATAAGGAAAACTTAAAATTATCATTGAAGGTGTTGGTTCTCCATAACTCATTGTAAAGTTATCGCAATCATAAACCATGTGAGAGTGATATGAAAAAGTGATATGAAAAAGTGATATGAAAAAGGAGAAAGGTTGTCGATATAAACCAGTAATGCTACAGTTAGGGTAGTCATTAAATAAAAAAAGTTAAGTATAGTCTTTTTTTCTGTTTGAAGAACCAAATGGGTGAGTTTGGGAAGACCTTGGAATGAATTAAGTAATTTGCATGTATTTTACTGTTCATATAACTTTAATCCCTATAACGTAAACGTTCCTTGTTTCACATTGTTTAACATAAACATTCCCAAAATGCATTGTTTATGTTGTAGGAGCGTCTACTGCACACTCATAACTTCCCAGACATAACATTGCTGCGTTAACGTAAAGATTGGTAGTGAATCATCAAAATTAAAATTATTTCATCGAACATTCTGTAAAAATTGCTCCTGGTGTCAAGAAATTTGAGGTTCTAGTTACTTCAAAATACTAAAGCAAACTAGTGCTGTGACTAGGTGACTAGGGTCAGAATTTAGTCTGCAGGTGATCTACCTCAAATGTATTAAAATTATCAACATATACAATGTATGTAGTTGCCAATAGAGTATCTAAATGTTTCCAACTATCTGCTACTGCTGGGAATTCTTAATAAAAAGTAAAGAAATATATTTATTTTACCTTATTTCAAATAATATTTATTTACGCAAGTTGTTTGTAAATCTTATCAAACTCATTTCCTTGCTTCTGATACTTACTGAAAAAGGTTAACGCATATTAGAAGTAGAAAATAATTTGTCACATTTTTCAACTTCATGGTGGCTGCCACAAGAATACAATCCTGTTCAAACTGCTTTTAAATAATTTACGATTGATTTTAACACATTCTGGTATTGAATGTAAAAAGAAACTTTGTCATAAAACGTTTCTTACAAATTGTTTTATGAAGGTGATATATGTTGTTCAATTTTACTGTTGGTGTACTATATGACATCCATGAAGGTAAACTAGACTTCTACAAAATTTAACCATATTACGAAATTCTAAAACGTAAATTTTATGCAATTTTAATCAGAAACTATTTAACAAAATCATGCTTCATTAAGCCTTAGACATTAAAGTTACTCGTGGCAGCGTAGCAAAAGTTATCACCTACCCAAATGATAGCGAGAGTTTACTTAATGTACTTTTAACGTAATTAGGACTGATTCAGTCTCTGTTTGAATGGCAGCGACAGCGAGCACTCACAGTAAGACGGAAGAGCCCTGTTCTGCTGTCGAGTCTCATGCTGACCTCTTCTAGCGTGTAATGACCTATATCAACTTTCATCTGCTCCTCCTCTAAGTAGAGCAAGTTGTTGAGGTAGACAGAGTATCGCGGAAAATCTAGCTTGGAAAGACTTAGCTCCTCTCTGGAACGGAGAGTGAGACAATGTTGTTCAGCGTCAGTGACAGTTTGTTTATACTAGCAAATGAATACCCTAAAACTTCTAATTGAACGCCACAATATTTGAACGCAGCCTCCATGTGACCGCCACTATAGAAGGGTTGAAAAATACAGCGCCGCCCTTTAATTGAACATCAGGTCCATTTAACTGCCACTTTGACATTCTTATATCTTCGCAAATCCATAATAGCAAGGGTCAGTAGAAAAATGTCCACAAAATCATATTAATAATGACTCGGTTTCATCAATAACAATTGTTTCTTTCGTTGTTTCTGTGCGTATCGAAGTCCATTTCAAACTCAAAAGATTTTTGGTTTTTGGTTTGTCAAAACTCTGAAAGCAACATCATAGAAATAATCAATAACTATCAGGCATATAGTAGTTACTTGTTTAGCGCAGTCTTGACACTTGACGTATGTGAAAAACCAATTTAAATTTACGATGGTATATGAACTGTTAGTTTTAGGCTAAAAGTTATGCGGTTAAAACTTTATCATTATTTGTGCGAAATACAACTCGTAAATGCTTTGCTCCGCTAAAAAATTGTTTGAACACTAATATCGACTAGTTCAGCAGTGCAGAAGAAGAGTTCAAGTTAAAAGACATTGTGGAAGGTATTGAACAGTCAGAAAAAAATGTTCGTTCCATCGAAAGCAACCATCAGAACGTAACTGGCCAAGCAAATGATGTAAATATATTGTTGTTTTAAGAATGTTAATTTTTGCTTCTGCATGTATTATAAGTATGATTAGTTTGTGTCACTTGTTCTTAAATATATATTTGTAGCATTTGATAGATTATTATCATTATATAAGTAATAAATTTGCAGATTTATATCAAAGTATTTTATAGCATCATTGCGGTAATCTGATCTTACAATTGATCAACGCTTGTAACTCCTCTTCTATTGCATATAAAAAGCTAGTTTTAGCTGCCAACTGTAGCAAACATATTAATGAGTGCAATGAGCTTTTATGCAACATTGGTAAATAAAGTTCTAAAATAAAAAAATGTCTTCAAATTTAGAATGAACTAAAAAATTGGAAGTTCCAACTAATTGCAAAGCAGGACACAAGCTATAATATCATCGCAGATTAGTCGCGAGCAGTGGATATCAACTGGTAAAGATATTTCTTGGCTTTTCAATGCATATTTATTTAAAGCTCTTTGACAAGTTGGAGGTAAGTTAGCAGATTTACTGCATCCAAAAAGATACAATAAATCTGCTAATTAATGCCGCTCCACCTGACGGAGAGTGCACAATAAGGGCGACCGACATTTGCTTTGCCCATAAAAGGGTTAAATTTATTCTCCCAAAATTCTGAGGAGCTAGTCGAAAAATACAATGCTAGCCTCTATTTGAATGTCACTATATGAGAAGGGTTGAAAAACAGAGAGCCAAGCCAAATAGAGGTTTTATGGCATATAACTTGAATTGGATCATATGTTATGTCATCATGAGTAAGAATGCATTGAAGGTCAGATGGAACATCTGTTTTTTTATTTAAAAGAATTTGACTACCAGCAATAAAAAATCACTTTGTTTTTTGGCACTTTATTCAGTTTAATTAAGCTAATATCACTAATATACTACTACTAGCGCTACTAACAACTAATATACTACTAGCACTACAAACAACTAATATACTACTAGCACCACCAACAACTAATGTACTTCTAGCACTAATAACAACTAATATACTTCTAGCACTAATAACAACTAATAAACTACTAGTACTAATAACAGCTAATATACTATTAGCACCACTCACATTATAGATTCATATCCGTCTGCTGCTTTTCCAGCAGAGAACGTGAACTGAAACAGCAGTTTCTTGACCAGGGGAGGGATGAAATAATCAGCAAGTTCTATGGTTCGCTCAAGAGCATAGCTCGTCCTGAGGTGACACAAACCAACAGTCAGAACAGTCACATCTCATATTATGAAACTGACTGGTAACCAAATGACACAAAGCTCAAATACGATGCGGATGAAATCAAAACCTTCATTAGATCTCCTCCACATTACATCGTTAGACTGGTCATATAGCTAACAGTACAAGTAGACAAACTCATACAAAGTAATACAAGGTCTATTTTCACAAACATACATACGAACACATTATTAGTCGAGAATGAGATGATAAAAATCAGCTTTGTTCTGATTGACAAAGCACAAAAACACGTAACAGACAAAATTGCCTTGAAATAACAAACATGAGCTGAACTAAAAACTATTTATTAAGCATATTTCCAAAGATACACCAGAGGTTACCGGTGCTCATACACATACTGTACTCATCATACATTGATAAACTGTACAATTACATGTAATTTGAGACTTGTAATTAATCATGTGGTTGCACATATCTTTTTGTTTCTTGCTGTCTATTGCCTGTACTATCAAATGTAACCAAGTCCTGAACTTCTCAGACATATAGTAACTTTAGTATGTATGTACTAAAATTACTTCATTTTTGATTTTCCCAATACAAATCTCTTTTCAATAAATTTGGTAAACATGATCAATTGTATACAAAACAAACAGTGTTACTTGATTATAGCCAATAGCAGTCTTTAAAATCCGTATAACTGCTCCTTAGCCCAACTTCGATTATTGAAACTTTCTTGGAAGTATTTATGCTTTTACTATATAAAGATAGTGAAAAAATTGAAAATATTGTATGCTATCACTCACACATCGCTAATCTATCATAAACTCTTTGATGAGAATTTGACCTGCAAACATGATTAAGGCCGACATTAAAATTGATGTTTTTATTAACCTCTGGCAAAGCTGATAATTTGTGTTCTTCGTGTACTATCTTATATTTATGTTAAATTTGGCGTTTAAAAGGTTACTATGGTTACCAAAGGTTTCATGTTCTTAGTTCATGTTATAATAGTATAAGCATCCACGGCTTAGTTCAAGAAAACTTTAAAAGCAAGTTTTATTCATTTTATCAGTGACCCAAGGAGTTGTTTCCACAATCTGATCATACAGTACCTTACCACAAAGTTTATAGCCGGTTTTTATGAGCAGCATTAAAATTTATGTCCTTCAAAGACATTCATGGGAAACAACTTGTTAATCTAGCACAGCCCTTATACAGACCAGAGGCGATGCTCATGCAAGACTTGCCCATGGCATTGTTAGATGACTATCAACCTTAACCCTTGCCTACATATAACTCACTCTATGTCAGGCTTTGAGTCACTGTGGATGATATCACAACTGGCAGCCTTCTTTCGCTTTATCTTTTGGTATGGCTCAGATGGCTTTAGCTGATGAAAAATGGCTGAGTTTGAAACACATTTGAGTGTAACCTCTTTACTCACGAGAAAACTCGTCCCACCTTGGCACACGACAAATAGCACAGCAAGCTCGCTTCTGCCATAGTGCTGTGGTCTGACTGTCAGTTCAACTGCTTTTTTGTCTGAAATCACATCACAATGCACAAAATTGAAAGAATGTAAAAATTGGGTTGTAACTGAGTAGCTTTGTTTAAACAAAGGAAATATGGAAATTGAGTGGGCATCAATTTGTAAAATGTGAGTAGTCTGATTTTAGCTTTTAGTGGTGGTAAATAGCGAATTAATCTTTTTTAAAAACTATGTTTTTTTAGAAGTTGATAATTAATATTAATCATACTACATGTGAAATAAATTGTGTAAACTGTGTCATACGGCAAGTATATACATTCACAAGAAACCGTATACATGTACCGGTCATTGTACTTGTATTGAGACAAAGATGTAGCAAAGCGTAACATGAAGTTGAGGGAACTTAGCCTGTCTTGACAAACTGTTGTTTTTGCGGAGTTGTCCTCCGGCGAGCGAAGCGAGCAAAACAACAGCTTGTCACAATATGCACTGCACCTGATGCATCAGCTGCACCGAAAAAGAGTGGTTTTCTTCCGTCTATGCGGCTTGGCTGCGATGCTATTTTGGTCACTCCATTAGTAATTATAACGGATTTAGCCCAAAAATTTATGTTGAAAAAATAAGATAAAACATTTAACCAGAGACCAGTCTCTGCGGTAAACTTTAGTAGAACTTAAGAATAAAATAAATTAAAAATAAAATCGATAAAAACAAATAAAACTGACTGATACAAAAATACAAATAAAACTGACTGAGCGCACAAATAACAACATGTTTAGTTGCTGTTGTTACCTAAGTTCTTATGTTCTACTAAAGTTTACCACAGAGACTGGTCTCTGGTTAAACGTGGTCATCTTAGTTTTTCTACATAAATTTTTGGGCTAAATCCGTTATGATTGCCAATAGAGTGACCGAAATAACATCGTAGCCAAGCCGCATAGACGAAAAAGAACAACTCCTTCTCAGTGCAGCTCATGCATCAGGTACATTGCATTGAGCATTGTGACAAGCTGTTGTTTTGCTCACTCCGCTCGATGGGGACAACTCCGCAAAAAAACATAAGTTTGTCAACACAGGTTAGAGGGAACTATGCACCAACAGATGATGAGAAAATGCGGCAAACAGAGATACATGGAAATCAGTGATAAAGCCTAGGACATAACATGGGCTGTCCAATTGAACTGGCATGTATACCTACACACACTTACATGTACTGAAAAGTTACAATTATAACACACAGAACAGTGAGCAAATGATTTGTAATTTCATGGTCAAATTTAAACAGCTGATAAAGTTCATTTTGTAACAAATCGCTCTACATGCAATGACACCAATATATGCCAACTAGATGCCATTGCCTGCAGTTTATTCTTAAATGAAAATATACCTGAGGGTTTAATTCGGACAGGGCTGCCCAGAGAGATGGTCACATTAACCCATGTATTTATCGAATGTGCGGTGAGAAGTTCAAGATCTACCTCCTGAGACTCATTTTTCACCACTAAAGTGATCTTTTGAGATCGACCTCTCTCATAGGCTAGCGTGACCACATTCTGATCCTCCTGTTCGCAATATATCTTGACATTAGCCCTTGTCTCTCTTAACACATCTCTGCAAATATAGGCCAACCAGCTAAAAATGAGATGAAAATATATACAGTAAACATCTTTTATCAAATTTATCCCAAAGCTCTTTTGGTTAACTTAAACTTGTTGGCGAATAAACTAGTCCAAATTGTGCATTAAGAGCTGTTCAGCTAAACTCAGAATGATTGAAGACACCGCAACCGCCCGACTATTCAACTTAGACATAGAAGCTCAAGTGTTTGACGAATTTGCAGACAAGAAATAGGAATGCACTAAAAGCGAGTTTATTGATTTCTGTGGGTGCGCGCGCATGCATGCCTTACCATGTTTGTGTTGCGACGGAACAGCAGTTTTGTACTTTCCTGTTACTCAGCGGCTGAACAATGTTTACAGTTATAGTGAAACAGTTATAGTTGGGAAAACTTCAACTTACCAAACACATGTTTTGTTATGCTCACTGAGCGCTGCAATCCGAAGCGCCTTCCTTATATGTGGACAATAACAGGAATTGACATATTATAATCGATGCGGTGCCTTATAATCCAGTGCTTTCTATAGCCCAAAAAATATGGTATCTTTTGAAGTTCCGGCGTGCCGCAGAATAAAAACTGACTTGATTTACCACAAGGCAGAGATACAATGTGAGCTTAGAGCCCTGATTGTAACCAGAAGTAATAAGAGATACTGACAGACTATGTACAATTAAAGAGGTAATAAATACATCTACAGACTAGGTCAAATTAAGACTAATAATATCTATAGACTAAATCTAATCATAGAGTCACTAAAGACATCCACCGGTTATGTTCCATCATAGAGGTACTACCTATTGACTATATCTAAACATAGAGGTACTACCTATAGACTATATCTAATCATAGAGGTACTACCTATAGACTATATCTAATCATAGAGGTACTAAACACAGTCATAGACTGTCTAATAATAGAAGCACCTAAGATATTTATGACTACATCCAATCATGCGGATGCTACAGACAACCAGGACGGGTCCAATCAAAGAGGTGCTACATGCACCTAAGGTATAGTTCAAACAATAGAGGCACCAGAGATACCTGTGTGATAAGTAAAGATTTTTGAGCACATTACGCTTGTGCCTTTTTCCTTTTTTGTGTTGTGCCATGCTGACGGCACATGTAGTCTGAACGTTACAGTCCTCGCACCAAAATCCAGTTTCAACATCATCGGAGTGATCTTGTGGTGTCAGCACCGGTGGCGGTATCATTTCCACCCTCAACCACTTCTCGTGAGTGAGATGGTGTGTGTACTTGGTGACGCTGTCGAAACTTTGGTCACAGTGGAGCTGGCTACAGAAGTAGGTCTTGTACTTTTTTCCGCCCTGTCAATACAGTGTAATCACTTTTATTTAGCTAGGGTTATTAGTATCAATGCTCATAGGTGGACAAGTTTCTGTGTAGCTTGTGATATATCCATCAGCTACACATAAACTCCAGAAGACTATTAGGCAAAAATGATGAATGACTTGAATGAGTTTCCTAGCAATAAAAATAATTCTTGCTGACATCAATGATAACAGGCTGCCACAGACAAATCTTAACCGTTAAGATAATATACTCCCACACTGACTACTTACCAGCTTATGAACGAGCCTCTTTACTTGTTGTAGGTGGTCAGAAGAGGTGTTGTGACTCTTGCAAGCATTGCGGGAAGGAAAACCCTTCTCACAGATATCACACGCATAAAAGCTCTCACGACCAAGAAATACTCCAGCACTAACAGCATACACACGATACAGGCCAAGCTGCTTCTTGATGTAACGAGGCTTAAATACTAAATCTGATCTCTGAATATGCAGAAGTCTCCTCGACTGACAATGCTGTGCAAACTCGTTGAACGGGAAGCTGTACAAAAATATACAACATTTATTGAGACGTAAGAATATAAATACTGGGAACAATGAGAATGTTAAATAAAAAGAGAAACGGAAAAAATGTGAGCTCGTAATTTCCTAGCCTGTTAATAATGAATTTACATTAGGTTTTATTAAAAATGTAGGGAGTTGTCTCGAATTACTCAAGAGAACATTCAGCGAAATGAATATGACCTACCGGAGTGCTATTGGGTAATTTTCCATAAATGATTCAAAAATCTCCTTCATCTCAGGCTTGTAAAATCTCGTGTAGTCAGCAAATAGATTCTGCTCCAGAAACACTGCTGCAACATTCTCGATTCCATCTACAAAAATGTGCATCACCATAAGATCTAGAGCCGAAGCGAAGCTTGATTAGCCAAACAAATTATGGCTTAAAGTGTTTTATAGGGCTGATAAAAGTGGTTTAAGAGAACAAATGCGCAAATTTATTATTTTAGTATTAGGCCACCAAATTGAAAATAACACACCAGCTTAGGGACACATAATTAGCCTTGCCATAGCTACATGGTAATTTCCAAAAGGCTCAGATCAAGGTGATAAGGTCACATGATATCTATAGCAAGTGTGAGTCTAATATAAATACTCAAAACTGATAGCAAGAGAAAGATGAGAGCAGAGATGCTTACGAGTCGAGATGAGTGTCAGTTTTTTCTTGATCTGCTCCACTGATGCACCAAGTTCACCACACAGATGTTGCAGAAGCTGCTCCTTCTTGACTGCACCCCATGGCGGACGCGCCTGATCTTGAACGCATGGCCGAATGAACTCATTCCGGGCCTTTTGTACACACTCAATCCAATCGCGATCCACCAGTTCGCTGTAGTGAGTGTTACTCAGTATGTTCTCGATTGAACCATACTCCTTTAACAATGATAAGGCTTTCACTTTGCCAACACTTGGTATTTTGTCAACGAAATCACAGCCTAATAAAATGCAGAGATCAACAAAGCTGCTCATTTTGAGATTCATTTGCTGGAGGACTTTGGAGAGGTTTATTTGTGTAGGTTGAGTTTGTCCTGGTTCTTTCAGATGTCTGAGCAAAATTTCTCCCCCATATGGAAGTGTGTCTAGGTCCTCACTAGCCACGGCATCGCAAACACCCAGCTTAACCAAATGCACACATTGGGCTTCTGCTTCCGCAGGGGCAACTATATATGGCACACCAATCATGTCTAGCAAAGCTTGGCTATCTTTTATATGTGCTGTTGAGACCGTTGGGGCATATTGTTCTGCCCGTCTCATGAGCTCATTTTGTTTTATAGCAGGGGGCTGTCCATCAAACACAAAGACCAGCTTTATACCAAGACCAAGCAAATTGGCAACCCGATGAAACAGACCAAGTAATAATGTGACACGATCCTTCTGACCGACAGAGAGAAATTGATAGAGCACAATATGAGCGTCTACTGCGATGACCTTTCCTCTGAGACTGTTAAGACTGATGTTCTCTATGGCAGACGGTGCATGAGTCTCAATGACCTGTGTCAACTCTTTGATGCCCATTACTGTGATTACTGTGATTGTATTTCACATTTACTGTTACTAACTTCTCACTCTAAAAATAGACAAAAGAAAAGCAATTGGAAACATACACCATGCAGTTACGCATTGCATTTTAGTAAAATACATATTAATAACATCTAAATAATTTGGTTGGTAATTGAAAGCTAGTGAATTCTACGCTCGAGCGTCATGAATGTATGTTTTGTTAATATACATTATGGAATGCCCTATTTGAGCGCATTTAATATTTTGACAATCTGCTTCGCCATATGTCACTACCAACTTTGCACCAATAAATTCCTTCTGTAGACGATACATAGAGGAAACTGCTGTATATGCACGTTTTGCAATTACGTGTTGGGAATTCTCAATCTATATATATATTTCTCAAAATCTGTGTGTCCGTTGTGTCCGTAAAATCCGGCTATAGATCTTAAAATAAATATTCCGTACCGAAGAGGACTCGATCTCGGACCAAACCGTTCACCAATCTGATGCCTTGACCACAAGACTACGGAAGTCGAATTCCTAGCCTGCCAAAATGTCATTATATCAGAGCAAAACCTAACAGCTTTGCGTGTGACGTGGGTCATAGCATAACGTCACCAGAAGCTGTTCGCTCACATTAATAAACTCGCTAATAGCAAAACGCTCACTACTTCTCATTGTTTATAAGACAAAAAACTTTTCTCATGATATGCAGTTTGAAAGTTAGAATGGCAAATGTTGTTATATGTTAAATACAAATCAATTTTCTGTCCAAATACTCTTTTATTACACGGGCAACACCAGGTGGCACAGCTAGTCTATATATATATATTTCTCAAAGTACGTCTGCTGGAAATCCGTCTGTTGGAAATCCGGCTATAGCTATTATTAGAACAGCTGAGCTGGACAACAATACAGACTCAAAGTCATGGCTTACCATCATTGGAAGCCTAACCTTATTAACTAGCTTAGTGGAGTTTTCCATTGGCAATATGCCAGGCTACTAGCTTGAAAGGTACAGTTGTTTGACAAAGTTTTAAAACCTTTAGTCGTTTTTATTTTTCTCTTAATTTATTTCAACTACACGACACACTTCTCTCATGATATGTACTTTGAAAGTTATAATGGCAAATGTTATTATATGTTAAATACCCTAGCACACTTATGTATTCGCCTCATCTAACTTTCGCGTTTTCGCGGAGTCATCCTCTCGCGAAAATTTCTTGAGCGAAACTAAACTATCATAACAAACGAGCGAAAATGCGGAATTAAATAGCTTTGTTCATTGATAGTGTAGAATGGAATTTTATAATGACATTTATTTTAACGTTTTTAACGACTACTATAGCGTCGTTAAAATATAAACCAACAAAATAATTTGACTGTCAAAATTTATTACGTTATTATTTTGCAATTAATTATGATTATTTTCCATTAAGAATGATTTATAATGATAGGAATTTGATGTCAATGCACACGCATTAGTAGCGTTATCGTTTGTTGGGGACATCAATCAATGCAGTGAGCACCGAGTGTTGAAAGAAAATAAGACACACTGACACTCACAGTACTACACAAGCAGCATGGCTCTGGAAAGGTTTGGATTTACCACTGACACCTCTTCAATAACTTGTAATGGTTCAGAAGATGAGGCAATAGAGAAAGAGTTAGCTCCGATAAATAACACTAATAAAAAAGGAAGAGAAGAAGTTATAATAACTACACACTGTGCTAGTATCTGTAGCTGTAGTATTACTAGCAGCTGTATCATGTATGTATTTGTATACAACTTCTAATTACTGTAATAAGGATGTTCAGCAATTATTAGCAGCAGTTGAGTGTTTGGGAAAACGTTAAAATTAAAGGTTGACTTGCAACAAAATTCACATTACAGTTATTTGGTATCAAAAGATTCGCCATGTTTTACTCTGTTGTATGGTAGGTGCCAAATATGTGGAAATGTGATTAAAAGCTCTTAAAAGCTCAAAAACAAAAAGCCGCCGTAGATTGGAATCTCTTGATTTCGATGACGTATCCGCGCTGTATGGTTATTGTCTTGTCACGTGATGTTCTCGCGTGAATTGAAAGGCCAATAAAAAGCTCAATATCAAACTTATCGTAGCAATAGTTTATGATAATAACTTCGGGTTTTACCTACGACCCCGTATCAAATATAGATGCTCGCTACTTTACAGTTTCGGCTTGGCCATTCCGTTCGACTATTCATGTCTGAGTTGCGGTCATAAAAAATGTCAAATTCTGAAGAGTTAAGACCCTGGCGTTTCGAGCCTGACGCTCTATCTGAAGAAGATCCTCAACAGAATCAAACCTCCCAGCAAGTAAGCACCGCCACTAGCCAGCTCTTATGTGCCAAGCTAGCTAGTAGTAATAGTTTTAGCTTGAGAGTGATAGAACGAATATTGTTATATATGATTTTAATGATGATAATTATCGCTTCAATATTGCGAAAAAATAATTACAGATTTTTCTCGAATGACAACATTAACAATTTTAATATTTAAATCTAGTGCTGCACTGATATACTGTTGGATAACATCGACCTGATGTATTAGCTATGGTTGCATAGACATATCTGTTCATTTCTTTAGGAGCTAATACCACCGGCTACAGAGTGGTGTGCCTGCGAGCGTTGTCAAGACATGCCATCTCTTCCTGAATGTTTGTGCTGCCATTATGCTGAGTTTGCGCATTGTCTCCTTGACCGAGGGGAGCAAGAATGCCTGCGTATGCATCCTGATGTAAACGAATTTGTGGCGTCTGCACCCTTTGAGTTGAGGTGGAATAATTACCTGCGATATCATAGTGAGTTGGATATTCATTTAATGCCAACAACACCAAGGCTATGCTAATGTGTCAAGCATTATCTACAATTCTTGTGTTACACATTTAATGCATCACTTGAACACACATATTCTGAACTCGTGGAACACAAGGAGAACTGGTATATTTGCCTTGTACACTTACTACAGTAGAGAGTGTATTAGTTTTATGATTTTATTATATAAAGATCGAGATTATTTTGATGATCAGCAATTATTGTTTTTCAATAGTTGTTTTGGTAGATAATCTATTCCCATTTGGAGAGCCATCGCCAAATGCTCGGAAAAGGTTGTGTGCATACCGCAATCTTGTGTTTTGGTTTATGCCGCAAATCTTGTTTGCAAGTCTGCAAACTCTTCTTCATCATCCGTTGGTGGGAAAAGAGCCCGAATCTTAGACACCAAGCATGCAGGTAGAGGCCGTCGCTCACGGCGACAAATTTGCGGCATAAGCCAAAACACAAGCTTGCAGTATGCACACAACCTTTGTAACAACATCCGTTGTAATGGACCTCACTCTCAGGCTGTGGGAAATTAGATCGGACTGGCATCGCTTGAAGCCTTTCAGCTCCATGGTGTTAGAGCTGGTGGTCTCTGTTGACTGCAAAGTAAAGAAAGTTACGACCAACAATTACTTTCACATTATTTGAATGAACTATTTAGCTAGATGAGCAACTTCATGTTTATGTATTGATATCTACTAAAAAATTTGGGTTTTTGTCAGGCTGCGAAGTAAAAATTGTCAAAGTTTTACCTTGACAAGATGGCTGCTGACTATTAAACCGCAGCTCTGATCCATCATAGTGTAGGCTCTGTATAGTGCGCAATGCCCCGGACTATCGCATCTACCGTCACCTGCCAAACCAAGCTCCCAATCGATTGCTGCCATCAATCCCTCGTTATGCAAGGTGTACTGCTCAGCAATACACTGTAATATATTGTAAAACTTCATTATACAGGATTAATTTGTATCATTATCATTAGTCTAAGAATGTAGAATCATCTTCCCCCTTTTTGTGCTATATTATGATGAAGAATCAGAATTTTGAATTATAACATATTTTGCTTGAAGGATGACATATTTTCATTTCAAAAAAAAAATTGTTTCTAAATGTTGTTATTCAATTAGTGTGCCAAGCTTTTACTCACATTTTCCAAGTTTATGAGTAAATATTAACACTCACACCATGTAAGTATTCTCTTTGTTGGTAGAGGCAAACGCTGTGGCTTGGTATTGCGATGTTCAGGAGCGACAGAAAACGGAGGTTCTGTGTAAGGCATCCGCCAGAAAAGAGTGATGCAGCTGCCAGCAGGGGGTTGATGACGGGAGCTCTGTTCACCCTGGCAGTTGTTTCCTAAGTGTACGATCGGTGACAGGAGGCACATGTAACCTTGAACTCTACCCATCCGCCTTTTCGCACCATCGTGAATGAGCAGGGGAGGGCGCAGGTGTGACAGTGAAATAGTCGCTGGAGTGCTGTCACACTTACTATTATTTTCTCCTCTTTGAAGGAGAATTCGGCTCTGAAATCACAACACAATAGTTGACTTGCAATAAGATTTGTACAATATCATTTCCTGTTATTATATCATATTTGCTTGATCAGAAAAAGAATAAATATATAGCCATGCAATCATGACACAGATTTTACAAAACCCTATCAGAATCCATGATATTGTAAACATAAAATGTGAGTAATAACTCTATGGATATTTCTTATATTTTGTCAAGTTTGGTTTAGTTCAGCTCTATCTTACATGTAATTGGAGAGCGTTTGATGCTGGCCAACATAGCGCTCAAACTCTTCCCAGTCTTCAGTGGTTGGCACAAACTCTTCATCTAATACTAATAATAATCAACTAATAATAGTAATATGCTATTAACGATGATACCAGAAAATGACAATAACTATTTTATATAACATATCTATAAGTGAGTGGGGTTAAGAAATTTGGCGAAATTAATCGTGAAACAACATTATTTTATCAATTATATATTAATATATTACGTTTTACAGATAGATATGCAGTATGAATTAGTTTTGTTATTATAATAAGAATAATACACGTTATTAAAAAGATAAAATACTAATAATATAATATTACAATTAAATGACATTAATATTGTTATATTAAATATAGATTAATACAGTACTATTAGGAGAATACTAAATAATAACCCGAGTTACAACTACTAATACAAGTAGTTCATAAAATAAATTACTCACGTGCTTTGGTGATATGTGGAGTATGCAAACAGGTTAGAAAACATGTCGTCTTTGAACTGGCGAAAACAAAGGTAAGAGTAAGCAGGCGAATAAATAAAGTTTGTCACATCCAGCTTCACCCAGTTGCTCCACGCCCGGTGAAGGTCTGGTCTTTTCTCAGGTCTTGGACAAAAAAAGGTGCTTCTCAGCTTGGCAGCTGCACAAACACTGACATTAGACATTATATTTAGACATTTATACATATTTAGATATTATATTTAGACATTAGACACAAACACTGACGCGTTAGACATTATGACGAATTGAAATAAACAAGTTTAATATGAGATAGCGTGTTTGCTATTTGCGATAGATCAAACTTGAACTGAAACTAACATTATCTGATCATGTGACTTACAATTCCCGCTATATGGCGCGAAAAATTTCTACAGCATTTTTTAACCATCATAGCGGACCAAAAGGCTCATCATTTTTATCAGAGAATGATATGCAATCGTTCAAGCTAAGCTTAAAAAATTAAACATATTTTTATGCTATGTTTTGAGATATCAGTGCTCAAAGTTGCAGCATTACGATGCCGATAAAATAGACGCGTAAGAACAATAGACATGGTTTTTATCGCAAGCGTGAAGTATATTTGTGAAAATAGTTCGACGAATAAGGTTGCATGAAAGTGTAAACATAAACTATCTCGCACACATTTTAGCCGTTTTAGCACACATACGTCACATTTTAGCCGTTTTGGAAAACGAATCCAAACTAGGGCGGTCTCGTGTGGCTGCGATTTTCTGTTCGTTTTTTAGCTTTTACGAGCTTTTAATCACATTCCCACATATTTGGCACTTACAACACAATAGAGTAAGACATGGCGAATCTTTTGATACCAAATAACTGTAATGTGAATTTTGTTGCAAGTCAACCTTTAATACCTATACACAACACCGTTGATCGTTAAAATAAAAATACGTTAATATAAAAACAAGCTAAATTGTGACAAAAACGTTAAAATTTTCAGCGTAATTAAATTCCATTATACAGTAGTCCAAGAAACAAATAACAGCAAGCAACCACATTGCATTATCGATCTCGGCCATACAATTCTACCTGCGGTTTACAATTACAAACTAGTCCCAAAATGAAAAATTTTTCTTACCGGCGAACTGAACCTGAGAAGTATAATTGTTTGTTCCACTGCATTTATTTTCACATCATTATATTTTTGCACTCATCAGAGTTGCGAAATTAAGTTGCAGCAAAATTTTACTCTGTATGCTACTCACGAAACTAAATACTAGCGAAATATAAGTGTCCTAGGGTACAAATCAACTTTCTGTCCAAAGACTCTTCTATTACACGGGCAATTACTCTTCTATTACACTATAGTTAATATAGTATAGTTAATAGGTCTATGGTTCAAATGAATATGTAATTCTTAAACAATTAAGCTCCAAATGTGGTTGGTGGCGCTTATAAAGACACCGTTGATTTGTTTCCAGCTTATAGTGTATAATGCTATTACGCTTTTAATCATGGGTTCCAACAAAATACGCTGCAATTTACAGGAATATCACATGTTTACATTCTTTGCTGTTTATTTAGTTCTTATGCTGCCGATTATGTACATGTAGTGTTAATTTGATTAATAGAGATTATAGTTAGAATACAGAAGTCATCCTAAAAGGAGACACTTAATGCGAGAACATGTTTTTTAAAATGGTGTTGATACAGAAATCACTTGATAAGTTTTGGCCGTCAATAGTCAATGCCTTGAAGAGATGAACAGAGATGGCAAAGTTATACAAGTTATGCATAGTTATATATACAGTGAAACTCGGCTAACTCGACCTTCACGAGACCGAGAGAAAGTGTTCAAGTTATCAGAGCGTTCAAGTTATGAGAAGACTGTCGCAAGTGCATGTAATTATCAGTACATATACAAACTATATATATAAATCCAAAGCATTGATTGCTCGTTGCAAGTTAAGGGGCCTCTCGTGTAATGTCTTAACAATTTTTATCAGAAAGTATAAATATTTTCCTATTACTTGAGATTTGTTTGTTTGTTTTAGGTGATGTGACTGCCAGGACGTTTTCAGATTAAAATAAGCAAAACTTGATTTTTTTTAGCGTTTCAACAAAAACCAATGTTGCCAATTGTAACCAAGGTTACCTCACTTCTCCTTGCTTTCAAAAGGCTATCCCCAAGCGGATGTTTGGTAAAATTTATTTTTTTGCAAACCTTTGGAAAAATCGTTAACGAGAACATTATGCCGATAGTGGTAATAATGACGCATAAGAACTACTAAAAGTGGATGTTTATCTCTATGGCTTGGGATAAAGTGATATTCTAAAGCGATAACAACCGTCTCGGTAGCCGTTGGGCAAAAAACTGTTCGAGTTAACAAAGTTAAGGTCGAGTTATCTAAAGCAATTTATCATTGCGTGGGAACGAACCAAACAAATCCGTTCGAGTTAACCATGTGTTCGAGCTATCCGAGGGCGAGTTATCCGAGTTTAACTGTATATATATATATTACTTTATTGACAAGAATGTTATTCATGCATGTCGAAAAGAAAGGATTGACAATAACTGGGCATAAAAGAAGTTCTAACTTTAGACAAGACGTTCGAGATTTAGATCAATCACAAGTCACTAAGTCCGCTATAGAGAACTAAAGATCTTTAAATCTTTTCCTAGATATTCAAAAGAGTTTTGCAATGCCCTTGCACAATAAATCATAAACCATACACTAGGATACACCATACACTAGCTACCCAAAGTCTAGTTAGGCAAAATTTAGGAGATACTGGAGATAAAAGGAGATACTGAACATTGCATCATATCATTACTGATATTGATGTAACTGAGGTGAGAACTGTAGGTTCTGAACATCTTGACTTTGGGGCTATAGTAGAAAGGATCAACAATTAGGAGACCAAAAATAGTATTTATTACCTCCAAGACTCATTTTGCCTATATGTGAAGCCAAACTTTAAAAAATACAACCACACCGGAAAAATGAAAAAGAATGGTAAAAATTGTCAAAATGAATGAAGCGATGTTTAATGCTCTTTATCTTTTGATTGTGAAAGGACTATTTACGACTAGAGCAAAAGATCTGGTTGCACAGACTGGTGAAATGCATAGGAGACGAGTAGTCTAAATGTTTGCTGTGGCTACACATTCCAATGCTACTAATATTCCATTAGTGTTATACAAGGAACATCAGCATCATTTTTATCTAATAATAGCTGAATGCCCGGCGTTGCTAAAGTAATAAAAGTCTGTGCATAGAAAATTTATTTTTATTTAACACATACAACATTTACAATTCTAACTTTCAAACTTCATATCATGAGAAAAGTGTTTTTTTGTGCAGTTCAAATTGAGACAAAAATAAAACTGTAAAGGTTTTCAAACAACTGCAACTTTTAAATTTCATATTATGAGAGAGGTGTTTTGTTGAAACAAGTTAGAAGGAAAAAATACACTTGTAAGTGTTTAAATGTAAATGTGAAAATATTAGTAAGTAATGGCTAAATATAGTCTGTTTTGCTATGATTACATGGAAAAAATTATTTGGTATAAACTTTTATGATTTTATATGATTTTAGTGTTAGCATCGTAAGGCAAAAATATCTTATAGAGTGGTATAGAAACCCTGTCATTATTTAATGCAAACACCCCCGGGTAAAAATCATCAAAATGACCATCATTAAAATTTAGTAACAAAACAATATGTTAACATTAGTAACTATAACCACCTACAGTAACTTTAGTGCATTTAGTGGCTATGATCTGCAAAAAATGTAACATTACAATATACTTCATGCAAAACGTACTGTGGGGGTTCTTAATTTCGAGACAGATGTGTAACATAAACGATGAATCTAACGTAAATGAATTTAGCTTACTAAACACATAATTAAAAGAGGTTTTAGTATGTATTTTTCTAAACTTCAAACATTCAACTAAAATTTTATTATTTATTTATTTGCGAATCCATTTTTACCATAACGAATAACGCTGAGCTGAGAAAGTGAGTGAGATAAAGATATCTTTCTTTCCGAGAGAAAAGAGATATATCTTTATCTTATCTTTTGTGGAAGATATTTCGGTGAATATCATATCAAATTTTTTTATTTCACCGTAATCAATATGTTATCATCAAATTTTAATTTCAATAAAATTTTTTTTGGTATCGTATGGCGAAAAACAAATTCGCTTTTATATGGCGAGGACGAAAAAGCCGCGTGTTTCATAGAATTAGGCAAAATTATTTTTTATATCGGGGGTATCATAACTCGGGGGCGCAATGTATCAATTAATACATCATTTAGCGTGTGCAACTGAGAAAAGGGTATACAGTATACGGCAGGAGCAAAGGAATTGTAAGAACTACGTAACCTTATGGTTAGAGATAGGCGTTTAGAAACTCGTGATTGCAATCTTCGCGAGCGCAAATCCAGCACGAAGCGAGCTTGTCATTTTAAGATTTTAATAGCTATAGCTGGACAGACAGATAACGACAAACTCTATAATTTATAAAGATAGATGACAGACAATAATTCCTTATACCGATAACATTTGTCCAGCTATTATATTGTTCTTAAATATATTGTTCTTAAGGGAAAATGTTCCAAATGAGTGATAAAACCAGCAACATACCTAAATATGTTAGGATCATGACATAAATCAAACAACATAACAAAGCTTCACAATCAGTGGTAATTTACAATATGAGCATTTGTACATCTAGTGCAAGTGAGAATATATAAATAGTTGTTTGTGTAAAGCTGTCTTGTCATCATCGTTTGAAAGTGAATCTTAGAGGAAACTAGCTTTAATTGAAAATGAAAGAAATGGCATCAAGGTAGCTGGAATCAACTACCGGAGCCAATCACAAGTTTTATCCTTACCAGCATGAACCAACATTTTTATTTTGACACAGCGCATTAACAATGCCTCGCTAATGTGCCGCTATAGCGCTGGTTATGCAAAAAAACGCATTTTTTTTATATATGAAGCCAAACTTTTAAAAATACAACTCCACCAATGAGAATGAACTTGAAATAAACACTAAGGTGTGATGGTAAAAACAATAAACGATGAGTGTACAATAAAAAGCATGAAATGCTGTGGCTGACTTAAAAAGAAAAATTAAGGAAATAGTCAAGATTTGGAATACAAGTATCACAGATACGACTATGCATGTTAGTAATTAAAATTCACTACCGTAAACTTTAAAACTACCGTAAAAATTCGTTTAATTATTCAACCTTAGCTCGAAGGATATCATCCGCTTATATACATGAGGAGTCTGTTGGTCATCTATGATAATCGAAAAAATGCTGCAGAAATTGTTGGTGCCATTTGGCAGGAAGTATGGGTCACACGATCAGATTACGACTAGATGATTAGACCAGGCTGAAACGAAACTGTAAAGTAGCGAGCATCTATATTTGATACCGGCTTTCCGGTAGAACTCGAAGCGTTTGTCATAAACTAGTGCTACAATACATTTTATATTGAGCCTTTTATTTCACGTGATAACATCACGTGTCAAAACAATAACCACAATGTTTGAGTACGTCATTGAAATAAATAGATTCCAAGCGACATTGTTTTCGTGATGGCTGCAGTTAACTGTTTGCTTTTGAGAACTTGTAATCACACTTCCACATATTTTGCACCGACAACACAGCAGAGTAAGACATGAAAAACCTTTTGATACAAAATAACTGCAATGTGAATTTTGTTGCAAGTGAACCTTTAAAAGCTGGCGTGATAATAAGAGGTTTTAGGCGCAAACAAAAGCCCAACAAGCAAAGAATGAAAAGAAAAAAATAGAAAGACTCTCGTAGAGACCTAAAAGGACTGATATCAGAGAGAACCATCATAACCTATAAATTGAGAAAAAATATTAAAGACCTGCTGCAGCTTAAAAAAGAGATTAAGAAATTCTAGGAAGAAAAAAAGCTAGAGCACACAAAAAAAAAGAAAAAAATGTGGGAGTGCTAGTCTTTTAAGAGACATGCTAATCTGATGGAGCCATAAAAAGAAACGTGCTCTTTTTAAAATTGAGACACATTACGAACAGGGTTGGCTCGGTTTAAACCAGCCTGAAAAAAACCGGTTTTTATGGTTTTTTTTATTATTTTTTGTAAAAAACATAATATTTTAAGCTCCTAGCAGTTCATGTGCAGTAAAAATGCAATTATATGTAATTATCAGCTGTGGAAGTTTATTTAGAACGCAGTAGTAAATTGATGGCAGAGCTCAAGTTGCAACTACATGAAATCCTAGCACAACAATGAATTAGTGAATTTCATTTTTAATTGGTTTTATCAAGTGATATGATGATCTCTTTATTGATGAAATATAAAAACCATGTGAAATATACTAATCCAATCATCGTCTCTAATGATGACTGAATACTTTTTTAAGTCTGGCCAGTGAAAAAGGATTACTTATAATTAAAAATTAAAACAAAAAACTCCTTTTGGGCAAAAACTTTAAGTTTGCAAACTAATATTTCATTTATTGGGCACAAGTCAAAGTAGTTGGATTGTTAGAATTCAGTTTATCAAGTTTTTTGTGTTTTGAAAAGTTAAAGTTGAATCTCAAATTTCCAACAAGCCTCGCAAACAGGATCCCATTTGGCAGTTTTTTACTCGAACTGCAAAAGGCGAAGGTTTTAAGGCAAAATGTAATAGGTGTGCTGTCATAACGCGAGGTCACGCGGATAGGCTTAAAGCTCACATAGCAAACTGTCAAGCTGAAAACACCAATTTAGACAGTGATGCTAATATTCAGGTGATAGAAGTTGAGTCATCTGCCACTGCTCCAAACACTAGCAATGCATCTGCATTATGCTCTGCTCTACCCTACCACATGACTAATCACTTGGAATGAAGTTCCTACTTATACATAGAGCTGTATGTAAAATATTCACTTTATGTGATAAGATTTCTGCTCCGTATTTTATCGATCATGTTTGATTTAAGACTCATTCTGAAATTTCCATGTTTTCTCTCATTTTCCCATAACAACTCCCACAGTACCATCTTTAACAGATGATTCCACATATGTGTGTTCAATACTCAATCATGCAGTTATAGTAAGTGATGTTAAATAGACTTAAAATAGCAAAAACCTTGGTAAAATTATAAAAACCATAAAAACCAGTTTAAACCATAAATACCGGTTTAAACCAAAAAGCCTGGTTTTACCAGCTCTGATTAGGAAATCATGATTGGAAACCGAAATTTCGGATCAGAGTAATAAAATGCTGACACTTCCAAGCTATATAGAGATGTCTATATTTTCAGAGTGCTAGATAAAAAATCAAAGGCTTATAAAAGAAAACTAAAAAGTATGCTAAATAAAATGAGACGCTATATTACTATACACATAACAGGAAAAGACGCATAAAAGAACGGGAAAGAAAAATAAACGAACAAAACATTGCATGTCTTGTTTAGATCCAACTAGACTCACTAACAAACAAATGAAGGGTCTTCATGAGAGAGAACTTACAGAACAAGACACAACAGAAAAGCTGTAGCTAACCACAGCAAATCACATACATGACAAAGCAAATTCTACACTGATGTTGGGTGTGGATTCCGATTAGTTGTGCATAACATAATCTTCCTATATCCACCATGACCGGATCGCTGTTGTCACCTTATTTAAAAACAAATGCGCTAAATTTTCAATGAACTGCATTCTATTGCAAAATATCACGACTGCACTGGGCAACCAACAAGTTTGTACAGCGATGGCTAATGAATTACGTAACAGAGTGCCGCATCTACACAAATAATTACTTTAGTTGACGATTGTGCTAAAATCGTATTTAACGTGCTTAAACCACGTGCTAAAATCTTTGTGCTTGCGCCTCCGCGCTGGCAAGAAAAGCTTATACAGTGGGCGTGTCATCAGTTCTTTTGACCAACTATTGACTAGCTACAAATATAAGCCAAGATTCCAGTAAATGCTCGTACTACTGATATTCGGTGATCGGCGCGTATCCGTTACCTATAAAGGAGTTTTGCTAAAAATTTTGGAAATTATGTCTGGGCCATTTCAACACCGCGCACTCCACTCATAATTTATTTTTATAGGGAGAACCAATTCTTCATTTAGTTGAAGCAAGGATTTTTAATATAGAATCTTCAGTGCTAAATGATTTGTGCTGCAATAAATTCTTAGTGCAATCGGGTTAAGCTGATATTGTGGCGTTGGAAACTAAAGGAGCCACCATCCCTGTTTTACAAACTGTAGTAAGATTTGAAGTGCTTCGTTTTACATATACGTGATTTACTGTTTAATGAGGGTTTACCCTCATTAAACAGGTGAGTATATGTATAGTGGATAGTATAATATGTATAGTGTATAGTATAATATGTGTGTGATAGACACCACAATGTCTATCACACATATTCCAGGTTTCTATTGATAGTGGCAAGCTGCCCAATTGGTGGAAGTCTACTCATGTCACCCCAATTTACAAGAACGGCCCAACTGATGAACCATCAAGTTATAGACCAATCTCACTCACTAGCATTCCTTGTGAATTGCTAGAGCATATTGTTCTGCACTATCTAAATGTTGTTCTTGATAAAGTGCTACACAATCACCAGCATGGTTTCCGCTCAGGTCTCTCATGTGAGACACAGCTGTGCTTTACATATCATGATTTAGTTAAGACTGCTGAGACTTGGTCCTGTACCCATGCTGTTGCCGTTGATTTCAAAAAGGCGTTTGATAAGGTGCCACACTGACTGCTTATGCTTAAAATACGACAAATCGAAGGACTTCATCCCCAAATAAAAAATTGGGTTCAATATTTTCTAAAAAACCGAAACCAAGCTGTGGTGCTTCGAGGAACATCATCTTCTCAGCTCCCAGTAACTTCAGGAGTCCCGCAGGGCTCTGTCCTGGGACCCACACTGTTTCTTATTTATATCAACGATCTGCCTGCAGCTGTAAAATGCAAAGTCAGTCTGTACGCGGATGGTACACTGTTTTACTCAGAAGTAAATTCTGCAGGACCAAAGAAATTTTTAGGCTGATATTGATGCAGTTTAGGATTGGTCAACTAAATTGAAAATGCCCTTTAACTCAGCCAAGTGTGAACTGATAGTATTTGGAAACTTGGAGCAGCAACAGCCACAATATTTACTGGGTGATAGGATTCTTACATGTGTTGATGCTATAAAATATCTTGGTGTCACCTTACAGTCTTAACCTACGCTTTGATACACACTCAACTGAGAAAACCAACAAAACTTCTAAGGTTCTTGGATGCATCAAACACACTCTATACGATGCACCATCACAGTCTAAACAACTCGCTTATACAGCTTTGTGTCGTTCTGTGCTGGAATATGCTTGTACAGTATGAGATTCGAGTGACAGACAGACAGTACATAATTTGGAAATGGTTAAAAACCAAGCAACCAATTCATAGCCAATCTTAAAGGTAGAGATAGTGTCAGCAACACCCGTAAAAAGCTAGGTTTACAATCACTTGAATCCAGAAGAAGAAACCAGAAAGAAGCTTTACTGATGAAGATCCTATCACATGAAAGTAAGCATAATAACGTTCTAGCTTTTGATCAGCTAACTACTGACAGAAAGGATACTTCCGTAATCACATGTGCTGATGCCCGTGGTGAACCAACATCCATATATGCCATGACTCGCCTCTTTCATGACAATTTCTTACCCAAAACTGTTAGAGACTTAAGACTTAAATCTCAGACTGAAACATAACTCAGCTTAATGCTGGAATCTAGGTGAACTTAAAGCCTAACCAAAGTTTTACTTTTGAGGCACTTTCTCAAGGCCCATGGGGCTAATTACAAGTGTATTATTACTATCGAGTAAGTAATCGAGTAAGTACCGGTGCATCTCATTTTGTTTACATTGTATGTTACAGTGCTTGTGTGTAGAGCATCTAAATATGTGTTGATGGAACAAGACTCTGAGTGTTATGCGAACGGTTATACTAGAACAACATATCCGTAGCAAAGCCTCATGAGTGAGGTAACATTTTTTTGATAGTATGATGATTCCGTTTGCTATACCATTACCCGAAGCCTTATAAGTGCAACTGAATGTCTGGTTTACACTCTACTTTAAGGCATATAAAAAGGGACCATTGTCTGATAGTATCTCACAAGGTACCTTTTTAAGAATATATAGCTCAGGTGCTCTCTAACTATTGCAGCAGTTTCCTTCGTCAGTTTTTTCACATGGCTGAATAGCTGACATGCTAAATGTCAATAACAGTGAAATGTGTTACTTCATTATAGTGAGTATCCATAGCTATTTTCTTCCAGTCATGTTCTGCATTTATATGTTTTGTTTTTCAACTAGCTGAAGCAGGGTCAAGTCACTTTCATAGATGGCATTCTCAATTATCTTGTCGACAACGGCTCCCCACTCTGATCTTGTTGTCATTTGTTACAAGTCTTACCTATCCGTGTACAGTTACCAAGTCTGTTGCCGTTGCCGCATTTCTCAGTTGTTACTTTATTTAAATGTAAATGACTTACCACATCATCTAACTTACAACATTGATGTTTCTCAGACAAAAAAACACCTTTTACAATGTTATCTATCTCTACACAGCATTCGATTGTCATGCTACTTGCATTGGCACCTAACCTTACCACCCTTTATAATAGCAGCACTTTACTGTTCACCGGCATAGTCTTCCATCTTTTTCCTCTCATTATATTGTGTACCATTGCTCCAAAATACATGAGTTTTATTTTCATTTTGTATAAGTGCATGCCACTTAAAACCATCTTGTCATAGGGTAACACGATTGTGTCCAATGCATTTTTCAAAAATGGGACATACCCAGTTGTTTTTTACTGTTGGCTGAATTTTAGAAGACTCCTATCTCTGTGCTAATCAATAGAATTTGCTGTGTATTTTGGTCTCAGACCCAGAACTTTTGTTGCACTGTTGGTTAGTTCTTCAGGCTCCTTTGATATTACCCCGCATATTTTCAGATCTTGTTTTACTTTTGAATTGATGTTTTGATTTTTCTTGATGCAAATCGAGGTAAATCCATAGTAATTTATTACAGCATGCTTTTACATGTAAGTTATTTATAAAACCTTTCTTATCATAGATTCTTAGCAAATCCTCTGCATTTGAAGCAGATTCGTTCTAAGATCTTTGAATGCCGAAATTCAGAAATATTTTCATAAGAATACACTTATTATTTTAATTCATTTCACAGCCCAAAAACCTACAATAGTTTCTTAATTACTCGTAGCACTAAAACCAATAAATGATATAGAACTGTTTGAAACTGAAAGTAGAAGTAACTATATTAATTAAGCATTACTCAATAAAAAGACATTTTTTCCAGTATATCGCCTTTGAGACGTGCTAATAAAAACGTAGACCCGACAATGGGTAGGTTTAGAAGTGGTGATAAAGATATACGGTGTAACTTACTCTAGTGGTGATAAAGATATACGGTGTAACTTACTCTAGTGGTCATAAAGATATACGGTGTAACTTACTCTAGTGGTGATAAAGATATACGGTGTAACTTACTCTAGTGGTGATAAAGATATACGGTGTAACTTACTCTAGTGGTCATAAAGATATACGGTGTAACTTACTCTAGTGGTGATAAAGATATACGGTGTCACTTACTCTAGTGGTGATAAAGATATACGGTGTAACTTACTCTAGTGGTCATAAAGATATACGGTGTAACTTACTCTAGTGGTGATAAAGATATACGGTGTAACTTACTCTAGTGGTGATAAAGATATACGGTGTAACTTACTCTAGTGGTGATAAAGATATACGGTGTAACTTACTCTAGTGGTGATAAAGATATACGGTGTAACTTACTCTAGTGGTGATAAAGATATACGGTGTAACTTACTGTAGTGGTCATAAAGATATACGGTGTAACTTACTCTAGTGGTGATAAAGATATACGGTGTAACTTACTCTAGTGGTGATAAAGATATACGGTGTAACTTACTCTAGTGGTGATAAAGATATACGGTGTAACTTACTCTAGTGGTGATAAAGATATACGGTGTAACTTACTCTAGTGGTCATAAAGATATACGGTGTAACTTACTCTAGTGGTGATAAAGATATACGGTGTAACTTACTCTAGTGGTGATAAAGATATACGGTGTAACTTACTCTAGTGGTGATAAAGATATACGGTGTAATTTACTCTAGGTAAAATCTAGCCTAGTTTAGCTTATACACATACACTAGCTGTGCTACCCGGCGTTTCCTGGGTAATAAAAAGGTCTTTGGTAAAAAATTGCTATGTATTTAACATATAACAACATGTACCATTCTAACTTTCAAACTGAATATCATGAGAAAAGTTTTGATAGATAGCTTCTGCTGGAACAGTAACCTTTTTTTATACACACACACTTCTATGCAAGAATTGTTATTATTAATTCAACATATTCAAGATTTTTATTTTGTTTTCTCATTTCGCATTAATTGTATCATTACCGAATCATATTATATTGTAATAATAGCAAAACAGATTTAATTTAGCTATTACTTGCTAATTATTTCACATTTACATCTAGACCCTTTTATAGTTGTTTTATTTTTTTTAATTTATTTGAGCGGCACAAAACCTTTTTTTTATGATATGAAGTTGGAAACTTACAATTGTTTGACGAGGTTTGGAAGCCTTCAAAGTTGTTTTTATTTTCTCTCCTAATTTATTTCAACTACACAAAACACTACAAAAACAACTACACAATCGATACTGGTGCAAATGTAAAAATGAGATATTGTACTTTTTGTCGGATCGATTGGAGAGAGAGAATGTCGAAGCTCTTCCTGTAAATGTCCGAGTGAGAAGAATTGGCCTTGACCCCATATATAGTAGTTGATCCTTACGAAAAAAAATTTTCAACAGGGGCATCGTAATGTGTGGGCGCTTTGCTAAAATAGTTAGTGTGTGGTTACGGTATATCGAATATGATAACGCCTTAGATCGAAATTTCCTAATCCGGGGCTTCCTAACGTGTGGGTGCGGCGCTAAAATAATAGCTATAACTAGACAATTAAAACTACGAATACACATACAACCAATTTTGAGAAATATATAGATTATTTGCTATTTATGTATATGTATCGTTTGCCCATGTAACTTTCACAAGCCTCTTCATTGTCACTTTTAAGAAACTTCTAAGGTCATAGGTTAGAAACGTACATGAAGATTAACTTATTTACTTAAATTTCACACAAGCTGAAAAAGTTGTATATTCAGGTGATCGTGAGCAGGTTTGATTATTGATTTGAATTTCATATTTTGTTAGATGAGACAAGATAATGTATCAAGTCGGCTATAATAAAGTTGCATTGATTAGGATCTCAAGCCTCATGACTACTGAAACTATTTTAGCTAGAAAAGGGTAGTGCTGCTCTATGAGATGGCATCCCATCGCTTGTTGAGCTACGGTGATTGTCTGTTGGATGAAGATGATTTAAAGCTCTTGCAGGGGCCGCACTGGTTGAATGATAAACTTATTGGATTTGCATTTGAGTAAGTGAATATTATCAGCATTGTCTGAATGCACCAGTTTGATATGGTAACCTAACCAATTAACAACTACATAAATTATATATAGTATAGTTTTGTGAATGGCTCAAATGTCAATGTTTACTTTTGGAGTTATTTGCTCCCATGCATGATCATGAATGTTTTTAACTCATTCCTAAAATCATATCGCTGGTGTTATAATGTCATAGTAAAACTGATGACCACAAGCAAGTGAGAGATCTAAACCAGACCTTCACGCAATAAAATCATTTTATTTTTAATGTTCCCATGGATACAAACATTTTACTCAATGCTGCTAGTTATTGCAATACCACACAAGTTACGTTATTAAGGCATAGTAAGATGATTTAGAAAGTTTCAGCCTCACTCTGAGATAAATTACTTTCCTTGCTGCTAAAATCAGCTTTAGGGATGTATACAAAACTTTCTGTATGGCTTCAATTAGCGACCTCCTGGTAGCTTAAGTTGTTTCACACTTTTCAGAGGTTTGCATTTTACCCTCAAGAATGTCATGAAGGTTAAGACTTTGTAGTTTGAGATGTTGAAGAGTTTCTTGGTTACAGACATCGATTGCTAAAGATATACATATGGAGCCTTATAGTGTCTCGAGTTGATAAACCGAGTTATATTTACAAACTCGAGTTTGTGAAAATAAGGTACAATATACTGGTATTATGGTAGCATGACCATAGATCTGGTTATATTAACAATGGTACACCGACAGGCACCCGTTAGCTAATAGAAATTAAACTATGTATGTACTGTAAAACTAGAACTTATGGCGAATTAGAGTGTCCCGAGTTTGCAACCCGAGTTGATAAACCGAGTTATATTTACAAACCTGAGTTTGTAATTTTAACTCGGTTTATCAACTCGGGTTGCAAACTCAGGGCACTCTAATCCGCCATAAATACAGTATAAAAACTCTATTTTTGGGTACTACTGATAAAGACCAGAAGTGACATCAAATTGCTTCATTACAAAAAAGTGCTGTCCAAAGCTACAATGAAATACAAAGCAATTGTCAAACATTGATATAGCTATAGCTTTGTGTTGGAAAGTCATTAGACAGGCATGCAAAAAGCACATCTATAACTTCTGATGATTTGTTTTTTGAGACAATCATAGAATCTCAGCGGTCCAAGCATAGGCTTGTCGTTCTGGCTATAGGCTACTTGTAGATGAATTAGTTACTAATAGTAATGTTGAACACCATCAGATGGTTTCGCTTTCTCTGGCCATTTACACCCCACTCCTAAATATACATTTGTTTGTAATTGCTCTGTTTGCAGATACATGACGAATACACTCAGTCTAGCATCTAATTCAGATATCGTGCTGTGTTGCGCTGAGGTTGTTCAACTCATTAAAATGTGTGGCAGTGAGTTCTATGCTTATTTTCTTGTCTTTCGCATCCCGTAGCCATTGTACAACTTTTTCATAATGCCATAACATTTTATTGATGACAGGTTATTTTTGGTAGTGCTGAAGTAGCTAACTGCAAAAGCATAGTACTAGTTATCTGGATACTGGTTATCTGGATACTAGTTATCTGGATACTAGTTAGCTGGATACTAGTTAGCTGGATACTAGTTAGCTGAATACTAGTTATCTGAATACTAGTTATCTGTATACTAGTTATCTGGATACTGGTTATCTAGATACTAGTTAGCTGGATACTAGTTAGCTGGATACTGGTTATCTAGATACTAGTTATCTGGATGCTAGTTGCATGTTCAGTGTGACCCATAACTGATGAGAATTTTATTTATTGTTGCTGTGTTTTTGTCCAAAATGTAGATATTCTATGATCATTTTAGTTTCATCTATTAATCCCTGTAAGAAATCGATCAATTGTTTTATATTAGAGCTGAAACATGTGTAGGTTAAAGCTACTAATGTAGACAGGAACCATGGATGTCATTCCTGTCACCATCATTGATTATCTGTGAGGTTCTTTCCACATGGTGGTTTCAGACATCTAGTCCACATATTTTACAGTTCCGTGCACATCGTGACGTGACATAACTTACAAATATGAAGCATTCTGTTCCGATTTAAGTCTGATAAGATTATTGGTGTCTACATCAACAAAAAGGTTAAAAGAATTTTTAGCAAACTCAAATGCGTTTGTTATCAAGCTTGCAATAAATTTGCTTTTCATCGCCTAAAAATCTAAGCATTTATAGAGATTTTAACCCGAGGTCTATAAGAGACCATTGCCACTCCTACATTTATCTATCATCAACAGATCTTACCTGACACAGTAATCGTCTACCCTCGTGTATTCTAACCAAACTGAAAACTACCATAGTTTTCCTAAAATTGTAAGGAGTATGTGATTGGAACCCGTGCACTTCACACATATGTCAATCGTGTACCTCTATTTGCCTAGGGGACAAATCCATCTAGGAACATCCAGGAACACACTGTAACAGTGTGTTCCTGGTTACTGTTTAACCTGATTGGTTATTTTTCAGACTCCCAAGAGCTGGCCCTGATCCTAGAAAGCCTTGATATTAAAGCAAAGAAGCACGTGTTTCTTCCTGTCAATGACAATGCATCATTGGAGCACACAGGCGGCAGCCACTGGTAACATATAAGATGTGTTGTATTACTAAATGCACAAAAGTACTATATTATACTACTTCCTTTAGAGACACGGTTGTCAGAGTTGAAATATGCATGAATATGGAATCCTCTGCCACAAAATTAATTCATTTGGCTACTTGCCAAATGGGATTAGTTAAAACTGGGTATAAATTGAAACTGTGAGCCTTCAACTTGGATTTGTGTGCTCTAGATTGGTAGTTGTGAACCCTTACTGTACTCTTCAGTTATAGCTGTAAAAGTAGTTGGATCAATAAACACTATTATATGGTATAATTGCAGGAGTTTGCTGGTGTATGAAGGCAACTCTAGGAGTTTTACACATTATGACAGTGCTAACCAAATGAACCACAGTACATCCGCACACATAGCCTCCCGTTTGGCTCCTTTACTTGGTGGTAGGTGATATTTAATAGATACATCTTAATTACCAAAATAATAATAATGAAATCAACGAGCTTTAAATGATGTATGGCTATCGTGATATGTATACGTTTAGCTATTTGATAGATAACTATATGCTTTATAGCTATATGATATATAGCTATATAGCAAAGAGATAAAAACCAATTAAGAAGGAAGAAAAGATAGTGAAGCACGAGAAGTTGAGGTTTGTAAGAGGGCGTGAAAAGCCAAGACTAAAATAATAGCAGTAGTAGTAGGAATGCTTGGATTAATTCCCTTGCCATCTGATATCATGTTTAGCTGATATGCTGGCTAAAATGTCTTTTGTGACTAGTTTAAAAATAGTTCTTTTGTAAGGCTGGAAAGAGCTTCTATCTAGTATGGATGCAGTGATAATTGTTTCATCTATAACTAATGGTAGCCTTTGGTTGTGATACAAAACTCATTAGGAATGGCAAAGATATCATAAAACCAGCATGGCTCTATAAAGCCAGCATGGCTCTATAAAACCAGCATGGCTCTATAAAGCCAGCATGGCTCTATAAAACCAGCATGGCTCTATAAAACCAGCGTGGCTCTATAAAACCTGCATGGTTCTACAAAACCAGCATGGCTCTATAAAACCAGCATGGCTCTATAAAACCAGCATGGCTCTATAAAACCAGCATGGCTCTATAAAACCAGCATGGCTCTATAAAACCAGCATGGCTCTATAAAATCTGCATGGCTCTATAAAACCAGCATGGCTCTATAAAACCAGCATGGCTCTATAAAACCAGCATGGCTCTATAAAACCAGCATGGCTCTATAAAACCAGCATGGCTCTATAAAACCAGCATGGCTCTATAAAACCAGCATGGCTCTATAAAATGTATAGTACTACAAGATCTGTGAATAAATTCTACTCCCAGTTACCTCTTTGCCTCCTCATTTATGTCTAATCACTATTGATGGTGTTTTCAAATAAATGAAGATGGGAGTGAGATAGAAGATTTAGATTACCAACCTTGATTAGACATCTTTGGATATTACAGAGACCCTTTAGTTAGTTACTAGCACTAGGGTTTCTTTACTTTTCAATCAGATATCCTGCAGGTGGGTGTTTATGAGACGGGTTCTCAGGAACCAGATGAAGATTTAAAACCAAATATATTAGAGACTTGGCGGAAAGCGCAGAGCATATGCATGTGAAATTTAGATGAAATCAGCCAAAAAATGTGGAAACACCGCGTTTATGCTGACTAAGACTAACGCATGCACGCAGTGACAGTGTCAAAATTTTTAACATAGATTATTAGTGTTATTAGTCATTATTAGTGTTACTAGTTATTACTAGTGTTATTAGCTTTCCTCTGCAACACGAGAAGCGTAGCAAATCTTTGTTAAAGAAAATTACTTTCATTGTTGATTTGTTTTTTAAAGGAAACTGGCATTGTTCGAATGTTGTATTGCAGTTCCAGCAGACTTGCCTGTGCAAGAAGGAAACTCCCCTACGCAAGAAAATGGTAAACTAAATTATTAATTGTCTTCTCTTGGATTGTGCATGTGTAAACAATTCATATCACGATTACATCTACACGTATGTTAACCACTGCTATTTCAGGTTATGATTGTGGAGTATATGTAATAGAGATAACCAAAGTTTTGCTGAAAGAGCTAATGACAGGAAAATCAGTGTCAACATCAAACGGGATTTCTGATTTGTCTTCAAGTCAAATCAAACAGGCTAGGAAGGAATGGAGTGAAATAATTCTAAATTTAGCCAGCGTGTAAACATTATAAACAATAGTACTTAACACTGTTAGTAGTTCTGTTTTGGATAGCTGAATTGTAGCGTAGTCAAATTATACAGGAGGACAGAAAACTCATGAGTTAATAATCAGATAGTATTCTTTCACTAATGATGCTTAAATCATTTATAAACAATTCGCTAAACACTTACGCTAGCAGTGTTTTAGTGTAAGTGGTTAGCTCCTTGGTACAGCGGTTATTTACTGTTTATGAACTATGTTATTCGCTGCTCTGTTTCAATGTTAATTGTTACCGTGGTCAATAAAAAAGTGATTTTAGATTCCTAGGCTTTAAATTTACTCGAATATCGATGCAGCAAATGGTCACATTGATGCATTAGTAGAACTAAACTTGTGTATGAATTTTATTCCTAAAGAATGTAATTAAAGTGAACAACTGGAAGAACAATTGTGAGGAAAAATGTGCAAAAATGCTATGCATACATGTTCTTAGTCTATTTGACTTTACCTAGACTATGCTGTATTCCATATTTACGTTTCATACGCTGTGGTTGAAGACCCACCCTCACCGAAGGTTTGGGTGGAAGTGTTCTATGAGATACTGTGGATTGCTTGAATATCTCATCGATGCTATCATCACTAGGTGACTCCAAAACCCTGGCATGTTGCTTCCTCGGAACTAATTTCGGCTGATGATTAGACTTGGGTACTTTTCCCATAGGTAATTTTCTTTCTACCAACTTACCTACTGCCACCCTTTTCGTAGGTGCTAACGGGTGTGGCTCGTTGGAAGGTTTCGGTTGCAGCTTCGGTAGTTGCTTTTGTGCAGGTGGTTGAAATCTTTTTTTCATATGTAAAGTGTTCCTTGCTGCAGGTTTGTTGACAGGGGATTTAAACACTATCGGTCGGCTTTCTAGAGACTCCGGGCTTGACTTGCTGATCGAAGGGCTGACTACCGACAGCAAGTTGTTTTTCGAGGGTTCCAGCTTAGTTTTCTGTAATCTTGGAAGTTTAGATGGTTTGTTGATAGTTAGGTTCGGGGATATCTTAGCGGCAGCTAATTTCTCTCTTACAGTCAACCTTGGTTTGTGCTTATATCCGTCTGAACTTTTCAAGTATGTTACGTGCTTTCCTTTGAAATCTTCATCATCATTGCTGTCCAGGGAATCCCCTGTGCCACTGTCTATACTGATGTCACCATCACTTAAATTAGGATGAGGAGTAAAAATTCCCTCATGATGCTCAAGGGGCAAGATCGGTATATGGTTGCTTGGCTTGACTCGCAAGGGAGAGTTCTTGTACACGGATAAGGTGTTCTGATAATTGCTGTCCAACGCCTGCAAGGATTCATAGTCATTCCCCTGCAGATGCTCATGCGCTCTTTTTGTCTTGACTGCCTTTTGCTGCCGATAGATAGTCTTTTGTGTAGATATCTTGGCATCAGTGACTGTCTTGAGAACAAACTGATTTTTGAAGGGGTCTTTAGGTGTGCTCCTCTTTAATATGTAGATAGTCTTTGGCGGGCCTGTCAATGGGTATAGATAAAATATATAACAAATAAGAATGTAATGGTTTAACAAAGAACCTACTAGCTTTAACTAACAGCTCAAATGTTTACCATGACGGTAAAAATCTGCATCATGAGACATCCATTCATAACTAACCCTAAAATTTGCCAGTTCACTGCGATATCACGTCAGAAGAACATGACATGTTCTATGTATGTTTATTACACTGCAACATATACAAGCTTACTAAAGTCATAAACACATAATATGAGCTGTTCATGATATCATGCTTTAAATTTCAACAATATGTTGAGGAGATGCGTGCATTTATGCATTGACATTATACTTACTTCCTGTTAAACATGCAGTCTCCTCAGCTCTTTTTAAATACAAGTTGAAACTTTTCACTTTTATGACCTACGCCTACATGTGTATGCCAAAACAGGCTTTTCCAACATTGAATTCATTTTATTGTTCAGTTTATGCCTCTTTTTATTTAGAGCAATAGATATTATTGTTACGCCAAGTTTCAATTCTCTGCAAAAGTTTTGTTACCACATTCTCCTACTCCTAATAATATTGAAACATGGTTAATTAAGTTGTGTGACAGCACCATTTGTTAAAAAAACCTTTAGGGTATATTTTAAGATTAGCAACCTGCAATTTTCAGCCCATTCATGAACTGAACTTTTCATTTCTGTACCTCAGTAATTTTAATTTTTAAATATTTGTATTTTTGTGCTAAAATGTTTGTGATAGTGACTGCACTGTTATGAGATAGTTCAAATCTTTTTTTAAATTTAGAGGAAACTATTCGTTGAAACAGAAAAATAAAATCAGATTATAACAATTGGAACAAATTATAGTTGTTTCCTTAAAACCTGCGTCTCTGAATTATTGTTTGTAGCATTCATTCATTCAACTACATGAAAAGTTTACCTGGTACAGGTTTGATCTTCTGTTGATAGATGTACTCATCAGACACATCGCTCAATGGAGAATATCTATCCGTATTTCGCTTTACATACTTTTTACTCTGAGGTCTGGAAACATGCATTTCCTGGTCTGAATCCATGTCTGCCTCATCACCGCTTTCAACTGTGGCATCGCCTCTGGCAACATTCTCTTGCACAGGTGCTATTTGCACAGTTGGCTCTTCAACCCTACAGTCTATTGTAGTTTGCAGTCCCGAGAGATCAAGTTCAAATTTCTTCTTTAATCGGTCAACTCGCTCTCTATATTGTTTGGCCTCATGCGTATCCAAGATGCCTGCAGTTGACGGGTTATAATCAGCTAGTAACACTGTCTTCTCTTTGGTTGGTGTAGCCTTTTGCTGCGCAGGAGCAATGGGTGGTGGTGGTGTCTCCTTCATTTGCTCTAGTTCTGATTCTTCACTATCTTCACTTTCAAGTTGCTTTGTCTGTTCCAGTTCAGCGGTCAGCGTATTATCAAGAGTTTCTTCGAGCTGTTCGGCTTCTCCGGAAGAACTGACATGTCCCGCAGAGTCACTTTGTGTGGCTTTAGAGAAAATATTGATTGATGCGTGTGTTGAGTATTTGTTTTGCAGGTGTATGTCCGCTTGCTCGGCTAGGAGCTGGTTCGCATTGGGTTTGTAAAGAGCAACCCAAGCCCTAGCCACTTTAGATCTGAGCTTGTCACACAAGTAGCGATTTCTGGTCATCATTTCTTTGTCTGCAACGATTGAATCGTTGATATCTTTGAGGGAGGACTTGACATCATTTTGTCGCCGAATTAAATCAGTGCGGTTGTCCATTCCAACCGCGTAGTCTTGTTTGACCAACTCCAATTCATAGCTAGCTGTCTGAAGCTCTCTATAAACTCCTTTCATGGATTCCGCTAGGTATTGAATTTGTTCATATGTCTCCTTGTATTGCAGGTCATCTCTGGCCAATGTATCAAGCTTAGGATATTCTGCATTTCTTTCACCTTTCAACTGTTTATAATATTCTTTCAACTCCTGTTCCCTTTCTAAACAGATTTCATATTTTTCTTTCACTTCATCAAATCTCAAAATCTGGTTTACTAGGAGTTTTCGTTCAGTCTGCTTGATTACTCTCAATTCTTTGTTGCGCTCAATTGTGGCAGCCATTGCTGTGATGTCCTGATCACACTTGTCTATTTGAGCAAAGAATTGTTGAATGCTATGGCAGTCAGATGATTGGGACCCACCTAACCGCCTTGCAGAATTGTACCATATCTTTGCAAGCTCGATCAGTTTAAAGCCCTTGACTAGAATGTCAGGAAGAAGACGGAAGACGGGCTCAAAGGGGAGATAACTCTTGTAATCTCTCAATTGCCTCCAGCTTTCCTCTTCAAAACAATTTGTATCTATTGGTCCCATAGTGATCAGCTCATCCCACGAGACTTTTATGTTAAAGATTCCTTTAACTGCAAATGCAAGCCTTTGTTGATCCGTTTTGTTTCTAAGCTTTTCAAAGTCTCTTCCACTTCCTTTTTCTTCGAGCTACAAATATATTCTTTATCGCTGAGCTGTGGAGGAACTAAACCATTTTCCAAAATTATGTTGTGTTTGAGTTTCTGCTTTAACCGGTTTTGTTCTGACCAACATTCAGTACAAGTAGGTGAGATTTAAAGGAGACATGACAAGTATGTATTTTCAGCACGCAACCATTTTTCGGATGACTTCTAGAAATCAATATGAGACAGTTGTGAGGGAACTGCTCTGCTCATCAGAAGAAAGCTAAAGATATGACAAATATGAATAGTTTGCATGCTACTGTCTTATATTGATTTCTGGGAGTCACTAGAATAATGATTATACGCTAAATATGTGTACATAATTAAGTCTAATTGTTGCTCTAGCTCATTACACATTCAGACTAAACCATGTGTAAACAATTCCATTTCAGGCTGAGGATTTAATCAATCTGGAACAAACAGTAGAATAGCAGAATAAACATACAAATATACATAATCTCCTGATCTTCAGCTAAATGGTTGTACCTAGATCAGCAAGCAGTAACCTGATTACCCAAGGTAGTTGTCTGTAAAAGATTATTCTCGAAAACATTGGAGCGTCATGAATTTGAGACCAAAATTTATGAAAAGGGTTTAAACGCGACATTGTTAAATTTGTAAGCCGACTTCGAGCCAGCAAGTATGTCAATTTACCTACTGTTACGATCTGACAAAATATGTCAACTTACTTACTGTTCCAATGTGACAAAATATGTCAACTTACTGTTAAAATGTGACAAAATATGTCAAACAACATGAGCAAAGCGATCTAGTTCTAACATAACTTGTGTATACTTATACTAGGCCTCATTTCATCACTTGTTTGTAGAAACATGGAATCTGAAGCTTTCTAAAGCTTCCAACTGACAATGTACGTATTACCATAACTCGATATTGCCACCAATCATACACCTTATATTAATTTACTATCGGTTAACTTATTATCGAAACAAAATATGAAAACATGATATAAAACAGTATGAAACCAACTATATGAAAGTGATGCGGGTTCCGAGTATGCTTAATGAATTTGTAAACATTCTTTAATTGAAGAAAAAGATGCTGTAGCAATAGTCAGGCTGCATTCATATATAATATATTCATAATATATTATATATATAATATAATAATATTCATATATAATATTTATGCTTGTTACCATGTAACCGTATGACTGCTGCTCCAAGCAAATAGCTTCTTAATAACTTGGCTATATATCTTAGTATTGCTAAAATAATTTTGCTATAAAACCAAAAACTAAAACAAATATGTTTGAAATTTTCTAACCACATCAAAAAGCATTTGCATGAATGTTTTACCATGCAACTACCTTTCATGCGGCTACGATTAGTTAAGGGCTAATTTAACCAAGGCACATATACATGTATACTGAGTAAAATTGCCGGCTGTGTTAAAGCATAACAGAGTATACCATAAAACCTCTAATTGAACGTCATGGTGCTACATTTGTCAACCCTTCCTATTTAGTAGCGGTCAGTTGGAGGCGGCGTTAAATAGAGGCTGACGTTGTATTCTTCAAATGGCTCGTCAGAATTTTGGGAAGATAAATTTAGCCCTGTTTCAGGCGAAGCGCTGTTGCCTATAATTTGCCCTCTTTTTCCGGTTGAGCGATGTTAAACTTTTTGAATGCAATAAATCTGCTAACTTACCTCTAACATGTCAAAAATCTCTAAATGAAATATGCATTGAAAAACTGAGAAATGTCTCTAATAGTTAATATCTATAATTGGTTGCGATTAATCTGCGATTATATTATAGCCTGTGCCTTGCTTTGAAATTTGTTAGAACTTTACACTTTATTTCATTCTAAATTTGAATGCATATTTTTATATCTCTATTTAAAAATGTTGAATAAAAGTTCATTGCACTCATTGATATGTTTGCTACAGTTTGCAGCCAAAATAGCTTTTTACGTGTAATAGGAGAGAAGTTATGAGTGTTGATTTATTGTAAGCCGTGTTAAGATAACCGCAAGGATGCTATTAAATGATATGCTATAAATCTGCAAATTTAAAAGTTATATAACGATAATCGATCAAATGCTACAAATATATATATTCATGAATCAGTGACATAAATAAACCATACTTATATTACATGCAGAAACAAAAATTAAAGCTTTTAAAGCAAAAATATTTGCATCGTTTGCTCGGATAGCTGCATTCTGATTGTTGCTTTCGATGGAACGAGCTTTTTTGGTTGTCCAATACCTTCCACAATGTCTTCTGACCACAACTCTTCTTCTGCACTGCTAAACTAGTCGATATTAGCGTCCAAAAAATTTTGGCGGAGCAATACATTTACGCGTTGCATTTAGCACAAATGCGATGCGTAAAGGTTTTGCTCGCCAAACTTAACCTTCACCCTAAAACTAGTCGTTCATCTACTATCGTGAATTTAAACCATTTTTTATATGCATGTACTTTGAAGTATAAAGACTGCATTAAATAAGGACCTACTATTAGCCTGAGACAGTTATTAACTATTTTTATGGTGGTGCTTTCAAAGTTTTAACGAACAAAATTATAAGCTTTGGAATTGGACAATGAGAGAATTACTTGTTATTGATGTGAACGATTCATTATTAATATGATTTAGTAAACATTTTTCTACTGATCGATTAATATTATGGGCTCGTAAAGATTAAATAATATCAAAGTGGTGGTCATATAGAGGTGGCGTTCAATTGGAAAGCGGCTCTCTGTTTTTCAACCCTTCTCTCAGGGTGGCGGTGAAATAGAGGTGGCGTTCAAATAGAGGTTTTACGGTATATCGACAGTTGGGCATTTTTTAAAGTTTCATATCCCATGCATGCAGGATCATTACTTTAAGGATTTGTAAGCTCGCCTCAGCAAGCCTCAACTACCAGAACATCCAAACAATCTATAGAAACCTCCACAAATCACTAGCAAATCAACACACCAAGCATTCAGTTTTATATTTATTAAGTTGGTGATGAAATAGTGTACAATAAACTGATCATGTTGAAGGTGTCGCACAGCTAGTAGAAGAATCTTTCCTATGATACTCAATTACCAACATACAGAAGCACTGCATATTGCCATACCTTGTGGGCATCTGACTGTTGAGCCTCTCTACCAGCCTTCTCCCTCTGTATCTGCTCAAGCACCTTCATCCTGTTATCTACGCGTTTTCTTTTATTCTTTATGTTGTTCAGAAGATTTTGCTTTGGCTTCCGCCGTTTTTTCTTTTTGCGTTTCACAGTTTTGGCTATGTTTATTTTCATTTCTTTAGGTGGGTTTTCCTGGGTTTTATCTACCTCGATCATACGTTTGTCCTCCAGAGGTTGTGATCGGTTCATACCTCCATCTGATTTGTTCTCTTCATCATTTTCGTCTGATGTGTCGTCTACAATCAATCATTCATATACATAACCATTAGTATCTCACATTATCATCATTCAATAGGAAATTTGTTTGTTGGAGTTAATCTCCCTTGTATACTTGTTGAGACATCATCCTAGGAGTTGTCAACCTATTGCAAAATGTCTATAAATAGCAGCTTGTACATTAGGATCTGGCAGAAATCACCCTATCCCAATAAATCTCTGATATGCAAAAAATGGATGACATTAGAAATGAAAGTGGAGAGAGAAGGTTAACAGTAAGGACTATTTCCATTGAATCACATTAGAAATGAAAATGGAGAGAGAAGGTTAACAGTAACAGCTATTTCCAGATGAGTCACATTAGAAATGAAAGTGGAGAGAGGTTAACAGTAACGGCTATTCCCAGATGAGTCACATTAGAAATGAAAGTGGAAAGAGAATGTTAACAGTAACAGCTATTCCCAGATGAGTCACATTAGAAATGAAAGTGGAGAGAGGTTAACAGTAACGGCTATTCCCAGATGAGTCACATTAGAAATGAAAGTGGAAAGAGAATGTTAACAGTAACGGCTATTC
Organism: Watersipora subatra; assembly: GCF_963576615.1. NCBI lineage: Eukaryota > Metazoa > Bryozoa > Gymnolaemata > Cheilostomatida > Watersiporidae > Watersipora > Watersipora subatra. The sequence continues at coordinate 54,417,108 of NC_088710.1, read as the reverse complement.
CCAGATAGAACAAAAAATGGGGATCATCAATGAAAGAAACGTCATGGAACATCAATGAAAGAAGCTGTAAGGCTAAACGACTCACTTCAACATTGGTTACAGATTTTGACAATGGAAATCTACTGTAATCAAAACTATACGTAAGAATTGACCAATAATTTTCTCACCAAATGTATATGGACCCACTGAGGGCACTGGCAAGTCCACTAGAAATGAATGTAGAATATCTACACCACGGCAATCATAGAGAAGCAGAAACACAAACATGCAGCATTGCAGAATAACCGATAGCTTTTCCTGGATTAATTTTCCTGAGCTAAAATGGATTGCAAGGTTTAATGCAAAACAATTTCCGTCTGTTTCCGTCTAATATTAGATTATTCTCACTGGTAAATGATTAGAGAGTTCAATATCATTTATCAATATATGATAACTAGTCTTTGCTTGCAGAAGGGGATTACATATCTCAACTCTGTGCAGTCTGTTTAAAAAACAAGAACATAATAATAATAGTATTATCAGAGAGCATATATATATATAAGCCATGAGGAAGACGATTTCAACTGCCAGTAGAGGTTATCAAAGTACTTTTCTAGCAGAAACGTGGTTGTGTGCTGTTTTTCAGGGAATCAAGACTAAAACTGGAAGGCCAATACATATTCTTCTCATTGAATTTCCAAGCTCAAACAAAAATAAGCGAAACAATGTTTTAACCAAAGGTATTAGCTAATAGTAAGCATGCAATTGAAAAAATAATAGTATCAGAAGTGATAAAGACAGCGTGTAGTCACAGCAAATATGCTATATGTCTAGCAAGACAAACGCTTTTGTTCTAAAGCTATGCAGGAGGTCCTTCCTAATAAATTTTCTAGATACTTTGTGATAGACATGTTGTGGAGTATTAATTATGCAAATACTGAAAGTCTATAACCAATTCAAATTCAAAGCAGCAAGTTTTGTTTAATAATTATGAATCTATATGTATAAATCGAAATGTTTGTTTGTCGTGTGTCTGTCGTTCACTCGGTTATAGTGATAAAGTTTTACCAAAGAACAATCACCTTCATACTGGATTTGAACTCGCGACATTGGAATCGCAAGTCTACTAACAAGTGCTCGTGACTACAAGGCTAAGCCGTTCTCATCATTTCCATTGCTCTTACCATATACTGTATATCCTTTTCGCAATTGCACACTCTGAATAAGTAAGTAATACAGCGTGCCCTCGAGTTATGTTGCCAAAATTATAAGAATTTTTTGCCTTACGATGTAGTACACAATGCTTCCCTCGTCTTCGCCTTACGATGTAGTACACAATGCTTCCCTCGTCTTCGCCATACGATGTAGTACACAATGCTTCCCTCGTCTTCGCCTTACGATGTAGTACACAATGCTTCCCTCGTCTTCGCCTTACGATGTAGTACACAATGCTTCCCTCGTCTTCGCCTTACGATGTAGTACACAATGCTTCCCTCGTCTTCGCCTTACGATGTAGTACACAATGCTTCCCTCGTCTTCGCCTTACGATGTAGTACACAATGCTTCCCTCGTCTTCGCCTTACGATGTAGTACACAATGCTTCCCTCGTCTTCGCCTTACGATGTAGTACACAATGCTTCCCTCGTCTTCGCCTTACGATGTAGTACACAATGCTTCCCTCGTCTTCGCCTTACGATGTAGTACACAATGCTTCCCTCGTCTTCGCCTTACGATGTAGTACACAATGCTTCCCTCGTCTTCGCCTTACGATGTAGTACACAATGCTTCCCTCGTCTTCGCCTTACGATGTAGTACACAATGCTTCCCTCGTCTTCGCCTTACGATGTAGTACACAATGCTTCCCTCGTCTTCGCCTTACGATGTAGTACACAATGCTTCCCTCGTCTTCGCCTTACGATGTAGTACACAATGCTTCCCTCGTCTTCGCCTTACGATGTAGTACACAATGCTTCCCTCGTCTTCGCCTTACGATGTAGTACACAATGCTTCCCTCGTCTTCGCCTTACGATGTAGTACACAATGCTTCCCTCGTCTTCGCCTTACGATGTAGTACACAATGCTTCCCTCGTCTTCGCCTTACGATGTAGTACACAATGCTTCCCTCGTCTTCGCCTTACGATGTAGTACACAATGCTTCCCTCGTCTTCGCCTTACGATGTAGTACACAATGCTTCCCTCGTCTTCGCCTTACGATGTAGTACACAATGCTTCCCTCGTCTTCGCCTTACGATGTAGTACACAATGCTTCCCTCGTCTTCGCCTTACGATGTAGTACACAATGCTTCCCTCGTCTTCGCCTTACGATGTAGTACACAATGCTTCCCTCGTCTTCGCCTTACGATGTAGTACACAATGCTTCCCTCGTCTTCGCCTTACGATGTAGTACACAATGCTTCCCTCGTCTTCGCCTTACGATGTAGTACACAATGCTTCCCTCGTCTTCGCCTTACGATGTAGTACACAATGCTTCCCTCGTCTTCGCCTTACGATGTAGTACACAATGCTTCCCTCGTCTTCGCCTTACGATGTAGTACACAATGCTTCCCTCGTCTTCGCCTTACGATGTAGTACACAATGCTTCCCTCGTCTTCGCCTTACGATGTAGTACAAAATGCTTCCCTCGTCTTCGCCTTACGATGTAGTACACAATGCTTCCCTCGTCTTCGCCTTACGATGTAGTACACAATGCTTCCCTCGTCTTCGCCTTACGATATAGTACACAATGCTTCCCTCGTCTTCGCCTTACGATGTAGTACACAATGCTTCCCTCGTCTTCGCCATACGATGTAGTACACAATGCTTCCCTCGTCTTCGCCTTACGATGTAGTACACAATGCTTCCCTCGTCTTCGCCATACGATGTAGTACACAATGCTTCCCTCGTCTTCGCCTTACGATGTAGTACACAATGCTTCCCTCGTCTTCGCCTTACGATGTAGTACACAATGCTTCCCTCGTCTTCGCCTTACGATGTAGTACACAATGCTTCCCTCGTCTTCGCCTTACGATGTAGTACACAATGCTTCCCTCGTCTTCGCCTTACGATATAGTACACAATGCTTCCCTCGTCTTCGCCTTACGATGTAGTACACAATGCTTCCCTCGTCTTCGCCATACGATGTAGTACACAATGCTTCCCTCGTCTTCGCCTTACGATGTAGTACACAATGCTTCCCTCGTCTTCGCCATACGATGTAGTACACAATGCTTCCCTCGTCTTCGCCTTACGATGTAGTACACAATGCTTCCCTCGTCTTCGCCTTACGATGTAGTACACAATGCTTCCCTCGTCTTCGCCTTACGATGTAGTACACAATGCTTCCCTCGTCTTCGCCATACGATGTAGTACACAATGCTTCCCTCGTCTTCGCCTTACGATGTAGTACACAATGCTTCCCTCGTCTTCGCCTTACGATGTAGTACACAATGCTTCCCTCGTCTTCGCCTTACGATGTAGTACACAATGCTTCCCTCGTCTTCGCCTTACGATGTAGTACACAATGCTTCCCTCGTCTTCGCCTTACGATGTAGTACACAATGCTTCCCTCGTCTTCGCCATACGATATAGTACACAATGCTTCCCTCGTCTTCGCCTTACGATGTAGTACACAATGCTTCCCTCGTCTTCGCCTTACGATATAGTACACAATGCTTCCCTCGTCTTCGCCTTACGATGTAGTACACAATGCTTCCCTCGTCTTCGCCTTACGATGTAGTACACAATGCTTCCCTCGTCTTCGCCATACGATGTAGTACACAATGCTTCCCTCGTCTTCGCCTTACGATGTAGTACACAATGCTTCCCTCGTCTTCGCCTTACGATGTAGTACACAATGCTTCCCTCGTCTTCGCCTTACGATGTAGTACACAATGCTTCCCTCGTCTTCGCCTTACGATGTAGTACACAATGCTTCCCTCGTCTTCGCCTTACGATGTAGTACACAATGCTTCCCTCGTCTTCGCCATACGATATAGTACACAATGCTTCCCTCGTCTTCGCCTTACGATGTAGTACACAATGCTTCCCTCGTCTTCGCCTTACGATATAGTACACAATGCTTCCCTCGTCTTCGCCTTACGATGTAGTACACAATGCTTCCCTCGTCTTCGCCTTACGATGTAGTACACAATGCTTCCCTCGTCTTCGCCATACGATGTAGTACACAATGCTTCCCTCGTCTTCGCCTTACGATGTAGTACACAATGCTTCCCTCGTCTTCGCCTTACGATGTAGTACACAATGCTTCCCTCGTCTTCGCCATACGATGTAGTACACAATGCTTCCCTCGTCTTCGCCTTACGATGTAGTACACAATGCTTCCCTCGTCTTCGCCTTACGATGTAGTACACAATGCTTCCCTCGTCTTCGCCTTACGATGTAGTACACAATGCTTCCCTCGTCTTCGCCTTACGATGTAGTACACAATGCTTCCCTCGTCTTCGCCTTACGATGTAGTACACAATGCTTCCCTCGTCTTCGCCTTACGATGTAGTACACAATGCTTCCCTCGTCTTCGCCTTACGATGTAGTACACAATGCTTCCCTCGTCTTCGCCTTACGATGTAGTACACAATGCTTCCCTCGTCTTCGCCTTACGATGTAGTACACAATGCTTCCCTCGTCTTCGCCTTACGATATAGTACACAATGCTTCCTTCGTCTTCGCCTTACGATGTAGTACACAATGCTTCCCTCGTCTTCGCCATACGATGTAGTACACAATGCTTCCCTCGTCTTCGCCTTACGATGTAGTACACAATGCTTCCCTCGTCTTCGCCATACGATGTAGTACACAATGCTTCCCTCGTCTTCGCCTTACGATGTAGTACACAATGCTTCCCTCGTCTTCGCCTTACGATGTAGTACACAATGCTTCCCTCGTCTTCGCCTTACGATGTAGTACACAATGCTTCCCTCGTCTTCGCCATACGATGTAGTACACAATGCTTCCCTCGTCTTCGCCTTACGATGTAGTACACAATGCTTCCCTCGTCTTCGCCTTACGATGTAGTACACAATGCTTCCCTCGTCTTCGCCTTACGATGTAGTACACAATGCTTCCCTCGTCTTCGCCTTACGATGTAGTACACAATGCTTCCCTCGTCTTCGCCTTACGATGTAGTACACAATGCTTCCCTCGTCTTCGCCTTACGATGTAGTACACAATGCTTCCCTCGTCTTCGCCTTACGATGTAGTACACAATGCTTCCCTCGTCTTCGCCTTACGATGTAGTACACAATGCTTCCCTCGTCTTCGCCTTACGATGTAGTACACAATGCTTCCCTCGTCTTCGCCATACAAACTAATAAAATACCAAGACGATTTTTTTCCGGCTTTTTGTTGCCATACGATATTGAAAAAAAGTTTTAAAATTAAATTTGGCAGTCGGCACGCTGATTACGATGAAATAACAAAAATGCCGATATGCTATTCGCCGAAATCCGTCTAACAAAGAATGAAGAGATATGATGCGCAATCTCATTTAGTTCGGTGTTACAAGTTATTGTTAAAACGAAATTGGAAACAAATGGGTGATAAAACTGTAGCCGATGAAAAATTTGAAGTTTTGTAAAATACATACTAAAACTTAGCTTTATGTATGTGTTTAGTAAGCTAAATTCATTAAAGTTAAATTCAACGTTTGTGTCATACCTTTGCCTCAAAGGTAAGAACTCCCCACGGTACGCACTGCCTGTAGTACCTTGTAATGTTACATTTTCTTGCAGATCATAACCACTAAACACACTAAAGTTTCTGTAGGTAACTTTAATTTGTAAGCCTAGCATATTGTTTTGTTACTAATTTTTAATGTAATATGTTTGTTTGTTTTATTTCATCAAAAGATATGAAAACAGAAAAAAACAAAAACAAAAGAACGATGAGGCCCAAACTGCGCAGTAGCATTGCTAGTCAAGGCGCTGGGCCACAAGGTACAGTAAGTATATGAAGTTTATGATTTTTACCAGGGGGTGTTTGCATTAGATAATTGCTATTGCTTTTTATACCACTCTATATGAATTTTCGGCTTACGATGCCAACACTGAAACAAATCAAAATCATGTAATTGTATACTAAATAACTTTTTTCTGTAATCGTAGCGAAACAGACTTTATTTAGCCTCTACTTGCTAATTATTTCACATTCAAACACCTTAACAGTTGTTCTATTTTTTCTCTTAATTTATTTCCGATGCACAGAACACTTTTCTCATGATATGAAGTTTGAAAGTTATGACGGTAACTATTGTTAAAGGTTAAATAAAAATTAATTTTTTGTGCAAAGACCTTTTCTTTAAATTTGGCTGCATGTTGTGTATGCAATCATTTGTTTTAATAGAAATGTACCACCAAATATATTTTGGTTAACATGTATAAACATGAACAGTCTGTATAACATCAGGTAATACCCGGTACTATCTATAAGGGGTAACAATATAAATTAACATTAATTCAGACATACACATCTGGTTTATAGAAATGCAAGTTGAAATCAAATTTTAAAAGATCTCAGAATAAAATGTGGAGAGTATGCAACATGTAGTTCGCCTAATTTTTACTACAATGAAAGCCATGTTTGTTTGTCCAAAGCAATGGCTGGAGGTTAAGAAAAAAAATTGTATCATACGAAATTCAAACTGGCGACCCTCAGCTTGGCAGGCAGACATTCTAGTACCTGCTTCAATCAACCACTGTCTACTATTCAAAAATAATTATACAAATAGTGATTTGCTGTGCTTTATTGGCACGCCTGGCAATCACTCACAACACATCAGACTGCCAAATTTTTCAGTTGGTGTAAGAATTGTACTTGTTGATAATAAACTATGGTTAGCACACTTGTTCTCGTACGCCTTATAATAGCCATTATCTACAGTAAAATAATTGATTTGACAGAAGCAGCGGCTAATTGTCTTTAGGTATTAGGAATAGCTGTTTTTTGCTGCGTTCGCGGGCTTTCTTGCTGGCAGTTGTTGTGCTGTCTAGGTGTGATTGGACACGGGAGTAGTGTCATCACCTGTTGACCAATAGAGTTCGTGTCCAGCTTTGACCTTTTGGCCGGTCCTGCGTGTTCTGTCAGCCCTAGTTAGTAGGTTTTTTAGAGCCCATAATGGAAGGCTACAATTTATCTGTTTATTACCAATTTTAGTCAATAATATTACCTACTACATATGTTACATTTTATCCAAAGAAGAAGCAAAGGTAAATTACATAATATTATATACAACAGTTGTTTAATTCTGCTATCACATATTTGCTGTTTATTGTGCTATTTTTTGTACTTGCTGAGTTATTTCTTGTGTTTTTACTCATGCATTATATTATGGCACACTATACCATATTGTATCATTGCGCATTATTATCACGGTATATGTATGCATTTCAGATTTCACGGTGTTTAGCATCATGCAAATAAACAGCAGTGAACTTATAACTTCAAGTCTCTTTGGAAAATTATAACTTAACATACCACGGCATAAAGAAATTTGCTACAGTTGGTACTTTATTGACATACGTACTAATGAATGCCCGGCATTGCACGGGTAATAAAAAATAGCTTATAAACAGTAGCAGGTGATGTAGTGGCCATTAGCTAAGTTTTTTTATCCAATGAATTTTAGTAACTTAAAGGTTGACTTGCAACAAAATTCACATTACAGTTATTTGGTATCAAAAGATTCGCCATGTCTTACACTGTTGTGTGGTAGGTGCCAAATATGTGGAAATGTGATTACAAACTCTTAAAAGCTCAAAAACAAAAAGCCGCCGCAGATTGGAATCTCTTGATTTCGATGACGTATCCGTGGAATTTGGTTATTGTCTTGTCACGTGATGTTCTCGCATGAATTGAAAGGCAAATACAAAGCTCAATATCAAACTTATCGTAGCAATAGTTTAGGACAAACACTTCGGGTTTTACCTAAGACCCCGTATCAAATATAGATGCTCGCTACTTTACAGTTTCAGCTTGGCCATTCCGTCCCACAGTTCAACATACGTGTACATGTCCGAGTTGCGATTATAAAAAATGTCAAATTCTGAAGAGTTAAGACCCTGGCGTTTCGAGCCTGACGCTCTATCTGAAGAAGATCCTCAACAGAATCAAACCTCCCAGCAAGTAAGCACCGCCACTAGCCAGCTTTTATGTGCCAAGCTAGCTAGTAGTAATAGTTTTAGCTTGAGAGTGATAGAACGAATATTATTATTATATACATGTATATGATTTTAATGATGATAATGATCACTTCATATTGCAAAAAATAATTACAATAATTACGATGTGGTGCGTTAGAGGTTATGACGAATTGAAATTAACAAGTTTAATACAAGAAAGCGTATCTGTTATTTGCGATAGATCAGACTTGAACTGGAACTAACATTATCTGATCATGTGACTTACAATTCCCGCCATTTGGCGCGAACAACTTCTACAGCATTTTTCGACCATCATAGCGGACCAAAAGGCTCATTTTTATCAGAGGATGATATGCAATCGTTCAAGCTAAGTTTAAAAAATTAAACATATTTTTATGCTATGTTTTGAGATATCAGTGCTCAAAGTTGCAGCATTACGATGCCAATAAAATAGATGCGTAAGAACAATAGACATGGTTTTTATTGCAAGCGTGAAGTATATTTGTGAAAATAGTTCGACAAATAAGGATGCATGAAAGTGTAAACATAAACCATCTCCCACACATACGTCACATTTTAGCCGTTTTGGAAAACGAATCCAAACTAGGGCGGTCTCGTGTCGCTGCGATTTTCTGTTCGTTTTTGAGCTTTTAAGAGCTTTTAATCACATTCCAACATATTTGGCACCTACTACAGAACAGAGTAAGACATGGCGAATCTTTTGATACCAAATAACTGTAATGTGAATTTTATTGCAAGTCAACCTTTAAGCTAGCAACTTGAGCTAGTTTAAATCTTTACTATAATAAGAGTCATGCTTATAAGTTTGCTTATAATCATTACATTACACTTCATGATCTCTCATGCAATCATGATCTTCATGCACATTAGTAATAACCAATAACATTTTGGCAAGCACTTGAAGCCTATTTTAACCGGTTTTAATAAGTATGTGCACAGTTATTCCATAGTATGACATGCAGGCTGTGTGGCGTAGTGGATAGCATGCCTGTCTGCAGACTCAAGGTTTCCGAGTTCATTTCCAGTATGAAGTGTTTTTTTGTTCCTAAAACTATCATTATAACTGGACATACGAATGACAGACATTCATATATATATATATATAGTATAAATTATTAAATTTATTATTATAGATTATTATCAGTGGCTTTTACCATTAGTACTAGCGTAACATAATAAAATAAGTCAGTAAACTTCTTACCGTGTTCGTATTCCTCATCTGAGTTGTCACGTGTAGGCTCATAGAAGAATTGATAAAGGCTATGATAAATGGTAGCATGGAAGAATTTGTTGACTCGTGCCAGATGTGTCACCTCTGACAAAAAACCGTCAAAGAAATCTGAAACTTGTTTACTTTCTTCGTCGGTGTTAGTAGTTTTGTAGAGTTCAACGCATTCGATGAGCGAATCGATAGAATTAATCCTCAACATTCCCTTGTTTCCAGCCTTCAGCACCAGCTACAATCATGGCAAATGTTTATTACAAGTTTGAACTGTCATGGAGATTCTTGTTTTTTCATAAAGGAACAGTGCAGAACTGTTACAAAAATTTTTGTATTATATTTCTTCATTCTCTAAATAAAAACAGACGGAAAATGTCATAAAGTGAAAACGGTTACCTTTTCCTTTATAGAGGAACAGATGGAGAATTTAATAAAGTTTTTATTATTAGGCCTACCTACATATATAAAGAAACAAGCACAAAACTGTCATCAACATTCGGTTATTAATAATCTGGGTGATGAAAACCCAGCCGTGTGGGATCTTAACAATTGTTACAAATTTATATATAATGAATAGGGTAGGTAATTGCATGTTAGTATAGTTGAGTATATACTGTATGTCAAGAGTTCCATGTGCGTTACGCTAACACATCACGCTATTTGTATGAATGCTTCTTCGTAGATAACGCAGTTCTTTTGCTGTCACCTTCAGACAGGCTGACTTTTACGTGATCACCTCATTGAAGCAAGCTCGCTTCAATTATTTTATTGCCCCTTACTAGATAGAAATGTCTATACAGGAAAGGTTTAACAGTATTTGGTATGATCTTGCAAACCTTTGAACATCAAGATGTTTCACCTTTAGCTTAAAAATCTATCGTAGGACTATTGTCAGACAAAGAATGCTTTTAGTATTTGATTTCTAGTAGAGGCAAAAAAGTTACAGATTGTGTTTCTTCTCTTAGAATACTAACAATAAACTGTTTTTCGAATGACAGAAAGCTACACATTTGGTGTTTATTCATCTAGCTGTTTATTCATATAGCTAGGTTAGTTTTAACAATGATATACAGCCCCCACAGCCCCATGGGGGCTGTATATCATTGGTTTTAGGCAGACGAGACAATTTTTAGGAAGTCATCAGCAATTTGAACACGGAGAATATCCGCTCATAAAATGGCATCTACATGTGTATAGGATCATTCAGCTCATCGGCAATACAGCCAAACACTATTATTACAGGAGATCAAGGGAGAAACAGTATAACATGGCTATAGCGCTGTATATACCGAGATCATTCCATTATGCTTTAGTATGAAAGGCTTTGCTATAACAAGCTGCTTCACAACGGCTCTACTGTGATTCTACAGAGCCAGCCACTTAGAGATTACACAGGCAGCTAGGAGATTACACAAGCTACAATATCATTTCATAAGTAAAATGTTTCCCTTTACCACAATGACTGTAAATGAAGCATTACATGCATTCAAATAGCGTTTGATACTACTGTCGACAATAAACGGTTGTATTTTTGCTTCTACCCAGCATTGAGACACTCACAACGTATTGACTCCAAGCACCAAAGGTTATCCTAAAACTGTCTCGTGGGTTATGATAAGTAATCATGTATTCGCTAACCTTCAAATTCTTGTAGAGGCTGGCCACTGATAACCTGGAATGGCTAATTACAAGGAGCTTTTCAAAAGCAGATAACTGCCTTGCAAAGTTGTCATGTTGAAGATCAGTTGATCCTTTCATAGCCTGAGGCTCAGTCTTCAACACACATTAGCATTAATTCACTTCATTAATATTAAAATGATACACAAACTCAATATGGCAATTAGCGGACAACAAGCAAACTAACATTTGTTGAGACAAACATAGCGGTACTTCAGTAAGGCATGAGCTCTGATACATGTATTAGGCATATTAAGCTTATGATTACAAAATGCAATAGTAAAACTTACCAGTCTTAGATCAAGTAGGTGACCTGTAAGGAACTCCATGTTGTCTCGTTGGTCGGGAGATGCTAACAATGTTGTCTTCCTAAACCATCGTATCTAGTCAGGTGCAGTACTAATCAAACATTAAGACGTTACTCTCCTTGTCGACCATATGGCCAAATAATCGTTAAATAATACGCACACATTCAAGAGGTAATAGATTCGTTATGGTGAACTATAGATTTTTTGATATATTCACAATAGGTGCTGTAGAGAGCATGTAGACAATCCTAAAATCAATAACTAGATAGGCAGTTGCTAGCAGAAGAAAATAAACATGATACAATCAGGGATTGATGCCATCTCACCTGACATTCTTAATATAGAAGCCTGCTCAATACTAGCTGCACAAATGCAGGGATTGATGCCATCTCACCTGCCATTCTTAATATAAAATCCTGCTCAATACTAGCTGTACAAAAGAAAATTTCCAACGGCCAACAGCACACCAATGTTAAACTTGTTACAAAGAAAATTATATGGGAACAAATGTATTATCAAAATACATTATGTCTAGAATTAATGAAATACTGTCAAGCATAGACATTGTGATGCTCGTGTGATTATAAACATTATTATGAGAAACATCAGCTTTCTTCTGTCTTTGGTTTTTTATATTTGCATTGAATCCAAACTCTATACATTTTGAGTTGCTTTCCTCTATTCACTTGCAATCGCCTGTCTATTAGATTACACTCCTCTTCCAAACCAGTCTTTATTAGCATTTCTTTCATCTCATCTACAAATGCAGCCAGACTCAGATGAGATAACAGGAAGACTAAAGTGAACAGAAGCCTCATTGAAACCAGCTCTAGCAAGCAGGCTAACCCTAATACAGCAATAATGCCTATGGTTACAGCTACTATTGTTAAAAACTGACTCAACCTCAAAATTTCAAATAAACAATTTTTCTCATCCTAAATTATGGAGCTGTAAAACCTTGGCTACCATCGCCGCCAGCAACAATGTTAAATTATCGATTTACAGAGGCTAGTATTTACTTGTATGATACTAGTAGAGTCTTTGGACCTTAAACTTGTCCATCACTGAGATTTGGTGCAAAAGACAACTACAGTAATTCCTTTCTACTGGGCAGTTCATCTTTTGTGGCTTCAGTACTTCAATGGATAAAAAATATTCATTAAAAAGTTTAATTACAGAAACGAATAAAAGTAGAATACATAAATCTCTCGCATACTCTGGCCCAGTGAAATCCCTCTGTGAGCATCATTGTGCTAGCACAGTTTGCTATTTTTCTTTAAGATTGTGTGGAGTGCAAAGGTGCAGCGTGCTTGTGACGCCCTTCATAACGTCTCCTAAACACCCACCAAAATCGTCTAATGAGCTTAAGAAAAAGAGGAGACTGCCTATGAATAATGAAAAAGTAATATTATTCATCAGTTTTTTTATTTGTATATTCCTTGATTTTTTTACTTATCGCGGAGGAGTGCGCCGGTCTCAATTAACTGCAAAAAGTGAAGGAATACTGTATGCTGGTGTGCTTAACAGACTGACCAAAAATAAATATGTTATCAGATAGCTGGGTGACCATAAGCATCAGTGAAAATCAAAACAAAACTGTATGACAGAAAACAAGCTAGTTTTAGGATGAACCACTCTACCACTGCCATCTCTAAAATTCATTAACTGGCGGTTATTGAAATGCAACTGGTTGACATGCCACTTGCTAACACATCACTTATTGACGCACCACTTGCTGACACTTGTCAAAATGCTACTTATTGACTCCCGACGAGTCTATCATTTCATATCACAAATACGAATCAACACTTGAAAATGATGAGCAGCTTCATTATAATCACTTGAAAATTCTGAAGTGCAGTCAGTAAACGCAACTGGCGAGGTGATTATATAAACTGTAATGTGAACCTTGTCAATTGCCGTCGTAAAAATGAGTCATTCAAACATGGATTTTTATGATCTGCTTGGCTTGTTCTGCTACGATTGAATAAAAGGGAAGGGAACAGATAAAACAAAAGGCCAAATCAGAGGCTAACATGGTGGCTCTTTGAGCAGCAGTAAGTAAAAATAAATTAATATTTTCACATATAAGACATAAAAAACAACAGACTCTTGTTTAATTTTTTCTTGAATTTATCATTTTGGTTTGTTACATTAAATTATTTAGTCATACTTCGACTTACGAGCTTAATGCGCTCCGAGACTGAGCTCGTATGTTGATTTACTCGCATGTTGGTGAAATTTATTTATATATAGAACCATTAAATATATATTGATTGGTTTCCATACTCTAAAAAATGCAAATAAAACACTCAAAACAATATATTGTAACAGAAAGAACATGTTGGTTATTGTCCTAATTTAGCAAATGCTTTCAAAAAGCAACAATTAAAAAATAATGCAAGGAAATGTGATTAATTAAAATGTAAAATTAAATACATACAATAGCAGCTAACGCTAGCATTTGCCAGTGAGGGAGATATAAGTTATCCTTCATTACAACAGTTGACTTTGATAAATTTGAATTTTATCAGTCTTAAAAGACAAACGTAGAAGCAAACTTTCATTTTTAACTTAACGTATTTAAAACTTCTTCGGTTTGAAGTTTATCGCTGGTTAGCTAATTTTTCCTTTGTTTCGCTTTCACGACTAGCCGGCCGTTTTAAGATAATCCTATCTAAAGACGTTTGCCTTTGTCGCCCTTTCAACATGTTGCAATTAGGACGAACGCAGGTGTCATCACAAAAGGTTAATGCACGACCACTAGCCAACTTGTCCGAATGTCTATTTTTATAGTTTTGCTAGATAGCACCGGCCTTTTCATATAGCATCGTTTTAGTTACGCTGTCACCGGCCAATTGTTTATTCAATGCCTGAGCAGTCTCTCCATCAGCGGTCGTGAAGATCGCTGCGCCGTTTAGAAACTATGGCCAGTCCTTTTGCGAACTAAATGCCCTGAATATAATCCTTCGGTTTGTTAATTGTGGATGTATTTCTGTCATATTGCTGAGCTAGCTCAATCACGCATACACATTGCGCATATTTTTCAATAATTTTCCGTTTAATATCAACTGTTATCATTCGCTTTTTCTTTGCATTATCTTTCATTTTACTGGCAAACTTTCGGTCAACGCAGAGTACTTTTAATTCACATAATTCTGCACTGAAAATCGCACAAAAAACACAGTACAAAAGTATAACCTGAGCAGTTGAAAAATACAGAGTGATGCTGTTCTCATAAAACGCCTCCAGCATACTTGGCAACTGACTCACGTGCTCGTATCTCAAACATGGCTCGTATGTTAGTGCTAAAACTTGTTTAAAAGCTGACTCGTATCTCAAGCTTCTCGTACGTTGGAGCACTCGTAAGTTGAAGTATTACTGTACTTAGAAATAATGCATTCTAGTATTTTAGATATTTATTTATATATCATCAGTTTTTCAATCTTTTCCTAAGTAAGATATTCGCTTGTCATATATATTGCATATGATCAGTTACTCGGGTGATCACAGCAGAATTTGAAAGTGACCTCTCATTGAACTACAGGAGACATCAATGCTAACATCAGAGCTTACTGAACCAAACACTTTATTCCCACTAGTAAACATAAATATGAAATCTATGAATCACATAAAGGATTATTTAAATGGAAAAATGTCTATTTTGAGTGAAGAACGTTACAGTGTGGCAACAAGCATCCTATTGATGGGAAATACGGAGAAAGGGCAATTCACAATGCAACATTGCCTACCTTGGGTAAAAAAATAAACCCTGGTTCCATCTCCTCTTGCATAGAAATTCTCCCCGAGACACTGGCCTACACGAATAAAAGGATTAAGCATTAGCAGAGAAACAATGACAAAAGACTGTCTCCATATCTTAGCCAATAGCCCACCCCTAGTGTATCTACATACAAATATTATTCTAAGATAAATCTCCATTGCGCTATCACTATCAACATACTGTACTCCGCTACATACTCTCTCAATTTTAAGGATATGAAATTAAGTTTTTTTATGCACTAATGTATTAACTCTTTCGCTACCAAATTAATTTTTGACGGGGACCTAATTGAATATTTAGTGAAACCAAATAATTAACAATGTCCCATATACGTTGTCATAACTTTTAAACCACAAGCTTCATGAAAAATATTTTGCTACCAAATTAATCAGCATACAATTTTACAACAGGTGATGCTAGAGAAATTTCACAAATGTGTCACAGAATGAGCTCGGACAGTTTACCGTTCCCTTCGGCTACTACCGTGCGTAAGAAGTTGAGAATGAATCACATGATTTACCACAAGTACTATAACTTACACCATTATCACTACTAAACATAAATAATCACTGTCACTACTACTTTTGCTCAATAGATAATCATCAGAAGTCCATTAATCTACAATTTGTGAAACTTTCATAGTTGTAATGCGTCTGCCACAGCTGGTCATTGCGAAAAAATTGCGATAGAAAATAAAATTTTGCAAAGCAAAACTAAGCGCGGGCTGTAAATGTGTCTACTATTGGCTTAACACAGGCAGATGATTGTTTCCTATTGTTCAAGTATAAATGCGATAGGTTAATTAATTAACTACTCACTAATCAGAAAAGCTTTGCATGAAGCCTACTAACACCACACTACCAACACCAACACCAAACTTAAACACTGTGGCACAGCAGCTTGTGGCATGCAATGAGTAAAGTTAAAAATCCATAACTTGTTGCTTTGCAACAACAATGAACTCCAAACACTACCATATGACTGGCAATAAAATTTTGTATGAAATGACGATTGACTAGAGAAAACAAAGAATTTAGAGTTTGCAGAAGCAATACATATTTTACTTAGCTGAAGATATACAGTGAAATAAAACAACATTACAACAATAAATATGTAGAAGGGTGATAATTGATGAGCTGCCAACGTTACCTTTTTTAAATCGAAGTTGAGCAAGGTCATATCTTCCATAGTCTCTAAACAAGAGTACTCCCCCTGGCTTTAGCAGCTTGGCCATTCGGGTGAGAGTAGACTGCATTCTGTCAAGTACAGGGGAGATAACTACACAGATTCAGCAAGAAGAACACTTCTCAGAGACGGTTAGCAAGAATGATAATGTTGCTGTATGCTGCTGGTTTCTTTCACAATCTCTCAAGAAGAATATCATGAATACAAACACCAACAGCTTTCAGTGCACTCAGGTTCTCTCAATGTACAAGCTGCTCCTGAAGCAACGGGTGCTCCCAATGAACCAGGTGCTCTACAAGTACTGGAAGCTTCTGATGCACCAAAAATTTTTATCAACTTGGGTAAGTTAGTATCAAAAATCAAAGCAAACACTGGGGGTGTTTATAGACAAATCATATGCTACATAATGATGCTACTTACTTCTGAGGAGAGATAGCACTGAGCACAAATATCATAGTGATAATATCAAGAGAGCCATCAGGGAAAGGCATGTCAGCGGATGTGTCAGCAATATCAGAAACAAAACAGTGGCATCTTGATATATCGTAGTCTTCATTCTCCTAAAGAACATGCTGAAGGTCAGTTGATTGGAGATGAGTAAATTATATATTGATAAGCCAGCAGTAGATCAGCACAGCTGACCGCAGATCACCACCGCTGACCGCAGATCACCACCGCTGATCACAGATCACCACCGCTATTCACAGATCACCACCCCTGACCGCAGATCACCACCGCTGACCACAGATCACCACCGCTGACTGACTACAGATCATCACTGCTGATCAGAGATCACCACCGCTGACCACAGATCACCACCGCTGACTACAGAACACCACCGCTGATCACAGATCTCCACCGCTGACCACAGATCACCACCGCTGACAGCAGATCATCACGGCTGATCACAGACCACTATCTACTGAGTACTTGATATCATTTACAGCAAACCTTTCTAAACATGTTTTAGAATTTCCTACAGGGACCTTATCGGATTCGCGAGACAAAAATAAAGAAAAATTTATCATGGAACGGGGTACATGATCAGCACTTATTTAGTCTTATGCGTATTCATAAACTTGGAATTACCTTCTATATTCCGCTATCAGCACTATGTAACCAGTGTAGTAATTACTTTTTTGATGACCTATAAACGAAAACGTTAAAAGAATTTTTAGCAAACTCAAATGCGTTTGTTATCAAGCATGCAATAAATTTGCTTTTTATCGCTTAAAAATCCAAGTACATGTATTTATAGATTTTAACCCGAGGTCTATAAGAGACCATTGCCACTTCTGCATTTATCTATCATCAACAGATCTTACCTGACACAGAAATCGTCTACCCTCGTGTATCCTAACCAAAGTGAAAACCACCAGTTTTCCTAAAACTGTAAGGGGTATGTGATTGGAACCCGTGCACTTCACGCATATCTCAATCGTGTACCCCTATTTGCCTATTTCCCGTACTTTTTATTTCATAAATAAAATCAGAGAGCTATAAAAATTTGAGCATAGATAAAAGTATTTATAAACTCTCGATGAAGCCATGAAAAGTGCATGAGAATTAGGCTTCCACAAGATAGTCTCTCGCTCTCAGATTGCTTGTATGCATATTGTTTTATTTCGTTATCACCGGTAGTCAACAGTACATTTAATAGAAACTATTAGAATATTCACAGAAATTTGAATGGGTAGAAATTATTTAAAGAGACAAAAGATATGGTCTGTAAAAACTTGCTAGCTGCTGCTCATCAGTGGGCAAACAATGAAAAGGTGAATGCAAAGGGCAATTAAAATACACAACTTTCACAGCTAGAACATCCAAATCAAAAGTTAGTGGTGTTACATAGAGCAGAAGATGAGTAAATCCACATGATATTATCACATAGTATTATATTCATGCTAGTCCCACACACTTGCCCTATATTTGCTTCGTGCTATTCTTATGCACAGCTGTACGTACTTCGTGTTCACTTTATATTAGCCTTATGCTTATCCCATGTTAGGCTACATCATGTTACTATTACTTGCTTAGTTCTGTATGATTTTGCAAAGTTAATTGGTGACAACAACGCAAAATGTAGCCGAAACAAATAAAAAGACTGGAGTTTGTAAAAATATTTTGAAAAGAAATAAGATACTCATTATAGTAGCTCTCACGCTAACAGAGATGATCTAAAACAAGCTCTCATCTTAGAAAATCCTTATTTCACGCATGAAATTCATGCGATTATTATGAAACTTGTGTGTGACTTACTATGTATGTCAGTATAAATATAACTACAGTATAAATAACCTAAACATAATGGTTGGAGCAGAACCCGTGCTGCTGCGTCAGCGATCAGTAAGAAACTCAGATAGTAAAACGTGGAAAAGAGTGACCTAATCTTTGAGCATGTGCTGTGTGACACAAGTGCCAAGTCATCACTAGTGACAAAAATAATGCGCTACGTGAAGAGGTACCATCTGGCACAAAGGCTAACAGCTGTAAGTCTATGATGTTATGTAATAGTAGTACATTGTTTCTTGGATGTTAGTGTCAATTAACATCACTACATGAACCTGTAGCAGCACCAGGCTAGCATGGACCTATGACACCGGCATTTATAGTGAGATTAGGGCAATGTACTTTTTGGTGTGGCATTCGAGGGGCTCACTAATGTACCATGTAACAATAGTGACCATGTTAACATGATGAATTCAAAAATAAGCACTTAACCAATCAGACTCATCCACATCCATATAAGGATATGCCATCCACACTCCTTTACAGTTTAACTAACATTCATCTAGTACCGATCAATTCTACAGGTACAATGCAAAACAAACAATAAAAATGTGACCATGTTTTCCTGGCAAATCTATCTCCTCAAACTCAACACGCAAAAGCTGCTGAGCTCCCATAAGTTTGGTCCAAGTAACTGGTAGCCATACTAACTGATGAAACCAACTTCCAACAGCCACATATTTGAAAGGCTACATAAACGCCACCGACAAATGGATGAACACATTCAAAATAGCTAGACAGAGTAAAATATTGAAGGTACGTAGTCCAAAGCCCTGTGACAAACAAATTCTGGTAGCTTCAATAAACCATGGGTAGATTTTATGCTATATGCAAATCAGAGATAAGCAAAGCACCAGCAAGCGCAAACCGCGACTTCAAGAAGAGCAGTAAACCACTGTGAGTGAGATTACACCACTGTCTAGACTCTAGAGAATACCATAAATATGAAGTAAACAGCTGATCTACTACATACCTTGACCAAAGTGACGGCCGTCTCAGAAAAATCACAGCAATACACAAATAGCCTCGGATCTCTAAAAGCCATGAAATATATACAACATAATACAGTATTAGAGCATTATTTGTAGTCAGTTGAAGAGAAGACGACTCTGTTTACTGTAAGCAACCCTATAGCAAATGTATTATGAGAAAGATTACAACTAAACTCTTACAACAATTTTAATGCATGCATAACACTATATAATTAATCACCTGTTGGCTGATAGAACTGGAAAGACTGTGTTCCCGGCTCCACATCCAACCTGTCGAATTCACAATAGACACAGTAATTGCAGACCAGCCATTGCACTGTTCAGCACTATGATTTTGGAATGAACTTTCGACGAGTCATGCAATAACAACAGAAACTAAGCGTAGGAAAGTAATAAGCATATAAATTACTAAATAATAAAATGCTGACGCTTGAGAGAGAAAGAACAGTAAGCGCACGTTTATTACACTTCAAAGAACAATCAATTGAGCTTATTACTGGTTATTTATGGATAACATAAAACCACAAACGTGACAGCTGGCTACAATTCATTAGGTAAATCACAGAGTAGACTAAAGATGATGTTGTTAACGATGATGTTAAAGATACCAAGTGTCTACAACACACACATGAATGCAACTTCATCTGATAGAGCTTAGTAAGAAAGGATAACTTTGACAAACAAAGATTATTAATGGACAAAGAATGTCGCAGTCTGGTTGCATACACTCGCAGGTTTAAGTTGATGTATTGACACTACACTATGAAATTATACAAACTAACTCATTATTAAAAAAGTCTATTCTACCAACCTCAAGAATTCTAAAAGTTGAGTGAGAGCCAGGATACTCTCTGTTGATGTCATCTGATGTCGGTCTATCCACAGTAGGTTCTGCATCAGGATTATCCGTGTAGAGCTCTGGAAACTCTGTGAAGAGCCAATTTCTATCCTGTGCAACAGATAATAAAAAAATTAGTCGCCTTATATACTAATAGTTTTAAAGCAAGTAGGTATGTCTCACTAGCTAGCTTTTTGAGACCACACTTTTTTAAAAGTTAGTAGCAAAATATGCATGTACACTATACTATATCAAGTTAAAAGAGAACTAATTTTTGCAAACTTGCAAAATGTCAAATGACTTTAAATATGGTGATTACACGTAAAAGACTCTGGTCCATGGTCTCAAAGATTGCTTCATGCCAACATAGTTAGAACATCTTTAAATATATGCTAGGTAGATTTTGACTACTGAGATTAATGAAGAAGTAAATCAGACCTACTAAAATAGGACAATAATTTTTCTTGTTTCTCCTTTACTGAAGTTCATGTTTCTTATTTATCACGCCTTGCTCGGTTTCTCTATTCCGTGTCATCAATATATTTACAGTATAATGCAGCTATAGCTGTATCTCGTGAGAACCACTCACTTTGACAAATTATTATTTATTACAGTGATTTTCCTGTACAAACAGTACTCACGTGTCAAGTCAGTACTTGCCACCTCAAGTTACATTAGAATAGTCTCATAAACATTGCAAAGCGCTGATTAAAATTAGAAATGAAAGGTGGTCTCAAGTGACTAAAGCGGTCACTAAGTATAGATATAATGAGTAGTTCTATATAGCAATGGATGTTCTACCTTAATTTCACCTTTCACGTTCTACCTTTCAAATACTTAACATATATTTGTTTGTACATATATGTATTAATTATAATGTATTAATTATAATGTATAATTATATTATGTATAATGCGAATACATATACATGTATGTATATGTATTCGCATTCTCGACAACCAGCTAGGTGAAGGTTTGCCAGATGAAGAGCCTAAGTGATGACAATACCAAAAACGGCACATATTGGTAATGCTGATCGTATCACTGTAAGAAAGATTTGGACATTTTCAAAATGCTAGTGAAGTCAATTTAATGAGAAGCCTAAAGATAAGATAAACCTAGACTAAACCTTTCTGTCCTATCCGAGCAGATCTAGTACATTGGCTCTGAAAGTTCTTATATTCAAACTTACATGTGATGTGCAAACACCCTAAAGTTAGATAAACAGGACAAAAAGGCGTAATGCTTGACTCACCTCAACACTGAACTCAACTGACATCCTTTACAAATATGCCATCTAAAAAACTAGCTAGTTACTTTGTGTGTTTTTTTTTGATGAATAGTCTCATCTCAAAATTGAATAAAAAGGACAAATAGGATGAGACTAGAGATAAAACTGGTTGGTAAAACAAAATTTCTCTCAACCTACAGTTCAGGATAAAATACTGAAGAAATATGAGTGAGACTGTCTGCATACCACTCTTACATTCCTAAAAAATAAACGCAAAAGGCCCTAATGAAACTAGCAAAGTGAACTGCTTGATAAAAAACTACAGCATGTACGCTGTTTATTATGTATTCAAATACTATTCAATTTCTTTAGTACTTTACATTTTTCTACAAGCTGAATCATCATTTTTAAGGAATGTCTGTTTTTATGTTGCTAAAAAAGTGATTCTACGATTAGACAAGACTATCGAGTCTGTCGTTTTATTTATGACTTGATTGGCCTAGACTTATTTGAACCATTTCAATGCAAGTATGTGTATAGTTGGTCTAGTGTACAGCAGTAGTACAGTTTCTGTAGTGTACAACTGTTTAACGTTGTAGTTTGTACCTAGCGTATGTTTGCTGGGCATAAGTGTATACTGATATAATACATATAACTATACTTGTACTTATACAATCACAGATGCAATAGATAGCCATCCACTAGTAGAAACTTGGTGAAATGGCCAAAGGGACAACTCCAAAAATAGATAGTCCACAACCCCAGCAATCTACTTAAAGTATCAAGCAGAACGATGACCCACCTGTGTCTATAACACTACGGCAGATATACATTTTCCACTATAATAAGTGTCATTAGACATTAATTATCTCTGTTCATTTTGCAAAAAATGTAACTCTTTGGCTCTACATAGACCAGATACTCACCTACACATAACTCTCCTTCAGACTTTTCCCTACATTCATTAGTAAACTGATTGTAAAAATGTTTACAGATTTCTGTTTAAACTCCAAGAACTTCTACATAAGTTTCACGTCCAATTAGATGCTAAAACATATCTTCAGTAACAATTTTGAGTTACAAATTAATTTTTTAAAACCAGAAATTTTGTTTAAAAGTGCATAGCTAAAATAAAACATTATTTTGTCCAAAAAGTGAACCCCATTTGAATGTTTGTGTTATTCGTTAGAAAGCATGCTGGTGAATTATTATGCACATAAGTCCCCAAGATTCAGACTTGAGGATGTATTTGTACTATTAAATACACGGGCTTATCACAGATATAGCATAATATACGTGTATGTTAGTATATTATACTATATAATATAATAATATAGTATAATATGCCATAATATAGTATATTATGCCACCACACGTTACTAGTTATAATATATAACTAGTAGCGTGTGGTGGCCTACTAAAAAGCTACCCAAATAAAAACAGCTGACCTTGAAGAAACCATTCTGGTGAATTCCATAAAATTTGTTCCAGTATGCAGCAGCTTCCTCTTCATAGTCAGCTGTTAAACAACGTATTAAAATAGATTATTAAAGGTACATGTATATCATTCTACATTGACAAACTGAATGAGTAATAATTGATAAAAATGATACGCCCACCTATCTTAGACTCGTCCAGAACAGTTGCTGAGTTGAGCGATACTTTTTCAGATGCTAACTTTTCTTGTTCATCATCCCAACAAACATTGTCCCTAAAATTATAACTCACTTTGCTGAGGTTACAAACATCAATTTGCAAATGCTTGTCAAGGAATTTACATAATGAACACCTCAAAACCTAGGGTTATTTATTGTAGAATTGATTAACAAAATGCTAAATTTAAAAATCAAACTCTTTTATTAGACCAAACTAAAATATACAATAAAATGGGTTCAATACTAGGAATGGGTTCAATACAATAATGGGTTCAATGGGATCAAAGGTAAGCTTGTAGAATTGATATGGAGGAAGGTACTAACTAAAAAAAGAGACAAACCTCCATAAAATGGCAGCATTATTATTTCACAAGTAAACAATTATAATGCAGAAATAGTAGTTTATCTTGAACGCAAGACATTTTGAAAGCAAAATCTAAAAAATATTTTAGCTAACAATCAATTCACAACCAGGAAAGAAAAATAGAAAAGCCCAACTTTTAAACATTTCCAAATCATATACAATTATTACTCTGCTTGTTTTTCTGTCATAGCATTTTCCAAGCATATATGTAATTGCATTAAAATGGGTCAAATATGGAAAATAAAAATCCGGATGACTCCAAAATGATACTATTATCAAAACTGATAATCTCACTTTTGACGTGATCTTACAAAACCAAATACTTTTACTATTGTCTATCAGCATATGACAGCTCACCAGGCATTGTGCTGAAATACATGTTTTTCATCTGTTAAATATCTGTTTCCAAATTGAGGTCTCTTGTCGCCATCAGTCTCTGTCTCACTTGAAGAAGCCATTGCTTGGCTATATGACCCAGTGATTCTTGCTGCTCGCAACTATAATTTGACAATAGTTTAAAACAA
This sequence comes from Watersipora subatra, assembly GCF_963576615.1. NCBI lineage: Eukaryota > Metazoa > Bryozoa > Gymnolaemata > Cheilostomatida > Watersiporidae > Watersipora > Watersipora subatra. The sequence continues at coordinate 54,392,886 of NC_088710.1, read as the reverse complement.
TCACATATTTGTTCCACGTTCTATTTTACATTTTTGTAAATTTAAAAATGGAAGACGGCGTGTTTTAAACCATTTATTACATTGTTGTCTACAGCTATATGCATGTTCCTTGACAGATTTAAACATTGCAACTGCTACTCAAGTAAAATATTAAATACAGTTGCTAATGTTTGATTAATTAAAACAGTAATCTGAACAGCAGTTCAGATTACCAGGTATGTAAAACCTGGTCTCTTGCATACCAATATTTGCCTTGTCTGATAAAAAGAGAGTACAGTTGAGCAATAAATCTTCGAGTGATTTGTTTTTCAATTGAACTTGAATATCAATATGCTAAACAGCATGAAGGCAGAATCGAAAGAAAGAAGAACACATTTTATTAATGCTAAATTTACAGATGCAAATTGTTCAATACAACTCGGCAGTAGCTTATTTTTGCAAACTTGTATTATGTTATCTAGATCTGTCACATATTTTAAAGGGTCATAGAAAAATGATATGAGCATAAAAATACAAAAACCAGAATCCCAATATCGCTAATGAAACCAGATCAATCCATCTGTCCTTTTTCTTCCAGCTTTAGGAACAGCAAAGCTAGAGAAAGATAACAAGTCACAAACAAGGTTCTGACATTTTTTCTGACTTAATCTGACTTTTTATCTGAACTAGCTGTACTTATATTATATAACTAGCTGTGTTGCCCCGGTAATAAAAGTCTGCAAAGAAAATTGATTTGTATTTAACATATAACAACATTCGCCATTCTAACTTTCAAACTACATATCATGTTTTGTGTAGTTGAAATAATTTAAAAGTAAATAAAAACAACTGTAAGGTTTTCAAACTTTGTCAAACAACTGTAGCTTTCAAACTTCATATCATGAGGAAAATGTTTTGTGCAGGTCAAATAAATTAAAAAAATAAAACAATTATAAAAGGGTTAAGATGTAAATGTAAAATAATTAGCAAGTAATAGCTAAATACAGTGTAGGTCGGTTTTGCTACGATTACAATAAAGTATGATTCGGTAATGATACAATTATCACGAACTGAGAAAACAAAATAGAAATCCTGAATATGTTGAATTACTAATAACAATTCTTGCATAGAAGTGTGTGTGTATAAAAAAGGTTACTACTCCACCAGAAGCTATCCATCAAAACTTTGAATACAACGATACTGGTACTTCTCGATACTGGTACAAATGTAAAAATGAGATACCATATTGTCTTTGTCTGATCAAACGGAGAGAGTGTTGAGGCTCTTCCTAGAGATAATATAATTGTCAGCGTAAAAAGAATTGGCCTTGACCCAGATATAGTAATTGAACCTTACGAAAAATATATCTTAACAGGGGCATCGTAACGCGCGGGTGCACTGCTCAAATGATAATCCTGTGCATACGGCTATAGGGAATATAACTTCATCAATTAAGAAAGTTTATGTAGCTCAGTGGTTGAGCGCTTGGATAACAATTTTACAGATGCATTCGTCGTGAGTTCAAATCCGTAAGAACCACAAAATTTTAATTCCACAACTTTCATAGCTATAGCTGGAAGGACACACATACCAACACTGAGAAATATATCCATTTATATATAGACGAGATGGCAGAGTTGAATCCAAGTTTGAAGCTGTTTCTGAAGTGAAAAAAGGATGTACATGTAGTTGTCAGTTAGACCAGTATTCAGGGGCTGATTGCTTTGTACAGTAGGGAAAATGATAAGTTTAGTAGACATCTATTGGTGTTTTCAAATAGATAATTGATTTGGCTTATGATAAAGTTAGATTAATGAAAATAACAACTGAAATAAGTTGAGGACCTTTAATATGCCCAAAAAGCTTTTGAAATGATCTACATTCATGTCGAGGCTTTGAAATATAGCTTTTGCAGATGAAATAAATAGTCTTATCTAACAATAAGAGTCGTTGGCTACGGCTAAGGATACTTTTTGTAACATGCTTTTTTTTAGGCAAAAATGCCTTTGGGCAAAACTGTTGAATATATACGCCAGAAATGTGGAGCTGTTGAAATAATGTTTGTTGGTAGAAATACATTGCATCTGTCAGCATGGGTTCCCTGCATTGCCCAGAGGCTATTGTGTTCTTGTTTTAGACGTGTGGTGCCGTGCTGAACAACAAGACCACACAAAAAAACATCACAAAAATTGTTAGGTATGAATATGTTGAATGAGGTAACTTCTTGATCGGCTTTTACTCTCTTACATTTACATGCTACTATGATGCCAGGTCGATGCTATGAATTAAGCATCGACATACATGTACGTGTATTGGACGATGCTTAATGCCTGTCATGGCAGGTGGCTATGATTACCTTTGTTACAGGATCACAGGTAAAAACTAAAAAAAATGGCGGTGTAGTGTTCAACCTTCCTTAATATAATGAGAGCCCTGTCTGTCCTCCGAAACCACGCTTTGAGGATAGAAAAAAGATGGCTTTCAACGAGATCAAAAATCGTGAATTTCAGCTCGGTACGTCAACACTACCACCAGCACTAAGCGACCGCCTTGCCGTACTTTGAAATAATTGCACAGTTATGCCATTACACCTGACGGTCTCTCACAGCACACCGGACTACCAGGGTACTAGTAACTAATAATTGATATGGCCTTTTAGAAAGAACAGATGGAATGAACCTCAATAAAAACAGTATAATGAACATCAACCCTTTTTGGAATTTTGTTTCAATATGGTTGAAAGCAGTGTCTTTTGACTTACTACAATGACCAGTTGAGTTTTGAAAGAGTTTATTGGCAATTGGGCTTTTAGTATATAAAACTATTTTGACATTTATGACCAATTTATTTTTACATTTTACATAGATATAGTAAACCTAGATATGCGAATAATCAAAATAAGTGAGGCCTATAAATAGCATGAAGCAACGTCATGTTGATGTGTAGAGTGAATCAGCTGATCTATGAATTCCTATTGACAACACTAAAACCTGCACAATTATTTCGTAGTTTGTGCATCTGAGACTGCATATTTTATTGAAAACATATAAAACTTATATAATGACTTTGGATGAGAAAGGCAAGAATCTTACACACACGGTAAGGGATAACACCAATGATTTAGAAGCTTCTATATCATTGATAATACAAAGAGTGACCAAATAGAAATTAAACTAATAACAAACTAATGAGTCAAATGAGATTTAAAAGCAGTTTAGCTGAACCATTATATTAAACACCTATTAGACATGACTGAAAATGACTAGACGGGATAGTTTTTGTCTACGGTTTGTTGAACTAGATTCCTGCTTTGAAGTGGCATAGTGTATTCTGATTTTAATATAGCGATTTACTATAGTTTGAGCAGATTGGTGGCATGCACTGTGCATGTGAAACCTTGATTGAGGCCACCTTCCTCGGCTTTTGTCTCTTCCTTTTTCTTTCTAGCCAGAGAATGTAGCAGGAGTTGGCCAGTTTTATCAGCCCTGCTCACATCCAAATCATTACGGTTAGCATTGGAACTTGGTGTGATTGATATCTGCTTTTATGAGCAGTGCTCGAAGTGAAGATATAAAGCACTGCACATCGGGGTCAATGTTATAGCCACCCTTGAATCGTATCGTGGAAAACAGAGTTTCAATGTGATCCTGGTTGATCTTAAAGGTTAGGAAGTCGTTGATGTAAGGGTAGTTGCTGAAACGATCTTGAGCATTGCCATGTACAAATTTGGCTGCTGACTCAAAACCAATGCTGAAGGTTTTCTTATTATTTTCCACTAGCAGCTTCTCGCTTGGTGTCTTTAATCAGCATAGATAGCTTATGATATTGTTGAAAACTTCTTGTTTTGAGTTCAAGTTCTGTATTGTTATGGGCAATTCAGGATATACCTGGGGTTTTGTAGTTTTCTCTGATGATATTTTACCAAGAATTTGGTCTTATTGTTCCGTTTATGACTTAAAAACTAGCATGACAAGCATGCATTCACTACAAAACTCATTGCTCAATTGAAGGCTCTGATGCTGTGATGCCCATCACTGCGACGTAACGTCGTGAAAACAACAGCCAATTATATGCCTCACTTTTGCTATGTTGTAATGATAGCTATTCGCCAATCTAGGGTTTACTATATCTATGACATTCTACATGGGGATGGGCACAAAATTATTTATTCTATAAAAGCCGTTTTGCTTCTCTAGCATGAGATATTGGTGAGCAATAGAATAAACATGGTGATCCTTCATTGGATTACAAAACAATTTTTCATTATGATTCTGATGGCCTTGCTTTACTTTGGCGGCTTTTGCAAGCGCTGTTCTGGAACAAACTGAGCATGACTTTGCATCAAAACAGGTGGCCAAAGAAATAGCACTTTTTGAGTTTCTTTTTGCCTTGATGAGTCTGAGCGTAGCACATCATCTTCTTCGATTAAAAAGTGTTTTCATCTACTAACTTGTAGCAGTGATTGTTTATTTAAGTTAAAGTTAATTTCAAAGTAATACCGTAGTTCAGAATTTTATTATAAAAACTTCCCACAAGCATACACTAATCAGTTAACAATGGAAAGCGGGCCCTAAAATCAGAAAACTCAAAACACTGTATAAAAGCGTTGTAATAGGTAGTGCTCTATCCTGTGTTGGCATTAGGGTGAGTCATAACAGCAAACACCTTCTTTGGCGATGTAAGAAGTTGTGTTGAGATTAATTTATAGGTTGCTAAAACCTGATAATCTATAATTGTGTTAATCTGTTAATATGTTATAATAATCTATAATTTTGTTTTCAGTGGTCATCATGTGACATGTGAGGATTGCCGAAAACCAACTTTGATAGGAACAATATTTATAAAAAAGCAATGTTTAGTTTTAGAGGTTAAAAAGCAAAATATGTGAATTTTCGTAACAAAAATTATGTATTTTGGTACCGGGTTAGGTTGTTGTGAGCTTCAATATAAAAAACAGCACACATTGTAGGCAGTTTAAAGGGTGCAAAGATTGGTAGCTCTTACAAAATGGGTGCCATACTATACATTAGATCAGAATGAATGCATAAAAATCTCCTTGTTTTATCTATTAATTCTGAATCAAATGCAAGCATATTAAAGTTTAAACTATGTTATTCAGTTATTCCATGTTTGAAAAGTTGCTTGTCTCATGTTATGAGTGAGCGACTCTTATTTGCCTATGTGTTCAAGCAACATGTTGCGATTGGTTAATTGGCCATTAATCGATATAACCTGATTCATTAATTGTATAGCCTTACATGTAAGCCGCATCCTGTTCTTATCCGTGTAGAAAAGTCTAACTGAAAATGACGTCAAACAAGGTACAACGTTACCCCTATCTACCAGTAAGCTGAGCTTGCGGGATATACATGCAAATTTGAGGTACAATCAGATAAGTTTTTTAAAAAGTTGGCTTTAGTAACGCACTCAAAATATGGTGCTGAAAATTGGATAGATGCATCGATGTACGTACTTCAGTTCTAACGTCAAGGAATAGGCTTAATCGATAAGTTAGCCTTTTTAAACATTGCTTAATCATCATTGTATCAACAGAAAAAAAGTATCTGAACCTTCATACGGCCATTGAGTGGCTAAGATACAATCATGGTTTAACACTATCTAATACTGATGAACCACACACAATTTCAATAATAAGCTCGTTACGGGGAGAATATGGCGCCTTACAGTGCCTCGCGTTGCGTGTTCGCAACTCGAGTTGATCAACTCGAGTTGCACAACTCGAGTTGTGAACGCGCAACACGACTTTTCAAAAGTAAGGTGCAATATATTGGTATTACGGTAGCATAACCGTAGATATGGTTATATTAACGATGGTACATCAAGAGACACCCGTTAGTTAATAGAAATTAAACTATGTGTACTGTAAAACTAGAACTAATAGCGAATTATTAGAATTATACTGTGCCGAGTTTGCAACTCGAGTTGTACAACTCGAGTTGCAGAACTCGAGCTGTTATGGCGCCTTACAGTGCCTCGCCTTGCGCGTTCACAACTCGAGTTGATCAACTCGAGTTGCACAACTCGAGTTGTGAACACGCAACGCGACTTTTCAAAAGTAAGGTGCAATATACTGGTATTACGGTAGCATAACCGTAGATCTGGTTATATTAACAATGGTATATTAATAGGCACCCGTTAGCTAATAGAAATTAAACTATGTATGTACTGTAAAACTAAAACTAATAGCGAATTATTAGAATTATACTGTGCCGAGTTTGCAACTCGAGTTGTACAACTCGAGTTGCACAACTCGAGTTGTACAACTCGAGTTTGTAAAAATAACTCGAGTTGTACAACTCGAGTTGCACAACTCGAGTTCATCAAAACCCAAGCCGAGTTCTTTCAACAGCAACTCGAGTTCAACAACTCGGCTTGAGAACATCTCATCATTTTATTTTCTCTAGCTATATGGAATTTTTTTGTGCATCATTAAACGCCGTTGAAATAATTTCTATGTTCATTTTCGGTGTTCATTCAGTTTCTTGTCAGATTCTAGAGAGATGACTCTTTTTTCATTTGAAAAAGAAGTTGCCCGGCTGGCTGCGAATTTCTTTTTCCCAAACAGGTTTACATACGGCAGTAAAATTCTGGCTCATGATTGGCTTTAGTAATTGAGTTTTAGTAACCAAAACTTACATCATTAAAATAGAAATCAATAGTTATAATTAGAAAGAAACACAAAATTCTAAATAACGTAGCAAAACTGATGTTATCATTCAAAAAGTGCTGTTTAAACGTAAGAGGCGCTCACTTAAAACTCATTAATTTAAGCGATTTTGAATAAAATTTTGAAATTTTGTGTATTTCTCTAATTATAACTATTGACTTTCCATGTAATGATGTAAGTTTTGATTACTAAAACTCAATTACTAAAGCCAATCATGAGCCAAAATTTTACTGCCGTTTGTAAACCTGTTTGGGAAAAAAATTTCGCTGTTCGGCTCTCATATAGATTGTTCTTAGTTTGCTTTTTACATTCTACAATTGTTTTTGTCTCTTTATATTTATAGAAATGAATATGCGCAAATCTCGCCAATATATATAATTTAAATATGTATACATATTTAAATTATTATTAAATTTCTGTAAATGAGACATCCCAATTACTCACTTTGCTTTCTTTACGAACCCGTGTTAGTTTTGCGTATAGGTAACACAACTCGAGGTCATAAACCCAGGCCGAGTTGTACAATTCGGCAACTCGAGTTGGACAACACGGCAACTCGAGTTGTACAACTCGAGTTGTGAACGCGCAACGCGAGGCACTGTAAGGCGCCATAAGCTGTACAACTCGAGTTTGTAAATATAACTCGAGTTGTACAACTCGAGTTGCACAACTCGAGTTCATCAAAACCCAAGCCGAGTTCTTTCAACAGCAACTCGAGTTCAACATCTCATCATTTTATTTTCTCTAGCAATATTTTCTATATACGGAATTTATTTTGGTGCATCATTAAACGCCGTTGAAATAATTTCTATGTTCATTTTCGGTGTTCATTCAGTTTCTTGTCAGATTCTAGAGAGATGACTCTTTTTTCAAATGAAAAAGAAGTTGCCCGGCTGGCTGCGAATTTCTTTTTCCCAAACAGGTTTACATACGGCAGTAAAATTTTGGCTCATGATTGGCGTTAGTAATTGAGTTTTAGTAACCAAAACTTACATCATTACATTAGAAATCAATAGTTATAATTAGAAAGGAACACAAAATTCTAAATAACGTAGCAAAACTGATGTTATCATTCAAAAAGTGATGTTTAAACGTAAGAGGCGCTTACTTAAAACTCATTAATCAAAGCCATTTTGAATAAAATTTTGGAATTTTGTGTTCCTCTCTAATTATAACTATTGACTTTCAATGTAATGATGTAGGTTTTGATTACTAAAACTCAATTACTAAAGCCAATCATGAGCCAAAATTTTACTGCCGTATGTAAACCTGTTTGGGAAAAAAAATTTTGCTGCTCGGTTCTCATATAGATTGTTTTTAGTTTGCTTTTTACATTCTACAATTGTTTTTGTCTCTTTAAATTTATAGAAATGAATATGTATACATATTTGAATTATTATTATTAAATTTCTGTAAATGAGACACCCCAATTACTCACTTTGCTTTCTTTACGAACCCTGGTTAGTTTTGCGTATAGGTAACACAACTCGAGGTCATAAACCCAGGCCGAGTTGTACAATTCGGCAACTCGAGTTGGACAACACGGCAACTCGAGTTGTACAACTCGAGTTGTGAACGCGCAACGCGAGGCACTGTAAGGCGCCATAGGAGAATGCTCTAAATCTATGGCGCCTTACAGTGCCTCGCGTTGCGCGTTCACAACTCGAGTTGATCAACTCGAGTTGCACAACTCGAGTTGTGAACGCGCAACACGACTTTTCAAAAGTAAGGTGCAATATATTGGTATTACGGTAGCATAACCGTAGATCTGGTTATATTACCAATGGTATATCAATAGACACCCGTTAGCTAATAGAAATTAAATTATGTGTGTACTGTAAAACTAGAACTAATAGCGAATTATTAGAATTATACTGTGCCGAGTTTGCAACTCGAGTTGTACAACTCGAGTTGCACAACTCGAGTTGTACAACTCGAGTTTGTAAATATAACTCGAGTTGTACAACTCGAGTTGCACAACTCGAGTTCACCAAAACCCAAGCCGAGTTCTTTCAACAGCAACTCGAGTTCAACAACTCGGCTTGAGAACATCTCATCATTTTATTTTCTCTAGCAATATTTTCTATATACGGAATTTATTTTGGTGCATCATTAAACGCCGTTGAGATAATTTCTATGTTCATTTTCGGTGTTCATTCAGTTTATTGTCAGATTCTAGAGAGATGACCCTTTTTTCAAATGAAAAAGAAGTTGCCCGGCTGGCTGCGAATTTCTTTTTCCCAAACAGGTTTACATACGGCAGTAAAATTTTGGCTCATGATTGGCGTTAGTAATTGAGTTTTAGTAACCAAAACTTACATCATTACATTAGAAATCAATAGTTATAATTAGAAAGGAACACAAAATTCTAAATAACGTAACAAAACTGATGTTATCATTCAAAAAGTGATGTTTAAACGTAAGAGGCGCTCACTTAAAACTCATTAATTAAAGCCATTTTGAATAAAATTTTGGAATTTTGTGTTCCTCTCTAATTATAACTATTGACTTTCAATGTAATGATGTAGGTTTTGATTACTAAAACTCAATTACTAAAGCCAATCATGAGCCAAAATTTTACTGCCGTATGTAAACCTGTTTGGGAAAAAAAATTCGCTGCTCGGTTCTCATATAGATTGTTTTTAGTTTGCTTTTTAATAATATAATAATGCCAATATATAATTTAAATATGTATACATATTTAAATCATTATTATTATTAATATTAAATTTCTGTAAATGAGACACCCCAATTACTCACTTTGCTTTCTTTACGAACCCGTGTTAGTTTTGCGTATAGGTAACACAACTCGAGGTCATAAACCCAGGCCGAGTTGTACAATTCGGCAACTCGAGTTGGACAACACGGCAACTCGAGTTGTACAACTCGAGTTGTGAACGCGCAACGCGAGGCACTGTAAGGCGCCATACTAAATCTCACGCTGTTTTTGGCATCATAACGACCTTGCTCTCGCTGTAGTGTCTTATGCTAGGAATTTCACAAGACGTGCAATGATGTAAACAAAAGCTCTCAGGCTATACTATAGAAATATTTGTATATGGAATTGCTACAATGCTTGACGAATGATTTTGTGTCCAATCAAATCTCGACACACCGGTGCTACGCTGTCTCGCTGATCCACCGCGAGATATTGGAACGTAAAAGAAGAAACTGAGCGGTCTTTCATTCATTACTAGACAACTTTTTTACGATGAGGTTTTTGATAGCTTTGTCTTTATTTGCAGTGGCCTTTGCGAGCGATGTTTTAGAACTATCTGACAGTGACTTCGCCTCACAACTAGCAGACAAAGAAATAGCGCTGGTTGAGTTTTTTGCACCTTGGTGAGTGAGCAGTGCTTTTTCTATTTAAATAGGTTTTTCTATTCCATAACTTCTAGTAGTGATCGGTTTTTTGGTGGTATGTTTAGTTTGATTAATGTTGTATTATATTTCTGCACAAGACTATTAGATATGATGAACTGTCAACAATGCGCTCCATTAGTAGGTACTTTACTTCATTCAGGTTTAGGCGTTACTCTTTGACTGTTGTTTTTTCAGATTTAATAAAGCATTTAATGAAGGCCATTTGTATCTTTGTTAACAGCTGTCTATTTTTTAGGTTAAACGTCATCAACAGTCCCATTTTTTTCAATTTCAACAATAGAAACTGGAGTATTTTACTTTTTATTGGATCGCTATGCATAAAGAAAGACCGGCCATATGTTACTAATACCTGTTCACTCTCAATGGTGAATTCATAGGATACAATTTACTAAATTGTCATTGTAACTACAGAGATTAGTACGGTAGGACTACAACCAAACACAAATAATTGATTTGCTATTTAATCTCATGTTTGCTACACAAAAATGAATGACCCGCCTGTTATTGCTGATTTGCTGTCATCTTTTCAGTTCCGAACTTCCGACTATGAGATTTTGTAGCGAAAAACCAGTATTAATACCTGCTAATGAGAGCCAATAAGCATGTTTGATTGCTTTATTGAAGAGGTTAAAGCTTGTGTTTGAAAGAAAAGAAACTGGTATCATGTAACATATATGATCTAAAGTTTTCATGACTTTATTGTATGTCCATCTCTTTATTTCAGAGCTGTTTGCTGCTATTTATTAATACTCAAACATGAAGTTCACTACAATTTTACTTCGAAACGTATTTTATGAGAAAATTGTTTTACGAATATTGTGCTAAAATGGCTGCTGATATGTAAGCATTAATTTCCGGCTCTCCAGGTATTGATATAAGTCAAAATTTAGCTTTGTTTAAGATTAATCTATAACAACATTGGTGAAGGTTAAATTTAAAAGAGTGCATATATGCCACAGATCTTATCCTTCACGTTTGCAGCCTAAATTGCTCACCAAAAGGAAATTTTGGGAATTGGACCTTCTATCCACTGTAGGACACAACTAGCCAAAACAACATGCTTGGTGTTCATTTTTAAATGTCAATTTTTATTCTAATTTAACACTCATTTCATTGTCGTTAAGCTATTTTTAAGATAACATTTAAGATACCGAGTGCAAATATTGCATTTATGCACAAGCAGAAAATTGATCTTAATGTCGGTTTGAATTTATATGCAAACCCATACTAGCTGATACCAGTCCATAGGTAATAGCAGTAAAGTCATTATGGATCACTTTTGAACTAACCTAGTCTGTTATAGTGGTAACAAACTTTTTAAAATCTCATTCACAAATAGTTCAGTAAAAACTCCTAAAAAATCTCAAATTTTTCAACCCAAATTCATTCAGCCTCATTATAATGAAAATAAATTGTTTTATTTATATCATACCAGATTAACCATCCTAAATATTTCAAGTTTTGAATGTGTTCACTAAAACTAATGTTGTCATAGTCAGATAAAAATGCAATTAAGAATAAATTTTACATGTTATTTTGTAACTCACCAAGTTTATTTATTGATAAAGGATTTTTTAACAATTGTTCGGTACTTGACAGTTACACCAGTGGCAGATGGATGTATTAGACCCTATACACTCTCAAAAGATATATATTAGTCAATTTATCTAGCATTTAGTATTCAACAGTTTGTGACATCAAATATATTAAAAATAACGGAAGATGAGCTATAGCGGTCACATGACATTGTCTTCATAACTATATAATATCTAAATCAAACTTTAGGTGTGGTCATTGTAAGAAGTTAGCACCCGAATATGAAAAAGCTGCAACAAGTCTTCTCGCTGCAGATCCACCAGTTCCACTAGCGAAGGCAAGTACGAGTACTTTGTTTCAAAATTATCAGTATATACAAATCGAATGTTGGTAGTTCATGGGTTATGCAAATTTTTAGTTTAGTTTCAGCTCTCCTAGTCACTCTTAATCCTTCAGTCTTAACCAGTTCTAAAATTTGCTGCCTTTAGTTTTTAGTCGTCATAGTGAAGGTTTTTGAATTGTTATTAATAATCATGTTGAATTTGTATTTTAGGTGGACTGCACCGCTAATACAGACGTTTGTGGAAAGTATGGTGTCTCCGGGTATCCCACCTTGAAAATATTTAGGTCTGGTGAATTAGCAGAAGATTACAATGGGCCAAGAGAGGCTGGTAAGTGCATATATGAGCTGGATTGTTGTAAATTTTGGATGAAGCTTATGGAATTAGTAGTTTTTTTATAGCGGTGACATTTGCATCAAATTATGATTTTGGTATATTTTACCATAATTTCATTGCCATAGTCAGTCAACTTCATTATTTTTTTTCATCGTTGAGTTTGTATGTTGATGGGTTTGTGTGATTTTGTAGATGGTATTGTAAAATACATGAAGACAAAGTCTGGACCTACCTCTAAAGATCTCGCGAGCCTTGAGGTCGCAGAAAAGTTCTTCAAATTTCCCGAAGCTGCCTTTGTTGGTATGTCTGCTACTTGTTGAACATTTAGATTTTTTGATAGTTCGTTGAGTAGGTAGTTTGAAGTCTGCCACATAGTTATACAACTACCTTTTTCGTAGCGCAGTGAAGTGTACCAGTTCAGGCCAAAAAAGTGAGATATGGCATAAGCAGTGTCAATTCTTCATTCTATTTATCTGTTGTGTGCCCTTTTGAGTAAAAGCAAATATAGATTATAATTGAAATAGTTGGGTCATCTTGTTGCTTTACTTAAAACAGCAGTCTAGATTGACTTGCCAATTCATTTTTCTAATGGTAAGAAACATGTTGCAATGAGATTTTGCTGCAAAACAGTTCATATGATTAACCTTATGAAACCTTTAATAAATGGACGAGCTAGTCAAGCGATGGGTGTTCACAAATATACATGTTAATCTAAGAGCCTTGCTGGCTAATGGCTCACTTTTTTACCCATTTAAACTACTGTCAAAGCTGTGGTCTCCTTCTTCCATTTCACTCATGGTAAAACTAACTATTGAACATTTGAAAGATCAGATGTTAAGTAGTGGGGTGCCACTTCAATGCGACATCCATTATAGATGATACTTTCTCACTGAAAAGTCTTTTCTATTTGATTCTTGCTAATACTTTATTTAAAAACTTTAGAAAATGGAATTTTTCTGTATGAACTAATAGTTATTCAACGTTTTAATACGCAGAGTTTTTAGTCGCTACTCTTTCTCAGGATTCTTTGATGATGACGATTCGAGTTTAGCAAAGAGTTTCAAGAAAGCAGCGGATGCTATGGCAGAAAAGTACAGATTTGGACATTCGACCAATGCTGATGTTACAAAGAAATACGGATCAGAAAAGTGAGTGTGTAGTCTTATCTAGCATAGGTCGAGTTGCTTACAGAGATACACCTTTTGTAGAGCATCACTTTAGTAGCTAGTTTTTTGTTGTCTATAACCTACAGAGGCTTTTGGTGCAATTTTGGCTGACAATTTTTTGGTAATTGTAGCAAAATAGTCCTTTTCTACCCAACTGTAATGCACAACAAGTTTGAAGACAAAACTGTGGAATACGATGGAGCCGCTGATGTACAGAGTATCAAATCATTTGTCACAAAGAATGCCTTTGGTTTCTGTGGACACAGAACTACTGGTAATTCAGGAGAGTTTACAGCAAAGCCATTGGTTGTTGTCTATTATGATGTGGACTATGTCAAGAATGCCAAAGGCACTAACTATTGGAGAAACAGGTAACTGTTATATTCTCTTGCAATCTTTCACATGGTTAACTATACATCTGCAACTTGAAACGTTAAATATGTATGATGTCATTATTTGTAACAAGTAACTATTGCTTTTCAAAAATTCACAAAAAATTCTTATAAAGTCAATATGTCACTTTAGGGTCATGAAGGTTGGCAAAAAGCTTGTTGACGATGGAAAGAAACTGAATTTTGCCGTATCCAATGCTGAGGATTTCCGTGGAGAATTGGACGAGTACGGTCTGTCCTACAGCGGGTCTCCTGTCGTCGCTGTAAGAGATGCTAAAAATAAGAAGTTTATCATGTCTGACGAGTTCAGGTAAGTGCCACTATCTGCTCCGTCATATGTACATGTTTTAGACATTTCACATATTATAGACATGGCCTGCAAACCTCTTGATTACATAAAAGAATACAGTCAAACATGGATAACTCGTCCACAGATAGCTCGAACACATGGTTAATTCGAACGGTTTCTTTGGTCCGTTCCCACGTAATGATAAATTGCTATAGATAACTCGAACTCAACACTGTTAATTCGAACTGTTTTTTGCCCAACGGCTACCGAAACGGTTGTTATCGCTTTAGAAAATCACTTTATTCAAAGCCATAGAGGTAAACCTCATCTTTTCGTAATTCATAAGCGTTGTTATTACCACCATCGGCAAAATAATTTTGTCAATGACTTTTCTAAAGAAGTTCGAGTTATCCATGTTTGACTGTATTATCAAATCAGTTTGTTATCATCGTGGCAAAACTATCACATTGTTTAGTTATCAAATAAAGTAGTTGTTGAATATAGTATATCATGCAACTTCAATACTCAGCTGAAAACTGTCAAATGAATTGTTAGCTTAGCATTTAACGATTAAAGCGTAGCTTGTATGACATGCATTGTTTCTTTTAATATATCATTGTGAAGAGGTTTTACTCGTGAGGACATAGTTTGTTAACCAGATTGATTTGTTAACATTACAGTATGGATAACTTTGAGAAGTTTCTCAATGACTTTCTTGATGGTAAGCTGGAGGAATATCTTAAGTCTGAAGATGTACCTGACAACAGCGGTAACGCAGTCAAAGTATGCAAATAACCTTGATTACGTAGTGTTTTCCTGTGTGAATATTAGTAATTGCAAGTAGCTTGGTACTGCCTTGATCATGTGTTGATGGTTGTTACATTTTTTACAGGTAGTCGTAGCTAAGAATTTTGATGAGATCGTCAATGACCCAGAAAGAGATGTTCTGATTGAGTTCTATGCCCCATGGTGTGGACATTGCAAGAGTTTGGAACCTAAATATAAAGAACTGGCTGAGAAGGTAAATTGCCAAGCGAGTTCTCGTATGTAATTTTTGACCTGTTAATGTGGTATTTGATTTCTGTAAAAGGCAAGCCATGTTGTATATAATTACCCATGTAAAACATTAACAACTCGGTGCTTTAGTTATGGCTTGCATTGAGTTCCTTCTCAGCATCAACCATACAAGGTGCATTTTGTTTTTTAGTTTGCTGATGAAGATGGTATCACGATAGCTAAAATGGATGCCACAGCCAATGATGTACCGTCTGGATATGAAGTCCGAGGATTCCCAACCATATACTTTGCTCCCAAAGGCAAGAAGTCTTCACCTAAGAAATATGAGGTAAGACTAGGAAGTATCACTGACCGAAATCTGTCCGTAATTCCAATCATTGGAAATCATGGGAAGACAAATTAGTTGGAATTTTCTTCTCCTAATGGTAGTATTTAGGTAGCATAACTACTGCATGTTTTTTGCAGTCTGGACGAGAAGTTGCCGACTTCGTGAAATATTTGGCTGCACAAGCAACAGACGAGCTCAAGGGATTTGACAGGAAGGGCAAAGAGAGAAAAACCGATCTCTAGTGTTAATGTACATTGTGTGTATAATACTGATTAAGCTTCCACAGTCGTTTCTCTTCTCAAAATCATGTGACACTAATTTCTTCGGCTTACTACCTAGTATTATATAGACTGTTTTACATAGAGAAGCATTAGTAGCGTTGATTGAAGAACATAATTATGCTGATGACTCATTCCAGCGTTTAGCAATTTCAATAAAATATTACCCAACCCTTGAAGTCTTCTGTCATTTTGTATGTCTTGTATTTATGCGCTCATTACATGTTGGTTGTCATTAGGTTTTTAGGTTCATTTTGATAGTTTTCCTTCCCTTTAAGCAAACTATCTTCCAAATTATAAAACAAATTTTTGTGACGACCTTATTCTCACACATTACCAACTTGAATTAAAAATCAAACCATGTTTGTTGTACACGATTGTTTTTTTTTAGAGAATTATTGAATTTATCCCAAATGGTTGTGAAAAAATTGGTATTTACTGGTAAATACTGCGGAAAAACGAAAAAAAGTGGTAAATTGCATTTTAATAAGAAAAGCAAAAACAAATATTGAAATATATGGGTTGGAGTTGTTTATCAACTTTTCAGAAATTTCAAAACAATGAACCTGTTGAACATTTGTCAGTTCTCTCCTACCAAATAACACATGTTTCACAACTTAGAATAACCAAAAGACCTACGCTCATTCTGTACTTGGAAGTTAGCTCATCCTATCAACCTACATGTAGATAACAAGGATTGGATTTATTGGTACAAATAGCCTGTATTTTGTTAAAGTATTTCACTCGATTCAAATATTGGTCTGAAATGATTTTACTCGAATGAATCCTACAATTTAACATTTTCAGGATGTCTAGCCATGATCTGTAATAAACTGATAATCCTTTAATAGTAATATTTGCTAACAACAGACAACTTCAAAGCGACATGCCCATAGTTAATTATTTCACTATTCAACTACAAACATACAATTTAGCTATAAAATATTTGGGAAGAGGACGAAATCCGTGTCACCATTTGCTTGGTATTGCATCTTGCCTTCCACTCGTGCATGGTGTGATATGTGGAAGTTAAACGACTTGAAAATTCTTCTGCTATGGCTAGTGGAACTGTAGACGATTGGACAGCTTGCTAAAATGCTTTCAGTGCTCTTAGTTTCAGTGGAAATACATGTAGTTTAGTTAGACCAAAGAAAGAAAGCAAAGAGCATAGTAGTTTGAGTTAGTCGCTCGCTCTATTTCGACTTTTGATATATTTGCCTATTTATCCAATGGTAATTAGGGTGGACAGTGAAAACTGTACTTTTCCCAGTATATACTGCCCCGGAAAAACATAAACCGCCCAGAAAAATCTTGCAATGTTGTATAGTTATATATGTATCTATACATGTACTTTTGAGCAGCTCACAATCATTTTATAGAAAAAATGTTTAATATATGGTGCCAGAGAAAAATATAACAATAAAGGTATTGTCATCTGGTGTCATCAATGCAAGAACAAAAATTTACACTAGACTTGAAATTACTAAACTCACGAATAGATTAGAAATTGAGCTTTTTTTTCGTATTCTTTAAACAGCCTGTTGAACTTTCATAAATAAGGGTATCAAAGTGTGACCTGTTTGTTGGTTAAAAAGAGGCTCTGGCCAAAATGTTTGATTCGTAATCTGTATACAACAGTAAGTTTACACTAGTGCAGATCAAATATTATGATGCTCGATAATACGAATGTTATAAGCATGCTACTGATTTTGTACACAAATTAATCCACCGTTTCTTGTCACATACATGTTTTGATTTCTATTCTCTGGTCCGGCCTTTACTGTCCACTCGTAGGTAAAATAATAGTTATGGTGTTTTAGTTCATACCTGTCTGCCTCCATCAATTGAGTTTTAAAATTATAGAATACTGGACAACTTCATAATTTGTTGTAGTGTCAACAGAGTTGTATAATTCTGAACATCAAAGTTAAAAGTAATTATTCAATGTTTTAAAAATATTGAAAAAATATTTTCTCGCTAGTAAGCCTGTAAATACATTTTCATTGAAGTTTTAGCAAATATCCATCCTTATAATAATGCAAATTTTTAACGCATTTGTTGCTAACTTTTTGGGGCATGAAAATTGTTTCAGGTAAATCTACATTAGATGCTCACTACCAATCGCGAGATGTCTTACTATTTGCTGAATCCTAGACCAGCACCTCGTGTGGTTTCAAAATCTACATTCCTTATAATAGAGTGTTGTTAAAACCGTATGAGCTGGACAAACTAATGTGTATACTTATGCCATTATTTATTATTATCAAGGCTCTGCAAGGGGCATACTACATTTGATGTTTAAAAACACAGTCACCTGTGCCACCTGTCAACGGTTGATTAGATAGAGGTTAGCAACTCTTTCCTGCTGCTTTTAAAATCTTGAGTTCTGCCACTCGTAATCATGAAGCTTGAGTTCATGAATAGAATGATAGCAATGTTGTGAGAAAGGACATAATGATGCGTATTCATCCTGAGCCTATCGATGTACTGATAGCGTATCATTGTTAGGTTTTGTAATGATGTTTGGCGCCTGCTGCATCCCATGAGGTGTGAGTCGTAGATATGAAAAACACCTGGGCGCATTACAAATCAGCGATTCCTGGTAACAGGTCGCATGATGTCTGGTATTCACAATGCTGTAAGGACATTGACATTCCTCACTACTTATTAGGTAAGTAAAACGTATCACCATCTATGATTTGTTACAAGTAATTTGGTTAATGGTAACCTTTTCATCCGTGATAAAAAATGTTTGCTGGAGGTGAACTTGCATTGCTAGCTGCAAACTTTTTTCAACAAAGAATATTTGGCATTGTTGTAGGGTACGAAAACGTAAAGCTCGGCATGCCGAGGCTACTCTATCCTTATTGAGACAATGGGAAAATAGGATATGGAAATTCGATGAAGCCTTCGCCAACTATAGCGTACGAGTAAGGTCGGTATGGAAATGGGCATATCATAAGAGCTCTGAACTCGTATATGTAAACAAGAAAAATTGTGTGTCATGTGGCTGTAAGGTTAGTTGTGTGTGGAATAGAACATACAAATTATCGTGGCACATGAACAGCATTGCAAACATAAGATACCTACGAATTGCTATCTTGATCGGTGTGTACAAAAAATCCATAATTTCTGTCATAATCTTATGTTGCTGCATTATATGAACACAGTTGATGTAAAGTTTAGTTACATCAGACATTTTATCAAGCTCCCATATTAAGTATTAAAAATTTATGAAATATACTTACATATACAGCTGACAGTAGATACCCAAACAGTTACATTGCTGTATTTATATTTGCTTGGAAGAGCAGCAACACAGCATTCTATGAAATTCATTAAATTTTACTTTAAAATCGATTACGGTGGCAGAAAAAAAGGCTGACATCTTGTAAGCATTTTTATATTGAATTTAAACTACATGTGTCTCTGTTGGAACACTATGAAAGTTTTCAATCGTTTATGCAATCGGTCATTTTGTAGCAAATCACAGGATGTCTGACAAAAAGCAGCAACCTGCTTTGGCAAAAAAGGCATCTTTGGCTCACCCAGCATCAAAGGAGGCTGGCTCCATACACTCCCCGACATCAAATGCTAAAGCGAGGTATTAAATGCTACAAGCTACCATCATGACATCTCAGTATCAAAATGATAAGTTTACACCGTATCATTTGAGTCCTCTTGTAGATTTGCTCTTGAGATTATAAACTTTTATCTTATACATGTTTTCCTGTTTCAAACACTTTGGAAACTACCGGCTTTATGTTCTTTATCAAGATGAGATACGCTGACAGTGTGATTTTACAGAAATTTCGCCTGCCATCATGCGTGTTTGAGGAGGTTAAGAGGTTTGTAAGGGCCAGTGATCTACAAATTTCAATTTTCGTTCTTCACCTAGGTTTACAGGCGTGTTTATTAAGTGACGCATACTAGACACACACATAGCACAGCTTATTATTTTAGTTTCAGACCATTATCTTATGTTATTTTAGACAGAAGTTATCTGCATCCCTCATGGATCCAGCCCCATCAAGACAAAGTGTTAATCGAAGACAAAGTTTCATCTCACCTAAGCCATCCAAAAGTCCAACAGTTGCCCTCCGCCGGCAGCGGTCATATAGCATAACAACCACAAGTGGCTCTGGGACTCCAGCAACAGGCTCCGTGTCACTTTCACCTTCTAGAGCGAGCATGTGAGTTTTTTAGTTGAATACTTTAATTATTACTCAGTAGGTAAGGCCAGGTCAAATGTGGTTGCTAATCATTGTACCTAAATCTACCTTAGTTTAGTATGTAGCACATTGTAGTCAATATATGCAGGTATTTTACCGCACAACATGCGAGTACGTAACAAATTGCAGTCAGTATATGTAGGTATTTTATTGCACAACATGCGAGTACGTAACACATCGCAGTCAGTATACGCAGGTATTTCACTGCACAACATGCGAGTACGTAGCACATTGCAGTCATTATACGCAGGTATTTCACTGCACAACATGCGAGTATGTAGCACATTGCAGTCATTATACGCAGGTATTTCACTGCACAACATGCGAGTACGTAGCACATTGCAGTCATTATACGCAGGTATTTCACTGCACTACATGCGAGTACGTAGCACATTGCAGTCATTATACGCAGGTATTTCACTGCACAACATGCGAGTACGTAGCACATTGCAGTCATTATACGCAGGTATTTCACTGCACTACATGCGAGTACGTAGCACATTGCAGTCAGTATATGCAGGTATTTCACTGCACAACATGCGAATGCATCAGTTGTGAAAAATGACATAGACTATAGATCTAAATATGTTAAAAAACGGTTTATATTTAGTTGTACTTGCATATGAGTAAACCATCAGTCAACGAGCTCTATTGTTAAAAATGGGGATCACTATGTCTTTCTATATGCACAGAGACAAGCTGTCTGCACTTAATATTCATTGTGTTTTCATGTAAAGACAATCCCTGCTGCTTCAATTCTGTTTATGATGTTCACTGTATTTAAAAATATCAATTAACAAGTTCACAATTACTATTTGTATTCCATAGAACATTGAGCTTTAGTTTTGTATCATATTGTGTTTGTCCTGTTTAGTCGAAATGATCTGCAAGTTCCAGAAGAGTCTAGACGCATAACTGATGACACAGTTGATGCTGGGTGAGTTTTTAGCCTCAATACTAGTTGATGCTTATGCTTATGATAGGTGCAATGTAGTAGCCAACTCATACATGCCAAAGATACTCATACTAAAAAAGAGAGGGGTGATTAAAAATGTTGTTACATGTCGGTTAGTGTTTATGTACAGCTGTACTTGTTTGCACCTTTCAGCACCAGATGAGGCAGTTACACATTCTTAACCATTCTCAACATAAAAGTTGATACACTCTGCTAATGTCTTTTTGTATGTTTTAAAAGCATAACTAGATTCCATAATAAAATTAGAAGTCCTAGAAGTCCATAATAAAATATTTAGTTAAATTTGTCAACTGATAAACTCCCTCAAAGGTCTAATAACTTCCTATTTTTAGTAACAGTTACGTATGGTTTACAACGTTTAGCTGATACTGGTGTCATCTCCACTTACTCAGCTGTCAGAGAGTTCAGTGATTCTAGAAAAAGAGACTAATCAAATATTAGCAACATTTCATTATTGCACATTAAGCACGGCAGCAATAGCTAGTAATAACATCTGTTTGTTGCTGTTCAATATGATGTATATCGGATTTGCTTCTAGTTATGAATAAGTAAATATTGTTTTAAAATAATTAACGCGCCATTAGAGGCAGCGCTGACCATGTAATATATTCTCGTAAGTTGTAGTAATTGATCGTGTGTTTCTGTTATAATGTTTGCATCATAAAATTAACATTAAAACATGTTTGCATCGTTTAATATAGCTCAGCCACATTTTAGAAACACGAGGCGTATTTCTCCTAAAAGTTCGCGCACGCGGTCATTATCCTCATCCCCACCTAAATTCTCACATAAGAAAAGAAAAGGTGTACATGTCAGTGTGATAGAAGATCCTGCACTTTCTCTGTTGCAAGCTGTAGATGACTTGTAAGTAAAATTTGGTAGTATATGAAGTTATCTTCACATGCTTCTAAAGCTGGTCAGACGTTTAAATTTTTTTCTGTTGATAGAATGTAAATTATCCAGAATTTTATTAAAAGTTTAGAAGTTTAAAATTTTTTGGAGTTAGTAGTTGCTCCAAATGTCAGAGTTAGGCTTTTTTTCTTTTTAATGTCGTTTGAACGCTGTGCAGACAGGAAACTGATGGGATAAGAATGTGAAGAGTGGTACAATACACGCACATTGCAAACAGAAATGTTTAGCTTGATCAAACCTTCTCACCTCGGTGCTTGACCAAATCGAACATTGCTAAAGCAATAGAAAGCTTTTTGTAGATTTAGTTGCATTGTATTTACTAAATTTAAAAAGTTTTAAACATTTCCAATATTTTTTTGAATATAATTAGAAGTAGTTGCTGATAGTTGCACTTTATTTTGTTATATTTTATAATCAACCATCAAGTATTTCCCAGATTATTCAAACAGTTTTATAAGAGTATATTATCAGTAAGGGAGAGCATTCAATATGCTAATATTCATACAGTTTCTTACAATATACCTGAGGCAGTCATTAATTTCATAGCTACGCACATAAAATAATACTATTCATGCAGCGGTCTATTCTGTCATAGAGGTGGCAAATTTTGTCAAAGAGGCGGTGGACCCTGTCTACACAACATAAATGGAGCTACTGATTGTGAACAAACAGTATTAATTCTAAATAATTTGTTCACTGGCATGACCGGCCCTTATTTGTATAAATTTTGGGCTAAACCAACTAGATTAGCACTTGAGCTAGATAGCTACATAATTTAAATGGCTCTTCGTGGAACATCCATTGTGAACTAATGAATTATTGTGTTGTACAGAGTGAGAAACTAGTGTTTAAGACCAGAAATCATGTGATTATTTTTAAGGATTTAACGAGGAGCCCACTGGGTGGTGAAACACAAAATGTGCTTGCTTTTACTACTGGAAGTTGTAAACACAAATTTGGTGCTTTTGTCATTTGGTGCTTTTGTGTCATTTGGTGCTTTTAATAGGCTATCGTAAGTGCACCGGGATAGCTGATTGTGTCACCTTGTATGAAATGATAACCTTCAGGGTATACTTTTTGAAATGTGTAATCATCTCATTGTATTTTGGTTGCGTTTAGCTGAACTCAAGCTAAACTTCAGGACTTTTTAATTACAAAAATACTAACTATTTTTTAAACTACATGTATTTATAGACTTGGCTCTACACTTCATGTTGAGCAATTTTTATTAGCTTTACTTAAGTGATTATCTTTTAGATATATCCTTACTTTTGCAGTTGTAAAAAAAGAATAACATATCTATATATAAATGTCAATGTTTGTCTGTATTTTGTCTGTCCATCTGTTCGCTTAAAGCTTTAAAATTTTGGGAATTAAAAATTTGCTACGATCTGGTTTAAACACAGTACACAAAAATAACAAACACCTTCATGAAAAAGTTACAATGGTAAATGTTGTATATATGTAGATTAAAAGTAAATTTTTTGTGCAAAAACGTTTTAATTAACTGTGCAACACAGGGCATTCAGTAGTATACAGATATCGGCAAGTCTGAGTGTTGAGATTTATATAAAATTGAAAGTGTTTACAATAAATATGTGGCACTGTTCAAAGTATGGATGCCTTTTGTACCCTTGTTTGTCCCTCACCCACTTACTTACCTCCTTACTTACCTTCTTACCATATAACTCGTCATTTAGTCAGTTCCACCATGTCTTCTTGTTGGTAACCTATCTGTCATTACCAGCCAGTCAGTTGTCTCCCTTGGAAGCTTCCATGTTATAAAATGTCAGAAACTCATCAGTCTTTCCTCAAACATGTGCTCAAGAAATACTAAATTTATAACTTTAATATGATTCCTGATTGTCTCTACAGTGCATCTGGACAAGGTGGGAAATCTGCCATTTTGTTCAAAACTTATTAAAATGTTTGTAGCTCTGCTCATTATAGCGATATGCCATACGCTTCTGACTGTCAAGTAATATGATAAGGCAATTGGGTGAAATTGGGTTACGTTAGTTTCTTGTTGTCCATTATCAAAACAAATTATTATTAAAAACAAACATTTCCAAAGGCTTAAACATGCAAATCATTTCATGTTAATGAGTACATGTAGATATGAAATAAAAAAAACTTCCTTAACTAAAATTAATAAGACTTTAATGAAATACTCAGCTCTGTGGCTCATTTTTACTATAATAAGAGCTGAGTCCATTCGTCTGTCCAGAGCCACAGTTGGAGGTCGAGAAAAAACATTGCATCGAACAGGGATTGAACTCACTATCCTTGGGACAGTAAATAAATCTATCACCATAACAGATCACAAATTCAGAATAGTTGTGAGGATAGTTATTCTTTGTGCTTTATTGGCACCCTTGATGATCTCTCACAACACACCGGACTGCGAGGGTACTAGTGACTATAATGACTATTACTAGTACTAATAATGACTATACCATAGTCACTATTAGTATTGCTAATAGTGACTATAGTATATATAGTCATTATAGTACTAGTGACTATATATTATAGTCATTAGTACCATAATGACTATAGTACTAGTGACTGTGAGAGTACCAATGATTGTTAAAATAACATGGCCAGCTTGAATTGCTGAAGGCTAATAGCGTTTTCTGTGCTAAATACTTTTTATCTCCATATATTAACATGTCATTTGTTGTACATATAATATTTCAAGCCTAGACAGGCAAGAATCAATAAAAAACGACAATCTTAAAATTAAATTGCATTTTTAAGTGTTCAATTTCTGCATCTTATTGGTTGCCTGGCGTTACTTACTGAAGGCGGGCAGGAAGATGCCAACTAGCCTGTCCTCTAAATGTAACTCTTCATTCAGATTCGCTGCCATTGTACAATTGTGTTCACTACCTGTCCAAAGTTTAGCAGCATATTTTTCATCAGCAGTACAAATATCATCAGTATACGGGTTCACTTTTTGTATCATTATAAACAAAATTACACTTAAATATTGTATTATATATGGTAGGTTTATACATGCAAATAACATACTAGTCTTTATGTAATCACAGATTGTTTAAATCATGTTTCTTTCATTATTCCTTTCATAAATGTCACTCACCTTATCCAACCGAGAATTTACGTATATCCCTCCCCTTACACAACCTCTTGAGCTGACAGAGTTATCTCCTCATCGAATGGTCATTGCCTCTTGCTTCATTGTTTCCTTTCAGAACTGTTGTTCACCTTGGGTTAGAATTACCTTCAACTTATACCCTACTGATATATAACAATGACTGTTACCTTCTGATTCATAATAGCATACAATTGCTTGTACTCGTTCACTGTATCGTTTTTATTGAATTTAAATATTTGACGAGTTTCTAAAGACTTAAATTAGCACTCTTTCAGTTGATTGAGTTTTAGATTCGCTTTGCCGTGTCGCGTTTACTTGAAGTAGTCACTGACGTTATGTAGGGCTGCGTGAAGAGCGTTTGCCATGCCATACAAAAGTCGTCTATACTAGGTATTTAGTGAGAGGAAACATACCAATAGTCGGTTTTAGTTTAACAACATGGCTGTCGAACGAGCCGAGGAAGGATCCAGCGACATCGAATGTATAAATCTCAGCACATTTACTGCCCACAAGTGAGTATCTCCTTTCTATGGTGTTTGCATTAGTCACTCTTTGCGCTGGACTCGTGTTGATACACCTCGGTTGCTATGCGTCATGAAGTTTCGATGTAAGACCATAGAAGATGGATTAAAGAGCAGCCTGACAACGATCTTTGTTATGATCGAGTATCAACTAGGCTTCATTGAAAGGGTAGGTTCGTTCCTCGTTTAGTTGCTTTTGTCTGCATTATTCAAAAATCCGATAGCTAACATGTAATGACTGTCGCAATATTAGTTGTGTACAAATGCTTTTCTTAATAGTTCTGACTTAGCTGCCAGACAGCGTAGCTGTGTGCATGTTCTTGGCTTCAAAGGATATATCTGTACAACTTTTGGCATCAGCATTGGCCAGCGCACCAATTGCAATGGTTGTTATGAAAGGAAGACGTCGCAAACAATCATCATCTCATATACTTCCGTCTCCAGATGGGTAGGTGTATGGAAAGGATTTGTCTGCTGACTTTGAAGGGCTGTTTTTATGTAGTTAGCGAGTTCAACTATACGCTCTTCCATTGTTGACTATGTTGTGTTTTTAACACGAGCCGGAGTGAATTTGAATCTGAACAACAAAGCATAAACACGGACACAATGGTTATAAATTTTTATTAGTGACTAGCTCTATTATTGGAAAAGGAGACCTCGCTAAGTCTTACTACAAAAGCAGGCTGTCTGCATTTATCAATCATTATGTTTTCATTGACAGCTGACCCATGCTGCCTCACGCTGTTTGTAATGTTCACAACTCGTGAAAATAATAGGCTGCCCCATTTTTGTGTTTGAGCCCGACTATTATAAATCTACTGTGTCCCACGGCAATTGTTCAAAAATATAGAATCATATTTATTCCTTGCGCAGCTCTCTATAGAAAATAAGAAGCCCTTTACCTGGCAACGGTTGCATGTCGACGCTTGTGGCATTATACACACAGCGACAACAGGTTATTGCACCTGGTACCATTAAGCTTGGTAATGAGTTATTATTAAGCTGTGACCTGCTGACTTTGAGCTGCCACAGCTGCGCATTTAGTTGAGTATTTGGAACAATTTACTCAACAGCATGAGAGTGAAAGACGAAGTGGTGCGGAGCAACCGTGTCCGTACTGGACGACTAATTAACTACCTGGATGCGTGGGTTGCTCACTTTTTATTTGCCTTCAATAGCTTAAAATATAACACTTTGCAGAAATTGTTTGCAAAAAGAAGATAAACGAAAGTTACAAATTCAGCATGAGTTAAGAAATCTGAATTTTAATAATACTAATAACTGTTACAGATTGCTGCCATACATGTATATGTTTGGGTTCGTGTCAGCATACAGCCTTCTTATTATACAAGAACCTGTAATATATCTACTTCTCTATCAAAAATGCAAGGACAGATATTTACCGGTTTTCCTTTCTACTTTCTACTTTTCCTTTCCGCTTTCTTATATATGCTTTTCCAAACATGAATGTTTCATTGATTGAAGGAACACCTTGGACATATGGTTACACAAGAAAGGAGGAGATTTTGATATATTCGATGGAAAAATCGTCATACATCCCGGAAATTACCAGCCAAAGAAAGACTATATAACTGTCAAGCGAATAACGGCTACTGACCGAAGGGATCATGTGCCAGAACTTAGCAGGTAAGAAAATACAATGAATACAAGTGATTTATTTACAAATGTATAGACAGGATGACATCTTCCGTACAAAGATGAATGACCTAGCCCATGATATATATATGTGAAAGTCATCAAGCATCATACAACACTTATTGGCAATTTTGTTCTTTTGTGTTACACTTGATGATGCCGCATAACAGACTAACGGAATTACTGAGGTTCATGTTTACAATAAGAAACTAAGCCTTAGCCTTAGTAGATATTTAGCGTGGTAAAACTAGACTGTCAGGCAAAGTTAAAGCAGGGATGACACAACGTCTCCTAGTCAGTTTATTTCAACACAGGATTATCTGCTAAAGCACTGCATAAATAATCTGCTAGGTAATAAATAGAAACTATATAAATAATATCTTAAACTAGTTGGTTATATATCGACATATCCTACTATAGTTTGCTAAGAAAAGGTGAACCTGTGTTTCATTTACTAGGAGAAAAATTCCAGGTTGTAGCTCTAGTTGAGTGTTTTCTACTCCAAGTACAGTCAAATTTTTACATTTATTGTATGTTGAGAAATCTTCATGTTCGGGTGGTCTAGGGTAGAGGTTTGACTGTACCAAATCAGCACAATAGTTTACATATAGGTGGTTCAATTGCAGCTAAGACATATTTTGAAAATTGTAGCAATTACTTTTATGAATAACCTGCAGGATGAAAAAAAGGGCAGGATCTAGCTATGGCTCTATGAAAAGCCATAGGAAATGTATTTATTTACATAGAGTTATATAGCTTTACGACTCGTAGCATGTTACTTCCATGTAAAGGCGAATGACTGATACCTTTCTCAAAGGGTTGCTATTTGTTTTTGAAGCTGGAATGTTAAACACGACTGCTGACTCGTTATTAACGTTCTCCTCTTCTATCGAACACAAATACTGCGGTCGGCACGTCTTTGTAATTTGATAGCCTTTTAAAGCAATTGTTACTTTTGTAAAAAGGTATGGGTGGAGTGTTTTGTCTCCATGGACAGTTGATACAGTCTATGTAGACTCACTAATCTGAATGAACTAAACTCTCAAGTGTAATAACAGTAGAACTATACAAGATAATTTCCTGCAGACCGAGACAGCATTATATTTAGTCATATGAAATACTTGTAATATCCTGATAGCGGAAGATCTTTGCTAGATTGTATTGCGTTCCTCGATTCCTCACGCTGTCATCTGCAGATTTCAAATTTTTTACTCATACTGCAATTACAAAAACGGTTCATGTAGGTTATTGCTTGTAAACAGAGTTTTTCTTAAGTCTGTTGCTGAGACAGCAAGGAATGACGCAGTTGGTAATGCTACAACCTCTTAATTGGATAGGAGCAAATTTCCAACTCTTGATCACTGGGTTTATTTGAATTAAGACTTCAAGCTAAAGAAACTTGCTGGCATGTAAAAAATTTACCTTTCAGTAAAAAGTGAAAAGGGTTGTAAATTTCCTTGTCTTACCATACATGCAGTCTTCACTCACCGTCAAAGAAAGGTGATCTTATAACTGATGACAGTCCTGTTGGTACATTGTACGATATAAGTTTGACTGCAGGCAGGCCTTACTACACCTAGTTGGCTTCAACTAATGTGGGAGTTGTTGCTCTTCTCTTGGAAATCTTCATAATCTTTTTACACAATGAAATTTTTTCTACCAGATTAGAGAAGATCAACGGAGACATTTATGACTTTTCCACAAACAAGAAACACTTGAAACATCCAGTTGAGGTATGGCTACCATGCCACCCCATCACCCATCCACATCTTCAAGAGATCAAGCTAAAGGCTAAGTTCAAGGGAGAAGAAGAATGGACCTATCACGATTGGACACTCTACGTGAGTCTGACTTTACAAGTTTTAGACTCTTTCGCATTTTTTTTCAGTTTCTTATTCAACTACCGCGCTGTAAGCTGTCGTGCCAACTGGTTGCTGTCAAAATTGACAGCATTCAGCAGATACACAGAGTTGAATCTCTTTTATGACTGGCAATCATTCTGAATGCCATATAATTTTAATTGTCGGAAGCTTCCATAGCAACCAAGTAAACAATACAATCAGACAAGCCATATAATCAATATATTTCAGTTTCTACGATTAATATGTTCATAACTCATGGCATCTGATCAATTAATTATAATACTGATCTGTCTCGAGGCAGAATTTAATAGCTATCGATGTATATTTTATTTATGATTTTAGGGCGATGATCCTCAGTACCCTGTGATGGAATTCGCCACAGATAGACTAGGTGTATTCGTAGCCACTGTGCAGCCACGGGTAGAGCGTGTAACCGTCACCGACCAAGGTCTACTATACAACGCAAAGCTCAACCGCTATATATCGCTACGATTTCCTAAGAAATGTGTAGACCATGACACAGCCATTGAAATACGGGTTGGTATTCCATAGCTTACTCTTCATGCGCCTGCTTATCGGTGAGCTGTATCTATCGCTACAAAATTGAAACGAAGTAGTGAATAGGTGAAACTAAAATGCATTGTTAGGATTAAAAAGATAATAACATGAAGTGTGCGTTGCTAGGCAACAGAGATGTGTAGTCTGCGTTGGCAAAGGAAGGCTGATTGGCGTCTAAGAGAGAAGAGAATATTGGTGAATGACTAATAACAACAAGATGAATAATAGGCAGCGTTGAATAGCGCAAGCTAATACAAACATTGCTGCCTCATGAATAATTAACTATATACTGTAATGAGAAAACTTTATATCTATTGAATGGAATTATAATCGGCAGCATTTAATCTGATGTCTGTCAGAATTGACACATCTTATTGGTCACATTACCTATTATTAGCCTCATTAAATGTGTAATTAGTTTGTATCTGTATAAACTTTATATTTCTATGACATTTCTAGCGATACACGAGTGTAGTCTACAAATATAATCATATAATCATTGTCTACCCATAAGAACCTGCAATTCAAGTGTGAAAATTCACTGATTCTTTTGACCTTTTGTATGAAGGAGTTTTATGGTTATTGTTAAGATTTGCTCAAATATGACATGACATCAATCAGGCATGCTCTTGCTAATTGCTTGTTTGTTGCATGCACTCGCTTTTGATCACGTATTGCGTCATTTCATTGGTCGGATCAATAAACTGTAAACAATTAGTTTACGCATGTATCGAGGCATATACCGATAATCGAAAATGTTTTTATTGTGCAGCAATGATTTTATCTTACAATCTGGGTGACCTTAATGTGACACGATTTTGGTGGTCCACTCACTACTATAATCTACACCTACGGCATATTCAGTTGGCAAGCCTAGTACATAACGCGCATGTTATGATATACATGTAATATGGAACCCTTGATGGATAGACTGTGTTATACAATCCGGTGAATGCAACCTGAAATCTCCAACTAGACTTTTGGGTTGAACAGTCTTGCATAAACAGAGTTCTTATTCTTTGCATGGTACACAGACTAAAAAAAGTTTTAATGTTTCTGATTTTTTTACAAGCATTAAAAAAACTCGGAATAACACTGTATAGTTTAACACAATGCTCACATCCGCTTTGAATCATTGATCATCAACCAATCATCTGTAAATAATTCTCTACCATTAGGTGTAAACATGCTAATCCTATAAGTTAAATGTTACAAAGCTTTTTTCTGAATGTTGATTGGTCAAATTTACTTGTCACCATTTTACAGCAATTTTTTAAAGCCTGTAGCATATCTTGTGATATTTTTAAAATTATTTCGTAGTACGATTTTGGATTTTGTAGTGAAACTTTACCCTAAACAAGGCCAAAGTTTTCAGATTTTGAAAATGTCAAAGAGCGCTGACAGATAGTTTGGTGTCCGCATTGTTTATAGCTATCGGTCATTGTGTTTCTTTCCTTTCAGATTATACCATTCAACATGGAGAAGGCAGAGATGGTGAAGGAAAGCTTCCGTTACAACTACCCTGATCTGAATGACTTCGAGCTAGCCACAGATTATTTTGAAATCCTTGCGGATGGCGGCGCAACCAGCTTTCGTCGCATGGTTTCCGTTAAGCTTCCCACCACTGCAGATGGTTTTACAGAAGAACACAGGTCAATATATAAATAGAACTATTTATATGAATTACACAAAAGCGAGTTCACAATCTATTTGCAGTCTAATTTCCTGGAGTGTCTGAAGTCGCAGC
Source organism: Watersipora subatra (assembly GCF_963576615.1). Lineage (NCBI taxonomy): Eukaryota > Metazoa > Bryozoa > Gymnolaemata > Cheilostomatida > Watersiporidae > Watersipora > Watersipora subatra. The sequence continues at coordinate 54,361,573 of NC_088710.1, read as the reverse complement.
TAGCTGTCGTAAGTAATGCGCTGTCCCTCGGGAGCTGGTCATTGACTGCTGGTTTACCTTGTCTTATAGAGATGAGATTATAATTATGAGGAAGGACATGGAGCTCAACCAGTGGTTTGTGGTGGAGAGTAACATGAAGATTACAAGAACTACCGTAGCTTTTGATGCCAAGAACCTCGGAAGGTACGTAGTTAATGACCGACTAGACTGCTGCTGACCAGTCTTGACTTCTGAGTTTCACTAGAGCTCTGTGAGCCTCAGTGAGACATCGGATTGAGTTCAGAAGTTTAGTGACCCCTCATTAGAATACTAACTATCTAGTCCGAGAGCTAGTCTTTTTCTTCTGAGTGTTTTAATTGTGATCAGGTTTTGTTGATTTTAATCTTGAAACGTTCTGGCAGTCAGATAACCTCAAACATAAAAAAACAGTCGCAAATGATAGAAAAATACTAATACTTTCTGATAAAATATACTAAAATTTTGGGCAAGTTCACCTTCAAGTCTGTCATTGATAGTGACAGTGTTACAGATTCGGAGAAAACGATTAAATGAATGATATCATAATCTTATTTCTGAGCAAGTTTCATGTAAAATATTTTGACAAATTTAGCATTCAGTTGCGTGAGTCAATCACAAACTTGGATTGTTAGTGTTATTGCTATGTAGTTAACTTTTAACTCGGTTATTGGAAAAGCTATGCCATTGGTGATCTATGGTTTTGCATTAAGAAACCTTTTCAAGACAACAAAATGTTTATGAATGAAAAACTTTTGCTATTGATACGATTGCAGGTTGTTTGACTGTAAAACTTAATTCTTTAGATGTTTTTTGCTAAAAAATCTATTCTCCTTACTACTTGAAAGGTGTTGTTAGTTAAACTTGTATAACTATAATGAAAAGCGCAAAATGGAATTTTCTGTGTTGAGTTGCATTAAATGTGCAAGAACAGCTCAATTTTGCAAGTTCTTGCTAAATGTGAATTATTGAATAGGCAGCAGTGAAAATAATTTTTCAGCAACAATTGAGTTTACTTACCAAGGGAAGTAAGTCTAAATTTAGTTTTAGTATAAAGCAAAATATTGAGAAAATGTGACAATGTAAAGTGTTTAAAAATTCTCATAGATATGCCACAAAAATAGCTAAAAACTTTGCAATATGATGTTAGAGTGATGGTGGTAGACTACCGATACTATCTCGAGTTACGGCTTTGAACAATAAAGTTTTTTTATGGTTCAAAGGTGAAAAGTACTTGAACAATTTGTAAATACGCATACAGTGTCAATACGAAATTTACCATCTAGCATTCAGAAACTTTATAGTTTCATCCGGTATACCTGTTTCCTGTAGCTACCATTTTTAATTAAAATCAGATTCAAGAGGTGATCGAACTACACTTGTGTAGGAAGTTTGACTAGTTTGTTTGCATTGTAGGATTAGAGGCTATTTGCTGCTAATGCCTGCTCTGTTTTATACAAAGCATTACCCTGGATTGACTTTATATACATGTAATTTGTGAATCTTTTCATTAGTGACGACACTGTCAGACGACGGAAAACCATCTTTAGCATTCAATTCGAGACAAAATCTTTTGGAAGGTATAACTTCCTTTGCCACTTTAGTTTTCTCCACTTTTCACTGTCTCAATACTGGCACACAAACCTCTGTTATACTTTCTACTCTGTTCAAATTGCTTTTTGCTGCTCACTTTATTGGTTTTTGTACCTATTCATAAAACTGGTAAATAAAAAATTAATTTGAAATAATGATATTTTTTGTAAATAAAAAGACAACGTATTCAAGGCAATACTTTTAACATTTTGCATAAACAATAATTATTTTAATATTTTTTATTTTTTGTTGGTTATTTTTGAACTATATTATTATTGCGTTATTAGAATATTTATCTTTTTGTAGCATATCATTTGAGGCTGCTGGTATCTATAGATGTGATTATAACATGCCATCTAAGAATATTCACATCTATGTAGATGTCGCAATAACATGCCATCTAAAAATATTTGTATCTATAGGTGTGACTGTAACATATTTCCTAAGATTACTCACATCTATAGATGTCTATAGACATCTATAGATGTCTATAGACATCTATAGATGTCTATAGACATCTATAGATGTCTATAGACATCTATAGATGTCTATAGATGTCGCAGTAACGTTACATCTAAGAATTTTTATAGACATGATCATAGCATGTTATCTAAAGTTGTTCACATTATCTACAAAGGCTCCCAACTATAGGCATAATTATAGCATGCTATCTAAGGCTGTTTGTGATATTCTGTAGTATCAGGTGAGTGTGTTACAGGTTTGTTATACTTCGAGCTCCTGCTAAAAGAAAGCTAAGGATGAAAAATGCTCTGCCAGTTCTGGAAACTAAGATGACTAAGTGTCGAAGAGAAATTCTAATATTTAAGAAAATGTTAAAGAAGTCTTGGAACGTGTGGATAGAGCTAGTCAAGCCCCTGCAATTAACTGAGGTAATCAGCAAGAGAGAGGCAGATGGAATTATGTGCATCAGCCGACCGGAGCACGTGTCTTTAGACTTGGATGGTCAGCCGGAGTATGCTGTGCCTGTAACAAGGGAGCCTTCTCAATCAGAAGTCGTGAGTTTCAATCGTTTTCGAATTGAAGAGCCCAGTACTAAAATTGCTCGAGTGAGATTCCTAATAAAATTTGATTCGCAATGGTTAATTTAAAAAAAATGAACTTCAGCATTTCCAGCAAAAGTGATCTATATAAAAAATTAACTTGAGAATGTCTTAAAGGGTGTTTAAATTTTATATCTCAGTTTTTTCTAGAAGAAGACTTGGGTACTTTCAGCACTGGGCTCTCCAATTTTACTTCTTGTAACTATTACTATGCATTCACCTTATGTGCATAGTTCTATACCTTTGTTTATTTCTCCCTTTTGGAAAATGCGCCTTTTTATCCCTTTCAAGAATGCAATGAGGGGATCTACTACAGCACGCCAAACTCTTTATTTACTACAACAAGATTCGTTTAGGTGCAATGACTGAGAGTTGAACTTAATCTTCAGTTCATTAAATAGGGGACGGGTGCTCAACCTCCCAATCCCCCTTTGAATACATATTCCTCATGGACATTGATATTATCTAGTAGGCTGTAATAGGGAAATCCATTACCTGTTCATTGACATTGACGTAGCAGACATTGTTTTAAAAAAGGTAGATAGCAGTTCAGAAAATAGGTTGCATTTAGGCCTACATGTATGTCACAGATAACTGAACAGTATCAATTGAAAAGTGCGAAATTATGAATTCTTTTCTTTTTTGCACTATCTTTAAAAAATGAGCAGATGTTACGATAGTTTAAACTAATACTTGTCCAAACTAATATCCTAGCAATTGTTTGTTGAACAAACCATGAATATAAAAATGCGCAAATAAGCAAACGTTTAATGGCAGCTGATTTTTACCTCTATGATAGCTCAAAATAATGATTTTTTTATTGCGCTTTTAGAAGCTGACTGATTCCGAGTTAGACTTTGCTAAAAGTCTTTCAGAAAACGAAAAAAAGGAATCTACACTAGAGTTTAGACACATCTATGACGTCGAGTCTGAAGATAATATTCAACATTCCCGAGCCAAGCCGATCAACAAGCAGCTATCTAGGTCAAAGTCTATAAAAAAAGACTACAATTATATAGAAGTCGATGACGGGAGTGACTGTGGGTTCATAGAAGTCGGAGGCAGCGTGCAGGTAAGCTAATACGTTATGGCATAACAGAGAAAGTCGTCACTTCTTGGTATTGATACTAATCATTTACATAGATTAAAATGCAAGGCATGTAAAGGTTAACTCCTAATTTATGAATTCCTACCCTACAATTGTAGAAGCTTGTGTTATTTTTTGCTAACTGCCAAACTAGAAAATATAAGACCGATTTGGAGCTACTTTTCACATTCCGGAATTACTTTATGAAATTTTTTCTTGTAAAAAACGGAAAATAATTTAACCGATTGTAATGGTTCTTACATTGCTTTATTTAATACATTATCTGTATTATTTGTTTTTTTAATCAATCCAAAGTTTGTAACAACGCTTTGTGCAATTGTTTATAGTCACAGAAAATATTCGTAAAACAGAGTTTTCTGGTTTTATTTTTGAGTTAATAAGTTTTGAAAATCTTGCCTACGTGTAAAACACAGCAGCTTTTGTAAAAATAACTTTTGTAGATTTTTTTTATTTAACATTGGTGATTGATTGCATTGACAACTCTCTTTTTTTGGTCTTTTATGTCCTTATAAATCCATCGGTATGAGGCATTATGGAGAGCTCCCCAACTGGCTTTCCTCTCCTCAGTGGCCTCCGAGTCTAACCTAACTATTCAACTTGTAGCCAGTCGAAGATGCTCCACTGCATCCTTACTTCCTCGAGAACCATGTTGACAACTTCATGACATTTGAGATTGAGCCAAAGAGTACAGACGCTAGAGGTGACATCGAGGCCTTCATAAAATATTATGTCGAAAACACCAGCGCCTCGGATGGTCTTGTCACCAAGACTTTGGTGAGAGAGTGTCATTTTACCATCACAGCAGAACAGGTGCGCATAAGATTGGTTTGAGTCAGAATTTTTTTATAGCATTTGTATCAACGAATGCTAAGAAAAATATTAACGTTAGTCAATAATTGGTTATACAGCAAGTTATCTCTGTTTTGTGTTGATGTGAGCATTAGCTACCCGAGTAGTCAAGATTTCCAGTAGAATGGCTCCTTCCGTTTTTTACATGTTCAAGACCTAGAAGCCGCAGCTTTTTTTCTATGTTTTACGTACTGATTTATACGGTATACATACATCAGTTGAAATATCATGGCAAGATATGAGATTACAGATATTATGTTAATCAATCCAGTCTTCTCGCTTGATGAATGTCGCTCTATTGACACAAACGACACTGTCTTACAGGTGGCTGAATACTTCTATGTTGAGCAAGAACAGGAGCCTGTGGTGGATGAAACTAAGGAAGAGGGTCCTCTCTCTGACTTGAATATTTATGTCAAAGACCTGGTTAGTGCAGAGGAAGCTGCTAAGGTTACAGCAGAAAAAGCGCGAGAGCAGACTGTCACAGTGAGACGCCTTGCTGCACCTCTCCGACCAAAGAGGATGAGTAAGTAGATGAATTGCTAATATAATATATTTGTTAATCCATTTTATTGCTATCAGTGTGCACTGATATAAATTTATTACTATACAGTCATGCACTCTGAAGTTGACTAAGTTTGAAGCCAGTCATGAGATTTTTACTCAATCGCTGATTTGACCTTTGCTCTCTACAGTTTACCGAGAGCCTCGGGTGCTATCTGGACGCTCTCTGCAGACCCTATCTCGCATGATAGAGGAAGGGTTAACTCTCGCTGTTTACCTTGACATGCCTGACAGTACCATCACTGGTATTGGATTTGATGCTCTGAGCAATGGACTCAGTCTGTCTGACGTCACCTACAGGTGTGCTATACTCCCCTTTTTAGATTATTTAACCATAAGTATCATACCGTGTCAAGGTCAATTCTACCTGGTAACAGTGTTTTAATGTACCCCTTGTTCTTTTATTATAAAAAGTTGTCATTTACAGAGCAAAGCGATAACTAGTTCCATGTCCTACAGAAAATACTAATCTGTAGCAAAACATAGCATAACAATTCAAAAGCTTGTAGAACATTGTTATGGTAATTAGCTTAAAATAAACAAGTTTTCCCACTGATCAAGTGTAACGCTCAGTGCATGCAGCTAGTTATGTGTGTAGCTGAGCATATGTAAACTTATTTATACCTAATGCTGCCATCCTGCTGTCTAACCAACCTGACTCCTCAAATATCGTATATTTCTACCTGTGATTATTGAGTTATACTGCTAGAGTATATGTAAATATTGGGCATAAAGTGAAAGTCGAAGAATTGAATCATTCCTTGCGCTTAGCCAATAATAACACATACCATGAGTTCCTGCATACAAGTCGACACGGCGTATAAGTCGAGGTCTAAAGTTTGTACCCGATGTATGAGTCGACTCTCTTCTCTGACTAAAATTATTCGATCGCTAATAGTTCAGTCGGCATCAGAGGCAGGAGATGCGTAGCTAAATAAATAGCATTCAAAATTGCCATCAGCAAAAAACGCCCATGTTTTTTGTGCGGTTGGCATTATGTACAACCATTAACAAAAGAGCGAGAGACGCCAGTTCTAGTGAAGACCACAAAGCACGACAAACAATACTTAACCATCGTATTGACCAGCCTCACCAATAAATAAACCGAAACTACCACCTATGATAATATGTACACTTTTAACAAAAAATTTATGCCACAAGACAGATTTCTGTCAGGAATCGGGATTCATGTTCAAGAAAAAGGATTGATAGACTATAGTGGATGTGTCAAATGGATTACTGAAACGTGGGTTTGTGGGCAAATGGGTTACTGAAACGTGGGTTTGTGGGTAAATGAGTTACTGGAACGTGGGTTTGTGGGCAAATGGGTTACTGAAACGTGGGTTTGTGGGCAAATGGGTTACTAAAACGTGGGTTTGTGGGCAAATGGGTTACTGAAACGTGGGTTTGTGGGCAAATGGGTTACTGAAACGTGGGTTTCAGTGGGCAAATGGGTTACTGAAACGCGGGTTTCTGGGCAAATAGTATGAAAAAGAATTAAATTAAAAAGAAAGTTTGTCTAGATGAGAATCTTAGTGATGAAAATTGGAATGGTGAAAAGTAGAACTTTGTGTTTGATCCATTTCATATTGAGTAGGGTTACTAGTATTTTACTATTTTATAAATCTCTGTATATTATATCATGTAATTTTGATTTGCTATGGTTTTTTAAAGTTGAATTTTACTAGAAGTTCTGCAATAAAAAATGTAACTGCTGTAGAAGTTGAGGGTGAAGGTTTAAGCTTGAAATTTGGTGTCAAATATTTGACTTACATGCCAGAATCTAATGAAACAAACAATGAACAAGGGAGCATAACTACCAAAGAAGGCACAAACAGAATTAAGATTTTTATGTATCTATCTTACACTTGACTTTTGTTTACCATTTTTGCCACGAAACATTGGTATCTCATGTAGAATACTGCTGAGGTGGAAAAGGAGCACCAGAACCAGAGGTGATAGTGCCGTCGAGGTTCTACTCAAAGCTCTCAGTGGGATGGGTCGAGAAGATATAGTCTCTGTAGTCCATGACGCACATCGTAGGAACTCTGAGCTAACACCAGCATCTTTTCTTCATCTTCAGCAGGATGATGACGGGGAAGGTCTGCAACGTAGAACTTCCAATGCAGTCCCGGTGAAGGAGTTCACTTTTTGATATTATTTATTGAATTTTTTTAAGTCAAGAAACACTAATTATTCCAGCATGATGTTTTAGATAAATCGTCTTGAAAATCTATTTTATATTTCACTATGTAGTAATCTCTATAAAATACAGTTCAGTATGCTATCTTATCAGCGTGTTTCGCACAAGTCAGAGACTACAGGGCTTTTGGAAATGATAGTACACTGCGCGCCATTTTGGTATTGGCGAGTGTTCACTTTTCATATTGACAATGATGACATATTAGCATTGCTATAATACTATTAACAGTCATTGCATGACTATTACAAATCTTTTTGCAATGGCTATAGTAAAGTTCTGATAGCCCCTTCATAAGCCCTATATAAACACTGTATGTCACATACGACTGGATACAATCCAAAACTCATTTACAAGGCAGAATCTGTTGCTTCTAAGTTTACCGAGGCTACCGCTGATATTATTTCAATAGTTATATGTATTTATTGTGCATTTAATAAAACAATTTAAATAAAAGTGTAATAGTGATACATGTATTTTATTAGATCATTGTGTTTTAGAGGTATCTAACTTTCTCATCATTAGTATATCTGGCTGTTCACAAAAACTAGTTGGTAGCTTAACCAGGTGCAGATAACTAAACATCAACTTCACCTCTGTCCATTGGTGATTATTTCAGACCTTTCCAACTGCTCATTTACTCTGCCATTCAGTAAAAAATCAGGAATAGGCAACTTCTGAATGTTCCCAGCTCATTCGAAGAAGTATTTTTAAGAAATGCTGTCTCTATGAAAATTCCTTTAGAGACATTTTGAATAATCTTCTCTAAAATAATAAGTCTGTCTGTCTGTCCATATGTGCGGCGCCACTGTCGGAGGTTGCGAAAAAGGTATTGCACCGTACAGATTCGAATTGATGACATACAGCTTAGTAGACTTACATGTGTATTCGAATACCTACGCTAATCAAGCACCTTGCTGCCTTTCAGAATAATAGTGCAGATAGTTATTTTTTATGCTTCATTTGGACACCTGATGATCTCTCACAGAGCACTAAAATGCCAGGGTACTAGCAACTAACAGAGATAATTACCTAAAGGAGGAAAACAGCAAAAGTTCGACTTATGGTAAAACCAATGTAGGGAGTGCTCCATTCTTGTTCGCGTTTAACAACGTTCGACATAATAATAAATTCAAACTGTTTGTAAACTTTGCTGACTCTTGATGGATGCGGTTGGGAGGTGTAGCAACTCCAGCATTACTAAAGACTAAAAGTTTGCCAGTCGATTTTAAAGAATATAGTCTATATACAGCAAAAAAGTTGACATAAATGGCCTGTTAACTCGTGACGATAAAGAGATAGTGTGGAAAGATAACTACCACTATAATAAGTTCTACCTTCATTTTTTGAAAATATTTTATTAACTTTTTACTATTTGTAGTAAAGTCTAATGTTTTAGAAAATCTTAAAGCTTTTGTTCATCCGAAGTGAATTAGTAGAAAATTAGCTTTTGTCTGAGTCAACACCCCGGAAGCTGAAAGAAAAGATGAAGTGTGGAACACAATGCTATGAATGAAGAGGGAAGAAAAACAGAAAAAAAAACAATAGTTACTAAGTTTCTTCTTAGAGAAGGAAAAAAGTGAAATAGAAGTTGGTCTGGATGATTAATGTTACTGTAGGTAAAGAAGGTAGAGAGAGTTTGGCATATCAAAACAGGTGAGTGAAACGAGGATGAGTATGGCATACCAAAACAGGTGAGTGAAAAGAGGATGAGTATGGCATACCAAAACAGGTGAGTGAAACGAGGATGATTGAGGAACTCTAGTAAAAAAGTTTGAACAGTTTGTAATATTTGTACGCATAACCATACATTTGCCATGACCAACAGAATATAACAAGCTATATGTTTGTTTCACAAACAGAATAGCTTGTTTTTGTGAAATGTTCTGGTTACTAGCCATTGGATTGAAATGGTAAAATAAGTGCCTACTACTGATCTATGAAATATTTATAAAACATCAGAAATGGGCTCACACATAGAATAAAATAAATAGTGTAGCTTAAATAGGCCAATAGATTTAGAAGTGAACCTGTTAGAGGTAGCAACTCCATTTTTAAGCTGTGCATTTTGCATTCATAAAAGGGTCAAGTTTGTGATGGAAGGCTACCGAACATTATGATAAAAAGCAATTCAATCGAAGCCTTAGGTTTAATCTTGTTAATGGTTGACTGCAGAATATCATATTAGTATATTCTATAGTCCAACGCTGTTTACAAAATCACAAATAAGAAAACTACAAACAGCAAGTCATTATTGAGAAACAGAAAGACTAACTAGGATATTTAAAAGACATTGGATTAGAGCGGTGAAAAACGTTTGGGAAACATTTTCAAGAAGAACAAAAATCGTAGTTGTTACTGACATTTATTTATATTTTACTAGAGTCTCTGTTTGTTGTTCAACTAGTGTATTCAGTCAGAGTAGCTATTCATTGCATGAGTTGAAATTCCAAAAAAAATACATGTGTATCTATTTTGGTATGTCAATGTTATTATGTACTGTCTATAAATATTTGCTCAGACTAGACCATATATTAGGGAACCCATGCTACTTGTTTAGCTTGTCTAGCTTAAGGGTTTATATACTGGTTTGTCTGAGACAATGTTTTAGGGGAAAAAATTTAGAGGACAAATCTGTCACATGCATTGGACTCACTACCATACTTATGAACAATATCATAGTTTTATTTAAAACAAACTATACAAAAGTCTAATAATATACTATTGTACGATTTTAAGACAAATGCCCAATCGCACCATAGACCTATTAACTATACTAGACTGGGCAATCCAATGCATCACGGCTCAGCATTGTGTCCTACTTAAATAGCCACATTCTTCACGACGTAACGTCAACGCTTTGTTCACTTGCAGCCGGTCAGGCAAGCGAGTCATCATTGTTTACATTGAAAGAATGAGAGAGACAGCTTTGTTGCTACATGTCATTTGACATAACTACTAAAGTACACAAGATATTGGTTTAAAATTTTAGATGCAAAGCTTATACACTATGCATTTCCTACCCTGCAAATTTGTAAACATAAAGTGGAATATTTCATATGTAAAGTGCCAGTAAAAATGTATATTGATCTATTAAAAAAATATTGCAAAATTATCAATGTTGCCCTATGCTATGGGCTAACATGTCAGATAGCTAGGTGTACAAATTGATTTCAAAGGCCTACACACTGGTACATCGTACACTGATTGCAGTCTGCCATGAATATAAATGTTGGGTCTTAGGTGTTATGCAAACAGCATCAGAAAATAGGTTTATGTTCACTTTATTTCTTTGTTCACTTCGCCTAGTCCAGGCCATAGTTTCAAGTAGGAAGCCATGGAAAGTGGAGCAACTACCAGCACTGGAAATGATTCGAAGGTAAATTTTACTCCAATTGTTATCAAGTGTGGTTGTGAGAGGTACCTAGATATGAAGAGCAAGAAATCTTGTGGATTTTTCCGAGATATGCATACAAATAATAGTTTTTTCCAAAATGTTTTCTTATAGTTCATTGCTGGCACTAATATTTGAAAAGTTGCTTCGCACAAAGAGGTGCCAACCGCGAAGTAGACGAAGTTTTGCCCATTTCATGAAGTTTTTCATCACCATGGCAGGTGGACATAGGCTAGTAAATGAGTATGGTGATGGCTGTGCTATATTTAGAAGTGTAGTTAAACCCAACGAAAAGATTTTTACTTTATGATGGTCTCATAATAAGATTATGAATATATGAGTTATGAGTATATGATAATATACTCATAATATGATTATAAATATATGAGTTATGAGTATATGATAATATACTCATAATATGATTATGAGTATAAGAATGCAATTATTTACTGATTATTTTGCAGGACAAGAGTAAAAATTTTTGCTGTGCATTTGGTTGTTCTAATACTCCAGCAAAAGACAGCTAACTCAGTTTCCACACCTTTCCATCGGAAGAAAAACACCGAGACATATGTAACAAGTGGATAGACGCCGTGAAACGTAAGGACTGGATGCCTTCCAAATACTCTGCGCTCGGCAGTGATCTCCTGCAGACCTCCTGGTCTGACGATGGCTGCCATACTAAAGCCTACTGCTGTACCAAGGGTGTTTGATTCTCTGCCAAAATATTTACAACCGACTCAACTAAAGCATAGCTGACTGTTATGCCGACCAACACTATCTAAATCATCTCCACCAGACCGAGATGAGCCAGTCCTGGAACCTTCACTTTGCTATGAAGAGCCAACAGCCGCCGAGCAATCTGAAGAGATCATTCCCCTCTACATAAGCGTACCTCGTACCTTGGAATAGGGAATTAAATTTTTCAAACATTTAGCGAGGCTAAGTATCTACTTCTGTACAAGCTTGGACAGGAGCATATAGAAACACTGCCCTCAAAGATTCAGGCCAAGGGAGGTTTCAACCATAATCCAGATGTCTGTAGCTTCAAATCTGCACTGAAAGCTCGACTAGTGAAAACAGACATCACACCTAGCACGAGTGCTAACTGTCTTGATTGTGATAGCTCAGATGGCTCCTGCTCCCTACTTCTCTCATCTAAACGAAGAAAAATTCATGTAGAAAGTGACGATAACTTCCATGATTATTTGGAATCAAGCAAACGGCTGGAAATCGATCTGTCAAAATCTGTCTCGAACATAGTGGAGTACATCAGTAGGTAAATACAACCAATTCCTCCAAATCTTTTACAAAACAAGAGATCTGGCACACATTGCAGCCTTGCTGCATGTGCTAAACTGCATGACTGCCCATATTGTGGTACATGATTTAGGTATGTACATGTATTTTGGTATTAGCTACTTTCACTTTTTGTTAGTGTATAGAACAGATATACAGGTAGCAGAGTGGCTTGAAATAATACTGCAGCAAATCAGTGAGATGTAGGTAAATTTATTTTACGGTTGATACATATACTTTTTATAATAATATTAACATATGATATTTATTTAGCAGGTTATGTGGTACGGAGCTTAAAACTCAACTGCAATGATTGCACCAGCTTTATAGCCTTCTGTCCAGATTTACGCACCAGGGATGATGCGATACTAATCAGTGTAAAATATGGAAGTGGTCTGTTTACACCTCATCCTGTCATCACAAAGATATGTCTAGGCTCAGAACAGATCATATGGCAGTGTGTCGACTTACAAGGAATCACTGCAGACATACACAAGCTGGTAGTCACGAAGACTCTTTCATTGGTTTTACAAAGCAATTTGCATCAGGAATTTCCATGCTCAAGTCACAGCGCAGCGTTAATTAAAACTATCACATCCAGATATGTCAGAATTAGAATTCACCATGAGGCTACAAAGGTAGCAGCTAACAAAAGTAATCTTAGATCAAAGCTCCGCCGACTGGTCGTCTTTAGTCATGTGTAGCCTGTCACAATATGTCTAGAAAAGTGTACCATTTGTCGTTTGTTTTCTACGATTTTTCTGATGCTGTTTGCATAACACTTAAGACCCAACATTTATGTTCATGGCAACTGCGATCAGTGTACCATTTACCAGTGTGTATGCATTTGAAATCAGTTTGTACACCTAGCTATTGGACATGTTAGCCCATAGCATAGGGCAACATTGATAATTTTGCAATATTTTTTGAATTGATCAATATACATTTTTACTGGCACTTTACATATGAAATATTCCACTTTATGTTTACAAATTTGCAGGGTAGGAAATGCATAGTGTATAAGCTTTGCATCTAAAATTTTAAACCAATATCTTGTGTACTTTAGTAGTTATGTCAAATTACATGTAGCAACAAAGCTGTCCTCTGTCATTCTTTCAATGTAAACAATGATGACTCACTTGCCTGACCAGCTGCAAGTGAACAAAGCGTTGACGTTACGTCGTGAAGAATGTGGCTATTTATGTAGGACACCGTGGCTTGGCATTGCCCAGTCTAGTACAAGTATAGCCCTGTAGGCCTATAGTTAATAGGTCTATGAATCGCACAATGAGAGAACTAAAAGTTATGTGCTCAATAGTGCGGGCTTTGACAACTCCCTTCTTATCACAATATGACGATTATTTTATGTCGGGTTTAAATATTGGCGGCACAAATATTAGCAAGGACTCATAAACTTGGAGCAGAGAAATATTTGCCGTTCTCGCCCCGATAAAAAGTGTAATTTCTGCTATTTTTATGGATACGTTTCATGCGTGTTTACTAATTACTGCTCGAGCTGTTCACGCTTGATATACGCTTACCGTTCTACCCTGGTATAAGCATACCGTTGCATTCGTCTTCAGCTGGATTTTATCGAAGGAATATCAAATATTGCTAGCGCTTACATAAGCACAGCAGCCGTTCTTTGAACATATTGTTCTGCAAAAACTTTAACTTGATGCATACACTGTCTATAACGAAACTTCTCAACTGGAAAGGTAATTAAAGCACCAGGTATGTACTATTTGCACATTATCTAAACATACCTTGGGTCGTATCTATCAGAATTCAAACGTGTTTATCTCTTCAAATCGCTTTTGTCACTAGTCTAACATCGAAAAAAAATGTAAAAATTTATTATTTAGTTTACGGTTAAGCGCTTGTGCAAGAAGGCTGATGGCATTGAAAGTGTTGTGTTAGCTAGCTATCAAACGAAGGTGGAGAATTCTTAGAAGACGGTTTTTGGAGATACGATTAAACCTTTTTTGCGAACTTAGCCCAAGTGTACCGTAATAACAAAAACTTATGTAAGTAAAAACAATCCTATCAAACCGGATGTTAACATAAAAATACAATAATACAACAGAATGAATGATAATACCGCTAACATCGTTTTACGTACATGTAGCGGCAAACCCAATTGAACAATTTGATGGTGTTATGCCTGAGTTAGCCAACATGAGGCTTGGGCACCATTGTTCATGCATTTTACTATGTATAATTTGCATTAACAACGGTCTGACGCCAATTTCTGTTTTGCTTAATTGCCTAAGAACTCAAGTTGCAGGTAGGCTATGCAATTGAGAAGAAACTAAACAAATCCAAAAATGACATTTTTGCCAGGTCATAACATTTATAATTTTTACTCAGGCAGTCAGTCTTAATTGCATGTAAAGTTACAATGACAATTAAAATAAATGATGCTGTTGCCATCGCTAACCCGATGGCAACCATATAGATACTGCGGTAAAATTGCTTATAAATAGCTTCAAACATGATTGGGTTAATGGAACAAAATTGTCTTGTTAAAAAAGCTTGACTGTGAAAAACTTCTTCTAAGCCACCAATTATATAATAAAGCTCAACTTCTTTTTGCGTGGTTGTTTGTTTAAAGGTATAATTTGTCATGGCCATACTGGCCAGGCCAGTCCAGAAAGGCTGTGTGCAACTCTTTTATTATGACAACAAACCTACTTGTTAAAATAAAACATGTAATAAGAAACTGCAATCCGCTGCAACGATGTAAACTGGAAGTAGGTTTGAGTTGCAAAAACATTGCATTTAGGTATATAGAAAGTTCATTAACGACTTTTAGTCAATGAAATATTATATGTTTGAACATTTCTGCTAAGCAAAATAATTTAGAGTATAGAGGACATCCTTCATTCTTTCATGGTATTGCCTACACATCATTAATAAATGTTAGATAAGTGTTGTTAATAAGTGTTGCCTCTGGTCTGGCACTACTGTCCTCTGGTGTGGTACTGCTGTTCTCTGCTGTGGTATTGCTGCCCTCTGACATGGCTATTAGATTACAGTTTTTTGAAGTTTATATATATCAAGTAATACTCTCACATAAAATCACCAGCTTACCTAACATCGCTTTGTTGCAAGGATGTGTTATGGCCAGTAAATTTTTATGACTGTCCAAACATAGGAAGGGTCGTTGGAAAGAGGTCAAAGGTTATTCAAACAAGCTGTCTCGGCGCAATAGTTCTTTACAATAGTTGGGATTGGCCAAAGTTGAAATGCACTTCTTGGATGAAGCCGGCTCATTAATGTATTCTGTTAGAGCAGTTAGACCTGCAGAGCTTGTATCTGAATAGCATAGTCTCTAGACATGTTTTGATTTTTTAAATTACTTAAATCACAATCAAGGCAGTCAGTTTTGTTAAACTGTAGTTCTAGACGCCACATTTACAGTCGTACTGAAATATATAAACATAAACTTGAGCATCCATTGAAGTTTACCCACTTGCAGATTATTTTCTGAGTTTTTGCCAAAGAGTAACAATAATAAAATCATTAATGTTATCACAATTGTTTTAATAGCTTATTTTAATTATTGTGATAGTTGTTGTATAGAAGTATTAGCAAAAGCAGTTAACATAATGGAGAAGCCCCTAAACACCAGAGACATATGCAATATTACAAAGAAAATGACACCTAATACATTAAAGGACAAGCAATAAAGACAGTCATCATCATTGTTTAGAATTTTGTTAGTTGTGTATTTTAATTGCTAGACATATAGAATAAAGAAGTAACTTGTACTGGTAATTATCAATATTGCTTACAATAGCTTAACGCCTTCACTTGTACCTGAACCTGTAATATTCAAAGTAGTTTCCACATAACAAAGCAAAAGTACACAAACTAAACACAGTCAAAATAGAATGAAATGGCAAAGAAAATTCAACACTGATGTGTGTGTGGATTCGGATAAATTATGCATAACATAATTTCGGCAATTGTACTGCAACTTGACAACCTTGCAAAGTCTTGGAAAATGATCCTTGAAAAAGCGGACATTAGGTTTACATTTCCATTCACACTTGCCTGTCTTTATGTAGTAGTTTTTTTTAATTGAAAAGAAAATAGAATTGCACTTGTAAAAGTAGTCCATGAATGGAAATGCCTAAAAAAGTCAATAGATTTCATGGTGTGAGAGAGTCAATGGATAGAGATATGTAAAGAGATCAATGGCAAAAAACATGCGCAGAGGATCAGGAAGCGATCCATTACTATGACCTTTTGCTTTTTACAAGGTTATGTCTCATCTAAATAAGCTGTGTCAACATTTCCTGGTGGGTCAGCGTGTATTTCTCTTGGACAAACTCTAGGCTGGTCATAACTTGCTAGTTTGTATAAAGCACACATTTGATTTGTAGGCATACAGAGGATGAGGTCTTGATAAGTCTAGTTCTACTCTCTTAGTTAACTATGATTAGTTTGTGGGGAAAACTGCTCTGCCTTTGTCTGGTCACCAGCTTGGTAGCAGGAGACAACTCCACCAAGGCTACTGCGTCAGTAAGTACATTGTAGTAGTACAAAAATGATACAACAAAAAATATTGAAAATGTTTTTTGTCTATAATCTGCAATTAATTCTAAATTGTTTGATTCCTCGTGATGTTTTGACTGTTCTTTCATAGCCTTACCTCCTACAGCTTGTACATCATTACAAGCATTTGAATGTTATTTATTATATCAACTAGAAATTCCTCTGTCATACAGCCCACGACCAAAGTGATATTGGAAAAAAGAAAGGGTACTGATGGTTGAGAAATGCAATATTAGCAGTCAAATAGGATAACTGCAATGGTAGCTGTAATGTACTGTGTGTCATTATATACAACAAATAGCAATAATGAAATGAAAAGATTATATGTTTATATCTCTCCTCCTGCAAAAAAAGAAATGCAATATTGGCCAATATTAGAAGTAAAATGCACTGACATTATTAGAATAACCAATATTATTTATATAGTAATAATAAAAAACCAATGCACAATTTTGTTTACATTTCAAAACGGCATTGCTAACAATATCACGAAGTTGTGATATTTATATAGATTTTTAGAAAATCTGTACTACGTAGTCATTGTCCTGTAGTCATCCAAACTTATAATTAATTATTGCAATAATCTCATTAGAACCGTTAGAAAAAATATCATCGTCATGCCTTTACTTACACTGCGTTAGATTTTTAGAAAGTCTGTACTGAGTAGTCATTGTTCTGTAGTCATCCAAACTTATAATTAATTATTGTAATAATCTCATAAGAAACGTTAAAAAATATCATCATCATTTGCTTTACTTATACTGCGTTGGACCTCAGTTAAAATGGGAAAGTATTCAAATGTGTCGGCAAATGAAAATGAAAAAATTGAAATCGGCAAAAATGAAACGATTTCTGTACTCCTATGTTAATTGCCAAAACCTTCGGCAATTCGACAATGCTATAGACTGGTGAAACGTGCACGTTAATTTTTCGTTTAGAAATTCTACTGTCATACAGCCCACGACCAAAGAGATGGCCAGAGATATTGGCGAAAAAGAAAGGGTACTGATGGTTGAGAAATGCAATATTAGCAATCAAATGGCTCTGCAGTACAATAGGATAACTGCAATGGTAGCTGTAATGTACTGGGTGTGGGTGTTATTATATACAACAATAAGCAATAATGAATGGAAAAGATGTTTATATTTTCCCCCTGCAAAAGGAGAAATGCAATAGTGGCCAATATTAGAAGTAAAATGCACTGATATTCTTAGAATAATCAATTTTATTAATATAGTAATAATAGACAAACAATACACAATTTTGTTTACATTTCAAAACGTCATAGGTAGCAATATCGAGAAGTTGTGGTATTTATATAGGTTTTTAGAAAATTTATTTAAAAAGTGTTTGGTCATGACAAACAACAACAATGAAAGGAAAATATTACACGTTTATATCTCTCCCTTGCAATAGGAGAAATGCAATGTTGGCCAATATTGTAAGTAAAATGCACTGATATTATTAAAATAACCAATATTGTTAATATAGTAATACAGCAATAATAGAAAACCTATGAGCGTTCACGCGTCTCGAAGATTTCTGCAAACTGCAGCAAAATAAAAGCTGTTATAAAAGTGTTATAAAGCTGTAGGCCTAATTTACTGTAATGTATGTAATTCAACAACAATAAAGAAATATGTTTATTATAACTCTGAAATGCAAAATTAGAAGTAAAATGGCAAGCTACTGTGTACTATACACAGTTTGAAAGTTGGTTGCGTTGAATGTAGAAAGGTTTTGATAAGCGATCTTTAACAGAAAGCGAGTAAGAATATTCACGCGTATAAAACTGTAGCAAAATAAAAAATGTTCTCGTCATGAAGGGGCGTTGTAGTTCGGCCCTAGCTTGTACATAAGTTGTAAAGAATTTCGGCTAACGTTTCAAATAATGAAACCTTCGGTGATGGGACAAAAAACACAGGCTGATAAACTGTGTACCACAATTTCGTACCTGTAAATCGGTCTACGCCTCAAACGGTCTACGTTTATTACAGAAACCTTCGAATAAATTCGATTACAAGTAAAAAATGCCATAGACTGATGGAATGAGCACGGTTTTCTCGTGAAATGCGCACTGCTAAATAGTTCTACAATCGGTCGCACGGCTTTATTGGCGTTTCAATTGTCGGTCTTAACTTTTGTTAAACCGAGCTTTTCAAGCTTTTTGTGGCAATTTTCGTTCAAATTAATCTGTCTATTTGTGTATAATCCGATCAGATGGGTAAGTTTTAAGATATTATCGTAGGTTTACAAAGACTTGGTAACATATTTAAATAGGTTTAAATGTGTTTTGTATCGTTTTTATACTTTAACGACTTTAAATTCCGATGCTTAAATTTTTTGATGAAATTTCTTGACGAGGGTTCGTCTCATTGTTGATGAATAATTTTCGTAAGTTGTGTGCACATGCATTTATCATAAAAACTCCCACACTTCCGCTCCACTCGTGTGGTCGTGGGAATACTAGATAAATGTGTTGGCTGGGTAATAAAAAGGTCTGCGCAGAAAATTAATTTTTTTAACATTTACAACAATTATCATTCTAACTTTTAAACTTTATATCATGAGAAAAGTGATTTTGTGCAGTTCAAATAAATTAGAAGAAAAAATAAAACTGTAAAGGTGTTTAAACATAAATGTGAAATCATTACAGAGTAATGGCTAAATATAGTCTATTTCGCTAAAATTACAATAAAAAATTATTTGGTATACAATTATATGATCTCTGTTTGTTTCATTGATGGCATGCAAAAATTGGCATGTCAATTTGTGCTAGTGTTGGCATGCGAAAATATCGTAGGCTATAGACGTACATAGAGTGGTATAGAAACCCATAGTCATTATCTATTGCAATCACCTCCTGGTAAAAATCGTCACCATTAAAAAATACTAACGAAACAATATGTTAACCTTAGTAACTATAAGTACCTACAATGACTTTAGTGCATTTTGTGGTTATGATCTGCAAGATAATAAACATGTACATGTAACGTTACAATGTACTACGTGCAGTACTTACCATGGGGAGTACTTACCTTTGAGACAGATGTGTAACATAAACGTTGAATCTAACTTAAATAAATTTAGTTTACTAAACACATACTTGAAGGAAATTTTAGTATGTATTTTTATAAACTTCAAACTTTTAACAAAAATTTTATCATTTATCTGTTTGCAAATCGTTTTTATTATAACGGATATACTGGAAAACGGATACAGATAACTTGCTATGGCGAGTTCAGCGAGGTATATTTTTTAATAACGTAGATAATCAATACACAAATTGCCAAAATCGATTCGTGTTCGAGGACATATTGTTCGAGATAAATTATTGTTGATATCCTGGGGCGGAACAAGTTTGCCTATCCGTAAGTCCCAAAATATTTCTCAACAGAGGGATTGTAACACCCGGGCGCATTGCCAAAATAATAGCTATAGCTGGACAGTCACAACAACAGACGAATACACACACAAACTTGAGAAATATATATATAGATAGATAAAAGTTAAACATAGACTAGAATGAGGTATTTTATATTGCTCTCTAGTGATAGTTTTCATCACATCATAAGGCACGACTCACATACTCTGGATAACGTCTCTATTGTCAGACATCCTTCAAGTCACTTAAATGTGAAATAGTAAGAGGTTAGGTGACTCCTGCTTTGTGCTTTTTTGACGTTT
Source organism: Watersipora subatra (assembly GCF_963576615.1). Taxonomy (NCBI): domain Eukaryota; kingdom Metazoa; phylum Bryozoa; class Gymnolaemata; order Cheilostomatida; family Watersiporidae; genus Watersipora; species Watersipora subatra. The sequence continues at coordinate 54,341,240 of NC_088710.1, read as the reverse complement.
AGTAGGAACTTGTCTCTTCTCTAGTGTGATGACATAAACAATGTCAAGGACCAATGCTCATTTGCCCAGAAGACAGACGCGTGTGCGATAGATGAGGGTTTCATCAACTACGTAGTCACTGCTTACTGTAAATTTTCGGGAGTCATTCCTCTTGGAGTGGTTATCTTTGTAAGTTCAATTTGTTGGGTTTAACAGTTTAGATTTTATATTTTCTGTTAAGATATTATATATAGCGCTCAAGTGTCTACAGTTGAAAACATACCCTAACGCTTTTTGTAAGTTGAAATTGAATATAGTCGATTGAATATAGCTATATGTGAGTCCAAGACATAATTATTCAAGACAAGTCATACTATATGTCAGCCATGATATAGTGCCCCCTCTATTGTAATCATATGGGATATGTGTCATACGATCTGACTCATATCTACATATACATGTAAAGTGCGTCTGGCTTATGTTAGTACACAGTAACCGAAACTAGAGAAAATTTACTATGCTTTTAGATTCTCTGGTGGCTCTTTTTGTTCCTCGCTCTGGCGGTTACAGCTGATGATTTGTAAGTAGAACAGCTCATACAATGAACTACAGACTCCAGTATTCGCTATCATAAAATCATATTGTTTGATTTCTGCGCGTGACCAGTGCTAGCAATGCGCTTGTTGTACTGTGGCATTGTTCAACAAGTGATAGCAGGTGCTCTTGTCACACCGCATTCATCTACTGAATACCTGATGGAAATGGCATTTTGGTAGATAAGAAGGCTTACTTATCGATAACTAATCTTCGGTCACCTTATCCTTTTCCAACTGAACGTTCGCTATTGAGCATCATCACAATATTATCACTCTTCAGTCATAAGTTCATAGTCAAGTCCTGTCACCTTCGTAGGCATGTTCATCACAGCAATTTCCTTGTTCTGCATTCAGTATTTCCTTGTTCTGCATTCCTAACTCTTGTCTACTGCTTATGTTTTCAATATCCTTTAAAACTCATACAAAATTTATGTAATGGATTTAGTTTTTAATTGTTGTTACAACGGTCAATAAGTTATTAATAATATTTATTGCTGGCCTGTCACCTCTTTGTAGCTTCTGCCCTTCTCTGACAGTCATGGCGAAGGTTTTGAGGATGAGTGACAACATAGCTATATCCTTTTTACTGCTATTTAAATGGTTGTAGACACTGCCCAAGTTCTATCAGTATTATTTTATAGCTTTATCCCTGCATTATTTCTGCAAATATTCATATTCGCTGTTCTTATACATATATATATCTTATCTATATTTCTCAAAGTTTGTCGTTTTGAATGTCTGGCTATAGATCTTAAAATCTTGGAATTAATATTCCATGCCGAAGAAGACTACAGAAATCGAATTGCTAGCTTGCCAATATAAGTCATTATATTAGAGCAAATACCCATAGACCTATTAACTACGTATACTGTATAGTTAATAGGCCTATGCAAATACCTAACTGCTTTGCGTATGACGTATAGCATAATGTCACGAGAAGCTGTTCGCTCACATTATTAAACTGGCTAATAGCGAGCAACTCTCACTACTTCTCATTGTTTATAAGACAAAACACTTTTTTCATGATATGTAGCTTGAAAGTTAGAATGGCAAATGTTGTGTATGTTAAATACAAATCAATTTTCTGTCCAAAGACTTTTACATTACCCGGGCAACGCCGGGTGGCACAGCTAGTATATAAAGAGGTGAGAGTTAACCACATAGCCTTCGCAGATGACATGGTTTTCCTTGCTGAGAGCCCTGGTAATCTGGGAAGGCTATTCAGTCGGTATGCAGAAGAATTGGGGAAGGTTGGCCTGGAGGTGAACCCAGCCAAATGCGCCTCTGTGAACATTACAGTTCATAAGCGAAAAGCCGGTAGGAGATGGGTAGTCAATCCTGATCCCATCAAGCAAAACAGAGTTCGCATATTCCACCTTTAGCTGCAGGCGAGACATATAAGTACTTGGGTGTGTACATCGGGGTGTCTCGTCGGGTTGAAAGAGAGCAATTATACACCCAGACCATCGGCTCTCTTACAAAGTGGTTGCAAAGGGTTACTGATGCACCACTCAAACCCCAGCAGCGAATGCAAATTCTCCGTGTTCATCTACTGCCTAAGCTCCATCACAGCTTAGTGCTGGGCGATCCTGCGAAGGACCTCCCTCTGAGGTTGGATGTTCTTGCGCGCCGTACTGTGTCTAAGTGGTTACACCTTCCCCACGGTACCACCACCGGGTACTTTCATGTCCGAGTTGGGAAAGGTTTGGGAGTGCCCTCATTCAGTGAATTGCGAGAGGCAAGGGAGAAGAGGCTCTCTAAGCTTCTCGGGTATGAGGCCTGGGTATCCGACTGGCTCCTCAATCAAAGCCGGTGGGGGAAAGGCATTTGCGTTTCCTGCGCCCAGTTCCATCTAGACCCCCAGACTCTCCCATCCGGCAGTCAAGCGCGGGTGTCTCGGAGGGGCGGTTTTTCAGTTGGCCCTGATACTGGGATGCCCCGCAGGGCTGTGTGGCCCGTCAAGAGCTTTAAGGAAAAGCTACATGAGTCGGTGGATGGTCGTGGCTTGCGTTACCGTGATCTAGTACCACAGGCTCATCAATGGTTGATGTCGAACAGTGTGGTCGGCCGGAGTGGTGCACAGTTTATTAGGGGAATCCTCTTGAGGATGAACCTAGTGCCCACTCCGGCGAGATGGTGTCGGATTGGTCTCCTTCCTTCTGACACCTGCCCGCACTGCGGTCCCGGTCATCGGGCCACGCTAGGTCATGTGATGCAAAGCTGCGCTCTCACGCATGGATTACGAGTAAGAAGACACAATCTCGTAACCAAGTACGTCGCTTAGAAGCTACGCTATTTGGGCTTCCTCTGCAGAAAGGAGCCCATCATTCCCATTGCCCAAACTTTCTGTAAACCTGACCTGGTAGCCTGGTGGGATGAACAGGCATATGTGGTCGACACAGCCATCACAGGAGGAGCATGGGACCCTGATAAGGCTCATGAGGAGAAGGTCAGGAAGTATGATTGCCGAGAGGTCACCCGATGAGCAAGGAGTGAAAACAGGGAGGTCACCGTCTATTATGGCAGTGCAACTCTCAACTGGAGAGAGGCGGTGAGCCCAGCTAGTGCAGGTTTTCTGCGCACTCTTGGCTTCACCAATCATGACTTTAAGATCTTGTCATGCCGCACGCTGGACGGTGGATGGGCAATATGGTGTATGTTCTGAGATTACGGTGAGTGCTAGTCTGTCGGCCCGCCTGCGGGAGGTGATGTTGGGGGGCCGGCGCGGCCCTCCTGTGGTGGTGTCCGGCTCAGGTTAGGCATTACCTTCCCCTAAGGTGGGTCACAAGACTCTTATATTGAGTTTCAGTGTTCGATGACGAGTGTATGAACTGTCCATCCCGACTGGGCCTGCCGAGCACCGAAAGCCTGCCGCCAAGCAAAGGCGGGAAGTTGCGCAATTGCGGTGGGTAGTGGGAACTCGCATCCGGCACACTGTTCACCCCCGGCGCCAGGACCTGCTGGGTGACGTCTGGATCTTACCATCCGGGCTCAGGAGTTCCGTGGCCCAAGGAGCATGTGGTAGTTGACACCTTATACCACAGCTAAAGGTCGTTAATCTATAATATCTGCAAATAAGCGCGCTGCAAAACATAGCACAAATAGTAAAAGTTTTTTTATATTAAGAAAATAACATAAAAAGTAAAATTGTTTACTTCAGCAGATGTGATAGCGTAGAAGCCCCTGGTTTTGCTTAACCAGGTGTTGTCTATAAAAATTACTGCTACTCTACATATCTGCCTTAAATGCTGTCTCCAAAAAGACTTTGCTGCTATACGACGCTGCCTTGCTGAAAGACTTCAACAGTGAGCCATGACATGGTGCTCATCACATGTATGCAGTATTTTACTGTCCTCTTGTGACACATTACAGTGGTAGTATCAGAGGCTCCATGTAGAATACTCAGGTGCATTACAGTGGTAGTATCAGAGGCTCCATGTAGAATACTCAGGTGCATTACAGTGGTAGTATCAGAGGCTGCACGTAGAATACTCAGGTGCATTACAGTGGTAGTAACAGAGGCTCCATGTAGAATACTCGGGTGCATTACAGTGGTAGTATCAGAGGCTCCATGTGGAACACTCGGGTGCATTACAGTGGTAGTATCAGAGGCGCCATGTAGAATACTCGGGTGCATTACAGTGGTAGTATCAGAGGTTTCATGTAGAACACTCGGGTGCATTACAGTGGTAGTATCAGAGGCTCCATGTAGAACACTCGGGTGGCAGTCACATTAACTGTCAAGGAAGTTGCTTCCTTTGCCATTTGTTTTGCTTTTATAATGTACATGTATTCCCTAAACTGATACTTTCCCTGACTATAAATGCTACACGGGGTAACACTTTTGGCATTCGGCAACGGAGCTCCTGACATCTTCTCTGCCATCGCTGCCATTGGAAATATGAAGAATGGAAGTGATGCTGGTTTGGCTTTTGGAGCTCTTCTGGGTAAGTCATTCAGTACTCTAGTGTAATAACAAATCCGGGCCAAGGTCTCTGATAGCCTACAAACATCCAGATCTTGTCACAGAATATATGTGGATAAACCAGACATTAAAAGGTTGGCAAAACAACAAATAAAATAAAAATGATAAAACAACTTCACCGTCTTAGTTTTTTGATACATTTCTGATGTTTTGTGTAGTGCTATTTCCATGTTTCAGCTAAACAGCATTCTCTGCAAACAAACCACCGGAATTAATTGGTTGTGAGAAATTAAAGTGAAATTTGCATCTGCTAATAATAAATTATCCAATCAGATTTGAGGGTTGGCTGTACTTTGCTAAACTTAGTTGAGCCTGACTAATGCTTTGAGAGTTTCAACTTGTTGGAACCCGTTCCTCTCCAATGCGTCATTTGCTGATATGGAATACTTAACATTGTAGCAGTTATTGTTAGTATTAATCGGTTATTATGAAGCAAACTTTGTCATAAAACTAGTCAAAAAGAAATGGAAAGTTACATACTTTTCTGTACAAAATGACACTTGACGCTCAAACCTCTCATCATTGCCTTAACACATGCATTTGCCAGCATATCATTTAATATTTCTGCAAGCACTTGATTTTACTCTCAAAGTAGTTTCCAACATGAGCAATGAAGATTCTCCAAGTATCACAGGTCGGTGTCAAAGAGGTCGGTGACAATAGAAAATATGACAAACAAAAATAAAGTAATCTACAAGATTAGTTTAAACTTTACATAGTTTAAGATAGACTGAGTTCTATCACATATCTCTATCCCCACCTCTGAGTCTACGCATGAAGTCTACACTTCCTCCCATGTATCTATAAGGTAAAGTAACAGTAACAATCTCTTTACTAGTGATAACTTTATTAATTTAGTGTTTATATTCAGCTTTTTACAAAGTTTTATATGAAGTTATTTTAATGCTACGCGTAATTGTCTGCGGTATTTATCAAGGAGTTATCATAGGCTCTTTGGTTGTGGAGGGAATAACAGTGTGTTCTTACAGGAATATTTGCTCTAACAGGTGATGGCTTTAGCATATGAAGCTGATTTTCAAATGAATTAATTTCATATGTAGAGGCTTGGCTGTATATACACAACATCGCATACGATAGAAGAGGGTCATGTTTATAGATTATTTTCTTCTTTAGCTACTTATAAGAACTCTGGAACAGAGCTTCTCTGTAGGCTTCAATTTTACTGAGTTTCTCAACTCACTTGACAAGCCAATATTATGTTCTTTTTACAAAAAAACCGTTTCTTCTAATATCAAATATCAGCAAAAGTGTGTTTTTCAAGTTTTATAGCTCTTTTCTAAGCTATAATAATTTCTAGAGTTGCACATTAGATATTAACAAGAAATGAGATGATTTTGACAGAGAAGCGCACTAGCCAGGGATATAAGAGTTACGTTTGGGCTTGTTTCAAAGTCTATGATCACAGCATAACCCTGCATTTAGCGGCTGAAGATTTTTAACATATTCAAGCAACTACAAGAAATGCGATGTAATACACACAATAGGTTACACGTAAATGACCCATTGGACTCCAAGGGAGCTCTCCATGCAGGAACATTTGACTTTATCAGCAGTAGATAGTGCTCATTCGCCTAGGGATGTATTTATTATTGTTAAGCAATACTTCTCTGCTCTGTATCTTATCTTCTAATGACCTTGAAGAGTGTCAGTATGGGGAAATATTAAGCCTACAGGTAGACTTTATCCAAGAAAGAAGTCAATATGGCTATTTTCATACAGTGTTCATCATACCATTAGGTACTCAACCTCACTATTGCAGGGGCTGGTGTGTTTGTGACAGCGGTTGTATCGGGCGCTGTCATCATATCTAAACCATTCCAGTGCATGGAAAGGCCTTTGTTAAGAGACATCACCTTCTATATAGGCGCTGTTTTCTACACCTTCTATATCATGCAAAGCAAGAAGATCAATACTCTAGAGGCTGTTGGTACGTTTGTTTCCTTCATTTGATGCAGAATGTAGTGGCAAAGCTATTTTACTCCCACAAAAATTTTACCTGTTAGTCATGCTATTCAATAAAATTCACCGCGACCAATTCAATCACTTTCAAACTAAGGGTTGTCTTCCTCGCGTAAAGGGCTTTAACTGTTAACAGTGCTGCCAAATAAAATTTAAAATTCATCAGAATCTCTCACTCAATAAATTATAAAATAAGAGTTGTCTACCTTCCACATAATTGCTTCGTTTTTTAACTCCAATGCTGATAAAAAAACTGTTTTTCTCGATGCATTTCTCACATGATGGTGGTTACCACCGTTATTGTTGCGCTAAATATTTGCTGATGGATAACCTTGGTTTCTATTGTTCTGTTGTAGGCTTCCTGATTATCTACATAGCGTATGTGCTAGTGGTGGTCATTGGAAGGTATATCAGGAAGCAAAGCCAAACTCCTGACAGTCAGCCTGTTGTAGGAGATAGGAATGATCATAGACACCCAGGTACAAGAATAAAAAACTATCTAATTTTTTTCCAGTTTGTGTTGCATTTTTATTTTAAATGTGCTGTATAAAAACATCGTATACTTGCAAAAATTAGGAGTTATCTGCTGCTAGAAATAAGGAAAACAACTCATATATGTGGTGGTACAGCTCCCAATGTTTGGAGCTTTGTTTGGAGAGATAAATAGCAAAAAGAGTTGTTTCCAAAATCAGGCTTGATACTAAAACCTGCTCCTACAGATGAATAGGTCATATGGAAAACCAACAGCTACCTATAGTATATACAATGTTCTGTGAGCTTCATTTATCTGTCCAGGATTCTATCTTTGTTACAATGAGCGCATGGCCATGGTGTTTCTAACTAAATCGAGGGGTAGGTTTTCTCTTTTTCAAAAGATTTCCATTTATTCACCATCTCTAATGGTTGTGCTACCACAGAAACTGTACACTCTCTCGTTAACACTTACAGTTGCTGTCTTGGATACAGACCCGAATGCTCCAACAACTATGAGCAAACACCTCGCAGAAAGTATGTGATAAACAGCACTTTTTACTCTGTTCAGGTTATTATAGTTGTAGTTAATATACGTTCAAACTTGCCTCTCTAATGTCTTTCATTCCCATAGTGCTTGACATAGTTATAATCTTTACTATAATTGGAGCCATGTCTGTCTGTTTGTGCGAAGCCACGGTAAGATATTAGGGAAAAACATGGGTTGCACGGCAATCGAACTTGGATATTCAGCTTAGTAGCCAGGCACGCAACAACTGTGTCACTCAAACACCTTGCTGCATTGTGGAATAATTTTGCGATTAACTATTACACATGATGATCTCTCATGGTGCACCGGATTACTAGTAAACACTATAAAAAGGAATAGATGACTAATAGGCATGCCTACATATACATTTATTATTTTATTGTGGGGGCTGAATCTCTCATTTCCAGTGTCTATATATTTGTATACATGTATCTTCTGTTATAGCCCATATGCAGGGTAAAACTGTTGGCTGTAATTCCCATCAGGAGCTTTAACAGATTTTGGAAATATAGTTTTTCAATCAGTGACGCTATTCATATATAACATTTGCAAGTGCTGCGTGTAGTGTAGTGGCTTGTCTCTGGTTTGCAATGCAGAGGCGGACTATGATGAAGGTAGCAAGCTGCACCATGGTCACCACCACCAAGATACTCACTACCACAATATTCAAGAAAGAGGTGAGCTGTTCTTTATGGAAGCATTCAGTACTTCTCATGCCATTATGATAAAATATAAAGTTGAGCTTGATCTCTTCTCATGACCTTATGACCTTATGTTATGAATATCTAGGCAGGAGGGAAGCTACTGATAATAAAGCTATTACAGGTAACTGCAGACTAGTAGCTAGTTGGTTATTTTCGCTCTGTTATGGACTCAACTGTGGCTCGCTTCACCTCGCAATCTTGCAACGTACACAGGACAAACTGCCATAGAGAATTTAAGCCACGAAATTTCTAGCTGTGAGAAAATGCTTTTGTAGATTGAAGGGGCTGCTTTTATGTACACCTGCTATATTTTAATAAGATGTTTAAGCTAGGATATTTGTCCTTCGACTTGTCAGGTCGTTATATAATCACGCTTGTTCTAAAATACAGCTGGATTACTGGTGTTGGGGAATATCTAGTTACTATCATCCTAGCTTTGCTTTTCTGCCCTTACTTTAGTCCTGTCATCATCATATACTCATAAATCAATTTTGTTGGGGAGGAAAAACTTGCTTCAACCCTCCGCTTCATGCTAATGCGACTAACTTCATTTCTACTGAGTCAGTGTTGGTGATTAAAACTTTCGAAATGCAAAACTTAGCATTCTATGGACATATAAGTTTTCTTATCAACCCAGAGGAAATTCACTGCCATAGAGGTCCATGAAATCGCTGTGTTGTATTTTACTCCAGAGTCTGGAGAGACTGAGCCTCTGTTGCCAGGCCAACATGAAGAAACGAGTGCCGTGAAGGAGTTCCTAGATGCTATAAATCCAATATGCAGGGAGGAGTGGATGGACAAGAAATGGTACGGCAAGGTCTACATGATAGTCAAAGTAAGAGCATGATTTAATGCCAACCTTAGTTATTGTGTATCTCAAGACTTTGTAAGTTGTATTCTCTTGTAACCACTTTGTAATTCCATTTAATGTGAGATCTGCTACCATCTCTCTTTTAATCGTTTGGTGCTTGGATGTTGTTTTCTTTCTTAAACAATTTGTAAGTTGTGTTCTCACTGAAGCGCCATGCGCATCATGTCTTCTCTTAGTCACTTGTCTTCATTATCACTTTTTGTAATTTCCTTTGCTTTATATGTTATGAATTTATTTAACTTAAGTGAAGTTTTGTAGATGTGGTGCATTACTAGCATAGTTCATATTACTAGCTTAGTCCATATTATTAGCGTAGTCCATATTACTAGCATAGGTAGTTCATATTACTAGCATGATTTATATTACTAGCGTAGTTCATATTACTAGCATAATTTATATTACTAGTGCAGTTCATACTACTAGTGTAGTTAATATTACTAGCGTAGTTTATATTACTAGCGTAGTTTATATTACTAGCATAGTTCATATTATTAGAGTAGTTAATATTACTAGCGTAGTTCATATTATTAGCGTAGTCCATATTACTAGCATAGTCCATATTACTAGCATAGTTCATATTACTAGCATAATTTATATTACTAGCGTAGTTCATATTACTAGCGTAGTTCATATTACTAGCATAGTTTATATTACTACCGTAGTTTATATTACTAGCATAATTTATATTACTACCGTAGTTTATATTACTACCGTAGTTCATATTACTAGTGTAGTTTATATTACTAGCATAGTTCATATTACTAGCGTAGTTCATATTACTTGCGTAATTCATTTGTCTCCCTTGTATGAACATGTCACCAATTAAACCACCCAAATTGCTCTATTATTTTCGTTTCATCTGATGTTCTTTAATAATTCTTTTCCTCTGTCATCCCCTTACACTTGACCTGTAATCTACCTGTATACTTAGTTTGCCTCACTGTGTATGGATAAAAACACATCTGACTATCAAATGATTACTGCCAATAGAGTGTTTGATTTACTGTGAAACGTCATCTGTTGATTTTACATGATTCTACAGGCACCAATACAATTTATTTTGACGATTACATGCCCGGTTGTTGATGAGGAGTCTGAGAAAAACAACTGGAATCGTCACCTCTCAGCACTCCAGATCCTCATCGGACCCATCTTCAGCATTTTTGCAACTAATCAATACGGTAAGTATTTTCACTATTGCTATTTCTAACTTTGTTATAATACTAAACCTTTCATACCCAATAAGTCAGTAAAATGTTTTACACCTGTCAACCTCTGACATCAAAAACTAAACATTGCATGATTGCATGAGGTCATAATTCTTTCTAATCAACCTTGCCAAAATGTTTGACATGCTCGTTATTATGAGTTTCTCCTTGACCCTCTGTAACCCTGCATGACATTGTGTTGTTCTTCTCAGGTGTTATGTTAGGCGATAAATTTCCACTTTGGGCTTTGTTTCTGTGTGTCTTCGCTGTCTTATCTGCTCTTTCTTTCTATACTTCATCAAATGCCACTCCTCCAAAATGGCACAAGGTGAGTCGTAGAATGAGTCATTGTATGCTCGTGTCGGCGTGTGCATACACGGTCATGTCTCTGTGTGCATACACGGTCATGTCCTGTGTGCATACATGGTCATGTCCTGTGTGCATACACGGTCATGTTTCTTTGTGCATACATGTACATGTATTTGTGTGCATACACGTGCATGTCTCTGTGTACGCATACACATGGGTGTGCAGCAATACAAACCCATGCGTTGTATGTCCGCAGTGCACACATATGGACCCACATAGTTTGTACTGTCATGTTTCTTCTGAGCTTTAGCAACATGAAGGCCAGGGTTGGGACTATTTACACATTATAAATGTCATTTGAATATTGCTCATAACTCACCACTAGTGCAGCTGTAATGCTGTTGCCATCAACTACTAATGCAGCTGTAATGCTGTTGCTACCTACCATTAATGCAGCTGTAATGCTGTTGGTACCTACCACTAGTGCAGCTGTAATGTTGTTGCTATCAACTACTAATGCAGCTGTAATGCTGTTGCTATCAACCACTAATGCAGCTGTAACGCTGTTGCTATCAACCACTTGTGCAGCTGTAATGCTGTTGCTACCCACCATTAATGCAGCTGTAACGCTGTTGCTATCTACCACTTGTGCAGCTGTAATGCTGTTGCTATCAACCACTAATGCAGCTGTAACGCTGTTGCTATCAACCACTTGTGCAGCTGTAATGCTGTTGCTACCTACCAATAATGCAGCTGTAATGCTGTTGCTATCTACCACTTGTGCAGCTGTAATGCTGTTGCTATCAACCACTAATGCAGCTGTAACGCTGTTGCTATCAACCACTTGTGCAGCTGTAATGCTGTTGCTACCTACCAATAATGCAGCTGTAATGCTGTTGCTACCTACCAATAATGCAGCTGTAATGCTGTTGCTACCTACCATTAATGCTGCTGTAACGCTGTTGCTATCAACCACTTGTGCAGCTGTATTGCTGTTGCTACCTACCACTTGTGCAACTGTAATGCTGTTGCTACCTACCATTAATGCAGCTCTAATGCTGTTGCTATCAACCACTTGTGCAGCTGTAATGCTGTTGCTATCTACCACTAGTGCAGCTGTAATGCTGTTGCTATCTACCACTTGTGCAGCTGTAATGCTGTTGCTACCTACCATTAATGCAGCTGTAATGCTGTTGCTATCAACCACTATTGCAGCTGTAACGCTGTTGCTATCAACCACTTGTGCAGCTGTAATGCTGTTGCTACCTACCACTTGTGCAGCTGTAATGTTGTTGCTACCTACCACTAATGCAGCTATAATGCTGTTGCTATCAACCACTATTGCAGCTGTAACGCTGTTGCTATCAACCACTTGTGCAGCTGTAATGCTGTTGCTATCTACCACTTGTGCAGCTGTAATGCTGTTGCTATCAACCACTAATGCAGCTGTAACGCTGTTGCTATCAACCACTTGTAAAGCTGTAATGCTGTTGCTACCTACCACTTGTAAAGCTGTAATGCTGTTGCTACCTACCATTAATGCAGCTATAATGCTGTTACTACCTACCACTAATGCAGCTGTAATGCTGTTGCTATCAACCACTTGTGCAGCTGTAATGCTGTTGCTATATAGTAAAACCATGACATACAATGTTTATTTGTTCCTATAGTTGTGTTACATGTCAAAACTGTCATTTGTTGGAGCCAATACTCTTACTAGGATATAATTATTTTGTTTAATCTGTTTCAGTGCATATATGCATATTATTAATGTATTTATTCATATTACAACTTTCTCTTTGCATCATGATTAATGTTAATATACATTTACCTTTACATTTAATTACATTTTTATCTATTGTATGAATAACAGGCTCCACAAACTACTTTTTATGTGTTTCATTATTGCTATTGCCATTTTAGGCATTGTCCTTCCTCGGCTTTATCGTGGCATGTGTATGGATCTACTGCATAGCAAATGAAATAGTCAACATTTTGCAGGTTAGTCGGTTTGGCATCACTAATCATTGTAGGTGGAGATAACTTTTACATAACGGTTAGTGACTACTAATGTCCCATAATGTACTATACGTATAAGAAAATTATTCTTTGTCTGCGGTCTGAAAGTTGTAGAGACTTGTTTTTATATCTACTGAAGGAAAATCTCAATACTATAATATAGTATTGCATATATTATATGCATTAACTGGATGCCTGGCGTTGCACGGGTAATAAAAAAGTTCTTGTAGAGAAAATTTATTTTTAATCAACATACAACATCAACATTTACCATTCTAACTTTTAAATGAAGGTGTTTGTTTATTTCAGTGTACTCAGTTTATTTGTGTGTAATACAGTACCAGCTGCAGTGCCTAGTACAGATCTATACTGATTGCAATAGTCTTGTTGGCTATATGAGTTTTTAGTACTTTTTTCACTTAGGGGGCATGCATTTTTCTTCTGGTACGGCTTCAGGGATTTTTCTTCTGGTATGCCTTTACACATAACGCTAGCTGCAGTCAAGTGGTTAATGTGGAGCCCTGAAATATTGGTAGGCCTATGTATTCCAAGTACGGTATGTGTCAAATTTTTTCCATGGTGTAGCAAGTTGGACGGTGTAGTTTATTGAATAAATAGATGTCTGCAAAACTGGGGATTGTGAGCTCTAATCCAGTTCGCAGCGGATTTTTTATTCCTAAAACTTTATCCCCATAGCTGGACAGACAGAAGTGTGGACGGAAAGCAGGGTTGACAAAAAATATCGATATTTAAAAAAATATCATATCACTGATATCATGATATTTATTGATATTTATGATATTTTTGAAACAAATGACATATTTGAAAAAATTTGAAGCTAGGTTGAACTTATATGGTGTTAACATTGTGATTGATGTATTTTCTAGGTTGTATGGGACCATTCAGCAATGTTTAATACCAAACACTTGATTTATTGTAGGCCTAGTATAATAATAATATTTATAAATATGCAAATGTTCGTCAAACATTGGATTGGAAATCATGACACGAATGCGAAGTGCAAACAAAATAGTGCAAATAGTAAATACACCACTATGATAGTCCAAGCATGCTCAATGTCCTACTCTTGTCTAGTTTGGGCATTTGTAAACAAACACCAACTTGCCAGCCTTCACTACACCGAAACAATTTCTCAACTTGCTGTGAACCAGTCCACATGATGAAAACACACACTCAACACTAGCAGTCAGAGTTATATCATCACATTTGTAGATTTTATACTGAGCCAGAATCCTTTGATGCTATTCATTGAATGATTTTAACTGAAAATGATGAGATGAGTTAGTCTATGTCTCTGTCATCTCAGTGTAATGTGCTTACAATTCTGTCTCTGGGTGTCAGATTGTTCAATTCAAAATCATGGATTATGAATTTCAAAGGGTTTTCAGCAGGCTGGTCTTTCAATAAGGCAATAAAATATAACAGTTTAACATGAGATGAGATAATCAGGTTAGGGAGATAGTACTGGGATGAAGGAATACAATTTAGAGCTGAAAAACTCTTCTCAACTCAAACACTAATTAATTGGTATAACCAATGTCACTGCCTTGGTCTGGCTGTCTTTGTTTGTCCATGTTGGGTAAGCCTATTAGGCCCCTATGCAAGTATTTGATGATTTTAGATGTTATTTAATGTTTTTAGACTCTCATATCGATTTTTTTGACCCAAAAATATCATATCTATCGATGATATATATCAAGCGATATATATCAAACCAACCCTGACGGAAAGACGGACAAACATTAAGATTTATATATATATATAACAGATCTGTCTGATATATATAAAGGTGTCTGATATTAATATAACTTAATATATATATATATATATATATATATATATATATATATATATATATATCAGACACCTTTATATATATAAGGTTATTATATACAATATATAAAGGTTAGACACCTTTATATATATTGTTGTTATATATATAAAGGTGGCTGATATACGTATATCAGACACCTTTATATATATAAAAACAAAAGTCCGGAACCTTTAGACCTTAGACAAAGAATAGTTTTCTTATCATATATCTTTTTTCTGAATATTCATAATTCTATTTTTAATCTTTGCCTTTCAATAACCTCTTCTTTAATTAGTGTATTACATTTGACATCTTTTTCCTACAAAGACTTATTATTGAACAAAGCAAACACCATTCCTTCTACTATATATAGTCTTGTTTACTTACTGCCTTTTGGAAAGGAGCATTATTGTTATTATTGTTTCACTCTAAAACTAAAACTTAGTAGAGAGCATTCCTTTATTACAACTAAAAATTCCTCCGCCGTTATTAAACATCATCAGTGTTCTTAGACATTTGTCACGCAGTTCTTGCAAGCTGGCAATATTTTTTTAGCTATGTGGATTTTCTGGCAGCATCTGGTTTTTTCAACAGATTCTACTTCGTAAATTGTATTATTTGTTCCATTGAATCTGTTTTGGTTTCACTTGGATAACCCATTTTTATATATATTTATTCACATTTATTCATATATACATTTTTATAAACACTTGTACCCTTTATGACTCTCGTTAGCCGTCTAAAACTTTCTCACTTTTTTCAGTTGTAATGCGTGTTTGTGTTTGCCTAAAAATTGATTTTTTGGTTCATTTTAAGTTTGGCAGTTGACACTTTGTTGTAGTTTCTTTTAAAAATTTTGGTTTTGTTCTATTTTGGGGAAGCAAGATTGCTTTGATTAAGCTAGGACAACCTGAGCAAGGACAACTTCAGTATGCAGTGAGGTTCTGTGTTACCTTTAAGTATCACATTCAAAATTATTTCGTCTTGTCTCATGGGTGTAGATAGATGTATGTTTAGCATAAATACACAACTGTGGTCTGCAGACATATTATTGTAAAAAAGCGTATCAGAGAGTCACCAGGTATATTCTTTCTTGATAACAGGTTTCACGAACCTTCTTTTGAGAAAATATCTTTATTATTTCACCAGGGTGACTAAATTGTGAACATCGTGTTTAAACTAAAATCATTGTTTATGCTATTTAATACTACTCTTAAAATTTTACTCAATTTTAATTTTGACTCAAACATTTTGGCTATTTTGGTTATAAAAGGTAAAGAAATAACACTTGGCATTTCATTAAAGGCTGCATTTAGCTTACCCAAAGAAATCTGCGAAACACAATCCTAGGTGAGTCTCTTAAGAAATAAGCAAATATGCTGCCTTTAAATGATCCTAGGCAGCATCATAATATCATCTAACTAATCAAATGGTGGTTCATATTCCATATTTTTGATGCATATCATTTTTTGCTGACAGTTACCATCATGAAAGATATTTACTTCACTCCATTAGTTGTATCAGTATAGTGTATATCCATTACTGAAAACTACACCTCTGATCTGATCACAATGGTGAACCCTATTTGGAAAAAATACTGATTAAATACATCTAGAACTACGAGTTACTTGCAATGATATGAAAATCATTACCGTAAATATAAGATATTAAATATCTCTTCATGAGATGTTTACTGGTTATAATCAACCAAGAGCAACATGCAAATGTATGGAGCACAAAAGAATGAGAAACTGATTTGCTCTCTCTAATAAACCTCTGACATTAAATTACCTCTACACATTCTCTGTGTATCTCTGTGCTGTCTGAGATCTGCAACCTCTTAAGCTAGGTTATTTGACATCCTCTCTAAGAAGACAGCTTAGGTTTTCTTGTTGTACTGTCAAACCTTGACATGAGCTTAGTTTAGACATCTGCTTTGTATGTCAAACTGGGATATGTTGGAGGAACTATAAATAAATAGTATTTTAATTTGTTTCAGAGCCCAAAAATGATGAAAAATACTTCAAATAATTGCATATTACATCAAAATAGGTGCAAACTATGTAGAGCTAAACATATAAACTTAAAAAGTTAAATGTAGGAGATTAAATTAATAAAGTAATAATCGATATAAAGGTTTTGGCTGATACTCTAACTTAAAAACACTCAAATGGTAGTATAGGTTCAGTCAACTGTGTATGTTTGATGTTAGAGAGAGTGTAACGTACTCTAATATATACTAGATATAGTTTGAATTAACTCAATTCATACACTTTTTATTATTTTAAAACTATATTTTCAATTTTTACCAGTTCTTTTACTGTGACTTACAAAACTTTGTATTAAAAAATTTTGAGTGTCATGTATTGAAAATTAATCCATAGTTCAAGAAAAATATGTGCCCAATTTTTTTGTCGCAGCCGTAATTATGTTTTAACATTTGTTGGATCTCTGCTCAAACTTTATTTATTTCAGTTGTTTGGAGTATTTTTTCGGATCAGCGATGCCATACTTGGACTCACTCTGCTGGCTTGGGGAAACAGCATTGGTGGTGAGTAGCTGTACTGACTTCTGTTAGTCAACAATGCATTGTGGGATGAATATATTTTAATGTTTATATCTAATTGCTGCCCATTACGCTGTTGCTGATATCTAGTTGTACTGAGACAGAATTATCAGCAAGTCTAGGAAGAGAGATTATATTCTTCCCAAAAAGATTCTGGCTCGTAGCCTTTTCTTCAAAGTTGCTTTGGTTTACTGTTAACAACAATTGTTAAAACGCATGATCAAAAATAATTCGGTGATATTACATATGATCTTCGGCTTTGGCTCCATGAATTTTAAAGTACAGTAAAGTGGTTTGAGGGGTTTCGCTTGTTGCTGCTTATCTTCTTATCTAATACTTCTCTAGTCTTAGAATTAACTCTTGCTATTATCTTTTGCTTGTTTAAAGATGTGGTTGCGTCAAAAAATTCGTTTTAATGAAATAAAGACCCATAAAAGGCTAAAACATCAGCTACAATTTGATGCCATTTTTGTCTTTGTAGACCAACCCTGTCCAGAGATATATGCGTTTGAATGGGGCCCTCTTTTAAAAAGCTCACGTTCCAGTAGGTGCTTCTTTCGTGACGTCACAAGCAATATATCTGAAAAGAAGCCACGAGCGATAAATATGAGGTCGCTTCCTTAGCCAATCATCAGCGCGAAATTTTTATATAGGCCGTAATAAATGTTATCACTCGTAAGGCGCGTTGGCTGTGATCTCAAATTTAGGAATTTTACTCTATTATTAAATCGCATGAACATCGATATTTACTAAATTAATTAACTTCGTTACTTTAATGAATTACTCGATCGACACGTTTTATTGGTGAACAGCATAATTGTAAAAATTGCTGCGAAGGTGACTTCGAGTTTTCATGGCATCAGGTAGTAAAAGTTCTACGGAGGAAGATCGGAGAATGGAGGTAAATTTATCTTTTACTATGAGTCTCCTATAGAGTTTCCTGTTAAGTTTACATTCAGATTATATTTCCCTGTTTGAGGCTAAAATGTAATTTCCTGCGCATGCGAGATACAGTGAGTTCTTGATGGCTTCTTTTTAATCTTTAGCATCTAGCAATACAATGGCTTAGATTGATGAATATATTAAAGGTAATATTTTAGTACTCATTAATACATGTACTAATTAATAAAATTATAACTTTTTGCTATCACTAATCATCGTTTTATAGTTTTTTATCGGTTCTCCTAGCTACATTTGCTTCAAATTTTCTGTGGCAGTTTTATCTAGTAAATTAGATTTATGATTTGACTTTAGATGTTCACTTTTCACTTGTAGAAAGTGAAGAAAATTGATTGATCAATGCAAATCTTTAGTTTCCAGAACCAAAGCTCCGAATCGTTGGCTTGGCGTACTTGTGCCTTTGTTAAACGTTTATTCGTTTTTAAAATTACACTCGCAATCTATCAAACTCCCAATTTGAAAGCTTTCAGTAGATACGCTTTAGAATGACATATCTATGAATGACATATATTTATTGCATTTGTTTTACTGACTACAGGATGTTTATGTCGTCCCACCAGCCGAAGCAGCTTTGTCAGTGTGGAAACTGCCATAAAGGGGAAAGAGAGACTTGAATGTGTGCTGCATAAACCATGTTTTGTTTGAGTTTCTTGCAGTAGATGAATTTGTCTTATTGTATCAGCTAAAACTATGTGAGTGGCCACGACTTGATGAATATTTTTAATAAAAGCTTTATGCCAGGATGAAAATCCTTTGCTTGTAAAAATTATATAATAAAATTATATTGTTGAAGATAATGCAAAACATGATTTGCAGAATATTGTAGTGAATTGGATACGGTATATGGATGTCCGCAGAACTGGAGAATGTGAGTTCAAATTCAGTTTGCAGCAGACTTCTCATCCTTAAAACTCTATCCCTATGTATATTATTTTCAAAGGTAGTAAGAAACTAGTTTTCAGTGTTGGCAATGATATACAGCCCCGCCCCAAGGATAGGCGACGGACATAATGTGTGCGGGGCTTTTGGGAGGCTGTATATCGTTAGTGTGGGTAGCCGCGGAAGTGTGCTGATACAAAGACCTTATTCTACAGTTAACTTGACAGAATTACCGTAGACCGGTAGAATTGGTAGTCGGGACTCAAATGTTTACACAGCATTTAGAGAAAGTGAGTAAGACAAATTTTCAATTTTCGTTATTTAAGGCCTTTGAAACATTCATAATAATGTATCTGTAGTAGGGTTTAAAATTTTATTCTAACCAACATGAGCAAATACAAAATAAAATATATGCCAATAGAGCCGCGTAGGACTAGACTTTTATCACAAATAGCCGATGTGAATACGAGATATATTGACAGATAAATTCACTCGTGACATCATTTTGGGCAAGTCTGGGCATTTTTTTTGGCCTGAGCGTTTTTACGGCGACCAGATTTTTTCGATTTTAATCTTCAAATATCTTGGCAATGAGATTGCCTAACACTACAAGCAGCATATCAACTGATAGAGAAAAAAAATGCTTTCTTTTAAGATCAACTCAAATTTGACGCAACCACATCTTTAAGTTTAGAGACGGATTTCTCAAGTAAAACTTGAAAGGCTGCGATTTTATTAATCATGTGACGCTGTTGCTATTGATTAATTGATTAACTTATGCTTTATGGTTGGAGAGCAGTCATGGTCATGCCTGACATGCAATCAACAGGGTCGGGTTCAATTCCCAAAAAAGGTTACTGATAGGGACAGGAATGATATTCAACCTTAAATTACTCTCTGCAATTGGACATGCCTCCGGTCATCAAGGTTCCCTCACCAATGGGCTCATACATGTCCAACCAAGATCATAGAGTCCTTGTTTATGCAACAATGCTTTTGTACAATAAGGCTCTTGAAAATGTGCGTAGGCTCTGCCTTTTGTTATGCTAAACGAGACATACTAGATCTTCGAGAGATTGCATATATACATGATTAACTATAAACCCTTGGCAATTTTCTAACATCAGCGAGTTATATACTTATAAAGGTCATATCAATAGCATATTAATATCTTATCAATAGCACACACATAGCAGCACATTGAATGAAACTAACACAGTAGCCATTGTGTGTATTGTAGCCTCAGATTTAGTTAAATATTACAGTATTACTGAAGTATTGACAAGCTATTATTATGTTATTGATAAGATATTGATAAGATATTGCTGGTTAACATAAAAACAAAAACACCATTCATAGCATCTGCTATATCCAATGGCAATATATCTACATCTAGTAGCATATGTAACATCTAGTAGCATATTCTATCTCATATATATGACATAGAATAAGTTTTGTTCTTCTGCTGTTCTTCAGTGAATTCTGCTGCTGTTGAAGATACAGTAATCTAAAATATAACTATATGTTACACTGACAGTTTATCAGAAGGTATTCCACTCTTCTAGTCTTGAAATTATGGATAACCTCAAATCTGTAATTCATATAAGTTGGTGCGCTGCCCTGTATGTGGCTCCAGCTGTTGTTCGGTATTGTGGCATTATTACATAACATGTATATTGTAGATTTGATAGCAGATACTGCACTAGCCAGACGTGGCTACCCTAGAATAGGCATATCAGCCTGCTTTGGAGGACCACTCTTCAGTATCCTTCCTCGCATGAATACCTGTTACAAACTGCATCTAATTATTTTTTAATAAATGGTTTTTACATGCGTAGAGCCGTTTGTTTCATATCATGCCACAGGAGTAGTGCTGTTTGTGTCATATCATGCCACAAGAGTAGTGTTGTTTGTGTCATATGTCACAGGAGTAGTACTGTTTGTGTCATATGATGTCACACGAGTAGTGATGTTTGTATTATATGATGTCACACGAGTAGTGATGTTTGTGTCATATCATGCCACGGGAGTAGTGATGTTTGTGTCATATCATGCCACAGGAATAGTGATGTTTGTGTCATATCATGTCACAGGAGTAGTGATGTTTGTGTCATATCATGTCACAGGAGTAGGGATGTTTGTGTCATATCGTGTCACACAGTTCATGCTATGTATTTACGTGTATATGCTGCCACATGGGATATCTCTGCAGGTCATATTATGGTTTATGAACAGTATTGTGTGCTGTACGTGATGTTCCTTAACTGTAGCCTCAGATCTGCTTATTGGTGTTGGGCTTCCTTTCACCATAGCCTGTGTAAAGAATGGCGGAGAGATGGCGGTAAGCAATGATTACATTCAGTTGCATTTAATAGGCTGTATTAACTTTCCGTTGTTTTTACTTTAGCACTTTAGAATTTGAAGTTATTTTGTTCTGAGATCAGCTTGGCATATCAAAATGCTGTATATTGGGGGGAATATTCCCATAATTCGCCCCAATATACAGCATTTGTGGTTTATTTTATTCAACAAGACAACAACTTAGCCATACTAATGATAAATACTTCAGGCAATTAAACTTAGCAATTAAACAAATGCATGATATAAAACTACATAAAAACTAAATTCAAAAATGAAATTATACACAGAAACTAAAGTTATAACTTAATAATCAATAAAGAGGTGTTTGTGTCATTACTTTACTCTAGATATATGTGGAGAGAAGTGTGGGGCTTGGTAATAGTCAGGTCTGGAGGCAGAGAGGGCAGTAAAGATGAGCTGTCTATTTCACTCCAACTTAGATTAAGTTACTCAGGGCTGGAGGCAGAAAGGGCAGTAGAGATGAACTGTCTATTTCACTCCAACTTAGATTAAGTTACTCAGGGCTGGAGGCAGAAAGGGCAGTAGAGATGAGCTGTCTATTTCACTCCAACTTAGATTAAGTTACTCAGGGCTGGAGGCAGAAAGGGCAGTAGAGATGAGCTGTCTATTTCACTCCAACTTAGATTAAGTTTCTCAGGGCTGGAGGCAGAAAGGGCAGTAGAGATGAGCTGCCTATTTCACTCTAACTTATACTAAGTGTAGATTAACCTTGTTATTTTTATTCTTTTTGTATATTTCCAATTTTATTTGCAATTTTTGTCATCCATTCTAGTCACCGAACCAGAAGTGTCTCAACAAACTCTGTCATGTGAATGAAATGGCTGTAGGTGTCGAGTTCACTATTTGCTTAAAATTTACATCGCCGATTAGAATCTTGGTATGTCGAGGTGATTTCAAGTAGGGATTTGACAGCATTGATAAACCAAACCACAGTAAAGTTGGCAGGGCAACATGAAGAATGATCAGAGCATTACTACAACGAATTATTTTTACTAAACACGGTTTACCTATTGTTTGTAGCTCGATTTCTCTTTCGAGTTGGTGGTTCTCACCGGGGGACTGACTATTAGCCTTCTCTCTACCTACATCGCTGCGCCGTTTATCCTCAAATTCTTTATGAAGAGATGGTTTGGAATCTACCTGCTGTGCGTTTATGTAGCCTTTTTACTGACTGCCATATTAACAGAGACTGGTGTTATTACCATTGATGTTTCTAGCTGGTAGAGGTCGTTAACCTGGTGAGGTCTAGGCGTATTTATATTCAGGGAGTTATGTAAATATCTGAACATGGATCGGAACCCTGGAGCCAGACGCTCGCGTGTACACATCACACATCAACAGTGCAACACAGCGCAAATTACGAGTACATATTGCAGAAAGGTTTGCATCACTTATTTTGTATATGAATCATACACTTTTTAAACGCACAATTCTACAGAAGTTCAAAGGCTATGCAGAAGCCTGTTTCAAACATTTTTTTTCAGAAAATGTTACTTTTACAATGTCCAATTGCCATATATTTAACTTTAATTTAACATTTAATGATTTCCGGTGTAATATTCATATGCAAACTATTTTATAGCTTACATATTAAAGTATAATTTTTTATATTTTTAATATAAGTTTATCAGTTATACAATGCAGTTTACATTATGAAATATTATATACATTGTACAATTGACACCCTGACAATTTTTAACGGAAAACATAAATTCAAAAAGAGATACAATTCTACAGGTAACATGACTTCAACAATTGTTAACTCCTATCTTCTGTGGTTTACCTATTGCGCGCATAACTGATGCGCCTACTTCACTCATGTGAAAATTGATATCTCGGGTACAATTTATGTCCGAGTTTAATTTATCGCTAAATTTGTTGTTTGGGCTCAGGTTAGACATGCTCAGAGAATTAAAGTAGCGTTTTTCTCAAATCATCCAGTAATCTTTTTTGTTATTTGCATTACGCGTTTCAATTATCAGATTTGGTAAATTTGTTACAGTCTGAACTTGTAGAGTTTCAATATCTGCTCTCTTGTTCAAGTGGATCGCAAAGGTCTAGCGAAGGTCAACTTACATGAACAGTGCTAAAATTAAACACAGATACAGCTTTATTGTTTCATATTTGGTCACTGAAATAGGTCTGTTGTTACTGGCTATGTCCATCAATACTTGGCACTTAGCACTAACCAACACATAAGCTGGTTTTTTCTTGGCATATTTTATCATTTTAGTTTTACTATGAGCCCTATTATCTACATTTTGTTTTGAAATATTTCTCTTGGTATTTTTTAGGCAACAATTTACTAATTTAAAGGTAAAAGTAAAATGACTTTAAATATTTATTTAAATAGATCATATAAAAATGTTTTCCAAAAGGAGCAGACAATAAATAGATTTTCTGCATTGCTGGTTGATTGAGATTTTATTTCTCTGAATTCTTATTGCGGGTTTCTTCAGTACCCCCCAACAAGTCTTTACTTCTCATCGCTGAGTTTATTAGGTCTAAGAACTTGCTGCCTGTTGCCTTTCGTGTCAGCAGACTTTGTTTAGGGGCAGCGGAGCTGTTAGGGTGATCTGATTGGCCGTTATGCATTTCTTTTCGTGACATAGATGACCACTTGGCTCTGATGTGCTTAGCTTGTGGTCTGGAGAGGTCATGCAGCTTCACTGTAAACCAAAAGGATTACTGTGAGCCATAGACCTATTAACTATGCAGTTGATAGGTACACTGTATAGTTAATAGGTCTATGCTGTGAGCAGTGTGAAATTTGCACACAAAAAATACTGGTTGCTATTGAAGCCTGTTTGCTTTGGCCAACTTTTGTAGTCTATTAAAGGTGTGGGACTTGAAGGAAGGCTACTTAAATTTTTCAATAATGTTGACATCAGGTGTAGGTGAGAAGGGCCACCAATGAGTTACCTGGTACTTTAGCTGCCAAGTGCATCACAGTCGCTTACGCTGTCAGTGGGCACATTGCATTAAATGGATTTTAGGTGAGAGATTTATGAGTTTTGATTGAAATCTAGAAACAGCAGATATTCTTAACAAAATACATTACCTAACATCTTAGTAGCACTACTCATAGCAGCTGTAACAAGATGTCTGGGTGTGCCAATAAGCCGAAAAAGGCTGTGAATAAGCATATATTAATTGTTATGTGAAATACTACGTGGATTATTTATTCACACCTTTTTATTATGATTTAGTTTTGTATTATGCACTAGCCAAATATTATATTATAAATATTCATTTTCATTATTATGTAACAAAAAGATTTAACCATTGTTATAACAACAGCTCTTTTTTTTTCATCGCTTTTCCTGCCGACAACATATATAATATTTTTTCAAACAACTGAGCTTATTTTAAAATCTAGATAATATGACTAAAAAAAGAAATACCCTGCGCATGCAAGCAACAAAACCAATGGTGTGAGTGTTGTATTGACATGTAATATGACATTGAACTTCAGTGTACAGCCGATTGAACATCATATTACCCAACATTTTTTAAACCTGACAGAGCTAATCTAAACAAGATTTTCCATAACTTCTCATGACAACTCTCTTTAAATCTCAAATATTTTCATGCATGATTTTTATTTACATTGAGTTTACACAGCCTGTTGACTTTAAAGGTGAAAAAAACTTGAATACTGACCTAGCACCTCTAACTTGAAACATATTAAGGTTTTAGTTGACCGTTTTTAAACTTGATCAGTGAAATAAGCGCGGGTAAAATTCTTGTTTTCCAAAGATTTCAAAATTGAATAAAAATGATGCAGAAATATTCATTATAGCAACTAAAATTAGCAGTCCAAATCTTCAGTTTCCTTAATCAATAATCATCAGGCAATTGTCAGTTAAATTACTATCAAAACTTTCACTTAACCGCATCTCTATGTCTGATTTGCTGTTAATTTTATAGATCATCCAAGAGTGATAACTGAGCTCGTGTTGGTTCCTTTCTGTTGTTAATAAAACTCAAATGTTGTAACCTTTCACTTTAACTCGGCTCTTATTCAACTTGTTTATGATAAGTAATAATTGAAATTTTACTTCAAATCATCAGCAATGAAAATGCATATGAACAGCATATGGTAGATGAGATACTTACAGGCCAAGTCAGGCTTAAATTTCTCTAAATTATGTAGTAGGGATATATACTCAGGATTTGGCTCATCCTCATCTGTAAAAACAAGGATTAGTATATGACAAAAGATTTAGAGACGCATCAATAAGAAACGCATTGCCTCCGAATATCCTTACAAACAAGATCAACATACCGTGTTGTATGTGAACTAAGACATAGGTTTCTCTCTCCTTCAGACAAGTACTAGCGTACTCGTGTAAGTTCCTCCGCTCAGACACGCCTTGCAAGTCACCATTTCTCCAACTGATCAAGTCTAGCTCCCCTAAAGCGTATCAAGGACTTTAAACGCAAGTCGTGTTGATCCAGAACAGAGTTGTCTGCTCACAACGAGCAACTCTTTCTTTATGGTCATTGACTGAGTGTAAGCAGACATATTGTGGGATTTGCATGAGTTGAGTGAAAATGAAGCTTCATGCATTTCAGTTGGGTTTTCACTTGGGTTAGCCCATGTATGACACCGTGCTGTTAATCATAATAGAAAAATATCTAGTTGTGAACACAACTCCAAAACTGTGACTGTCACAAATGTAGGAAAGTCAATATTATGAAAATTAGCAAAGAATTTCATGTTTTTAGCGTTGTTGGAACACCTTTTTTCCAGTTTATATCACACAGGCCTTCAGCTTGAAATCTGACTGACCATGACAGCAGCTCTTACTGGACCAAATCATTTGATGATTTGGTGTATGGAGCAATTACACCTGGAGCAACTGGTTAGAATGACCTCCTCAGGTAAAAATTATATTTGTAATGCAAGTCAAATCAGATGCAAACTCCATACATGCGTAAACATAATTAAAATTTGACTTGCAACAAAATTCACATTACAGTTATTTGGTATCAAAAGATTCACCATGTCTTACTATGCTGTGTTGTAAGGGCAAAATATGTGGAAATGTGATTAAAAGCTCTTAAAAGCTCAAAAATGAAGAGTTAATCGCAGCCATCACAAAAATGCGGTAGGTTGGAATCCCTCTCCAAAACGGCTCAAATGTGATGTAGTTAAACACGATGTGTTTGTTTACAGTTTCATGCAACCTCATTCGTCGAAATATTTTCACAAATATGCTTTAAGCATTCAATAAAACCATATCTATTGTCCTTAAGCATCTATTTTATCATCATCATATGGCTGTCACTTTGAGCACTGATATCTCAAACTCTGCTGTAATAATCCGTTTAATTTTTTAACCTTAGCCTGAAGGAGTGCATACCATCCTCTGATAAACATGACAAGCCTGTTGGTCACCTATAATAGTTGAAAAATGCTGCAGAAATGTGTGTGCAGATGTGTGAGTCACGTGATCAGATTAGGACTAGATGATTAGACCAAGCTGAAACAAAACTGTAAAGTAGCAAGCATCTATATTTGATACAGGCTTTTCGGTAAAACCCGAAGTGTTTGTCATGAACTAGTGCTACGAGGCGTTTTATATTGAGCTTTTCATTTGATGCGATAACATCACGTGTCAAAACAATCAAAATGTTTGAGAGCGCCATCAAAATTACGAGATTCCAAACTACAACTTTTTCGTGATGGCTGCGATTAACTGTTCATTTTTGAGCTTTTAAGAGCTTTTAATCACATTTCCAAACAATTGCACCTACAACACAGCAGAGTAAGACATGGTGAACCTTTTGATACCAAATAACTGTAATGTGAATTTTGTTGCAAGTCAACCGTTAACCGCTTTTGAGAAACAATTTTCTCATTTATTACTAAATATAACTCCAGCTGATACAATCATGTTTTGGTGCAGCAATAAAAATTATCTTGTCTTGAAAAATAGTTCCATAATGACTGAATTTGCAGTTGGTAAGAACTTTGAACATATACCTTCCAAGTCTGTGTAACCGCACTTCAGTTTCATGTGTTTGATCAAAAGCTCACACTGACATCTAGAGTTGAAAACTGCCTGCTGGTTATCTAAAAGTTGTGTAGAAAGAATATTGGGAGATAGTTCTATTGCACTGATGAGTACAACTGACTAGCAACGAGTCTTAAGAGAAGCTATTACCCTCATGTACATAAATCTAGAGTGAGTACAGGGTCTGTAGGTGGTCATCGTATAAACATAAGATACTCTTCAAGAAGAAAGTTCTACCAGTACAAGGTGTACATGAAGTAGTGAAGATATGGAAGGGGTAAGAAGTGTACAAACTATCATACAAAAACAAACATGCAAGTTGGGACCCCTGCTAAAAATTCATAGTAGTTATTTCATTTCATTGTTACTTAAATAAAAATTTTCAGTGAGTGTAAACGTCATGACAATGTAGAAATTCTGGTATATATGGGATGAAACCGCCAGCAGTTAACTAAAATTAATTGAATATACTATTAAAAATGTGTTGGCAAAATATAGGAGGCATAGAAATCGAGAAAACGATTGAGGCTAACATGCAAACACAAACATGTAATTTGGCTCCTGCTAAAATCATTAGCAAACCTTATCCTAAGAAATGTAAGAATGCAGCACGTTATCATCCCATTTATACATACATGAAGAAGCTTGGGGCAATCTAAAAAGTTACCATGGCATTCTAAATACTGATTTTGCAATTTTAAATCAAGATGTAACCTTCTTGTAAACTGCATTAGTAGCTCATAATGGTCCAAAGACAGTAGCCAATCTCAAATAAGCGGCAGCAATTGAAAGGTGCATAGATAACCACATTATGTTTGGCAAACACAAAAGGTCTCTCTATCAGAGCCTTTCCAACAACAAAAAGAACGTGCTAGAGATTGTTACCTCCGTATCGGACCTTCACTAGCCCTGTAGTCGTACAGGGCGCAGTTACAGGTCTCCGTTTTTCTTCAGCTCGAGCACTGATTTGAATACCAGCCGGCATCGCGTGAGTAACTGGTCACTCTTCAAGCCTATACATAGAGCATAAATTTGCTATGAGAGTGGTGAAGAGGCGCGACCGGAAAGGGTTTAGAATAAAAGGAGAAAAAGGAAATAGAGAAAGGCAAACAATGAGTAAGAAAAAAGTGAGAGAAAGTAAGTGATAAGAGAGCTCAATGCTCGATAACTGGCATGTTGATGGCCTGTTAAAATCATTTATCCTTCAATCAGTAAGGAATGTAATTCAAAACAGACAAAACTTTGACATACCTTAAAAGCTGTACTTTTCACGTTGCCACGCTGCCTTCTTTGGTCTTACAGGGCTGTCAGCATTCCTTCCATCAACTGTTTCCTATGCCCACAGCTTCAAGCCATTGTACGACTGTTTGCATTTAGGCACTCATTGCCCCTATTAGGGTCCTTTATCCGTGACAATAGTCAACAAATAGTCAAATTAACCTCAATGCTGCGAGTCGTGTGCTAGGAATTTTAAGGCTGAGTGATTAATTGGCCACCCGTCTGGCATTGTCATTCAAAATTGGCCACCCGTCTGGTATCGCCATTCGATATTGCACCTACGCAATATTTTGTCAAATCACAAACCTTTTAATGTATTACGCATGCAATATGTTGTGGAACTAGCCTCAGTTTTTATTAGCTGATATTCTTAATGCTCAATTGAACTCGAGCTACTATCTGTCATAGAAAATTTTCAGTGCAAATAAATAAAAACTACAAGTAATGAACACGGTATTGTAGAAACATACACACGTGCAAATCAAAATAATTTTTCTGTCATATAACTTTGTAAAGAAGAATAACCATGCTTAATTGTAATTACGTCATACTCTACACCTGTTAAAGTTGCTTCTGGATCATGCATCAAAATACAAAAAAGGTATACATAAGTAAATGTCATATAGGATAGTTTGTGATCAGAGAAAATACCGGCAGGCTGCCCAGGCATCAGCTTGATCATATGAGATGTGACAGAGTCAAAATCTGTGTTTTTGAAAAAATATTACAGACCATAGCAACTTTATTAAACTAGGAGTAGTAATCTCAAAAAACTCTCATGAACAGAAGCATGGGTCAATGACAAATGTAAAGTATTTTTAATATAATTATGCAGATGAAAATCTATTCAGTTAGCTAAAAACATAATGTTGAGTAATGTAGTACTATTACACCAACTTCTTCTGTCAAAGAGATTGTAGAATAACTGTTACTGTTACTAGTATTATAACTATGGCTATCCCGGTATCTCAACGAATTATTTGGACACGCATTGCTAAGGAACTAAGTCTATAGCCAACTACTGTTTGCTATATTAATACAAGCAGTTTTATAATGCTTTAGCAATAGCTCATAAACCAACGAGGCTCAATACAATTAAATCTTTTGTTTTGTTTATAATAAAGCATGTATCATTGAAGCTGACAAGCTAATCTATAATTGATTTTTGACATAAATCAACTAATCAAATAACTATTGCTTTATAAAGTTCGCATAATTCTCATCCTGTTTGAATTACCCATGATAACAGTTTAAAAATGTGGCTGAACACAGAATGCATAGGCAGGTCTGTGAACATTTGATAATCCACAATGCTAAACAGACTTGTGTGAAAAGGAATCATTAAACAAATAAGAGATCATTGTCAACATGCAGGTCGTGACAAGCCAATGCCACCATCTGCATGTTGCAGACAATTTGCAAGGTGTTATTTATTAACTAATAATATATAACTTATCGAGTTTTCAAGTCGACTGAAATAGAATGTAGAATGAAGTAGGTGTAGAATAAAAAGCGCACGGCTAACTAGCCAAGGACTTGTTTCTGGCCAAAACATTTTAAGCAGACCATTGGTGAAATTTATCATGTGATAAATGCAAAGAGAGCAGCTAACAGATGACAATACAGTGAATAGAAATAGAATCAGTAACTAAAGGCCAAAATAAGACAGTAGTGGTAATTGTGTATACGGTTTACTGGAAAACTTTGGTTATGGATGAGCTGCTTATTGTTAAACTATGACAATACAATCTTACAATATTACAATTATACAAGGCATCTATTTAAATATATCATTTATAGAAATTTCACTTTTACTTTCTGAGAAATATGGCAGTATTTTAGAGTTGTTCTCTTGGAGTTGTGTTAAAACAAAAACAACATACAATTTTTCTCACACCGATAATGTGCTTTACTGTTTATTGTAAAACTGTATGTCTGTTAGCATACTCTGATATCTGCTGTACAAATGTTTCTATGTATACAAGTTGTCTCGAATTTACCTTCTTCTTTGTTTATTCATGCATTGATGAGAGTGAAAGTTGAAGCATTTTGAACTGATCTCACTAAGTATGGCCACCGCAGAACTTATAACTATAAATAAGTTTATTATTGCTTAATTAAATCTTCAAATTGAACAAATTTTGTATTACAAGTTTGGCCAAATATGAAATAGTGATAAAATACAATAAATTGACGCAAAAGTTGTCTACACTTGCCTATTATAAGCTCTTATTAAAGAGAAAACAATTCTTGTATTTCAAAAATGGTAATTGCTAACTGCTTGCTATATGTAAGGACATACATGAATTCGGTAAGGGGTAAATTTATTAACAATTCATTTTTCAAGAATTTGGTGAGCAATTAATGAATTTTTTGCAGTAAAGTGCTCTAAAACATCCAAACTGATGAATATTATGTTATTATTACAGATAGTACCAAAACCATCATTGTGAGCCTTACTATAAATGTGTATTGGCAAGTAATCACTGATGTCCAAATGTAAAATACATTACAGCTGTAGTAAATTTTCATCTGAATATCTATTTAGTTGCATTAGCAGTGCAGTACTAAGCATGTCACAGCCACGCTGTATGATTGCATTGCGTACTTTTACTACTGCACAGTATGTAGCACACATGTGACACAATTATTTTCTAATGCATAGTAAGCAGTATTGGTGCAGTGACCATAATAACAGTTGATTTACACTATCAAATTCATACTAATGCACAGTTGCTGGACACATATAGTTTTAAGTTTTGAATTATGCACATTCATGATAGGCCCTTTATGTAAATTGTATGGATTTAAATGATGTGTCATGGAAGAAAATGTGTAGTAGACCGCTGCAGAGGATTTGCAGTAAGAGCGCAGAATGTTTACTGCGCATTGGAAAGTTGTCATGCACTGCAAAAGTATCACGTACTGCACTTCAATGACGCACTTCAGTTTGAAAGCATCACGACACTGACTGAAGCATATGGAACCAATGGAACTGCTATTGCAACTAAGTATACAAGATAACAATGATTTGAGCTTTAGTCATCCAGCAGCAAGCAATATCAATCCTCCAAGTCTGCACACCACAATATGGCTGATGGAAGGAGAGAAAAAGGCATTTCATCAAAAAATTTTTAACTTTTTTTTCTTGTGAAATAAATGAGGGAACTACCAGCGTGGAGAACTTAAATCGGCACTTTGGAGAGTACAAAAGAGGTGTAGAGCTTGATGAATATAGCTCACAGCTGATGATTTAATTTTCGTTATTGTTTTTTGTAACAAAAAGATGTACCGATTGTCAATAGATATTTCAAACAGCAAAATAGTCCAAAGATTTGTGACTAGGCTATCAAAGCCTTTGTATAAATGATAGTTCACATGTTTATTCTCACAATCTTTCCCACAAGCAATTCACAAATCTTTTAGTCCTACTAAGCAAGTCATCGACTAATTGGAGTTTTGTCAATAGGCTATTATGAGTACAATCACAAAGGTCGTTGGTTACTTTTATCACAGCACTTGAGCATGTATATAAAACGACTAGTGAAAGCGGCTATTGATTTGGCATACAAACAAATATAATTAATATCTAATACATTCTAGGAGCTAAAATATTTTGGTACGTTCAAATAAATTTACTTCCTAATGAAGCATCCACATTCAGCTTATCAATATTGTGTAAAGCTGTCAGCCTCTCAAACGATAGTGAATAGTTACTACGAACCAAAAACTGTCTTCCAACAAAAGCATTGAAAAAAAATACTAACATCCTCTTATACAACAGACTTGTGTAAAAAACTTATTTTGGCTTCAGGTTATATAGCTACTTAATATTTACCAACAGTTTTTCAAGAGCTGAAAGGCTTTTGTGTTGGTACCAAATCTCTAGTGTTGTTGCTTTTCCAAAAATAATCACCCTGAGTAGAGTTCATACATCAACGCAGTCTCAGCAGTGTTAGGTGAATCAAGTAAAAAGTGTCCATTGGGTAGGGGAGTGCAAAGGCTACTCACATTGTCAACTACATACATACCTGCCAACTCTCACGCATTGGGTGTGAGACTCTCGCAATCACCCCAAAGAAAAAATGAAAATGCGTGAGATCTTTGCCCCAATATCCACAATTTTTATATACTATCATCAATGATATACAGCCCCTACTGGGGTCTGTATATCATTGCTATCACCGATACATCAATTGCCCCAAAATCAAATCTCAAACATTGTCCCACTCTTGGGTCGGCGGGCCTGACTACATATACTAATCAATGTACAGACTTTAGGAATTAGAAGAATGTCTAGAAATTTCCACAAAAGTGCAAATGTTGCGCTTATACTCGCAAAATATTGATTTCCTAAGTAAATAGTAACCAATTCGCAATAGCTAACTTTCTAGCTAGCATTCTAACAAGTCTTGTCAACAATGTGAGCTCACTGAGCTGTGTAAGCAGATTCGCATGATAACAGTAATTCTGTATTGATACTACAATCATTCAACGTGCTTTTATATTTTGCAAAAGTTGATGAAATGATATTGTCTCGTCGTTTGCATTAGGTAATCGACTAAATCGATGCACGATGGCCGCTTGATGCCAAAACACGCAAAGATTAGTGTGAATATCACTGACTGGTCAGTGGTGAAAATACATATATCACGTGACAATACAGCTGATCAATATTCACGCAAAACCCACCAATCAAAAAAAGGAGGAAGGGAAATTCCCTGGACTCCGACAAGAAGCTGCGCTCGGGGCAGCCATTACGCGTAACATTAACAGAAAACTACATTTTTTACAGCATTGACATTTTGACGATCTGAACGATTATACATTGTTAGTTTGTCATGAGGTATGTAAAGTAATCTTAAGTTTATTTGAACTTATTCAACGCGTGTTAGCAAAGTATCTTAATATTTCTATTGATACATATGAAAAATACTTGGACATCTGCGGTGAGACATTACGCGGTGCTACTACTACTTACTCATATGCTAATGTCTTTTAGTTATGAAAAAATAGCATGTGTGCAGATATGTAGTCGTTGAGTAAGGACTTTACATAATAACTCCGTTGTAATACATGTATTGTTGGTTAGTTTCACTGGCACGATCGTCACTGCCTGGTAACACGATATGGAGCGCAGACGGCGTTGTTATTAGGCACGTGGTAGCTTACGGTTAAAAAATCAAATATTGCTCGAATGTTTATAATTTTAGGCGGTCATGACCATACCTGCCAACTCTCACGCATTGGGCGTGAGACTCACGCAATCACCCCAAAGAAAAAATGAAAATGCGTGAGATTTTTGCCCCAATTTCCACAATTTTATATACCGGTATACTATCATTGATACATCAATTGTCCCAAAACCAAATCTCACGCATTGCCCCACTCTTGGGTTGGCAGGTCTGGTCATGACACACGCTGTAAGCTTGTTGGGCTGTCTAATATGAGGCCTATTTGGATTCGGCTACTGAGAAATATTGGGGTTTATAAGTATGCGCATGGTTGGGCCAGAGTTACAAAATTGGAGTTAGCCAGAATTAGCGAAAGAATGCTTAAAGGTCCTCTCTTTGTATCTATGCTCAACAAGATAGGCTACGCAGAAAGGTATGTTAATATTAGGGACCGCTCTAAACATCGCCTATGTGAACGCTTTCTGAACTCTACAATGATAGGATCCTGCCACTGATCTAAAACGACACAAAATGAATCACATGAGCTGGATGTAGACAGTATGAAGAACGGAGTATTAGAATATTATGGTCAATATTATACATGTATATATAATATTATTTTATTCTGTCAATTTTAACCTGGTAAAGCTATATTTGGCGATTAGCACTTTGTGCTGCATTTTGTTGAATAAGATCCAAGTCTTCTCTCCTGAGCAAATGTAAATTAGCTGTAAAAGATGCTGAAAGTGGAGCTTGGAATTCACAGTAACATTGCTCCCACATATTCTTAAACCTCTGTGAGCAGCTCTCATTAGCCACTGAAGACTGTGGTAACCTCCTGTGATAGCGCGTTACTCTAGCTCTGCTATCCCAAAGCCCAGTGTTGTATCGAATTGCTTACTCAATGAAATAAGACGAAGTTCCAAATTATAAAGTCTATTTGTTAAAGTGTCACATGCAGATGAATCGAGTAGAAAACTGACTGACCGACTGATACATATAAAAGAGTATCATTTGCTTTTATATACTAAGCTCTATGCATGACATGAACCAAACACAAGATTAAAAAAGTAACAATAACATTACAAAACTAATTTTTGTTTCAGACCCGCAGCAGAGGTAACAAGCAAGCAAATAAAAATTTCCTTTGTATAAACAGATTTCACTATTACAGCTGACATGTTATGATGTCAGATGTCACTTTGGCGTCAAAATATATGCATATACGTAGTGCACGTCAATGTCCGGTTTTGAATCTTCAGAGCTTATTGTTTTACCGTCTAATTTCATACATATCTATATATAAATAGCAATAGATAATAATATATAATCTAATGTTGTTTATTATATATATTACTTATATATAATAATATTACATAAATGTAAATAGAGCTCACTAGAATTAATGTAAGTTGAAATGACTGTTATTTAGCTTTGACAGGAGAACGGAAGGATACTGGTATGTTGAGGTTATGCTGAGGTCATGTCATGCTTTGGTAGGGGTGGCTTGGCTGTCGGTTGTCGTCGAGATATACTTTTCTCAAACTCCTTCCTTGTCAAATCTTAATGGAAACATAAATTTATATGCTCCACTAACAACAACATAACAAGGCTAGGAGCATGCTACTAACAACTAAAAATAAAGCTAACTAATCCAGCATGATAACCTTGTAATGTTAGTTTGCCACAACTGAAAGCTTTGTTATAAGTCTACTAGTTTTCATAGATTCAATGTAGACTAGTCCGATGTGGATAGCAGTAAAGCTTCATGAGCATGAAAGCGAGATATCATTCGGGGTGCTCTGGCAAAAAGAAGAGGTGTTGTAATTTTTTAAATATATCTAAAAAACTAATACAGCGCATCCTCTGGATACGATGTTGATCCATTCCAAGATTAGCATCGTATGGTGAAAAATCGTATGAAGGGGTATAGAAACCATTGTCATTATACAATGCATAATAAAAATGGTAAAACTCGTCCAAAATTTTATAAAAATGCTGTACATATTGAAAATTAGTAACAAAATAGCACATACATACTTTGTACAGTATTTTTTTTATGTACCAGTCCACATCAGTAAATTAAACACTTGAAATTTTTCTGCTGCTGTAGGCTTTTCTGTCTCTTCTACTTCCTCACTACTAAATGGTTGCTCTACTTAATGCTGATCTTGTGCATGACCTCCGACTCCTTCGTCAGTCCTAAGCTCCTCCTTGTGCTTGCTTTAGTGGATGTCTTGTTTTTAATAATAATAATCGCAATTGTTATTTGATTGCAACCATATTCCTTGGCAGTATTAACCATATGAGCGCCTTCTTCCTATTTATTTATGACCTCCAACTTTGCTGTCATAAAGACCACTTTTCCTTCGTCTTGTGACATTTGTATCGGTCTCAGATTTCATAGCTAACAAATTAAATATAGATACTTGTACATATAGTAATATAAGTATGCTGAATAAAAGTTTATAATGAAATGGAGTATAACACTAAAAATAAATATTTGCTCTTGCTTACCCTTTTTTCACGAAATTTCCCATGTGGAATGCCGACCTGAGAGAAGTCGGTCATCGTGTCTCTTCTAAATGTTGTGAAAAGGTTTTCAGCGTACGTAATAAGCGCATCAACTGCCAAATTTCAACTCAGGCGAAAACTTTCTTGAATTCGTATGGTGAAATAAAATTCGTATGGTGAGGTGAAAATCTCACCATGTTCAACTTTGTATGGTGAAAAATCGTATACCAGGGTAATCGTATCCTGAGGGTGCACTGTAATGTGCTTGTGAAAAATCGATATATCGATTCTTTACAAGCACGTCATCGATAACAACTGGTTATTGATAGTTGCTGACATCTGCCTTACTAAATTGGTAGTTATGTAGGATTTCATATTGTTGTTATTGATAATTAAAAGCTATTATTTTGGAATCACTATTACTAGCAAGGGTTGTCTCCACTTATTGTTATTTTCGTTTACGTTCATGTCATGCTCGTTAACACTTCCAAGCTTATTCTTGTACAGTAGACATTCCTATAACGTAAATAGGAATTTCTCCTTTTACAGAAATTCCATTCAACCAATTATGTAAAGATTTTTTTTGTATTACTTGAGAAATTCTATATAGAGCATCAAGTTGGTGCAAGTTCCCAAATTTTATTTGAATAACAAAGTCCCATAGTCACCCTTGAAAGTATCCTTCGTTTTTTCGTGACGTCATTTTACTGTTGTCGGCCATTTTTATAGACAGTTTTTTTCGTTAAAAACACGAAGCTTTTGCAATGTACTTTTGAAAACGATGCTTTTGTTTACAATTTTTTTATTATAGTATCAAAACAACACCAAAAAGTACTATTAAGTAAAAGAAAAACAATCATTTTCTACAAATATGGCGGGTTTTTTCTCTTGCTGCGCTTGGGAGAGAATGGGGTATGTCTATTGTACATACTAGTACCCTGGCACCCTAGTGTGCTGTGCTTATCGTCAGGTATGCAGATAAGCATACCTGACGTTAAGCACAGTGAACACGGAGCTGCAAAATTATTCGCAAATACCTGGTGCAGGTTTTAAGGTAAGGCCACACGTAACGTTTTTTTCCATGATTCTCACCGAAATCACGAAATTTCACAGAAATTCACAGAATTGTCAGTGCTGTGCATGCACACCGAAATCGTCGACGAAGCGCTTTTAATTGGCTAAACAAATAATTAGCGAGCACGATTCTAGCAGCTTTTGCAATTTAAATAGTCTGAGGCACATTATAGTAATTATTACTATTAGGCAATTTATATAGTTCGATGTTTTTTCATATTTGAGAGACCAAAGGGGTGAGTTTGGGATGATCTTGGATTTTATGGTTCATATAACGTAAAATCCCTAGAACTTAAACATCTTTAGAACAGGTTATTTATGTTTTAGTAAATGGTATATGCACATATATCGTTTACTGTATATACAAGCAGGACCCCTGCGAGATCGTATTACCAACTTTCCATCAACTATGAAAGCATTAGAATAGCGTAATTTCTTTTGAACTGAATATCATTTGAAGGTCTGAGCTGGTAGAATACAATGAAAAAACAGAAATCAAATAGAGTAAATAGTTTTTATTTCACTCTCAAAAAATTGATGTTTTGAAAGTAATGGAAAAACTGATAGGTCACTTTCTTTATCACTGGAAAATTCCATGGCCTCTTCTTCAACCTCTATACACAAATACGTCACAGCAATGCATTTACGGAGTGTATTTTGTTTCATAATTTTCAAAAATTTTCTTGTAATGAACCAAGGGTATTTGCTATCATAGCAGTATAAAGTACATACATCTATGTAAATGAAAGAAGCTGTTTTGTTCCTCAATTGATGTGAGTGCCTACACTCTTTAAAAAAACTTGGTTGCATAGTCACACAGAAGTATAGTCGTCATTGCGTGCGGTCTTTCAATTGCTTGAAATCATATTCAATTTTTTTTAAATTTTTTAAAATAATTGCAGAGATCGACTTAGTTTGCAGTAGCAACAGCAGTAGACTCTGACCTAGTGCGAATGTTGAGACCAGAAGCACCTATCTGGATCACCATCTGAATTCATTTCTGACCTTTTGTTACCAAGAATTTCAAACAGGGTATTTCTAGAAACATACCCTGTCAGCAGTCATTTTTTATTTTTGATTCTATGCTTGAAATGCCCATAGTATTTTGGTGATATCTCATGAAAGACATACAGTGCGCTCACGGGTTATGACGTCACCATTTTACGGTTGGTTTTTTTCACCTGGTGATGTGTAACACGATGTTTTTGTTACCTCATTACAGCATTTTTTTCACCATACGACATCAACATAAATGTCTCTCGAAATTCAAATTTGGCAGTTGGTGTGCTGAATACGTTGGAATAACGAAGAGGCAAATATGCTATTTGCTAAAATCCCTCCCACAACGCCATCAAAGAGATGAGATGTTCACTCGCTCTCAGTTCAGCATTATTCGTGCTTTGTAAATGCTTGATATTGCGTGAATTAAACGAAAGTTTGTGAAGAAGTAAGCAAAAGTGAAAGTTTATTGTGCATTTTAGCGTTTGATATGACACTCACCATAAACTTTTAATTATACGTATATGACTATATACAGTGCACCCTCGTCATTCGATTTTAATCCGTTCCGGGGCTGGCATTGGATATCGAAAATGTCGTATAGAGGGATATAGAAACCCATAGTAATTATATAATGCAAACACCCCCTAGTAAAAATTATCAAAATTTTATATAAGTACTGTACATCTTAAAAATGAGTAACAAAATAGTATGTTAACCCTCAGTAACTATAGTTACCTCAGTAACTATAGTTACTAAAGAAACTACGCCAAAAAGAAACTATACAGCTGAGATTTCTCAGACATAGGATCAGATGGGAAAACAACTCCTCCAGATGTTTATTGGGCTCAGTAGGCTTCAAAGTTCTAACTAGAGGTTACACTTGTACACTGACAAATGTTTCAACTCCCTCTAACTAGGCCACATGAAACATTCCTCTCAATTTTTCTTTCGATTTAAAAAGTATTTTTTGACCAGGCTTATGCTGGGCCCTCTCCCATCAATTGTGCCACTAAAACTGTTGGCTCTAACAACGCTGATTTGCAAGAACATGTAACCACTTCTTACTCATTTTGCTGTTGCAGCCCTCCAGTGGAAATAGCGGTGTCCTTGAATGGGCAGCCAGTGAGCATGGAAGCTAACTTCACTATACCACTCATATGTGCAGTAGGCAGCAGACACCGCATAGACTTTCTTGTGGCAAATCGGTCAAAGGAGCGGATCATATTTTCCTCATATGAGCATAGCTATCGAGCACGACACAGGAGAGTGGAAATAGCTATGAAGGATGAACATGGAGTGGGACAGGACAGACTCTGTGTACTTCCACCTTCAGGTTTTGCTAATTTTTCATTCATTACCATTTACCATTCTTTCAAATGAATTGATTTTCAGCTTGGGACCTGCTATCACCACGCTACCATACAAAATCATGATTTTTATGTGCTGAAATAAGCTGAATGCCTCATATCTGATGATAGATATGTCAATTTTCAATTAAGATCCTGTTCCACTTGCTACATTCGTATATAAAAAACTGTTTTCACGCTGCTTCAAGGTGGTGCTTAATGTGGTTAAGCTTCCTACTCTGCCAAGTATGGTAGCAGGTCAACTACCAAAGAATGCAGACCACCCAAGACTTTCACAACGCTACTCCCTGGAAAACTGTGTGCCACATTTTATTACCATAACCTAACACATCAAATTTTGTTGCTCGTTGTGTGCAGGACTTTCTAACTTTGCAAAAAGGGCAAATTAAATTGCTGAATGTAGAGGCGTAAGTGATGATCATAGGCAGAATATTAGCAACTTATTTCCTGAACATCATGTTTAGAAGATCAGACGCTTGCAAAGCAATATGATGATAAATTTAAATTCTACCATTTATAGATCTAAGTGCTCTATAAATGATAGAATCTATTATAGATCTATCATTTACAGATCTGTATTAAAGCTATAAATAGAAATATGTATATTTATTTCTCAGTTTTGTTGTGTCATTCTAGCTATAGCTATTAAAATTTTGGAATAAAGAATCTGTATCACAGAATATTTGATCTTGGACCCTTCGGTTCACCAGTCCTGCGTCGTACTAATTCAGCCACACAAGCATGATAGATATCTTGGTGATATATGTCGCTATATGGGAGCAAATATGCAATGGCTTGCCGTTGATTCGCAGGGTGATCGCAACATCACGAGAAGCTGGTAGCTCTTATTAGTAAGCTTACTCAAATTATCAAATGGCAATGTGCCAGGCTAATACCAGTGGCAGGCAACTCTCATTACCTCTCCTTGTTTATAAACTGATTTTAATACCCAGGCAACGGCGGGTAGCACAGCTAGTATATATAAATCTCAAAGTTTGTGTGGGTGTGATTCGGTTCGTCCAGTTATAGCTATTAAAATCTTAGAGAAGAATCCGTAGCGCAGAAGATTTGATCTCGGAACCTCCCGTTTTCTAGACGATATGCTAAACCGTTGAGCTACGATTAAGTGATTATTGTCGCTGCGTGGGTGAAAATACGCATACCGCGCTGCATTACGTCAGTTCATGCTTGCTCTCACGGTTCTTAGTAGTAAATTACTCAAATTACTAGCTTGCCCAAATGTGCCAGACTAATAGCAAGTGCAAGGCAACTATATTACCTGTCACTGTTTATAAGCTGATTTTTAATACCCATGCAACGCCAAGCATTCCGCTTGTCCTAGATAGACGTAACGAGTGATTTAAGATGTCATTAGCAAAGCATTACCAGTTGACCTGGTAATCTTGTATCTATATATATATAAATCTCAAAGTTTGTCTGTTGTACATCTGGTCAGCTATAGCTCATAAAGTTTTAGCAACTGAAACTCACTTTTGTCTTGGACTCACGACATTCAAATCACAAGTCTATTAACGAGCGCGCATAATTACAAGGCTAAGCCTTCTTATTATCAAATGGCTAAACCGTTCTTATCACCTCCATTGCTCTTATCGTATACTGTACATAGATTCTTTTCGCGATTGCACACGCTAAATGCGCACTTTTTATTATAAATTAATACAGTGTGCTTTCGAGTCATGATGCCCCTGCTATAAGATTTTTTCACCTCACTGTATGGAACACGATGTTTTTTTCGACAATTTTTTCCTCTTGAGTCTGCGACAAAAACAAATTTTTTTCAATTTTTTCGCCATACAATATCAGCAAAAAGTTCTCTTGAAATTAAAACTTGGCAGTCAGTGTACTGATTACGACGAAGTAACTAAAGTGTCGATATGCTATACGCCGAAATCCTTCCCATAACGCCTGAAAGAGATATTCGATGGTCGCTATCTCAATTTAGCATCATTTGTTATAAGTTATAGTAAAAACTAATTCAAAAACAGATAAGTTACAATCTTTTAGCTTATGACAAAGTTGAAGTTTAGTAAAATACATACTAAAACATAGTTTTAAGTATGTGTTTAATAAGCTAAATTTATTTAAGCTAGATTCAACGTTTACGTTATACGTCTCTATCAAAGGTAAGTACTCTCCATGGTAAGTACTGCACGTAGTACATTGTAATGTTACATTTTCTTGCAGATCATAACCACTAAATACACTAGTTACTGTAGGCAACTATAATTACTAAGGTTAACATATTGTTTTGTTACTAATCTATTATATGTACAGTATGTATAAAAATTTTGATGATTTTTACCGCGAGGTTTTTGCATTAGATAATTAATTACTATGGGTTCTATATCACTCTATTTGATATTTTCGTTGTACGATGCCAACACTGAAACGAATTAACATCATAAAATTGTATGCCAAATAATTTTTCAATGCAATCGTAGCGAAACAGACTTTATTTAGTCATTACTTGCTAATTATTTCACATTTACATTTAGACACCTTTACAGTCGTTTTATTTTTTCTCCTAATTTATTTCAACAGAACACTTTTTTCATGATATGAAATTTTTTAGAGTTACAAAAACTGTAAAAGTTTAAAAACTTTTACAGTTATTTTATTTTTTCTCTTAATCTATTTGAACTGCATAAAACACTTTTCTCATGATATGAAGTTTAAAAATTAAAATGGTAACTGTTGTTATATATTAAATAAAAATAAATTTTCTATGCAAAAACTGTTTTTATTACCCGGGCACCGTCGAGCATTCAGCCAGTATTTCTATACAAATAACTTTATTATAGTAAAACCATTAGACTCACTTCAAGGTTTTACTTTACATGTAAAAGGTTTTGTGCGGTAAGGATGTAATAGCAGAGGTTTCACCGTATGACAATAGTCTTATTTGTATTACACGTATACTTACCATAGATTTGGGGCTGTTTTAGATTTTCTTTTTGGTATTGCTATCTGCTGATGATTCAAATACTTTCTCATCTCATATACCCTACAGGATGAAAATATTCGATGGATATAAAAATTCACGATTTCGCGAACAGTCAATTCCGCGAATTATTAAATTCCGCGAAAAAATAGTTCTATTTTTAATCACAAAGGAGAACAACTACTGCCTCAAATTTAAAAACTAGTCGCTAGGCATAAATACTAAATGTAGCCGAGTTTCAAAACATTTTTAAAATAGTCGCCGGGGCTTTGAGTTAACCCCATTGCTAATACATCAAATTTCTTTACCAAATTATTCAAGGTGTCTCAAGATATGCAGAATGGCGTCATCGCAGAATGGCGTCATCGCAGAATAGCCATTAGGCAAATGTACTAAACGTAGCTGAGTTCCAAAACTTTTTTAAAATCATCGCCGGGGCTTCGAGTTAAGCCCATTGCCAATGCATCAAACTTCTTTACAAAATTATTCAAGGGTTTCACAAGTTACTAGGCATGGTATCGTCATTGCAAAAAGCTCTCCTACAGTCATTTTACATTGAAATCAACTCCATCAACCTCTAATACCGACGTTGAGGACGATAATGATTCTGACCTGGACCTTATGGTATGTATTTGATTTGAAGTGCAGTTACGTTTTTCCATAATTAACTGCGTTAGTTAGTTGTTTTGTTTAAAAACTGATCGCGTTCATTAAATACTTCAGCTATTGTTTTTGTACTTCCTTTACACATGTTAATATTTTTCTTTTGTGTTTACTGCAGATTGAGAATGAAACAGCACCTACCGGTATTCTGATTACGAAAACTAAAGACAAGTAGTAATATTCACCGTGGCAGGAATATTG
Organism: Watersipora subatra; assembly: GCF_963576615.1. Lineage (NCBI taxonomy): Eukaryota > Metazoa > Bryozoa > Gymnolaemata > Cheilostomatida > Watersiporidae > Watersipora > Watersipora subatra. The sequence continues at coordinate 54,297,689 of NC_088710.1, read as the reverse complement.
GCAGAGAAGCAACTAATCAACCTAGACCCTTCTTCAACAACAACTTATTGCTATCGCTGTGGCAAACTTGATTATATTATATAGGGTATTTTATTTCATGTATAGATATATTATAATTTATTACAAACTTGAGTGTACAAATGAAATATTTCAAATGCAAATAAAATTTTACAAACGATGAGTGGAGTAAATAAAAACGGTTTCGCCCATATGGTGGTTGTCTGACAATAAAATTAAACTGATACTCTTGGTAAGCAAATACTAGCGTATAATAGTGCAATCTGACTAGTTATTTTGGTAATAGCAGCTCTATACTGCTGTCACTGTCTTGGTAGATGTTAAAGACGATTCTCTCGCTACTACATGGCTGGTAAGGGAATTATCATCAGAACTCTCCCCGTGGCATACTATTGGAAAGTTCTGCCGGTTGACAAAAAATTTGTGCTCGCAAAGGCGCTTTTGTTCCTTTTTTAAAACAGATATCTTCTCCTCGTTAGCAGCTGTGGTCACTTCTATCTCAATTTCAAGACCTCCCTGAATGATTGGTGATCTTTTAGAAATGACATCTACCACCCTTGCAGCCGTTGTGCCTTCGTTTATGATGAAAAATCTCTCACACTAAAACAAATAACGAAGCGGTAGGGATGGAAAAATAAATATTGCGTTTTACCGAAGAACCAAAATAAAATTCAACTAATTTAGTAAATGGTTTTGAAAAAACTCATTACTTACCACAAGTTCTTGGTTCATCAAAGGCCTCCAAATCGATGAATATTCGTGGAAACCTCTGAACGCAGCAAAAAATTTATAGCTTAGCATGATCGGCTAGTAGTTGTAAGCTAAATAGAAACCGAAACACGCGGTTTGCGCATGCGTAGGGTTAACTCTATTGTTAGCCGCAATAGAGTTAACTCTTCATAGAGAATAACAATGTTCAGCCGTGAATAAATTAATCCGCGAATAGCATGAAAAAGGCAATTTTCGCGAAATTTAACTCCACGAATAAATTCATCCTATAGAGTATATACTAGTCGAAGGCTCAGAGTTGCACAGGTAATAGAATAAAATTACCCAATGAATATAAGTAACTTATCTGGAAAGCTAGATCTTTACTAAAATCTACTAAAACAATACCTTCGTTTTGGTCCAGCTTAACAAACGTTACCCTAACAGTCGATAGTGCTAGTTATTAACCCCAAGCAAGCACTTCAAGTATCTTACCCAATGTAATGACTATTTGTCCAATCAATCCATTCTGTATTCTGTGTAGCTTAATGGTCTTGTTCGCCGCCTCTAGATCTGGAGGTCCCGAGATGAAATTCAGTGCCTTGTGGAGTTTTCATTGCTATAACTGGACACAGGGTTTAACAAAAATACAAATACTGATATTTATATATATAAATCTCAGTATTAATTATAGTAATGTATATATATATACATATGTATATATATATACATATGTATATATATATATATATATAGGCGAGTAACTTACGTGGTATGCTAGCTGTAAAGGTACGCTTACTTTTACTAAAACAATTACCGTGTTTGAAGACAGCTTAATAATTGTTTAGTCACACGTAATGATCAACAGTGCTAGTTAATAACCCCAAACACTTCAAGCGTGAGTATTTTAACTGATGTAAGGAATATTTTGACTGATATTATTCACTATGCTCAGTTGGACACTTAGTCTATTGGCTAGGCTAGCCGCCTTCACATCTGTAGGTTTTGTGATCAATTCCAGTGCAATACAGATTTTTCATTGCAAGATTTTAATTGCTGTAACTGGACACAGGGTTGGGAAACAAAAAGACCAACAAAAAGACAAACACTGAGATTTATATAGATATAACATATGGATTTTACTATAATAGATTCGCATTACGATTAGTTTTTTGCTTGTGCAGAGGTTAGTTAGGTGCTAGATAGAGACTAAATTTGTTTAGGTACTTTGATAAGTGATATACATCAGTGATAAAAAACACTATGACAATGCCTAAATGTTTGAATGCACTCAATGATGCCTATTTTTACTAGCTACTCATAACTTATGAGTTAAAAGATCATCAGATTCTTTAAAAACCCAAATTAAGTTGTTTAATTATTTAACTCAACTAAGCATCAAAGTGAAGTTGCATGTCATGCTTAATGCATGATCAAAACTCACAACTGATGCACTGTTACAACTGATGCACTGATACAACTGATGCACTGATACAACTGATGTACTGATACAACTGATGTACTGTTACAACTGATGTACTGTTACAACTGATGCACTGTTACAACTGATGCACTGTTACAACTGATGTACTGTTACAACTGATGCACTGATACAACTGATGTACTGTTACAATGCCTTCTTCATTCAGATGAGCGTTTCAAGTTTTTCTATCTATTCTCTACTTTTGTAATGAAACGAGCTTTTTATCTAGCAATCATTATTCTGCTTATGAAAAGTTGACATTAAAAAGTAGTTTATCTTAAGTATTAACAGGTTGGAACGTTAAGATGTTTGAAAAACACTCACCAATCTTAGATCACCTGTTTACAGCAGTGGATAGATCGATCATTTAATCAGCACATCACAGCCGTTCTATGTGATGTGCTGTTTTTTTAACCATTTGCAAGATGTAATTATCATGTGCCTTTTATTTCATACTATGCATTTACCTTTCTAATGCTTTATAGCTTATCCATGGAGCATATCAGGCAACTGCTTTGCAGCGATATAATGAAGATCATGTGTGTCTTACTTCGTAGGAAAGATGCCAAGTAAACACTGTTGTATGTTGTCAGGTTCCTGCTGGGTTACCGCTGATTTGGAAGCCAGAGATACTTTAGGATGCTGCATATCAATCATGTTCATGCTAAAACGGGCTGACGGTTGTCCATTGAAGATTGCTCGCGACATTCTCTACGACTGCATTGGAGAGGACAGGCAAACTCGTGCCATGTTTGAACACTTGGCTCCAGATTTGGACCAGGTTGTTCCTGATGATGCTGATGATGAAAAATTTGATGATTTGGAAATTGTGCCATTTCCAGGTTATAGGTAATCTTGCTAAACTTTACCTTTTATTTTGTGTATGATGTTGCATTGTTGTCTGTGCATTGTTTTTCTCTTTTCATATATCTATGACAGTGAGTTCAGTAGACGTGTGTGATCAGCTTTGTAGAATATAGTTTTTCATTAATATCAGCGCTCATTTGGTAAATGTATAGTTTTTGGTAAGACTGGCCATCTCCAGACAAATTAGTCCATAATCACATTTTTCCTTGACAGACAATACTTTTAACCTATCAAAAATTGATTATGTGTTCAATAATTGATAGACTCCAATATTGCGGAATATGTTGTCATGGTTTCTGCACTAATCATTATGGATTGATAACAATAAAAATACGATGATCAAAAACATGAAAGTTTTGCAAAATATTTTTCACAATTCAAAACTATGTTTAGTGAATCAGAAAAGTTACAGTAGAAAAAGCTCTATTAGGCTTCAGCGGCTTGTCCAGGTTTGGCAAAACCCTTTTTTTCTTAATATCTAGAATAATTGAATTATTCATCTGTCTTCCACCATTAGAATAACTGTTAGAAGTTCATGATTTAATGGATGCTTTCCCTCTCAGTAACCTTTTTACCCATCCTAAATGGTAGTGAAATGCTACGGTGCTTAAAACAAGACTAAAGGAGAAAGGGGGGCTAGCTAGTAGCGCCCCACCTACAAGCTTATGGTCTTTTCTAACATTTTACTAAAAGAGTTTGAAATCTGATTATCTAATTTGATCCAACCTTTTTGTTGTCTATGCTGTTGTAGTATGCTGGGTGCTCTTTTATGTTAGATATACCTACTTTCTTGATTCAAACTTCCTAAGATGCAGTAGATGATACACTGACAAATTGGAGCTGGTTTGAAAACGGAGAAACTCATACAAATAAAAAAGTAGAGGTGTTTTAAATGAGATGACCATTTAAATTTAAGGAAATAAAAATTTAAGAAAATTATTTAGTATTGCTATAATTACACACGATTTATAATGCTACTGCCATGTCCGTACAATGCCACTTGAAAAAAATATTGAATTTTTTTGTGTCAAGAGATTTTTAGATTTGGAAGCTATATAAAAATTACTTTTGATGATACAGACAGATGTTATACTTGCTATATATAAAAGTTTAAACTGAACTGAGTTATTGGTGACAAATTGCAATATAACAGATTGCTAATTCGTGTCATTGAAAAAATTGGAATACAAACTCCCTAGTTATGCTCCATCAAGTTTTTTATATTGTCTTAGTTCAGAATGTGCCTTGGAGCATACGCTTCCTCTAGAAGAGTACAACATGGAGGAGGAAATTATTACACTAGTTTATTCTCTGAACACTCCCGGTGGACTGGACAACCTCAGGTACAAGCATAGTCTTGGGCATTTCTGGCTTACAACGAGTGATCCAAGTTATGATATTTTCTGGCTCAGCTGGCAGTGTTCAAAAGTTTGAAACTCCTTTGTCAGCCAAAAACATATTAAGAATTGATTTCTAACAACGTTAAACGGTGCACATATGAAATTAGAGTGATTAGAGAAAAGGGAGCCAACTTTTGAAGAATGGTGCAGTTAATATTACAAATTTAGGTTGTCACAAGGAAATAGCAATAATGTTCGCCAAGAAATGTTGATGCAGGAAGCCTGTATACTCATTTAAATTGACTCAAACTTCCATTGCAGAACTTCTTAAAATGCACAAAATATTTTTGGACATATGCAATTTGAAACATTTAAAAAACTTACTTATAAAACTTCAATTTGAAAATTCAAATTAAATGCTATTTCATATATACTGAAAAATTCAACAGGGTATATAATAAATATAATAGACGTGACCACTTTCTTTAAGCACTGCGTATACCATGAAAGTTCTCTAACAAATAAAGAAAAAAACAAATTAGAAATAACAAAGGAATTTATTGTAACAAAATTACAAATTACAAAAATAATTAAGAGAGGAAGACTAAAGAGATGAATCTCATAAAGCATGAAATTATTTATTTTTGCTGTAAAATGAGCATTCTTCTTCAAAATACTACAGTAGCACACGCTGACTGTACTTAAAGGTGATCTGGTGCTAATACATAATCACCAGTTTCATGACAAACAGGCTGCTTGTTAACACGGGCGAACAAGACACCGCCGACTTTATACTCTTTCCAAACCAACATGTCACAGCATTACGATTGATCTGGTCACTCGTTTGTATACTTGAATTGTCCTACAGGAATCTCTGCAGACATTCCTTTGAAATAAAAAAGCACAAAATTGCTACAAACGTTAGTTGGAGATTGTATGCTTTATAAAATACTGAGTTTGTTTACTAAATAGTTGTTTATAATAAATACAAAATAAAAAGCAACCATATTTCATCTTTAATTCCATACCAAACAAGCCTAATAAACTGCAGGTTTGAGGATCTTCCATAAATGCTTACTTACTGGCAAAACATGGAACAGTAAACAGAAATTGAGATAAATTTATTATTTCTAATTTATCTCAATTTCTGTTTATTACAAAAGCATATTGAAAATATTTTATTAATTTAATTGATTGGGCATTGATTTGTTTAAAAGTATTGTTTAACTTGTGTGATACTGCTTTTAGGGACACGCTCAAGATCCGATACTCAAGTTTTCAGAACTATGCAGATTTTTTCAATAACCTTCTTTACTTAGAAGAGATCCAACATTGGAGAGACATTCGACACTACACCATCACCAGCTGTTCAGTTATTAAAGATCGCAAACCCGATAGCCATGGAAACACAAGATTCCGTCTTAGAGCAAGTCGTTTCTTGAACTTATTTTAGCTAGTCTAATGTGAGATTTTAGGCTGCTTACTCAATCAGTGTTATGGACATGTGCTATGGCCTAAACGGATAGAAACGTACAGTAAATTTCCCATTTTGCAATTGTTACCATGAGCTTAACCAACTCCTTGTCAGAATTTTTTCATATGTTAATGACAAGGAAGATGTAACAGTGTGTCTGACCTTTGCAGGTGCCTGGGTTGGGAGAGAAGAGACCATCGGTGTTGCGAGGAGACAGGCTGTATGTGATTCCTTTCCCTACAAACGGGTACAAGTATGAAGGACTGGTTGATGACACTTCTCAGAATGATGCTTACCTAGTGTTCAGCCCCAGGTACAAATAACAGTATTTTCCATAGTCCTCAAAAGTTGTTGATGAAATGACCTTCCATTAGGTGTCAAAGAGACTTTGAGCAAGCAGGTAGTGATACCCTCACAACACCGATACAAAAATGTTGTGTTCAAAATGAATTTCTGATAGTATAAGAGTGCATCTCGTGGAAAAATATATTATAGTAAAGCCACCACCGCGCCACCTGTTCTGATTCCTCCTAAGGGTTATGTTAGCGCATTTCATTCTTCTGTCATCTCAATTAATGGTGTGTCAATGTGAGAAAAAATCTGCTCAAATGGCCATACCTTAAAGCTGATGCTTTGAAAACATCAATATAATAGCTCTGCTTCCAGAACCCAAGTTTAGTGCCTTTTTCAATACTTGCTCTGGTGACATTAGCAGAGTTGCCTTGCTATTTTATATTGACATTTGTACTTCTATAATTAAGTCCTACAAAAGATTCCTTGACAAAAGAAAATAGTAACCTTCACAGATTTCAACTTCTCTATATAACCTGAAGTTACCTGAGCTCGAGGTAGTTTGCATCTATCATTGTATATCAATCAGTGGTGTTTATCTATTGCTCATTGAACACTTTGAAGCCTGATCTTGTATATACAAGTGGCTCCTCTCATCCTAGACAGTATTAACAACTTCCCATCAACTGTAAAAGCCCTTGAAATAGCACCATTTTTTTTAACTGAGTACATATCATATTGAAACTCCAAGCTGGCAGAACTCAATAAAAAAACAGAAATCAATTGGAGTAAATGGTTTTGCCTTCACTCTTAGAAACTTTCTATCAGCTGTGAAAGTATATGGAAGGACACAAATCTTTTTGAATTATCTTTTTTTCATATCATCATTTTGGTGCTTAAAGTTTGTAGAAAACAACGGAAAAAATTAATCAAACTGATTGAGTAGTTCTTATTTCCCACTCTTTCAAAGAAGGGATGTTTTAGAGATAACAGAAGAAATAATGCTTGCAGTACACCGAGTCTGATAGGGTGTGTATATTCGTTAAAAATAGAAAAACACATAGTTTTATTGTAAAACTGTTGCTAGGAGAAGCTTCCTAGCAACAGTTTATTTTTGATCATTCAATCAGTGAGTCATTAAAAACTAATGCTCTGTCAGCAGCCATTTATTTGTTAGTCGGTTAGAAGTACCCTCTCTAGTTCAGCAATATCTCAAGAATTAAAAGTCTAATCGACTTCAAACTTCGGAATTAGACTGGAAATGTAATACACACAAAGCGACCAAAATTTTGTAATCTTATGTAAACCGAAAGTGCAGGTAAGCAAAGTGAAACTACGCAGCCAAATTTACTCGGGCGTAGAGTCAGGTGGGAAAACATCTCCCTGAATTATTTCTAGCCTAGGTGTCAAAGTGTTATGAAAAAAGGAAGCTACTTTTTTTGGTAAATTTTAGGTTGGATCTTGTTACCAAATTGACATACTTGAAATATTATTAGATTATTTGAGTTATTAGTAGGCCTATTAGTGTAAGTGGTGTTGTATAGGTTATACATCTTCATTGCAAAATATGTAAACAGGGTGCCTATTTTAAAATAATAAATTGATAATGTCATCAGTTATACTTTATAAGGCTAACACAATTGTTCATAGTCGAGTTTTCAAAACAGATGATTTTAGTGCAAAAGTACGGTAGACGCTCATATAACATAAACCTCCTATAACATCAATTACAGAATTTCCGTTAACATAAAGAAATTATGTAAAGGTTTTGCTTCATATTCCATATATAGTAAAGGGTCAAGTCAGTGCAAGTTCTTTAATTCTATTTGCATAACGAGAATCTCATAATTAGCCTTAAAATAGCCTCTCTTGTCGCACTGGAGAGAGAGAAAAAGCGATATATAGAAGTATCTCTATTATATATACACCCTGGTAGTCTAGTGTGCCATGACAGATCGTCAGGCGTGCCGGTAATGCGCAGATAAGTATGTGCACAAATATTCAAAAATGTTTAAAGGCGGTTGATTGGTACAGGTGTTAGAGTGTCGGTCTACCAAACTCGATGTCACGAGTTGGAGTCTCGTTGAAAGTCTCATTCTAACCTTTAACCCTGACTTCAGACAGACAAACACCACTCTTATTATAGTAAAGATTCATTTTTGCTTCCCTTTACCTAATTTAGACATTAAGAATATTTTAATTTTTTCTTCACATTATAAACCTTCCTGTATAAAAAAAGGGAAAAAAAGATTTAAATTGACATTGAAAGTGTGTGCTCTCTTTAACAATGTAAACTTACCATAATCTTGAACCCTAATCCAAGTGAAAGCGATGAGAAAAAAAAAGTAGATACAAACTAATAATACCACAATTACTGTACAGACATTAAATAAAAAGTTAAGTTGTTTTTCTTTTTTGAAGGGCCAAAGGATTGAGTTCGGGGAAATCATGGAGCGGATTAAGCTATTTACATGTATTTTGCGCTTCGTATAACGTAAATCCCTAAAAAGTAAACGTTCTCGGAATGGTTTATTTACATTGTAGGAGCATCTACTGTACTAACATTAATGCACCCGATACATGCTGAGAATTAACTATCACTATTGAGTGTCCAATGCAGGTTTGAAGAAGATGTTGATGTGGATCAGCTCCACAATTTGCGCTTCAGGATAGAGTTCACCATTGACCGTATGTCTCTTCGACTCATGCATAGAGCTGTAGAGATCATGGCAAATTCAGAGTACTTTGAAGATGTCTTGTTCCCAACCACACTTCGTTTGAAGCCTTTTAAGGACCCTGAAACATTACAATTGGAGTAAGTATTGGTTGAGTTCATTTCATGCCCTTTCTTGTCATTGAGTCAAAACACCATGTTCTGGGTAGCGCTTGGAATTGTAGACCTTCAAACACTAGTAATCAGTCAGGGTACACTACAGCATGCTAGATTCTTTATAGGTATCTGTAGAGTTCTCCATGATGCGATAATCAGTTTCTGCCATGCATCCTAAAGACGTGCTTATACTTACAATATGCAGAGTTTGTTTGTTCTAAAAACGTCTTCTCATGACGAATTGTTTGATTTACAGCACTGCTCATGGCAAACAGTTGGTGTGCTACTAACAGTAAATAGGACTGGTACCTGTTTGATTTCACATTGTTAACACATTAATGTATGTATAAATTTTTATTGGCACTCGTAATCATCAGCGAAATGATGTTTTTCGTTACACGGCAAATCAAAAGTTGGAAGACAAAAATCAGGAATTATTGAGTGAGTTGAACGGAAGTGTTATAAAAGTTGACAATCTAATAGTGTTGTTGAGGAGTCGGGATAGTTAATTGTAGGCTGCATTAGCTGAAAGTTCATAAACTAAAACTCACGATGGTGGATGTAGTATGTGGGATAGAAAACGATGTCTTGTCGTGTGTGGAAAAATAAATATGAATAATCGGGGCATAGTTTACGAAGAATTTTAAAACCTGTAACACAAATGCAGAAACAATTGAGTTTATGATAAGGCAATACATATATGTTAAATACTTTGTGATATGATTGGTAAATGTCTGGTAAGCTGGAATACATGGTCGGTAGTACGGAAGTCTCAGTATAGATTTCTGTAAAAGGAATATATTTTTTAATGTTAACAAAACTATTTTAGCTATAAACTCCTGCAGTAAATAAATAATGTTTGTGGGAAACATTTAATTAGCTAAATACATTAGTTGTCATATCTATTTTCATTACTAACAAATGTTGCTGTGTAGGCTTCAGACGAGGAGTTGCTTATTACTTGTTTATATTCAAAGGAGGTTTCTAAGCAATTATTGGACAGTCTCAGTAGAATAGTGAGTAAATTGTTAGTATTCCAGTCCACTTTCTGTAAGTAACACTAGTAACTAAGCACCACAGTTATATGAAAATATGTGAAAGCAAGCAATATAAAGCTTGATTTCATTTATCATCACACTTCCGATATCCTCTGCTATCTCTTCAGGAGAGAAAGCTTGTTTTTTGGCGCATCACCAAAAATTGGTATATCTTCAAAAAGGCTACTATGAATGTAAAACTTATAGTAGTTCGATTTGTAAGGTTTCCTGTCATTTCTATGCATAATTGTAAGCATTACTCGGAGCTGATTGTCTGATCTAGTTTCTGTGAGCCAAAGGTGGAAAACAACGAGGAGCAGCTCAAAGCAATCAAGCACATTGTATGTGGAACCTCGAGACCAGCACCGTACCTTATTTATGGACCTCCCGGTACAGGCAAGACCTTCACACTTGTTGAGACTATCAAGCAGGTCAGCAAAGGAATCATGAAATACCATTAGTTACAAATACCATTATAGTTACAGATACCATTAGTTACAGATATCATTAGTTACAGATATCATTAGTTACAGATGTCATTAGTTACAGATATCATTAGTGACAGATGTCATTAGTTACAGATGTCATTAGTTACAGATATCATTAGTTGCAGATATCATTAGTTACAGATGTCATTAGTTACAGATGTCATTAGTTACAGATGTCATTAGTTACAGATATCATTAGTTACAGATGTCATTAGTTACAGATGTCATTAGTTACAGATATCATTAGTTACAGATATCATTAGTTACAAATATCATTGATTACAAAATACCATTGGTTACCAATATCATTGGCTGCAAATATCATTGATTACAAATATCATTGGCTGCAAATATCATTGAATACAAATTACCAATTACCATTGATTACAAATATTATTGGTGACAAATATCATTGATTACAAATATCATTGGTTACAAAAATCATTGGTCAAAAATATCATTGATTACAAATATTATTGGTTACAAATATTATTGGGTACAAATATTATTGGTTACAAATATTATTGGGTACAAATACTATTTAGTACAAGCACCATTTGGTACAAACATCATTGGCTAGAAACACCTGGTTAAAAACACATAATTGACAGAAACAAGTGAGCTTATGATAAGGCAATACATATATGTCTGGTAAGCTGGAGTACATGATCGGTAGTACGGAAGTCTCAGTATAGATTTCTGTAAAAAGAATATACTTTTTAATATTAACAAAACTATTTTAGCTATAGACACCTGCAGTAAATAAATAATGTTTGTGGGGAAACATTTAATTAGAGACAGGGCAAAGCTGTCATCAAGTCGCAGTGAATACTGCCAAAACTCAAAAATAAATCTTCCGATTTTTTTTTCAATACTCAAGTCTCTTACAGTGTGCGGTTTCTTTTTGTTATAACATTTATCTATAATTGATGAAATTTGAAAAGATTAGGAATAAAGGCTAGAGCGCACAGGAGGCAAAATGGAAGGTATTGGCAGATTTCTAAAATTAGTGAGCATAATGTTGAATAAAAATATATGGAGAATACTTGTGCCCTCAATATTCTTGCATCAATATTTTTTGTTGAAAAACTTACAATAAAAATATGAATATATGCTTTATATATAGTTTTATAAGTTTTTTAAAACATTAGTAAAGAATTACTCGATTTCTATTTTAAGTTTGCTATATTTTTCGGCTTCAAATTTGGTTTCAATTCTTAAGCAGGGACAATTGTTGAGCTATTCACAAATATCAAGCAAAGCTGCATACGTACATGTAATTTATTCTCATGAAATTTGCACAAAATATACAGTACATCTAGTGTGCTTCGCTCTTAACTCCACATATCAGTGAGGCATTTACAGCTTTGCCAAGGAGTACATTTGCATCCTCCTGAGGCATCTATTGTTATGCAGCAAAAGTTATGAAATATTATGTATTTGTGATGTATTTGTAGAAATTCAGGTATATCTGAGGTGAAACCACAAGGAGTCAATCAAAATCTGTTGAATCTATTATTGAAAATGTGTGTTTGTTAACAGGTATAGTTGTTGCCATTTTCTTATACAAACTTATTTTAGTGGAGTGATGCGGTGTGGTACAAAAATATATTTGTTTAAGGTGTGCAAGAACTTTCCTAAGTCCAAGATCCTTGTATGTGCTCCCCAAAATGATGCTGCTGATCTCATAGCTGAAAGGCTTTTGGACCACGTTAATCCTGGCAGCATCATCCGTTTTAATGCTGTGTCAAGGTCAAGTGAGAGTATGTGTGAAGCGGTGAGTTAATGAATTTGGTATGATACCATATCATCAGATATTAACAGGTTTTCTGTGTAACCAAACTGTCTGCATCTTTGTGTCCGTCTTAACACTTTTTCTCAACTAGCCTCTTTGCTTTTCACGCTTTTTAGTATTCTTAATCAAGTTTTGCAATAATACTTTAATATTGGTATTATTATTACTATGCTTCATTACACCATTAAATAAAGCACATCAAATGTTTAGCATCAAGTACTACATATATAAATAATGCACCAACATATTACCATTACAAAAAAATTATCTTTATTCAATAAAAACAAGTTTGATTTTGTTGTGCGCAATGCTGGATTCTGTATTAAATTGTAATTTCACGAGTGCAATCAAACCTCAACAATGTGAGGCTAATTCGTCTCAGGATCGTTCGACGGCCGACAATTTGTGACAACTCCTAAATAAATACTACAGTTATTTACACATGGCATTAAAGCAAGTACATTTTATAAAATTATATAACAAATATAAAAAGCTACTTTTTATGTCAAAAACAAAGTTAATAGAGTAGTAATCAACTAAAAGAGATTTCTGTTATTACTGTGCCATCTGGTGAGCAGTTGTCCCAGGGCTGATACTCCCCCCTAAAAGGCCCATTAGGTTCGGCCCAAAATCACGTTTTAGGGGGGTTTTCAGACCATGGGGCACTGTCAGTGAATTTGCTACTTTAGGGGGTGTTTCCACAAGCAAGCCAGTACAAGGGCCCATGCTCATTAAAGTTTTATTCAGCCAAAGTATTACCAAGAAATTGCACCGAAATTCCCGTCTTCATTTTAAAGCAGATTGCTGCTGCTTGCTTGCTAACAGGAAAGGAAGGGAAAAGAGACAGTCGACACTGCATCATCTTAGCAACCCTTTAGCAATATATTCAGAATGAGAGAGAGAAATCTTTATTTTATATATAGAATTAAGAAAACAACAACGCCTTCAGAATGAATGATATTTATTTCATTGATATTCATTATGTTTTTCTTTGTAAATGAAAATGAAGACCTGATGGTTGTTTGGAATCAGTTTTATTAACCCTTTTGCAGGCATAGCGACATTTTGTCGTTTTGCGATACTGATGTTAGTGGGCAGAGCAACTATTATGTCGCCACACGAACGGTTTATATAAAATGATTTATGGTTAGCTAATTGCCTTTCTTGTTTAATTTTTTGCTAATAGTAAGCTACAATATGTTTGTCTCTGTTAGCAACAAAAAAATAAGCCGCCTGCAGAAGAAATAACGATCGTTTTTGCAGTAGCCTACTAAACAAACAAAAAATCCGAAATTAAAACGTATTTAAATAAAATTGAAAATTTTGTTTGTAGCTTTATTTTTTTTATTAATGCAATGAATCATATTGGATGTTTAGCGGGGCGTGGAACCTGGGCGCCCTCTAAGGAACTCCAGTGTTTAGGTGTATTTAAAATTGATCAACCAGGCGATTGGGGGTACAATATCCAAATTCAAATTGACCAACCAGGTGATTGGGGGTACAATATCCAAATTCAAATTGACCAACCAGGTGATTGGGGGTACAATATCCAAGTCTGGGCCTATCCAGGTGGGTGTTTTTTTCAGAGTATCAGCCCTGGGGCAGTTGTAAGCTTGGTAATGAGTATGCTTTGAGGTGAAAGTAGTTTTAGAGATACGCCGAGTAACTTACGTAGACACAACAAAGTTTAAACTAAAGTACTTGATATATTTTCATGTTTTTACCAGCCTCTTCCCTTTCACTTGTGAAACTAGAATACTTCAAGACACTTTGAAGGTCGTTTGTCGGAGTGCAGTTAAATTTTTGGAGGAATTTTATGTCTATGTTGTAAAATTGGTATGTTAAAGGTTGACTTGCAATAAAATTCACATTACAGTTGTTTGGTATCAAAAGATTCACCATGTCTTACTCTGTTGTGTAGTAGGTGCCAAATATGTGGAAATGAGATTACAAGCTCTTAAAAGCTCAAAAACGAAAAGCCGCCGTAGACTGAAATCTGTTTATTTCCCTAACGTAGTCATGACAGTTTGGTTATTGTCTTGTCACGTGATGTTCTTACAAAAATTGAAAGGCCAATAAAAAGCTCAATATAAAACGTATCGTAGCACTAGTTTATGACAAACACTTCGGGTTTTACCGAAGACCCCGTATCAAATTAAGATGCGCGCTACTTTACAGTTTTGTTTCGGCTTGATCTAATCGTCAAGTCATAATCTGATCATGTGACCCAATACTTCGCAAATAATTTTTGCAGCACTTTTCGATTATCACAGGTGACCAACAGGCTCGTCATGATTATCAGACAATGATATGTAGGCCTACTCCATCGAGCTAAGATTAAAAAGTTTAACGAATTTTTACGGTAAGTTATAAGATATCAGTGCTAAAAGTGACAGCATTACAATAACGATAAAATAGACGCGTAAAAACAATAGACATGGTTTTATTGAATGCGTGAAGTATATTTGTGAAAATATTTCGACGAATAAGGTTGCATGAAGGTGTAAACAGAAACCATCCTGTAACAACTACGTCCCATTTGAGCCGTTTTGGAAAGGGATTCCAAACTACGGCGGTCTCGTGTCGCTGCGATTAACTGTTTGTTTTTGAGCTTTTAAGAGCTTGTACGTACATTCCCATATATTTTGCACCTACAACACAACAGAGTAAAACATGGTGAATCTTTTCATATCAAATAACTGTGATGTAAATTTTGTTGCAAGTCAACCTTTAAGGAAATCATACGAAGAGGTTTGATTGTATTTAGAAAATCAAATCATTCAAAATTTAAAGGACTGCTTTTCTATTATATGATTTTACTGCATTGGCTAGTGAGAGGTGCCCGCATCAGCGCTGGGAATTGCAGTCTAAGTAATAGCATACAGTAGATCATAGTAAATAGTGAGAATGATAAATAGAAAACGTTTTTAATCTCATTGCTTATTATTATATTGTTTCTAATTTATTATGAAAGCATATATATTCATCGGAAACTGGTTTTACTCAATATAGTCTAAAAAAATGAATGTAGGCTTCAAGCCATTCACTGAGATTCACATCATGGTATGTCACATTTTGGCTAATCTTTAAGCAAATGTATTTGGATCTTAAGATCCAACTTTTCTAGTAAATGCAACATTATTTACCTTAGACACACGTTAAACATTTATAGGTATTGCTAGTACACCGCATGAAATCGAATTATGCTGTTGGTTTCTTTACATGAGTAGCTGTACAAATGAACCTTTAATATAAATTTTAATTTTATTCAAAACAACCTCAATCACTTTGCAAATTTAGTTTTTTGTTCTTGTAAATTTTCTGAGTCAATTTACTCTCTAATAACTACAATGCAGTTAGGTTATAAAAACTTGCTGTAAACAAATATTGTTATCCGTATAAGCGAGTGACTATTTTAAACTGCTGGTAGGTACGGCAGGTAGCAAATTACAATGTGGAGAGAAACCGTGTCTTCTATCCTGCGAAGGATGATCTTAAAAGGAAGCAGATCATTGTGTCCACTCTCGTCACTAGCGGTCGGTGAGTTTAAAACGTGTTCAAAGAATAAGTTTATGTGAACATAAATAAAGTGTGACAACTGCAATGTCTAAACATCTGAACAACTATGAACAAAAAAATTCATTTTAATCTTGAAGATTTAAGTCTTCATAGAAGCAAAGGTTATCACACTTTT
Organism: Watersipora subatra; assembly: GCF_963576615.1. NCBI lineage: Eukaryota > Metazoa > Bryozoa > Gymnolaemata > Cheilostomatida > Watersiporidae > Watersipora > Watersipora subatra. The sequence goes on along the minus strand of NC_088710.1, from coordinate 54,281,664 downwards.
TGTATTAGAGTTTTCTTTGGTAGAAATCTGTCTAAAATGGCTAAGAGTGAGTGAAAAACAACAACTTCAGTCGTCGATACAATTTTTGGTGCTGCATTATGGAGCCTAATCTTTTTAGAATGTGTGTTGTTAAGGAATTTGAGTCTTATTTCTGCTGATGTTCATTGTTCCAATTCTTGTTATATCATCATTGTAATATTTCCACAATTAAACATGAAAACAAATAAGATGAAATTTTCCATCTTTTCTGGACTAAGAATATTCATATATAACCAGGCCCGTATTCCCTGGGGCGGCTGGCCGGCTTACTAGTCGCCTAACTTCCTAACATTAGCCACCCCAACTTGCAACCAGGGAATACAGGCCTGTATATAACCAATTTTTTCCATGTGTATGCATCTTTAATATGAGTCAGATGTTATTTTAATTGTTGATCCTAGATGAACAAGTGCATAATTAGCAGCGATTGAACATTCAATCATGCAAAAGTAGGCAAATCTACAAATTTTGTTGTGGTATAAAAAAATATAAAACATGCTTGCTTAAAAAATCCTCACATTGAAAATCCTCCTGAAGTAAAACAATCTGTTACCATCATGTTGTTACGCTGTTTTTTATGTAGAGAGGACAAGTTTCAGGTCATTTGAAGCATCAGTTTTTTTGTAACTGGATATACCTGCAAATCTGGCCTTGGTTAGAAAAAAGGCTATGATTTTACCAGTCATTTGATGACGTGTAAAAAGAGTTATGAGTTGATCTTTAGGACAGCTGACCAAGGAACTAAGGGCATTTGAAACTTACAGTGGAACCCCTCCATACGACATTAATTGGTTCCAATGTTGGCATCGTAAGGCAAAAATGTCGTATAGAGAGGTATAGAAACCCATAGTAATTATCTAATGCAAACACCCCCTGGTGAAAAAACATGAAAATTTTATGCAAGTACTGTACATATTAAAAGTTAGTAATAAAACAGTATATTAAAATTGGTAACTATAGTTACCTGCAGTAACTTTAGTGTATTTAGTGGTTATGATCTGCTTATGATTATGATTATGGTGAAGATTACTTAACCATAATTAAGGTTACTTCTTCCTTTAACGCTGTTATCCATCTTAGGACCCATGACTAACGAATTAAAATTATATATATATATAGTTATATACGTATAACGAATTAAAGTTTATAGTAAATATTATATTAAAGCTGAAATGCAGAATATATTTTTGCCTTCCGCTTACTTTTCACTAATTTTCATTTCACTCACGCGATATCAAGCATTTACAGAACATGTAGACTGCTCAACTGAGAGAAAGTGAGCATCGTATCTTTTTCAGGCGTTGTGGGAAGTATTTTAACAAATAGCATATCGGCATCTTCATTATTCCGACGTATTCATCATACCAACCGCCAAATTTAAATTTTGAAAGACATTTTTGTTATGTATAATGGCGAAAAAAATGCCATAACAAAGGGATGAAACAACAGTGTTTCACATCGTAAGGCGAAAAAACCGTGAAATGTGGGCACCTTAACCCAGGGGTGCACTGTATCTCTAAAATATTCTGCACATACTACTAGCGAAAGTTCTACGCTGGAAATAGATTGTGACTGGTTGCAGCAATTAGAAACTTTGACTAGTATTTTGTAAACAATAAAGAGGCAGTTCTTTTCATACATCATCAAATAACTGTTTAAACCGTCATCATTATCGAAACTGACGCTTCGAATGACCTCACATACGGTAATTCTAAATAAAAGACACAACAATGGTGTCGGCAGATTGTTTCACCTGAATCTGACCCAACAGGATCTTTAAAGTGTCTGCCCATTTAGCCGTCAAAGAATGTAATGTGCCTATAATTTCACTGCTTTATCCAATAACATACATATTACTGATTTAATATGTATCTATGGTGAGTCAATATAATTTGTCTTCATGGACATGAATTGAACTAATCAAAAAGATTTTGGTTATCCCAAAAAATTAGTTTCAACGACTGCTACACAACTTTTCTTTTTGCTAGTAATAAAAGTTGCATCGTAATGTAGACCACGTACTACCTATCAGCTTCTTGAGTTCTATGTCTAGACTGGTATCTGCTGAGATGACTGACCACTTCACTCATATATTCATTGACGAGGCAGGCCACGCCTCTGAACCTGAAACAGTCATTCCCATTGGTCTGCTTAGTCAAGGTGGACAGCTTGTGTTGGCCGGTGATCCAAAGCAACTTGGAGCTATAATTCGGTCAGATCTGGCAGCAGCGCATGGTTTAGGTAAGTAGCTGTCTATTGCCTACGTGCATTACTCTATACAATCACAATGTGATGCCATTTTCTGTGTATAGCATTCTAGCTTTCTGTATGTCAACCTCTTTTTTGTATCCATCGTTTTTTGACGTCATCAAGTCGTTTGCACATGCGCTCGTTTATGAAAAAGCCGCCATATTTGTAGAAAACGATCGTTTTTCTTTTATTTAATAGTACCTTTTGGTGTTGTTTTGATACTATAATAAAAAAATTGCAAACGAAAGCTTTGTTTTCAAAAGTTCATTGCAAAAGTTTTGTTTTTTAAGGATAAAACTGTCTATAAAGATGGCCGACAATGATAAAATGGCGTCACGAAAAAACGAAGGATAGCCCAATGGCTGCTTCCTTCGGGCATTGGCTCACTTGCAATCAATCAGTAAAGATTTTATAAGTATATTTCTATGTTCGCTCTTCACTGATACGTACCTTTACCTTTAAATCTAACATCTGTACTTAAAGTATGATAACAAGGCCAAACTAATGGGCACCTGTTGCAATTTAATCGTAGAAAGAAAAACTCATTATGTCTGGTATTAAATTTATGTTATTGATGTACTAACTTTTAATTACTAATAAAACTGGCATTTGCTTTGGGCATGAAACTTAATATTTCTGCTTAAACAAAATATTGTGGCAAATTATCAATGTGGTTATAACTTTCTCCAATTCGTTTCATCCTAAAAAGTCAAGAAAAGGAATGTATAAACAACAGATTTTCATTCAAACTTCAGATTCTACAGCATTTTTGATGCTGAAGAATTTAATGTACCAAAATGTGTAGCTGTGAAAAGAGCCTTAGTTTACTGTTATGGCAACTTGGTACACTGATGAGCTGTAAATTAGCCTTAGTTTACTGTTATGGCAACTTGGTACACTGATGAGCTGTAAATTAGCCTTAGTTTACTGTTATGGCAACTTGGTACACTGATGAACTGTAAATTAAAGTTGGTTTTGAAAGAGAGTTAGCGCTTAATATAAAGTGCAGTAAGTATTTAGAGACTGATAACCAGTGAAACATAATTTACTTATTGGAAAATTTGTAAGAGAGTGTTTTGTACAATCCTCTTTTGAGGATGTTTTTTAATTTGCATTTTAGTGTCTGGCAAGTCCGGTATGTGTTGAAGGTCTGTCAGTGTTCATTGGTATACATGTATCTCAATAAATCATATTTTGTTTTCTTATGTTATAAACTACATATATTTTAAATAATATGAGATGCATCACAATGAAAATGGCTGTGGTGACAACAATATGAGTGCTAAAAATTGTTATTTACTATTATATAGTCGATTTTGAAGGAATAACAAATGAAAAATAATTTAATTTTCAAGTCATAAATGGGTTGTTATTTTTGCATAAATTATTCATCTACAAGGAACGTTCATCAGAATGTATATCGATAAAGAATGTCTTCACGATTAGGCAATTCTATTTATTAGAACCAGATAACCATGCAATGGTTGGAATTATAAACTATATTTTGTTCTTTCCAGACCTTATATAAAGTGTCAATTGGAGAAACAATGTAGTTATTTCAAAAGCTAAAATAACTTGAGACTTTGTAGAGCACAAAGTTTTGGTCAGACTTACAAACTTGTCTTTTTCTTTTATATAATAGATTTGTTTATTCTGAAAACCCACCATACTCTATTCAGTCATTTTAGTCATTATGAATACTTCAATCAAAATTCTATCTATCATATATTGTTTATTTTTTCAAACTAATTTATTAAAAAAGTGTGTACACGGAAATTTTGATTTTCCTACAATGCGTTGAACTCGGAACATCTATGTTAGAGATTTGACCATTCATTCTTATTATTGAAGTTGATTCAGAGTATTAATTATATTATATTTTTTGTTGCATCAAAACTTATTAAAAGAGTTTAAAATTATTTTGTCTTTGTGTTGTTATATAAATGAAAGATTGACTCCTCTGAGTATATGTTAACCATTTGCCATTTGTTTGAGTTTTGTTGTAGGAAAGAGTTTGCTGGAGAGGTTAATGGAGATAAAAGATGGTCTGTACACCAGAGGTCAAGGTGAAAATTCTGTTTATGACGAGAATTTTGTAAGTAAGCTTCTGCAAAACTTTCGTTCCCATCCTCAGATTCTTGAAGTCCCCAATCAAAGGTTCTACGAGTTTGAATTGATACCACGCGCTGACAAGGATCAGTGTCAGAAGTTTTGTGGTTGGAAGGTAAGGGGATTGCCAATGTGTATGCAAATATATGCATAAAGTTTTAGTGTTGAGGTCCTTAATACAAGGTTATTAGCTTCCCAGCCTGCCACACACTGAAAGCTGATCACTTGATGTAAATCTGAGGACTAGTATCTGTTACCAACTATATAGTTGTATACCATAGTATATATACCAACTATATAGTTGTATACCATAGTATATATACCAACTACAGTCAAACATGGATAACTCGTCCACGGATAGCTCGAACACATGGTTAATTCGAACGGTTTCTTTGGTCCGTTCCCACGTAATGATAAATTGCTATAGATAACTCGAACTCAACACTGTTAATTCGCACTGTTTTTTTGCCCAACGGCTACCGAAACGGTTGTTATCACTTTAGAAAATCACTTTATTCAAAGCCATAGAGGTAAACCTCATCTTTTCGTAATTCATAAGCGTTGTTATTACCACCATCGGCAAAATAATTTTTTCAACGACTTTTCTAAAGGTTTGATCAACTTTGATTTATACTGCTATACGATTAATAGCACGGGCTTGCCGGGTCACGCGCGCAAGGATTTTCGCCACGCACATACAAAACAAAAACAGCGTGTTGTTTTGTATGTGCGTGGCGAAAATCCTTGAGTGCGTGACCCGGCTAGCCCGTGACGAATAGTTTTCCGACGTTGATTTCGTGTTGAATCAGCGTCGGAATGTTGAATGTTTTAAACGTCTTAAAAATTGTTTTTATTAAACGTATACGTTGTATTAGCTAAAAAAACTATTCATCGTTTGACCTAAACACAGAATACGTGTGTACATTCAATAAGTATCCATTCAAAAAGCGTGAGTGATATACAATGTACCGTTAAACCTCGTAAAACTTTTAATTGAGCTGCCTCGGAGTGTTGCTCTTAACGAATCCCAGGTAAAGTAAGGGATTTTTCTTTGGTAACTTTTTCTTGAAGTTGCATAAACTTCAAGAAAAATCGGCAAAATTGATCGAGGGTAAAACGCTCAAAAGAAAAAGATGTCTTTTCTTTTGAGCATTTCAACAACGATCAAGTTTTGCCAATGTCAATCTAAAAAAACGTCCTGGCAATAACATCACCTCAAACAACAAACCAATCTCAAGTGATAGAAAAATCTCTATACTTTTTGATAAAAACGTTTTAAACTTTACATTAGAAGCATTTAATTTGAAACAAGCCATTTGTGCTTTTGATTTATATTATAGTTTGCATATGTACATGTATCTACTAATAAATAAGTAAATACATGGACTTGTGACAGTGCTCTGATAACTTGAACGCTCTGATAATTCGAACACTTTTGCTCGGTCCCGTGAAGTTCGAGTTATCCATGTTTGACTGTATATAGTTGTATACCATAGTATATATACCAACTATATACCGTACTTTTCGGACTATAAACCGCACCCCTATATAAGCCGCATCTGCTTTATTTTCCAAAAGCGATAATAAAACAATACATAAGCCGCACCTTTGTATAGGCCGCAGAACTCAGGACGGTGCTTTTTAACGCGGCAGCAACTTTGCTGTTTGAAACGGAACAGTGCCTAACGGCACTATCGGTTAATACGAAACAGTGCCTAACGGCGCTGTTTCGTATTAACCGACGCTTTTTAACCTAATGCCTTACGGAACAGTACCGTTAGGCATTGTTTCGTATTTTCTTTGACCGCTAGAGGCGCACTAACCGGAGATTCTGGTTAATGCGCCCTAGCGATGAAAGAAAAAGCCACAGAATAGCCACACCCTTTATATAAGCCGCATGGCTCAAATCGTCAGAAAAAAGTAGCGGCTAATAGCCCGAAAAGTACGGTAGTTGATGTTAAAGAAATAACAATAAAAAAATAACCTGATTTTTGAGCCATAAATGGGTTGCTGCTACTTTTGTACAAATTATTTGTCTACAAGAATGTAGACAGAATCTATCAGAACGCATTTCAGTAAAGATTTTTTTAAAACCAACTAGGTAACTAGCTAGGTAATGTAGCTAGGTAACTCTGTAACTAGGTACTCTGTAGCTAGGTAACTCTGTAGCTAGGTAACTCTGTAACTAGGTACTCTGTAGCTCTGTAGCTAGGTAACTCTGTAACTAGGTAACTCTGTAACTAGGAAACTCTGTAGCTAGGTAGCTCTGTAACTAGGTAACTCTGTAACTAGGTAACTCTGTAACTAGGTAACTCTGTAGCTAGGTAGCTCTGTAACTAGGTAACTCTGTAACTAGGTAACTCTGTAGCTAGGTAACTCTGTAACTAGGTAACTCTGTAACTAGGTAACTCTGTAATTAGGTAGCTCTGTAGCTAGGTAACTCTGTAGCTAAGTAACTCTGTAACTAGGTAACTCTGGAGCTAGGCAACTTGAGACTCCATAGAGCGCAATGCTCAGAACAGTTTTAATCAGACATGAGATAAAAACTCCCAAAACAAACATAGATATTGCTCTATGTTGAACACCTGTCTAATATGTTGCCAGTTATAAATATTTTTACAAGAGTGATTTTATATCTAGAATGTTATATGAGTTTATTGTTTGAGTATTGTTTTATTATTTTTATCTGGTTATTGTTCACCACCGATCAATATCTGAATATTATTAAGCACCAATCAATAACTGAATATTATTAACCACCAATCAATAACTGAATATTATTAACCACCGATCAATATCTGAATATTATTAACCACCGATCAATAACTGAATATTATTAACCACCGATCAATATCTGAATATTATTAACCACCGATCAATATCTGAATATTATTAACCACCAATCAATAACTGAATATTATTAACCACCAATCAATAACTGAATATTATTAACCACCAATAAATATTGGAATATTATTTACTGCTAATTGATATTTAAATATTATTCACCACCATTAAATATCTTTGTTTATAAAGAAATTTTGTGGTAGAAACTTGCCACATTGTGATAGTTAAAAGTTAAATCATAAATATTTTTGAATTTTTGTAAGCATAAGTAGTAAATTACATTTAATAATTAACTTTTGTGTTTCATTAATAAATAGATATACTGCTTGGTAGCTTTTGAGTTTGGTTTTATTTATACACCTGTTATCTTTTAGCATCTGAACGTATTTGCTCAATATCGATGGGAAGACGACAAGATTGGCTTTCCATTGATATTTCGACAAGTAGAGGGACGTGAGGAGCAAGAAAGAAGCAGTCCTTCTTGGTTTAACAGACACGAAGTTCTGGTCGTTGCTGAGTATGTAGAACTTCTTTTGCGAAGCAGCGACCCTATAATAGAAGCACGAGATATTGGAATTATCTCCCCTTATATTCAACAGGTAGCTAAGAGATGTTGACCTAAACTTTAATGCTTGCATTCAAAATTGTGAGCTGAGTAAACATTAAAAATTATGCTATCACCAAAATATTGCAATTTTCATAGTATAATAGTTTTTGATCTTCTGGTCTATGCTAAAACTTCATATCAATTTGTCTCGTTTGCTGATGTTACATTTAGCTGCGCGGAAAAAATTGAGTTAGTTCAATTTTTCTATATGACTACAATATAAATGCATTAACAATGATTAATTTTACATTTTTGCATAATATGTACACACGTTGCTGGAACACTGAGTCATTGTTGCAATAGTAACGTAACACGAGAGAGCAATAGATGACTCCGGCGTGATGAAACAAGTTTTTTAATAAAACCCAGCCAACTCAAAAACAACAAACCTACAATTTGATTGCTAAGGAAGTTTTCTTGGTTAATGTCATGTAATCATAGACAAAGCTGTATGCAAACATAAAAATTAAAAATCGTGTGAATTCTAGTGGATGGTTACACAAAAAGGGATTGAAACATGTTGTCTGTTCAAATGTACTTCTGCATATACATGTAGATAGTATTTGCTTCTGTAATACATCTTGTAACGTACGTTGTCTGTTACGGTAGTTCCTAATTCAGCCCTAACAACATCCTGTAACAGTATAACAGATGTATGTATCTATTTTAGTCACTCATGTTTGCTTAAAGAGAAAGTAAAAATGAGTATCCATACTAGTGCTGGGCACGAGTACTTCTTGGTCAACGGGTTTAAACCCGCCCCCTTCTGCTCGGGTTTTTTGAGTATCGGGTAGCTAGTAGTGCTAGGCTCAGGTATTTCTTTGCCTACGGGTTTTTCGGGTATCGGGTTTGTTGATATGGATTTTATGTTTAAATTTTCTAAACAGATATATCTTCAAATTTACATAGCAATTATATTTCTTTTCAATTTACTTATCATTTTTCAGTTTTTATCGACTGACATTCGTACTCGCAGCGTTAACAGGCGGATTGTTAAACAGTCAAGATAGTCTGGAGCCACAGGGAATTTTCGTGTCAACAGGTGGCAGAAGATAGGGTCTATGGTAGCTTAATACTTAAGCATGTTCTATGGACCTCTCTGATTTTTTGTAGATGGTGCTCCAAATCTCATAAAAACTTTACATTATCGGCTTTTTCCGTTAGTAAGGCTTGTTGGCTTAGTAAAACTTGGTTATAATGAATTATGTAATCCATAATAGCTAGCTGTGGTAATCAATTTAAACAGAGTTATTAAATTTTCACTGCTACTACTAACGCTGATGGCAGTTTCTAACAAGGCGATAGCGGAAACAGACTAAGGACCTATGTGTTATCGGTGAAAGCAAACACGCGCTGTATTAAAAAAGGCATAGATTTGTTTACGAAGCCGATTTGGCTAATTGCGCAAATAAAATTTGATGTAAGTATTAAATTTTCTACTCACCTTTTAATGACAAGTAATCACTGCTTGACTACAATATCTCCGGTAGGTATGGTAAATAAGGTATAAGATGCTTTATTCTATCTATTAAATTAAAGACTCGTTATACCCCATTGTCGTGCCTCCTTAGCAAAAACGACACAGAAATGCCCTGTGGCCCCAGACTAAGAGCGCAGGGTGCAATAGACCGAGTTTTTGTTCATACTACCCGACGGATCCGTGTACCAAAACCCGAACTCGAAAGTCAAAACCCAAACCCGAAGGACCGGAATACCCGAAATCTCTATTACCCGATACTCGAGAGAAGATAAACCCGCGAGTTCAACGAGTATTACTACCCGTGCCCAGCACTAATCCATACACATACCATGGTGAATTAAAATACTTGTTTTTATCGGTTTTCATTGACGTTGAATTTTTAATATTTTAAAGAAACTTTTTCACAAAATGATGATTTGTTGATGAGCATTGTTGTGTGTACTTCTCCAGCCCTCGATCAATTAATATTATTAAGATTTGAACAGATCTTAAAATAATTCCTTCATTTAAACTAGCATGCCCTAGCTGATAATCAGGTGTATTTTGCTAATATAGTTACATCTTCTGATAATTTGCAACAATTGTTTGTTATAGAAACTTGCTTAACAATTGGTCAAAATTTAAGTTTTTGTAATCCAATTTTCAGAGGAATATTTCATTACTGGTAAAACCAAATACAAAAGTCTGACACTCAAAGATTATGGTTTCAAGAATTGATCAGTTTCACTCGAAAACCTATTTGGCGGTAGAATATTTTATTGCTAAAAATTGTGCACAAATTATATCACAAAGATACTAGATTGCTGTTACTACAAATGTTTATTGCAGTTACAAGTTTTTGAACAATGGTACTCGCTTTAGTTACTAGTAATGTCAGAAATAAGGCAACAAAGTATTGCCAATATGCTAAACACTACAGGAACTAGATTAGACTTTATTGTTTATTGGTTTGTTCAGCTTTGTAGCTAAAATAGTTATTGCTACTTCTCTGTGTCTAGCTGTTGACACATTTTGTGATAAGTAAACACAGTGAATACACACACAAACTAATAAAAATATAGTCATACATCACCTTCTGATTTCAACCAAATCGGATTTGGACCAGAAAATTCGATCTTTTTATGCCTCACACTCTTGACAAAAAATGTGTCCTTCAACCATAACCTAATGTACTTAATGTTTATGTTACAATTAGTACAAATAGAAGATAAAAATGTTTCTTCTGTGCCTTTTTTATTTCCCATTATCTTTGCAAGAATACCTTACTATACGCTTTCATTAGAATCTTTATATTGTAACATTATCATTGACTAGCCTTTGCTACTTTTGTGTTATGTTAAAATTGATAAAAATAAAACATGAGAAATGTCTGTTTTTTTCAAGTTTTTAGATAGTATATCTTTTATTAAAATAAAACACATTATCTACTTTTACACATTTTAGTTATTTTATTCAGTAGACAAGCCTTTGAAGACACAACGGCTGAGGTATGAGTTGATACATTACTGTACATTCTCCAACCTAGTCTAGTCTATGAATGCATTTTTCATCAGACAATCATTGTATTTTAAATATTACCTGCTTTCTTATTACATGTGTATACTGTTTAAAATAGAAAAAAAATGCTGTAGCAAGTTGTTATTTAAATTGCGACTAAAACGGACTAAGATTATTTGCATTAGATATAAGGGGAAAAAAATAGGTTCAGATTTCGAACAACTCACTTCTCCAACAAACTTTTGGAACTATTTATGGTCGAAAACTCGAAGAATGACTATTTTGACTATTTTCAATGGAGAGTAGCTGTCAATAAAACTATTTACTTTTTCACGGATTCACAACTGCTTGATAGTTACAAAAACATATGAATTGTTTTTCTTTGAATAAACTTTGTGATGTAATTTATATCTTAGATAAGCTCATAGCAACAATTTATATCTTAGATAAGCTCATAGCAACAATTGTCATTCCCTAAAAGTTATTTATTTTTTAAAACAGCCCTGTGTTGCTGGACAAGATTCAAATGAAGTTGCTCATAAAAAAACTCCTAAAATGATAGCAATAACCAATAGCAATATCTAACAATAATAACCAATGAAACGGAAAGAAAAATAATGTTTGTAAAGCTCGACTTTGCCAAAAATTTTAACATCGGTATGAATGTAGCCGTAGCCTTAGTTCATACAACTATGATTATCGCAACAATCGGAAATCGTAACAGAAACTTTATGATGTTCAATCTATTGGCTTTGTATTTCTAGCAACCAAACACTCTGCACATGAGTATATTACCATTGTTCGAGCTTGTTTGCTTACAAAGTACTCTATAATTTATGTATTTAAACTGACAGCTGTTGCAAATGATAAAATGAGTAATCTACAGTTTTTTTGACTTCGCTTGTTAATAAAAAGGTTTTGTTGTGTCTTTAATTTGCTTGCTACCTTCATTGTCCTGTTGAACACTACTATTTGTAAGTTTTTTTGTTTACTGTAGTGGTGCTAAATGATTTGCAGTTTTATTTGGAACCTTTTTTTTGTTACAGGTGTTTATTGTTTGAACCCCTCTAGGTTTTTTTATGCCAGTCTAACTTAAAGTTATTCACAAATAATATACAAATCATTATTCATTTTCAACATATGTAATACATGTTTATGCTAAAAAAACTAGTGTATAATTTAATGTCATTTTAATGTAATTGATTTCAGGTCAGAAAAATCAAAAGGGCATTAAGGGAAATTGATGGGCTGGATAGAGTGGCTAACGTACAAGACATAAAAGTCGGCTCAGTCGAAAAATTTCAAGGGGATGAGCGAGATGTTATCATCATCAGCACTGTTCGAAGCCAAACCGGACATCTTTCAAAAGACAAAAAGTTCAACTTAGGTTTTGTCAGCAACTCAAAGGTGCAAATGCATTTCATATTACATTGGCGCTAAATATGACATGAGAGCTCGAGTTCAACACTTACTACGTGCTGTTTGGTGTGGTTGCTATTGTAGAGGTTTAACGTGGCTGTGACGAGGGCAAAGTCCCTGCTGATTGTAGTTGGTAATCCTCGGGTCCTCTGCACAGATGAGAACTGGCGAAGGTAAACCAAACTTTTAAGGATACGCCCATCTATTATTTTCTCACTTGTACATGTTCAATACAATGTATGTATAGTTTGTTTGAGCAGTATTGACAGATGTAACATATCATACCATTGATATGCTTCTCAGTTTTAGCCACGAGTTATAAATGAACAACAACCTATGGTTGTGGTTGGTTGTTTAAGTGTGTCTTTCTAAATTATGAAATTTAAGGTTGTCATCTCTGAGCTTATGACATCAGTGTGAGTGTGGTCTGAGCATATGACATCAGTGTGGGTGTGGTCTGAGCGTATGACATCAGTGTGAGTGTGGTCTCACACGCTGATGATGAAAAAAACTAACAATATGCTTGTTAAATTGTGGTCTCTCTATATTTTGTTTTTGCAGACTGGTGGAACACATAATGAAGGGTGGTGGGTACATCGGAGAAGAATTGGATGAAGACTCATTGCGAATAGAAGAGGAAGACCCCATTGACATGGATGCCCTGTCTCTCAACGGTGAGCTTAAAATTGGTTTTGTCAATTAACTTTTACATAATGTTGTAATGAAACCTTACTGAAGCTTTGTCATTGTACGTTGAACATGAATAACGGTTTTTGATTTGTTGATTTAATTATTATAGTGTAAACCATATAAACAGTATTTTGTTATACGAGCAAGAAATGTAGAAGTTAAATGGCTTGGTATAATATTTTTTTAGATTTAAATGAAGGCACTGATAAGAAAAGCACTCATCTCTTGCACCGTGATGATGAGTATGCAAGGAGGGAGTGAACAAGTGTTTGATTGGTACAGCATAAATCATTAATTTACATATATATATATATTATAAACATATTTATCATGCTATTTATTTTTTCAGCGCATGTATTAAAATAATTTATTAAAATATATTCTGCGTCCGCCCAATTTTATTACACTCACGATAAACATATATAGTCTTGCAATAGTTATTTTCATGTAACATAACAGCATGACGGACCAGCTTTTTTAGTAAAAGAAGTCTGAATTAACTGTTGAATTTCACACAAGATATAAGTTGCACCAGGCTACTTACCAAATATTGTAATAAAAATTATTCGTTATTTCCACATTTTACTTAACTTTTTCAAGTGTTATTAATCCATCAGGTAGGCAGAGAACAGAAATGAGCAAAAACAGAAACTGCAGATTGTCATTTTATTGTCATGAAAACATACATAGCCACCATCAAAATACCAAATGACATTCATTTTTGGCAAGCTGTAGAAATAAATAACAAGTAGGTGTACAATACGTTAGAATGAGGCATGCTTTACAGCAAGGCCCAGGCACACTAGCTGTCGCGTGGTGAAGTATCAATGAATATTGACATATTAAGTGTCAAGGTTATTCAAGGTCTTGCTAGTCTTGTTGGTAACTGAACAAGTTATCGATGAACGAGTTCAGAAGCAATTAGCAGATCTCCTTTTAACATTCTGGAGACAGGGAAAAGTGGAAAGCAAGAGTAAACTTGCACTTCAAAGAGGAAGAGCAATCTGCCTTAGACGCTGACATATTATAGACTTAAGGAAGTTAAAGTTATAACTGCTATGGAGTCAGTGGCTCACTTTGGTTTCCACAAAGACTTCTTGGTTTTCATTATCATACATACATCCTATACTGACCCATTATTTTGATACTTTTGTCCTACTACTGAATTCCCCTTTGTTCGGGTAATAAAATAATTACCTAGTGAATTTGAGTTAGTCAAGCTAGTAACTTGAGCTCGTCTAAATATTTACAATAAGAGCTGTGTCTGGAGCCAGCTTAACAATCATTACATTATGCGTAATTATCTCAAAAGCATCTAGTAATTGATAGGCTAAGCTAGTGGTAACCAACAGTATTTTCCCAAGGGCTTTAAGCATGAATATTTTCACGCATATTGTAATAACTATGTGCACAGTTATTCCATTGTATCGCGAGTAGGCTGTGTGGTTTAGTGGGTTAGCTCGCCTGTTTGGAAAACTGTAGGTTACAAGTTTGAATCCAGTATTAAGTGGATTTTTCATTCCCAAACTTTATCATTATAATTGGATTTTCAGAAGACAAACCACAAACATAGAGATTCATAGATAATTATAGATTATCGAACTATCTGTAACTAAACTACAGTAAGTAGCTCGCTGTTGCTTTTGCAATTGTGTGTTCAGAATTGAATTACGAATTATTATGTGTCAGCAAGCTGGCTGACCATCTTTAAAATATGTTGATAAAGTTCTTTGCCATTGGTTTTTTTTATTCATCAAGATTATTTTCAAATCTTTCATACAGCTCACCCACTTATTGAAACTTCCATTTAGTTATGATATTGCACAATACAAGCTACTAGATGAATGCCCTGTGTTGCATGGGTAATAAAAAAAGTTTTAGCATGAAAGTTTATTTTTAATCAATATATAAAACATTAAACATTCTAACTTTTAGATGAAGGCATTTTTTGTCTGCGTGTGTGTCCGGCCAATGCATAATTCAAAGATTCAAAAGCTTGAGCCATAGCTAAAACAGATTGCGGAAAAACATTTTTACGCTATACGCTCGCTCAAAATTTAAAATAGCTTATGGGACAGATAATGTAGTTGCCATTGACTGAGTTTCTTTACCCAATGAATTTGAGTAACTTGGTAAGCTAGTAATTTGAGCTAATATTGTAATCTTTGCTATAATAAGAGCCGTGTCTATCTAAAACCAGCTAAGAATGTTAGAAAAAGAATTGCTTCTCACAGGAATCAAACCTATTCATTCAGATACACGAACGTAGAGACAAGCTCACTACCACTAAACCAAGCAGCCGTCTCACCCACTTTAGAATAATTGTATATATAATCATCATAGATCACATATCTCTCACGGCGTATTGGACTGCAAGCGTGCTTTTTTTAACCGATTGCTATTAACTGTACACGTGACAAACACTTCGATATATATATATATATGATTATATATATAAATATAATATATATTTAGATTATGCAAAGAAAAAGAGATAGTATTAGTGTTTTTTTACTTTTACACGTATTCAATTGAGTGGATGTTGATTTTTAGTGTAATAATGGCTCTAACGATAAGCCAAGTTCAGTTCAACTTTGTTTCCCAGTTGTATGTGACAGTCAGAAACAATCAGTTTCAAAAGTTCTCGTGGATGCTGAGCATACGCAACTTTTTATACAGAGCAGAGACCGTAAAACAGAAATAAAAAAAATTCGAAGTTGTCTTCTCTTACATACAAGTTTTACAAATGCTTCTGTTAGTATACAAGTTTCTCACAGTAACGCTAATTGGTTGCATGATGAGGTGCTACCATTATAAAATTTGAGAGAGAGTTCAGTTGACTTGAATAAAAATGGGAAGATGTTATGTTTTACAAGTGTTTCTCTACAGCTAAATTTCTTGGTAGGAATACCTTTAATTGATGAACTTATGATTGAGTGTAAGTCAGAAAGATCAGAAGAGCACTAAGTAAAAGTAATGACTGGGTAGAGTAGCTAATATACGAGACGCATCATTTTGTAGAACGATTTTAACGTATTATCGTAACACGTACCATCATTAGCGCGGTTCGAAGTCAAACCTTTCGCATGACAAAAAGTTCAACCTAGGCAATGTCAGCAACAAAAAGGTGGAAGTGTATTTCCTATTACATTGACACTATATACAACATGAAAGCTCAAGTTCAACACTTGTTACACACTGATTGATGTGATTGCTATTGTAGTGCACATCTATTATAATAATATGATTACCCGTATGAATGGGCAGATTGATCACCGAGTGTAAGTATCTTCCTTCCTCCAATTTCTAGTGTATGATCAAAATGTTTTCTGCGTTCACATACTTTCAACCTGTAAACTTCTGTTTACAATTTGGCTTTTCCTAAATTCTTAAAATTTTGGACGCTCAAATTCTTGCATCATCTTAAAAAGTACATATCAATTTATTATTGTGGTTACTCTTTAACAAGAATAATTTCAAGACATTCAGTTGTAAATGATAGAATGTCATGCGTGGCTGGCCTACGCATTCACAACTTTAATAGAATGAGCAATCAAGCGTAGGCTATATATTTCTCCTTCAGCAACAAATAACCAATTTTAAGTATATGATGAGTGTAGGGAGTATAACGAAAGGCATACATACAGGATCAGTAAACAATTATATTGATTAAAAAATTATACAAAAGCGTATAAAAATAAAAACTCAAATAAAACAAATTCAGTGATGGTAAAGAGCAAAAAAGCATAAAATAAAATTAGTTTGGGACGGATAAATATAAAAGTTAATTTGTTGAGCTAAAAGCATCTGGAAGGAAGACATGATATTACCCGTTGCAGTATATAGCACAAATATAGTTAAAAATAGAACTACCACATAAAAATTAGTAGTCAGAAGGCATCTCTGAAGTTTGACCAGCAACAAGAAATTCAAAAGCTGTTGTGGATTACTTTTTAGGTTTAATGACATTTCTCTTGGGAACTCCTAACTCTACCTGCTTCACATTACTGCCGAATGTCATAGTTGAAATAGTCTCAGCCAAGTTAGACGCTGCCGGGCTTACAGCTAGAAACAAGACTGCCTGCAACATAATTCATAGATCCTTCAGCCACATGAAGTGAACTCAAATTTATATCAAAAAGCAGGTACCTGTGACAAGCGTCAGCTAGTCATGACTGCAGTTAATATTAAGTACTACAATATTTGACTACCAGGTCAAGCTTTGCCACCCAAATGCATGAAGTCGCTAAAATATGCTACTAATGTTTGACATTCCAGTCATATAGCAATAATATATGTACTTTTCATTGCTTTAATTTAAAACTAAATTCCAACCTTCTGTAGTTGTTAAAGGTTGACTCGCAACAAAATTCACATTACAGTTATTTGGTATCAAAAGATTCACCATGTCTTACTCTGTTGTGTTGTAGGTGCCAAATACGTGGAAATGTGAGTACAAGCTCTTAAAAGTTCAAAAACGAACAGTTAATTGCAGCCAAACGAGACCGCTGTAGTTTGGATTCTCTTTCCAAAAGTCTCAAATGGGACGTAGTTGTTACAAGATGGTTTCTGTTTACACTTTCATGCGACCTCATTCGTCGAAATATTTTCACAAATATACTTCACGCATTCAATAAAACCATGTCTGCTGTTCTTACGCGTCTGTTTTATCGTCATTGTAATGCTGTTACTTTTAGCACTGATATCTTTTAACTTACCGTAAAAAATCGTTAAACTTTTTAACCTTAGCTCGAAGGAGTACATATCATTGTCTGATATCATGACGAGCCTGTTGTTTACCTGTGATAATCGAAAAGTGCTGCAAAAATTATTTTCGAAGTATTGGGTCACATGATCAGATTACGACTTGACGATTAGTCCAAGCCGAAACGAAACTGTAAAGTAGCGAGCATCAATATTTGATACGGGGTCTTCGGTAAAACCCGAAGTGTTTGTCATAAACTAGTGCTACGATAAGTTTATATTGAGCTTTTTATTGGCCTTTAAATTCACAAGGAGAACATCACGTGATAAAACGATAACCAAACTGTAATGACTACGTCAAATAAATAAAACGATTCTAATCTACGGCGGCTTTTCGTTTTTGAGCTTTTAAGAGCTTGTAATCACATTTCCACGTATTTGGCACCTACAACACAACAGAGTAAGACATGGTGAATCTTTTGATACCAAATAACTGTAATGTGAATTTTGTTGCAAGTCAACCTTTAACAATGTCGTTTTGGAAGATCACCGTGTCAGTGGAGGCAGGTAAATAACTGCAGCTTTGTAAAGAAACTTTGTGTGAACGTAATGTGAAAATATGGCAAGATACAAAGATGGTTAATAAGGCAGCAAGAAGTTTACCAAAACAATATATAGCTATGAAATTCATAAAAGAAAGCTGCATGGAAATATGTACCTTAGCATCTCCGCTGAGTGATGGCTGCAGTACTTGTGTAAGCTTGCTGTTTCTAAATGGTATGTGCATAGCTGATTTACCGAGCGCTGCGAAGACCTGCCAACATGATGGAAGAGGTTAGACACCTTCATGGCACCACTCGAACAATTATGGATTTGACACCAATCTTAGCAAGGGAGAAAAATATTCAAGAGTGTTAATAAAAACCTTAATATTTTATCTTGAACTTATAAATACAAGATAAGAAAATATTTATGTTAATATTAATAATTAATTTATTATTGCTCCATTAATTTATGATGCATAATAAATTTATCTTTTTTAGTAATTGCTAGTTCGGTAGTAATATGATGTATGTTATCCCCAAAATAGTAAAAAATAAAATACTAATAATTATTTAATGCATATATAATATATATTATGAGGTGTGATTATATTATTGATATTAGAGAAAAAGGACCAAGGATTAGTTTTCTTATCAGAGTTTTCAGACTTATTAGGGGTTTGAAGCTTGGAAATCAATTTTTCTGGAGAAATGGAGCCTACTTGCATTAACACACTACTTTGACGTGCCTTCTATGGTTGTGCGCAAAAACACGTTAAGTTTTACCCCCAAACCTCAAAACAAATGTGGTGAAAGCATTGCTATGGGGAATGGTGGTCATTTTGTTTCTATAATCCAAGCAATTTTTGCCTAAGAGCTTTTACTTTTCCATGATTGGGATTATTTTTCATAGTGCTATAACTTCCAATAATTGATTAGATGTGAACTAGAGCTAGAGCAAAAATGGCATCTAAGAAAACTTGGACTGGACTTGATTCTGTCACTCTACTCATCTCAGTGATATATCGTCCGTACATCGCTGCCCCTTGAGACTCTAGATACAATAACATCAACTTTCATGCACCACATTGATGTGTGTTGTGGTAATTTAACTGATCAATATTGCAAGCATTTCCTCTCATTCAAAATAAACTAAAATAGTATCAAACCAGATTATATTATTCAACTAATTCACTGTATGCAGACTAATGCAAGTCACCTTGCGACTGTGTTCGAGTATCATCAGGTAGTGATTGACCCAATACTCCCCCTTGAATGAATGAAAATAAATTTTTCCTTTTTACTTGAGACAGTTTAAATTGTGATTTTTGAATTTAGGATGGTCCGATTGACTGATTTCATGTGCTGAGCAAATACAGCTGCTAATTGTTAGGTGGATGCAAAATCACCTACAGATTTTTCTCAAATGAAAACTTTGACAGCATAATAATAAAAAAGATTTCGATTGTGTCTGGCAAATATGTGATTGTTAAACAGCATAATCTGATCAAAATCATCCAAACACCAACATATTATATATTAATCTTCTTAGCAGAAAAACTTCTATCGGATACTGTCAAAAACCAAAAAAGTCAGAGCTAACCATTAGGTCCCTTCTCACGCCTATAGTAATCATCTAGCAGACTGACGCATTATTACCAATATCTATACAGTATATATAAATCTCAGTGTCCATCTGTAATTTGGTCTGTGATTCAGTCTGCTCAGCTATAGCTGAAGCATGAAGCAGCCTGCTTTGATCTCGGAACCTCTCTTTCACCAGACAATAAGCTAACCAATTGAGCTACGCGAGAAGCATTGGATTTATTGAGCGATGTGAGTGGCTATCTACATGTAGGTTAAATGTGCATAGCGACTCTGTATTATGTTACGCGCAACATCACTAAAGCTTGCTCTCACGGCTCTTATTAGTAAGTTTAGCAATATGGATATTAGCTTACTCAAATTAGCCATTGGCAATGTGCCAGACTAATGGCAAGTGGCAGGCAACTACATTACCTGTCACAGTTTATAAACTGTTTTTTAATACCCATGCAACGCCGGGCATTCATCTAGTTAAATATATTTTATACCTTGTTAAGAATACAATAAAAAATCTATTGCAAGTACAAGAAAATTAAGCTTGCCAATAAATAACTGCCCAAGCTATCTTAACACATATCTTTCAGCAGACATGTCTTGTCAGGCAGGATTGTCAACTGATCAGAACCTCATCAAATAATTAACTGAACTTCAATTTCCTCACGTTCAATCTTTAGACCTTACTTCTGTTTTAGCAATTAATTAGAAAACATAAAAGTTATGAAATAATTCTGTTAGTTAAAGCATTGGAGCTTAAAAAAACTAACATCAACATTTAGTAATATTCCCTTAGTGAAATGTTGACGTAGATACTAACCTGTCCCAATGCAGACAGAGATCTATTTATTGCGACAGCCTCCACCAACTGCTGTCCAGAAACCTCTGTTTTGGCCAACCGTTCGGAGCCAGCCAAGTCGACGAGTGTCAAGGTTCCCATGGTCCTTGCATTGCTGACCTTGTCATGTCCCTCCACTTTCAGTATTACAAGCAGATGAGATCTTGAGCTAGAAATGTTCCACTAGACTGTAAGTTTGTGTAATGCATACACAAACATTAGGCAATTGATACACTTTTAGTTACTCTCGACTCAAAAAAGACCAGTCTGGGTGAATGTGGGCTGTTTTCGACCAACCATTTACAGTTTTTTAGTTTGTTACAGTTTTTATTTCTAAGAGTATAGTTGTTAGTATGGTTGACCTGCAATCAAAATACTTAAGAGATTAGCATTGGGCAACCATGTTAACACATTCAATACCAGATGGTCTTAATTAAAGTTATATTTGATATTTCTATAGACTATTACCAATAAGTATACATATATAGATAGCTCATCTGTCAAACTGTCATAAATGATGGATTTTGCAAAAGCTTGAATATAAGCCGATGCCCAAATACCTGGTGTGCTATTTGGGCTATCACAACAGAGTATTGAGTTTAAATATCCAAATAAAACATGGCTAAATTTCCCATGAGTCTTGCTGCTATTACTAGTGCAAAGAAATAGTAAAGTTCCATATGACTGGCATAAATTTGGGCACAGTATGATGAGGCAATTGAAAAAGACAAAATGATGATGCCAAGTGTAATTACAACACACTTATGTAGGTGTAATTATAATATGTTTATTTATGTGCAGATACAAGTAAAATCAAAATTGATTTGTCATTTGTCTGAATTAAGTTATTTACTGCAGTCTCCATTTTTATGGCTGCCTATATGACTTGATCAGAGAAGAACTTAGAAGACTTTTTCCTAGAAGAGTAAATATGCAAGGTCCTCGTATATTGTATTATATATATTATATTATATATATTGTATTGAATGGCCCTCATATAATTATTGTATATATCATATTGAATGGCCTTCGTATATTGTATATATTGTATTGAATGGCCTTCATATATTGTATATATCATATTGAATGGCCTTCGTATATTGTACATATTGTATTGAATGGCCCTCATATATTGTATATATCATATTGAATGGCCCTCATATATCGTATATATCATATTGAATGGCCTTCATATATTGTATATATCATATTGAATGGCCCTCATATATTGTATATATCATATTGAATGGCCCTCATATATTGTATATATCTTATTGAATGGCCCTCATATATTGTATATATCGTATTGGCCTTGATACATTGTATATATTGTATTGAATGGCCTTCAAATATGTATAGATAGGTGAGTGCTGTCACTACTAAAATGAAAACTCAAAAAATTGTGGCCCATTGTAGCCGTCAATTATACAAGATCATAATAACAAACCTCTCAGAGTTCATTTTGGTGGAGGCAACAGTACGATTGGTCATTCCTGTCTTCATGATATGTGAGATGTCTTGTTCTGTCATCACGGTGTGGCTAGATAGTCCTGACATGGTAACAGAATGTCCCACATTCTGTGCTGTCACAACGTTACACTGACTAGTTAAAAGGTCATGTATTACTTCATTATATATCTCAACCATAGAAACCTACAAACAATCATCCTGAATGCAAAACTGCTTTCAAAAATAAGGTTTTTAACCAAATAGGTTGTAGCACAAAAACCTGTCATTATTAATGAGCATCTATGCAAAAGATTTCTGCTAACCCATGCTGAGATGTGTTATCATATGTAGTATTTAAAGCTGTACTATTTACTGTGACACCATTTATTGCAGAACTACTTATTGCGGCACAATTTACTGCGACACTATTTATTGTGGCACTATTTACTGCGACACTATTTATTGCAGAACTATTTATTGCAGAACTATTTATTGCAGCACTGTTTATTGCAACACTATCTTTTGTGGCACTACTTATTGTGGTATTATTTATTGCAGCACTAGTTTTTGCAGCGCTAACCACTGAAAAAAACACCCAGTTGAAATGCAACAATAAATGATCATAAATTATCAAGTTGGTTGATAACAAAACAACAGGTATAGAGATTATTATTGATTTATAGATAAAACTTATTCAATCTTTTGTCAGAATGTTGTGAGTTTTCGCTGCATGATTTACAATGTATTCACCTGATGCTGTCTTTTGTTGTTTTACATAGTCACATTTACTTGAAAAATACCAAACACAAATGTTAAAAAGCCTTCAAGTAGTTAAACAGTAATAATCTAAAAAGATGTTATAGTGCCCGACTATATATTTTATACATTTATGTATTTAACACTCGCTTTTGTTTGGCAAATCTTTATAGCTACTGTCCAGGATTCAGTTAGTCATATCTTTAGCTTTTTAATTGCGCTTCCTATTTATCAATTAATGTTCAGCAAGCTCTATGACTCATATTTTGAAATACCTAATATTTGCCATGTCAGCAGTATCGACTGGCATATGCCGGCTTTATCAAATATAAAGGAGCCTTAATTTTAGAGCAAAAGAGGTTTAGTACAAGAGGCAGTCAGAGATTAAGATTTGATTATACATGTAGTTATCCTCCAGGGTATGGGAGGCTGTTTTATTTAATACATGGACGAGTGCGAGTACACCGTTGCAAAGTAGAAGTCAAGCAGTTCCGTCGTCAATATAAATATAAAAAACTGCCAATCCTCTTTCAATACAGCTCGATAGGTTCACTAAATGCTGAGCATTGAACTGACTAAGCTAAGATTGCTCCAAATAGGGAGAAAATGACACTTTCTTTTTCTATATGGCATTTTATAGACACGCAATCTAAAGCATGGTCATGCAGATTATCCACATACAGTGAGTAATGTTGTCAATTACTAAAGCTCACTTTAAGAGAACTTTACATAGACATAGTTGTCTAGCTCAGAAACTCAAATATGAACTGATGATATGTGATATGTTGTCAAATCAAATGCTTTGTGATACTTTATGGTAGCAGCTTCTCACTGTGAAACCAAATTGGGTAACCGAAACTTTAAAACAATTCCTAAGAGTGTTAACAGAACCGAAGACGCAAAAAAGCAATCATCTCTACAAACTATTAGTGAACTCTCAAGCTTCTGAAAGTACTTTTATTACTATCTCTGATTGGCTTATTATACTAAGGTGATACCCAACAGAAAAGGAGAAGAGATTAGCTTTTCAAAGGGATTGATTGATTATATAGATTGATTAGATAGCGTTGAGTCTAACACTGTTAATTGGCTTCTAATCTAAGCAAACGCTGGTTTATATGATCACTTGTCAAAGCATCAATCACCAATTACCTTAATCACCTTAATTCTTAGAGGTGTAGGTTCACACAGCCTGATTAGCCAGAACTTTAGTTCAAAAACTATTATTTTCATAAGTTTAAGTGTTGTTCTCAGAGTGCAAATTAAAGCCATTTTTTGTTGTACACCTCCAAACACCATGCCATCTTGGTCCCCCACAATGTATTAAACACACTTGAAAACTTATTAAAACACAGCACTAACTTTGGCAGTTTAGTGCTTGGTACCTGATGATCCTAGGAAAATGTAAATAGATGCATTTGTCAAAAAATTAAATGCAAATTAATAAAATGTTAGTTTTAATTTCTGTAAATACACGCGTATAGGACGATACCGTGTATAGAACGCAGTAGATATTTGACCTCAAAAACTATGGAAAACCTGGGTAACTGTGTATAAGACACATCCTAATTTTAGTGCTAAATTTCTATTAGTTTTTATATAGACGGTGTTTCATGTAAATTTTCGAGAAATCCTTCGACATTCGTCATGTTGAATGATTGGTGGCAGCGATCGGTGCTGATGTTAGACGCTTTCCGGTGCCGTACGACCAACAATGTTAAATGAAAAAAAAAGCGGCACAATACAGACCTCGTCTTTATCCTCGGCAGCATGACCAGTATTCTGCAACCGATGGATGTCGTTGTGAATAAGCCATTGAAAGCAGCATTATAGCAGAAATGAGCTGAATGAATGATTAACGGTGAGCATACTTTCATGAAGCAACAGAAGGAATGTCGAAATGTCTACAATAGTGACCACGAGGATAAATATTGTAAAATTGAAATTTTTATAATAAATCTTCGTAAAAATATAATAAATCAGTAAAAAATTCCACATAGCGTAAAGTGTCAAGTATGGGCAACTTCTCAAATTAGACTTGAATAGTAACATATCTCGTCGCACTTGTAAGAAAAAATATTAATATAATATATATATATATACATATAATATTTATATATATACTATAATATATACATATATATATATATATATATACATATAATATTTATATATATATATATACTATAATATATACAACTCCATGATATTTTAGTTCGTTGTGATAGATGATCATCAGATGTGTCAACAAAACAGAGAACAGGTAGCTGCGCAATTATTAATAAATACTTGAAGGTGATCGATTGGTGCAGGTGTTACAGCCTCAGTCTACCAATCTGAATGCCACAAGTTGTGAGTATCGTCAAAAATTATTTTTATCCCAACCTTGATCCCCGGATACAGCTAAATGAGAAACAGGTAAAAACCGCTCTTTTTAGTAAAAAAAACCTATTTTTGTTTTGCTTCATATTAGACATAAAATATTTGTTATTAGTTGTACTTTGCATAATATGTAGACTTTGATGTCTAAAAAACTAAACGAATCGTTGTAAATAGACGCCGAATATGTGCATTCCCCATCAACTTATAGCAAAATTACAGCAATCATAGTCTATAAAACCAGTGATATTGATCAGAAAAAGGAGACAAGTTGTTGATGCAAACTAAAAATATTACAGTTACAGACAACAAATTAAAAAGTTAAGTCTTGATTTTTTATTGTATGGCCAAATGAATGAGTTTGGAAAAATCTCGAAATGGATTAAGCAATTTACATGTATTTTACTGTTCATATAACGTGAACTCCCCATAACGTAAGCGTTCCTGGAACGGATTACTTACATTGTAGCAGCGTCTACTGTACCAGATTTGCTCCCAATGTCAATTTTAAATAAAAAAAAAAGAGTAGTGGAGGATGAATGTGATTATAACTCACAAAACCTGAACTTTAGACTTCTTAGAGACTTAATGATTATAATAACAATGTTATATGACTCACACTGAGCTGATAGTCAATGGACTCCCTCTCATTGGTAAGGCGAAGCAACTCCTGTATTGCTCTGATGTTCACACCTACATCATCCGAGGGTCCCATCATGGTATGAGTTTTGCCTGCCCCGGTCTGACCATACGCTATGATGCAGACGTTGTATCCATCCACACAAGAGGTAATTATGGCACGAGTCTCCTCAAACACCTGTTGACAAATGTCGTACATATGTAGGCCTAGGAAAAACTTGTTACAGATATAATAGAAGTCACCAAAGCTGGCCAATATGCTAGAGCCCAGTAATATTCTAATAATTTATATATAGGTGAGATGTGCATTTAAGTTGTTTATATAATACTCCTAAAAACAACTCAATTAATAACATTGAAAATGCATAAAATGAACTTTTAATATTTGTTGGTTTAAAATATTTTGACATAGACAATGCTTATGCATACTGTAGTGGTTGGTTAAGGTGAGTTTTTGATGCAGCCTGCACACTGATGGCATTAAATAATTTGATATGAATTTTACCAAGGTA
The DNA here is from genome assembly GCF_963576615.1 of Watersipora subatra. Lineage (NCBI taxonomy): Eukaryota > Metazoa > Bryozoa > Gymnolaemata > Cheilostomatida > Watersiporidae > Watersipora > Watersipora subatra. The sequence continues at coordinate 54,255,308 of NC_088710.1, read as the reverse complement.
CAACCTCTACATAACAAATTAATCCAATCTAAAAATTTTCATATGTTAAAACCGTCGCGTGTTGGAGCAGCTGTTATAAGAATATTCTTATAATTATCTATAATAACCCTTTAATAATATACTGCAGATAACTACGCATAGCATTAAAACAAATCAGTATATAAAAATTCATAAAAAATTTAATGTCATTAACTAAATTATATGCAAAAAACTAATCATTAAAAAACAGTGCAGTCCATCACAAACACAAGCAGAAGTGTAGACCAAGCAAAGCTAGTTTTGTAAGCGGAAGCATGGGTAGAAATAGGTGGTGCAACTGACTAACATCGACTAGGTGAAGTTAAACTAAATTACCTTATATGGGGTTTTAATAATTTTTGATATTATGTTAATTCCCTTTAAATTTTCAAGAGCCTTTTTGCTTTCGTTTATGCATGTTCGGCTTCAAGAAATTTTGAAAGCCTTCTATTGGAAATCACTTTGAGACCAGAGTCAAACATTTGCTTGTACTTTACATCATATGTTGGGCAAATGTACTTTACTTTTATGTATATTAGTATATCATAATCCCACGACCAAACACGAGCGAAGCGATTGGTGGGGAGAGTTATGATAAATGCACATGTGCACACAACTTCCAAAAATTATTCATCAACAATGAGACGAACCCTTGTCTCAAAGTTTCATCAACAAATTTAACCATCGTTTTGTAAAGTCGTTAAAGTATAATAACGATACAAAACACATTTAAGCCTATTTAAATATGTTACCAAATCTTTGTAAACCTTCGTTATTACCTTAAAGCTTACCCATCTGATTGGATTATACACAAATAGACAGATTTATTTGGACGAAATTCGTTATTAAAGCTTGCTAAGCCTCACTTTTATAAAAGTTAAGACCGGAAATTGAAATGCCGAGCGACAGAGAATAGAACGATTAAGTCATACGCATTTCACGAGAAAATAACGTGCACATTTCACCAGTCTATAGCATTGTCGAATTGCTAAAGGTTTCTGTAATTAACGTAGGAATACTGAAATCGTTTCATTTTTGCCGATTTCAAAGTAACTGACATTTTAGACAATTTTGAGTACTTTGGTATTCTAACTTATGTCCAACACAGTGTAAGTAAAGGAAATGACGATGATATTTTTTTCTAACGATTCTTATGAGATTATTACGATATTTAATTATAAATTTGGATATTTTTTTTTATACTTCTTGATATTGTTAGCTATGACGTTTTTAAATGTAAACAAAATTGTGCATTGGTTTTCTATTATTACTGTATTACTATATTAATAATATTGGTTATTCTAATAATATCAGTGCATTTTACTTCTAATATTGCATTTCTCCTATTGCAGGGGGAGAGATATAAACATATAATCTTTTCCTTTCATTATTGCTGTTTGTCATGACCAAACATTTTTTTAAATAAATTTTCTAAAAATCTATATAAATATCACTTCTTGATATTGTTAGCTATGACGTTATGAAATGTAAACAACATTGTGCATTGGTTTTATATTATTACTATATTAATAATATTGGTTATTCTAATAATATCAGTGCATTTCACTTCTAATATTGGCCAATATTGCATTTCTCCTATTGCAGGGGAGAGAAATAAACATATAATCTTTTCCTTTCATTATTGTTGTTTGTTGTATATAATAACACCCACACCCAGTACATTACAGCTACCATTGCAGTTATCCTATTGCACTGCAGTGCCATTTGCCTGCTAATATTGCATTTCTCAACCATCAGTACCCTTTCTTTTTTCCAATATCACTTTGGTCATGGGCTGTATGACAGTGGATATTCTAGTTAAAAATAATTATATTAATATTATTATGTAATAATATTAGTATAATTATATATAATAATACACGCTTAATAAATATTATTATTTATTTGAAATTATGTTAAGATAATCATAAGAAAAGGTTAGACTATAGAGCTGTTATTATTATCGACTGATATTTCATGCCAGAAAGAATGCTTATGACAAGTCAGTACTGCTATTACTGTAAACAGAGTGTTAGTCCTGATGAACTAAAGTAGACACGAATAATGCATCTTACCTGCTCTTGGCTTGTCTCTGGGCTATACACTCTGTCAAATGTGAAAGTTTGTTTGTTGCCTCTCACATCATTCAGTGTAATGTCCTCATCATTGGGAAAGTTCAGAATGCATCTCGTGCGCGGGTCGAAACGACATCGGGCAAAAACTCTGATATTTCCATTTAGTTCCTGCAGCTGCATGAACGCAAAAACACATACGACTTGATGTACGAAAGATAATTTTTCACACAGGCATATCCATAAATGTATCATCTTATATGAAAACCACTCAACCACTTCAGTACATAGATTAGAAAATGGATACGTATCTTGCCTAAATATCTGTTCAGAATAAACATCTTTGCTCAAATAAAACGTGAGGGTGTGACCGTGTTTTATTTCATTAATCAGTAGAAATATTACATTAAGCAAAATTGAAGACATAATTACAGTATTGATTAAATGAAAACATACATGGAAGCTTAATCCCTACATGTTAACTCCTGTGACCACTTCCATCGGACTATAGTAAGCTATCCTATGGATGTCAATCTGTATAAATTTCTTATTCTTGAGAGGCAGCACAGTCTTCAGTTTATGAATTTTTTGTGGCATTGTTAGTGATAAGCATTGTCAGGGTCAAGAGAAACTCTGAGCGCATCTGGTACTCATGTATATGAAAGGTCTTATAACCCATTTGGTAATAGGATGAATCTTGTGCTACTCGTGTGGCATTAAACACGCTGCATGACATGATATTTCAGGGTTACATCATAAACCATATGCGACATCATATGTTGAGTGTAACATCAAATGCTGTCTGTGATACCACAAACCATATGCGACGGCACCATGTATGTGACATCAAGTCCTCAATGTTCAATTCTTTATCATTTGTGACATCATATACCATGTGTCACATCATACACTAAGTGCAACACCAACCCATTTATGACGACATCACACGCTTGGTGTGATCGCAAATCCCAGGTGTGAATCACAGGTGGGGCATGATATCATATGTTGGGTGTGACATTTTACACTAAATGTGAAACATGGAGTGTGAAATATTATGCCATATGTGACATTACACGATTGGGCGAGACATCTTAAATATATATATGTGACGTGACACTACAGGTGTTACATGACACAACAGGTGTGACATGACACTACAGATGTGACATGATACTACAGATGTGACATGATACTACAGATGTAACATGATACTACAGGTGAGACATGGCACAACAGGTGTGACATGACACTACAGGTGTGACATGGCACAACAGGTGTGACATGACACGACAGGTGCGACATGACACGACAGGTGTGACATGGCACAACAGGTGTGACATGGCACTACAGGTGTGAAATAACACTACAGGTGTGACATGGACTACAGGTGTGACATCATAAAATATGTGTGGCACAATATTCTAGGTGTTTATATGATAAAATATGTGCACCAACATAATCTATAGTAGATATGAAATCATAGATGTGTGCAAAGGTTTAAAATATGTGCATGTATAGAAAAGATAGATAACATACTTCACTGCTGCGACATCTAAAACAGCGGTTAGTTCACGATTGGCCGATAAAATCATAAATCTTTACTTCTCAAAGTGTAAGGAACCATACGATTGTGTGAAGCACATATATATGTGACACGCATATATGTAAATACATGTATCTAGCATCCACCAACCTTGTTATATAGAAGCTTCCGGTGTAAAAACTCTTTCCGGTATAGCGCTCTCACTTCCTCAAGCTCACTCTTTGGTACGAGAGATCCTGAGCTTGGAAGCTTTTTGGATGTCTCCACTGCCTGTAGGTTACAAACGCATAATGAACTTGCGTGGCACTATTTTGGTAAGTAGTAAACTATTTACCAAAACGCAAGTTTTGTTTTACCAAAACTTGCGCTTTCACCAAAACTTGCATTTTGGTAAAACAACAAAACTCTAAAAAAGCAAGGATTTTATTGTCTTACAGCTATAGCCATGTAACTTCGGATACAAATGAGCTCTTCAAGCCAGTGTAACTGAACTCTCGAACGATATTCATCATATTAGAATTTTTTCAATAATAAACAAAAAATAGAATCTGTAATGACACTAGCCTTCACTTTCAGTCAACACCAACAATTGCAGAGTCACACCAACCATGGCAGTCACACCAACCATTGCAGAGTCACACCAACCATTGCAGAGTCACACCAACCATTGCAGAATCACACCAACCATTGCAGAGTCGCACCAACCACTGCAGAGTCGCACCAACCATTGCAGAGTCACACCAACCACTGCAGAGGCACACCAACCATTGCAGAATCACACCAACCATTGCAGTCACACCGACCATTGCAGAGTCACACCAGTGCAAATGAACTGAAGAAAATGATATGTGAAGCTGCAGTCAATGTTGCAATCCTACCAAAATGCTTCACACAAAAAACCAAGTTGAAAATTTGAATGCAGCCAACCTTTGGTTAAGATTTTAAACGATCAATGGAAGGTGGCATATAGTCACTAAGCTATGATGCCAATGAATCTGGAATAACAATAAATCGGCAAACTGAATGCTCCTTACTGTCAAGCATGCTGAAGCTAAAAAAAATTTCAACGGATTCGTTTATTGCCATGTTAAAACAATAATGATAACGTATAATATTAATGATGCCATTATAACTACTTGTATGGACATTTTAGAGTAATATTAGAGACTAAATAAACAGAAACGATGCAACTGCCATAAAACAGCATGAGGGATAACTCCTTACCGTTTTAATAAGTGTAGCCAGTTCTGAGAAAGTTTGTTTTACTTCCAATTTCAGTAAGTGGTGAGACTCGCTGATGAGTCTGGCATGATGGGAGAGAGATCTGACAGACTGCTTTGGCACAGAGCTCTTCGGTCTGGTGTCTTGCTGGCCTCTCTGAACATGTGAAAGAGAATTCACCTAAAATGATGCAGAATGAGATTATACATGTATAATACTAGGAGAATCTTGAAGAAAAGATGTATGGCTCCAAGATGTCTTCCACTCAAATAGCAAACAAATCACAGCATTCTGCTACCCAGAATTTTATATTCCAACAACTCTGACTCTCTTCAAGCCTCTGACCATAGAATCATGAATTCATCTAAATTGATTATATCTGACTCAACACCTAGCGAGTTACTGCTGGACAACAAAACAATAGAAGGGATAAAAAAAACTTTTAACATTTGCTTTTACCTGTAATTGAGATGATCGAGCTGAAACTTCCAGCTCTGCCACTCTTTTCTGCAGTTCTTCTATCTGAGCAAGAAACCTTGTTTTTTCCGAATGAGCAGTATTCAGCAATTCTTTGTCTTTGTCATATCTGTGTTGCTGAAAAGTGCTGATATTATGACTTATCATGAAACAAAGAGAGGGTTAGAGAGAGGGTGAAAAAAAAGAGTGAAAGAGGGAAAAAAGAGCAAAATGGAAGAAAAAAATTGAGAGAGAGGTGTGGGGGGAGAAAAAAAGGCACTTCATCATATCATGAGTCTTAACACAAACAGAGAGAGAAAGAGAGAAAGAAAGAGAGAAAAAAAAGAGAGGGCCATTACAGTTATAGATCAGCCAGTACGGGTGGAGCTATCATTGTTTATTGACAGAAGAGTCTGCGCATTTTGTGTACATTCTTATTTTATATAGAAATAATAAACACACAAGAAAGTGTGACCCATTCTTTATTCAGTACCTCAAATATTCTCTAGTATTATCTTTAATGTAGACACTCTCATATCAGCATTCAAAGAAACAACAAAATTACAGACTATTTTAAAAGATGTACATCTTTATCAAATATTTAGTGCTAAACTACAATGTCGAATACAAAAGCATTTTTAACACACCCAATCTGAACCTTCGCAAAAAGTTTGGATACTACTGCTACAGAAAAATACATAGATACTCTCGCAGCAATAAACATCTTGATATCTGCTTACACTTTGCCCATTGCGTGTCCGCAGGCAAACATGTACACAAATATTTATTTACATGAACAATATACATAAACAATTTAATTCACATGTACAGATGTTCTACAAATGTTTTTTAAAAAAGCATTAAATTATTTAGCATCATATTTTGATTAACACATGTCATCTATACAAAGAAAATAGCCATTCATGAATTCATAGAGAGATCCATAGATATAACATAGGCACTTATATGATATTGCAACTGAGACTCGAGTGAGCTTAGGCAATAGCCATTCATGAATTCATAGAGAGATCCATAGATACACCATAGGCACTTACATGATATTGCAACTGAGACTCGAGTGAGCTTATCTTCTGGTCCTTTTCGAAGAGAACGTGAGAGCCAGGAGCAGTGCTTGCACTAGCAAAGCTGTTATAGCCTGCAAGGTGCATATTCTTCACGCAGTCTGTGACATCATAATTGCTTGCCCTGAGGGCAGCGAGAATATCACGTGTGTCTGTCCAGCTTGGTATTTGTTGCTGCGCAAACAGAGCAGTCATACAGATATAATAGTTATATATAAAATATTTACTATTATATATCACTCACTTTAAATTTGCATTTGATCTCTATCAATTGCTCTAAAATATCAAAAACCAGAAATAAAAAACTGATATGCTTGTAATCTGTTTTTGTATAAAGGAGGAAGCAACTAGGGAGCTTATGAAGCATCATACAGTAACTACATTTAAAATACTTTATGTAACTAGTGTGTGTAATCGCTGCCGTATCGGCATGTCACACAACAACACTAACATCATCATTGATAGGATTAAAGAATGCTAAATGTACAATAAATTCTACAACCTTGAGTTCACATATCATCAATTTGTTTACAAAACATAGCCAAAGTTCCAACTCTCGAATACAACTATACAAGTGGACTATCCTTATAACAAAGTCTCTGAGTGCAGAACAGGAGATTTAACCAAATCATCAGATGCTCAAACCAAAAGATCGTTGTTAGAATATTGGTTTGGACAAGCACTAGAACATGTATGAAAAAATTAATGCAGAACACAACTTGTGGAGTTATCTACTCTTTTTCTAAACTTGATTTAAATGTATCAGTATGGTGAGATCTGACTTACTCGAACTTCTGATATGAGTGACTGAATTTGCTCGGACTGAAGCTCAAGACAGACGGGCAGCTTCACCCACTCTCCTGATGCCACATCAAAAAAGCAGTGAACGTTGTGTTCTTCTTTAAATATGTAGGTAGAAACATCCCCTTTAACAGGATGTCTCAGCTTACCAGTCCTGTCATCTTCCGACCCTTCTGCTCTGTTGGTCTGCTGCTGTCTCTAGAACAAATGAACTGTACGCCTCGAGACCTAAACTTAGTGTATATATAGCACTTAATCCGTGTACAAGTTATGATCATAAAGGAGAAGCGGGGAGGGGGGTCAATGACAACATCAATGATCTGTAACACAGAACTGTTCAAATTTGGAAAAATCTAACATGCAGTTCAATATTTAAGCAACAGTAAGTAACAGTAAGTATTCACAAACCACCTCACCATAGTGCTACAGCATTGTGAACACACGCCAGTTTACAGGTTTTTATTCAGTTTTAGAAGCTGTACAATTCCTGAGTAAAATTTGAAATAGAGCTATTTTACATAAAATATGCTAATCAAAGTATAATGCAAAATATTACAAATTAAAAAAGAAACATTTGTCAAACCATGCATCTATACATGCTAAGGATCAGACACAGACCAGTGAAGCCTAATTGCCAATCTCTATGCAAAATCCCTCTCTTTAGAGTAAGATGTCTGCTTGCTTTATTGATGTGTTTGGTGTGTTTTAAGATGGCTCCGTAGTCCGATCATTGCTCTGCATTGACGATTGCAATGTGGACATTGGTAGTCATCATTCATCAAAGTATCAGATGAGCTAAGCCGCACTTTTCGTGCTGCCCTGAGCTCTTCTCTGTGACGCATTTTTTCATTTTCAAGTATCTTCACCCCTTTATGAGTTAGAGTTCTCCATCCAGTTCTTCTCGTGGCATTCCATTCCCAGGTTTCACATCTGATGTGACAATGCTTCAAGCTATCTTTGAGACAGTCTTTATAGCGCTTTCTTTGTCCCCCCTGTGACCTCTTCCCATTTTCTAGTTCGGCATACAGAATCTGTTTTGGTAGTCTGCAGTCTGGCATTCTAACCAAGTGTCCAGCCCAACGAAGTCTGTTCTTAACGATCATACTTTCGAGGCTGGACATCTTAGCTTGTTGATACACACCATTGTTAGTGCGTTTGTCAGACCATTTGATCATTAGTAGTTCTCTCATTTTCCTCATGTGATAGTTCTCCAGAACCTTGACGTCAGTGCTGTAAGTAGCCCACGTTTCTGAGACATACAGTAGTGTGGGGACAATTACTGCCTTGTACACTTTTAGCTTGGTGTCGACTTGCAAGACTGGATTTTCAAACACTCTTTGTCTCAGTTTTCTGTATGCTATGCTAGCTCCTTGCAGTCTTCTCTCTATCTCCTTCCCTAGGTCGGCCTTGGAGGAGAGATTACTACCCAGGTATACAAAGTCATCTACCGGGCAAAGTGGTTCGCCTCCGGCAACAATGCGTGGAGTGACTATGTTTTTTCCAGGTTTCGGCTGGTACAATACTTGAGTTTTCTTTGCATTCAGCTTGAGTCCAAGAGCCCTGTAAGCATTTTCAAAAGCTGTCATGACTTCTTGAAGATGTTCTTCTGTATGAGCCACGAGAGCATTGTCATCAGCATATTGGAGCTCAAGAACACTTTGTTTCGAAGTTAGAGTTTTAGCCCGAAGTCTCTGCAGGTTGAACAGATCGCCTATTCGATAGTTCAATGTGATACCTTCAGAGAGTTCTTGTTTCACAAGGTGCAGTACAGCACACAAGTAGATAGAAAACAGCGTTGGCGCAATCACGCAGCCTTGTTTCACCCCAGTTTTTACTCCAAAAGGATCCGTTTGTTGGCCATCCACCAAAACTGATGCGTTCATCTCATCATGCAGAAGCTGCACAATAGCCACAAATTTGGGAGGGCAGCCGATTTTCTCAAGTACTTTGTATAGAGATTGTCTGTCAACAGTGTCGAAAGCCTTGGTAAGGTCTATGAAGGCTATGTAAAGGTTCTTGTTCTGTTCTCGGCATTTTTCCTGGATCTGTCTAGCAGCAAATATCATATCTACTGTACCCCTGCCAGGCCTAAAACCACACTGCGTCTCTGGAAGAATTTTTTCCGCAACACTGGAGAGTCTATAGGACAGAATTCTAGCTAGAATCTTCCCCGTTATTGACAAGAGGGATATCCCCCTGTAGTTCCCACACATCGTCCTATCTCCTTTTTTGAAAATGGTAACAATCAGTGCATCACGTAATTCATCAGGTATTTTCTCAGTTGTCCACACAAGTGTAAAAAGGCAGTGCAGTTTCTTGGTAAGTTTAGTTCCACCATGCTTGAAAACTTCTGCAGGTATTCCATCAGCGCCAGCAGCCTTCCCACTCTTCATTGCTCGAATGGCGGATTTCGTCTCGACTAGTGTTGGCTCTTCTCCTAGCTGCAGATGGGTTGGCAGCTGTGGGACTTTCTGCAGGACTGGATCAGCTACAGTGGATGTTTGGTTCAAAAGATTTGAAAAGTGTTCTTTCCAGCAATCTCTGATGGCATCTTTGTCTTTATGGAGCACACCACTCTTGTCTCGAACAGGTACAGAGCCATGTGACGGAGGACCGTACAGTTTTCGTGTCTCTGCAAAGAAATCCCTTGTCTTATTCTGATCCGCCAAGCTCTGAAGCTCCTCTGCCTTTTGTGTCCACCATTCATTCTGCATCCTTCGAACTCGTCGCTGCACATCTGTTCGTATGCTGTGGTATGCCTTCTGTTTCTCCTTGTTTCTAAGATCGTTTTGCCAGGCTGCAAATTTAGATCGTTTTTTATTTATAAGTTGTTCTATTTCTAGGTCATTCTCATCAAACCAGTTTTGGTGGTGCCTTTTCGCTTTGCCTAATACCTCCTCGCATATCTCAGTGATACAGCTCTTTAGATTTGTCCAAGTCGAGTTGACATTTTGGTCATAGATTTCAGCTGATAGTCTCTCATTGATTTTTGTTTGAAAGTCTTTTTTCACATCCGGTTTATTGAATAGATTCACGTTGTACTTTGGCCTTGCTGTCCGTTTAGCTCTTCTCTGTTTGGGCTGTAGAGTGAAACTCAGCAGTTTTCACCAATCTGTGATCCGTCCAGCAGCTATCTGTTGAGTTGATCGCTTTGGTTACTCTTACATCTGCCAAGTCCCGCTGTCTGGTGATTACATAGTCTATCAGGTGCCAGTGACCGGAGCGAGGGTGCCTCCAGGTTGTTTTCCTTCTATTCTTCTGTCTGAACAGAGTGTTTGTAATCACAAGGTTAAGTTCTGCACATTTGGTGAGAAGCATGAGACCATTGTCATTCATACTGCCAATTCCCTCTTTGCCGATGACGTCTTTCCATGTCGTGCTGTCCGTATCAACTCTTGCATTAAAGTCTCCAAGAAGCACAACCTTGTCGGCTCTAGGAATATGCGATACAGTGTCATCAAGAGCTGAATAGAATAGCTCTTTATCCTCTTGCTCGGCCATCAGGGTCGGAGCATAGGCGCTGATCAGTGTTGCTTTCCTGTTCTTACTGATGTTTAGTTGTAAGGTCATCAGTCGATCTGAAATGCCGACAGGAAGATGGTCCATGTGCTTAACAAGCTCATTTTTAACAGCGAAACCTACCCCATACAGCCTATGATCTTTAGCATCTCTCCCTTTCCAATAGAATGTATAACCACCTTCCACTTCTGTCATCTGGCCCTCATCAGCAAGTCTTGTCTCCTGTAGTGCAGCAATATCAATATCATGTCTTCTTGAGCTCACGTGCCACAAAAGCTGTGCGACGGTCAGGTCGATCACTGCGCTGATTGTCCATGAGCGTGCGTACATTCCATGTTGCTAGTGTAATCTGTTGTTTTCTACCGCAAATAAGGTGAACCATCTGGACGCGGTAATCCAGCCAGGTGAGAAAAGGAACAGACCATGTATAGGACACCTTTTCTAGTCCCTTCCTCGGATTGAGGTGAGCAGGGCGGTCCCTAAAAAGGGCTGCTCAGTCGTGAAAGCAACTACCGAACATCTCTCCTGTTCCATTCAAGAGACGAGCGACTGATAAACTTCCACCGCCTGCGTGCTGGTTGGGAGCTGAGGACTCCCAGGTTTCACTACCCTATCCCCGTTGCCACCTTCCAATCGCCGCAGGGCTTGGTTGGTTGGTTTGGTGCAAGCAGAAAGCTGTGCGTGGATTTAAGTGGTTCTTCTGATGCACTGCAGAGATCCACTAACTTGGCTAGTCATATTCTGATCCAATGGCAAGAAGACCTAGACAATTGGGAGTATGACAAGTTGCAGTACGCGGCCGTTGATCTACAAGAGATTCTTTCGCCCTTCCAACTGGTGTTTTTGCTGTCGGGATAGTACATGCCCGAATGTTGGGTGGATGTTGTTTTTAGTTCCCATCCAAACCCTCCTTTCAAAGAAAGGGAGGGGTTGCTGGTTTAGTTGCCGGCGACCCGACCCATGGCACAGGTAGTACTGGGTTACATGGTTACCCGTAGCAGGCTAGCACCTGACCTGATTGCCAATGCAATGCCACTGACAGGAGGAGAGGATCGCAGGTTGAAGAGTGACGGAAGGCGAGCAGGTAGACAAGTGACAGGAAACTAGCACGAAGAGGAATGACAGGAAGCTAAAAAGCGGAAGAATGATAGCAAGATAGCAGGTGCAGGAACGACAGGAGGCTAGAAAGTTGAAGAATGGCAGGAGGCTAGTAGGGGAAGAAGTGACAGGAGGCTAGCAGGGGGAGGAATGACAGGAGGCTAGCAGGTAGAGGAATGACAGGAGGCTAACAGATGAAGAGATGCCTGAAGGTTGAGGAGTGACAGAAGGCTATCAGGTGCAGGAATGACAGGAAGCTAGCAGGTAGAGGATTGACTGAAGGCTAGCAGGTAGAGGATTGACTGAAGGCTAGCAAGGTTGAGGTTAGAGGAGACTAGCAGGTAGAGAAATGACAGGAAGATAAAAGATGGAAGAATGACAGGAAGCTAGCAGGTGGAGGAATGACAAGAGGCTAGCATGTAGAGTAATGACAGGAAGATGGAAAAATGACAGGAAACTAGCAGGTGGAGGCATGACAAAAGGCTAGCATGTGGAGGAGTGACAAGAGGCTAGCAGGTGGAGGAATGACAGGAGGCTAGAAGGTTGAAGAGCGACAGGAGGATAGAAAGTTGAAGAATGAGAGAAAGCTAGCAGGCTGAGAAGTGACAGGAAGCTAGCAAGTGAAGAGTGACAGGAAGCTAGCAGGTGAAGGAGCGACAGGAAGCTCGCAGTTAGAGGAATGACAGCAGGCGAGCAACTGGCGAGTAAAAACAGGAAGCTGGTAGGTAAAGGCATAAGCTGCTAAAGTTGGCTACAAGTTGTATAACAAGTTAGCATAGCAGATCTATCTCATCAGATGCTGTTTAGAATATGTACAATTGGTTTAAGCTTACTGTGTCATCCCAAATGGCCTTTCCATATTCCAATTGCATCAAGAACTCCTAAAACAGTGTGTGAACTGGTATTAAAAAGTTGTTCAGATTTCTAAATACTTCAAATTCAGATAAAAGCAAAGTGTGTAATACAGTGACAACCAACACAGTTGCCAGAGAACTGAAACAGCGACATACTCACAAATAGAAGATAAACGCTAAAACAATAATAACTAACACAGAAGTTGAACTAATGACAACGCAAGACGCCTACTAAAAACAAAATCATAAAAAAATATTTCTCCGCATCTTCCAAACAAGCGGTGGATACACAATTCTGCCACGAGCAATTTTCATGAATCAAATGTAACGGCTAGTGATAATAGGGTTATATGAGGTCACTATTATAGGCTATCCTAATAGTATTGTAACTTCACTGACAGTTATAATTATATATAAACAAAAATTACATCTACTGATATGCACAACCGCTCTATGCTTTAATAGTTCATACTCAGTGCTATGATCTACCTCATAACACTGAGTATGAACTATATATCTGTATGGATGTAATTCATACCATAGTACGGCTATCATACCATAGGACAAAAGTGTGATCATGCTCTATGATTTCATTTTCTGTACAATTGTTAAAAAACGCATCTTACAACTACAACTATGTGCATTGCAAGTGCAATCCACTAGATGAGATATTCCAGTATTACATGTATTTGGATTGCAAGTACCAATAATCTACAGACAAAAATTCTAGCACTGCATGAATACTAAGATAATTATACAGCTTAGTCCACGCTTCAAAGACACCTTAACATTATTCTTTTACTCCGTTATGAAGTTCTTTTTCTTCCAGGCATGGATTTGTAAAATTTATCATTGAATGAGATTTATCCCGATAAAGTCCATATAGATATGAATATTAACAACATTCACTGTATAGAAACAAACCATATAGCTGTATGGATACAAATCATATCCATGCATAGATATAAGGCATACCACTGCATCAATACAAACAATACCACTGTATCAATGCAAATATCTGAGTAAAATCCAGACATACATGAGTACCACCAACACAATATTACACCACAAATCACATGATTCCATAGATGCAAGTCACACCTTGCCCTGATGTAAGTATAAACTTACTTTTTTAAGAACTGGGTCATCTGATACAACCTCGATTGTCTGAATCACCCCATCATCATACCACCTTTCGGGGAAGATCTTCCAGCTCTATATAATAAACCTTCTCTCATTAACTTGATAGAACTACTATCATGCCTCTCTATGAACGCCACCTTTATTTGACTACCATTTTGACATTCATTATGTTTAATCTTTACGAACCAACAATAACAAGTGATCAATAGAAAAGTGTCCACAAAGTGGTACTAATAATGACTCGGTGACATCAATAACAACTAATTCTTTCGTTGTGTTTGTAGTGGTTGCCATGGATTTAGTGACGGTCTACCTAAGAAGATAGATCATCACAATCATCAGAACTCTCATTCGGAGTCGCTAAATCACTGACCTGAAAACCTCAAAGTATTTTGATGAATATTGAGAATAGTCTTTAGGAGCGCCGAATAGAGCATCGTAATAGCAGCCATTGTTACGGCATACCAAAGTTCATTTTCTTACTCCAAAACTTTTAGGTTTTTGCCTTAAAACTTTGAAAGCAACACTATCGAAATGAGCGATAACTGTATCCGTCTAAAATGTTTTATTCAAAGTAATTCCTTGTTTAATTCAGTCAAATGTTTCGACTTATATGAAAAACCTTGTAGTAAAAACGTTGAGGCTGACGACCTTAACATCGCTATACCTGGGAGTGCAAAATATAGGCATTAGCATCGCTTCACCTATCAAAGAGTTAAATTCATCTTTCCAAAATGCTGACCAGCTAGTAAAGAAATAAAGCGTCTATAAGAAACGGGTTGAAGAATAAAACGTCATGTGACTCAAATAGAAGTTTTACTATAACTTTAAAAAAAGGTACGGTAGGTAACCTGTAAATTGCAACATTTCAGATCACAGGTCAAATATTGAAGGTTATGGGCTTACATTATTGGAATCCAGGAAGAAGCGCTCTCCACCATGATATACACAGGAGTGCTCGCTGCCCTCTTTGTGATAGAAGGTTTCAATAACAATATCTTCATCCTTAAACATGTATTTTATATGATTAAATGATTAGCAGAGCTGTTTCAAGACAACTTGCTCTCATAATTTCAAATGAAGATTATCTTTTGTAAATTACCTTCTTAATGAAAACTGGGCTGCGGCATTTATGACAATGCCAATTAATTCATAGACAAAACCTCAGCTAACCATAGCATTGACAGTCAAGACTACTGGTACACTTACATAAACTTATGCACTTACACCCACTTGCGTACTTACACCCACTTGCGTACACTTTAGTTTGAAAATACTAATTTGTTGCACCAAGGCTCATGCATTTAAAAGAGCACACTTTCAGCAACACCTTTATGCAATTTCTAGTCCGAGAGGTCAAGCAATTCATTCCAGCTGCCAGAACGTTTGTACACATTCACCAAGTTGATGTCATAAATTAAACACATCAAGAGAGCTTTATCACAACGCCGAGTGCCTCAACTTGAGATAAACTTGAAAGAAGCCATTTATTATATCTCAATAAAAGATAAACTACTATTGATGGAGAATGAAGGAAACAAATATGCTACAACTCGCAAAACAGTCCACTATAAGAGTGTGTTGAGCAATGCATTGATTGTTACAGTTTACAACCATCTGCTGTAAAGAACATGCGAGTTATTTCATCCTAAATACATAATTGAACTCCAGCAATTTTTGACATAGTTTTGTTTCTGAAACAATATTTTAAATAAATTCAGTAGTGAAAGCATTTTAATTGATCTCTCTTTATTATTTCATCTGGTTTGAATTTTGAACCCGCGAATGCATTAGCCCAGATCCTAGCTCTAAAATTTACAAGAAATAGAGTGTTTGTAACAATAGAGCGTTCTGTTACTAGTTATTACAGTGCTAAGACAAAACTTCATTAGACTTGAGTTATTATCTAAGACACTGGCTGTGATAGAGATATAAGCTAAAATGGTTCCGTGAGCCTCTTTCAGTTTATTTGGAGACTTATTAGGTTAGACCCATTAATTTCATTTAATGCTGTGAATCAGTTCCAACTTACTGCAAAAGCCTTTGATGATAGCTATTACCTTGCGATAACGATAAACAAAAAAAATATAATATTATTTTAATATGTACCCTACCGTATAAAGATTTATTTCCATGTCATTCTAATGCTCAACACAAGTTAATGCTACTTTTTCAACTGAAACTCAAATACATCTACAGCAAAGACTGGTTTTGGAACAACTCCTTATAAACACAACAAAGTTTTGTATACTTTTATTGAACACTTTCCATAGAGATTCTGGGAACTGAGTCCGTATATTTAAATTTAGAGCAGATAACTTTTGAAAGAAAAAATACTGTACATAAAAAACCAAATATATTAATAAAACACAAAGAGAGATAAATGCTGACTTGGTCTCTTTGTGCTAGAATAACTTGATTCATGTGATATGCCACAAGCATCGCCAGCCCTCAGTAGACAACAAGAATTATAGGCCTCTGCAACTGATAGGTCAATTTAATTCCTCCCCAAGTCATGTATTTTTCAAACTAACTGAAGTTGCTCTATGATCAAGAGTAAGTGTGTAAAAACCTCACTCATGCGTATGGACATTAAGTGGCTTCACTCTTGTTGGCGAGGATTTCCACTTGAGAATTAACATTAATAATAATTAATTTCAATTAATTAGGTAATCAAAATAATTTTTGGAGCAGCTACTGAAACTAATCTAAATTTAGAATTTGAATTTTGAGTGAACATTGATCTCATTACGTAACAGTTAATTAATAATGTATTGAACTTTCTCCATCTTTTAAATAAACAGTAAAACACTGCTCCTGCTCCTACTGCACCTGAACATTGGATGCACCAAATATGGTAACTGTATGAACCCGATGAAAGATTCACCAGTGTTTGTAACCACCAAATGATGCGCTCCAAAGATCCACGTTATGTACAAGGTTTACAACATTTCCTGATACTTCATCTCAATTCCTTATGAATTCAAATGACATCATCAGCCAGAGCATAGCGAAACATTGAATTTGTACTGGTCACCTACCGCATAATTGGATGGACAGTGAAGACGGTGTAAATCATCTGGACGACTGGAAGGTCCCGCTTGCGATTGCAGTACATGTAATTCGTTTTTTTCTCTGTTTCCTGTGGCATGTGCTGGATAATTGGTATCAATAGCAGGGGGAGCTGATGCAACTAAAAAATATCAGGGAATAACCTGTATGTCAACTAAGTGTATAATGGCTGAGTGTGAAAACCAGAGTTTTGAGTTAGATTGGAATAATATAGTTCAAAATAGTTCAGAACTTGAAATATTTAGCTAATGCAATTTAAAATTAAATTCTAATATAACTGAAGTGTGAATAAAATGCAACAGTTAGTTTGACTTTATATAGAAGCTGTGAGGTTGTAGAGAACTCACACGTGACATTTGGAACATCATCAAATGACTTGGGTCCTGGTCTGTGTGACTGCTGGATACTTTTATGCATTGACCCATCTTTTTCCCGCAAGCTCACTTGTGAAGAGGCCGCTGTGCCCATATTTGTTACCTTTAATGATAAAGGTGTTGTAAGAGAGATCTTTTTCAGACTAACACGACTAAATTTATGAATACATCTGCAAAAGGATGATGCAGAAATGTTACAGAGCCAAAGCATTTAATAATCATATTGGTGATGAAACATAGACTTAGTTCAGGTGCAGGTATTTATTTAAACATGACCCAGTTACATATTTAATGATATACCAGATGATGTTTAAGCAAAAGGGCTCACACTTACATATATAATTTTCAAAAACCCAACAGCAGTCGACTTCTGACAGGTTTAAAAATATCTGTTGCGAAGAATCAGTTCCTCAATATTTGGAGCCAAACATTCACATTGCAAGGATGTGGGCTACAGACTGTAATCACCTCCTGTGTAAAACATAATTTCTGTAATCGGCAGACGAGAAACAAGAAGTGAGCGATGACTTTAGTAATGCACACAAAAAATTTACCATCTCGATTAAAAATGCCAGATTATTTTGATACTGTGTTGTATAGGAGTATTAACAAAAAACCACCTGAGGAGATATATCCAATATTACAACAAACCAAAAACACTTAGTATATAAGAGGACCATCAGGAACGACAAGCAGATTAAAAACCTCCAGTAGAAGTAACCCATAAGGAAAAAAAAATTAATTGATGTGTCAGAAAACCAATAAAAAATTAGACCTCTGCCAGACATGACCAAGCCAATTGGAGTTGATCAGTTCTAGTCGGTAAACTTCCATGACATACTCAAGACAAGTCCAGTCAATTGCTAACCCTCTGCTACATATAGAACAGAACTTGAGCGCCTGAACATTTTCTCACAGGGACATCTATAAAAAACAGCCCCCTTTCCCAAAAGCCTGCTGATGCCCTTTCCTCTGCCTGGCCTCCCTTACCCCTGCCGGTGGAGCCTCTTCTCTCACCACTGGCTGAGCTCTCTTCCCCTTACGTCTGCAGAGCCTCTTTTCCCTACATTTGGAGCTTTTTCTCGTTCACTATCTCAACTGCTGAGCCTCTATATCTATGTACAAAAATGACTCTCGTTTGACTGTCGAGACTCGCAGCCGTACGGGACTGAGCATCGAACATGACCTCTTTAGGTCGACTTGAGCATCTGTTCTCTCCTTAGTGGCTGCGATGTATGTCTTCTAAGACCCTTTTTCTCTCTGATGACGGTATGAACACTTTATTATTTTTGTACGCTATACCATCAATGGTTGTCAAGTATTCTCTGTAGCTATAGAATTTTTGTAAGTCTGGACACATCTTGTGAATAGCTGGCCAACCATTAGTGATGTACTGAAGCAGCTCCCTACCCTCCTTGTCATCTAATGTTGATGCCTGCAATCTGGCCAATCTTGCATGAGAAATTAAAAGTACCTCTACCATATCATTCACAATGGCATTCTTCTCATCCATTGTAAAACCTGGCTGGCAGGGGTGCGGGTGACAGGGCATCTGCCAAAACCAGTTTCTGACCAGGCGTGTATGAAATATCGTAATCGTTTGCCATTAGCTTTAGACGAAAACGTTGACCTCGAATCGGTAAACTGGCTAATTCCTTCTTCCCCAAAGTTGAAATGAGCGGTTTGTGGTTGGTCTCAGATGTAAAACTTTCTCCCTGCCAAATAAAAAACAAATTTTTTACATGCACAAGCAATTGAGAGCGATTCTTTCTCTATTTGGGCATATTTGGTTTCAGCGGGGCACATGGTCGGTTCTAGACGAATGAACTACAGGCCTCTATGCATCTCCAACCCTCTGCATTATGACAGCACCAAGGCCATAAGATGAGGCATCGGTGCTTACCATCGTTTCTGCCTTCAGCTTATAGGGTGTGAGGGTGATTGGTGACGCCAAGTTATCCTTCAGTCCTGCAAACTGCTTGGCCTGATCTGCGTCCCAAATCCACTCCTTATCTTTCAGAAGTAAGTCTCTCAGGGCAGACGTGTCATTTGCCAATGAAGAAGAGAACTTTCCAATATAATTGATTAGAAGAATCGCCATTAGAATGGCCAAAGAATCGCCTTAGTTCCTTTCTGGTCCTTGGCGCTTGGTAATTCTGTATAGCTGCCGTCTTTTCAGGCTCTACATGTATCCCATGTTCATCAATGACGTGCCCAAGAAACTTGACTGTCCGCTTGCTGAATTCACATTTGTCTGGGTTCGGCGTAGTTCCAGCGGCCTGCAACTTCACCAATACTTTTTCCAGCATCATGTCATGTTTTTTTTGGGTTGGAGCAAGCACTAGAATGTCGTCCATCTGGCAGATGACACTTTAAAAACCCGCAAGTGTTTTTTGCATTTCCCTTTGAAGAATCTCGGGGGTTGAAGAGATTTCGAAAGGCAAGCGTTTACAAAAGTATCTACCAAATGGTGTGATGAATGTGGTTACCTTCTGAGACGTAGTATTTAGCTTCATCTGCCAGTACCCGCTGTTTGCGTCCATCTTGCTGAAGTACTTTGCATTCCCTAAGTTGCTGAGTGTCTCATTCATGGTGGGAAGTGGATGAAATTCCCAAAGTACAGATTCATTCAGTTTGGTGAAATCAATACAGACCCGGATTTTTCTTTTTTTTGGGACGACAATACAAGGTGCGCACCATTCCGTGGGAGTTTCAACTTTTTCGATAACTCCTAAGGCCTCCATTCACTGTAGTTCCTTGGCGTAGTGGCTCTTTTCTAGCTGCAGCTACTATTTGTGGCACAGCTTGAGCGAATGGTTCAGCATCCTTTTCTAATTTAATATTCACTGCCGTTTCTGTAGCACACAGTCCATTAAACAATCTTGGATACCTCTCGAACGATCTATCAGTGGCGATCCCATCAATGAAGTCTATTATCCAAAATCCTGATATAGCCGGTTTGCAGAGCAAAGGTGTCACTAACTCTTCAATAAAGTAGACGTTTTCTACAGTTTCTCTAGATTTATACCTTAGTGGTATATGGGCAGATCCGCATACATCAAACTCTTGATTACCTGCTGCTCTCAGCTTCTTGGTTGCGTTCTAAAGTGACACTCCTAACTTTCTAGACCATGTTGCTGAGAGAGCTGTCACAGAGGCCCCTGTGTCAACTTTAAAACGTATTTTTATGTCGTTTAAGCTCAGGTCACAGTACCATGCTTTTCCGGTTTCTTGTATGCTGTTGAGTGTATGCCCATTAAATCCATATAGTCAGAAAAATTCGGATCCCAAAAATAAGCCATCAGCAAAATTCTGACTCATTACACTGCTGTGATACGACCGCGTTGACCAGCTTACCTGCCTGCTTCTTGCAAAAGTGTAGGCCTTGCCCAATGCCCTCCCTTTCCACATGCTTTGCAAATTGTGGATTTAGCTAAGCACTTCCAAACCTGTGGAGCACCCACATGCACGCTTTGCAAGGATGCTTGGATGAAGGAAATTTCTCATTGGCATGATGAGGTTCTCTGGCAGCATTGTGGACGGTATCTAAATTGTCAGGTATTTGTGCAGATTTGGCCAGTTTAGACGTTGGATGATAATTGACAATCCACTGCTTCGTTTTTCAAATGCACTTACTTAAATCTAAGTCATCCATATCAATGAGATACTCTAGCAAATTTGCGTCATTTACACCTATGACAATTCTATCACGAACCAAGTCGTTCTTTACTGCACCATACTCACATTGGTCTGCCTGTCCCTGTAGAGTCACAATAAACTGGTGAATGCTGGCATTGCCTTGCTTCATAGTGTTGAACTTAGCCCGCTCATATATTATGTTCTTGACTGGTTCAATGTGATTGTCAAAGAATTTAATTGTATTGTCAAGTGTTTTCTTTTTATTATCATCTGACTCATCATATACAAACTGCGAGTAGATTGGCACGCTTTCCGCGCCCATCCGAACCAACATGTTGGCAATCTGCTGTTCTTGAGACATTTTACTGTAGTCTTTTGCTAGCCAGTAAATCTCAAACTGCATTTTAAATACTTTCCATTGAGTAGCGAGATTGCCAGAGGAGAATTCAGTTCTCTTAACAAATCTATCATCTTTAGACTGAGATTCAGCCATTTTAACCGATCAAATATCAGAAATAATAAAAATATCGCCTTTTACTAACAATGCTTTATTGCACTTTCAACAACTGAAGAAGTCACCACTCACTAAAAATGAGGAAAATTCTGCTTATATAGTCGTGTGTTGTCCAGTTAGTTTTCCTTAATAGACTCCTTCATTAACTCTGCGCATAGCTATCAAATCTGACATCATGTGATACTATGCTGTAACGTATAAACAACTCTCACTTCTATTTGTGAGTCGTTGAGCATTCCAGGATAACACTTGTTGATTTGACGTCCATTCAGTTGTATTTCCCTTCAAAAACCGTTCAGTTGACGAGCAGAGGTTTTTACGTAGAGATACAGTTTTCAAAGCTCGCCAAGCACACAATTATAATATTCGCTATTGCGCTCGTGACAGGAGCCCACTGGGTTTGCTTCAACCAATAAAGATTGTTGAAGGGACTAAGAGAAAGCCACAAATAACCACGGTCGTGGGAATAAATGGAAGAGAAGTTTTAGTAGAGAATGATGGAACCATTCTTCGGAGTAACCGAGCTCATATATTCAAAGTAAGTGATCGTCACAAGGATTGTAGTGGCACTCCGGAGCCGAAGCCAGGTGTGTCAGCACCTGTAATGAATAGTGAATTTACGCTCCCAGTTCACTCGTCAGCTGTGACAGCGGCGACAGAGCATGTGCTAGTGTCCACCGGTGTGTCAGGGCCAACCTCACCGTCCGTTGTGACAGCAATCAAGAGTGTACCAGCACTGTCATCTACTGGTGTGTCAGTGCCATCCTCATCAGTGGTTGTGACAGCAGCCAAAGATCTCTAGCAGCATCTCTATCAAGTGGTGTGTCAGCACCAACATAATTGTCGGTTGCGACAGCAACCAGAGGTGAGTCAGCACCTCTACATGCACCATCAGCGGCGGCAGCAACCAGAGGTGTGTTAGCACCTCCTCCTACATCATTGGTTGTGACAGTAAATGGGAAGAAAAGAATGAGAACAATGTCCTATCAAACTAGAGCTGGGCGAACAAGTAAACCTCCCCATAAACTAGATTTGTAACGGACACAGTCATTTTTGATACTCTTACTAACTAGCAGTGATATTTATTTCTATGCTATTTTCTGTGCTATTGACATTTATGTTATAGATGGCTGTGGTATTGAGTAAATCTATTGTGAATAACCTCAATGTCCCTAATATTAATACCATATCAAGCAAAGGGCTTGATTGGTGTCAGGCATCCAAATATATAATCTCCCATCAAAACAGTCTGCGCAGGAAACACATATTCATCATAATTGGGTCACTAAGGTTTACCACTAAGCACCAGTCTAGAAAAAAAGTGGCTTTTGTAGATACCAATCTGTTATGTGTCGAGCAAATCTTTGAATCATTTTATAACGTACTACGCTTTCTGGACCTTAAAACACATAAATTACATAATTTTTTTATTGTATATTTCAATGCATCAGAGTCTTAGCTTTTGAATGAGCTATTGTTTGCCATGGTGAGACAGACATTGGTTGATGTTTATAAGATTTTCCCAAAGCTCTACCGCAGAAATGTTTACTGGCATAGGCTCGGAAATTGTGACGTCACAATTTTCATATGCGGTGTTGTGTGCTCTTACCGCCTATTTTATTGCTCACCACTTATATTTATCAACTACTATAATGACGCTAGTGTCAGGCGAAGATAGAACAACTCCAGAGAACCAATGAAGATGACAAAGGAATCAGTGTCATTAGTTCTCCATGTACAGATTATTTCTGTGATAAATAACTCAGATTCCAAGCACCATACTATGTTTTCCCGATGATATTATGCACTAGCCCTCTCATTTTATTGTGATGTTGAGGGTCGCGACTGAGACTAATTAGTTTCAAGCATTGCGTGATCTCGCGACGGTGCGATTGACATTTAGTCCTAGGGCCACGCAACCACAGGTCACAATTTAATCGATGTGATTTCATTACCTTTATCAACAACAGTAGATTTATTGAAGCATAATTAACCCAGAACATGTGTTTGTATTGGTCGGGCGTTAGCACGATCCCGGGCATTGTTATCTAGAATCCTAGTTTATTATTAGTGCTCTTTGGGTTTAACAGCACCGATTGTCACAAAAAAGCGCAGCCTCAATGGCAGCGAAAGAGATCGACTACCTACAGCTAAATAATAATTGTGACAACACATTTTAAGAACCTGAACCAAGTGTTTTTTTGCAGGACATACTTTTGACACCCTATTTTTCATAGGTCTATTATTCTTTGTGTATTGAATATAGGCTCATTCGAAAGCTAAGACTCTGATGTATTGAAATATATAATAAAAAAATTATGTAATTTATGTGCTTTAAGCCGATACCGTGTACAATATTCCCCATGAATTTTGAAAAATACAACCTGACAGCTAGTTGTTCTATTATGTCAGCTTTTTACCCCGAGTGGAATGGGAAGATTAAAGAACATGCAGTGATAGAAAACGGCAGAATCATTGAATTTAATAATGCCCATAATTTGCCGACACCAGACATTGCAAAGGCCATCTTCTGGAGATGCAGAAATCGATGTCTTCAAGGACCGAATGCTTAGAGACGGTCTACACCCTACCGCAGCCACACCAAAAATGAAAGGCAAACATTTTGAGGGTTATGCACTACATATAAAAAAAATTAGTGTACTGTCTTAGTACCTCTTTAGTAATGCACTTTATGTCCTCGTTTTAGTAATGCACTTCATGCTCTCACTTTACACCTTTTGTTGTTCCTATCTTGCTTTCCCACTTTCTTATGTTTTACCGAAAAGTTTTTGGGTTTAAGTACATTTGCTATATAGAATTTCATTGATGCTCCTAGTTTGACGGTGTGATAGCACCTGTCGGGAGTATATGTGCTTGGAAGGGAGGTGTAATAGTATGTCAAAGTCAGCAAAGGGCTCATCGCAAGAACGACATTGAATAGAGGGAAGTACAACTGAACGGACAACAAATCAACGAGTGTTATCCTGGACTGCTCAACGACTCACAACTAGAGGTGAGAGTTGTTCATACGCTACAGCATAGTATCTTAACACCTTTACTAGTACCTGAGCCAGTAATAATCAAATTGGTTCTCACAAGCTAAGCAAAAGTGCATAAGTTAAACATAATCAAAATAGAATAACACGACAAAACAAATTCAACACTGATATGGCGTGTAGACTCGGATTAGTTATGTATAACTTAATTTCTCTCTAAACGTAGTACATGATAAACGCAAGTTATGAACATAACGGTAGAGGATGAAGACAGTTTTATAATTAAACCATCTGATATCCTATAAATTTTCATCTTGAAACATTCCAATTTGGTAATTATACAACAAAATAGAACGTCATTGATTTGTGAAACATTGTTGCTTGACGGTTTAAGCCTATCCACCGTCACTAAGCAAAATATTTTTTGTAATACCGCGAGAAACATCATTTCCTGTTGAAGCGCAGCTTTTATTCACAGACGGCGAACCGAGTGCGGCCCGCTGAACCAGTTAACGGAAATCTGTGAAGCTATAATTTCAATGGAAGTGTAAAAACCAAAGCTCTTTAAAAATACAACTAACATTTTTAGGTTACAGAAAAAACAATGGATCAAAATTTAGATTTAATGGACACAAGATCTTACAATTCAGAAGATGAAGCAGACGATGGTGACCTGAACATAAATATTCCGGTATGTTGAAACTCAGAATATAGAAAGCAAAGTGGTGTCTCCATCAGTTATGGCAGCGTCGTAGGTGAATAGCAGATAGATTGCAAACAACTGCTAACAGTCATAGCCAATTTTGATACCAGGGTCACCATGTTGTGAAAAACTTCACAAGCAGTGTTCTTTTTATACATGAATGAGTTCCCATCAAAAGTTTCTTTGCAGTGTCGTTTGTTTTGGTATGATGCTTTGATTTATAGCACTGATAGCGATAAGCTATATTGCAACAAGATCTTAAAGAATTAGTGATTGGGCTGATAAATAGCTTATAAACTTTAATTTCTTCAAGTGTTTCTTTTTATTAGAGCTGATTGTAAAAATCTGGCAGATCTTCAATTCTTTTTAAATGGTCAAGTTCTTAAGAAAGTTTCCACTAACCCTTATTTGGAAATCATTTTGCAAGAAGATATGAAATGAAACACTTATACTGATGCTATTGTTTTTAAAGCTACAAGACAGTTATCTAAGCTTTGCAGAGTTTTAAAAGATGCAGATACGCAAACAAGGAAAGTGCATCTATTACTCTATTGTTAGATTTTGTAAGTATTAAATTTGCTTCTCATTCATGGGACCCTTATCAAAAAAGTATGTTAAAAAACCAGAGAAAGTTGCAATCAGACCTTGTGTTTCATATTTAGATTGAAGGGCCGTGCTAGCTTTACGAAAATGAGAGAAAACACAGATTTTCAATCACTATCAGAAAGGAGAAAATTACCCGACAAACTATATATCAAGTGTTGTGCTGAACAACTTGTTTTTAAAAACAACATTTGTTACAGATAAAGCTCTTTAATGAGACAGAAAAAGGAAAACATGAGACAGAAATAATGAGACAGAAACATATATACTAATCTTGTTAAAACTTGTCAATTCTACCGATCCGTCTGGCCTAGACCTATAAGAAACCTGAGATTTTAAGTATATGCAAAAAGGTTTACTTGCAACAAAATTTACCTTACAGTTATTTAGTATCAAAAGGTTCACCATGTCTTACTCTGCTATGTTGTAGGTTCAAAATATATGGAAATGTGATTACAAGCTCTTAAAAGCTCAAAAACTAACAGTTAATCGCAGCCACCACGAAAACACTGTAGGTTGGAATCCCTCTCAAAGCGGCTCCAATATGTTGTAGTTGATCACGATGTGCTTTTGTTTACACTTTCATGCAACCTCATTTGTCGAAATATTTTCACAAATATACTCACACATTCAATAAAACCATTTATGTTGTCCTTACGCGTCTATTTCATTATCATCGTAATTCTGTCACTGTGAGCACTGATATATCAAAACTTAGCCTAAAAATCAGTTTAATCTTTTAACCTTATTTTAGTGGGTGCATATCATCTTCTGATAATCATGAGGAGCCTGTTGGTCACCTGTGATGGTTGAAAAATGCTGCAGAAATTGTTTGCGCCATTTAGCTACTATGAGTAGATGATTAGACCAGGCTGGGACGAAACTGTAAAGTAGCGAGCATCTATATTTGATAAGGGCTTTCCGGTAGAACCCAAAGTGTTTGTCATAAACTATTGCTACGAGATGTTTTATATCAAGCCTTTTATTGGCCTTTCATTTCGGGTGATAACATCATGTGTCAGAACAATAACCACGTCAAGTTGAGTACGTCATCAAAATAGCGATTCCAACCTATGGCCATTTTTTTAATTGTTTGTTTTCTAGCTTTTAAGAGCTTGCAATCACATTTCCACATATTTTGAACATACAACACAGCAGAATAAGACATGGTGAACCTTTTGATACCGAATAACTGTAAAGTAACTTTTGTTGCAAGTCAACCTTTAAAAGAGTAAAAGAAAACAGAAAAGTACAAAATAAATTTAATTTTTTTTTGTTTATTTGTATTCTCACACTCATTTAATGCACAATGTGCAGTGTTATTGGAAAAATCTTATCTTAACAGTGGAGCATGTAGACCGTTTTATAATTAAAAATAACTAACAACGCTTTAAATATTTACCATAAAGCATTCCAATTTAGTAATTGTACAGCAAAGTAGAACGTATTTTGTTTGTGAAACATCAGGGAGACGTACACAATGGAATACATATAGAATATTTTTTACTTATTTTTAAATTTTACTCACGATCGTACATGATGGCCTTAAATTCAACCACATTCGACTGAAAAGAACTAATCAACCTACAACAAGATGGTACAAAAACTTGCTGTCTAAAACCTTTTGCCATTTCAAAAGCATTTATACGTCCTACATTAAAAGGTACAATAAGCTACAACCGTGGTTTAAGAAATTTGTTTAGCTCCACCAATAACAATATTAAACATAGGCCTAATAGAAAAGTATTCTTCAGTCCTTGTAATGAAAATGACGAACCTTAATCTGTTGGGGATATATAACCATACAAATTAAAAGATGAATTGGGACTCAATATCTGAAGTAAAGCCACTGAATTGTCCACAAAGCACTATGATGCATAGATCAAACAAAAATACTACTTTGCCGTTGAATTAACTAAAATAGTGATTTGTAAATATTATAATGCACAATGAAGCTAAACTTGCATTCAAGAAACCACCTTTTTGCTGTAAATTAAAAATAGCAAATTTAAATACACATTTGTTACCATGCATTAAAGAAATGTATGTGTAATATCATACATTATATTATGATAAATATAGACCTGTAAAATAAACCAATCAAAAAACAGCTTAAGAGTACTGACAGTTTTCAGAAAACCAAATGAAAAGTAAATCAGGCTCGCGCTGAGAAGAACCCACAGCAGTCAAGTGCAAGGCCAAACATCGCGTCACACACATGGGCAATTTTTTTAAAATTGTTTGCGATTATAATATGCTGTCAATTAGTGAGTAAACATGTTCGGACATACAGAAACATGAAAATTTTTAGACTAAAATCTCTCATAATGATATGAATCTTGCATGTAGATTTTTATGGTACAGCGCGGGACAATAGGTCATCTTTTCTCAAACTTTGCTATTCATTCTGAAATGAAATTTGCTTTTATTTTATAATCAATAAAAAGTAGATGTTTTAGCCCAGATATTTTTTCCTAGCAAATGCAATTTTTCCTTACCATCCATTTGAATAGTTTGTCCCGCGCGTCGCAATTTTAGTGCATGCAGTTGCAGCCTGTTTTTCATACGCCATCTGAGGTAAAAAATTATTTATAATTCGACTTTGGGATGCAATGTCTTAGCCAAACTCTCCAACTTGCTGGAAATACGACAAGTTTCTGTTTTATAGACATGTAGAAGTTTTTGTGATGCGCAGGACATTTTTAATAATATGACCTTGTTTGAAATTTCATTTTGATGATCTGCATGTGGAAGCAATGCTGGATATCCCAAGTCAAAAAAAGCCAGTTTCTTTGAAAGAAATGAAAAATTTTAATTAATATGCGATGTTTTTGTAACTCAGAACATAAAGTTTGTCAAGATTACCCTACTGATACACACATCTGGTGTGATGCCGTCAAATCACGAGGTAATCTTTAAACCAAATGTGTGTTTTTATAGTTTGGTTACAAAAATTACATCGCATGGCAAAGGTGCAATGGACGGTATTGTGGGAAAGCATCAAACAACAGGTTTTAATGGCAATGTACCGGAAAAAGT
Organism: Watersipora subatra; assembly: GCF_963576615.1. Classification (NCBI taxonomy): domain Eukaryota; kingdom Metazoa; phylum Bryozoa; class Gymnolaemata; order Cheilostomatida; family Watersiporidae; genus Watersipora; species Watersipora subatra. The sequence goes on along the minus strand of NC_088710.1, from coordinate 54,226,561 downwards.
ATGTCATAATTTTGGCAGTCATTTGCGAAAGCTTCAACAACAACGACTTCCAAATCCGTGAAACTAATAAAGATATTCCACATCTTAGAAGATATGATTGCTGAAACAGGGCGGATCTGCTAAGAACGCTGGTCCACCATGCGTCTAATTCATGGCATTTGATCGTGCCATCACCTAGCAGTTAAAGATGATGGTGATGTTTTTTCTGATGGAATGATGTCTTTTCCCTTGGCATCCAATTCCACACACACAGAGCAGCGAACCTAATCAAGAGGTAACCACAGGAGATATTTCACAAATGCTGACATAGTTTTCACCACAAATGTTGGTTGCATTGGCCTATGACTCTGAAGTCAATATTGGAGAAATTCTCACATCGGAAGCCAATGAAAGTAGCTACACTATTGAGTACATCCACCGTGAACGCAAGAGGTTCATGTGGTCAAACCCCAACGACAAAAGAACCACCCACTAGAACTGTCTTCTCAAAGCATCTCCGGTTATTGCACCAGCGACAACTATCAGGTCACTGCGATACTTTTTACTAGAAAATGAACAAATAATAATGGCAGAATATGATGATTTTAAGAAAAAATGGTTTACTGCATAAAAGTCAGACAATCTTTGAATCATATGTGTTTTATGTGTCTTGTTTAAATAAAATAAATATAATATATGCTAATTTTAAATTGGCTGGTTTATCGCATGTAAATCGATGTTGCAACTCCAAGTCATGACAATTTGTTGTCTAACAACTGCAAATTGTAGAAAATGCAAGATTTTACATGATATTTTTGTCCCGCGTGTCACAGGTGGTTCCCTTCTTTCAAGTCTCACAGAATCAGTAAACTTGAGCCTGAAAACAAAACAGTACGTATTTCTAGTAGAAGGATAGTAGAGATATGAACTGGTCGATCAATAATATCATGAGTCAAAAACATCAGAAGATTTTTGCAATTGCTCAGAGTAGTTTTTCATGTCAAATTATGGTCCCACTTGTCACCCCAGCTTTAATATTTAATAATTCTTCAAGACGTTGCATGACAATGATAAAATCTCATTCAGTGATGGTTGGTGGCAAGAGCTGCTTAAAACAGCATAAATGACAGCGAAATTTCACATCTGGACTAAAAAGTATGCGAGAAAGCATTCAATTGTCCCGCATGTCACAATCATGCCAAAAATAGTCTTGCCCTCAATCATATAAAGCACATCAATATTATAAAGCAATTACATTCCATATGATAAATACAAAGGCTACTAATGCAGCCGGTCAAAAAATTGTTGTGGATGTTGTTTAATTATGTAGAACCACGACAGCAACATAGGCCTACCAAAATTATTATCAATGTTTCAATATTTAAAAGTAGCAATTTTTTCGGTCATCAACAGTTAAATTATGTCAATGCCATGAACAAATTGTGGTATGAAGATATGAAAAGCAAATAACATTATATGATGATGTAGGTGAAGCTTGTAAAAAAGTGGATCCGTACCGTGTTCTTTAATGGTTCACTTAGTATAGAGGAAGGATGAATAATGAAGTGGCACATCAAACCCAAACAATGCATTGAACAATACATTTAAGTCTGCTAAACACTTATGTTGAACAATACTTGAAAGCAATACATTGCAAAATATGTTAAATCATATGTTGATGAAAAATCCTTGAAATGTGTTGAAAAATACATTAAATAATACATTGAAAAATACCTCGAACTCTATGCTGAATAATATGTGGAGTAATATATTGAACAGTACCATCACTGAGACATTTAATAATATATTCAACAACATATTAAACAATACATTCACCGATATATAAAAGTCAACAATACATTCAATAATATGTAAGCAGTACACTCAGTAATACATTATAACACATTTTTCAATACTTATACTGTACATGCAACAATACATATGCCATACATACAACAATACATATAGGAGAGGGTGGAGCACGTTGCAACAAAAAATGCATTTTGGCTATAAGTTTTCCTAAAATTTTTGAATATTGTGTAGATATTACAAAGGATGCAGAAATATGTTTTACATGTGTATGCCAATTCTGCTGGTTGTATACTTTGGAAAATTACATAACAGGTGTGTCGACAAGCCCCCCCCTCGATAGGGGGTACGTTAAAACACCCTATGGGGCACGTTGAAACGTCCTTGATTTTCATTGTGAATTTTAGTTTTGAAGTTGTGTTCTCTTGAATTTATTTTTAGCCAAACAATTCAAATTTCCACCAATTATCTGAGCAGGAAAAACTTGAAAAGAGTTGGCTATGAACTTCAAAGCAATGTGTACAATAATCAGGACCAACAAACCTCCACAGTACAACAAAACATATATAAATATTCTTTTACATACATATAAACTTTTCTTTCTATATCGTATGTTAAGCATTCGCAGTCATGATATCAATATTGTCCAGAAATTTAGGAGTTAATGGTTAACTTTTAGCTATGTCATCGAAGGTTATATCGAACCACAGCTTCAATGCTACTCGAGCTGTTCCCCTCTATAAGAATATAGGGGCAAATTGAGACATTTTGCAACTTGCCCCTCTATTCGTATTAGAACATGTGGTGGTCAATTGGAGGTGGCATTCAAATAGAGGCTGGCGGTGTCTTTCTCAAATGGCTCATCGCAATTTTCTTAAAGGTTGACTTGCAACAAAATTCACATTACAGTTATTTGGTATCAAAAGTTTCACCATATCTTACTCTGCCGTTGTAGGTGCAAAACATGTGGAAATGTGATTACAAGCTCTAAAAAGCTCAAAAACGAACAATTAATCACGGCTATCTCGAAACTGCCCTGGATTATAATTCCTTTCCAAAACGGATCAAATGGGACATAACTGAACAAGATGGCTTCTGTTTACACTTTCATGCAGCTTCATTCGTCGAAATATTTTAACAAATATACTTCTCGCATTCAATAAAACCATGTCTATTGTCCTTATGCATCTATTTCATCATCATTGTAATGCTGTTTGAGCACTGGTATCACAAAACCTACCGTAAAAATTCGTTTAATTTTTTAACCTTAGCTCGAAGGAGTGCATATCATTCTCTGATAAACATGATGAGCCTGTTGGTCACTTGTGATAGTCGAAAAATGCTGCAGAAATTATTCGCGCTGTTTGGCAGGAAGTATGGGTCACATGATCAGATTACGATTAGACTAAGCCGAAACAAAGCTGTAAAGTAGCGAGCATGTATATTTGATATGAGCTTTTCAATGAAACCTGAAGTGTTTGTCATAAACTAGTGCTGCGAGACGTTTTATATTGAGCCTTTTATTGGCCTTTCAATTCACGTGAGAACATCACGTGTCAAAACAATAACCAAATCATTTGAGTACGTCAGAGAAATAAATCGATTCCAATCTACGGGCGGTCTCGTGATGGCGGCGATTAACTGTTGGTTTTTGAGCTTTTAAGCGCTTGTAATCACATTTCCACATATTTTGCATCTACAACACAACAGAGTAAGACATGGTGAATCCTTTGATACAAAATAACTGTAATGTGAATTTTGTTGCAAGCCAACCTTTAAGATAAATGTAGCCCTATTACGGGTGAAACGAATGTCACCTATATTTTGCTCTCTTTTTCTGGTGGAGCAATATTAAACCTGCTAACTTACCTCTAACTTGTCAAAGATCTCTTAATAAACTTTCAAAGTTGGAGATAAGTTGGCAGATTTATTGCATCCAAAAGGTTTAACATCACTCTACCAAAAAAGAGAGCAAAATATAGGCGACTTCAGAGGTAAATTTATCTTCCGAAAATTCGGACAAGCTACACCGCCAGCCGAAAAATACACCGCCCGCCTCTATTTGAACGCTGCGCCCAATTGACCGCTACTATAGAGGAAAAGTTGAAAAATAGAGTGCCATGACGTTCAATTAGAGGTTTCATGGTAATTTTATTTCAACAGAAATCTGATGATGAAGGGTTGTCACTCTCACATTTCAATTGCTTAGCATGTACCTACAGCTCATTAGATAAACAAGATAACATATGTGTACCTAGAGCTCATTGGATAAACAAGACAACATACGTGCCTGTCTGCCCCTCTGTGAGCCTTAACCACAGCTTTTGATGTTACCAATAGAGAAATCCGTAATTCTTTCACCAACTTTTAAAACATTGCTTCGACTAAGCATGTGTGCCCATTAAAAAATATAAAACTCAGCTCTAAGAGTTGTCTGCCCTTTTCATAAATGAAAAAATACTATCTCTTCATTAATACCGCTATATCTTACCAATCCACAAGGGTAGGTCTTGACATTAATTAATGCGGGCATCTTTAACCATACAGACATATTTTGTTTAATTATCTGCTTTGCATTGATTGTAGGTCTTCATTCTATTTACAGTTGTATCGATTCAAGCTAAATTGATTCCATGCTCGACCTTGCCTTACTGTACGTGAGGTCTTTCAACTGTCACTGCAATTAGCACTCTCATTTGCAAGACTCAACCTGTTTCTTATGTATTTAGTTTGGAAATGAAGAAATAATGAGAGACTCGGCTGTTATGGTTATGGACACAGTCTCTCCATGTTCAGTCGGACTCGCTATTGCCAGCACCTCTAGTCCACACACTTCCCTCCATCATGAGCAACTTAAGCTGATCAGCGATGAAGAGCGCCGGGTAAGAAAAACCTGATTATTGCATGTCAGCCGCCTTGTATTCTTGTCATCTAATTTCATATCTTTAACTCAATAATTTTAACTTAATACTGTGTTATCTCTCTGATATCTTTAACAAGACTTTCAGCTCCATTTTGAGGTTTAGTAAACCAATTTTATCTCTAAATTGAGAATTTTAGCATCTGGTAGCTTTTAATATGAAGATTTAATGGAAAGCATCATTGATTGATTTTGGATTTTTGGTGTAATTAAGTTGCCCATGGGATTACTGATTAGTTTGTGCTAATCGTGCTAACCTGCAATTATTGTCACAAGTGAGTGACTCCTGCATAACTTGTTGGCCATATTGTTTTTTTAACATGCTTTGATGATGCGACCCAAATCAATGAATGACTTATCAACAAAACCATATTTTGATTGTGTGCGCAACACCAACAATGCCAGTCTAATGTGAGCTTGTTTGCTTGAACTAACACGCTGCCAATAATGGCTGACACCCGGGAAAGAGGGAAGTTAAAGATCTCAAGAAGTATTCTGAAAAAACTAGCGGCTAGGAAGTTTGGCTTTCATTCTCCTCCGACACAATATGGTAGAAGAGATGATGAAAGAGTGTAGTAGAGTATACGGTTCTGTATATGTGTATCTGAACTATTATAGTAGAGTTATTGCGCCATATAACTAATCTCTTCTGTACAAAAGCATATTATGTAATCGGAGTCTACAGATGTGGCCACAGGGCTGATGGAAACAATGTTTACCACGAGTATATTTTGATTGAAGCAACCGTAGCTTGTGATGAGTTGTCGTGTCAACCAGAGAAGTTTTTAGCAAATTAACAGCGCAATTAAAGTGGTGAATTATAGTGAAAATCTTTTTTATTAATAATATATCACCCATTGCTGTGTTAAGAGATCAACATGGTTCAATTGTTTTTGTGCTCCATCTCCAAACGGTTCCATTTCAGCAAATAAAGCAGCGTGAATGAACTGCTAGTAATGAGAGAACTAATAATGTATTACTTGAGTAAACTCTGGCTCAGTTGTGCATAATCAGCGCTATTTTATTACAGACTTTCTGGTTTCACTCGCAGACGCTCATTTTTGAAAGCTCGCTTTCAACTGTTTTATGGCTACCCATTTACATTGCTGTAAAATCAATCTTAATGCTAGACTGGGCTTGTGCACTATTATTACGTGTTGGCAAGATGCCTTGTAATATCGAATGGATATTGTGCCCAGAATGCTTAACCCCCACACATACACATCTATTCATTGTTAAAACATCTAGCTGCTTTGTTAGCAAACCATATTACCATGTTACCATAACCTTTTACCATATTTTTGGATGCCCAACTTTTCGCATGCTTAGATTGGCAAGTCCACAACTGCTGTATTATGAAAAGAATTTTCCTAATTCACAATTTTTATGATTATACATTGACATATTGCGGCTACAGGCTGACCTCGCCGCCAATGTGCAAAGCATCAGATGCGTGCCGCAGATGGAAAAAAGATCGTACAAGCAAGAGGACTATGAACGTGAGTCAGCGGAGTGTCTCAAAGCCTTTGATAGGTGGGGCGAGCAGCAGCAGGTCTCTCACATAACTAAACTTTTCTCAAAGATGTGTCACTATCAACACGGCCTCATCAACACATTCTTGAAGCCCATGCTGCAACGAGATTTCATCACAGCTCTTCCAGGCAAGTGTCATTAGGCTAGATAATTTCATCAGATAGAGGTAAACATTCTAGTAGCTACAATGATGTAGAAAAATAGGGTTTTGTCAACTGTGTAAGCTATACAATACGACTTCATAGAATACCTGAATTATGGTTTGACTGAACACTCTTGAGTGCTTTAGAATGTAGTTCCTGCCATAGTTACTGCGGGATGAGTAATCTTGGTTAGAAGCCTGGTCTGAGGTCACAAAACAAGTTTGCCCTCGAATGGTAAGCTCAGAAATTGGGCTATTTATGATCCCTAAACAAAGCTTCTATTGTAGCAGTTTAATTTCATTTATATCCATCAGTTTGAAATAACCGTGTCGTTTTTACCCTTTTTGTAATACCGATTGTAATATCCCGGTCAAAGAGTGTTGTTTAGTCTTTTGATAAACTCCGTTATATTTGATGATGCGGAGTACTTACATAGTTAATATAGTAACCCGATAAGAATGGTCGATTGCAGAGAAAGGAATGGACCATGTTGCAGAAAAGATCCTGACATATCTCGATGCTAACTCGTTACGAGCGGCTGAGCTCGTCTGCAAGGAATGGCATAGAGTAATATCACGAGGAATGCTATGGAAGAAACTCATAGAACACATGGTTAGGACAGACGAGATGTGGAGAGGGCTGGCTGAGCGGCGGCAATGGTATGGAAGTAAAATGTAAATACCTGAGTATTGCTAGTAGCATGATGAAATCAGATTTAATTTTTATAATTTTGTTCCTAAATTATGCTTTCAGAGCATCAACTAATGACCTGTTAGTATCATAATGCTGTACCAATCAAGTGAAATGCCTTTTTATCTTTTCACTAAATTTTTGCCTATGGTGTTGCCATACTACCATTAAAAGTGCTGTTTGGAAGACAAATACTATTTTAGACCACTTATTGGAATTCAATGTCATTTATTACATGTTGAAATCAATTACAGTCAAACATGGATAACTCAAACTTCACGGGACCGAGTGAAAGTGTTCGAGTTATCAGAGCGTTCGAGTTATCAGAGCACTGTCACAAGTCCATGTATTTATTAGGAGATACATTTACATATACAAACTATAATATAAATCAAAGGCATAAATGGCTTGTTTCGAATTAAATGCTTCTAATGTAAAGTTTAAAAAATTTTTACCACAAAATATATAGATTTTTCTCACTTGAGATTTGTTTGTTGTTTTAGGTGATGCGACTGTCAGGACGTTTTTCAGATTAAAGTTGGCAAAACGTGATCGCTGTTGAAATGCTCAGAAGAAAAGACATCTTTTTTTTAGCGTTTTAACCGAGATCAATTTTGGCGATTTTTCTTGAAGTTTGTGCCAAGGTTACCTCGCTTTTCCTTGCCTTCGAAGGACCATCGCTAAGTGGATGTTTGGTAAAAATCAAATTTTACCAAATCTTTTGAAAAGTCGTCGACAAAAATATTTTGCCGATGATGGTAATAACGACGCCTATAAACTACTAAAAGTTGAGGTTTATCTTTATGGCTTGGAATAAAGTGATATTCTATAACAACCGTCTCGGTAGCCGTTGGGCAAAAAACTGTTCCGAGTTAACGAAGTTGAGGTCGAGTTATCTGAAGCAATTTATCATTGTGTGGGAACGGACCAAACAAAATCGTTCGAGTTAACCATGTGTTCGAGCTATCCCAGGGCGAGTTATCCGAGTTTGACTGTAGCTCAAACAGACAATTTTACATGTTGGATTGTACAAAATAGTCACAACAATTATTAGTGAAATTTATTTCTTTGGCATTCTTTATATTCTCTCCTTTCAAGCAAAATCATAGTGAAGCAAATGTGTCCGGGTATTGATAACTATAACAAAATGTAACACAACTGAAAGCGTAGGTCAAGAGCATTAGATTATGATTCACATCTGACGTGTGTCAGTGTATCACAACTAGTATCAGTTCCTAGACACAAAGCTCTAAGATTTTAAACTTATCATTTTATTGAGCTCTGAGCTTTGGTGAAGTCTGTAAATGTTGCCTAAGAGAGTTTCACCCGTGACATTACAAACTTTACCTAAGAGAATTTTCATTTTTATGCTAGGATTGAAACATTATTCAAGCCAACCAATCAAGGAGAAGCACACAAGTACTATAGATCTCTCTACCCCAGAATCATCAGCGACATACAGGTAAGAAAGTATTATTCTTATGGACCTCAATTTTGGTCAATTAACTTGTTACTGCTTAAGTATTTTGACATAGAAAACTAACTTTAATCTTGCATAAACTGTCACACTGATCTTGTATGAACTGTCACACTGATCTTGGATAGACTGTCACACTGATCTTGGATAGAGTGTCATATTACATACTAATGACTATTGTCTTCTACAGAGGATAGAAAACAACTGGCGTACTGGAAAGCACAGACTACAGAAAATAGAATGTCGAAGTGAAACTAGTAAAGGCGTTTATTGTCTCCAGTATGACGACAAAAAGATTATCAGTGGCTTAAGAGATAATTCTATTAAGGTGGGCGGAGGAAACCACTTGCACTTTCATCGGTTGATAGCTAAATCACGATTCTCACAAGTCCTTTTGCTTGTTGGTTATCTTAAATGACTGAATGAACATTACACATTTAACTTATGTTGAGCTTCAACTAAAAACTGTGATTGCCGCTGTTTTGAAAGATGCTGTCATGATCAGTTTGTTCTGCTCACAGCTATGGGACAAGAAGACACAGGAATGTACACAGACACTGACCGGTCACACCGGATCTGTCCTTTGCCTACAATACGATGATAATATTATTATCTCCGGTTCTAGCGATTCCACAGTAAGGTAAGAAACTTCAATCTTTCCTTACTCATCAGAAGTCGTTCAGCGTTAAAAATAAACACAATCATGAATGAGATTATGGCAGTAGCAAGTGCTCATCAGGCCATTCAACTTAGCTGTTTCACTGTTATTGCTCTTCAACCATAGTCTATAACATCTCTGAATTACTTTTGATATCAAAATTGTTGTGATTCAAGCATTTCAAAAGATTTACTGCTTTTGAAACTGATTTTGAAAAAATTTCTGTTGTGATCAAGTTTAGCAAAACTAATGACAGTAAATGTATAATCAAATATGGTTTCCTTGAAGAGTCTGGAGTATCACAGATGGCCTTCTACTCAACACCCTTATCCACCACTGCGAGGCCGTATTGCATCTCCGCTTCCAGGATGGAATTATGGTTACATGTTCTAAGGTAGAGGAGTTATAACATTGTCTGTTCGTATAGAATTCTATAAAATCAAAAGCTGTCTAATGAGAGGATACTTGAGGTCATGAATGGGATATAATTACACTCATGTTGGTGCTAATCGCATATGCTCAGGAAGGAGTTGATTACTCTTAACTTCTCTTTATGCTAGAAGCTGCCTTCTTAAAAACAAGACGTCCATTAATACAATTTAACCTCTTAAAATAAATATCATTGTAGGATCGATCAATAGCAGTTTGGGATATGCTATCAATAAATGACATTAGCCTGCGGCGAGTGCTGGTCGGTCACAGGGCTGCAGTTAACGTCGTCGACTTTGATGATAAATATATAGTGTCTGCCTCCGGTGACAGGACCATTAAGGTGAGTAAACAATACAGTTCAACACTGGTAATGTTTGCTGTTTGTCATCAATTAATTACTTCTAGACAGATTCTGGTCATATATATTTACTTCATCTTTGGGCATGTAAACAGTAGTGTTGAGGATCGCAAAGTACTTGCTCGTTTTATAATCTATTTCTGTTGAATATCAGCTAAAAATGTTAAACATTGTTTTTTTGGAAAGCAGTTTTTGGCATTCCAGTAGCAGATTTCAGCATTGTTAATTCTGAATGTTTATTAATTTATGTTTACATATGATACAGAGATGAACAATCGCACACACATTAGTAATTTATCACATCGGCAACAATATATGGCAAATTAACAATTCCTTCCCATCACCAGGTTTGGAGTACATCTAGTTGTGAGTTTGTCAGAACACTAAATGGTCACAGACGAGGAATAGCTTGTCTTCAATACCATGGCAACCTGGTTGTAAGTGGCAGCAGTGACAACACGATACGCTTGTGGGACATTGAGTATGGCGCTTGTCTGCGGGTGCTCGAAGGCCATGAGGAGCTGGTTAGGTGCATTAGATTTGACAGCAAGAGGATTGTTAGCGGCGCTTACGACGGGTAAAACAAGCTTTATTGCTCTGTGATGAATTAATGAATTTACCAAAGAACAAGTAGTAACAATCAATGGATGGATTAAAGCAATTTGTTCTTACTCTTTACAGAAGGATAAAAGTGTGGGACTTGCAGGCAGCTCTTGATCCTAGATCACCCAATGGCACCCTGTGTCTTCGAACCTTGGTTGTAAGTATGCGTGATTGTAATAGCTGTTGAATAACAAGGTCTTGAATAGACTTCCTGGTTTTTATGAACGGAGTTGTATGCTCGTACTGTACTAATGATAAATAGGGAGCTTATACTACCATATTGTTGTGAATGGCAAGATTTGCATCATTTGGTGAGATTGATACTATCTTACTTCCACAACCTTCCAGCTGTTCTTGCATGCCTTGATGATAGTGGTTATTAATTTCATCCATCTGTGCATGCACATATTTATTTGTAGGAACACCACGGCCGAGTATTTCGATTACAGTTTGATGAATTCCAAATTGTATCTAGTTCTCATGATGACACAATTTTAATATGGGATTTCCTTGACACTGAAGAGCCTGAAGCTAAGGGTATAACCCACCCATACACTCACCTCAGCAAATAATGGCTTGAATTCATGGTTTTTTATTGTGCTTACCCTCTTACACTGGAGGTGATCTAATCACCAGGAACATGGAACCATCACCAGGAACATCAAACCATCACACATGCGATATTCAACAAAAGTTGGACATTTTAATAAGTTGATTTCAAATAATGAGAAACTTGTATATACGCATTATTTATGTATTACATTGTGTCTTAGCGTCCCTCGCATGAACATGCTTAAATTAAATTGGCGATTTTTATTGTAGTTGTAGAACAGATCTGATTATTTTGAAAGTGTCTGATATTTATATTTTCAATGGTAATGAAATAAAAGCCATCCCTTAATTCACTAGTTAATTGCAAGTTATCGCCTCTTTCCACTCTTCTTTATTTTGGCACCTTTGCTCGCTCCTTTCCGCGCACCACCAACAAGGCTTTTGTATTGTCCTTTCATCTTAGCTGCTTTTCTGTAACAATTGAACATTTCCATGTACAGTGAGTTTTAAACAGCCTGGTTGATACATCTTCAGTAATTTGTCGGTGAAAAGAAGTTTTCGCTATATAAATTACTCTAATAAAAACAAATGCAGTTGCAATAATCTTGATGGTGTAACATCACTTTTTGTCTAAAGATGCGTAGAAACTTTGTCACATCAGGAAGACGCAGGTTTTCAGTGCAGCTTGCTTTTGGTTTATTGTCTGTAACTGTTTGGTTAAGTGTTAGATAAAAGGTTTATTTACTGTTAGTGCAGAAGGAGTAAACATACACTTGTTGTTGTTTACATACAACAACACAGCAGAGTAGGACATGTGAATCTTTTGATACCAAATAACTGTAATGTGAATTTTGTTGCAAGTCAACCTTTAATCATATATTTTAACTCATTGTGTACCGTGAGCTGTGCTCAGCAAGGTTTGCGTATGGCCAAGAGCCATGGGGTGCAGCCTTATTATGCTCCATACAAAACATTTCTGATGAGTAGTTAAATAGACAGCCTAATCATGTCTGTATTTAAATGAAAGGAAACAATCCCCTGCCTGCATTGAACCAATAGAAAACAAGTTCACAGCCCGCGCTGAGCTGAGAAAGATAAAGTTTTGTAAAAACTTCATTTTCTATCTCAGTATCTTCTTTGCTGTGTCAGACGTAGTACAGCTACGGAGAGGTTTTAAAAATTGTAGAGCAATGAACTAATGATCATCTATTGAGCAATGATGCTACTTACAGTGATTATTTTGTTTTTAGCAGCAATAATGATGCCGTAAGCTATGGTAGTAGTTTCGAGTCAGATAGCTCATCTGACTCGAAACATGCTCAGCTCGTTATTCATGCTAGTAGCAGAAGAGGATAAAAACGTGTCGGTGCTTATTCTGCAACACATTTGCAGTCTTTGTATGGCATCAGCTGATGTATAACGTTATGCTGATTAATTTGGTATCAAAATATTTTTCTTTAAATCTTTAGCATTAAATTCTTTTCACAGGCCTTGTAGTTCCAAAATTATGACAACTTGTCTTTTTGCACCATTGTCAAATATTAGGTTTTATCGGATATTAATCCCGGTAAAAAAATAATTTGGTAGCGGAAGAATTAAGCTTACCTCCTGTTCAGGTTGCTGGCGTTGAGAGGCACGTATGCATATGGATCCAACTTGTTTTTCTTCTTTACATCACCAGCACCTTTCTATTTTGAAAATAAATATAAAGTGACAAACAAGTCAAATTTTATGCAATGATGAAGCTCATTGTCACAACTAAGCGTTTGTGGGCCCACCTACAATTACGTAGATAATAAACAATATGATGTAATACAGATCTGTCAGTATAAGAGCATAGGCTATGTAAATTAATATAATGACCTTGGAGGAGAATTCAGCTCCAGTGTGAGCCTGTGGTTCAGTCTTTTTCTTCTTACTATTAAGGGAGCGATGGATACCACGGCCACCAGCTGCAAATAACACTGAACTGAGACTGCTCACAAAACAGCTTATGCATCTTAACAGCTGTAAGGAGCCAAAATGTTCTTATTCAAAACATAAGCTGCAATGTAAACATAACCAGACAAACAACATGAGCTTATCAACCAAGTGCAGGAAGCAGCACCTGTGTACCTCGTGAGACCAAACCAATCATTTATTTACCTACAGTCATCGATGAATCAAAATGTACCGTACTTTTCGGACTATTACCCCGCTACTTTTTTCTGACGATTTGAGCTATGCGGCTTATATAAGAGTGCGGCTATTCTGTGGCCTTTTCTTTTACCGCCAGGGCACATTAACCAGAATCTTCGGTTAGTGCGTCTCGAGCGGTGAAAGAAAATACGAAACAATGCTTAACGGTATTGTTCCGTTAGACACCAGGTTAAAAAGTGTCGGTTAATACGAAACAGTGCCGTTAGGCACTGTTCCGTTTTAAACAGCAAAGTTGCTGCCACGTTAAAAAACACCGTCCTGAGTTCTGCGGCCTATACAAACGTGCGGCCAATGTATTGTTTTATTATCATTTTTTGGAAAATAAAGCAGATGCGGCTTGTATAGGGGTGTGGTTTATAGTCCGAAAAGTACGGTAGTTTTTTTAAATGAATTCCACACCAACTTTGAAAACAGTCTGCCAAAAACATCTAATATAATTATTCCAAAAGGTCAAGTTTCGCTGACCTCAGCCGTAATTAAAGTTTTAGCGACACAAACAAAAATCATAGACTTTACAAAAATAGGTAAAGTTTTGTATTTAAGAAAAACAGAAGTGAACCGGAACTTGTAATGTGGCACATTTTCAGCAGCCAAAAATGCAAACGCTGCAAGACTATGGAATCATCCATAGACCAGAAAGCTAGAGACTTAATCGCAACCAAATATTGTTCATATGGCACCAAATCTATGTATACTTACATTTGTAGGTAGAACTTGATATTTGGCTAGCAGATTCACTCATTGACTCAAATCGTCTCTTTTTACTCTACAAAAACAGCAACACCTGATGCATTATGGTAGCATCTGAGTACAAAAAAATACTACAATGACTAATAACAAAGAACTTACCTTTTTACCAGCCTGCATCTCAAACTGTTCAAAGATATCATCGATGTCCTCCAGCTCTGCTTGCCCTAAAACCAGACTCACAGTAGAATGAAATCAAGCCTACTAAAGCAAAGAGTAATAAAGTTATACTAAAACAAAGACCAACCAGTCACTAACCATACACATTGAATCACCACCACTGGGAGACCTAAGTAACCAAATTTAAGTAGCCTTTGGCATATACGCCAGTTGATGAGATACATTTCAACAAATATAAAATAATAAAAGTGATAGCAATTAATAATAATATTTATCTTCAATATATTGTAACAAAGTCTGCAAAAGCACGCGCCACTCTAGCGAGTTAAAACTAAACTAAAAAATGTGGACTGGTAAACTACCAACTTTTGACAGAATAAGGATTTTTGCCAAGGTAAAAGAACAAATGATAAAAAGTTTTAGTCGAGTGTTTATTAGGCAGACTATCAGATTAAAGTGAGCTTCTGAGGTATAGTGTCAGGACCAGAGGCCAAAAGTGCTATATCTTACCATCAGCTTTCTGATGGTTCTTTGGCTGCTCATCTTCCTGCTCTGTTATAACCATTCTACCATCAACTGTCTTAAATTCTTCAGCCTTCTTTGTGTTGCTGGGCTTGTGGACGGTGGGCCGTGACGCTGCAGTCATAAATAGATGTGCACATTGTTACACGCGCTGATGATGACTGTCTAACAATACACGCTCTCTACTACTCCACCAAATCATAAGTGTTAGATAATAACTGTTATAGCTGGAATAAATGACTAACATAACACCTACATGTGAGCTAATTCAGCCTTCTACAAAATGTAACCCCACCCATGCATTGGGGTATATATGCATGGGTGGGTGGCATGTATATATATACATGTGTATATATATATATATATATATATATATATATATATATATATATATATATTGGTATATAACTTTAAACTGACTAGCTGCAGGCTCACCAACAATATTCTTGGCAGCATTCGAATCCAAAAAGTCGGTGATGTCATCTCCATCATCTTTGAGCCAGGCAGGAAGACTCGCTGCAGCTCTCTGCTTCTTCCTGGATTTCTTAGCTTCATCTGGAGCCGATTCTATTTCAGAATCGGAATCCTGCAGCAGCTCATCGACACTGTAATAACGGAGCCAAAGTCTGTTCTCACAAAGCTTTTTGGGAGCCGCCCTTTCTGTTTTTTTCAAGTATTTCTGTCACATTTATTGAATATATGATAGGCAATAAATGTGTGTTATCGGTTGTATTCTAAATCGTCAACAGTTTTACAAGACAATTCCAAGACATTGACACAATGTTTGAGTGAAATTATGGCCAGGAAGTTTGTTCAGTAGTTTACATAATAATGACACAATAGAAATACAAGCAAACAAATGAGCAAATAAACACACCAATAACTAGACAACATAGCGAGTAAGTTACCTCATGATATGTAACTAGCTATTGATATGCACAAATAGGCAGTACAGAGTGATTGACAACAGATGCTTTCTAATACATTCGCAACCATTGCTTTTATAAAATCGGCAAAGGCTGCCAAAATAAACTGAAAAAACCCCAAACAGCCACTCTTCATGTGGACACACCTTTGGTTTAACAATGATCAGCATGATGTAAAATATTTTAAAATACATTTATAAAACCAAAAATTGTCTTTTTGTATAACCAGTTTTTTTGTGAGAAAAATAAATACCGAATTTTGGATAAATATGATCTCACTTTAACCAGTTTTGCTCGAGCCCACCATTTGACATCTAAAACAGCAAAGTGCTGCAACAGACATAGAACGTGTTTATGTACTATATTCAGATGTACCAGATTGGCCAACCCACAAGCCGCTGCCAGTTAACAGATAATACAGCTTTCATACCACATAATCTAAATAAGAACAAGTAGAATTGAAACAGGATGCAGCACCTTTCTGGCTGAGACTTTTTGACAGACTTGAGAAGCGACTCGTCCTCCCCATCTGCTGATCTCTCAGTTTTCTTTGAGTGCTTGTCAGCAGCAGCCCTCTTCTTCCTATCCTGCGTCTTCTTTATATTAGCAAGCTGCTTGTGATATGACTCTGGCAGCAACTTAATCACTAATTCAAACCTGTATGATAACATAGTAATGTTTACCTAGTGTGCTCAAAAACTGCGCCACATTTGTTTCGGATTCATCAGTTTAGTTTGCTGATGACTAACAGTTAACGCGGAACCACCAAAGATATGAGACCACTCTAGACTAGCCTTGTTTGTCCAAAGCTGTCCTTTTTTTACAAGTTTTTAAAATAAAATCAGAAAAAACGCTTGCGATTGATGATATCTTTGCAACAATGTGCTACGCATACAGTGTCCGCATCAGCAGAAATAATACAACTCGTAATATTTAGTGAAAATTACAACTTGAGCTTACAGAATGACCTCAGCTGGACATACCAACCAGAAGCTAGCACAAAAAAAGCTACAACCTACCCGAATTTTCTGACAAGGCGGTCTAAAATCTCCTTGACTTTAAACCTAAGGTGAAGCCGATTGGCCTCCTTCATGTATGATATAGACTGACATATAGACTGGAGATGCCGTGAAAGGACTGTTACATCGAAGCAGCCTGCAATGAAAAACCTCTAGCATGTGCTTATGCTTAGGAAACCCTTGTTTAAGAAACTTGGGCAATGGAAATAGAATGAAGACACTGCAAGTTAAGATCTACTAGCTTGATAACCCTTTACACATGCTGGACAATAAATGTTATTTCAATCAAGCAATTTTTCTGTAATATCATAGAATACATATACAAATGCAGTGCACTTTCGACCTTGCAAGGCCTGAGGTTTTATTCATGAGAAAAAATAACTGCGGGTTCGGCTGTTCCATTTTGCGACAATTGATTCTGGGTGAAAGTTTGGAATTGTTACGTACATGGTAAATCTCAACCAATCTCTCTATTAAAAAACTTCAAATCAACAGATCTCAAGGAAACATAGCAAGTAACTCTCATTCATTTACTTACAAAAACAACACCTGAAGATTAATATTTTCCCTAACAATAAAAAAGCATTACTGAGCCATATTTATTTCAATTACATACGGACAGACATACAGACAGGTTCCTGAATGTCTTAACGGGGAGCATAATTCCTATAGATGTAAACACTTACCGACTATGACTTTGAGCAGGGACAAAGCAGGAGTGACAACTTCCTTAGATTTAGACTTGAGCAATGCGCAGCAGTGATTCATTATTATGACCAGATTGTCAGATGTTAACACCTGTCAACAAGTAAACCATTGCCAGGAAAAACTTAAATGTTAACAGCTGTCAACAAGTAGACCACTGTAAAGTGAAACTATAAAGTTATGCAAGGGACAAATGGGTGTGAAGTTGGAGTTGGCTGTTGGTCAACAGTTGCAAACAGACTTTGGATACAACATTCAAACAAATTTTATCAAAAAATATTTCTGACACAACAATACGATTTTACAAAGTTGATATTTGTAAAAAAAATAGCCATTTATTTTATGTTATTTATTTGGATATCACATGAATAAATAATAGCCTGTCAACACAAGCCATGCTATATCAACTTTAACTGCTATTACTACACTAAGCAACGAGGAGACAATTACAACTCACATCTTTATACTCGAATATAATTCTAGTGATGGCAAGAATAGTGCAGTGCATCATCTGTGGGGAACCTGCAAGGCCTGCCACCATGGCATTCATGAAGTCCATTACCACCTCTACAACACACCATCACTGTAGTAAATCAATCACTAATAAGAGGTGTGTCTATTTCTTCTAGTGTTCAGCGCAGTCGACACATGACCAATAGAAAAAAAATGGTAACTTTACCAGAAAACTAAGATTTTGTACTTTCAGTACTTTGAACTTAAACTCTAGCAAATACAACAACTAGAGCAATGGAAAATAAGAAATCACCTTACACTGAGAAACAATTACATGTATATGTAAAGGTACATCCAGCTGCTACACCAATCAAAAATGAAATCCAATTTAAAAGAAATAGCGAAAAAAGCATTGAAACTGACATACCACTCAGTTCCATCTCGGGATTCCAACTTATGTTAGCCTCACACATGGCCACCAGCAAGTCATAGGAAGCCTTTCGGGCAGCCTCTGCCACCTCCCGTGTGCACAGCATAGCCTCAGGGAGTACAGCCACAAGAAAGTCCTTATTCTCTTTCTCTAACATTTTGAATATGTTGATGAGACACCTCAGACGTGGCTACAAGTAAGGAGACATTGGTCTTCACTGCTAATGTAAAATGCAGTGAAATGAAGCTACAAAACAAGTAAAAAGTTGTATCTTACTGATACACACGACTTCACACCATTGTGTTCAGAGTGACTCTGATCAGCTGCCTCAACTCACAATTATTTACCTGATCGGGGACTCATACAATCTACCCAAAAGGGTTCCTTTCAATTTTAACTTCATTCTAATAATGAACCACTTATATGTTATTTAGTATTTTAACGGCTGCACAAGACTCTCGCTACCTTTCCATCGGTCAAAACATGATAACATGCACAACACACGCAAACTTGGTGACTTGGGAGGACAGTTTACAAAGTGTAACAGGTACTACTCTCATGTCATTTTAACAATAATTCCTTGGTACCTTAGCATTGACTGTTATACAGTCGGGCATCTGACAAGTCTCGCATTCTATTACACATGTGAGCTTATTTGAACCATTGACAAGAGATAAATAAAAACTTTAAATTATTAAAACAATTTCTATAAATCAATCACTATCACAATAGCTTACTATTGCGATAGTGATTGAACCTAAAAACCTTTTGTGGACAAATTGGCCAATAATTTATTCTCTATGGACCTGTAAATAGTTGGGTGTGTATAGACTTACACCCTGAGACTGGCTCATCGAACCTTCAGATAGAGGAAGTCAAGTCTCAAGTTCTTTTTACACAGCGATGACAAGATGCTAGAGTAATACATGTATAAGACAAAGAGGGAAATATGTAGAGACCACCTACAGCTTTAGAGGAAGGGTTAGCTGTTGAGAGGTTGGAAGTGAGCATGCCCTGTAGTTGGTCCATGTGCTCCACAACGAACTCTGAACAGGTAGTAGTTTTCATTGAGCAGATATTATCAAGGAACCGGTATCCCTTCTTTTGCATTGTCTTGTCACTGCCCTACATTCAGTCATAGAACGTACAAGATCTGAGGATGACTCATAGCAGACACGCACACTCAATGAAAGTATACTGTAAATATTTTATACTTTTGAAAGTTTTACAGCAATTTTGAACTAAGTGAAGGGTGAAGTATATGTATCCATTACTGAAGGATGAAGTACATGTTCACTTTTACTGCCAAAACTATTCGAATGCCAGAAAGTTCAATGAAGTAATGTTTGTCTAGGGAGTGAAGATACAGTTATTAATAGACAAAACTAGAGGACCATAGTACATCCTAACATGATTATGTTTGTCTAGGGAGTGAAGATACAGTTATTAATAGACAAAACTAGAGGACCATAGTACATCCTTCTAACATGATTATGTTTGTCTAGGGAGTGAAGATACAGTTATTAATAGACAAAACTAGAGGACCATAGTACATCCTTCTAACATGATTATGTTTGTCTAGGGAGTAAAGATACAGTTATTAATAGACAAACTAGAGGACCATAGTACATCCTTCTAACATGATTATGAACAATTAAACAATCCCATTTACCATAAGAAAACTATTTAAAAAAACTTTTCGCCAAGAGATAATTTATTTCAGATGTGTCAAGCTCACGTGTTTTTAATAGCGAAAATATTTAATCTAATAATATAAACTGAGATAAGAGCTGATGCTCTCACCCAAGCAAGACAGATATAAAAGTTTGTTCTTATCACTTGGTTTGATTAAGCTTCCTTGACATCTACTCTATTCTAAGGTATGAAAGTAGCTGAATATTTGCATGTATACAAATAATGAAAAATAAATAATTGAGCAGAAGTACAAGCTTTCAACTTCTATGTTGGAATTGTTAAACTGTATATCATTTAGCTAAAGTTCTTATATATATATATATATATAAAATCAAGTGTTTGTCTGTCGTCATTCGTATGTCCAGTTAATAGTGATTTATTACAATACGCACGCTTGCAATTCAGTACTGTCAATATGTGAGCAATGGCAGTAAATGCATTTAGTATGGTTTACTTCAAAATTAACTAACACATTTGTGAATTTTTTAAATTTATCTGATCATCAATTACTCAAATTGAAGGTCATATCTCAATGATGGGCATGAACACAGAGTGAAGTGGACAATTTTCATAAGGTGCCCAACCGACTGACCTTTAACAATAGAGCTACTTAGCTCTAACGATAGTGGTACTTACCTCTAACGATAGTGGTACTTACCTCTAACGATAGTGGTACTTACCTCTAACGATAGTGGTACTTACCTCTAACGATAGTGGTACTTACCTCTAACGATAGTGGTACTTACCTCTAACGATAGTGGTACTTACCTCTAACGATAGTGGTACTTACCTCTAACGATAGTGGTACTTACCTCTAACGATAGTGGTACTTACCTCTAACGATAGTGGTACTTACATTTAACGATAGTGGTACTTACCTCTAACGATAGTGGTACTTACCTCTAACGATAGTGGTACTTACCTCTAACGATAGCGGTACTTACCTCTAACGATAGCGGTACTTACCTCTAACGATAGTGGTACTTACCTCTAACGATAGTGGTACTTACCTCTAACGATAGTGCTACTTACCTTTAACGATAGTGGTACTTACCTCTAACGATAGTGCTACTTACCTCTAAAAGAGGTGCAACGAATGTGCAGACCTGAGAAATCCTTTCCACATCTACATATGGGGTCATGCTGATAGCCAAATCCATGATGGCATACTTTCTGGAGCGACTCACCTCGGAGTCAGAGCTCAATTTGCTAACACACTTGTCGAAGAATGAGTTGACCAGCTAAAACAAAATGACAAATATAACAATAGCTTTCATTTTATACAACCACAGTAATTACTGAAATGAACTGTCCCAAAAAGTGCCCAGCTGTCAGATTGATTAGAAGCCAACACCTGTAATAAACTAGACAGTAGACCAGACCACTCGTGTATACAAACACGTGTCAATAGATGGAAATACAAATGCTCAATTCAATTTTATCGGTGAAGTTTATAAACAAATCTCCTCAGCTTCTCTTATAAAACATATATTTCCAGTGATGTTTCTCATCCGTTGAGGTCACGCATGAACAACGAATTTGCATGACATATTTTTAACCGATGGTAATAGCCGTGAATTTATTTATGACAAAAAACAATTTGGAAAATCAAAATTTGACACTGTGACACTTATTAGCAGTTACCATATTGACCAATCAACATAAGTCATGATTGGAATGAAAAAGGCAAATGCCATGAAATCTGTTATGTGGCACACCTGTTGCTCCGCCACCTCCAGGTAGTCCCTAACAGTGTCAAGCACCACCTGGTGCTCTGCACTCTCTCCCTCCACATCCTCCGTGTAAATGTTGAACAATATGGGAAGGAAATTCTTTGCGTATTTTTTCATCTCTGTCGTGTATTCCTCTAAAATATCCATAATAGCTTTATAACCAATATGAAGAAGCGAATAAATGGCTATAATTTCGAAACTCACAAGCTGAAACTTATTTGAGCTAAAAAGGGTTATAGTTACCATTATCTTTAGCTGAATAAATAAGTTTTCTGAGTCCAGCAAGGCAGCTTCGTCTGAGCGCAGGATTGTCAGATATTACTTGTCCAATTGTCCTGGCTACATTTTTAAATGACTAAAAACAACCCGAAAAGACAACTGCAATTAGTACACTCATCCATTGAACAGATAAATTTTAAAACATCAAGAACTAAATCTCATTGCGCATGACTTACTTCGAGCAGGTCTGTAGGTTTGGTGCAGAACGCTGGCAACAAATCCCATATCTGTCCCAATAGTACTTCATATACCTTTTGTTGAATCGCATTGTTGGCAGCCTTGTGTTTGGCAGCAACATCGCGACATTTGCTAGCAAGCGGTAAAAAGTATCGTCGAAAAAAGTCTAGTTCTGTGTGAGATATGTATTTACTTAGGATAGGCATAAGCCATGACCTTCTGATGTCCTCTCCCGCCACACTGTAAAAGAAGAATCGACGAAAGTCAATAACGCAAATCGGTAAAACAGAGTCAGGGAACAGAGGAACTAAGGAATACCTGAATTCCAGGGGAATAACCGAGAGGACGGTATTGGGATGAAGATACTTCACGGCAGCACCGATGGCTCTGTCCAGTTCTGCTTTGTATGCAAAATCTGTATTGTCTCTTAAATCAGATAGCGCTGGCAATATCTACAAATCGCATCATGACACGGATTCAATTTGCCAACCTAACAGATTATCGGCAATGCGATCAACACTATGACACGTAAACCACAAACCATTTTAAAACAATAAGATAATTTAAATCAAACAGTCTAGTTTAGACGAAAGATATGTAGTCCATCAAGCCTTAACTTAACGAAGAGAATATAATTATAAGTTACCTGGGAGAGTCTGTCACGACAGGGCATTCCAAGCACTTCAAATAATGAAGTGATAACTTGAAGAGCAAGACTCCAGCTTGCATGATACTGATAGCCGAGCGTGGCTTCCAAGTACTGTATGATCTGCATGAGAGGGCCATCGGCAGTGGCACTATGTTTGTGGAGTTGCTCCTCCTCTATAGACCCGACACACCGTACGAGCAAGGACTGGAGATAAAGAGTTAAAGCTGAGCAGAGACAATAAGATTTAGTACACTGAAAGAGTGTTAAGATGCAGATTAAATGAAATTTGATATACATGTATATGAAATAATGAAAAATCACTGTAGTAAGGTAGGGAATGAGAGATGCATAAGGCTGTCACTTAATGCAAGAGATGAAAACGAAGACCAGAAACAGGATGTGCATGTGACAATAGCCAAACTGTACATAAAGCAGTCTGACCTCAGTTCACGACCAGAACCTCTTCAAGAGAACTGATCAAAAACTGATGTTTTAACACCAAACAACATTTTTTCAATACAAAAATGCAAATAATTTTAACTCATTCTAAGACTAGGATACAACCTGTTCAAGCATTTTTTGCATTATTTTACACCATGTACTATGCATTAAAAGCAGGTGGTGTATTGGGTACACTGAAATTCTCATGAATGCAATATTAACAGAGCAAGCTAGAAGAGTGGGAATGTATTGTTGTGTCTATAGCAACTCATACCCAAGCTATTTCCTCAGATTTTGTGGTCGAAGTGTAGAAATTGTTTTGTTTTTTATTCTAATACAAGATACAAATAAATCAATACACCGCAATACTACACAAACCAGTCTGTATTTGGTGAACCACGATGAACACATCCAAGTACAACGGTTGACCCACTAAAGACAAAGAGAAGAGTGCATGAGTTGGCAACCCAAACAGGATCATCAGTTATTTTCGGCTCATTGCGGAAGTGTTTGAGCTCCTTACTTTTGTCTAACATCTGAAGCAAGTCTTGAAATTAAGGCTAGCATTGTGACTTGTTAGATTTGTGAAGTTCAAAAACCATAATAGGTGGTCTTTGATTAGTAGGCTAAACTAGAAATGACTATTTTCATATATTACTGTTTTGGTTGCTTCAAAGTTGTATGCAGATTTAATATGAAGCTATTTAATCATGGCTCAAAAGAGTAATCGTTTTCACAGAAATATAACTTATCAGATTTTGAAGTTTACCCTTAAAGTAGACATTGAAGCTGAAGCTAACATTGAACCAGACTACATAGGCTGAGATAATCTCCATGATTGAGGTTTTGGTTTACTAACTTACAGCGGTATAACATGTAATAATTATGTTGCTTAGAATGTATAGAGAGTCAGCTTCAGCTATCCGTGAGGACTATTTTAGAGAGCATGCATATTGATCCATATGAACTTTCTAGTATTGACTGACACTCATGCCATAATTGATCATACAAAGCGAGCTGACCTTGAGTGTAACAGCGGCTGCTGTCCTGCTCTCGACCCTCTCTGACAGAAAACACTTTAGACAGCAGCTGACAAGTCGTGGCAAATGTGAAAGGCATAAAAATGCATCATTTCTACAACAAATGTGACACAGTTGTCAGCTCTTGCACTTCATCCATTATACTCTCAAGAAATTATAGCTACTGGCAGTTCCCAGTAATAACTAATAAAATTGACAAATCATTGAGAGTACCTTGTAGAGTTAGCTGCAAAGCGAACGGCTTGCAAAAAGATTAGGAGTAACCCGAACTATAATCTTGAATGAAAATAACATAATAAACAATAAAACATCAAGAATAAGATGAGTGATATTTCACCTGCACAGGTTGATGAGGGCATTCTCAATGACTAGTAACCAGGCTGGCATCATTTGTATGTCGTTTACATGAGGAAGAAAGTCATACATAGCCTGTGGACAGAAGTGAGGACAGAGTCAGAACTATCAGCTAATGAAAGTAGAAATCAGTCTCATATCTTTGCAGCCTGTAGCTGAGCAAAAGATTAATATAAAACAGGATAGAAACCTCAAAGCAGTTTTTAAAACGGTTCATGAGTTTTTATTTCTGTTTATAAATCACCTACCAGAATTATAACTTTCCTGCTGCTGATATGCTACAACTAGATGCAGATTTAGTACATACAACTTTGATAACTTGCCGGGGAACTTTAATTTTAGTTGAAAAGACTAGATGGAACAAATGAATAATTAAAAAATGTACTGATTTATTATTATGGCTAACAAAAAACTACACATCACTTATACTATGAAAACAGCGATAGAAGACAAGAATGAACAATGCATTTTACAAGCATTGGCAAGTTAATAGTTAATGGAATTTATCAATCCTCCAGCACCGGTAGCCTTGGCCTTGACATAGTTATGTTTACACTGCGACAATGGGTATTGATTGCAGTAGTGAAATTTATAAACAATAGACTTCGGCATAAATGACGTTTGGACCGCCTATTGTTAAACAGAAAACAGTCATGTTTTGAGCTTATTACCGGTGGCAAGTGATCCCAATATGATTTTCTGATTTAATTACTTTTCATTCCTTTGGTGTTGTGAAATAAAAAGTGACAGAAAGGATAATATACTTGAAATAATGAAAAGCGGTGTTGATTTTTGTATCAAGTAAATGAAGTAATACTAAAATGCAATATCATATCATAAATTAAATGTTTGATCATGTTTACTGATTAATCCACATATTATTATATATTAGGTTATCATATTATTGATTATCAGTAGTAGCAGTGATGTCAGACTTTTGGCCCTACAGCCCATGAGATCGGGTCGTTTGTTGTTAGGATGACAAATGACATTGAAATTGACAACGCCCTGTGATTGGATGCCGAAATCTATTGTTTATAAATTTCACCCATTGCAGTCAAAGAAATTAATAAAAAACATGAAGGAAGATAGTTTTAAGGCTGGTTACAGGGACGAATAGGTTCCTGTCTGTTTTGTTGAGTAGATGAATAGTTCTAAGGCTATGCTAGTTCTAAGGCGATGCTAGTTGTATTCATTTTAACAATTGCAAGCAGAGGAGGTAGTTAGCCTTACAGTTATGATCTTAGCATTGAGGTCAGGGCTGAGTCTATCTGTCGGAGGCTGACTGTAGAACAGGGAGTTAAGAACTTCCAAGCAGACACCTTTTAGAACCTGCGCACAAAAACACTCTTCAAAAAGGTTGCAAGATGATGAGATAATTCCATGAATCATGCAAATGAGTTAGATTGCTTTCATGAACCAGTTTGAGTAAAATGCTGTTTGTATTATTCGAATAAGATAAAAAATGAAATTGTTCTCACTCCTGGACAACTTACTTGATATGCGTTTATGTGATCTCTGAGGATAGTAAGCAGGAGAAACACATTGTTATTCTTATTATCAATATTATCGTTATTCTATGAAATGATATTTTGGATTTAACCTAAAGTCATATTTCTATAAATACCAAAAAACTTATGAGATAGCGCAATATCTGGATAACTGTTTCCCTATCACACTATGCATGCAACGTGTTTATTTGGGGCACCATGGTAAACTGACATTCAACTAAATCTTGTCCAAAAAAATTGCAATTCTAAAATGTTTTTACTTGCATTAACAGAATCTAATAAATAAATAATACACACATTCAAATAATACATCGT
The DNA here is from genome assembly GCF_963576615.1 of Watersipora subatra. Lineage (NCBI taxonomy): Eukaryota > Metazoa > Bryozoa > Gymnolaemata > Cheilostomatida > Watersiporidae > Watersipora > Watersipora subatra. The sequence goes on along the minus strand of NC_088710.1, from coordinate 54,200,092 downwards.
CTAAAGAGTTATGACTAAAAAGTGCAAAAGCAGACAAGTGGACTTTAAATAGTACGAGTTACCAAATTATTGAGAGACATGAGCCTGAGAACCATCTCACAGGATGACTTGAGACTGGAGCGGGGCAAGTAGCCAATGACATTCTTGATCAGCTGCAGAGTGTGAATGATGTCACTACATTGCGCAGCGTCTGTAAAACAAACCGGAAAACCTGTCAAGATAGCAGCAAGAAATTTGAATTAGCCAAACATAGCAGAATTGCAAGAATGAGGAATAGCCAGGGAGTCTTGACAGAGTTTTCAAGTCGGAGCAAAAATGACTTTAATAGCAGACTACATTTACCATCAATGTAATATTTGCACATATAAATATGCAAATACATGTATAAAGCTGGTAACGTGGTGAAGAGTTAGTTTAGTCACACACAGGAAACAGTAGCAACTCAGGAACTTGTCGTCTGAACAGAGATTACAATCTAGGGTAAAAAGGCGAGCAGACAAAATTAGTTATACACAACACAGTTTAAAGTGGATGTGACCCTTATAAAAATCACATACCAAAACGTAATCAGTGTTTTTCTAATAGGCTCACATCAATGTGTTAACTTTACATGTATCATTATTAATAAGAAAATACAGTAAAACCAACATATTAAATTAATACGTTTCGACGTTTGCTGTATATAAAAATGATCAATGCTGTAAAAAATGTTCTTACAAGAATACATTGTGTTTCATGTAATTTGTTCCTCAGGTCAAAAACTTAATGATAGATACAACATTGAAGTTGATGCATTATGTAAAACTACGCAAATAAACTAAATGTGAAATACTACATAACATGTGAAATACTACATAACATGTGAAATACTACATCACATGTGAAATACTACATAACATGTGAAATACTACATAACATGTGAAATACTACATAACATGTGAAATACTACATAACATGTGAAATACTACATAACATGTGAAGTATTACATTACATGTGAAATATTACATGTAAGAAACTATTTATTAAAGCAAAAATCGATAAAAAGAAGATATTTATAGTAACATTGCCTTTGCCTTTAGGTGAAAGCCAGGCGAGTTGAGGTGTAGCATGGGAGACAGGAGATGTGTAGGTAGAAGCCATGATAAAGATATGGAACTAGCCTATCTGACTATATAATCTTAAAATTAACATAACTATGGAAACTCTTGTTTTTAATATTTTATCCTTTTTTAGATTTTATTGTTAATACACAACTTCTTCACTCTAACTAGTTTCTTTTGCTTATGCTGGCAAGGTTTTCTTTAAAAGAATTAATCTGAGTATATTTGCTGTGGTTTTTTATTATTTGTTGGTTTAATGCTAAAAAAAAATTTTCATCACGACTACCACTTGCATTCATCATCTTAAAATCAGTGATTTCAAAAACAAAGAAAATTAATATTATTATAGCACCATAGAAGCAGACTACATGTATTTGAAAGAAAACTGTTGATTTACAAAATTGAAATATTTCAAAAAACTTTGTAAGCCGTACGATGGAAATTACTTCGCATGCCGAGACAAATATTTAATTTAATGACATATCAAAAGAATTCAAATGTTGAGGAGATCATAAGTAAAGGTTGGCTGAAAAAGGTTTTTTCTAGTTTGCATTATTGTAACCTCACAACAAGACAGTGTTGCAATTTTGTAGCAATTTCGCGACTGATGCTGATGCAAGAAATGTGCTTTTTATTTCATAGCTGGTGCATTACTTTGTCATAAAAAGACATTGCATAGCCATGAGGACATTAATTTGGTAACACAAAACATGTACTATAAATGAGATGTGAGAAGTGCCCACCTTTACTTTTTTGTACCAAGGTACTGTTGAGCAGATGCTGCACCTGAGTCATGCAGAAGGTTTCGGTCACGGCAGCGGCGGGATGTACTTCCACAATACCCTCCCTAACAATCTCACTCGCTCTTAAAACAAGAACTACAGCTTCTCGCACTGCCTTCCGTACCTAATGACAGCAACGTTTATAACAGAATAGTCTTTTTTCAATTAGTCCATAGTACAAACAGAAAAGACAACAGACATTGAAAATTTTACTGTTATATTATCGCAATGCATCTTTAAACACCAACAACATGGGATCAAAACTGGAAGAATAATGAGTATCTCAGTAAAATAAACAAATTCTTACTACACAAAATAGTTTTACGAAAAGAGGCTCGTCTGATTAGGTACTGATCAAGTAGTTGTTGCCTTCTAACTGCTACGCTAAACGATTTGTATTTGATGTAAGCGCCATGCTAGCGTTATTATAATCCAGCATAACTTAGGCGTAGCTACCATAACCATCAACTCCACACCCATCTAAATCCGATGACATGGAATTTAAAGGATTTTTATCTCTTTTTTCAGATTAAAACAGGGAGTAGAAGACCATACCTTTGGCTTTGAGCAGCAAGAGAATGAAAGCAGAGATCGGTAAACTTGCTTTGTTTCATCCAGATCCCATGTGGAAGCATCCTGACTTCTGAGCACGGTAGTCAGACAGTTGATCAACTAAATCAATAAACCATTTATCCCATTTATCACTTACACAGAAGATGTTCAAGTTCATGGTAGATATCAGTGTCTTAGAGGAAGACCTTGAACAGCACAAAATATTTGGGTAAAGATTTTCACAATAATACGATCAGTTTTACAGTTTCTGTGAATTGGCAGCATTAAACTTGTGGATATTTCTAATATAAGTTACACCTGCATGTACATACTGATGATGTTTATCTTTCAACATAAACAACGACTAACCATAAACAGAGTAATAAGATATTTAACCTTTTCTAATATAATACTCAGAAAGAACGCTAACAACAGTTGACAGAACGATTGGTTATGACAACAAAAATGCCCTCGTAGAAAACCTAACAACCGGCAATACTGACGAGGACATGAGTGTCATCTGGCTTATAACTACTAAAGTCCTATTTGGCTTTTTTATATCAATTATCTATACAGTCTATGCACCGTCTAACTGTATCAGTACAATACAGTAATACTTCAACTTACGAGTGCTCCAACGTATGAGAAACTTGAGATATGAGCCAGCTTTTAAGCAAGTTTTAGCACTAACATACGAGCCATGTTTGAGATACGAGCACGTGAGTCAGTTGCCAAGTATGCCGAAGGTGTTTTATGAGAACAGCATCACTCTGTATTTTTCAACTGATCAAGTTATACTTTTGTACCGTGTTTTTTGTGCAATTTTCAGTGCAGAATTATGTGAATTAAAAGTACTCTGCGTTGACTGAAAGTTTTCCAGTAAAATGAAAGATAATGCAAAGAAAAAGCGAATGATAACAGTTGATATTAAACGGTAAATTATTGACAAATATGCAAAATGTGTATGCGTGATTGAGCCAGCTCAGCAATATGACAGAAATACATCCACAATTATCAAACCGAAGGATTATATTCAGGGCATTTAGTTCGCAAAAGGACTGGCCATAGTTTCTAAACGGCGCAGCGATCTTCACGACCGCTGATGGAGAGACTGCTCAGGCATTGGATAAACAATTGGCCGGTGACAGCGTAACTGAAACGATGCTATATGATAAGGCCGATGCTATCTAGCAAAACTATAAAAATAGACATTCGGACAAGTTGGCTAGTGGTCGTGCATTAACCTTTTATTACGACACCTGCGTTCGTCCTAATGGCAACATGTTGAAAGGGCGACAAAGGCAAACGTCTTTAGATAGGAATATCTTAAAACGGCCGGCTAGTCGTGAAAGTGAAACAAAGGAAAAATTAGCTAACCAGCGAGAAACTTCAAACTACGAACGCCGAAGAAATTTTAATTACGTTAAGTTAAAAATGAAAGTTTGCTTTTAGGTTTGCTTCTACGTTTGTCTTTTAAGACATTGATAAAATTCAAATTTATCAAAGTCAACTGTTGTAATGAAGAATAACTTATATCTCCCTCTCTGGCAAATGCTAGCGTTAGCTGCTATTGTATGTATTTAATTTTACATTTTAATTAATCACATTTCCTTGCATTATTTTTTAATTGTGCTTTTTTAAAGCATTTGGTAAATTAGGGCAATAACCAACATGTTCTTTCTGTTACAATATCTTGTTTTGAGTGTTTTATTTGCATTTTTTAGAGTATGGAAACCAATCAATATATATTTAATGGTTCTATATATAAATAAACTGCACCAACATGCGAGTAAATTAACATACGAGCTCAGTCTCGGAACGCATTAAGCTCGTAAGTCGAAGTTTGACTGTATTTCATACTGATGTTCAATCAACATTTAAGGGTGTGTTATACATGAATAAATTCGAGTCATTGCATAAATCCTTGCCATTTCTATGGCTACAGTGCGCACTGCAATAATTATTAAAACCATACTGGAAAAGCTTTCATAACAACTCTACATACCGGTAATACTGTTTGTTGTTTTGAATACACAAATGAGTAATTGCTATTCTAACAGCTATATGGTGAATCAGATAATGAGTTCGCTATTGAAAGGACTCAATTGTAAATTTTATTTGTGAAGTATGCTCATACTGGCAGTTAGCTATTCCAAGTACTATGTTGTCGATAAATTTGATGTCATGGCCGCATGTCTTCAACAGTAGTTATTACTTTCTATCCTAGGTCAGAGCTAACAAGTGAAAAAAGCTTTACACCAATTTTCATTTAAAATTAAGATGCACATTACACTTGAATAAATATGGTGATTCTATACAAACAATATACACTAATAAGTTTACATCAAACCAATAACTACAAACGCCTGCTCTCAGTTTAAACGACATCATTATTTAGGAGATTTTAACACACCCACTGCTCCTAAAACACCCTTCCGAGAATGTAGCAGATGGGAATCAACCAATCGGAAGATGCAAGACAAGAAATATGTAAACCTTTCCGCTAACCTGGGATGACTTAATATATTCATGATAAAAATAATATAAGATGAAGGGATGATGAAGGGAATAAAAAAACATCAGAGTACGAAGATGAGAAACCTCCCTTATTGGAGACACTGCAGGTAAATGTTCGCTCATTAAAATTTGTGTTTTTATTAGCCGTGGCCATCGGATAGAATTAGCCAAAGTGAAAGCCCTGAAAACATAACTTTATTGTTGAAAGTCATCGTTGGTGTCAGATGGAGTAATCTTGACACCAATATTGAGTAATCTTAGATGACTGAGATGAATGATTAACCTTTTTTGAATTGTTACCTTCCTAATTCAATGTTTGTTAAATATTGTTAAATATATAGCATATTAAAAACTGAATTAAACTTATATGATTCAACATCTTATCAACTACTGCATAATAACAAAATGGTTGGTGGACCTTGATAAAAGTTGTATGAGATCGCTAGATTTAGGACTGGTTAAAACCTCACGCCTTCCACCACAAAAATATAATTTTCTCCTTAAATTACCCAGGATGAATTGAAATTAATCGGAAATTTTATGCAATTATACCATTACAATGAAAAGTTTCTAAGTAAAACTTCACCCGCAATACACAGCAAATAGGAATTATTACGCATTACTACATTTTATACTCTCAAGCTTAAATGGATGGTGCACGCCTTTAAATTTTGTTTGCATGTCGTTCATAATGTATTTAGCTATAGCGTATATATAAATCATATTAACGCCAGTGAATCAGTCTGTTGGTCAAAAACTGATCCAATATTTCACAATGAAGCTTCGTACTCACATACAATATACTCGTTTTGCAACAATCCTATTTTAACGGGTACAAATTCAAAACTAAGTCCATTTTTAACTAATTTGATTGCTGTCATCTCCATACACTCTTGTCAAATTCATCATGAACTGGTTTACATGTAGTTTTGAAACTTCGCCGCACCATAAAAGATAGCCCGTGAAACGTGGCAACAAGTCATCGTTATAGTGTAGATTTGCCTTTTAACTAGATCGAAGTATTAGCAACTTATAAACACATATTCTGACAACCACTGACACTGGTAACAGGTTGCAATGCTCGTAACCAAAAATACTAATGATTACAAGAGTGAATCAAATAAAATTTGCTGCTGTAAACTAGTGTACCTGAATATATGTGGACAGAGCCCTACTAGCATATACATGTAATACTAGCTGCTGTTATATGCTAGTCATATATGTACATTCAACAGTTGCATAGCCAAAGCTATTTACTAAAACACATACACTCGTTTTAGTAGAAACCAATGCAAGTCAAATGTTTGATGCATGCTGACTTACTAGTTTTCTCTTGGTTTCATTTATGATCCAGGTATCTTGTTTCGCAGACTAGATGCAGAACTCAGACTATTCTCTAACCAATGAATAATTTGTTTCACCCATAACTGAGTTAATATATATGGTGCATCTTCACGATTGCTTGGCATCTTTTTTTTATTAATATTGGCATACATATTACATAGATTAATACAACACAGTGCCAGTGGGTCACATGATTATTCAAACTATTGACCCCTAATGTAATACGTAGATTAATCAATAAATTAACTATTGATCCAACCTTTAGCTGTGATGTCACCAGAGGAAGACAACAATATAAAAGTTATTACCTTAAATATCTTCAGCATCACCTCTACTTGTACACCATTTGCTTCATAAATTGTCAAGTTGAACGCTAATATACGCGCGTCTCCTGAGTTTACGTTTTACTTTTTACATTTCTCCAAAGTAAAGTGACAATAAAAACCTCTTTGCTGATTATTACTTTACTAATTTCGTGTTTTACATATAATTTAGACTTTCGTCTGAAAAAGTTTTTTGCAACGTTTGATATAAAGCATATACGAAACTGCTCGATATTTATCTTTGTTTTTTAAGCTCAAGAACGATTTAAACATGTTTCTTGAGTAACAATAAAAACATATTTTATGTACATGTAATATTATATAAATATATATTAGTTTTATTGCTATGTGCAACCATCTGCGGCATCACGCATCAAAAATTATGGATTTTTTGAGTAAAAAGACAAAATAGACGGAGTAGAATATATTCATAAAGAAATTTGATATGAATGTAAAATTAAGCTGTAGAGCTAAAGGCAAAGTGGCTTCAAGTTTCCATCTTGAGGTTTGCCGTCGCACGAGGTGAAAGCAGCACGAGAAAAGACCTTGTTTAACTAACCTTTGACATAAATGCCGCCCCTTCGTTGTCAGCATTCTTTTCTAACAGCGACATGAGTACTTTACTGATATCTGAGAACTTTCCTTGGATGACACTTCTGGGTAGCCTGTAAAAAATGAGCAGAGTAGACATCACTAAGTCTACCTAGACAACAAACAGATGTACACATCACAAGCAGCATGTCACGAAATTAATGACCTACTTTTTGAGAACCATACTGAGGAGATATATAGTGGCACCGAGTCCGGCAGCATCCTCTGTGGTCTCCAATGTCGTCATCTGGATCAAACCACAACAGAGATTAGATGTTCAGACTGTACCACATGTTCAAAGAAAAAAACAACCATTTAGTTTACACTAAAATATGTAATATGAGAGGAGATACTATAAAGCATGTAATACACAACAAAGTAACCTGTAAGGACATAAGGACATTTCAACAAGGTACTGTAATTATAACTACTGTGCGTAAAGTAACAGAACAAGAGTAAATATGTATGGTGGACAAAGACTATTAAAGTGAGTACCATCAATTCCAGCTAGTAGGTCGAAAATTTGACAACAAATTCCAATCTAAAAATCCATCTTCGACTTGTACGGTCACACTTTTCGTGACATGAATTCTAGTAAAATGCAACTTCAAAAAACCATGCAACATCAGAATTACATAGGACATGACATAACGGGATTTATTTATAGAATAGTAAAATACTAGTAATCCTACTTTGAAATGGACCAAACACAAAAACTCTTCACCATTCAAATTGTCATCGTTAGAATTCCCTTCTGGAACATGTTTTTTTTCAAATTTAATGTTGTTTTCGTAGTATCTGCTTACACGCCCACACTTCTGTAACTCATTTGACACATCCAATATCATCCATACATCCTTTTTCCTATACATGAATTACAACTCCTGCCAGAAATTTGCCTTCTGGCATGGCTTTTCTATTAAAAATGTAAATATTATCACAGGCTGCAGTTTCGTTCTATTGGCGAGGCGGACCAACGCGAAGGTGAAAGTATTGTTTTTCATGCCTTGTGGTCTTCAATAGAACTTTCATATCTTATGTTTTTGTTAATTGTTGTATGTATTGCTGACGGCACAAAAACATGGGCGTTTTCTGCTGATGACATTTTTGAATCACATTTCTTCAGCTCCGCATCGTCCACCTCTGATGCCAACTGAACTATTAGCAACCAAACGACTTGAGCCTGAGATAGGGGTTGACCTATATGACAAGTGCATGTCAAAACCAGGATTTTTACCCAAACATTAGATCTCGACTTATATGCCGAGCAAACCTGTACACCAGAATTTATGGTACATGTAAAATATATCGGAATCACTTTTTGTAATTGTGGCAACAAAGTGAATTAATTTGTGAGCACTTTTTAATAACTAAAAAATTATTAAATTAGATGTTTTTATGAAGCATATAACATTTTCTGCAAAAAACCATGTGGCAGTTTTGCAACACGAAAAAATTGCAATATGTTACTTTTTTCTGATGAAGAAGTACAGAGTAAAATTTTGCAGTACCTGAACAATTGTTAGAAACCGCTGAGTATCGAAAGGTATTGATGAGATGTTTATGTTGCAATATAATGGGCATTTTATGTGTAGGCTAGATGAATGCCCGACGTAGCCTGGGTAATAAAAAAAGTCTTTACACCGAAAAAAATATTTAACATACAACAACAGTTAGCATTCTAACTTTTAAACTTCATATCATGAAAGAAGTGTTTAGTGCAGTTCAAATAAATTAGGAAAAAGAATAAAACAACTGTAAAGGATTTTAATTTTAAGCCTTTTCAAATAATTGTAACTTTTTAATTTCATATTACGAAAGAAGTGTTTTGTTGAAATAAATTAAGAGAAAAAATGAAACAAAATGTAAAGGTGTTTAAATGTGAATGTGAAATAATTAGCAAGCAATGACTAAATAGAGTCTGTTTTGCTACGATTACAATGAAAAATTATTTGGCATACAATTTTATGATTTTAATTCGTTTGCGTTGGCATCGTAAAATGAAAATATCAAATAGAGTGGTAGAAAAACCCATGATAATTATCTAATGCAAACATCCCCTGGTGAAAATCATCAACATTATATAAGTACTATACATATTGACCATTAGTAACAGAACGACATGCTAACCTTAATAACTATAGTAATCTACAGTAAGTTTAGTGTATTTAGTGGTTATGATCTGTGTAAAAAAAGTAACATTACAAGGTACTATGTGCAGTTCGTACCGGAGCGAGTTCTTACCTTCGAGACAGAGGTATAACATAAATTTTGAATTTAACTTAAATGAGTTTAGCTTATTAAACCAGCAGTTATATCTATGTTATTGTATATATTTTGCTAAACTTCTACTTCGTCATCGGCTAAAACTTCACTAAACACATACTCAGAGCTAAGTTTTAGTAAGTATTTTACTAAGCTAAACTTCAACTTAATCATAGGCTAAAATTTTATCACTCATCTGTTTTTGAATTCATGTATACTCTAACTTATAACGAATAACGCTGAACTAAGATAGCGAGCAACGTATATCTCTTTCAGGCATTGTGGGAGGGATTGCAAGGAATAGCGTATCGCCATTTTTGCTATTTTATTGTATTTAGCACACCAACTGCCAAATCTTAATTTTTTGAGAACTTTTGTTAATATCGTATGGCAAAAAAAAAAAAAAATTTCAATGTCAACGTCAATGTATGGAGAGAATGAAAAAAACATTGTGTTCTATATGGTAAAGCGAAAAAAATCTTATAACAGGGCATTGTGACCCGAAGACGCACACTGTATTAATTAATAATTTAGCGTGTGCAGTCGCGAAAAGGGTTTACAGTATATGGTAGGAATGATGGTCACGGTAAGAAAGGCTTAGCATTGTGGTTAGTTGCAATATTTGTGAGATCAAATTTAGGAAGCGCATCGTTCAATCCTAGATGTTAATTGCTATAACTGGACAAAGCGCATCGTTCAATCCTAGATGTTAATTGCTATAACTGGACAAACCGGAGCATACACAAACTTGATTTATTAAATACAGATATGTTTAAACATTTAATAGTCAAGTTTTATTTAATCTTGTGCAGCCTAATTTTACTTCAATTATAGACAGAAAACTTAGAAAGGTCTTGTATAATCCCTTTAATCTATCCATAGATAATAAACACTGTAACATTATCTTGAGAAATAAATACACTCAGAAACTCAAAATAATTTCAAAAGCATGAACTAGTGTAGTTTGTTGCAATATATGACGATATGATAGCTCTTGTAAGATAAATCCTAGTTTAAAAAATGTGTATCCACAGCCTTACATTGAAAAATTCTAGTAAAAATGTTTAAATTAGTGAATTAAGTTAATAAATGAACAAGCTAAAACATAGAGCACAAAAATGTTCAAATACGTATGTGTTTGCACATAGAATATGATGAAGGCTTTTAGAGTGACAGACAGGCAACTACACACAATATACCGTACTTTTCGGACTATTAGCCGCTTCTTTTTTCTGATGATTTGAGCCATGCGGCTTATATAAGTGTGCGGCTATTCTGTAGCTTTTTCTTTCACCGCTAGGGCGCATTAACCAGAATCTACGGTTAATGTGCCTCTAGCGGAGAAAGAACATACGAAACAATGCCTAACGGTACTGTTCCGTTAGGCACTAGGTTAAAAAAGCGTCGGTTAATACAAAACAGTGCCGTTTGGCACTGTTCTGTTCTAAACAGCAATATTGGTGTCGCGTTTAATAGCACCGTCCTGAGTTCTGCGGCCTATACAAAGGTGCGGCCAATGTATTGTTTTATTATCATTTTTTGGAAAATAAAGCAGATGCGGCTTATATAGGGGAGCGGTTTATAGTCCGAAAAGTACGGTACTTAAACTACCTACTACACTACGCACTACTCACATTGTACTAAGATGATATTCACAACTACACTACGCACTACTCACATTGTACTAAGATGATATTCACAACTACACTACGCACTACTCACATTGTACTAAGATGATATTCACAACTACACTACGCACTACTCACATTGTACTAAGATGATATTCACAACTACACTACGCACTACTCACATTGTACTAAGATGATATTCACAACTACACTACGCACTACTCACATTGTACTAAGATGATATTCACAACTACACTACGCACTACTCACATTGTACTAAGATGATATTCACAACATAAACTCATACTGGCAATTGGTGTTAATTTGTAATTGCTTATAGAGCTTTTTCTTTCAACAGCTAATAAGAGAATTTTAGAGCTTCTATAATAACCTAAGCTGTTTTCAAGTTTAGAGCAAACTTTAAAAGTAAAATTTTAACCTGACAACCCTAAGTTTTTCTGAACCAACTTTAAAATAAAATTGCAAAATACTTTTTAACAATACAATTATTAGAGGTATTTGTCGAGAGCAGGCCAAACCTACGGAGTACATAATTATTCCACTACATTGTGACTCATCTACACCTGACTACCAAGCTTTTATTTGATAGTAGAAAATAACAACTAGATGAAATTATTCAACCATATATTAATACGAGTGTAGGTAAATTCCCAGTACAGTGGACACCCTATAAGGTAAACCTCCTTTAACGTGAATTTTACTGAATGTAAAGACTTGACGTAAACTTTTTGCTTTTTATTATGTAAGAAATTTTGCATAATGTAGTGCATGAAGTAGGTGCAATTCCCAAATTCGATTTGAATGATAAGACTCCCATAGTTAGCTATAATGGTATCGGTTTTTCTTTTGCTGCATTTAGGAAAGAAAATGATGTTCAGGGATACCTATTATTTATATTTTTTTACATATTAATATTATTATGATTTTAGATACATACCAAATGTTTTTCTTTTGCAGCATAGAATTTGCTGTGCAGAAACAAGTGAAAAAAATCTATTTAAACTGACATTGAAAGTATGCGCTCCCCTTAACTTAATGTAAAACTACCGTAATCATGGATCCTGAACCAAATAGTAAATGATAAGGAAAAAAGGGTAAAGTTGTCAATAAAAAACTAATAATGCCACAGTTACTGTACATCATTAAATTAAAACGTTAAATTCAGTTTTTTGAAAGGCTAAAGGGGTGAGTTTTGGGAAGATCTTGGAGCGGATAAAACTATTTCCCCGTTTTTACGCTTTGCACATCTATTGTATGTAAATGGGATTTGATGCAAAATAGTGTGCTTAATCACTCAAAATTTCCATTTTTTTTAATAAATAACAACTCAGAAGTGTGTAAAAAGCACTGTAGCAACATTATTACCTTATCATCAACTTCATTGCAAAAGGAAAATTACTTTAAAAAGTTTTACTACATTAAAAACCACTTTAAATACCACTATTAAAAATGGCTTTTTTAAATCGGCTAATAATTTACCATAATTTATTAATACTGTCCTAAATTTAAACACAAAAAAATTATGTAGCCATTGCCTAAGCTAAATCTAACTTACCAAAATTGCAAAATATTCCACCTCAGTCTCTTGTCCACCTTCTTGTTTGATTATCTCTGTTATTGCTGCCAAAACTGCTAACACCTACATAAATATACAATGTAATAACATGATGGGCAGTTTATTAATTTGAAGCTACAAGTTACAGCTTACAAGTTTTGACACATTAACCGAATATACTGTGAGATTTTAGGATATCAGAGATGTTCTCATGAATAGTAAAGATATCAAAACAGCAACTATTAGGGCCTACCGAAACAAAGTGCGTTAAAGAATTATTAGTCATTGAGGCATACCTCCTTGTGCAATGCATCATTGCTCCAATTCTGGTGAACTTTATTAAATGTAGTATTGGTACAATCAGTCCAGTTAGTGGCCCAAGTTTTGAAAGTCGTAGCATCATTTTCTTGTACTCCAAGATGTTGAGAATTTTGAACGTCATGCTTGGATAACGCAGAAACAGTCAACTTACTTACACCTGTCAAATACGTTATCACCATTTGCAGTTTACAGGTATCCAACTTCTATATTTTTAGCAAAACAAAAAAGCTCATATTGAAACTTTCGTTGAGCCTACTATCAACATGTCGATCTAGTTCAGCACGTTGGATTAACCAAAATATGGGTAAGCAGTCGGAATAATTTCGTTCTCATTTTTACTGAGGATATTTTCTGGGGTTACGTAGAACTGACAAAACAATCATATAGCAATTAAAATAAAAACTAAAAATAACCTCTAGACAAATGTAACAAAATTTATTCAAAGAAATGAGCATCAACTATTAGGTTCTAGAAGTCACCTTCAGTTAAGTTATGCGACGATCTAGAGTGATCTGTGTTAGTTATGAAGAATCTACTTTTCGCAGCATCTCTATGATTTTTTGTATCTGGATTACTGCTAGAACTTTGACCCTTTCGCCAACGTTTCTTTGTACTAGGTTTCTTCGCCATACGGTCTCAAGCCACAACACCGACAGACATTAGCTACGTCCTAGGCAAGCATGCTCTCCCTGTAGCTGAGCATTATATATTATTATCATAACATTACGGGGCTCCCTAATAAATCCAAAGTTTGCTAGTAAAACAGAAATCTATTGCTATTTGAACGTTTTTCTGCAGATTTAAATTTGCCGCAGATTGCAGGTCACATTGTAGGTCAAACAACTTTTCACAGCGAGCGGAATCTTTTACTACATGTAATTCGACCTCCATTTTGAGAGAAGTTTTGCAATTTAGGAGTTACTTATGCTACTGTTCAACCTTACCCAACGTTCTCCCGCGTATACCAGGTGATGATGTGTAAATGCAAACGTTGTCCAACTAAATGTATTTGATCACAGTTAAATTTTTCGTTATGAAAGTACGAAAAATAGCTAATAATGACAGCCAAATAGTAGGTTAAGTGCAAGCTAATGATCTGAAAACTTGAAATTTCTTGAGCAATTTTCATGTAACGATCAAGTCTTTTGAGTTCATTTTATGCACTTGTGATATTTCGTGCCATCCTTCTCTGGCTAGGCATGCAAAAGTGGTAATTAACGCTCATCGCTTGTAAAACTGCAAGCGTCTTACGTAGTTTCGTGCGATTAGGAAACGATAAATTCGCGCCTATTTACTAATTTGAATAATTGTTTGTAAGTAAAAATGTTTGGACTTTTTACCTTGCTTCTATCGTTACACTTAATCTTGATTGTCTACATTAATTGCAAATAAATATTATTGTTTCATATATGTTGATCTTTAATGTAAAAATATGTCACGTACTCAACGGCAAACTGCTTGTACCTTTGAACAGGCAGTATAATGTCCTATTACTTAGCTTTGAGGGCGTAACCTTTATAACTCTTTTTATTTATCGTTACTTTGATTCAAATGTGCTGATATTTGTTTAAAAATTCTCAATACTTTATAACCCCTAATACAGCAAGAGCATGTTGTTTGATTGTTTCTGGTACACATGTTAACTTTAGAGAGTTTGCACTATAAGTTAAGTATGAAATGATGTGCAATAATTTATTATTCAATATCTACATCACATTTCATTTAACAGTTCGTATAGCTTACTTACCTAGATCATGGGCGTTCACTTAACAACTGACAATTTTATTACTGCTTTTTCAATCGCTTCCTCCTGTTTTTGTTCAACTCAAATACGCCATATATTTGTAGGAGATTTGCAAGAGACATATGTTGTGGGTTCTATTTTCTTCTCTAAGTGGACTAATTACTTGATGCCTATATGATATGGATACTATGGTAAGCGTCTGCTCTCACTATGTGGAAATTGTATTTAGTTGCTGGGATGTTTGTTATAGGAGGCATGTTAGTTTGCAAATGAATTATATAACAGCTTCGTGATAGTCAAGTGTAGCAGAGAGTCACAATATTATCTAATGGGTACGTGTTACTTTGTCAGGTTTAACATACATGTTATTAATAAATACCCATACATTTTATTAATTGTATTGCTGAGAAGTATTTTATTTAATGGTTTGCTAACTAAGAAGAAGTTGGATTCGTCAAGTCAAGATTTTACTTTCGTCTTTGATCAAAGCATGAGAACAGTTCAGGTTATTGTTAGAGCTCTGCAAAATTCTCTTATTAGCTGTTGCGGTCAATATCTCTAAGCGTATGTAAGCTAACCTAAATTCCACAACCGTCTGTAGCCAAAATAGAATTCTTTCAAGTTAAAGATAAATATTAAAAAGAAAGCAGATTGTTGTAAGATTTGAACTGACCAACAATTATCGATTGTGAGAATGAGTTTATGTTGTTAATATCATCTTAGTGCAATGTAGGTAGGGTGTGGTGAAGATAATGTGCATAGGGAAATAGGAGTAGTCCCAGCCTGTCACCCCTAAGGCGCCTGCGCCATATCTTACGCACAAACACATAAGTATTTGGTATATTATTACCAATTGTACACTACGATAATATAATTCTTCATTAAATTTCTTAACTTTAGTTATAAAACATTCATTCTCAGATAGTTTCTGAATCGTAGTATTTTAATAGTTGCAACGATTGGTATATTTTTATAGTTGTCACACAGCGACTGGTTATGAGCTTTCTCTATTAACTCTATGCAAAAGTTTAATGAGCTCACGGCATAGAATTATTAGTTATGTCTGCATTCTACCTCAAACCATACCTTGGCTGTCTCCATAATTACTTTTGTGTTGCTATTTAGGGCCTTCGAGCTCCACACTAAATGCTTGGTCTGGCCTGTGTTTGATGTTAGTTTTTCTGTGTCATTTTTTTTTTAATTTGAGATTAATTTGAGTGTCAACTTAATGGCCACAGTGAATGCTGCATTTCGTTCTGTTGCAGCTTGTGTGTACAATCTTGTAATAACTTAAGGCAAAGTTACTTCAGACGCTTTCACCGTATTACCAGTTTCCATTAACATGTGAAATTATTGCTCGGCTGTTTGTTTAGCGCAGTTTACAGTAGTGTACTATTTTTCAACAACATTACATAACTACGTATAAATGAATTGTTTGAAATAAAAAATAATAAATTTATTAATGAAATGCACTAGTATAACAAAGTGCCTTGCCTTGTTATATGGTTCCTAGTCTGTATGTCTGTACCTGGATGTGATATAATGTAACAACTGATCTTGGCTGACATTTATAGCTGCTCGCCTTTTTGCCCATTAGCAGCTTTTGCTGAATATCTTCCCAAGAACACAAAAGTTGAGAAAAAACGAGCCAAAGTAATAGCTGGGACAGTCAACCTGATCAATAACATGAACTCTGCCAGTCAGGCATGCAGCTGCCCGTGTTTTTACTCAAATGTCTTCATAAAATGCGGTTGTTGCAATCTCTATAAGTAAAACCCTGTCAGCTTCCGGGTTCGTGTTGATAGATGTTAATAACGTATTAGGATTTGCCTCCGTTAGCGTCCCATTTTCGCAATGGCGTATTTACGCTTTGCTGACTACGCATTTTTCTTATATTTTATGTCAGCAAGAAATGAGAACTTAAAATTTTACAAATTAAATATTGATATAAAGCCTTCATCCCAAAATATTATAATGCGCGTATATGATTATGGTAATTGTAATTATAGGTTATTAAACTTTATAACAGTGCAAAGCCTTAATATTATCAGTATTATGAGGAGCTGATTACTCTACAAATAATTAGCAAGCCATAACACAAAGTTGAAGGGTTACAACTGCTAGTGCATCGGGTACCGTCTTAGCAGCTCTTAGGAAGCTAATTAGTTGCCATACTTTTTATTTCATAAAATATACAATTTTTTGCTTTTTGTATCCTGCCCAAACTAACAATCTGCAACACTTTCAACTGCTGAAAATGACTATTGGTACTACAAAGAAGGAGACCTCTAACCTCAGCTTCCATGTGCATGGAACAGTATTCCAAATCCGGGCTAGCATACTGTTCAGTAGAATTGCTAGAGATCGTTTGTAAAATTCAACATAATCCATAAAACTGCAAATATTCAATGTGCTTCCGATTAATTTAGTTGTAACAAAACCTTGTTAAAAAGTACCATAGCATAAAGTTGTGATACCAACAGAGTGTACACGTTGCTAAGGTAATTATGGGTTTCACAACTTCCATAGTTTTAGCGACAACTTCATAGTTTTCGCTACTCTCAAATCGACAGATTTAAAAAAGAAGGCTAAGAATGCGTGTAATACATGTATAACTAGTTAGCCTAGCTTAAACTAGTGATTAGCTTTAACAATTGACAAGCTAGCACGAGTGTTACAAAGGAGAAGCTGATACGAAGGCAATGCTGGATAATCTGAATGCTGTGGCTGTCTTTTGGCAATTGTTGCTGCATAGTTACAGAGCTAGCTCAGAGGGCAATTGCTTGTTCACTAGCTTCCTTATCGGCTGCAGTCATTAACAAGCTTGATATATTGCCAGGCCTTTGATTGGAGTTAGCTGAAGACTTATCCTTCACTTGAGGTTGAGGTTGAATCGTTTGCTCGTTGTTCAGGCATTGATAGCGGGTTCTACTTTTTTTGATCAAAGCGAACAGAAGACCCAGGCATGAGACTTATTTTCGTAGTACGACTATTTTTATGAAAATCATATCTGGTAACTGTATTACTTGCCTGAATAAAACAGACACTTTTTGTTTCCTTGTCTTGATGGAGGGTGTGAAGCGTACCCATTATTGATTGCTGACCCTTAGGAATTCGTATGGTTGTCTTTTTGCGCTTTTCCATGCCAGTTAAATGGCAAATATCAACTACGCTTAACCTAGCTTGCTGGTTATATCGCTTTTCATTCAAGTTTCAGTGAACTTTGGATATGTGAACAATGGTCTTTAGAGTGCGTTGCTTTCTCTGGCTTCGACGTCAATACTGCGTAGTAAAAGCGATGGGCCATCCACTTAGATTTTGCTGTTGCATTACGCAAGTGATTATAATGTATTATGGCTGTGATATCCTGTAAGTAACTCTTGTGAACCTGGTGTAAAGATTGGTTCATACACGCCGTACTGTTTGCAGTCAGTTTAGCGTGGCCGGCTCAAGGCTGGAACTGGACACGTCAAACGACTGCTCATAAACAGCAAAAGTCAGTCAAGCGGAAAAGTCAGTCAATCTATATTTATAGATAGCTCAGCCACCTAGGTAGGAGCTAAGGCCTTTTGTCACAATATACTCGGATTGCTGGTTAGTTCTCTCAAAGGATCTGTTGTCAGATGACAGTTGTACTTTATCAATTACGCCATCACTACTAGCATGCACTAACCTTGTTGCAGTCTCTCCGGCTAAACTATTTGCCTCTGGCAAACCTTCTGTCGACTGAGGAGAGAATATGATAGACACTATTGATCCAGCCCCGTTTATCTAGCAATGAATAATTACGGTGGGGGCGAGAGGTATCCAGGAACAGGCACTCTTGATCAGTCGAATATCTCAGAAAACTTAATAAATACCCTTCGAGCCTACCACCAGGTAAACTTTGGCTAAATTATTTAAATTGTGATTAAATGCGAAGTTGCATTCCTTTCATAGCAGTATTCGCTGTGCGGGGACTTGTTAGTAATACACATTTAACTTGCAGAACGACACTTATAGCAGTACTCTCTCATATGGTTAGAGTGAAACGGAATTCCGAATCACAAGTATAGGCGAGCTAGAATTATCGTGTTTGTTATCTTTGTTATCGTGGTTTTCTGATGTCGTTTGTAGACTGGCCTAAGCCCCCAAGACTATCAAGCAATGCAGGCGATTAGGCAGATGCAATTGCCAACATCACGACAGTTTTCTAACCAGCTACTAGATGCTCGCAATTCTGCTGCCGAGCATCGCATGCCAGATGTGTCTCAAAGTGAACTTCTTCAGATGCAGTTCATGCAGCAGCATCAAATGCAGCAGCATATGCAACAGCAACCACCACACCAGACATCCAAGGCCAGAGCAGCTAATGTTATGCCACACAAGGCCCCACCTTCACATTATAGCAACAAGGCAGCTCAGCAGGCCCATCCCTACCATTCATATTCTATGGCTCAACAGTCTGGGCAGCCGTCAAATCCTACCAGCTCTATGGACACAATTCCTCGTAGTGAGCTCTCCCTCCCTATGACTAATAGTGCTGCTTCGGCACAGATATCATCTCAACCTCAGCGTCATTCTATGGATTATTCTGTACAGCAGCATCAACAGGGGAGAATGGCCAGGCAGCCCATGTCATCACAGGCTCACAGTCAGGGACAAATACACGAACCACCCAGTTATAGCACCTCCACAGTAGCGGAGAATAGTATTGCGGCTGCCCCTAGCAGAGCGGCGCATGCTAACAGATACGCGCAGCCTAAGTCTATGGCAACCGCTCCCCAACAGGCTCGGCAACTACCTCAGCATGCATCGCATGCTATGTCTCAGGAACACAGTCCAAGGGAAGTTGGCCATGGTGCACCTGGGCAGCTACCTTTGGATGCCATAGTTAGTGCTAATAGGGAGCTTGGCCGTGGTGCACCTGGGCAGATGCCCATGGACGCTATAGCTAGTACTAATGCAAATATGCACAAAGACCAACCTGAGCCATCACATGTTCACTCACAGCAAACCAAACCCACTCAGAGTGCTCGATCTTATATTCCATACAAAACTGATTCCATGCGGAAAAATAAAATGGAGGAGGAACATGAGAAAGCCAATTCTCAGAAGAGTTCTAATGAGTTAAATATGAACACGGTGAGACAGGAGGCGCGTTCTAACATTCTATCCTCACAGCCTTCTAGTGTTGCCACCAATCAGCCTGCACCCAACCGGCCTCGGAGCGCTCGTGTTCCCTACAAGATGGACTCGATGCGGCAAGCCCAGCAGGACAGGGAGAAGAGTGTGGCTAACCCGACTGTGTCATCATCTGCCAGCTTTATCCCTGCTGCTGTGTCTCAGTCAGCGAGTCAAATCAAAGGTAGGTAATATTAAATACAGTAGATATGCACAACTGATACATTTCAGAATCGTTGGATTTAACCTTTAGATCTTTTAATGGCCAATAATTGAGTCTATTGAAGTAATATTGTACATTTACCTTTAAGAAACTTGCAATTATCTGTAATTATGCAATGTAATACCGTGGAAAACTCCGGACAATAAGTTTGTAGGTATCACTGGAGTTGTTTGTTTATTTTTTACTAAAGAGCAAAATTATTATTGGTATGTATTGACATGATATATTTTATTAAAGGCACTATGGAGCATGATTCTCTAATGCCTGAAAAAATTCTTGGAAGTTTTCATGGTACACCACTAGTGGCAATAATCAAATGCTTTGTATTAGAAATTTTAGCTGCTTGTGCATTCATGTATTTTATAAGAAAGAGCCATTTTCTTATTTTTTCACAGCAGTTTTTTTTGTTAATTCCTCTGAAACAGCAGATGCAGAACCGCAAACCTCGACAGCTAACCAAGATCGAAATACTAACAAGCCGATGAGGGCCAAGGTATCCAATGTAGTACCATATAAGATGTCAGCCATGCGTAGTCGGGCAGAAAAACCCCCTGATCCTGCCCCTCCATTGTCAGCAGCACCTACAACTACATCCAGTTCTCCACTGACGACAGCACCTGTTTCTCGTCCACCAATCTCGAGACACGTGCCGTTTAAGTCAGCTGCGATGAACCGGCATATGGCACCTCCATTGAAGCCTGTGTCTCAACCGCCAGACAATGATGACAATGAGAGCAGCTCAAGCAGCAGCGGAGACAGTTCTGACAGCTCTTCCTCTTCTTCCTCTTCTGGTATTTTATTGCTTTTACCTCTTGCCTCACAACTGCTCTTATTGTACCACATTATAGCCACACGTGTTACCGAGTCTAATAATTGATGTAAGCGGTGTTGAAGCTCTGTGATGGCAGCGTGGTAAATAATTTCTTTACGTTATTTATTCAGAGCATTTCATCAATTCCTCCTTTCCTCGAGTTTCAGTTAGATTATGCGAGTTTTAATGAAATCATGTGTATTGCCTGGCTATTTAGCATTAAAAGGAGACGCGTGTAGCAAATGCCGTTATGCTTTTCTCTCTCGCAGATGATAGCGAGGATGAAACTCCAGCAAAGTCTGAAGGTCAACCTGCCAAAACGACTGTCACACCTCCGGTTCATGGATCAGCCCCTGTGAGAACGATTCCCTATAAGAATCCATCGAATGCTAATAGGCCACCTCAGAACACTATACCTACTAAGAAACCTATGGGCAAGCCACTCACCCTTATCAAAGAGAAAATTGGCAAGCAGGTAGTTATTTCAAACTGTTATAGTATTGGGTGACCGTTTGAAGCCTCAATGTCTTTTATAAAATTTTCAAATGATTTGCTTATGTCTTATCGCATGTCAGCACACTTTCACGATTGTCCAGGATCCCCCTCCAAAACCGAAGACGGCTGGTAAACCAGAAAGTATGATGCAGTTCATGGCGAACAACGAGATTGGGTCAGCCAACAAGCAGGGTTTCGATCTTTCTGGTAGTACAATGGGTGCTCATTTTCCAACCACACCATCTAGCACCCCTAGTCATCAACCAAAGGTTGCGACACCTGCTATGCCACAGTTTGAGGCCATCAGTGACAGTGAGAGTCCAGAAAAAACTGAACTTAAGAAAAAGAGAGGACGACCTCCGAAACAAAAAGGTGGATATGTTTTTCAATCTGTTAGCTCGGTTGTATTAGATGTGCATCTTTTGGTTGCTAAAGGAAGGATGGTGCTTATGTGATTTGAATCGTAAAGAATGATATTGTTAATTATTGGTAAAGTCGCCCATTTAGATTATTGCAATATAAAAATGATATCACCTATGTTTCATTTAAGGGAGCATCAAATGTGTGCTTTTTTCACCTGACTATATGCATATTACTCACAGGCAAGGATCCCAGCAAAGCTAAGGAATCAGGAAGTAATAGTGCTTCTCCGCCAAAGGTTCCTTCTACACCAACATTTAGTGGTGGGAAATTTGAGATGCCTCCCACACCTAGGTTCCATGACCCACCTGCCACTCCCAATCCCCTCAGTAGTACTACAGCAAGTGTGCCTCCTACTCCTTCATTCGCAGCCGCCGAAAACACTCTATTTGGTAGCTTCACGTCTCCCAGAGATTCGATATCAAGTGAAAATCCCAACAAATCTCCTTCAAAACGGCCACGAGGTAGACCGCCAAAAAAGCAGACGGCTGACGAAGAGAGTCCGAAGCCACCAAAGCAGGAAAAGCCAGAGCAGCAGGATGACATAATGGACATAGTGAGCAATGTTACGAAAAACATTAGCACCAATCTAGCCACAAACAATGATGATGCGACTTTTGAGTTGAAATGGTCTGGTCCTTTGGACACACCTAACTTCGCTGATCACCTCCCAGGGAGTGGTTCAGTACTCCCTCCCTACACTCCTATGTCCACGCCTTCAGTTTCTACACCGTTCCCACCCCCTAGCCGCACTCCTTTTACGACAATGGGCACTCCGTTTGCTGGTGGTAGCATGACTCCATTTCAGCAACCACCCTCCAGGACTCCGCTGCAATCACTCGCCATGTCTGACTTGCCTACCAAACACGCCACATCTCGGCACCCTCCTTCAGATGTCGCTAAAAAAAAGCGAGTTGGTGTGAAAAAGAAGGTTGGTTTACACATTTGAATTGGCAGAGCCAACTGTGCTGTTCTCAATAGCAAATTAGTTTTTCTGTCAAACACGTAGTTTAACTCATGCAAAACATACAGAAACATGGTTATTTAATTTCTACTCTTATAGAATTCATGCGAAGCATTTTTAGCTTTAAAATTGCCCAAGCGCTAGGATATCATTTTGTCACTAAGTAAGTTTTGCGAGCTCCATAGTTAATGTTGGATTCATTGTCTCTTTATTTGGAGCAATGCGTGCATCTTATTCTGTTCGCTATCAGGTGAGGAAACGCAGGCCAGCAGTGGTAGAGGAAACGGAGCAAATGGAAGAGCCGGAATCACCACCAGCATTCTTCTGTAAGTAGGTCATCTCACTGAGCTCATTCCTGTACTCAATATACGGTAAATATAACTATTATCAAAGTGTTTGAACATATGACAAGGTGATAATGCCCATCGATGAAGATTTTTCTAATCGGTCCCAGAAGCACAACTATCGAATAAAATGTTATTGTTGTTATAATAGCGATGGTCATTATGATGCTTCATACTTCCTTACAAGATTTCTCTGACAAGGATGTTTCAGCAACTTTCTTACTAGGTTTAGTAGATCATTGCATTCATACATTGGTGTCAATGGTTCATAAGTGGTCTTTTCTATTAGAAAACTTTGTTCCAATTGTTTAGATTCCTGTTACTGCAAACCTTATTAATTTAGATTAGTTTTGTGGATTTGACTTATGAACAGCGCGTGTAATTTCTACTCATATGCAACTAAGTTTTCATTAGTTGCGTATGAGTAAAAACATGACTGGTGGGCTTACACCTGGCTCGTTAGTTATTTTTGGCTGTTGTATTTGTATAACTGCAGTAGGTTCCATGTTTTTCTCCGATAATATTTTCGTCGATTGATTGTCAGAAAACCATCAAGGCTTTTACAATGTATTTGGCATTCAATAAAAGTTGCAACGGGTTAAAATGTAAACCACTCAGTAGACTTCAAAAATAGAAAAAATATTGTAATTAATCGGGAATGATTAGAGTAAATCTCTCTTATTTTTACTGAGATTATTTACTAACAAACCACCTATATAAAATGATAATGTAAGCTTTGCATCAATTTTACGAAATCATATCATTGTCTATAAAAATTTTGTTGCAGTTTTCAGCGATGATAGTTTGTTGTTGTATTTATATTGGAATGTTTCTTTCATGACCAAAATTCTTTTTTGACCCCGATATTGTAATATTTGCCTTATAGAAAAGTTAGCCAGGTTTGTGTTCTTTTTTTATGTGTTGGGATTCTACCACATAAATTCAAAGCTTTAAGGCACACTAAGGTATACAATGTTCAGTTGCACTATGTCATGTTTCTTGAAAAGTTCAGATTTATATTGTTGTTTTTCTCTATTTACCTAGGTAATAGGCTAATAAAACACTGATGTGAAAATGAGGCAGTGAAAATAGTTCTCATTATTTTTCTTCAGCTGTATTGTAACTGTTTTATTGCGTGTTATAGCTGGTCTGAATGATCTACCTCCAATGGATGTGAGTGGAGACAGCTTTCAGCTCATGAGCCGTCTAAAGGGTGCAGACACTCAAAAAGAGGCAGAGCCTACACAGGAGCGCCATCCTAAAACACAGGCTACCTCTGGTACAGGCCTCTTCGGTGCTATGCTTGAACCGTCCAGGTGACTCTCAATTCATGTTTGTTGTAGGCTAGCATATAGGAAATCTATTGATGTTTCTATTAATATGAATGGGAACGTTACTTACAAACACAAGTTGTAGTAGATGTTTGCGTTTTAACACTTTTAATCTTGGATGGTACAGTGGTTACCAAACCCATGAGAACAACCAAAATGATCATTCTCCCCAAACATCTAGTATCGAAATAGACCAACTGTTTGTCACACGTTTGCTATTAGCTTGCAACTAAAAATCTCTTATTGAGCTAATTAATTGAGCTACATATATATGCACTATGCTTCAAGTTATTCAGTGTCACACGCTTAACTTCTTTAAAAATAACCTTGAACAACCATGGTTATTTTTTAATATTACTGATATATTGTGGCAATTAACAACTAAATAACTTGGCAATACGCAGGTAGCAGTATGAAAGAGTTTGGGTGTTATTGTTGAACTGTATGAAGTGCAGAAAATTTTAATAATCATGAGAGGAAAATTCAGCCGTATGTCTGTGTAAAAGAGAGTAGGTGCAAAAACTGAAAGGTAATCTGGAAAGCTTTAACTTTCATCCTTGAAAAGTACCGCATTTGAAAGCAAAATAATTGGGTAGTCTAGTAAACAAATTTAATATACAGGTCATAAACATTGATCTCTTCAATGCTTTTATATGCCACACCTTTCATATGTACGTCCTGGCTCACAGTGTGCTCTGCGCTCACAGCCTAATGATTATAGGAAAAATGTTATGTGAATCCACAAGTGTATACGCAATATAGCGTTGAATGACAACTAATTAGGATGCATGCAGAGCTTAATTGTTTAATGGGCGACTCCCTGATTGTCCGTGGCCGAGTTTTAAATTAAAAGTGAACTACTTTATAAGAATATATTGATTTTATAGTATAAACTTGTTAAAAATTGTATTTTAAAATTGAATATTTAGGGTTTATCCGTAGCTTTAAAGCAAAATTGGAACCTTTTGATGTCAAAGATAAAAAGTTGTGGATAGGCATTAACCTTCAAGATACGCTTTTGAAAATAGTCATGGGAAGACTGGTGCTAGTATGGACCTTACAGAACTTCAGCCATTTTGTTTCCATTGTTTTGGTACTATTGCTTACCCGCATCTTTTCATGGAACTTGTCAAACACTCAATAGTACAACAGATAACTTTTTGGCCTTATTTCTGTTCACTGGGTAGGTCTTTTGCAATACTTTGTTAATGTCAGCATTGACTCTGGAGGGATTTGGTAAGTTAGACAACCAGAGTATTGGGTACTTGTATAAAAGAGCAGTAGGAAGCTCTCCGCTTCGATGATATACTGCTGTGCGTCGAAGGAGTGCTACTGTGTTAGTAAACTTGTGCTCTCTAGAGGCCTGTCTATCTCAGCACTTCTCTGTAGAAAGTTGGTGTATGCTAACATTTGTTCTACAACCGTTTACAGGGTCGCTGATGATAAGCCCCCTGTAGCTGCTGATGATGAGGCCGAGTCTCGTCCACCTATGTCTGATGTTCCACCTGCGGGGAAGAAAGCGAAGGAAGGTCGGCGTAAAAAGAAGCCATATCCTGCAAAGAGACCTAGTAAAATCAAACATTTAGACCCGGTGTTTATAGGTGTGTAGGTCCTATAGTTGGTAGTGCTTACCTTCTCATTGCTCTGACTGGCCGTTAGTCTCTATGACCTGTCCATCCGTGTGACCGTGAGTATGTATGTCAGTGTGTCTATGAAGTAGATGTTACGCGTGTGCGTGTTTTTCATCGCTTGTTATCTACCTATCTAGGTGTCTCGATCTGTCTGTGTGGCTCGTCACGTTTATTTGTTGTTTTGTTGGAGTTGTCTGTTACTGTTTGAGCTGCTATCACATGGCTGTCATCATCTAGCTAGTTATCTGCGGTAATTTATACCACATTTAATCTGAGTACAGGAGGGAGGTAAAAATCCTGCTGTACTTTTGGCTTATTTCTGCCACGGCTTAACTAAAAATGATTTTTATTGCAATATATAGAAAGCACATGGCATAGCAATGAGTGTGCATAATTTTTTCTGCTATGTTACAACATTATACTGATAAACTATTTTTCAAGTATTGTAATGACCTTTGTTAGCTTTAATTGCATTGTAGGGCCTAACAGTTGTTTTGGTTGTGTTTTGCTCTCTAGCGTTAGTGAAAAGAAACCATTGATGTATTCTGTGAATTCCTTAAGTTGTGGGCACTGTTGGTGTAAGGTATCAAAAAGAATAGTGAAATGTGATGCAAATTATATTTTAAAATTATAGGACTTCATTGTATCACTGTCAATTCAATGTAATATAGTGTAATTATTTCAGGAAGTGGTATGTTTATTTAAAGTACCTGGTGACTTATTGACCGAATCAAAACTGATGGATTAGACATTATCTAAAGATTTTTTTTCATTTCACTCTTTAACATGGCTTAATTTGGATACTGAACATTTTTTCACCATTTCAAATTTCCTGTATCAGATAGATATCTCCTTTTCTTCTTGCCTTTGCTTGTTACTGTAAGATCCCTTATTTTTTTCATAACTGGATAGTTTTTCAAATTTGTTCATGTCATTGTAATTTCATTTTAAGTTGGTGTGATACCCTGAACCAGTGACACCTTCTCTACCACCCGTGCTTTCATTAGAATTTAGACTGAGGTTCATTTCATGATACATTTTTAACACATGCATGAATTTTATAAATGATAACGTCATCTTGCTTAGAGTCATAGTTGAACAAGTTTCTTATTTTTCTCAGCTGATATGGAGCATATATCTGAAAGAATCGGTAATTGCTGCCTTTATGAAGAGAAACAACAAGACAAGCAACTTCCGAAGTACGTATCGGCCTTCGGACAGTACGCACTGGTTCATCCTCCTCCACCTCCTCCCAAGACACTTCCGACACCACAATCACAGATAACCAGACCTAAGCCTGCTAGGGGCAGAAGACCTCAGGTAGGCAGGCTTTGGTGACCTTTTTCATATCGATGAGCTATTTTTAAGGTTTTTCGCGGCAATTGTATAATAGATATAAAAAAATGTTTTTTCATCAAATGTCGCTGTTGTGTATCATCTTGTGAAACGCCTTTGTTTGGAATTGCATTTGTAACTTGTAACACCACAATGTTCTATACCGTTTAGCAACGCACCGCCAACATCAAAATCAAAGTCAAGAGGGGTGACATCAAGCCCCCTTCTATCAGTGAATCAGATCTCTCTCCTGAAATCGTCCCAGTTGTGCCAGAGCCTACGGTACCCTCCGAAGAAGTGATGAAGCCCCAACTAGATCAGCCCACCATCACAACAATTCCAGCCACACCTGAAGCAGAGGAGGTTCCTAAGCCCGCGCAGCCAGACGCCATCCCGGAAAAAGAAAAGGAAGAGAAGAAAGAAGAAACTGAGGAGCCCAAGCCCGTCAATAAGACTGCGGCTACAAACTATGACTCAAATCTCACAGCTCCTGAAGTGGCTCAAAAGTATTATGTCCCGCGCTCCCGTATAGCCAGCAAAAACATTAGTTTTAACAAAGCCAAGGGGAAGAAGCCCAAGTATGGTAGAGGCAGCTCACCACGAAACCCTGGCACGTCACCCCATCTGTCGGAGTCCGAAGCTGATGGAGAAAGGAGACATCTTCCATCAAGAAAGTCACGACCTCAACAGCTGCGAGACGATGTGCTTGTTTCGGCTGAGGATGTTCTTTCTTCAGAGCATGATCTTGCTCTGCCTCCAGGTATCTTTATTTTAGAATAATAATAAGAATATTAATGCTACACAGACTATTATTTGCTCATGATAATCCATGCCTTCAAGTAAAAAATATCAATCGTTTCACGATAGTTCATATAAAATTTATATTGTAGTCAATGAAGTTGTGCATTCCTAGGCATTTTCAACTATTTTTGTTTATTTTTATTAAATATAGACAGAATTATTATTCTAGCAAGCTTCATGGTTACAGTAACTTTTCAAAACACTAATAGCTAGCTTGTTGCCAAAAGATGTAGACAATGCGGAATGAGCAATCCAAATTTCTTCAAACTTACACCAAGCGGTAGCCTGACCTAGCGGCTGCGCTGGTATGAAACATTGTAGCCAACTTTTTCGCTATTGCCGACTAAGTAGAATTAATAGTAGCTGTTCTATTGAAAGGTCATGTGCATTGCAGATGATGACTCTGTACCATCCCCAGTGGTGAAACGAGGTCGAGGTCGACCACCGAAGTCTGAGACAGAAATTCCACATACTAATCTAGTCAGAACCAACCAGCTGTTCCTGCCACTTAAGAAGAGGCACAAGATGGTTGAAGAGCACAGTGCTGGTAATTTCATGGAGTTATCTCTCTTTGTTACACCCAAGTATTTTATTATTGATATGCTAGTTGCTTTTATTGTCGAGTATCAGAGTTTTTTATTGATCTGATTATTGATTTGTTATTACCGCTATAATCACTATTCCCACCGTTAATTGCATCAAGAGAATTAGACAATTTCAAATTTGTAGATGCTATGCTGCCTGAGCCCGCTTTAGGAGGGGAAGACATTGGAGGTATGGACTTGCAGCTATCACCTCATGCGGACAGGCCTGGAAGCAGCCAGGGTCGTAAAAGACCTGCCTCCTCTCTGCAGCGTGAGGCAGAAGCTCTGGCTGCTGATGAGAGCATCACCGGTGTTATTGATATGGACGCAAAGAGAAAGAGGACAGGTAGTTCAACACAAATATTTTATTTTTAGAAGAACTAACCGACCATGATGTGACTTTAACATTGGTGTAACTTTACTATTCAACATTTTGAGCAGTAAAACAGAATGTGTTGTTAGCCCTTTCTTTAATGTGTCGGTGAAAACCGAAGGCTCAACGTTTTGATGTGCCTTGTGAGTAGAGCAACTTGTGAGATATAAAGGAAATCATGAAGGTAGTTATAGTTAATCAAGTTAAAATCTGGATTTGTTGCATTATTTGCAATATATTTCACACGGTTATTCCAGAAACACACTGTTGTTTATTCAGGAAATCTGACGGCTTTGCAAGCTGCTATGGAGACTGCTGCCCAGAATAAAGCCAAAACTGACAAACAGAAGCGTAAGAACCTTGCACCTGCCAAGAAGATAATAGGAGATGGCAACGGACATCCGGACATGGATGTTACATCTGACAGGTGAAATCGCTATCTCTGTTTTACGGTTCCACAATCTGCATTCTCTCATACTTGCAGGTCTTGTAGTCCTTTAAAATGATACCAAATCAGTCCTTCCCTGATACAAAGTCTTCTCTTTTAGTGACCAGAAAAAAGCTAAAGAAACTGCTAGGAAGAAACCAGCTAAGGTATGACATTTCCTTATGGCCATAGTTCAATGAATAATATTATCAGTGTATGCCTTCCGCTTGAAGCACTTTGACGCTACTTAATGCTGTATGTGTTATACACGTCACATAGTTGAATGATTGAGGGTTTTAGTTGTACAGTTATTTCTTATGGACTGATCGTGCCCAGGCTGCCGATTATGGGAGGTGCCAAGTCTGTAAGAATTTCTGTTCTTAGTAATTGATTGTTAATTTAGTTGATATTAGCAATAAGCCATTGCAGTTTTTTGCCATGTGTCGGTCTTTAAATTTTTCCATTCAGCTGTTGTTGCTTGCAGGCACACGGTAAAAGCCAATCACTTCACTACAAAAAGATAAACAAATGTAAGTCATGTATATGTATGTCCAACTATTTTGTCTGAAGTTGCGATTGACCTTATTTCAAGCTTATACTTTGTTCACATAGGTCACTGTTTACGTATTGAACCGACAAAAATGGATAGAACGTGTATGTGAATGTTGGCTTGAAAATGTGTAAAAGTCGGTGAATTGCAAGGTGTCCAATTTTCATCAGGCTATGTTCAACATAAGACTTTGACCTGACTTGCGTCATACTTGACAACCGTCGCTGATGACCTCAAACTGTGGCATAGCCGGTGTCGCAACCTTTGGTTGATGACTAGGGGTGCTAGAGGGTGTGGTTGGAAGAGTAATACTCACTGTATCACTGAAAAGATTGAAACCCTGCTTGTTTGCAGACCCAATCTCATTATTCACCATGAACTGTATTATACTTTCTGATTTACCAGTTGTTTTGACGACGTATGTTTATTATCAGGTGTATATTCGAACGGAGTGAAACCTTTGGTACCATCATATGAACCACACAGCTGCATATGTAAGAAACCTCTGGATGCTAGGTCAAAGTCATGTCATGAGGAGTGTCTCAACAGGTTGGTGCTAACATTTATATCTCAAAGAAAGGATTTTATCTCAGCGAATATTGTATGGCGTGTTAAAGTAATTGCTTGTGACTTGCATTGTTTTATCTGTAGGATTATGTACATAGAGTGCACCCCACAAACATGCCCGTGTGGAGATCAGTGTGCCAACATGAGAATACAGAAGCAGACTACTTTACATGGTCTTGAGAAGATTCAGACTACAGACAGAGGTTGTGGAGTTAAAACCACCAACCTTATCTGCTCAGGTGTGTGCACGAGTGTTTAGCGAGTTCGTTTGAGGCAGCGCTTGCGAGTAAGTGGTACCGGTTATTTGGTTACGATTGAAAACTTTTGCTTTTCTATTTTTTAGGTGAATTCATCCTCGAGTACACAGGTGAGGTTGTAAAGATAGACGAGTTCAGGAAGCGTATGGAGTTTGAGTATGCAAATGATCACCACCATTACTGCCTCACCCTAGATCGGGAGTTTGTTATCGATGGCTACAGGATGGGCAATATTGGTCGTTTTGTCAACCACAGCTGTGAACCCAACTGTGAAATGCAGAAATGGTTTGTTGAAGGACACACCTAGTTCAGTTTCATGAAATTACTTGATCGGTCTATATATAAGTGCTTTGAAAAAGGAATGTAGTCGTATTTACTTGAAGATAAACTTGCAAAAAATTTTTGTAGATTTTATTAGAAGGTTTGTATTTTCTTATCATTTGCAATTTTTTTGACGTTTGAGGTGATCTGACTGCCAGGATGTTTCAAGATTAGAATCGACAAAACTTTATCACAGTTAAAACACATAGAACAAAAATACGTGCGCAATGACATCACTAATTGCAAAGTTGATATTGGCTATTGCGTTCAAGTTGCAGCATTATGCGTCTCTATTCTGTTGGTCTCTTTGCAAATACAGACATAATTACAATTTCGCAGTAGAAGTATTTCAATGCAGTAGAAGTGAAGCAAAAAGTGTAACCGATTTTCTGACAGCAAAAGGGTTAACTTGTGACTCTATTGTTGCAGGAATGTGAATGGTGTGTATAGAATTGGGCTGTTCGCACTCAAAGATATCAGGCCTGGCGAGGAGTTGACTTACGACTATAATTTCAAGGCCTTCAACATGGATGACCAGGTTGGAGCGCAAATCCTTATTCATCTACTTCCCCGCTTACTTGGCACATAATAGTTTCAATTGTATGAAACATTTGGGTTGCAATATTCTTATGTAATTAAATTATTCTGTGTAGTTGCTGCCTGAGATTTATATTCAAACTTTGATTCTGTTGACTAAAATGGTTGTGTAGATCTATCTACTTCACTCGCACTCTAGCATCTCTCTGCGCATTGTAGCAAAAGTGTCACTGCGGAAGTGCCAATTGTCGAGAATATATGGGTGGTAAAACGCAAAGTTTGTCAAATTTGCTCAAATCTAAGAAGAAAGGCAACAGTATCGGCATTAAATTCGTAAGTCTTCCTATTGCACTTCAACATCTGTAATGTTATGTCTGACTTTTTTGTCGTTATGTTGGCTCTCTAGATCATTTGTTATAGCCTTTTAGTGGTTTAGTCGTTATGTTGGCTCTCTAGATCATTTGTTATAGCCTTTTAGTGGTTTAGCTTGGACCTTTTCTCATATACCGATGTATATACATTTTTCTTGTTTCATAGAATCCCAAGGATCCTGTTATCAGTCATCAAAGAGCTTTAATGATGCCAGCTGATGAGAAGAGGTTTGTAAGAGCAGCGCATTGTTTCCTCCTGAGGAACATGATGGGCCATCCTCCGCCTATGGCTCCACCGAAAAAGCCAAGCGGAAATCAGCCTCTTAAAATGTTGCTGCCCTACAAAACGGAAGGAAAGCTCGATCGTAAAGGTTTGTTAATTCTTGCAATGAATAGGCGTACATCACTACCCATAAACCTATTTGAACTAATGTATTGATAGTATGTTCAAACGATTGCCTTGATTATAAGCTGTCTGTATTTCTCTCTTGCTTATTCCCAGTGCATGCTGAATGGACAAGCTATTTTGCAGAATATCGAGTACCCAACAAATCGGAGACGCGGGATGAGGAAGTGATACGATGCGTTTGTGGAATGCTGAGGGAAGAGGGAGATATGTTAATGTGTGATCAGTGCGAGGTGAGCAGAACTGCTTTCCTATAAAATTGCTCTCCTATTTTTAATCAAATCCAGATACTTTAGTACAGTGCACCCTCAGGATACGATTTTGATCCGTTTCAGGGTTGGCATCGTATGATAAAAAAGTCGTATGTAAGAGTATGGAAATCATAGTAATTATATAATGCAAACATTCCCTGGTAAAAATCGTCAAAATTTTATACATTAATTGTACATATTAAAAACTAGTAACAAAATAGTATGTTAACCTTAGTAACTATAGTTACCTACAGGAACTTTATTGTATTTAGTGGTTATGATCTGCAATAAAATGTAACAGTAGAATGTACTGTAGAGACTTCTTACCTTCAAGACAGATGTACATACGTTTAATATAAACTTTGTAATCACCTCAAATAAGTTAAGCTTATTAAAGACACATTTAAGGCTAAGCTTTAGCATGTATTTTAAACTATTTTACTGATTTTCAAATTTTATCACCAAAATTTTATAACTTATCAGTTTTGGTTTTCGCTCTCTCTATAACCTTTAGCGGGCTTGTTTCAAACTTTGTTCAACCTAATTCGGCAAGAAAGCCCGACCAATAATGTTTTCGTAATAAAGTAGATTTTTGTTAGCAGGTTAAGAGAAGTTCTCTGACATTTTGTTTGAAGAGATCCTGACTTCAAATTTGCTGCTAGTTTTAAAGGAAAGGTATCACTGTTTTACACAAGAGAATTGCGGAACTGAAAGAAGTCAGTCATTGGGTCTCTTTCAGGCGTTGTGAAAATATTTTCGGTGAACAGCATTTTCGCATTTTTGTTATTTTGATATACGTAATGAGCCGACTGCTAAATCTGAACCGGTGCAAAAATTTGGTTAAATTCATATGGTAAAATAAGATTCGTATGGTGAGGTAAAAAATCATGGTTCATTTCGTAAGGTGAAAAAATCGTATATCAGGGCAACCATATCCTGAGGGTGCACTGTGCTGGTCTTTTAGGATATGCTCTAGTACTCTGGTACTGTTACTCTGGTATTGTTATTCTGGTACTGTTACTCTGGTACTGTTAATCTGCCACTCTGGTTTTGTTACTCTGGTATTGCTACTATGGTATCGCTTCTCTGGTACTGTTACTCTAGTACTGTTAATCTGCCACTCTGGTACTGTTACTCTGGTACTGTTAATCTGCCACTCTGGTACTGTTACTCTGGTACTGTTACTCTAGTACTGGCACTCTAGTGCTGATACTCAATATTGATACTCTAGTACTGGTATTCTAGCTTGATGGTGCTTATTGTGCTTATATCACGTTATAGCTAGTTATATAAAATAACTGTTATAGTTATATAAAATAACTATGTTATAGTTATATTTATAACTAGTTATATCTTATCTAACTAATATAACTTATATTATAGTACCTTTTTCCTCGTAGTGCGGTGTCTGTGCTGATATTCTGGTACTGATTAATAGGATGATGTTATTACGAAGTTTCTGCAAGACTGGCTCCTCAATTCTTGTTCGATACTCAATAATTTTATTCCTACTGCTTGTCCTTTACTGGTGTGCTATTGTTACTACGGTTACTCAAGTATTTGTACTTGGTTGCTGCCATTCCAACTATGCTATTTACATTATGTTGTTCTGTTTTAGTTCTTTTGCAATACTAAACAATAGGTATATTGAAATGCTGTCAATTTCTTTTTGATGCTGAATATTATAGGTATGGCAGCACTGCGATTGTGTGGGTGTCAAACCTGATGACTCGTCCCGCTACCTCTGTGATAAGTGTGGCAACCGTAACATCAGCGGTGAAGTGGAGATGATTCCCCCTCCTCCTGATGGTCAACCAGATTTCAAATACTTCTTGTCACTGGAAAATGTTGACAACGGAGAAATGATTCACGTGGCAGTCGGAGATGCAGTCTTCATCTTACCTTCTAATACATCCTTGGGGACATATCCAT
The DNA here is from genome assembly GCF_963576615.1 of Watersipora subatra. Classification (NCBI taxonomy): domain Eukaryota; kingdom Metazoa; phylum Bryozoa; class Gymnolaemata; order Cheilostomatida; family Watersiporidae; genus Watersipora; species Watersipora subatra. The sequence goes on along the minus strand of NC_088710.1, from coordinate 54,165,254 downwards.
TCAGGATCGAGCGACTATGGAAGAATCCAAGGTAGGCTAATGGTTAGGTAGTCTTTTATGTATCTTTGTTTCTTGTTTATATGTGATTAAATTGCTCACTCGTTAGCCATGCTCACTAGTGTTCTGTCAATATGCTGTTCGCACAGGGAATTGCATGCCTTTGCTCTGAAGCAGTGATTATCTAATAATGTTCTCAGCCTTTAAAGAGTTTTTGTTAAAAAGCCAACTCCACATACCATGTGGTTCATCTTTTAAGAAGTCATGTGACCTAATGCTTTTGGACAATTGCGGAAGAATAATTAAATCTAGAAAACTTATTGCTTATGTCTATTCTTGGATTCAGTGGGGTCAAGTACGTCTACGGCTACTTCTATTATCTGCCGTGGAACCTGCCCAACAGAGTGGATACCACCAAGAAGTTCTATCCAAATGAAGTTGTACAAACCAAACTGTATGACATTCTGCCATTGCGAAATGTAAAAGCACACTGCTATGTCATTGATGAGAAGTCGTACTGCGAAGGTCGGCCCAAAGATTACACGGGAGAAAAAGACATGTTTTTGTGTGAGTACGAGCTCGAAGAAAATCTGAAAGATCTCAAAAGAATTCGACGTCGAAGGTAAGATCTTCTGACACACATCGCCTTCGTATGTTTAGTTATTCTATATAATTACGAGAGATTTTTAACCTGTGTAGGTTATGTACAGCAGTGATGGACATGTTACAGGGAGACAGAGCAGGTGAACAAATATCACTACGCATTCAGTTTCCTCAAAAAGCCCATCGAGTTGAAGCAGTATTTATCTACAAGTCTCAAGAAGGCATACGACATGAAGAAGGAGATGAAATCAGATGGGGCTGCCAAAACCCGGAAGGTCAAGGTAGGTTACTGCAACAGGCTTCCGAACCGCCTGGCTGTTAAAACTGCATATCATTATATGTTAGTTGTCACGTACAGTGCACCCTCAGGATACGATTACCCTTAGTTGTCACGTAGAGTGCACCCTCAGGATACGATTACCCTTAGTTGTCACGTACAGTGCACCCTCAGGATACGATTACCCTTAGTTGTCACCGTACAGTGCACCTTCAGGATACGATTACCCTTAGTTGTCACGTACAGTGCACCCTCAAGATACGATTACCCGTAGTTGTCACCGTACAGTGCATCCTCAGGATACGATTACCCTTAGTTGTCACGTACAGTGCACCCTCAGTGTCGTATAGTTTCACAGAGTCCCGTGACCAAGAGCCGGAAACAAAAACGCTTGATTCCAAACAAACCCGATCGACATACTGATCTCTAATGGAATATTCTTACCTCGCTCTCAACATCTCACTCTTTTGCATTTACTTTATTTTATTACAAAAAATCACTGGTAGTTTCTTGTAGAGAATTTTGTCTTTTTTCAAATGGTGTATAATACAACAATCAATTTCAGAGCGACTGCCAATGGGAGTAATTTTTGTTGGTTAGTGTTGCGGCCTCTCCATTATAACTTATATAAAACAATAGTGGGCGCCGCTTATTTGTTTGGAGCCGTGCGAGCTCCGATATGCGCATCCGTTAGCAGCGAAACTCTGTGAAGTTATACGGCTCTGTACCGGCAGAGTCATATAGCTTTAAAAAGTCTCGCGACCAAAACCGGAAACAAAAACGTCTGATTCTAAACAAACCGGATCGACATACTGATCTCTAATGGAATATTCATACTTCGCTCTCAATAGCGCTCTTTTTTGCATTTACTTTACGTTTTTACAAAAACTTTGTTAGCAGATTTTGTAGGAAATTTTGTTTTCTTTCAAATGGTTCATGATACAACAATCAATTTTAAAGTGACTGCTAATGGGAGTAGTTTTTGTTGCGACCTCTCCATTATAACTTATATAAAAATAGTAGGCGTGGCCTGTTTGTTTGGAATCGAGCGAGCTCCCGTATACGCTTCTGTTAGTCGCGGGACTCTGTGAAACTATACGGCTCTGTGCACCCTCAGGATACGATTACCCTTAGTTGTCACGTAGAGTGCACCCTCGGGATACGATTACCCTTAGTTGTCACGTACAGTGCACCCTCAGGATACGATAACCCTTAGTTGTCACCGTACAGTGCACCTTCAGGATACGATTACCCTTAGTTGTCACGTACAGTGCACCCTCAGGATACGATTACCATTAGTTGTCACGTACAGTGCACCCTCAAGATACGATTACCCTTAGTTGTCACCATACAGTGCACCCTCAGGATACGATTACCCTTAGTTGTCACGTACAGTGCACCCTCAAGATACGATTACCCTGATATACGATTTTTTCACCGTACGAGCTGGAACATTATGATTTTTTCATCTCACCACATGAGTCTTTTTTCATCATACGAGTTCAACAAAACTATTTAAAATTTTTGCCCTAGTTCAGATTTGGCAGTCGGTGTGCTTATTATGTACGTCAAAATAACAAAGACGCCAAAATTCTGTTGATCAAAAATATTTTTACAGCGTGTAAAAGAGACACAATGACCGATTTCTCTGATTTCAGCAATTCTATCGGGTAAAACAATAATATTTTCCCTTTAAAATCAGTAGCAAAGTTGGAGTTGCAATCTCTTCAAACAGAAGGTGTGTGGTTAGACAACTTCTCTTAACCTGCTAACAAAATTCCATTTCATTATGAAAACAGCATCGTTTGGGCTTTCTTGCCGAATTAAATTGAAAAATGTTTTAATGAAATTTGATAAAATTATATTGAAACCTAAGCCAGAAACTAATAAGCCATAAAATCTTTGTGATAAAAAGTTGAAATTCAGTAAAATAGTTAAAAATACATACCTAAACTCAGGTTCAAGTATGTTCAGTAAATTAAACTTGTTGAATTGTGAATTGAAGGTAAGAGCTCTCATTGGTACGCACTGCACATTGCAGCGTTACATTTTGATACTGATCATAACCAATACACACACTAAATATACTTAAGTTACTGTAGGTAACTAGTTACCAAGGTTAACATACTATTTTGTTACTACTTTTTTAATATGTACAGTACTTGTATAAAATTTTGAGGATTTTTACCAGGTGTTGTTTGCATCATATAATTATTATGGTTTCTATACCCCTCCATACAATTTTTTCACCATACAATGCCAATCGTGGAACGGATTAAAATCGTATTCTGAGGTTGCTCTGTTGTAGGATAATATAGTGACAGTTAATATGCTTGTATAAAATACTGAGTACTTGTTATCAGTTATCAGTGTTTAGATGTATTGAGTTTCCCTAAAATCTTCAACTTGGAATAAGTACTTTACAGTAACACTATATTTGAAACGCAAAATGTTCACTTGCATTTTGAAGTATGTCCTTTTAGTGACACAAAAATGGTCATCATGTCTTCCGGTGTTTATATCATATTTGTATAAATTCCTCTGCTCATTTTTTAGGCAGAATCTACATGAGTGTTTGACAGAGAAAGTTCCTTTTCTTCTGTTTAAAATCAATGCATTTTATGATATGTTCTGCTAGCATTTCACGTAACAAAAATTGTTTAGGTGATGACTATTTTCCTATTTTGTTATACATCAAAATTGTGTATTATCACTGTGTCATTATAGAAGGTGCGGATTACCTCTGTGGAAGAACTCGTCAAGAACTTATCTGGCAAGGTTAAACTAGCCTTGGTTGATGCCCAATCAGTCACTAAAAAAAATTATCCAAACCTTCCCAACATCCGTGCCAAAACTCCACCCAAATCTGCTATGGTCTTGAAACGTTCAAATGGACCAAGCCGACTGGAGGCTGCCAAACCTTCCGCACAAACTGTTTCTGCTCGTTCTTCCTCGTCCAAAAAGGAAGATAAATCAATTACTTTAGAAAGCAAGGCTCGTCCAGAGATAGTAGTCGATAAACCTAGCCAATTGAAGGGAGCTCAGGCTAGAAATGGTTCGGCTAAAGATAAGAAACCTGTAAATGAACCATCATCAAAATCTAAGGAAAGCTCGAGTGAATCAGCAAGCAGAAGCTCTGGTAAGAGTTTTTCACTATATAGATACTGTTTCTATGCCTATCAATTCCGTCCGATGCATATTGTAAGTCAATATTGCGAGCGTGGAAGATTTTAATGCATATTGTAATTGATAGTTTTGCTGCTTAATTCTCCTCGGAATTAAGCAGAGATGCCGAGATACTATAATAGGTGATGCCGAGATACTATAATAGGTGATGCCGAGATACTATAATAGGTGATGCCGAGATACTATAATAGGAGATGCCGAGATACTATAATAGGAATATCACAGATACGGTAAATGCTCCTATAACGTATACCTCCTATAACGTAGATTCCAGATAACGTAAAAATTTATGCAGAGGGGTAACTTCTCAAATTCGATTTGAATGATAACATATCTCATCGTGCTTGTGAGAGAAAACACGACATGCGTATAGCGTTATATCTATTATATATACAACTTCCATGCCATTTTAGTTCGTCATGTTAGATCGTCAGACATGTCGACAAAACAGAGAATAGGTAGCTGCGCAATTGTTAATAAATACTCAAGGGTTGACTTGCAACAAAATTCACATAACAATTATTTGGTATCAAAAGATTCACCATGTCTTACTCTGTTGTATTGTAGGTGCCAAGTATGTGGAAATGCGAGTACAAGCTCTTAAAAGCTCAAAAACGAAAAGCCGCCGTAGATTGGAATCTCTTTATTTCGATGACGTAGCCATGAAATTTGGTTATTGTCTTGTCACATGATGTTCTCACGTGAATTGAAAGGCCAATAAAAAGCTCAATATAAAACTTATCATAGCACTAGTTTATGACAAACACTTCGGGTTTTACCGAAGACCCCGTATCAAATATAGATGCTCGCTACTTTACAGTTTTGTTTCGGCATTATTCAATTGTCAAGTCGTAATCTGATCATGTGACCAAATACTTCGCAAATAATTTTTGCAGCACTTTTCGGTTATCACAGGTGACCAACAGGCTCGTCATGATTATCAGACAATGATATGTACTCCTTCAAGCTGAGGCTAAAAAATTAAACGAGTTTTTACGGTAAGTTATAAGTGCTAAAAGTGACATCATTACAAGACGATAAAACAGACGCGTAAGAACAATAGACATGGTTTTATTGAATGCATGAAGTATATTTGTGAAAATATTTCGACGAATAAGGTTGCATGAAAGTGTAAACAGAAACCATCTACCACAGCTACGTCACATTTGAGCCGTTTTGGAACGAGAATCCAAACTACGGCGGTCTCGTGTGTCTGCAATTAAATGTTCGTTTTTGTGCTTTTAAGAGCTTGTAATTACATTTCCACATATTTTGCACCTACAAAACAACAGAGTAAGACATGGTGAATCTTTTCCTATCAAATAACTGTAATGTGAATTTTGTTGCAAGTCAACCTTTAAAGGCGATTGATTAGTGCAGGTGTTACAACGTCGGTCCGCCAATCTGAGTGTCACGAGTTGGGAGTGTCACTGAAAATTGTCTTATCCTAACCTTGACCCCTGGATACAGATAGATAATGAACAGGTAGACGCTACTCTTTTCATAGTAAATTATATTTTTGTTGTACTCTATTGTAGACGTATAAAATATTTATTTTTAGTTTTACTTGGCAGAATAGACATTGCTGTCAAGGAAAAATGAACAAATCGTGAGTGGATATCGAATATGTGCGTTCTCCATCAACTTATTGTAAAATTACCGCAGAGTCTATAAAACCAGTGAAATTGATCAGAAAAAGGAACCAAGTTATCTATGCACATTAATAATATTACAGTTATGATACGGCCAACAAATTAAAAAGCCAAGTCTAGTTTTTCCTTTTTGTATGGCCAAAGGGGTGAGTTTGGAAAGATCTTGGAGCGGATTAGGCAATTTACATGTATTTTACTGTTTGTATAACGTAAAATCCTACAATGTAAATGTTCCTTAAATGGATTATTTGTGTCGTAGGGGCATCCACTGTAATATTACAGTTATAATACAGCCAACAAATTAAAAAGTCAAAAGGTGAGTTTGCAGAGATCTTGAAACAGATTAGGCAATTTACATGTACAGTCAAACATGAATAACTCAAACTTCACGGGACCTAGCAAAAGTGTTCGAGTTATCAGAGCGTTCAAGTTATCAGAGCACTGTCCCAAGTGCATTTATTTATCAGTAGATACATGTACATATACAAACTATATATAAATCAAAAGCATAGATTGCTTGTTGCAAGTTAAAAGGCCTCTCATGTGAAGTTTTAAAAACTTTTATCAGAAAGTATATAGACATTTTTCTATTACTTGAGATTTTTTTGTTTCAGGTAATGCGACTGCCAGGACGTTTTCAGATTAAAGTTGGCAAAACTCTATCGCGGTTAAAGCGTTCTGACAAAAGACTTCTTTTTCTTCTGAAGTTCTGGGCGTTTTAACCAAGATCAATTTTGCCGATTTTACATATTTATCCGAAGGTTACATCGCTTTTCCTTGCTTTCGAGAGGCCATCGCTAAGCGGATGTTTGGTAAAATTTAACCTTTTGCAAACCTTTAAAAAAGTCGAAAATATTTTGCTGATGGTGGTAATGACGCCTAAAAACTACTAAAAGTTTATGTTTATCTCTATAGCTTGTAATAAAGTGATATTCTAGAGTGATAACAACCGTCTCGGTAGCCGTTGGACAAAAAACTGTTCGAGTTAATGATGCTAAGTTAGAATTATCTAAAGCAATTTATCATTGTGTGGGAATGGACCGAACAAATCCGTTCGAGTTAACGATGTGTTCGAGCTATCCGTTGGTGAGTTATCTGTGTTTGACTGTATTTTACTGTTCGTAAAACGTAAATTCCTGTAATAATGTAAAAATTCCTGGAACGGATTATTTTCATTGTAGGAGCGTCTACTGTATCAAAGTTTTAGATTCATCGATGTTAGGTGTACACAGCCTTTGAGAAGGGATCTGATTTAAAGGCTATTCTCTTGTGAAGTGTGTAGAATTGCATTACTATTTTCAACACATTCTTTGCAGCTAGGAGCAGAAGTGCATACTCGAGAGGAAAGGCTGCGACTGCCAATGATAAGCAGGCTACTGATGCTTCCAAGATTAGTGCAGAAACAAAGACTACTGAACAACCGGAGAGGCCATCTACTGGTAAGAAAACACCAGAGGAAAAATCTTCAGAGTCAACAAATAGAAGTTCACCAGAGCCAGAGAGTAATCGAAAGACTGACCCAAAGCCAGCTAAGCAGCTGCCAGAGCGACGGACTCGAAGATTGTCCTCTGATACTATGTTTGCCGAGGCTTTAGCTAATCAGGCGGCCAAAAATAAAAGTATCGATAAGAAGATTTCAGATGACAAAGCGAAGAAGGCCGGTGAAGTTGGTAGGAAGGTGAGAGCACATACTCAAGCAGTCTCCTGTTGGATTACGAATATCTCTGATGATAATTAGGCGATGCTTTACTTCGGTAGGTGCAATCATCATTATGCTTTGTTTCCTAATCTATTTTAGTCAAGAAAACCACCAGAGAAAAAGCAAGCATCACCAAAGAGCAGGAAAGGAAAGTTGAATGACAAATCAAAAGGAAGCAAGGAAACCAATGTTCCTTCACCTTCTGTTTCTAAAAAGAGGCCTGCTTCTGCAATGGATGACACAGAATCTGAAGTGACCCCTGCTCCTGCTTTACGTCGTGGTCGAAGTAGTTCTTCTCGAACTCTAGAGGTCGCTGAGCTTTATAAACCAACAAGACCTGCCAAATCTAGCAAGACTGATACCAAACCTGCGGCGGCACAAATGAAAGAGATGTCTTCAAGCAAGAATGATTCAAAGGGAAAGCTGGAGAGCAAAAACAAGGTTGAGAGCCGAAATAAGAGTGATGGGAAAAGTAAACCAGACAGAGGACCGGAGAAAATTGTTAAGTCAGCTGAGGGCGTGTCAGAGGACAAAAACAAGGCTGATGATAAAATAATGACAGATACAACAGGCAAGAATGAGATGAAATTGAGAGGCAAAGGGAAACACGAAGAGGTATGAATGGTTTTGATGTATGTATACTATTGCTGTGAGTTGAAGCGGAAATGTAAGGTCTCTTACGAATATCATATCTCTTCTTTTTTTTATTTTGCTATTTGAGACAGTTGTATTTGGTCTTTTAAGGAGGGTGTGTCAGAAAACCAAATGGATGACGGTGGTGCTAATAATAGTAAGCAGCTGGCTATAAGGCTGAATAAGGTTTGATTTTTGTTGTCAGTCGAAAGTATACTAGTAAGATTTTCTATGCTTGATATCTTTCGAACAAAATTTTTAAACTTTCATTGTTGTAACAAAGTCTATGGCATTGTTTGTTGTTATTGAGCTGGCTATCTGTGTTTTTATCCTGAACATAGCAAATCGGTTTTGATTATGAATACATGTAAACTGCTTTTAGGTTGACAAAGGGACCAAAAAGCCATCTGAGACCACTCCAAAGGTGCAGATCACAATTTCTCCAAGGGATGGTGACAACAGTTTAAGTAGTACCACTGGCACTGCGAGAGCGCCTAATGTTAATCTTAAGACTCCTATTGTTGTAAAACGGACAGAGCCCGGCAAAGCTCCTACACTTTCTGATCTGCCTTCGAAAGCATCTCAACAGGTGAAAAACAGTGTGTCAGATATTTATATGTAAAAACCTAGTAGCTAATTTAAGTTGACTTTTACCACCCCCGCCTGGATCAATTAAAAATAATTATACCATGACCATGCCTTGTATTTGAGACATCTTGATTATGACTTGGACATTTGAATTATTCGAGCGTCATATTTTTTAGGCAAACATGAAGTCAAATGTTGGCAAGGGGTCTGGTGACAAAACCAACCCGGTCAACATTGAGAATACTGCTCAAATACAAAAAAGAGGTATCTTAAAAAATGCAGTGGCTATGCCAATACTTAAGATAGCTCCTGTTTTGATTAACAAACCAGATGAGGTGGTGAAAGCTCCTGTAGAGGCTCAGAATAGTGAAACCTGTAAACTTACTGACAAGGAACAAATTAAACCGGTCAGTAAACCTGAGAAAACTTCTATCCCTGAGGAGTCACCAGCATCTCCACCTGTCATTGTGTCTGAGCCAGCTAAGTTGAAGAAAAAAGTTCCAATCGCAGAAGTGTTGAGAAGAGGAAAAGCTGCGGCTGCAGAAAAAGCTGCTGGAAAAACATCTGAACAAGCATCTTCGAAGATACCAGACTCATCGGACTCATCCGTAAAAGCACCCCTAAAGCCAACAGAAATTGTGGACAAAATTATTCCTACAGCCACACCTCTTCAGCAATCTTCCGAACCAGCGTCACCGACTAAATCTGTAGCTGAGATTATGTCACCTACTAACACTAAGACTCCTCAAGGTCCCAAAGTCATTCCTCTTATTCCTCTCTCTCCGACAAGCATTGCTCAAGATGACTCTGCTTCTGGTCCGTTGTCAATTCCATTGTCACCCACCAAGATAAATGAAAGCAGTACTCCTTCTTCTCCTAGTCAAACACTTGAACTGTCTTATCCTTCCTCACCAACATCAAAGGAACAAAATCTTACTGAATCTCAACCTCCTACGATTCCTCTTTCACCAACCACTTTAAGATCTATCCGGTCTCGTGAAGATCTTAGCAGAACGCCGGCATCCCCTGATGAACCTCTTGCTGCCTCAAAAGAATGCATAACACCAATAGTTCCTACTATTCCTTCAGAATTATCAGTAGGATTACAGCCACCGATTGAACCATCCTTTCTTACAATGTCTACAGATGAGGATGACAGCGATACTGAACCGATGCTTTCGATTGCCGAGGATATTTGTACTCCTTCTAAAGATGGTTCCAAGGATAAGACAACTACAATACAACCTGAGGGAGGTCCGACGAAAGCTGAACATTTAAAAATCAAACCCATTCCTTCTGCTACTGAAGCTGGTGCTACTTTAAAGACCAAAGTAAGTGTAGCAAGTGTGGCTGAGAGTTCAAAGTCTACTGTTCTACCTCCAGCATCGCCAGACTCGTCGAGTGATTCTATTGAAAACCTACGTTCAGTTGCATCTACTGCTACAGAATTATCACTTGCCTCTGATGCTCTGAGTACTTCAGTTGTTCCTGATAGTAAAACATCACTGAAAAATGCACCTTCTGTGGCTTCATTAGAAAGAGGACCTGCTTCGCCATCGTTAGAAACAGATACGGTAAATTTGCCAATTAACACCAGTAAGTCCGGCGTTGCCACATCTGCCTTGAAACCTGGATTGCTGACCAAGTTGCCTTCTGCCTACATTCCATTGATCCCATGTGACAATATGCTTAGTCCATCCCACAGTGCCGGTCACTCAGTGAACAGTGCCCTCAAATTGACACAGAAAAGTAATCCAGTATCAACAGATAAAAATAGCATGACCAGCACTGCTGAAACATTCATAGACAAGAGCCTTACTAGCGAATCAACAGATAGATCACAGTATCGATCAGTACCAGAGCTTGAAGGTGAGAAATTTTTGCCTGACTTTCTCATCTAAGTTATCAGAGTATATTACTGAGGTTACATTTGTCACACAAATTATATTGTTTTAAATGTGTAGTCAAACAGAGAAGTAATGTCTTTCTAGTCTGTCGAATCTTATGGTATACTGACCCAAATCGGTAACCAGTTTTTTTAATATTTTTTACAGCTCACTCGATACATTTAGAAATCTATGAAATGGACAAGCTCTTGCCAGTTGAATCAATGGCATCATCTTTCTCTGTGGTATTAATTCCTTTGAAGAGTGTTGTCGTATCAAGTGTAGCCATCAAGGAATCATTAGAATCTACTAAAGATATGACTTCATTAGTCAAATCTGCATCTTCCAAGGTTTGTGTGAGCCATGATGATATATTGTTTCAATTCGAACATTATGTCGTCAAAGCAATAGTAGGTGTCTTGATAAAAAAGTTTTATATAGTTTTTATTTTGACTATATTTTTAAAGATATATAATTGTAGAATAATTTTCTAGTCATATTAATGGTTTATGAACATTTTAGTTGTGTATGTGATTAATGTCTTATTTCAACTGGTAATGATTACATTCACAATAATCGTTTTATAACAAGTTATATTGCCCAAGGCATTAACTTCCAAAGAGCAAATTTAATAATAAGAAACACCTTAAACACACGAAAGATGTTGAAGTTTGATTGAATAGATGATTGAAAAGGTCCAGACACCTGCTGTGACTGATTATCCACAGAGTATTAATTAAACAAGGTTTCAGGTTGCGGAATCGGATAGCTGTGCTCCAGCACCTCTTGAATCTGCAGTTGATGTTCCATCACTGAAGGAGATTGATGACACTCGGGTACTGCCAGCTGTGACGTCAAATTCTGCTGATAACAGTGGCTCATCGACACCTGTCAAGGATGAGAAAGGTAACTTGGAGAGTGAACCTAATGGCTGAATATGATGACCTGTGTAAAACAGATTAGGAGTCAGCTTTTCCATCTTTTTCAGATGATGCAACTGATAAAGCTGATCTAGCCAACCCAGCTCAGTCGACTACCGATCTCTCAATCTCTGAGGAAGTTGCATCTGGTATATCTAATCTATCCGAAGATAGTCAAACACCTGAATCAGGTGTGATCCTTTCATGCACTGTCTCAGAAGATGCTGATGATAACCTCTCACAGGAATATATTGGAAGTGCTCCAGAGTCTCATGAGGCTATAAGCACCACAAAAGCTCAGGACATAGCAGGGCAGAGTATTGGTGAAGGTTGCCAGGATTCGAGCCATGAATTTACCGGGTCACCCGATACTTGTGCTATGATGTCATCTCCTGCCAGCGATTCCCTCGCTCAGGTTGATGATCTTCCATGTGATAATGAGATTGTAAGGAGTGATAGACAGCCTGATGAAGTTCAAGCAAGCTCAAATGCTGATGAAAAGACACCTGCATCTTTGCTAGGGGATATAAATGCCAACGAGACAAACAAGGAAGCATGCAGTGAGCAAGCTGATATATCTAAGGAAGTAACCTCTGATGACTCTAAGAATACTCTAGGTCAGTTATGCCACTTATTAGCATTTTCGCTGGACTATCACTGCTTTTGATAGACCTTTGTCTGCAGAGTTTTAACCAAGCGGGTGCTGCTGCACCATCATATGTATGGCATCTCTGTTGTGGAATATACCACAGCTGTTACACATTGATACACAGATGCTTTGGTTGTTAAATAGTGATTATGATTTTTGCCGATTTCTAAAGCTCAATTTTATATTAAGTAACCTTAGTTTTTTCCTTCTGTTCGGTAGAAGAATTTTCATGTTTGCCTGGCCATTTCGTACTTGCCAGTCAACTTTTCCTTTAGTGATTATAATATTCTTGATTTCAGACTTGCAAGCTGAGAAGATCAAAGAAGACACGGTTATTGTAAGTGAACAACTTTTGAGAATTGCTCCTCTACTCAGTGCAATTACCTTAGATTTGTTGCAATCAGCTTAGAAGTGTATCCTTTATATGGGTGTATGTATTTTTGTATGTATTCTTTGGATGTAGATGCATCATTACAATGCCATAACAACGAAAATTGCCTTTTTCTCAAATTGCAGTGACTGCAATTGTTTTACTTGTTTACTCTTGCTTTGTTATAATATTGTCAATGATAATTACTGGTATCATCAGTCAGCCCTGAAATCGAAGACGCTACCTGCTTTGAAACCTGCGCAAAGGTTAAAAAAAGTCATTCTGAGTACCCCGTGTGCACCCTTAATATCATGGCTTCAACAGCCAGGCATGGTATGAGTCTTTTAATTATGGTAAAGTCAATCAGTTCAATTGTCATTGTCTTATCTTGCTTTTGCAAAGAGCATGTGAACAGCGAGTTTTACATTGAGGGTATCTTCCATGACGGTATCATGGTTAAAGGTTAAAGATTGCAGTTCGACATAAACTGTGAAATTCTCCTTTTGGTATTTGCTAGGATGAGCCGTTAGATGACCAATCGAAGGAGGAACAGCAAGACTCCGAGCGAACGAGTGAGGAAACGGGTGTACAAGGTGAAACAGCCATTCTCATGGACACGCCAACTGCTTCTGAGGATAGGTATGTGCTTACAATTGTGATAGTTTGTGGTTTAATCTGGTAACAGTTAGTCAGATCATTTGATATTTTGGGCGCTTACAGAATGTCAACATGTAACCCAAAAAAGGGTGTGTTACAAAATCTGAAAGGTATTTATTGTCGATTGGGGATACACGATAAGCTTTTGTTGAAGTTTGTGCACATTCATGAAAATAAAATTATTCTTGACATGCCACTTGCTTGATTAAAGGATTACTTGCTGAGTATGTTTGTACGGGTGTACGTGATTAAAATGCTAACACCACTCATATGCATCATCGTGTACACCATATGCGTAGAGTATCCAAAACCACCCGTATTGTCAGTTGGTTGATTAACAAGTTTTGGAATAGATATAAATGAACCCATATTGTAAGCTAAACGTGACACATTCATTATTATTTTTCAGCGTGGAAATTGATGCAGATAATGATGCTGGAATGTCTAATGCTAATATAGTAAAACCATTTGATAGCCTACAGCCTAGCATCAATGTCGCCTCTGAGGTTTGTACTTCATTCACACAGTTATTCTTATATTGAATCCACCATCACCTACCTTGGCTGTTGCGAAGTAAGATGTTTGTTCTGCGTGAACTTTAGTATAGTATATCGTCTGTTTGTTGTAGTGACTATGGGTGAGTCAGTGCTAAGTAATATTTCTCTGTTTGATTTGACACATATTTTGGGGCCTCCACTAGGAGCAGTGTTGGTGTCACCTCGTTTGCATTGTGTTTGGCCTGTTATCTCTACTCAACTGTCTAAAATATTGTCATCCAAAACTGTTATGTACCTATATCTATCTAACATTAGTCTGTCTACTTCCCCAACTTATTACATATCTCTATCTAGGTGTTGTCATTACTTAGATCCCTTCAAAGTGTGAATGTCTTCATTTACTGTGTGCACAAGAATCTGATTAGTTGTAGGTTTCATAACATCATTTTTTGTTTCAGGAGGAACTAGCGCTACATCCAGCGGAAATTCCGAACCAACCACTCGCCGCTATTTCCCACATCACAATCGATTCAGATGTTCAAACCAAAATTGAAAAGGGCGGCCTGTCAGAATGTGCAAGCAAATCTCTTCCCGACAGTAAATATTCTTCCGATGACACCAAATTAGCAGTCAATCAAGATACTGAGCAGCTGATTCCTGAACCGAATGAGTCTGTCGCACCCGTATCACCTCCTACTTCGTCACGTGCATCTGACATCTTAGAGGCTGTAGAGCACTCTGAGGCATCATTGTCCGCTATAGCCGGGGTTGAAAAAGCTTCAAATGGATCGGAGGTTTTACCATCTTTCCAACTGATAGAAGAACGATCAACTGATGCTGCCCTTGTTATTCCCAGGTCTACTGAGTCAGTACCATCTGGAGCTCAGATACAAGACTCGGAAAGTCAATCTGATGATGAGGTGGCTGAAAAGGAGACAAGCTTTGAACCAGGTGCAGATAGCTCAAGGTTACAGTCATCAGAATGTTCTCTATTAGCTGGTCTGGAACTTAAATCTTCTGTTAGCAAGCATGCTTGTCAAACTGCCGAGGGAATGTCACAACCAGCCACTATGGAACTTGTGGACTCACTTATTGAAGGATCAGATGATCTGGGACCACCTGAGACTAGTAAACCTATTGCTTCACCTGTTGTAGGATTAGATGATGTGGGAGCCCCTGAGTCTAGTGAACCTGATCCCTCTAAACTAGATACACCGGCGGCTGATACTTGTAATGACTCAATAGATCCAAATCAGTTGGTAACAGAAGCGACACAAAAAAGTGAAGAGTACTTGCATGATCGAGCGATTGAACAGTCACAATCAAAAAGTACTGAAGATCACAATGAGTTGAGTCTTGAATTATCATCTTCTGAAGACAAAGGTTGTGCGGATCCAGAATCTACAAGATCAGACAATATTTCTTTGTCTTTGCACCATCCAAACAGAGAATCAGTGCATGAGTCATATTCCTATCCAACAGAACAGCCTTTGAATTTTGAAGCAGCCGTTGTTGATCCAGTGCCACTTGTTCAGTCAGCATGTCCAGGTAAATCTGTTTCTTGTGAGCCTGCTTCTGCAGGACTAGCTCTTGAGGCACCTGTTGCAGAAGAACAAATTGATTCAGATGTCTCACCTACTGATGAGCCTGTTCAACATGCAACCACTTCCATATCAGATATTCCTAAAGAAAAACTTGTTTCTGAAGAATCAGTTGTTCTTGCTGAAGCAGTTGTTGCTGAAAGGCCAGTTGTTCCAGTAAAGCTTGTTGCTGCTATACAATCTGTCGAAGAACTAGATGCAGTTCTTGTTATTGAGAAGCCGTCAGTTGCCATTGGACCGCCAGCTATTCCTGAAGGAATTGTTATTTTTGAAAAACCTGATATGTTAGAAGATTCAGTCAGGTCAGAAAAGTTAGGGACTCTTGAGGAACCTACAATTACTAGAGAACATGCTGATTGCAACTCAGCTGAGGAACCTTGTGTACATGAAATCATTGCTGAAAAGCCAGTCGCCGAAGAACAACCACCTTGTGAGGAACCTGCTGTTAGTGAAAATCAAGGCTTGCTGGAAGAACACGTAGCTGTTGAAGAGCCAGTTGTTTCAAATAATACTGTCGCTTGCGAACCAACTGAAAAACTTTCTGTAAATCCAGCTGCTGCCGGAAAGCCCATTGTTTCCAAAGAACCCATTAATCTGGCAGCGACTGAAGATGTAGGTGCATCGGAAAGGTCAATGACTGATGAACAATCAACTTTTCCTGCAATGTCTGCTGGGTGTAACACATCAGATGAATCTGCTGCCGAGCCAGTTCTTGAAGAGCTAGTTACTGTTGGAAAGACAGCTGTTCACGATGAGCCAGTTGTTTCTGAAAACTTGGTTGCTACTGAAGAACTTGCAATTTCTGAAGAAACTGAAAGTATAAGTTTATCTGATGAGACAAAGGTTTCTGAAAAGCCAGTTGCTACAGAGGTATCTCCTTATAAATCAACTGAAGAGCCAGGCTTCTTTGATGAACCCACCATTCCTGATGAATCAGCTAGTCTTGAAGAATCTGCTGTTCCTCGACAACCTGATCTTTTTGAACAACCAAATGTTCCTGAGCAACCAGATGTTCCTGAACAGCCAGCTGTTTCTGGGTATCCAGCTGCTCATGAAGAACAAATTGTTTCAAAAGAACTAGCTGCTCATGAAAATCCGATTGATCTTGAACAACAAGCTGTTTCTGAACAACTAGCTGCTCTTGAAGACTCAGCTGCTCATGAAGAACCAATTGTTTTACAAGAACAAGTGATATCTCAGGAACCAGGTGTTTCCGATGAACCGGCTGTGCCAAAAGAACCAACTGCTACTGACAACACTATTCCGGAAAATTTAGCCGCTGTCCTATCAGCTGGTGCAGTAGAGCTGTTTAAAGCTGAACTAAACAACGACGTTGTTGATGCACAAGATGACACTTCGGAAGTGGCTCGAGAAGAAATAATGTCTTATAAACCAGATATTTTAGAAGTGTTGGCCTCTAATGAGCTGCCAGCCCATTCCAACACATCCTTGCAAGATCCGGCTTCAGAGAATTCTAAAGCAGCATGCACTTTTGGAGAAGAGGGTACTCATGAAAAATCTACTGCTACAATATTAAGTCCTGAAAAGCCAATTGTTTTTGAAGAATCAGTTACTGATGCTATCATTGAAAAGTCGGATATGGAAAAATTAGATATGGTTCGTGAATCATCTCATGAAGAATCGGCAGTTTGTAAGATGTCAGAATTTGATAAGACAGATCATGAAAGTCCTGTAGACACGATTGAGTGTGAAGAGTCAATTGCTTCAAACCAAAAAGCTGCTTTTTTGAAGCCTGCTTCAGATGCAATATCAGTGGAACCTGACGACCCCTTGGAATCACCTAGAACAGTTTGCGAACCACTAACCTCTCCTAAGGAGCATACCAGTAAAGAGCTCATTTCTGAAGCATCCATACTTGTTGATGAACCACTACCCATTCCACAGGAAAAGGCTCCCGGTGATCTAAATGAAGAAAATAAAGCAGTGTCTCTTGAAGCACCGACAGCTTGCAGAGAGTTTGCTACCACAAGATTTGAAAAGCCAGCCTTTATAGAATCATTAAAACTTGGCCTAGAAAAGCCGGCGGCACATGATGCTGTCGAGGAAAAAGCTGTGGAACAAAAAGAGCTATCTACTTCTGCATTATCAAATCCTGCTACATCTTTTCTAGAAACACAAACTGTATCTAACAATGAACCAAAGGGTCAATGTGTTAGCCAATCATCATACACATCTGCAGATACATCGCATTTGCTAAGCGAGTCTAGTGCTGTTTTGTCAGCTATGCCACCTGCACTTCAACTTAGAAAACTTTCTAATACCAGTGTAGAATCTGATAAACCACATGACCCAGAACAATTAACTGTTGCTAATCTGACAAAGCCGACTACTAATATATCCAATCCAGAAACATCGGTTGTTAAAGAACAAATAGACACATCTGTTTCCAATGCACAAGAATCATTTTGCAAACCGGAAGAATTGGTTCCTCAAATTGAGTTACAAACTCATGAAACAGCATCGTCTTCTCACAATGAAGTGGTGGATGCTAACAAGCAGCAGTTGCCAATGGAATCTGAATTAAGAACATCACCTGATGTTGTAGTGGAACAAACAGCTGCGCAACCAAAATTGTCTGATTCTATAGATATGCTGCATGCTTGCAACGAGGATGTGGGCAAAGCTGTATCGAGTGATCTGGATCTCACTGATGCAAAAGAGTATGAACCAAAAATTTCAACTACATTGAATGTTACAGAGAAACCTGAGTCATGTAACGAAATTAGCAAATCACTGGAACAATTGAAATATGACACTGCAAAAACCTCTGAGTTGAATACTCAATCTGTTAAAAATTGTGATGAAACAGAACCCACCCTAGACTCTGGTGAAACAGAGAAACAAGAATTGTTAAGCAACAAAACTATACCAAATGTTGCCACAGGTGATACAGATAATTCGCCTGTTAGAAACCCTGAACCTGGTGATAAACCTTCAAGTAGTGGATTACTAGTTTCTTACGACTATGCCGAATCAGACTCCGAGTAATCCTTTCTAATTTTGTTATGTCTTTATTAATCTAACTTATTGTATGTTTTTTTTCATAGCATCATGGCCAATACTGAACTGGTTTTGATTATACGGTAGTAGTAATAGTGTAGAGGTTGGGGGCCATCACACTTGTTACTCATTGCCAATCTGTACATACAAATCTGCTGAGTGCCACATTAATACTTGTGCAATAGCTTATCTTGTGAAATTTATATTGCTACTTTACCAATTTGTATTATGTACAAAAAATGCTGTAAATTGTTTAAAATCTTGTTTCCATACTTCAAGTTATAAATTGCATCAAAATTTGTCTCGCATATAGTATTTTTGGAATGGTTGTGGGCATAAGCGAAATGAGGAGTATCAATTGCATTGATAATGTATTTTTATTCAACTCTATTTTTATTCACACGCTCAGAAATTGTCTCACTTAATGCTGTACATAGTGAAGCCTGTGAATTGTTGTTACAGATCATGTATGTAATTTTTAACTTTGCAAAGCTATATATTACTAAACATTTATTGTATAGAATAACATATTTTACATACTGCGGACCTAGTACTTAGCATGTTCTATTATGTTGGCCAAATGTATCAAAGTTTCAATTTTTACAAATCAATGCTTTGCAATTCTAATGTTATAAAATGATAGTTGGATGGTTACAGGGACCCCCCAAATCAAATAGTGAATTTCAATAACTCTTAATAAGATGAAAATGTAGCCTCGTGACTAAACATTGATGTTCAAATTGTTGCTACTGGTGTGGATTTCAACCACTACCGATGAATGATATTTTCAAACCCTTGAGATTCAGTTACAGATTTTCAAAAGGTTTGTTCCATTCAAGAACCTGAAAGATAGTGTTAAATCTTTACATATATAGTGGAAGTGTAGCGAATTGTCTTGGCTATGCTTAGAGAAACGCATAAACTCAAAGGTAAAAATGAGTGGAAAGAGCCTTTGGCTCAGCCAAAATATCTTGCATGAGAGATGAGATTTATTGTAGGAAAAGTTAAAATTAAAAAGAAATATTAACATGGAACTGGAAAATTTGCTATAGTAAAAATACATTATGTAATAATCAAAGATCAGTATTTTCAATATAGAAAGGAGTTACGGTCAAATTGTAAAGTGGTCTGGTAAATTGTGCAAACATTTTTATCAAAAGTACCTATATCTTTTACAAGCCACTGTTTAACTTGGGAATAGTAAGATGTTCATAAAATTTCTATAGTTTCCACTGCGTGAAAAAGCCAGCTGGCACTTTGGCAAGCATGAAGTATACTTTAACGTTATTCTGATTGCAGTTTCTCATAATCAGAAGTTAGTCTAATAGTTCAGTAACATAAGGTCACTAATTTGTCATGTTCCTTTACCTCATGATGAAAGTTTTTGTTTTGTGTCATAGCAGGTAACCATAGCAACTACAATTAATAGAAGTGTCAAAAACTGTTACTGCTACACATAGACCTATTAACTATACTTATATAGTATATGTATAGTTAATAGGTCTATGCTGCTACATGATATGATTCTAAAATACCAACAAAGGAACAAAACATTTTACAGCATATTCTGCAATGCACTCCTGTTACTTGTCATTGTCAAGCATCAGCGACACACCTGTTTGTACAGACATCTTTAATCTCCACAGCTCTGACAAAGCATTTCTCTTGTCAAATGTATATTATCGATAATATAGAAACATGATTTGAAAAGGTATAAAAAACATTCAAATGTTGAATTACAAATTGAAGCATAACTGAACAGGCATAAACATCGAAACTGCTACGGCAAAGCTTTAGTATGCAGTTTGTCATACTATGATTTGTTCATGTACCTTCATAAACTGCTTTCAAAACGAGAACCGATTTGAAGCAAAACCACGATGCACCTGAAGGAGACTACTTGTCTCAACATTCTAGGTGTAAAACTAGCCTCAGCATCCTGTCACGTGTGGGTCTATTCCACTTCGTTTTGTGATCTGAAGCTTGACTAGTTCTTCTGCTGTAGTTGGATGTATGCCAATTGTGCTCTGTAATGTGGATAGGGTTAAACCCATTCTGAAATAAAAAGAAGCACAGTCATATCTGCAGTACAAGATGTCTGACCAGTGTTTACTATGGAAGGCAGCGCAGTACCATATAGATATAGTAAACATACCTTAAAGCTACGGCGAATCCTTGCATTATTTCACCACTGTTTGGTCCAGTATGATGAATTCCAAGAACAAGCCGAGGTGCTTTTCTCATACTAATAACCTGCAATAGATAACGGGTGGTGGTATGAATGAGTCAGAGCAAATATAAGAACTAATGCTAAGAACTTCTAAATATTAACCAACTAATAATACAACACCCAAGTAACAAGCTTAGCAAGAGTCAATATGACCAAATGAAAAGGTTCAACCTGCTTTATGCCAAGTTATCACAGCTAGTTAAGCAACCAGAGTAAACTGTATTGTTGTTGTTGGGCCACAGCTCGACGCAGAACAAAACGAACGAGTTAACTTTATATTTCTTTTAAGATCAAGTACATTTCCTATGACTACAATCTTCATTGTTATAATGCAAAACAAACCCCTATATTTGTCATATCTATAAGAATGTCTCCTTTTATGTGGAAACGGTGCACTTCAAACGTTAGAAGATAGTAAAATTATGAGCTATTTGAATCTTTTGCTAGTGGGCGTAGTAGTACATCCGTGTTACTACATGTACTACTAGATCTGTCAGTATATCCATGTTACTACATGTACTACTAGATCTGTCAGTATATCCATGTTACTACATGTACTACTAGATCTGTCAGTATATCCATGTTACTACATGTACTACTAGATCTGTCAGTATACCCATGTTACTACACGTACTACTAGATCTGTCAGTATATCCATGTTACTACATGTACTACTAGATCTGTCAGTATATCCATGTTACTACATGTACTACTAGATCTGTCAGTATATCCATGTTACTACATGTACTACTAGATCTGTCAGTATATCCATGTTACTACACGTACTACTAGATCTCTCAGTATATCCATGTTACTACATGTACTACTAGATCTGTCAGTATATCCATGTTACTACATGTACTACTAGATCTCTCAGTATATCCATGTTACTACATGTACTACTAGATCTGTTAGTGTATCCATGTTACTACACGTACTACTAGATCTGTCAGTATATCCATGTTACTACATGTACTACTAGATCTGTTAGTGTATCCATGATACTACATGTAACAAATATGAACAAAAGTATTCCATGGCAAATATTACTTAAAACCTGCATTGGAAGCGTAGATGTATGACTAGCATACCTTGATGTAGCATTGCTGATGAGACATTTCAGGTAAGGCATACTCCAATGGTTTATAATAAGCATGGTGGACCTACAAAATGGTCACCACAACAATGGATAAAAACTTTTATGTTGATGCCACTTCAAACCAACACAGTTGCGGTTATCCATCTGTAGAATAAGCTTGTTAAAGAGCAGAACAACACAACAAACCCTGGGAGCAATGTTGACTGTTTAGCAGAAGTCACAAATTAGAGTAGCGGTACGTTGTACTCACCTCTATTGCCTCAGTACCATGGTGTGCTAATGCATCCTCCTCTGTCAGACCGACACAGGAATATTCCATCGGTGTGAAAACTGTGGTGGGTACCTGACAAAAAAGAACTACAGCTGTGTAAGGATGGCTTTGTCTCCAAATAGCATGATGAATGGAAAAAGGTTTATTTTAAACAACTGAAACTCTGAATATTTACATATTCAGAGTTATTTTATATTATATATTCATATATAATATTTTGTATTATAAATGAATATATAATATTTTATATTATATATTAATATAAATACCCTATATTACATAGAATATTTACGTATACATTATTCCTCGAGGATAGGAGCTTTTTATTCTATACATATTGGGTAAAGCGAACAGTAAATTATTTATAGATACTCGTCTGGATAATTGTACATAATTCAACAACTACAGTTAATGTACAAATGGAAAGTATGCGCTAAAATGCTCACAGTAAAAACTGTATCTACAGCCAAATCTCAACATACAAATTTTTTTACCTACAATGTAAAATTTAAGAAATTATTTGTTTCAAGATACAACATCATCTTCAACATGTGACATCCAAAATTGCTTAAAACACTGCAGTTTCGCAAGCAAAATATAAAATTGATAGCTATTGAAAATAAAACGTGAGAATAATAAAAGGTATATGAATGAAACTAATCTAAGTTGTACCTATTTTAAGATAAGCAAGGCTCGCAGTATACTTTCAGCACACACTTTACCACCACACCTACATTATATTTCTGTTCATTTGTCTCTAGGATCAAGTAATACCTTAATAGAAGCCTCTATTATGGATTATAAACTTGACCAAGTTGGCTTTTACTATCATGTGAGTTTCCATATTTATTTTTTTGCATCATTTTATTTACATGTAATTTATCAGTCTCGATTCTTAACGTAATCATTGAAATCTTTATCATTGCTTTTGAGTTTCTAGAACAAATTAAGCAAAACACAATGTATTTTTATAACAATATTTGCTTCAACATATGATGGTTTTGATATAAGAAGTAAGTATCAAAACAGGTCAACTTCGTATACTGATGTTGGACTGTACTATCTTTTGCACCTTCGAGTAGATACTGATTATTAAGATATGCTTGAACTAAATTAAATTACAAAAGATTTGTGTTGTATTAAAACCACAGACTGATATAATATATTATGCTCCATAACTCCGTGTGATCTAGAGTGAATTTATATGATATATCTTGTAATGTCTTGAAATCTCTGTTGCTTGCAAATATTTCCTTTGAGAATATTGAGCAACTATCAATACTATCAATACAACTATCGATAAATGTATTAATATTATTAATCAACTATCGATACATGTATTAATATTATTAATCAACTATCGATACATGTATTAATATTATTAGTCAACTATTGATACATGTATTAATATTATTAATCAACTATCGATACATGTATTAATATTATTAGTCAACTATTGATACATGTATTAATATTATTAATCAACTATCGATACATGTATTAATATTATTAGTCAACTATTGATACATGTATTAATATTATTAATCAACTATCGATACATGTATTAATATTATTAATCAACTATCGATACATGTATTAATATTATTAGTCAACTATTGATACATGTATTAATATTATTATTCAACTATCGATACATGTATTTGTAAGTGTTTTAATGGCAGCTATAACAACTATGACCAATGATAAATTGACCAACCAGATTGTAATCCATCTGAAGAGAGGAAGCTGAAAAAAGCCGTCTAGCCAACAATTTTCCTGCCTTCACAGCAACTGGGGTCAACTCGGGTTGGCCCTTAAAAAGTAACAATAGAATGTAAGAACAACAACAGAGCAGAGTTATGGATAGCGACACGATCGGAGTCAATATTTAGTGATAAATTGAACAAAGAATCACAGTAACTAACACACTGTTGTGGGTGAAAATAGCAAAAATGCTTGGTAGTGCTTCATTGCAACAGAGAGAAAAAAATGGTTGCTATGAGACCATAAGTACAATTTAACTTTGAGCAAAAAAGCTACATTGCTAAACTATGGCCTCTGATTCAATGCAATAAACATCTTCGCTTATCAGAAAACATACATACGTGCAGAACATCTCCGATGGCGTAAATATTATTTACAGAAGTCCGCTCCGCCTCTCCTTCAAATCCTCCCAGAATACACCCTGACCGATTGTCCAATTGTACACCGAGTTCCTCAACTCCAGTATCAACTAAGCGGGACTCTCTTCCTGATAAATAAACATTCATGTTGAACTCAGTTAAACTCGAGTCGTATGAGCTCAGTTAGAATGCATATAACAACCAAACCTAAATGAAGCAATCACAGTGAATGGCTCTTACCAACTGCCACTAAAATTGTATCATAAACATCTTCAGCATCCTGCCAGCTAACACAGAGCCTCCCATCAGCCTTTCTACTCACATGCTGTGGAGTTGCTTGCTCTATCACGGTAGTTCCATTGATGCTCATGTGTTCCAAAACAAGTCGTGCCATTTGCTATGTAAATTAAAAAGAGACATGGAAAGCTTTAGTGACTACTCGCAGATGACAATTATAGTAAAATGTTCTTTCTGTAAAAATTAGTTGAAGTTTTCATGTCTAAAGAATACCCTAATAGCTTGCACCCAAATCAACGTTCAGTTTTGCGATGGAGCAAAACGATGAGCTGCTATGAATTCATTTTGCGATGAGCGGCCAACATATTGTTGCTAGCGACGATGCGATGGTCTTTCAACGTATTGAACGTTGACACTGATGATCGCAACTGTTAGCATCTTGATTGGCTATTTGTTGATGGCATGGGATCCAACTTAACCAGTTGTGAAGATCAATGTCAATGTCATTCTTCAAACATGATAAAGAACTATGCTCGGGATGAACTAATCCTTAGTTATGTCATAGAGTATCCATATCTCTACGACTTTACGAAAGTGAATGCTTTCGATCAGATAGCTGCACAGATAACCAAGCAGCTCGGCAGCCTGAAAGATGGTTAGTATATGAGTCTTGTCTGCGAGTATTGTTTTCACTAGATAATTATATTGGCATTGCACCTGCGCAAGGAAGAAAGCCATAAAAAGTGTGGTAAGTTGGCAAGCACTGGCAATCACATGGCCACTGTAAGAGTATTCGCAGTGACTAAAGGATTACAAGAAAAAATTGTAAGTTAATATCGTTTATTATTAATATTAATATCGTTAATATATTGTTAATGATCGTTTAGCTTTCTAAATTTGCGGTAATGATTTGTGGTTCAATTGTTGCTTTTTAACTTGATTTTAGGACACATGATTTTAGGATTTCACTCATCGCCAATCTGCACATACAGATCTGCTGGGTGCCGCATTAATACTTGTGCAATAGCTCATCTTGTGAAATCTGTTTCGCTAATTTACCAATTTGTATTATGTATAAAATATGTTGAATTTGTTTAAAATCTTGTTTCAGTCACCAATTTCATAAATTCAAGCCATCTTGTGGCAAAAGCAGTGATATACATATCCTTTTAGGTGTTAAAAAAATTGCCAATTAATCTTTGTACTAGGCAGCTGACAGGCAAATGTTTCGAGATCAAAAATCAGCTATTTAAACACTTTAAACATGCGCTTTTTTGATCTGCCATCAAAGTATGATCCCTTTACAAAGGTTGTTCTCTCATCACCTTATACATAAGATAATAGGGTATCCTTAAGAAACGTTCCCAGACAGAAATAATTAGCTTACTTGATCAAAACCTCGCAGGGGAATTGAGCGTAGCATGACTGAGGTATCGTATCCAAGACCAGTGAGAATACCAGCGCATTCAAGTGCAACATAGCTGCCTCCAACCACCAAACTGCAACACATATAAATAGAGTCAGTCAAACAAGCCTTAAGTAGTAATGAAGATTCAGTTTTTGAATGGATAAAGATTTCGAACTTGTCGTGTGATGATACAGGTAACTCGAATCTAAGCACAATTAAAAACTTTACTAGTATGAAAAGGTATCAATGAAGACAGACCCTCCTTCAACAGATATTCTATGTTTTTACTAGACTATATTTGGCATCAATATCATCTCCAAAATAAAAACCTGTTCATAATGTACCGTTAAAAACATGGCTTAAACAAAAAGAAATGTGACAAGATTGACTTTAGGAAAGAAGCTTTCTGAATAACTCTGATGTGTTTCAGGAGAGAGTTAAGTGTAGTAGCAATGGTATTATTAAGGATGCTAGTAGGATGGAAAAGTAAGCAGTTGTCTCCCGCGCACAACTATATTAATTCAAAACCAAAAGATCAGACACGTAACTTCGAAAAAGTTAATACTTACAAAAACTGATGACTAACTTGATGGAAAATAACCTTGGCTTCTACCATCAGATGGAAACTAGTTTACCCCGTCTCCACTATCTCAACCAATAAAAAGCATTTGCCAGGTGTAGATTCTGTGAAACATGGACCAGCAAAAAACCAATGTGATTTATCTATTGATGTAATCACAAAAACTTTATCGTGATCACATCAATAGAGGTCTGAGAGAGAAACCTCGACTAGACATGTGTGTGTGGGCGGACTCACACTCCATATGCTCATCCCAAATGTGTGATAATTTGATAAAATAGCAGCAACAGTCATTGTAATTACATGAAATATATTATGGGAATCAAAGACATGAACATACACACGTTTTACCAGGTTTTTTTGTCATCCAAAAGAGGTCGTCACTGGTTATGGCATGTTCAGACATCCCCTCAACCTGAATCCAGAGAGCGCATGGTTAAATATAAAGAAGTGTCTGTGGATATAGAGTAAATCTTTACAAGAAGCAAATTGCAAGAAATTATTTTTGCGAAAGAGCGAATTCTTAAAACTATCAAACTGTATGCTTCTTTCTCAGAAAACAATAAAGTTTTGTTTATTTGGCATCCGGTTGCGGACAAGCATGAAAAGGGGCTAGAATTGGTGCATAAACAAAGTTTGTGGAAATACATCACTATTTGTACCTCATGTAGCATTCTAGGTCTCTTTCCAGTCGCTATCACTATATTATCAGCGTGTAGAGTTTCCTAGAATAAATAAAACACCAAAACCTTGCGTCACTTGTCTAACAACAATCTTGACAAAATGGTGGGTTGGGAAAACGGTGACATGCATGAGGCTTGTCAAGGCGAACAATATAGCACATGTACATGAATATATTTCTAGCGAGTGACAAAACATGTAATACATGTATAAATCTTTAGCTATAGTGGTAGCAGTTTATAGATCCTCATATGCATTTCAGAATAATGAGACAACACTGTAAACAAAATTGACATTCATGAAGTAGCCTCCACATCCTAAATGCAAGTACTTTATGATTTTACAAACAGCTGCAATGGAAAATGACACTTGAAATATGTTAAATTATTGCATTCAAATACATGTAAATTATAACAAATGGAGCAAAGCAAGAAAATAATCGCCATACTCCAGTGAAACTAACGTTTACAATTAAACATTACCAAGCTAATATACCCCAGACATAGACAGAGCAAACACTCTGGTCAAACAGTCTTCTTCAACTTCAAAAAGTGACAAGCTGCCGGGGAAAATCTTTTCTATTAAAATAATCTAGTAAAATTATTGGTTTAAGTTTTTAAAAAGCTGCGCAATAAAGACTAGAGTGTGATAACAGACACAGAGTTGTGCTGATGGAAGTGCCATGTCTTCCATAGTGAGCATACTTACCATACCTGAACAGAAACTCTGTATAAAAACCAGCAAACGAAATTCATTAGCGATGTAACTTAGCGATTCAAATTAGCAGTCTTTCTGGGAATTCCGTTACTTCAATATTCATGCTAACGCAATATTGTACAATCATTAGAAATTTTGCCAGTTCTCAATGTAGTAAGACATGCAACAGTTTTTAGGTGTGACCTATTACAGTTTTAGATCTTTGGTCAAAGTTTGTAGTGTTTGACTAAATTTGTCGAATGCTGTAGAACAAGCAACATAAGTTAAAACCTTCTTGAATTACAGTCTGCAGTTTAAATATTTAGTATAGACAAGAGAACTGTACATTATGTTATTATATAGAGAAATTTAATATTTAAGCACAAAATATTCACCATTACTCAGATGCGAGTCAGTTGCTCATACTAAGTTAACGAGGACTAACAATGCTTAAAGATTCTTCATCTCCATATATTTAAATCTCAGAGTTTGTCTGTCGTTCGCATGGCCAGTTACAGCGATAGTTTTAGGTTCGAAAAATCTGCTTCGCAAATTATTTGAACTTGAAACCTCTTGGTCTGCAGACAGGTGGGCCAACCCACCTATTAGACTAGGTGTTCAACTGGCAGTAGCATATAATAATAGTGCACATACTTATTACATCAATTAAAATAGGCACACATAAAGCGCTTCGGAAAATATTATTGGTTATTATTAGCACGCTTGATCATTACGCGTAACATAATGTTTATTAAGCTGGCTTCTAACGCTGCTCTCCCTATAGTAAAGATTTTTCTAGCTTAAGTTACTAGCTTACCAGGTATGTTACTCAAAATCGTTGAGTAATTATTTTATTACCCGTGCAACGCAGGGCATTCAGCTAATTGTATTTTAAAATTCAAAGATGGATTTTGGGTTCGAATAAACAATTTCGTTTTCCAATTCTAAATGTCAAGGTTAGTCATCTTATGAACCTAGCAGCACCTTCACTCTATATTCAATGGACAACCAATGATATTATTGCACAGCATCACCAGAGCAAAGAAAAAATGTCACAGTTGTTAGCATTGCCTAGCTATAGAGAAGACAATTATGAAGGTAGGTTACAAACCCTCTGTTTCCCCTTGACAGTCATCACTGTATGAGAGTTGAGTAGTCTACCTTTGGCTTTTATGTAGTCAACATTTCTAAAAGAAAAACATAGAATGACCCTAATTTAGTTGCACAGCATTTCACTAATCAGTGTAACCAGGAATCCATAACTCATTGAATACTACATATGGGTCAAATTAGAAAATCTCATTTACTATCCACGAGCTGAGTAAGGAGTATAATGAATTTGTATATTTCATACCTGACTATATCATAGTTTCTTACAAATCCCAGCACACTTTCATCATACAATAATGGATAGATGAATAAGTCAACTGCTAAATATATCTTGGAAATTCAAAATTATCTTAAATTGTGTTGAAAAGTGAGAAATATTTGTATTTTTATACACTTAGAATATAAATAGATGAGTAAATGTAATAGGAAGATCCAAGAAAATGCTACATTAGTCAAAGCACTGTCATTCCTCGCAGAGATTGTTATATTATTATAGCGATGTTCCATAAGGCTTTTACTAGCTTGGTACCATTTATATTATTATAGCGATGTTCCACAAGACTTTCATTAGCTTGGTACCATTTATATTATTATAGCGATGTTCCACAAGACTTTCACTAGCTTGGTACCATTTATATTATTATAGCAATGTTCCACAAGACTTCCACTAGCTTGGTACCATATATATTATTATAGCGATGTTCCACAAGGCTTTTACTAGCTTGATACCATTTATATTATTATAGCAATGTTCCACAAGACTTCCACTAGCTTGGTACCATTTATATTATTATTATAGCAATGTTCCACAAGGCTTTCACTAGTTTGGTACCATTTATATTATTATAGCAATGTTCCACAATCATGCAAGTCTTTGCCGAGTCACAAATTGTTTATTTTAGTAACATTCTACAGCATTTGTCATGTTGAGAGTAAACAGTGCCAATCAGCTACACGTACTTTTATGCTATGCTCCAATGTATATATGAAAGTGAGAACATTAATGGAAATCTTTTTGATACATCCATAAATGGAACAAGCTAATGTGGAACAATTAAAATGGGCTGAGTTATAATAAACCATTGTTACATCCCGGTACAGTCACATTCTATTAATAATGCTCATCTTATACATGTACTATACCAGGGGTCGTCAACCCGCGGCTCCGGAGCCGAATGCGACTCTTTCATCCCCTCGCTGCGGCTCCCTCTGACTTTAGATTTTTTCCTTTTTCTGTTTTTTACCATATGCCAAGTAATTCATAAAAATATAGAAGTTCTATCACTAGATTGTGTAATATAATTTTAAAAATTATAATAATGGTGATAAATCAAACATTGTCGCTTGTTATGCATCATTATTTATGCGCCAACAAAACCGCCAAGATTTCTGAGCATCTGTTCACGGACTTTAAAAATAAGACTGAACTTGCGCAGAAAATCAGAGAGATGCCCCTGTCCGCAAAGACAATCAAAGACAGGACGATACGAACGGCAGAAAACATCACCGTACACGCCAAATGACAGCACACAGAAGAAACGTAGTACATTTGCTGCAGTTAGAATTTAAGTTCGGCATATTGTTACAAGGATTGAATTAAACACTAAGTTGCAATGTTTCTTGAAAGCAACCTTGAAAACAACGTAATGTTTCCACGTTACGTTCAAAATATTATTATTATTAGCTATTTTATTGTTCTTTGCAAAAGTGTAATTTAGTTTTCTCAGCAATTAAATCATTATACAGGCCACACATTTTCGTTTCATGGAGTAAACATGGTATAAAAGCATTAAAATCTAAACAAAAATGTTACATGTAGTATTTAGTTTTTTTTAATTTAAAATATCAAAGGAATTTTTGGCTCATACTGCGTTCTTTCCTGCAAAAAACGGGTCCAAAATAGCTCTTTGAGTAGAAAAGGTTGCAGACCCCTGTACTATACTAAGCTCAAATCATCATTGGCTGATACAAAACGAGGTGAATGCAGCGTTATACACTGTACATTATACACTGTACGTTATACTCTAAACGTTATACACTGTACATTATACACTGTGGCGAGCTAAAATAAGAACAAGCACTAAATACTCACTTGTCTATAAGCGCAGCTCTGTGTCCAAAGTTTAATGATTTGATATAATTGCCTACATTCTCCACAAGAACTGACCTAGAAAATATAAAAACTGAAGCAATAACTTCAAAAGCAAACTCTACACCTAATTATAGACATTATAGAAATATGAAGGTGATTTAAATAGCAAAGATAGTTTAAGGTTAAAGATAATAGAACGCTTACCAATCATGAGAGGTATTATCAGCTTTTACAGAATTCCAACCATAAGCTTGAGATCCTCTCAGATGGTGTCCCACAATGCAACTTTGATGCATTAGTTTCTTTGGAATGCAGCCGACATTGACGCAAGTGCCTCCTAGGCCCCACTGTGTCCCTAGCACACCATTATTATTGTTACTACTGTAACTATTACTAAGATATATTAGAATTACAGTTTCCTTCTCGCGCATTAAAACTCATTTGGTGACAGAGAACAGAAGAACCAGAGCAAGAGATTAATACATGAGATCATGAGAGAAGTACTGAATGACACAATCAAAACAGTAAAGTAGCACAACATTACCTTGCATTACCTATGGCAAACATTCAATGCCTATGTTTCCCTTTCTTGTAATCATAATTTGGGCAAACGCAGCACTTACTATGAACACTTGTCTGATATAGTTGGACACATGAATAAATGGTCATAAGATTATCACATGTACAATAGTCTGATTTGGTCTGATATGGTCCGATATATGATGGTCATAAGATTATCACATGTACAATAGTCTGATATATGATGTTCATAAAATTATCACATGTATAATAATCTGATATAGTCTGATATATGATGGTCATAAGATTATCACATGTACAATAGTCTGATATATGATGGTCATGAGATTATCACATGTACAGTAGTCTGATATATGATGTTCATAAAATTATCACATGCATAATAGTCTGATATAGTCTGATATATGATGGTCATAAGATTATCACGTGTACAATAATCTGATACACTGTCGATATAATACTATAACAAAATATGGTCAATGTGTAGATTGCATAACTTTTTATAAAATAAAAAGCTGCTTTCATAGCCCACTATAATTTATTGCCAGCCAATAAACATAGCATATAGGCTACTATAAACCAAATAGGCCTAATTCAAACAGATTTTCTTTATATACCTTGAGTTGACGGGTCGACATAGTCCAGCACTGCAACTTTTTTTCCAAGATCCGCAGCTGTAAAAGTGATAAATAAACAAGCAAATTATATAATAGATAATAATGAATTAATGTTGCTACGGAAATACGAGAATAGAAGAAAGACATTGTCAAACCTTCTTTAGCACAGGCAAGACCTCCGCTGCCACCTCCTATAACCACCAGGTCATATTTTCCTCCACTGCTGTAGCACCTGCTTTCTGTGAATGTAAGCAACAGTATAGAGAAAAAGGTATTAAAAAGTTGAAAAAGTTAAGTCTACGTAAACTTGAATATAAACTCCAAGTAATCATTTTATAGATACATATTATAAGTAGCTGGCTTATCAATTAAGTAGCTCTGAAGGTAAATGTAAAGTTTTAAAGAGACCACATGTCTTCTACTGCCCAAAAATAAAAAATGTTAAATTAACAAAACTTTGAGAAAGAAGCAAAGAAGTGTTACTAAAGACATACCAAGTCGTCTAGTGAATGCGCTTGGCCAAACTGTTTTGTATAACAGCCCTCCGCGATATCTCATCGTGCTAGAGATCAAGTTCTAGGGTTTTAGCATGCTTCAACTGTAAAATATGTAGTAACTCAACAATTAGAAATGCCTGATCATAAATCTTTAGCTTACAAACAAACTAAAACTTCAGCTACTTAGAATTCACTTAAACATACAGCAAGCTCCACTGAGTATAGTTCTCAGCAAAATATTTGTATTGCAAAAATAAATGAAAAGTCATCTGATCTTGTTTGAAATGTGAACAATGCTTTAACAAATATTAAAAACCAGTCAGAATCTTTTAGTTTTAGTGGTACAAAACGGTCA
Organism: Watersipora subatra; assembly: GCF_963576615.1. Taxonomy (NCBI): domain Eukaryota; kingdom Metazoa; phylum Bryozoa; class Gymnolaemata; order Cheilostomatida; family Watersiporidae; genus Watersipora; species Watersipora subatra. The sequence continues at coordinate 54,132,482 of NC_088710.1, read as the reverse complement.
TACAATGTCAACTGCCATATCATCTCTACACTAGAAAACAAAAATTAAACGAGTAGATGTTTGACAGCATCTTCCATTGAACATGCAAACATGTTTTTAATCTCTACACTTAGATCTGTAAAAAGGAATACATAGTGTTTATTAATAGTAATGCCCGTTCAACTAAAACGAATTGCCTAATAGTACTATAGGACTGATACTGATATACAATACCAATACCTACTGATAAAAAAGAAATAGGATTTGTTTGTTCTAGTTAAAATTGATATGGAGTGCTTTAACTTCTGCCATATAAAAAGCAATTACCTATAGTTTATGCAGAGCTGCAGTAAAATAAAAAATAATTTTATTTTAAAATTATTATTTATTTAAAATCTGTTCATGCCATAGTTCTAGACTTCTCGAAGGCTTTCGACGTAGTAGACCACCAATTACTTTTAAGTAAAATGATTAAACTTACGATCAATCCTATTATTATTCGGTGGGTTTCATCATTTCTTAGTGAGCGATATCAGAGAGTAATTCTGAATGGCGAAAACTCTGATTTAACTGTTGTCACATCTGGTGTCCCGCAGGGTAGTGTGTTGGGACCAGCATTGTTTATACTCTTTATCAACGACATTGTGGACTGTGTGTCCAACAGCACTATTCGATTGTTTGCTGACGACACTCTAATATACCATCCCATTACTGGCCCTGGCGACCAGGCTGAACTGCAGGATGATTTAAATAGTTTAACATCATGGGCAAAAATAAATAAGATGAGATTTAATGCAGGAAAGAGTAACTTTATATCCTTTGGAGACAAAACACTGAACGCGTACATATACAAACTTGACAAGAGTGTCTTAAACGCATGCACCACAATTAAATACTTGGGAGTCATTATTTCACAGGACATGAAATGGCATCACCACATTACTGCAGTGTATACAAAGGCACTACGCATTCTGGGTCTACTCAAGCACTCACTTTACAGTGCTCCTCAGAAAATTAAACTGCTTGCATATAAGACTATTTGTCGGCCCTTGCTTGAATATGCTGCGGAGGTATGGGACCCAGTAACTAAATCTCATTCTACTCAATTAGAGAATATCCAAAGTAAAGCTATTCGCTTTGTAAAAAACATCAAGGGTCGAGATATTTCAGTGACTGACAGCAAAATTGAAGCGGGGCTGACCTCACTTCAAAAAAGAAGGCAATTGCAAAGAATTTCTTTATTTTGTCGTGTTACAACAGATAACTATTTGCTTCCTTCTTTTGAGGACACTTTAAATTTTATGCAGAGCTCAACTCACAGTATGAGTACTCGCACTCAGGGTTACAATGCTATTGCTTGTGAGTCAGGCTTGTTTTTACAGAGTTTTTTAGTACGAACGGCAAGGGAAATTCGCACAGGAGAAATTCTTGATGATTTTTAAAAAAAAACTAATATTACTATAGCTTTTTCATGTAAATTTTTTATTGAATAAATGGGTTTAACAATATTTTGATAGGCACATGAAACTGTCGTTTTAATATGGTGCTATAACGTGCATACTTTTAGGGTGGATTTTTAACAATCAATTTTAGCTATAAATCTTACATTAAAAAAATTAACTTTTCATTTTAATGACTCTCAATTTTTACGATTCAGTGGTCAGAGGGTCCCACATTTTACTCGGCTCAAGAGGTCTTGGGACCTAATTTATCCAGATCCAGATCCAGATTACTAACCAAGGATGGCTGTGAGCTCAAGCTGAACGACGTAAAAAAACACCTAGCTACAACATTCTGCCTGCACCAACGAGCGTGTGTTATATGTATGTATACCTAGCTCTAAAAAATACAACAAATGGATACTTTGTGTGTCAACGTTGGGTCGCCGTTGAATTCTTTTGAGTACGACTATTTTTGACACCGAGTAAAGTATTTTGGTTTGTGAAGATTAAGTTTTAATGTTTACTGTACATTTATTTCATTGAACGTGAAAACTGTTGTCGAAGATGACAGCGTAACGCATTAATGCAAAGCATGCAACCTTTGTTCGGTTTTTATAATGTTGGCCAATGTTCTAGGTCTAGGTCTAGGTAAAACTCGAGCCTTTAGACCCCGCTCGCGGGTAAAAGAAGGCCTTCAAAATGTCTGTCAAAAATTCGATAAAATTTCATGGCTTTCCTCGCAGGTTGCGGGAAGTCCTGGGCATAAAACTATATTGATAAAAACTCGAATTTGACTCAATGGCGGGGGGTTCCCCGTTAGTTGTTGACCTTGTATTATGATCATGAGTTGTATCTTGTAAATGCTTAAAACTATCAACAAAAGAACTGTGCTTGCTATCTGTTAAAATTTCTAGCATCAATGTCATGCGAGCACTCTTACGCCTTGCCTCCAACAGCTCTAGATCCAAAAACTGCCTTGCTTCCGTAACACTCTGTTTTCCCCTCAAATCTGAAATAAAACGCACAGCCCTTCGCTGCACATTCTCCAACGATGTTATCTGCCTAACTAAATGAGGGTCCCATACCTCACCTGCATATTCCATTATAGGTCTACACAAGGTGAGGTATGCAACCCTCTTCACCTTTCTGGGGGCCTTAAAAAGCACATGCCTCATCATACCCAACCTCCGAGAAGCCTTTGCCGTCACCGAATCAATCTGCAAGTCCCAACTAAAATCACTAGTAATTTCAACTCCAAGATATTTAAAAGCTGATACATTCTCTAACGCTATTCCTCCTAAAAATATTCCTGTTAATATTGAAATGAAGTTGTTCAATGGTACAGAGTGTTGATCGATTATGTAGTGTTATTATGGGTGGACATACAGAAATTATGTTATGCATAGCTAATTCGGATCCACATACAACATCAGTGTCGTACCTGCCAACTCTTACGCATTGGGCGTGAGACTCATGCAATCACCCTAAAGAAAAAATGAAAATGTGTGAGATTTTTGCCCTAATTTCCACAATTTTATATATACTATCATTGATACATCAATTGCCCCAAAACCAAATCTCAAGCATTGCCCCACTCTTGGGTTGGCAGACCTGATCAGGGTTGAATTTGCTTTGTCATTTCATTCTATTTTGACTACGTTCAGTTTGTGTACTTTTGCTTTTGTCATGTGGGAATTAATTTGATTATTGCTGGTTCTGGTACAAATGAAGGTGTTAGGCTACTGTAAGTAATACTGATATTTATTAGTAAAAGGTACTTTTTATTCTATAAATTTAACAATTAACATACACAGCCAACAAAAATCTAAGCAATAATATTAATGACAAAAGCTTGAAATAGCCAATAAAGGTTACACCATTACTCGAACGGTCGTCCGTGTTTGCTTGCTCAGTCTACATGGCTGCGAGTTTTGACTGTCAAACGAGCGTCATAGCAGTTCTTAGATATAGAGGCTCAGTAGTTGAGATAGTGAAGTAAAAGAGGATCAGCTGATGATGGAGAAGGAAGGTCTATAGGTGGGGAAAAGGAATAGGCTCCAGAGAGAAGAGAGGGAGGCTCCAGAAGTAGAAGAACGTGTCTCAGCAGGTAGAAGGAGCCTCAGCAGGTCCTTGAGAAAGGTAGAGATATATAGATCGTTCAGTCTTAAGTCGTTGAAGCTGTTCCCTTTTATAGATGTCTCTGTTAGCCTGTGAGAAGGTGTTTAGGCGATCAAGTTCTGTTCTTTATGTTGCATAGGGTTAGCAATTGAGTGAACTTGTTTTATGTTTGTACATCATGGGAGTGTAATGATTGGAAATGATGACTAACTCCAATTGTTTTGGTGTGTGTGTGGTACAGGTCTGACATCTTTTAATGGTTTTCTGGCATGTCAATTGATGTCTCTTTCCTCATGAGCTACTTCCACAGGAGGTTTCTAAGCTGCTTGTAGATGAGTATATGATGATTGTCTTTATTGCTGGTCCTATAATGTATTAGGTGTTATGTTCATTGTAATATTGCGTGTGTCTCCAGTTTTTAGGCGTTTCTTCATTATGCTCTCTGCTTTTGCTAATACTTCTATACAACAATGCACTAGTGTTCAATTTGTAAAAGTGTATATTAGCAAAAACTGCCAAAAAGACCATAGAATGAAATTCCAAGTGCGGAGCAAAATGAATACAGGCTTATTCAGTGTAAATGGTAAACAATGCATTGATGAAGGTTGTGGGGCACTCCTATTTATTTAGAATAACTCTCAAGAATTATTACTAGAGTGTTCAGCGACAAGCCAATGTTGTGCATGATGAAAATAGTGAACAAATCAGTCTATTCTGTGCCAACAAGTTGGCTGCAAAGGTTCAAGTTTTGGGCAACTATGAAGACACAAATAGGCCCTTGTCGTAAGCAGGTCCAGTTTTTATTTAGCGCTTATTAATGTGCCAGGGTTAGCAAGCCAGTCAGAGACCAAAGGCCACTTTTTAACTGCATTTCTGTAAAGATCTATATGGTACGCATAAGAAAACTTAACCATTAACCCATTACCAATTTCATTCACACACAGTCATTTTTTGTTTATATTCAGTGTAAATACTACACACGACCTAATGAGAGAAATTGGCTCCTGCTGTACCCAATGCTGATTAAGGCTGCTAGTAAATTTCAATGATAAACATTATATGCATTCATCTAGACAAATAAAAAAGTTTAAAAACAAAGATATGAAATTTTATAATGTAGTTTTTTCTAAGCAATGTGCGTAGAGAAAGCAATTTTTTTCTTAGAGAAAACTACAATGTAGAAACTCATGGCATTCCTTGTTTTTTCAAATCTTGTCATATCTGGTTTGTATTTGGATCTGGTGTTGCCACTCAGAGAACTTTTTTCCTGTGATGTGAATCACAGCATCCCAATACTTTGATTGCGCATGTTTTATGATGGAAAACATACATGCAGATGTGCAAACGCATGTTGATACAAATGTTGACCATAGCTTGAGTGCAGTCTGTTTAAAATTAAGATATTTTTTCCATCGGCATATTTTTCAAGATCTCTTTTTTAAAGCTAAAGCTGCTTCTAGTAGGTCTTCCTTATAAATATCAATAATCTCAAACTCAGCCGCAGCTTCACCCATGACTAGCTAAACTCGAACAGTTCACCTTTACATTAAAGAGGGTGTTGATGAACACAACCAATGGCTTTTTCAGCTCAAAAGTATAAAGCTGGGTCAGAAAGCTGTCTTGCAGGTATTCCACATTTCTATTTTGGGCATTAGTGAGTGGTTTTTAGCTGGTTTTTAGCAGAGCTTGAAAGTACAGATTCTCTGCATTCAGTGGGCTCCTTAAGAAGCTTCACTTTATTACTATTCCAAATGCACTTTGATAGAAGTTGGGCAAAATTTGTAGTTTACCCTGCTAGTTTAAGTCCAGTGTATCTACGCGACACAGCATGTTGGCCAACATAAAATAATGCACTTGCAGTCTTAGATTTTGGAATAGTCCTTGTCCTTTTTTACTATGAACAGCAGAAAATATCAATTTGCCCGTTGGTTATAAAATGTCTTGTGTTCTTGATATTTTAGTTTTACCCTCTTTTCTGACATCTTTTTCTGATGGTGATTGAGAAGCAAATGTTTATTTCGTAAATAATGATGATTTTTATCTAGTTTTACAAGTTTGTATCTAACAGGCCTGCGTATTTGTCGTCATTCTATTTGTCTTTTTGGTAAACTTGCCTCATCAAATACTCAATAGCGTTGTTTTGCCTTGATTAAAGTAAAACTCTGTGCAACTGCGGATATTTTAGTTCAGTAGACGCTCCTATAACGTAAATTCCAAATAATCTAAAAATTTATGCAAGTTTTTTATGCTTTGTACTATGCGAAAAATTCCATAAAGCGTAAAGTGCCAAGTAGGGGCAACTTTTCAAATTCTATTTAAATGGTAACATATTTTGCCGCAGTTATGAGAGGAATAACGACATACGTATAACGTTATATCTATTATATATACAATTTCCATGACATTCTAGTTCATCATGATAGATGGTCAGATGTGTCGACAAAATAGAGAACAGGTAGCTAAGCCATTGTTAATAAATACTTGAAAAGTGATCGATTGGTGCAGGTGTCACAGCGTCAGTTAACCCCAATGTCACGAGTTGAGAGTATCGCTGAAAGTTATCTTTTATCCGAACCTTGACCCTTTGTTACCGATAGACGATGAACAGGTAGAGGCCGCTCTTTTTATGTTGAAATATATTTTTGTTTTGCTTTATTGTAAACGTATAAAATATTTGTTATTAGTTTTACTTTTTAGAATAGACGATGAATATGTGTGTTTCCCATCAACTTATTGTAGAATTACAGCAATCATAGTCTATAAAACCAGTGAAATGGATCAGAAAAGGGAGACAAGTTGTTGATGCAAACTAATAATACTGCAGTTATGATACAGCCAACAAATTAAAAAAGTTAACTCTAGTTTTTCCTTTATGTATGGCCAGAGGAGTGAGTTTGGAAAGATCTTGGAATGGATTAGACAATTTACATATATTTTACTGTTCGTATGACGTAAAATCTCTATAACGTAAACATTCCTGTAACTGATTATTTACGTTTTAGAAGCGTCTACTGTAATTCTAAATTAACTCACATAAAGTGTTAACAGCTGTCAGCTGGTTATTCCAGCCTATTAAATCCAGTCAGTTATGAAAACCTAAGCTTGAAAATGACAATAACATACACCAGTTTAATAGCTCAGCTACAAGCAACAGCTACAAGCTTCGTTTGAAGAATGTGAGATGAAAAGAATTAGACTAGCTCTTGTGTACAGTCAGTCGATGTGATGAGGACTAGTTTTAGGATACCTAAGCCTTGAATTTGATTGCAATTTTATGAGGTATTATTATTTTCAGTATTTTGTTAGATTTCTGCTCAATTTCATTGTATTTCAGGTTTTTTCAACGTATCCTAAAAACTCTGTAGTCCTTTTTTCTTCATAGATTTTTGAGTTGATCATACATGTATATCTGGGAAGCAGAACATTGTAAATTCTTTATAACATGTTTGTAGCTATCATAAATTTTTTGTCAAGATATTAAGATAACATATTAATAAGGTTAAGTTGGTGCGATGTAGAATTTCATGGTTGAGCAGTTGGTAATGAAGACGTGTTTCTTTGAGCATTTCTCTTGCAACTATCTAAAACTGAATGCCTTGTCAATGATGCTTCTGCTGTTCCAGAAACATAACTGCTTATTTTGTTTTCATTTATTCTTATTTTTTCGTGATATTGGTTTTATTTATTTTCTGTGATCATTTACTCAGCAGTTGACAGAAGTGATATTCCTGTGCAATTGCAACAGTTTTTCTGGCTGCCTTAGTTGGGAATAATAACAGTTTTAGCTTTTGTAGTTTGTCTATATCTACATCTACTTTGAAATGATAGCAATCAAATCTAAGTTTTCTTTTTATCACCGTCTTGCAGTAGTTAGTCATTTTCAAAAAATATGACATTTTCCAGACGCTCTATTTTTTCAGGTTGTCACAGGTATACTTCTCAGTTTTTTATTTGATTGGCTCATCTAGGCTGTTATCTGTTGATATACTTGAAAAGTATTTTAGATTAGTTTGATCTGTAGTTCCAGGTGCATTTTGCTGCTGGTTAAAAAGTTGAAGTTAAAGGTTAAACAGTTGCTAATATAAAGGAGAATAGCTTTCTGGTATAGGATATTTTGTCTCAAATCTTATTAAACAGCCTGTAATGAAACAAGTGGTGACGACTTGGCAAACATGAGACGCAAGAAACAACAATCTTAACCATTGGATTACTAATTTATCACCAGTTTCATGTGTCACTATTAAATGATTTAGTAAATATTCTCCACACTTTTACTGCTACTACAGCATTACTTTCTTTTACTCGTGAATAAGATTTTAGGAAATGGTTTTAAACAAAGTATTACATATACATGTATATTGAAATTTGCTGTGTAGCAGTACACACAGGTACAGCTGTTCTTTGTCTTTGAAATTTTTTTCAATACAATTATTAATCTTGCAGCCAAGTAACTAGTTGAAAAAAAATTATAGAATAGGTATAGCAAATTATAGAATAGGTATAGCAAATTATAGAATAGGTATAGCAAATTATAGAATAGGTATAGCAAATTATAGACAGTTTATATTTGCTCAAGTTTAGCTCATAAAAATTGTACATTTTATTTAAGTTATATTTGCTTGTTACTAAACATAGGCCTATATAACTCACCAAGTTTAGTACTATATATGTCAATGTATAATGAGTTATGTAGAGAGAGGGCACTTCTATTCACTGATCGGTTGTAAGCTGAAGATGGCATTCTGAGCCACATAACTGACTCCATAGCCTTCCTTCTAATGTCTAAACATTCATGCTAGGCAGCGGAAGAGAGGGTACTTGTGAATGTGTAAGCACATCATTATTTCATGTCTGCTATGTTCAGCACTCAACTCTTGGCTTTTCTTTTTTGGCAGTGTGGTACGCCAATGGGAGATTTGAAACTTTATAAAGGACTGAATGACCATGCTCTGGTCTGGTCTCCTGATGGTTAGTATTATGATGTCGGGTTGCTCTAAGTATAGTAGCAAATGCAGTTGATGGCATTCTCCACTGCAGTTCATTAAATTTTTTTCAAATTCTCCGCCATTGTTACAATTCTATAGATTTGGTAGAATACCACTGCCGCATTTACAGTTGTCTGTTGTCAGATAGCTCAATTTTTTTCTCTGCATCATGATTTTGGATTGAAGCCAGTAGGTCAACTGCGATTATTATAAATTCAGAAGCCAGATAGTTTTATACATAGCCACTTGGTTTCACCAGGGACACTTTTATTGAAGTCTTTAATGCTAAATGCTGGCTTAGTGTTAATTATACTTCATGGTCTATTATTTACTATGGAATCTGTTTAATTGTGTAAACTTGGCTTATGTAGTTCAGTCCAGACTTTAGTCTGTAGATGGTATCACAGTTTTGAATGAGAAAGTTAAGACTCTAAACAGGTTTGTAGACCTTTACAATTTTATGATCAGCTGTTTTGTGTGCTTGAAACTCTGCATCGGGCTGCTCTGAGTAGTCTTTCAGATAATATCTTAGATGGGCCAACAAAGTTTTAAAAATTATGAGTCCTGATGATGGCAAAGAAAATAAAGATTTCAAAATATTTAAGATCTATACCATTAGAGGTGTTTAAGTACTTTGGTATTCCATAAAAATTGAGCATTATCTTTCATTGCTATTTTGAAACATGGCCATCTGTTAGCAGACTAAAAATATGCTAATATTGTATACATTCTCAAAAAAACAAAAAGAAATGTTGATGCAATTACAGAAGAATATCTCTTCTATCAATTTTGGTAAAATAATGGTATGTATAATCATCACCCTGGCTGTCTCTTGCAGACATCATGGAGCTGAGGAGCAAATATCGTATTGTTGGCAAACTAATAGGGAGTCACAGTGAGATGGCTCGGCAGAATCAGACTCTGAGTCGTCCTGTTCTCCTCACCGCCTGTGAAGTGACCTTGCTGTTGGAAAAAGGTGAATAGTTTTCATGATGATGTCCTCACAGCACTCCTTAACAATTGTGGATTTATAGTATAGAAGCTGGACTATGTGGAGATATATACACCTTGAGTATTTATTTAAGAGCGTCCAAATTTGACCTTGCTTTTCTTATGAAAAATAACTCATGAGCGTCTATACATTGAGTCAGTTCCTTATCTTTTGGTAACTAATTTTCATGGGATAATTCCTTTTTTAAGCCTTCATTTCAAGGTGCTCGATTGATGTTAAACTGTTATTAAGCAGACTGCATGCAGCTTCAATTTGATTAATATTTTTAACCTTTGGCTAATTTCACATCCGCAAGTATTTAAGGCTACCAGAGCTTGAATAGTTTGTCACATGCTATAATAGACCAACCACATTCAAGCATCGTCCAAATAATAACATGTCAATATTTCAGGTAAAATAATACATATACATTGATGGCAAAAAGGTGATCCAAACAAATTGGAAACAAGTGAGCCACACCACATGTGGTCTGCAAAGTAGTTTTGAATACCATATTTTTACCTATTTGTTAACAATTCACATGGAAAGGATGTTTGGAGTTCCTATGATTTTGCCTTCTAGCTCATCAGCTGTAGCTCTGATGTTACTTTCTTGGACAGTTTTATGAGCACCATGTGAAATAGCCTTTGAGAAGTTACTATATTAGTAGTTGTTGGAATATGGCGTTAGTTAACAGTTATTCAAGTGCATTTGGTCATTGGTATAATTTCCAAAACAGCTTTCAAATAGTCCAATGCAAAAAGACATTTCATAGAATGCATTTAATTGAAGCTAGAGAGAAAAATAGTCTAAATCCTTGGAATTTAGTTTTTTATGCTGTTGCTAGTGTAGAACAAATTTTTATATATAATAGAGAGGAATTCACAATCAACTTTTTTTCTTATTTAGGTTTCGCAGCCTTGTGTGAGGAAGCAGATTTAGAGGAAAAGGATGTTGCTAAGCAACAGCAAGCTTACGAGATTTTTCATGCACGATCACTGAACGAACAGGTAGGCAGTATACATTGTATTACATACCTTTTGGAATAATTTTAAGTCCTGTCTTCATGTACTTTTTGAAAAGAAAGTACATTTGAGAGAAAGTACACACATAGTTTATGTTACCTTTGTACCCGCTGTATAACGTTGAGCTGATAAATCAGAGGCTGATAAATCATATCTTATATGAAATTTCTCACTTAATGGATAGCAAGTACCTTGGTTGTCAGATGCAGGACTTCAGTTGTCAGGTTGTGGGTTCAAACTCTCTACACCTTCACGCAATATAAAAAAAAACCACAACAAATAATATCCTTTAGATTTTTTAATAGAGAGGATGAGTTTTCTGCAGTTCAGTGGATAGGATCAGCTAGTATACAGCAGACCAAAGCAAACAACCATGGAAGTGGTCGCCTAAAACTCTAGTAAATTTATCAGAATGAGTGAACTTCACACAAGTATGAGTAAACTCATAGTTAATTGGTGTTACCATATACACTGGTTAATTTAGTCTTATGAACCCATGTGCAATTAAAGGCCTCTTTGTTACAGTTAAAGGCCTTTTTGTTACAGGTCTGTTTATATAAAAAGTCTATTTACAGGTCTGTTTACATGAGAGTGATAGTTGCTGTAAAAGTATCATATTTACTCAATATTATATTTAGTGAGGGTAGGGAGGTGTCATATTGTTGTCACTTATGCTATAAATTGTCGTATGTTTTACTTATCTGACCAGCGTGTAGGTATTGAATTATACATCGCTCACCTTGTTTGACAGCGGAAACTAGCTTGTGAAAACAAGAAACAAGAGATTTTATCTCATGCTGATGCAATTGTTGTTGGAGTTATGAAAAAACGGGACCAAGTTGAGCCGTCTACTACAAAGGAAAGAGATGAAATCCTCAATAGCATAATGGATAACATACAACCAATAGAAGAGAAACACATGTTGGTACAACAGCCAATAGGTGATGCTGCTATCATAATGATTGTCTTGTCTTTTCTCATTCTCATCTGTTTCTCTAAGCATTCAGCTTTATAAATATGAAGTCTGTTGGTCCTAATAGTGATATAATACATAATTCAACTTATTAATTATGTCCCCGTCCAATGTCTGCCATCATTACTCTGTAGCTAGTATGTAGCAGCAGTGATTTTTGGCAATCAACTGAACATTCGACTTTCTACTATGAACCAGAATTTAAATGATAATATTATTTCTCGATTAGCCAGTTTTTTTTTGTGTTTTTGGTAGTAACATACTTCTCACACAATGTAACAGGTTTAAAGTTATGATCTGAAAGCTTTTCAGCAACGATTCTCATTTGCTGATTGTTTTCTGTCGACAGAAACAGTTGCGCAGTATGCCACAATAGCCTCAGAATGGACATTCCCTCGCACTGAGTTTGAACAAGTGAAATACCTTGTGTACAAAGACTTGTGGCAGCAGCAGTTTATTTTAACCTGTGGAGCCAAATTCGGCGGCGATTTTCTTGTGTACCCAGGTGAGGATAAGTTTCAATGTAAGTTGAATTTCGTAAGAGCTATGGCATAATGTAATATCGACTTATAGATCAGGTCATTTGTGGGTTGTGTATTGCAGGAGACCCAATGTTGTTTCACGCGAAGTTTATAGCAATTTGCGAGCAGCAAGAAAGTCCCTTACAACCGACAGATGCAGTTCAGATGGCCAGATTGGCTTCGAATGTAAAAAAGACAGTTTTGTTGTGTAAAGCGGACATAACTACTGGGCAGGTCATGTATACAAAGTTGAACTACAATCCGAGGTGACTTGCCATCGCTTAGACCCTAAAAAACTGCAGATTAAATTGTCGGCAGCGGGTATGGTAACACCCATCCTCATAGATCATAATCTCCAGTCATATGCTGTACTACTTATGTTTTTAGAGATGTTTGTTAGCAATCTTTGCCTATCGCTTCTATTTTCCTAGGTGTTACTGTCTAGTGTATATAGATATCAGAAAAATACTCTCTACTTTTATACACGTTTATCTTTCGTATTTCAGTTTTGTCCTTTCTGCTCTCACAGGCATCAAGCAACACATCTAATGTTGTTGTATGTAGTTGGTAAGGCAAAGCCTAATCATAATAGAAGAAATCGCATGTTATAGTTTTGCCGTGTTTTGGGATACTACAGTCCAAACTTAGTGACAATAACATGAGAGAATTCTATCATTTCAATAACACGTTCAGCTCAAAATCTTGCATGAGCGAATTGAATGACAGTCATTTGAGAGTTGTGTTTTCTGCCATGTCTCTGCAATAACATTATATGCATTATTATTTGTTATTTTTGCAAAACTGAAGGGAAGAGTTCATTAGATGTCATAGATTTGACCGGCTTAAATCAATGCTATTCTTACAACACATACTATGTAGAGTCTTTCAGAGTGATTACTTATTACAAAGCTACAACTCTGTCTAAATACGACAGAAAGTTATTATAGTGGCCCATCATCATAAAATATTTGCTTGTTAATATTGTAGAATCAATCAGTTAGCTAATACTAGTAGCTAATACATGGTACCTAATTATTTGAACCCCAAGCCATAACTAAAATATCTCTCTCCAAAGTTGTAGCCAAACTGTTGACACTAGTTTGATGATGCGTACGTGCATTGGAGGTTGCTTAACAAATTTAAGTTAATTAGTATTAAGTATCCGTCTATGCTGACAAATACAAACACAAAATAGCATTTATTGCTGATCATTACACTTAGTTGGTAGAAAAGGGCCCCTTACTAACTCCATATTATTGCCAAGGTCTAATTTCCTTTGACCCAAGACAGAAGTATTTGGAGAATTGGCTACTCAATCATGTTTTTATAGTTTTCCTATAGTTTTCAAGTGGCAATATGTCTTCACCATTCACAATACATTCAACTAGAATTATATTTAGAATATCCAATTCTTCAATATCTTTAGCTGAAAAGAGGTTCGGTGACTGAGGTATTAATGTTATGTTGGTTCTTGAATAGCACTTATGTCTTGAGTCTAATTCTCTTTGGAACAATATCATCTTAGTAGTCTAAATTCAGTTCGTTTTTCAGGCGACCGATTGGACATACCTGGCATTGGTCTTGCAGACTCACTGTTCTTTATATAAACGAGTTGAAAATGTTCATAAGCTGATGAACTAAGCTACGGTTTATTAGAAGAGAGGAAGAAAAGCAGCCAACTATGACACAATTAACACTGCATTATGGCTTACTACATAATCAAGTGTGAGGAAAGCATTGGGCTTGTAGTAGTATCATTTTGCAGCATATTTTTTGTTTAGTTTTTAGATATACCGTAAGTCCTCATGCTCAAGCCGCGCGGCTTGTGCTCAAGAACAGATGACTCACGAAAGAAAAAATAATCCTCCAACAAGCCGCATATGCCCACAGACCGCGGCTAATGACTGAGGTCTTGTCGTCCTTGACCCTTTCGGGAGCGAGAGTGTTGAGACGGGTTTCGCTATACCCCTGTCCTCTTGAATAAGAAAACAGGCTAAATCAGTACAGGTGAAAAGAATTTTCTTTTACTTCTAAGTTCGAATTAAAATTCCTAAACCCTTACATTAAGAACTTGCTTGCCATGTCTCAGCTAGATTTTTATTGCGCTGTTAGAGGGCTTCACGTTTATGGAAAGATGCCTGTCAAAAATGAAAAGGTGTTAATAACCTATGACTGTGGTGAGTGAAACATGAGCAATAAATTCTTTAGTCTAAAGTATTCCATAAACATGACCTTGAAAATAAATGAGTAGGTCGCCAAAACCCCGTACATAAAAGTGTATCATGACTGCGATTCTATGGTTATAGCGCGAAAATGAGCAGAGACCGTATTTATCGAGAAGCCGCCCTGAGCCCCACGTGAGTTTTAAAAACTTGGCTTTAGCCGCGGCCTATGACCTTGAACCAGAAGCCGCACCCAACGACAAGCCGCGCGGCTTGAGCATAAGGACTTACGGTATGCAACTGCATTCTCCAATCTCTATAAATGTTATTTTTGACCCAAAAGTCAATAGATGGTGATTACTGGCTGACTATAGCATATTATATTATACTTACATAATTTAAATATCACAAAAGGAACGTGTGACTAAAGATAAATAAAATAAAATTGGAAAAAATAAAACAAAATCCAACATCATCGTAACAATAAGTGGAGACAGTAACTAAGTCCGTGTAAAAGTATCTCATAAAAGTTTGTTAAAACCCGTAAAATTATATATACATAAAACTGTAGAGATTTTATTTGTGATTACAATCGCCTCAATAGCTTTTTGCTAGCTTTGGAATTTATTGACTTTTCCTTAGCAGTCGTTCTTTTACGAGGACTGGGATGGCTTAGGCATGATTCCGCTCCATGAAATTTGAGGTCACAGAGCGTGCAGAAGACATATTTACACACTTTACTCGTGCACATAGCCTTTCGGGCCTCTTTGTAGAGTTTTGCTGGGCCAATACACCTTGGACACTTTACAAACTGCTGACCAGTGTTGAGCTTTTTGGCTGCTTTGGTGTACCGCTTGAACTGAATGTTTTCTGACCAGTCTTCGGGGCTGCTGGAAGAGCAGGAACTCCTAGGAGATATGTTTTTGTTAATCTGGATAGTGGCTAATGGTGCAGAGGTCGCAGAGTTGCTGCCACTTCGAAATTCCTTCGTAAGGAAATCATTTTCCTGTAAATTTAATATGCCACTCAGCAATAAAGGACCATATATGTAGCCTTTTTTACTGTCTCTCTTTAGATTTTACTTTATAGTATGACAATATGACTATAAAATATGATGTGACAGACCTGTTCCTTGAGATTGGCAAGTCTTGCACTTGTTTTGTTATCCTTTTGTAACACCAACCACCAGCTTTTGCTTACATTTTTACATCTGAAACAAGCAATTTATATCAGCATTATGAGTCATAGAATAGTTTCAATTACTGATTGTATAAAGTAGCCTACATAGATCTTGTGATGTAAGATTCATGAGAGCATTGGGTAGCAAAATAGATACCTAACTAAATCCTTATCGCTGAGAAATGAGAAGATGTTGGATATAGCTGGTATCTGTTGATCATCTAGTTCTTTTATTAAATCTAGGAATTCTTCGCCAATACGACGACCAATTAGTTTCTCCGGAGGGCATTGCTTCTTTAAATTTTCAATGTAGGATAGCATTTGTTCCAGTGACTCAGTTTGTGCATCTGCTTTAGGTAAGGATTTGGTAGGATGGTTATCTGGAGGTTTGATGAGAAGTGGATCATTTATGCAGTTACTAGATGCGTCTTCATTTTGAGATAATATTGAAGATGATAACTCGGAGAAACCAGAATCTTGCGTCAATGAACATTTGGTTTCAGATCTGGAGCGAGGTAAAAGAGGTGTGCTAGTGTCTTCTATAGCTTGAAATGATTTGGTCAATTTAGCAACCGGAGTGCTGTCCACAGTCCTAATCTTGTCATCATTGCTAGAATGTAGATTGTCACTAGACATTGCTTTACTAAAACCTGCAAATAAAATTTTAAGAATCGATAGTGGTTGTAGAATTGCTGACTGACTGCTGTTGACATCAATTTGGAGTTGTCATTTCTAAACAGCAAGGATCGTTTAGGAGTGAACCACAATTATTAGTCATGCTTTTCGCGTCGGTCTAGCGCTTGGTACTCTATGTACCTAAACACACCTGTATAGTTTATACATTATGACATACTTTGTTTGTATTGCTTTTATACTCATCTGATGATAATGCGAGACTGAAAATTGTATCTGCATGCATAAGCTTGGTATTAAATTTATTGCTTGGCTTGCATAAGCTTGGTATCAAATGCATATTTCTTTACATAAATCCTATTATCTAGACCTAGATAAATCCATAAATATTCACTTGGTACAAAAAGTAATTAAGCCATTGAAATTGTTGTTGACTACGTAGCCTACATTATAATTCTAATATTTATTCATGGCGTTTACCCGCGGCTGTCATATCAGTTAGCTATAATTATACTAACATCTAAATTATTGGAATTGTAAACTATCTTACGTATTATTACATCATCAAATTTCATAACTTACAGCTTCTGAAAAAGCGGAGCTGTTAATGCTCGCTCAATAAACAGCTAGCTCTATCGCAAAAATACGATGATTTTAGTGTTTGAATTTGCCGCTAATGAGTTGATTATCGGTCAAGGCCTATGGACCAATAATTTTATCTATTCGCCTGTCATTCAGAATGGCAGAACAAGAAATTATTATTAGGAAGTTTTGCCGAATTCTTTAGAGGGTGTTGGGCTTATCTTTACACTGCTACATGTACGCCGACAAGTTGCTGCCTGTTTTGTCTGGCGAAAGCATTTGACGGCGCTTAGGATTATTTTTCTAATTTCCACGCCAGCTGACTCACGACCTCTCTTAGCGATTTTGAAGTTTTGTAAGTAAGTTTGTACTAACTGTTATGGATGGATATGGAAAACTATGTTATGCATAATTAATCCGAATCCACACACAATAACGGTGTTGAATTTACTTGGTCGTTGTATTTTGACTATGTTCAGCTTGTACACTTTTGCTTAGTTTGTGAGAACTGAATTGATCATTTTGTTGTATGGCCTAATTTGAAAAACATTTCTATTTGTGAAATGAAATTACTGCCAATAAAGTACTATATATATATACGTATATATATGTATATACATATATATATTTATGTGTATATATATAATATATCATTACTGGTTCAGGTACTAGTGAAGGTGTTAAGCTATTGTAAGCAATACTGATATTCACCAGTTACACATATTTCTTTATTTTCTAAGTCAACCAATTAAAATAAACAACTATCAAAATTATAAACAATAATATTAATGACTAAGGTTAAAATAGCCAGTAAAAGTTACACCCTTACTCGTCATAACATGGACGCCCGCGAACATGGACGAACAGCGAGGCTCCACAGGCAGAAGAGAGAGCGAGGCTCCACAGGCAGAGGAGAGAGCGAGGCTCCACAGGCAGAGGAGAGAGCGAAGTTCCACAGGCAGAGGAGAGAGCGAGGCTCCACAGGCAGAGGAGAGAGCGAGGCTCCACAGGCAGAGGAGAGAGCGAGGCTCCACAGGCAGAGGAGACAGCGAGGCTCCACAGGCAGAGGAGACAGCGAGGCTCCACAGGCAGAGGAGACAGCGAGGCTCCACAGGCAGAGGAGACAGCGAGGCTCCACAGGCAGAGGAGAGAGTGAGGCTCCACAGGCAGAGGAGAGAGCGAGGGTTCACAGGCAGAGAAGAGCGCGAGGCTCTGCAGGCAGAGGAGAGAGCGAGACTCCGCAGGCAGAGGAGAGAGCGAGGCTCCGCAGGCAGAGGAGAGAGCGAGGCTCCGCAGGCAGAGGAGAGAGCGAGGCTCCGCAGGCAGAGGAGAGAGCGAGGCTCCGCAGGCAGAGGAGAGAGCGAGGCTCCGCAGGCAGAGGAGAGAGCGAAGCTGCACAGGCAGAGGAGGCAGCGAGGCTCAACAGGCCGAGGAGGGAGATAGGCTTCATAGGCAGAGGGAAAAGAGGGAACCTCGACAGGCCCTTAAGAAAGCGACTGAGTCATTCGAGCTGCTCTATTTTATATGTCTCTGTTAGCCTGTGAAAAGGTGTTTCTACGTGTCCAGGTACTGTTCTTTATGTTTAAGAGGGCTAGCAATTGAGTGGACTTGCCTTGAGTACATCATGGAAGTGTAAGGATTTAAATTAATGATCAACTCCAATTGTTTTGGTCGTGCCTGATAGAGGTCTAATTTCATTTGATGGTTTTTCTGGCCGCCAATTAATGTCTTTTTCCTCATGAGTTACCTTCACGGGAAGTTTCTAATCTGCTTGTTGATAGGTATATGATGACTGTTTTTCAGATGGTTCTCTGATGTACTGTTATGATGTTATTAGGTGTCATGTTCATTATAATATTGCATATAACTCTGGTGGTTTAGGTTTATCTCCATTATTATATGTGCTTTTGCTAATACTTCTATACAACAACAAAATAGACAATAGTTGTAAAATTGCTAACAGTTGTCGCTTAGTATTTTAATACATGTGGCAATTTGGGCTTAGTGATGAATTTCAGGCTTATTTGCGAAATGGAATATTAATGAGCGTTTTGCCTACAAAGGAAGTCATCAAGATCAGAAGATGAACACATTGCTCCTTGGACCCCATAGGGGTTCTGCTTTATATATTTACATATGTATTTTACGACTGGTACACTAAACCTAATAACTACAATATCTTTGTCATGCATATCGTTTATGTGGTTCAAATATATTATAACAATGCACATTCATCTGTCAAGCAACATTTCATTGACGACACAGTTTTGTTTCAGAAGTGGGTGGGGGGTGTGAGACACTCAGTTTTTTTTTGCGTTGGTTATAAATTGTGAACTAGGATACATTACAGATACGATGATCCTATTCTTTTCCTAGGCTTGTAATTCTGTGAGTTGTTCTAACTATTGCTCAAATTTGGCTAGAGTAGAATAAACTTACCGATTGTTAATTATCTTAAGCCCTTTCTGTGTAATAGGATGTAGATATTAGTTGTAGACAGACAGCAATCTACTTTTTTCGAAATTCTATCGGGTAGTAGAACAGTTACATGGTTACTATTTTCCATCGTTCCGATGAATCATGGACAAATGTCATTTCATCGAAAGTCATCTTCAGATACGGATGACTTCCGTATCTGAACCCTGTGCTAATAGTACCACAGGGTTCAGGGGTGCAAATACTGCGTTTTTCTATTTGCTCATTCATCCCCTTTTGGGATATTTCCGAAATGCTTTATTATACAATACTGAATGCAAGATTTTTGCCACACTAAAATTCGGTTTTACTAAGCTAAAGATTTGTTCAAACATATGACCAACTTTAATTAAATGTCAAAAATTGTTTAGTCATCTTGATTAAAGTAATGTGGTTGCTAAATCTATGTTCTTGTCCATGGGTTATGGACAAGAACATAGGTGGGCTTTGAGCTAAGCAAGTCTTAAAGGGTACATGCTTATTAAAACATTGTATTAGAAGTATTCAGATGCCATGAAATGATTGTGAGTGTTACAAACTGCAGCTGCTAAAATGTTGAGAAATGCAATGCTCATTTGCACAGTACTTCTGTGTGCTTCAGCTTGGCATCTGTACAGTGACATAGAAAAGTTAAAAATCGCATGTTTTGTTTTTTATTTTAAAACTGATTAAAATTAAATTACAGGCTAACACAAGTATTTTCTTTTTGTAAAATGTGAAGAAAGATTACACACTATTTTAAAGTGAAGGCCTGCGGTGATATTAAAGATTCACTTCAAGGTGCTATTGACGTGCCGTGTCATTGTTTATGACAACTGAATAAGAATGTGGTGTAACTTTGCATACGGAGCAATCGTGGGAAAGTAATAGCTCAATTTATCAGTCATGCTTTTGAGTGAAGCTAAATCATTGCAGAGGCTGGTACGCAACTACCTCTTTCACCTTTCCATCTTTGATAATTTCGATAATTTGATCACTTCAATGAGTTTGCAGTTTAAAAAAAATAGGTATGCCTATGCATGGGTAGAGATTGCTGTTCAAAATATAATCTCACATTTTTGCCATAACATTTTTTTGTGCTATTGTCTTTATCATATTGCTGTTTTGTTAGTAGAAGCGATCATCATTTTGAAAATAGATCATGATTTGTTAAAGCATTTAGAATCTCGGTCTAGAATTTTGTAAACAATGACACTTGAAAATATACATATGCCACCTGCTGGTTTGCTCAAACATTATGTTTTTAATCAGGCCACAAAACATACATATACATTTTACCAAGTTAAAGGAAGATTAATACTGCATAACATGATGTTAACAAATTGTTTCGCATAGCTATAGTTCACTAACTCAGTTACCTGATTTAAAGTTTCTACATCACACTTTTCAACAAATTGAGATTGTTTGTATCAGCTTTGAAGACCAGCCTTTTTTTCAATTCATTCCCCGCTATGGTTTTGTCGAAACATTTGCATTGGACCGACAAATGAAATGCTGCCGATGCAACACCTAGGTTTTTTGGCTGGTCTGACTAATATTTAAAATCTTTAAATAAAAAGTTTAATTAAATACAGGGCTACAAAGTTCTCATGCCAATACTTTCCTTCAGGATTTTGGTAGGAAGACTTCTAGTCTGCTGTAGTCATATTGTGTGATGAACACCAACACATGGGAATATAGTGTGAACCAGTCATTAACCATTAATCATGGGACACACGAGTATGGTAGAAAATTGTCTTGACAGCCAGCATTTTTTTTCTAAAATCATAGTCGGTCCTCTCTTACAGATGGTTAACAGTTAGGTTTTTATTACTTTACATATGCATAGATTATACACGTGTACCTGTTATCAATTACAGACAGGGAGCTAACTGAACCAAGATTGTAAAGGTTTTGTCCCTTCATAATGGAACAGTATTTTAACTGAATTGTTAATAACATTTTCTCATAATATATCAAAGCCTTGAAAGAAAACATTGATAGGGTGTAAGGTGTTAAAGTCAGTACGATAAGTCCATTTTACAAATCGTGGCATTTCGAAGATCATGTTTAAATCCTGATCAGTCTTTCAAATCCTGTATTAAAAAACTTTGCAAATGGTTATATGTCGGTAGTTTGTACTACTAAAGATTGAACTGAAAACCTGGTAGTGACATTCTTTGATGTTCTTCATGTTCTTATTCAACAAACGCTAGTCATTGCACTTAATTCTTAGATATAATGTCTCAAACATTTTAGATTCAAGCATTGACTAAATATCCATATAAGAAGTTGACGAGGCGCAAAGAATGGATCAGCAAGCTTCATCTAGTAAAACAGTCCAGGCCATGGTGTACATTTGTGGAGGTGAAATTTATATTCCTTTGATGCTAAATATCACTATATTTATCCTGTAGAATTTTATACACTGAAAACTACATTGCGCTTTGCCATCTAATGCATGCTGCTATTAGTCAAACATCAGCATTTTTGTGTAGCTTGGCTCAACAAGAATCTATCAAACTCAGTTGATCAAAAACATAGCATGTTATTCATGTCATGTAGGCAAAGTGTTGTTTGTTCAGTCACTTGTTGAAAGGCTTATATCTTCGCCCACCTTTGTTGCCTAGCCAACTTTTGCATTGGTTAAATTCAGACTCCCAAAATAGAGTTAGACCGTGACACATACGCAACAGAAATTTGTTGCCTCTTCACTCAGCCATGCTAGAAAGATCTTTAGAATACAATGAAACTTCTATGATCATTGCAACATATGTTGTGGGAAACTTCTCAAAGCATAGCAGTTTTCAACATTGTAATATTTTGCAGCATTGCTGCAGCATCTACTGCAGAATCTACTGCAGCATTCAATGAATCAGTGCACTCTTATACTCCTATAGGAATATTTTCTCCAACATATGACTGTTTTACCATACCATGCAAATCTCGGAAAGAATTGACTTCGTATGTTGAGGTTTGATTGTACTGGCTTGGACCAGCGTTCACATAAGTTTAATTAATGATAATTCAGTACAACTCTGTGACATACAGAAATGTATAATTATTCTTTTCTTAATGTTTCATTTGACAATAACAATGATTGATAAAACTACATTAGATTAGAACAAATATTGACAGGATTTTTTACTTTTATATTTGATGGATAATTGAAGGTGTGTGTTCATTGTCTATTTGTGACCTGTTCACTGAGGTGCTACTTGAATTTGTGAAAAGAAGTTTTCATCAGTCATGGAGCGGAAGTGAATTCCACACAAAAATTCTCACCTATTGACAATAATTATCAGCCTTAATTGATATTGCTTAAATTATATGTCTATGCAGTTTTTATCTCTGCGTAGAATGTCACAGACCGAACACAATCAAAGCGAGAGATCCAATTCGTTGTCAGGAGTGTGGCTACAGAATAATGTACAAGAAGAGGACTTCAAGGTGTAAGTCTCCATCTTGTTCTGTATCTAACAGCACTGGTCTATCATATTTATGACTGTTAGTTTTAGATTGTATTTTTGCTGACCTCCGGTTGACATTGTTGTAGTGGTGGTCTTTGATGCTCGTTAGGCTCAGATCAAGACTCTTGCACCATTTTGTATCTCCATGAGCTTCGAGATTAAAGACGAGTCTCCGACACCACTCATCGATACTTTGCAGCCTTTACCTATTATTTTCTGTTTATTGTATATATTTTAATACAAAAATACAGCATTAGACTTTGTGCTTTGCGCATATTACTATGAATCTAGAGCTCAACATCATTCATAGACATGATGACATTACTGCTCAGTTACTGAGAGACTGTTGGATCTGTAAACACTGACCCCTGTACACTCCTCGGCACTATTTCTGCTAAAGATATTCATCTGATAGTTCAACTTGGCACTTATGGACATTTTTAATTGAAACTCTGTGAGTGATTGCCTTTCTTCAATTCAAATAAAATAATCCGGACACATAGTATGATGGAACATTTCTAGAAGGCCCTGATGAAAGTATCAATGCTGTCACTATAATAGTTTAACTAGAAGGCCCTGATGAAAGTATCAATGCTGTCACTATAATAGTTTAACTAGAAGGCCCTGATGAAAGTATCAATGCTGTCACTATAATAGTTTAACTAGAAGGCCCTGATGAAAGTATCAATGCTGTCACTATAATAGTTTAACTAGAAGGCCCTGATGAAAGTATCAATGCTGTCACTATAATAGTTTAACTAGAAGGCCCTGATGAAAGTATCAATGCTGTCACTATAATAGTTTAACGGAAAATGTGGCTAAAACAAGTTTTGCATTGGATCATTAAATTTATCATGTTGAGAAGTCAAAAACCATACTGTCACGTGAAAAATTAACAATAGAATAAATAGTATATTTTAATGTGGTGTATAATACACTACTATAAAATAAATTATAACGCAATATCTTGGTTTTTTATTCTATGATTCTGTCTCAAGGTAGCATTGCTGACCAAAGTCCTCATAAAACTAATAAAACTGGTTTTGAACTGGTCAAGTAGTTTCCACTAACAAGCAAAACACTTGGCTACAATCATAGATATAATAAACCTTTATTATATCTATTTATTATATTTATGGCTACAACAATCAACTGTCTAATTTCTGTTAGTGAATTTTAGTATAATCTACGCGTGTACATGTAGGAGTGTATATATTATGGTGAGCTTTGACATCCTCTTGGTTGTCTGATGGGCTGTGTTGAAAATGAATAAATACACCTGGGCTTCCTTTGGCCAGTGTTGCTATCGTCCCATGGTACAGTGGTTCATGGATACTTGTCAGGGGTCCTCATGTTCCATCAGGGACTGATATCTGACAATATCATAGTTTGCCTAGTTACAGTGGTTTACAAGATAAATGTAAGTGACATTCTTTTAAGCATGCATTCATAGTGCATTTTTAGTATTGAAGGTGCTAATCAAGTATTAAATTATTTTATTCAGTTCAGCAATTCAATATTTTCATTCATTTTAAATTAATACTGAGTAGAAACAAACGATGCGCAAAAGTATACTGACCCATATTTAGAATTAGTACAGTCCAAGGTTGTCTTTAGCAGATAAGTAGTCAATTAAGGTTTACCTTAGCTATGGTATTAATATTGCATTGTTTATGTAAAAAAAGCCATAGTTCGATAGCCAAGGGCAAAACAATGTCATAACAAAAAACTTTATTCACATCAATTGACAGCCAAAAAGCAGAGAAAGATGCAACCAAAAAGTAGAAACTGACACATTTGTTGCACTTTCTGTAGCAACCATAAGAGGCAGTAAGAAATTAATTTACTGTGGCCACATCTTTACTTTGAGCACTTCTATTACACAGAGGGTACATGTCAAACATCTAGGCTAGAAAACTAAATGGAAGCGTCATCTCCTTTTTTGTCATTGATAGGTTTACTACCTTCACTCTACTTAATAAATCCACTTTGTAACATCAAATATATTATAGTTTAAACATACCAGACTACCAGAAAATTCTATAAAATGCAAGTACTTCTAGTTGCTCATTCTCTTTTGCATCTGATCTAATGGCATCATCAGTTGCTGGTACATTTGCAAGGAACTTAGCTAAAAAGGATGGACAGCTGTTCGCAAAAAGAATAACTTTTATATATTGCCTATCTCCAACCTTTAGTCACTATCCCTACTATTTTATAATTTTGTTATATTGTATATATAAGGTGTTTGACTTGTAAAAATTAGATAGGCCTAATATCTTTTACTATTAAATATTTGTATTAATTATAGTTTGAAACTTTAGCTAGTGACTGAACCAATGCTGATCAATTATTACCACTTGATAAGAAAGCACACAAACTGAACATAATCAAAAGTAGAATAAGATAAAAACCAAATTCATCACTTATTTTTGATAAATGTATAAGAAATGTGTAAAATAGTCTTCTAAAAGCACACAACAATTTCGACTAATACTTCTATCCAATATACATTTCCGATGTTCTTTTACTGATGCAAAACCAAAATGAACAGTAATATCAATGCCAATCGCAATTTTCCAGCACCTATGGCTTAACTATCTGTTTGTAGGTATTGTAAAGCTGTAGTCATTGACTATTCTTGATGGCGCACCAGGAGAAAGACTTGGGAGTTGCGCTCTCAGCACAGTTTTTTCCTCGTTCTATTTTTATCGTAAAGTACGTTGAACGTCGTTCTGTTTCATGGCAACTGCAGTCCTAAACAGAGCCCGTGCACACATAAAAATATTCATAGAATAAATTTTATAGCCAATATCCTGCAGCATGGTCTTTTAACTAAACGATGCGCTCGCTGATTGAAGGGAGCGATGAGCTATTTTTTATGAGTTTCCCCTAACATCGGACGTATATTTGCTACAAGGTTTAAAAACTGTTGAACAGTTTAAATCTTTTAATTCAATTGCATTTAAAAGTGTTACGAGGCACTAATATTTTTTTCTCAAACATGCAAGCAAAGCCATATAGCTGTAAACTACAGTAGCAATAAGACTTGCAGCCAATTATTTATTAAATAGTTCATAGTGAAAACATTTTTGCTTTAGTTTTTATTCATAGCTAAATAGCATAAAATAAACGCAAAAGAGCTTTTGCACTAAAGGTTTATGTATCTGGCTTGCGTGTATAATTTGCAGCATTCATTTTAACAAATTGTCCGTAGGTAGGTTCACAATAACTTTAAAGACGTTTTAAATTTTTTGCCTACAATTAGCGTGTAGGCAAAATGTAATTAACAAAATGTCTATTTTACCAGTATTGCTAAAAAGAGTTTTGATGTGTCGTTTTTGAACTGATATGAGTTGTTAAGTTCTGCCATTTTTTACGTAACTCTGAAGTTTATAGCATGTCAAATAATACCAATTTCATTACATGTATTTTTACTTTCGTAGCAGGTAATTATTGATGAGAATACATAATGACTGAAGTGCGCTGTAGTAGTTCTCGACGATCTGGCAATGAGCGTGGTTCTGGCAGACTCAGTTCTGCTGGTTCCATTGCCTTAACACCGCCTCGCTCACCTGCTATGAATCGAGTGCCAAGTGGCTATTTGATGAGACAGGTAAGTTAGTCTGATGCTTCATTGCTAGATGTATTATTAGCATCTATGATGATGTCTATAATCGCTGCTTCTCAGTGAAGGTCAAGTCAAAAGTCTGTTGCACCAGAGTTTTATCTATGGTTTTCTATGGATCAGACACATTGAATGTCTATAGAGCTGAAGTGAAAAGTTTCTTTGGGTATGTGCTAAGGCACCTACAAAAACTAATGAATATATTCTAAAAAACAAGAACATAAAAAATGAAATTTATGGGAGATCAGGTCTAAAACCCATGACTGACATGACATGCTCATTGATGGTCAATGAGTCATGACATGCTCAATACCTTACATGTCCTAGACACTCTTACTAAGTATACAAAGACAGACTTTGACAGCTTCTTTACTTCCAGTTCTGCTTAAGAATTAAGCATCCAAAACATCTTAGGCTTAGTTTTAAAGATGTAGTGAAGTCTAAAATTGTGAGATATCAGATTGAACACTTGGTAAACAGCGACTCGGGATCAAGAGCTATGATTCCAAAACCATAACTTGTATATAAGTGAAGTGGTTTATGGTGTTATTTCTCTTATTGATTGCCAAAAATATTGTGAACCATAGTGCTGCAAATTTGGTTTTGAAGCCAGTCAGAAGTGGATGTACCTTCGTTTTTGGTTTTAATTGTAGACTTCACTGTTTCTATAAAATTAGTTATTAGAATGAGTCATGATAGCCTTTTATTAATTTGATAACTAACAGGTGGAGTCGCCATCTACACCAAGCAAATGGCAGCGGCAGCATGAACAGACAATGTTTAGACAGCTTAGTTTCCAGCGGGAAGCCAAAAAGACTAGTGTGAAAGTGTCTAAGGAGAAAGCTCAAAAACTAGCCAGAAAAATCCCAACCGAGCTCCTCGCTAAGGAATGGATGAACGATAATCAGGTTGGTTTTTGTATTGATTAAGAAATTCCATCTTTGTTAATCATGTTCATCCTCATTAACAAGAGTATAAAGTAGAAGTCATTCGACTTATAAAAACTAGCCATTCTAAAAAAGTTATCATGCATTTGTACACCTGATGCAGGTCACTCTCGACTCGAGAGCTTATCTGGTGGAAAACTTACTGCCAACCTTGATCTTGGGAGTGGAAAAATTATTGATTGAAGCTGACAAACTGAGTCTGACCGGTAAAGAGGAGAGAGATGCCAACTTCAATCCAGTAAACTACCTTGCGCAGTACCTGATGAGAAACAACCCCAGATACAGTAACTTTTCAGAAGCTTCTCCGTATGTGAAGAGTTTAAGAGAAGTTGGAGAAGTACTGAAGGCACAGATATTCCAGTTGGAGGATAACAAGTAAGGAATGGATGCTTTAAACTAGTTCACCTTCTTATTTTTATACGATTATTATTATTGTTATACTTATTGTGAAAAATTTTTTTACAGCATTTCAACTGGCAGAAGAGTATCTGTATATATATAAATAATTAGGGCGTTAAAGTAAGCTAACTGTTGAAGCTACAAAAACAAACATTAAAAAGAAATTCCTTGCACTAGTAAATACATGTATAAGCAAAGACAACTCCAGCACAAATTATTTAACAAAAACACAGTGAAAATCAGCTATTCCATAATGCCTAATATCAAAAACAAAATCGAAAACTACAGCAAAAATAACTGCATACCACAAGCACCGACACGTTTGATAACAGAAAAACATGGAGGTAGAACTGAGTCGTTGATTTAAATTCAACTTAAAGATGAACTTACAGACAATTTTTATAGATTTTATCAGAAAGTATTAATAGTTTTCTAGAATTTGCAATTGTTTTTTATGTTTGAGGTTATCTGATTTTCAGGATGTTTCAAGATTAAAACTAATAAAACTTGATCGCGATTAAAGTGCTCAAAAGAATAATACGTGTTATGTTATGTTGCGTTATGGCTCAGTTCTCTCTCCAAGTCGTAGTCTATTATATTACCATGCAGAGTTATTCTCCACAATATTGAACACTATCTTAGTTTACTGTACAGTCTAGTTTACTGTATGCTTTGTTATGCTGACACGCGTATTACTAAACTTCTGTCACTCTCAGGTAAGTGTTAATATTTTATTAATAACTTCCAGGTTAGCTAAAATTAAAAATGAAGCAAAACGTAAAAGAGAAGAAAGAGAAAAGGCTGCTCAGTTCAAAAAACAAGAAGCGCTTAGAAGGACATCAACACTTGAGGAGCAGTTCTTGGATTGGGTAGATAACAAGGAGAGCAGGGTGGAGATGGCACTGGTAAGCAAGTCGACATTTAGCACTTGACTCGCTTTAATCTGTCTTTTCTAAAGCTTTCATCACTCTAGCAGTGCTGATTGTCTTACTTCGCTTTTATATAGGAACCCGTGACAACTGTTGCAAGTGCACACTAACTCATGGGATGATTTTTGTATGTTTTTACGCTTTTTCAGGTGCAGAGCGCGCTCAAGTCATTCTCTGATATGGTAGAATACCTGCCTGAGGAGCTTCAAACTCTTGCTCAGTACAGTCAGGTGGTGGATGCTACGGATGATTCTGGAAGGACTTTGGTTTTGCGAGATTTTGTTGAAGTAAATAGCTGTATATAAATGCACTTTCAAAATATTTTTACCCACTTTATAAAAAAGTTGCTCATCAATATGTTTCCATGAAGACTTTTTGTCTCTTTCCTTTAGCCTCCATCTTTATGACTGCCATTTATATGCTGACAACCCCATTTTATATTATCCGCCATTTTTGTATTTTCAGTACATAGCAGGTTTTGTGGAAGACTATCCGGCATCTCTCTTTGACCAGTTTGTGCAACATCTGAAGCGCTGCTCCAAGGCATACCATGCAGAACTTGAGCGAGAGCAGCGCAAGGCTACCCTCTCTGATATATTTTACATGTGCGACAATGCTGGGGTGAGCAAGCTTATCAATGTGTCATAAACAAACACTTGCTGGTGCCTGCCAATGTTGATGAGAAAAACACATAGCGATGCCAATAAAAATATGATAGCGATTAGATAAGCATCTACCTGCTAATGCATTTCAATTTAAGGGTTAGAAAAAATGTGTGTAGATATTTTAGGTGTGTAAAGTAGTTTCTGCTGTGGTTATATAGTGAGTGTATTGGCGAAAGATTAATTAGATAAACCTATGGCTCCTTACTGCCTCGTGTTCCGTGTTCACAACTCGAGTTGTGAACACGGAATGCGAGTTTGTAAAAGTAAGGTGCAATATATTGGTATTACGGTAGCATAACCGTAGATCTGGTTATATTAAGAATGGTACATCGATAGGCACCCGTTAGCTAATAGAAATTACACTATGTATGTACTGTAAAACTAGAGCTAATGGCGAATTATAGTGTCCCGAGTTTGCAACTCGAGTTGTACAACTCGAGTTATATTTACCAACTCAAATTTGTAAATATAACTCGAGTTGTACAACTCGAGTTACACAACTCGAGTTCATCAAAAACCCAGGCCGAGTTCTTTCAACAGCAACTCGAGTTCAACAACTCAGCTTGAGAACATGGAATGCGAAGCATTGTGGGGGCATTGTACTAAACAACTCATCATTTCATTTTCTTTAGCTATATTTTCTATATGGAATTTATTTTGGTGCATCATTAAACGCCGTTGAAATAATTTCTATGTTTGTTCATTTTCGGTTTTCATTCAGTTTCTTGTCAGGTTCGAGAGAGATAACTCTTTTTTTCATTTGAAAAAGAAGTGGCCCGGCCCCAAATAGATTGTTTTTTAGTTTGCTTTTTACTTTCTACAATTGTTTTTGTCTTTTTATATTTATATAAATAAATATGCGCAAATATCGCCAATATATATAATTTAAATATGTATATATATTTAGATAATTATTATTAAATTTCTGTAAATGTTCTGTAAATGAGACACCCAATTACTCACTTTGCTTTTTTACAAACCCGTGTTAGTTTTGCGTAACACAACTCGAGTTCATCAAAAACTCAGGCCGAGTTCTTTAAACAGCAACTCGAGTTGCGAACACGCAACACGAGGCACTGTAAGGCGCCATATAAACCCGTTAGTGCCAGTCTTTGACTTGTTGCTGTAAATAGACCAAGCTGCATATGTTCGCATCCCAATTGCCTACACTATGACTGTTCTCCTAGCTGATGAGAAACCTAACCACCAGACTTTCTGTTATTTAGGTTGGAGTGTTGGACCGTCACAGAATCATCAGTCTATTTGAGTCCTTTTATGACCAGCAACCAGCAGAAACAGCCAAGTTGATAAGGCTAAGGAATCCAAGAAAATGTAAGCATTTGTTGTCTTGAAAAATATTTTAATGTTTTGGTAGCTTTTTATTTTTTACAGATTTATCAATGTTTAATCTAACAGAAGGCTTATTGACAGTTTGTTCTTTTGTTGTGCAAACTTTTAAGTGTTGTTTATAAAGTAGGTGAAATCGCTAGTAACTCGTATGATGTCATAAGAATAATGTAAGTTAGTAACAATTAGCCAAGAGTCAGAGATAAAAACTGGACTTTTCAGCTGGTATTAATGTTAAGACTTGAAGAGAAGAGTGGAAGGCAACTCCTAAAGCATAGGTATTTGTGATGGGCTGTGACTAGACGCTTTATAAATAGTTGGGGAATTGATGGATAGAAAACAAATCACTAGCATGAACATGTTGCAACAGTGTTAATTTTTTCATAGATGTATCTCATAGATGTATTTTATAGACACGTTTCTTAGCAGCAGGCAGGCTAGGCCTTACAGGCATTCATCTCAAACAATCTATTTATGTTAGAAGTTTGGTGCAATGTCAAGGTTACTACAGGAGATCAATAAAAAGTTGCCTAGTTTGCATTATACCAAAAAATGATACAACTATTCTATTATTCGCAGATTTCTTTGCTAAGGAAGGCAGCAGATTTACTACTTTAAAATCATGATAAACTGCCAGTTACAAATGCAAGCTGCTAGCATAGGCTTTAAATTGGTAGATTTATAAAAATAATGTTTGATGACGCTTAACAGCTAATGACATAAAGTGCTAGATCAACTATTACTGAGCGCTAGAATCTCTTGGATATGTTTTTAGTCTAGAATTGTTGATTGCAGGGCCTGTGGTTGAGATAGATGAGGCTGACAGCGAAAGTGAAGATGAGGAAGCACCTGCTAAGACTATGGCTAGCAAGTCATCTGACACTGCTGATGCGACACCCGTAGCAGGTACTCTTCACCCAAGCATACAGTTTGTATGCCAATAGTTCTTTATTTTTTCTGCACTGCTCCTCATCAGTGTAGATTTTTCACTATTACAATATTATGTAATAAGTATAATAATATATACAATGTATATATTATTATATATTATAATATATATATTGTACATGTATATATATATATTTATATATAGATGTATATGTATTATATTTATTATTTCACGACCAGAGATGAGCGAAGCGAATTTTTGAGAGTTTTATGATAAATGCATGTGCACACAACTCACGAAAATTATTCATCAGCAATGTCGCAAACCCTTGTACCAAAATGTCATCAACAAATTTAACCATCTTTCAATGGAGTCGTTTAAGTATAATAACGATACAAAACACATAAAAACCTATTTAAATATGTTACCAAGTTTTTGTAAATTGTCGACAATATCTTAAAACTTACCCATCTGATCGGATTATACACAAATAAACAGATTAATTTGGCCAAAAATCGTCATTAAAACTTGCCAAGCCTTATTTTTATCAAAATTAAGACCAGCAAACAAAACGCCGAGCGACAGAGAATAGAACCATTAAGTCGTGCGCATTTCACGAAAAAATAACGTGCACTTTTCACCAGTCTGTAGCATTGTCGGATTGCCGAAGGCTTCTGTAATGAGCGTAGAAATACTGAAATATAATCGTTTCTTTTTTGCCGATTTCGAAGTAACTGACATTTTGGACACTTTTGAGTACTTTGGTATTCTAACTGATGTCCAAAGCAGTGAAAGCAATGATATACAGCCCCCAGATTTTTTTTTCAGTGTCACCATATGTTCTTGTTTAAGTGTCGCCAAATCCGAAATGGTATCTGGGTGTAGACACTCAAGTAAGTTTCTGCTAATAAACAGTTAATAGATTAACTTTTCTCACCCATTTATTGTTTACAATTTTATTGCTTAGCCTTTGCACTTTTACTACTGCCATCAATTTGTGAATTTACAGCGCTTGCATGCCTCATTATAAGATCACTGCCTAGCTTGTATGTTCCTATGTATATATAAGCATCTGAGCATAAATGAATGTCACCTGATGAGTGTTTTTTAACACGAAACTATTAGTAGTGTAAATATAATAGTCAAAATTCTTATCTTCTTTTAAATTATTCTATATTATAATGTATATAATAATATATAATATTAATATATGTATTGTATTGTATAGTTTATATAATATTTAATATTATTTTGTTTATCATTTGACTGCCTCAAAATCTGTTCTGGCATTTCCTAGAAATCCCAACAGCAGAGTCAGCACCCGACGACAGACCAGCTTCTGCTGAAGAAAAGCATGAGGCAGAAGCTCCGGAGAAAAGCAGCACTGAGAAGGACTCAGAAGAAAACCCTGTTGTTGAAAGCTCAGAGCCTGCTGCAGCAGAAAGTGTGACAGTAGAAAATGCTGACCCAGAAACAACTGATGCCAAAAAACCAGAAGCGGAGGAGACACCTGAACAAAAAGAGGAAGCTGAAGCTAAAGATGTAGTTGCTCCTCTGAATGAAGGTAGGTAAGCCTTGATGGTGGAGGCAAAATAAGCAGGCTGGTGACAAACTTTCATATTTCTTTCTGTCTTTTCTGTCTGTAACCGCAAGACTTGCACTCTGATGTTGTAATAATGTTGTCCATTCTTTCTGTATTCATAGCATCTCGCTCTAGTTTGCCTGATAATGCATAGAAGGGTAACCGCACTCCTCATAAAAGACCCGCAAAGATCACAGTCTATATTTTATGCATACACTTTTGTCTTTGGCACTGTGTTGTCCTACCGCTATAGCCTTCACACTTCTGCACACGTTTGTTATGTTCTACTCTCACATTTGGTTGCTTTCTTATTGGTTCCTCTCACTAAATATCAGCTAATAAAGAATCAGGGCTGACAGAGAAGGCTGATACAACTCTGTCAGAAGGCCAGCCAGATGAGGTGCCACCCAGTACTGCTCTTTCTGATAGCACCCCTGATGCTCATCAAGATGTCGCTCCAGCTCCCGTGCCTGATCCAGTTACTTCTGTTGAAGAGGAGAGTGAGGAGGCTCTAATAGAGCCCCCACCTGTAGATATAGCGGAAGAAAGTTCTCAGTCTGAGATAAAGCGGATAGGAGAGCAGTTGGTGCAACAGTCTCTGGAGAAAGGGACAGGTGATGAGTCACTGCTCCGGGTGCTGCCTAGGAGAAAATTTTACTTCTCATCCTCTAACCTGCTCAATTGCTTCCTGTTCGAGCTTCCTAACACTACTAACACTGTTTATCTTTAGAGTTGCTTTACTCCGTTCATCATTACTCGAATGTTCGGTTGTTTGTTTACCTGCTTTGTCAGTTGTGTTTTTATATCCTTGCGTCGCAATTTTGCTTGTAGCAAAAGCATCGACTTTATGTTTTACAGCTCTGATGATTGGTTTTTGTTCCATTTTAATCTTGTGGTGTCTCTGAGTATGTTCCAATCTTTTGATTTCTCTGAGTATATACAATGCGTTTGTTTTTATAGGTCTGAAAAGAGAACCCACTCGGGCTGGCGCTTTCAGTGTTTCCTTTGCAGAAGGCACCAACTTGGAGCGAGAGAGAACTAGTGAGTATTAGAGTACTTTACCTATGACTATAGTGAGTATTAGAGTACTATACCTATGACTATAGTGAGTATTAGAGTACTATACCTATAGTGAGTATTAGAGTACTATACCTATGACTATAGTGAGTATTAGAGTACTTTACCTATGACTATAGTCAGAGCCGTGTAGTTTCACAGAGTCCCGCGATCAACAGAAGCGTATACGGGAGCTCGCTCGATTCCAAACAAACCGGCCACGTCCACTATTTTTATATAAGTTATAATGGAGAGGCCGCAACATTAACCACAAAAAATCACTCCCATGGGCAGTCGCTCTAAAATTGATGGTTGCATTATAAACCATTTGAAAGAGGACAAAATTCCCTACAAGAAGCTATTGATAATTTTTTTTTCTATTTAAGAAACTAACCCTTTCAATGCCTAAATTAAAACGCATCTTACCTAAATTGATTTATAGCTCGAGTACTGATAGGTTTTGATCGGCAACCAGTTTCTGTTTGGGTTTCTAAAGGAATTACGTTTTAATTTTTGTGTAAAAACCATGGATGCCGCGACTAATCAGATATGACATAGTGGCTGGCAGCAATATTCATTTGAATATATTAAACTTGAAGGAAATGTATCCACAAGAAATATTCATTTGAATATTGCTTGTGGATACATTTCCTTCAATTCTCCGTCTCGCAAACACCAAGGTACTATCAGCTGAAGATCAATTAAGCAAAACATATTGTATATACATGTAGTATCGCAATACATATGCAAAAACCAGTCTCGGGCAATATATGCCTTTGATATTAAGATCAAAGGAGCAGATGATATTAATATCAAGTTACAGATATTAAGATCGTCTGCACGCGACTAAATAAAAATATAATTTATGTAGCAGTGACAAACCACAAAAACAAAATAATAGTGCAGTAAAATTTGGAATTCTGTTAAAAAGCATTTGCAACACTGGTTTCAGGTAAGAAGTTGGATACTACTAATATTTTGACAATATATTAAGCTGAAAAATATTAAGCATAAGAAAATATAAACAGAGTGAGTATCATCAGATCAAACCATTTGTCAACGGCTTTGACAAACCAAGCTGTGGTCAGGTATGACACAGGTCGTCCCTCCTTCTCCACGAGATACTGCAGGCCTGCACTGACTGAGTTACTAAATATGTGCAGTGCCTTGCCAACATTCATCTTTCTAAAGTGAGCGCTGTTAGTCAGATCGCCTAACTTAAGGTATGGTGTCAGTTTAAGATCTTTATCTTCCTGGAATCTAACGACGTCCTCGACGTGACCTATCTCCACTGTACTCGCAGGCAGATGATGTTTGTTGACTGTGGTAGCAGAGAGAGTTATTGTCCTGTGATTGAGAAAAGCGTTGGCAAGGTTTTTGATGACATGCGGCACATCAGCTATGAACTCAGTAGCACTGCCTTCAATTACCGCAGATGTAACTAGAGTGTTAATTTTGCTGGTGACTCCAAACTGTCTCCACATACTCCAGTTACCAGGACCCGTGTCTAAGGTGATTGCTATGGCATTCAGCCCAAGTGCTTTCGCCTTGGCAATGATATCTATTATGGTGATCTTTAAGCTCAAAGCTGACATTGAGCAACCAGTAAAATGATACCCGGCCACCTGCTTCCATCTTTTGGCTATGCCTGCAAAAATCACCCACATGTAAATGTGAAAGGATAAATGGGTATAGTTTGAATTTGTGATAATAACGAAATTGAAGGAGAAATTGAATCAAGCTAAATACAAATAAATGATGTATTGCCTATCACTGTTTAGTTCATGAACAACCCTTGGACTCTAAGAAAGCCATGAAAATCATGTATATAAACAACAGGGCCGACAACAATATGCCGACAACAGGGAAAACCAAAAATCTATTCAATAAAAAAGCTTGATCCCAATATGTAGTTATAAAGCTAGCTACTGTCTTCATTACATCTATGAGTTAAACCACTATTATTTATCAATCAGAAGACATGCTCTTACCACCCAGCATGAAGACCAATCCATGATTTGCCTCCCCTTGATGGCCTGGCAGTGTTATCTGGCCCAATACTTTTTTGCTGCTAGGGTCATACTCTACAGCTTTCTTCAGTTCCATCTCATCAAGGGTGAGACAACAGAGCTTGTCAACATCTCTCATAGAAGCAACCTAAAGTAGCATACAATAATCACTGTAAGATCAATGTATAAGTTATCTTAATATATATACATCTTTGGACTTTATAAAAATGGTCTCTGACAACTGGGTACATTTTAACAAACATGAGATAGGAGCGAACGCCAACAGTTTCATATGTTCACAATAAACAAAACTTTTACAACTTATTTATGACTTTTTTGTTGGATCAAAACATGTCTAGAAAACATAACATATATATATATATATAAATATATATATATATATATATATATACCTTTGGGCTCAAATATTCAAACACTGAGCGCAGCACACCGGGAGAAAAGTTTATATGTTGCACACGCTGTTGTAGAGTTCGTATGGAAGGAAGAGGAAATGCCATGGTTAACAATTCTGTGTAGCCCGTTGTTCCACATGCAAAGCATAGCTTTAAAGACTGTTTAACAGTCTCCAGCTCCCAAGCAAGACCGCGAGTGCTTCATCGAGATAATGCCAATAGCTGGTCCTTGTTAAATAACATGCGCATCTTTATCTCGTGCTGTCTAAGCTTGGCTTCACCCGCCCTTTTCTCTTTCTGTGCCTAAAACAACAAAATTATGAACACAACCCAAGCAAACGAAAGTATTTTAAGACACATATTACAGAAATACATGAATGATTCAATGTGCAAAAACACCACCCACTGTAACAATTGGACAAAAATGTTATTCTTTACAGAAAAACGGCAGTATGTATATATAGTGTATATAATTACCTGGTTGAGTCTTTTTTGAAGGTCAATAACCTTGCGTTTGAGTTGGTCAACCTCCGAATCACCGGTATCATGGAGTAAACCTAGAAAGAAAAATGAACATTGAGGAATAGACATTAAGTTTCTTTAAAACAACTTAAAATATTCAATTACTCAGCTTTCACGCTGTCCTGTGCTTCTCACCCTCGTGTCTAAGAATGATGTTTAAGGTAGATGAAAGGTTGAATGACAAAAATGTCACAGCTGTTAGTATTTTGTTAGCATCATTCTGTTAGTATTTCTTCAACCAGACACACAATAGTAAAAATGTTAGCTGTTTGGTGATATGTTAGCCATACCATGCATTTCAGGATGCAGTAAGGCACAACACATATTAGTGTTAATTGTGATGGTAGCAGAAATCTATTACTGAAACAGATGAATCACGTGCAATACTACATTAGCAATACCATATGCTGCTATCTACCACACACACACAGCAGTTACACACTTAAAATATGTACCACTTTGCTGAATTGGCTGCATGTGAAAAAATAGAACATGGCAATAAATTGTAGTCAATATGAGGAAATCTTTGTAACAGGTTAAAATGTAACATGAAATTTGATTAAAATTCCACCAAGTCTCACCAAACTGTCCAACACTGCCAGACTCATGAAAATCAAGGCAGCTAGTCGTGGGTAAAGCAACTGCATGAGATGCATGGCTGCTACTGCTCTGGTGGCGGCCTTCTATGGCCTTGTGCCTCTTGGCTCTCTCTGTCTGAGGGTGTGGTCTTTTGTGAGCAAATACAGTAGGGATAGCTCCGGGTTTCAAACGTCTCTTCTCAGTCTTAGTCAGAGTAAACCAATGCTCTTCAAAATGTTTCTGTTAAATATTTATCAAACATATATCATACATAATATACATGTATCATATAATTTTCGGTACACACACAAAATCAGGCCAGTAAGTTCATGTACAAGCAGTATGATTGCAGGCACAAGGCTGCTGCTTGATTTTCTTCTTGAAACATATATTGATGTGATCCATGTCATAGTGATGGTGGTGATAAAGACTTGTTTTTAATCTACAATTCACCCAAATCAATGATACTTAACTCATTTCTTTCTTTAATTTCCCTCTAGCGTAAAACACCAACTAGCTAAATGTCCTTACTGTTCCAGAAAAAAAGTAGTAGAAAAAATCAGAATTATTATTGTTTTTATTATTACGAAAAGGGAGACTCACCTCACAGATTACAGTTGCGTTGCCTGGCTCTAGAAGTTTAGGGACTCTTGGGTCGCTGCTTGCGTCCAACCTACTGACATTTTGAACGCATATTTCTTTTAATGAACTGTCTCGAGGGAACCGAAAAAACTGCAAACCAGCTTCAGATCGGTTTGTGCACTTAACTGCCCAGAAATTTACCATTTTGATAGACAAACCGCAATCGCGTCTACGAGGCAAAAGATTGAATGCACCTTGCAAATTATTTTGGCGCCTGTTCTTGTTTAGACAGGTATTAATCAGATTAAAATGGTCGGAAACCACACTTCTTGTATATGATTGGAAAGCAAAATTTTTGCTTATTTAAATGGTATTGTACAGGTCTAAATCCACGATCTCTTTCTTTGCAAAAAAAGTGAAGTATTGAGAGCAAAGTACAAAAATTCCATTAGAAATCAGTATGCCGATCAGGTTTGTTTGAAAACGAGCATTTTGTTTCCGGTTTTCGGTCACGAAACTCTGTGAAACTATACGACACTGACTATAGTGGCCTATAGTGAGTGTTAGTGTACTTTACCTATGACTATAGTGAGTATTAGTGTACTTTACCTATGACTATGGTGAGTGTTAGTGTACTTTACCTATGACTCCGGTGAATTTTATTAACATATATCATATATTATTTGAATTATTAATTATCTATTTTTAGAAGTTGTATGAAACATCTTTGGCTACAAATAACCACAATGCATCGTGAAGGAAAGGTTTTGAATTTCCTAGATAAATCAGGGAGATTTGTTCTAAGACACATACAACTTCTCTATTCTACTCGCTACAGTGATTACTACTCGAGGAACTGGCAGCCAATCACAAATGTCCGCGTTTGATGAGAATACAGTGAATATGTCTCAGTTTGTACAGCTGACAGAAACATTCCTCGGTGACTCACCAGCCCTAGATGTCTTCCAAAGCCTCTGTCGCTACATGAGAGATGGTTACATCGAGACGGAAGAAGAGAAGATGGCGCGTCTCAAGAGGGTAAGATGAAAATTTGTATTTACTAGTTCATGGTAAGCAAATGACAATTATTGTACAGATTATATCAATGCAATAACATAAGTCAATTGAAACCTCACCTTGCACTTCTATTTGCTAGATGCATGTTGCTAACCAAAGAAGGTTGCTGGCTACATGATATTTACAAAAACAACCATTTGCATCCAAATTACATACACTGATCTGCTTAGAACATTACACAAAATATAACTTGACCATTAACTTGGCTCAGAAATCAAGTTTAGGAAAATTCTAATATCAAATCAAGACAAAATATGGTTTTATCAAAAATGGTGCCATTTCAACTGGGCTGACAGAGAACTCTGAGGAAGCCATGAATGTTATAAAACTTTTGTTGTCGCAATGCATTAAAGGCACACAAAGAGGTTCAGCTGATGAAACAAAGAGCAAGAGTAGACAACCTGTTTGAAAAATGGGACAATGAAGGCTCGGGGTATCTTGAGATAGAAGAGATTGAGACAATAGTACACAAGTACAAAGATGGGCTAGAGAGACAAGCTATCAACAAAGGTGCTTTTAATTTTTATAATTCTTTATTGTCAGTCTGCTTTCACAGTGTAAATACAAACGAGCTGACTAACTTTAGATTGTGTGCGGAGACAACTTCGTCTGGTTTGCTACATGTGTATACATGTACGAGTATGTGTATGTAGGTATATATTTATATACTAGTATATAATGGGTGAGAAGATAATTCCTTTGAAAGACTTTAGATTTTGGAATTTTAAGCATTTCTTGCGCTGCTCTAAGCGAGAATCGTCTCTGCTAGAAGTACAGTTTTACTAAAAGAACATGGATTGGATATTTGGTTTTGTTAATGACTTGGTGATCATTGCTCATTTTAGCCAAGCTAAAGTGTTTGCAAAAATCCAAAGAGAAGACAGGGCAAGCAGATACACGCCTCACCAAGAGTGAGTTTAGGGACCTCATCTATACCATCAGCGATGAGATTCCAGGAGAGAACACATTTGAGTATTTTGTGGACTTTGTGGAGTCGTGTGTAGAGGTAAGGATTTGCAGCCCTTATCTAACAAATTCTTAGGCCATTATCAGCTTCAAGATAACCTAAAAATAGAGCTTGCTTCTATTGGTTGGTGTTGTCTCAAGTTAGTAGATGGTTAGGTGCCACAGAGCTTTACATGTTTAGAAGAGCCCTTGTGTTTTCACTAAATTATTTCATGTAAAGTGTTCTGTATTTGTGCTGACACTTGTGTTTGTTTGTCATACAGTTATTTGAGGTAAGTGTCATGAGACATACAGCCCTGATGTATGTGTGTTATCATAGTGTAGATATCGTGTCACATTGTGTGCATCTAGTTGTACTGGCAGTTAAAGGCATCCACAATTTCAACATCTCATACTGCCCTAATGTTGAGTACAGTAGTTTAGTGCACTGCAATATTTCTTATTCACTGAATAGTAATGCACCTGTGTGCAATAGTAGTGCACCTGTGTGATAGTAGTGCAACAGTAGTGCACCGCAGTTTTATGCACTGTTGCTTCGTAGACATAAAATTAGTTTTTAAATAGAGATCAAGCACCGACCATTGGCATATTGACATAATAATATATAATATAATAACATATATTATAGAATTATATGATATAATGTATATGATTATACAATGTATAGTATAATTATATATAATAATATATAGTTGGTGTCAATATAATATATTGACACCAATCAATATTCATGTATTATGCAATGGCAGTTTGATCAGGAATAACTTTATTATAGGGTTACATACTTTTGTAACCTAGTCTTGTGCTTTGATTTAAATCCTTACAAACTATCTTGTATCCTCTGAACTGATTATCTCTCTTCCTCATGCACACAAACTAATGTTTTCCTTTCTTGTAATCACGGTTACTTTTCACGGAATATAATACTCAACCAAATTTCATCTCTGTACTAATCAGTAGTTCTCTGTTCACCTCTTTACACAGTTCCCTGTTGTTATGGAGTATTTTCTTAAAAAACAGGTTTGTGCGACTTGTTGATTGGTTCATTTTATTTGCTATGTTAACGCTGTAATCTGTTCTATTTGGTTTAATGCTACCTTCACTGTCTGTCTAGAGAGGAAAGTAAGCGGCTCACATATAATTGTTTTAAACTATGCTTATAGCGAACTTATGCTGAGAAGATTCGAGGAGAAGCACGAAAGAAGTGGTTGGTGCAGATCGTTGAGTCCGCTGACACAAGTGCTGCCAGTTTGGAGACTGTTTATAGAAGCGTCTTCCAGGCTCTGTACAGGGTGAGCTGGATGATAAACTTGGCATCGTTGCAGAAGATGGTTATTAACATAAATGTTTTATGTTTATGTTTTCATGTTTTATATAAAACGTAAAACTTATGCTAAGCTGTCTTTTTAACATAATGAAAAAGTGGAAGATTGGGAAGAAGGAGAGGAGTGGGTTCAACCATGGTCGTACAGAATGTGTTCACTGGTTTAGTCATGGCTGTGCACAGTATTTGCATTGCTGATGTTTATATTGCAGGATGCAGAGACTTATGGGAATGGAAAGGTGATCAGCTCCAACATATCAATTCTCGAGCAAAATCTCAAAGAGCCGAGCAGAGGAGAGTTCTGCATGAGATACATCGCTGCCACTTCTGATGACAGCCCTTTTCTTCTTAACCAAGTTCTCCACAAGGTATATTTGTGGCTCAATGTGACTGTTATATATATAGATATATTATATATATACATTGTATATTGTAATATATGTATATATGAAAATGAAATTATTGACAATGAAGTAATATATATAATATATATATTACTTTACGTGGGATTTTGTAACAAAACAAAAAAGAAAAAAGGGCTTGCCATTTCCAGCTTACCATTTATGACATCAGCTTATTCAACATACATGTACATGTATTTATCCAGGATGTGATCATTAGTTGTAAACGTTGGAGTTGTATTGTACTTGAGTTAAGAGAGGGCGACTCTTGGCATTTCATATTATATTTTGTATATGCATTATATCATATCTCAAAAATAGTTGAAGTTAAATGTCTTAGATTATTAGAGTCTATATAAAAAGATCATTCAAATAAAACAAGCTGACCTTGTTGCCGTTTTCATTGTAGGACATGAAAGGCATCACTTTTGCTGCCATAGAAACAGGTAAGCCGTTGCATGTCCCAAGGGTTAGTAACCATGGCAACATCCAATTTTGGAACCCTAACAGAGCTGAAGACGATAGAGAAGGTTCTTTTGTGGTCATTCCTCTAAAGGTGAGCAGCACTACAACATTTCATGTGTAATCACATTCCTTATCTGTCCTCTTCTCAGCTGTTTTTATCTTTGACAATCAAACATGTACAACAAAACAATTAAATAACATTTGCGAGACTTGGTTCATGTCTCATAGTATACTGTGTATCTGAAGACTATTCAGTTTGTTTTCTCAGAAAAAACATCGATAAATTCACTTACTTGCAGGATAAAAGAAAGAAAGTGTTTGGGGTGATTGGTGTAGATACACTCAGAGATCCCCATTCTAAGAGTATTTTCATCACTCACGAAATACAGTTCTATCAGGTCAGTATGGTGCAATTAACCATCAATTATATCAAGCATGGACTGGTAGCTGGTCAATGACAGCTTTATGACAGCTTGGTGACAGGTTATTAACAGCTTGGTGACAGGCTAATAACAGCTTGGTGACAGGCTAATAACAGCTTGGTGACAGATTAAGGGCAGTTGGCAGGTAGGTTAATGACATTTGGTGTTAGTTTAGTGACAGCTTGTTGACAGGTTACTGACAGATTAATGACAGTTTAACAACAGGTTAACAACATATTTGAGGAAAATTGGAGACAGTTGGTCAACAGATTGCCTATTAAAACCTTAGAGATTAGTATCACAAGTGTTATAAGCATTGACACCTACTCATGATAGCAGTATGAGTCATTAATATTTCACCCTCACATAAGCTTTCTCTTCGCACCATCAACTACTGTGGTTGGATATTGCAGGGAATAGCAAAGGCCTTTAGCATATCCTATCATAAGGTAGACACAAAGCGCAAGACACTGCGAATAGTGGAGAGTGCAATCTCATGGATTTGCAGAAGAAGTGAGAATGTTCATGAGATTAACGTTTACCTGGTTGAACCGGATGGGAAACATGAAGACTATGTGCTGCGGCGCATGATGCTAGCTCAAGGAGAAAAAGATGTACGAACTTTCAAAATGCCTTCTCGACTTGAGAGAAAGGACAACCTATTCAGGTAAGAAGGTCATTTGATATATTGGTAGCATTACGTTGCTTATCGATACGAGGTGCCTTCTCCTCTTTTGATGTTTGATTTGACAACTCCCAATAATGTTGTTAAGCGTACAGATTTTTTATACATGTCTTTGACTGCAACTGTCTTTGACTGCAACTGTCTTTGACTCTCTGACTTTACAAGAACTGCTTGTCAACATTAGGTGTTTAGGTTTTTTTCTGTAGCAACCAACTCAAATCAATTGATACGCGTATTTTTACGAGCTTGTGAAGTTACACATTAAGATGTTCACTAACTGGTGATATTTTACTAGCAGTGCATTATCAAATAAATGTATTATATTTATCTGGTTATCACCATTTTTAATAGAAATCAATCTATTTCACTTCATTTTTTGCAGAGATTATCTTTTTAAGTGTGTGGACAACTCTGATACAGTCACAGCCGATGCTTATGGACAGAGACACTTTGCATTTCCTCTGCGTGGAGGAGATGGGCGTGCGTTAGCTGTCATAGACATCAGTACTGGAGAGGTAATTGATGTTTATAGAGCTATAAATACCTGATGTGCAATATGGTTCAGAATGTTGCGCTTTGATATACATTTTCTAAAATAACCCAAACTAGAATGTTAGCATGTGGTCTTTTATTCAATAACTCGTGAGAGCTGACTGTACCTGCAGGCCAGCAGCATGCCTAAACATGAGAGAAAAGAAATGCTTCGTATGCTTAAACTTGTCCAGAAGGCACAAAAGGAAATAAACAAGGAATCTCTAGACGGAGAAAAGACAGTGGTCTTAGGTATGTATACATGCAGGTTAAAAACTGCTCACTTTATATACATTTTGGTTTAGGTAATATATTTTATGTTTTATACTGCAATAGAATTCTGTTATTTATGTCTCAAATCAACATAAGAGCAGAAAAATTTTCACTTTTGAAAGGAAATTACTTCGAGTGCTACGTGTTTGTCAAACTACAAACACGTAGCACTCGAAGTGATAAATCCCATATCTTGTATAATTCAGATTGCCGTCTCACAGAAGTAAAGAATAGTACAGACATGATTTTGTGACCTAACAGCAGTTTGGATGTCTGTTTGCAGAGGCAGAAAAAGAGGGTGAAGACACACGGATAGAAGTCATGTTTGATCGGCTCATGCTGCAAGATCTGCGGAAGAATGTAACAAAACTGGACAGCCGGGCTTATGCAGAGTTGAAAAGTTATGCATCACCCCCTACAGTTATACATAACATTCTCAAAGCCACTCTCTCTCTATTTTATCCTGAGAAGGCAAAAACCAATGCTTTTGAGGAT
Organism: Watersipora subatra; assembly: GCF_963576615.1. NCBI lineage: Eukaryota > Metazoa > Bryozoa > Gymnolaemata > Cheilostomatida > Watersiporidae > Watersipora > Watersipora subatra. The sequence goes on along the minus strand of NC_088710.1, from coordinate 54,087,782 downwards.
TGGAGCGTCTGCAGACAGGTGATGAATCATGTGTTGACTGCTTGTGTCTCGCTTGGGCTATCGAGTCATGGTTGTTGATGCGCATTAAATACCAGGTTGAGATTTGTCTTCTTTATAACAACCAACGATGAACGTTATAGAGGAAACGACCTGATAACCAGTGATCATTGCCATATTATATATCTCACATCCTTGTTATTATGCACTTTGTATTTGCTTTGTTATTTTTTAACATGCTGTAATATTTTTTAAAAATTCTTTACAGCTATTCTAATTGTACTTGCTTGATATTCAAACAGATTTTTTTCTGTGAATGAATAAAAACTTATTTGATTTCATGCTTGGTGTTTGCACAGCTGAATATTTAAAAAACATCATGACATGGTCTGAGCTGAGATAGATTTTATTGTTTACTTCATGTAAACAAATATTAAGACAACATTTAAGATAAGCTCAGACAAACACGTGAAGCGGATAAGACCAAAATTTTGCTTTTCTGTGAGTAGTCTTTTCTTGTCTACAGATGATCAACAGCGACTTGAATGCAAAGATTCAACAGTTTGACCCGACAGCTGAAGGTTGTGAGACTATTCCTGCGTACGCCATCGGCGAACCATTGAGGGGTGGGTAGAGTCCGGGCCTCATATTTCAGCCCTTGACAGTTCTTAGACAATGCGCACTTGATCAAATATGTTCATGGCCAATGCATGCAGCTCAGTAGGATATTTATTATGGGTGTGGAAGATATTACACTGGTATACAACGAGGCACCTCCTAGCATCTTATGCGTTTTCTTGCAGATATCCCCCATGGGGTGGTGGCCAAGCACAGCTCTAAACCAGCCGAATTCCTATACAACTGGATATTTGTCTGTCTCTCTCTTATTCAACATACTAAAAGAATGCGACTCGCTGAAAGCATGCAGGAAAGGTCAGCTAGCATGCTGCCAACTGGGATGACCCCGGATCACCTTCGTCTGAGAGAAGACGATGACTAACTGTTGCATGATGGCAAAACTGAACGCTATTTTCTTGTTAGTAATTTATCCACTGTATGAAACTTAACCGTCCATTTAGTTTTTTTTATTTGACTCTACATATAGGATCAATGTTAGAGGAGTTTGAGGCACATTTCTATTTCAAGTTTGAAAATACGAAAACTCCGCTGTAGGCTGATATTTATGAAATACAAACATTTTAACACAAAACGTCTTTGGTTTTACGCATAACAACGGAATCCATTTGATATTTTGCGTTTTATTGAAGCCTGTCTGCAAGTATTTTTGTTTAATGCTTTATTAACTATATATAAAAAATTATATATATATTTTTATTATAAAATATATAAGCAATTATATATATGCATGCATATATAAACAATTGCTAAACAGTGGAGCAAAGATTAATTTTGGTGTCAAACATTAGCTGTTTATACAGCATTTGTCCAATATTGTGAATTAGCAATTGATATCGGGGTTCTACCTTTATCCTCAGCTAGTAACACAAATTTAGTTATAGAACTCAAGCTAAAGTATTTTCCATAAGCCAGTTTTTGATCTTGGCAGCTCCTGTTCAACCGCGCGCAAAAGAATGCCCTATTTTCAAGTAAGGGAAATGATCATTTTTGGTAGTTTAGATAGTGAAGATATATGACATATAAGAAAATATATTTTAACAGTGAGATAAAGCATGTTACAATCCATGTATCTTAAATCAAATTTAGATTTGAGACCAATTTATGATGACCGCAAATGAATACAAACAGTTCAAACAAAGCGGTACTGTGAAAACAATTTGCTCAGCCGGTGTAACATCACAAACTTTATTGTAGAAAGAGTGTTTTGTTGTCTCCAAAGTTAATTGGATATATTACAATGACAATTAAACAAATTTGGTAAAACATTCAAACGTACTATGTATATAGAGCCTGGTGCACTTGCCCGTGCAAGAGAGAGTAACTCTAGTATGTATTATATTTGTTGTGATGGTTTTGTTGTCATATTTTATATATATGCCTATAACAACAAATAAATTGTAGATATTATAAATAAACTGAAGCTACTGTGAGTTTTATGTCTGATGCTTACATCTGTTTCTTTATAGCAACTCTGTAAAAAGCCCTGAGCAATAAAAATGAAACTACATAAGATATTTAAGGTTAAAAAGTGCCATATAAACAGTATTAATACATATTTTCAGGTATCCATGGTAACATTCTGTAATATGCATAGTTAGTTTGTAGGAAACCTCCTTCAGTCATGCCATTACATGTTCTTCTGCTCTTCTTCGCTGATGTACTTTGGCTTTCCTACAGTCTTGTCGCCTTCAGGATCTATGAAATCCTTCCCCGAAATATCCTCAAAATTTGTGCATTCCAAGATGGCTGAGTCAGGCACCTACAAAGAAAGGAGTTAGGAAAAGAGTAGAACAACATAAATTAATATTTTACGTATTCTAAGGGTTTGCATCGGGTTTACATGCGTGCCAATTGCAATACTTGTGATTATGGCATCCAATTAGGTGGTTGCCAGAGAAAAAAACAAATTTAAAGTACATGTATCTATGAAAAAGTTTGTTTATCTTAAAAGTTCTGTTACGTTTTAAATAATATGATATAAACCTCATAGAGGTAATAAGCATACAAATTATGATGTCATATAAATAAGGCTAATAAAGATAAGTTGGTCATTAGACAAGCATCAATATAAATCTCAACCAGTATAATTTTAAGCACAGGACAAGGTGAGCAGCTGGCCATAAGCCAAATCAGGTAACACTTTTTAGCAAGCCGGAGAATGGTCGTCACAGGCTCTTCTGATTGGTTTATTCTCTACACACTGCGTGATGAGTGTTTCTTGTGCTAACCCTGAGCAGTAAAGTTTAGTTTGAGCTAAATTATCACCGTGTATAGCAGCGTGTATTAGTCCTGAACACATGTGCACGCTTGCACAAACACAAAACTAGTGACCACACATTAATATTTTACTGTAAATAGAGGCCACAACACGCATACTATTTATCACAGGTGACACTGATCCCCATATTAACAGACATTGTCCTGTGTATTTTTTAAAAATCTAAAATCTTTACAATACTGACATGAGTTGGTCTTTAAAGGAGTCTGATCATTTAGCTATTGTCTCAAACTGATACCTTATATAAAGTTTTAATGACTGGATAATTAAAAAAAAAATATATATATATATGTGATGAATATGAATTGAATATGAGTTGAATATGTTACATGATTGCACAAAACCATTATTTATTACGACTGTGCACGATTAGTCTATTGATAGAACTCACCACGTCAAGGGGAACATACTGGCTGTGATGATGTTTGACACTCGACTCATTCTCCTTCGTATTGTATGAGACAAGCAACGCCCACCTCCTTCTCTCGCTAGCATTTGCATTGCTTTTATGCACAATATTGCTGTGGAATATCAGTGTGTCTCCTGAAATAGAGTCAACAAGAGTCTGAACTAAAAATGTAAAATTGTAGAGAATTGATTGATAACAGCTAGTATTACATTTTTGTAACGGTAGCACTCTAACCTCTCAGCTCTAACAACTCTGTTTGTAATTATGTCACAAATGTTGTTATAAGTACATATATTGTGGAATTATTTAAATAAACTTCTTGCGATGACTTTAATTTATTAGAATAGCTTGGTCTGAAGTAACGTAATATGATCCAAATAGCTACCATCAACCACTGCTACTACCTAATAGCTACTAGCTGGAAGGTAGAGTTAGTAGCTAGCGCTAACTATTATCTAGTAACTACTTCCTAATAGCTACTAGCTACTATCAGGATACTACCAAATAGTAGATAGTAATTATTAGCTAGTAGGCGGTAGTTAGTAACTACCAGTTACTAACTACCACCTACTAACAAGTAACTACTATCAAGAGGCTGCTCGGAACTAGTTACTAACTAGTAGGTTCTAGCTAGTAGCTACAAGCCACTGGATAAGAGGTTGCGGATTGAAACTCAAAAGACTTAACTGGTATCAGAATATAATCAACTGTTTCAGTTATTAGGATAATGATCCAATGCTAAATGGTACATTTACCTGGGTCTAGAACAACTGGAATTATGGGAAAGCGTTTTTTAAGTAACTCAACTCTGTCAAGGTCAGCACCTTGTTGACCTCCTACTGGTGCGTGGTTAATTCTCCCACACCGATGTGAGCCGGGCATCACCTATTGCAAGAAATTGTTACAGACAATTACTTTTCAATTTCTTGACTCATCTTGCTGACCTAAATATAAGATGACAACCTGATTTATTCATTTGAGAATTTAAATCTAAAACTGCTAATAGCCCTCCCCCAAACACTTACACATGCATAATAGCAGCAACACAAATGGTCCTCGGAGAGCAGCAAGTGAGCTACAATTAAAGCTGACTAATACATTATTTGATCAGCATTTTGCTATATTGTTACGGTAGAACATCGTGACCAGAACCGGAGAGACTGACCTCACGGTCACCGACATTACCAAATCGAGCCTTCCTATCGTAAAAGAAGGCTCGGTCACCGATGAGCCGGCTCAGTCGACCGAGAGAAGAACAAAGAAAAGGGGGTGAGGCCTATCTCGGAACAATCGATACATAAAGAAGAAGAACACTATCGTTAAGCAGAGGCGTAATGTGCAAAATCTTTTTGCATGTGTGTTCATTTGCGTTACAGTGACATTCATGTATCTAGATATATACATGTATTTCTCAAAGTTGGTATGTCCGTCCGTATGTATGTCTCTCCGGCTATAGCTATAGCGCGCGATGATTATTTTACTGATGTGGCCACGTGTTACGATGCCCTGTTAAGGAATATTTTTCGTAAGGTTCAAGTACTATATCTGGGGCCAAGGCCAATTCTTCTCACGCAGACAATTGTATTATTTCGGGTAGGAATGGCCTCTACATTCTCTCACTGTTCGGTCAGACCAAGACAGTCCGATATTCCATTTTTACATTTGTACCAGTGTCCAGAGGTACCAATATCATTGTATTCAAAGTTTTGATGGATAGCTTATGCTGGAACAGTAACCTTTTTTATACACACACACTTCTATGCAAGAATCATTATTATTAATTCTACATATTCAGGATTTTTATTTTGTTTTTTCAGCTCGTATTAATTGTATCATCACCGAATCAACTTTTATTGTAATCGTAGCAAAACCGACTTAATTTAGCTATTACGTGCTAATTATTTCCCATTAACCTCTAAACCCTTTTATAGTCATTTTATTTTTTTTAAACTATTTGACCTGCACGAAACATTTTTCTCATGATATGAAGTTTAAAAGTTGTTTGACAAAGTTGGAAAACATTTACAGTTGTTTTTATTTTCTCTTATAATTTATTTCAATTACACAACACACTTGTTTCATGATGTGTAGTGTGAAAGTTATTATGGCAAATGTTGTTATATGTTAAATACAAGTCAATTTTCTGTCCAAAGACTTTTTTATTACCTGAGCAACGCCGGGTAGTACAGCTTGTATTTATATATATTATTCAAATATATATATTAATGGTTAACACTCAGTGTGTTCATTGCTTGACAATCTTGTGGAGAGTAAAGGAATGAGCAGTTTCCATTACAATATTATTGAAGAAAATGTTGGACTAGTTTCAGCAATGCATTAATCCATCAATAATCCATCAGTAATCCATCAGTAATCCCACAGTAATCCATCAGTAATCCATCAGTAGTCCCTCATGTTTTGGGGTTAAACTAAACCAGCAACCCCGTGAAAAGTGAAATTCAGTAAAATAGGAACTAATAAACTCATATTTAAGAAATCACTTTCTTATTAGAAGTGAGCTTTTCATGTTTTCCTTATATTAGATGATTTTTAGGGGTGTTTAAGAAACATGATAAAGAGTGTCACAAACACTTTGCACTTTTAAACTTCACAAAACGTAACAGGAAAACAACAATGATGACGACAACTATTATAATGATTCTCGTAGGGAGATCTCACTAGGCATAAGTATGAAAGAGACATATTTTAGTTTTATATTTTTACTTATTTTCTTAAATGCTTATCTTTTAATGAATATTTTTTACCGCGCAGATTATTGAACCTGCAAAAGCTGAACCCAGAAGTAGCGATGGATTACTGAATAGAAAAGTTTTTTGGGTTTTGTGATATGTTCTAAGTCTGAGCTTGTTACATAAAATATTAACACAACATCATCACTGGTGTTATTCTGCTCTTTACAGCTTGCTATCGTTTCTGTTACCTTACTAATACGTATTTAAAAGTTCTTTCAGATCACACTTTCAATGCTGTGAACCTCACCTCTATGCATCCATTGTCAGTGTCACACCTGTCGACAGCGATGTATACGGTATTGATGTCAGGAGTTAAGTTCCCATTGTTGTACCAGTAACCATAGTCTTGGTGCCACTGGAACACTCCACCGGTCCTTGGCTGTTTTGGTATCAGCTTGGTATGGTAGTGAAAAACTTCACCTCCCAAAAGCTGCCAATTTAGATTTCATTCAACATGTTATCTGTATATTCAACATGTTATCTGCATATTCAACATGTTATCTGTATATTCAACGTGTTATCTGTACATTCAACGTGCTATCTGTATATTCAACATGTTATCTGCATATTCAACATGTTATCTGTATATTCAACATGTTATCTGTACATTCAACGTGCTATCTGTATATTCAACATGTTATCTGTATATTCAGCATGTTATCTGTACATTCAACGTGCTATCTGTATATTCAACATGTTATCTGTATATTCAACATGTTATCTGTATATTATTTTCTTATAGGTATGCACAAGTGACAGAGCTGATAGCTCTAATATTTCCAGCAAAGACCTTGACACTAGTTTATAACTGACGACAGTAGAGAAACCTGCTGAAGTGGTTTTTGAAAGAATGGCATCTCTAGAGACGACACAGATGTAGGTACATTTATCACTATCTCACAAATCATCAAAAATAAAGTCATGTTATATAAAACTGGCTTTTAATATAAATATATTTTTTACTGTCTCTATTTGGATTAATACTGAACAAAGTGTCTGTTTGGTTCGGCATTAGTAAAAAGCCGGAGCCCTAAACACGCTGCCTTAGAAAGCTCGAGAAACTAAGTATATATGTTGCATTAATTAATTAAAATTAATTTATTTAAAATCAACAATATTAGGGATGAAACGAAGGTCCACAATTGAAGCTCTCCTACCTTTTCTGTTGTTCTCACCAACTTTTCACTGCGGGCCACGATTCCAGACACATCATTTCCTGGTTGGTTCCAGATGACAAGTCTGCTCTTAGTCTGACCTGTGCCATCCTCTATCTGCAAAAGTTATTGTGCTGAATTGAGCCCTTGTTACAGTCGTTACCATATACACTCATACATAAGTGACAGGTGTTACCATATACACTCATACATAAGTCACAGGTGTTATCATATACACTCATACATAAGTGACAGGTGTTACCATATACACTCATACATAAGTGACAGGTGTTACCATATACACTCATACATAAGTCACAGGTGTTATCATATACACTCATACATAAGTCACAGGTGTTATCATATACACTCATACATAAGTGACAGGTGTTACCATATACACTCATACATAAGTCACAGGTGTTATCATATACACTCATACATAAGTCACAGGTGTTATCATATACACTCATACATAAGTGACAGGTGTTACCATACACACTCATACATAAGTCACAGGTGTTATCATATACACTCGTACATAAGTCACAGGTGTTACCATATACACTCATACACAATTATTGTGTTTTAGTGTATACGGTAACACCTGTCACTTATGTATGAGTGTATACGGTAACACCTGTGACTTATGTATGAGTGTATATGGTAACACCTGTCACTTATGTATGAGTGTATATGGTAACAACTGTATATGGTTATAGTTGTACGAAGGCTACTAGACTGCAACAAGATGGGAGTTGCCTCACCATTTTTGAATAGCTAGTGTTTTAAATTTTTAAAATATTGCGAAAACAAACTAGTAACCAAACCTTAATATTCACATGCATAATACTTACTATACATAATACATATTACATACGATAACCTCACACATACTGTGTTCTGATATCACAACTGAACTTTGAAATAAACATAGTGCAGTGGCCAATCGCTTAGCCCAGGGCTGAGAATGAGAGAAAAGGAGAAGGCATAGTTAACGACGCCAGTACCGATCTGAGCCTCGGCTCAGCCAATGGCTGGCCCTTGTGAGAACTTCTGGTCAATCGAAGGTCGACTACCGAGTCGGCCCTACAATCGAGGGGCGAGGCCTAACATCGATCGAAAGCTATAAAAGGAGTTCAGATGAGCAAAGGAGGGCAGAACGCCTGGAAATCTCATACTGTACAGTTAATTATATGCTCAATGCTTATTTGAGTGTAAATATATATTTATGAGAGATATATTATTATTGCCTTGTACTCAAGTGGTCTGATTCTTGAAAATCAAGTAGAGCAACTCAGTTGAGTCCTTTACAATAGCGTTTTGTATGGTTTGTATATATGTACGTATCACTAACTTAGTGTTTCCTGTCCGCTTATGTAAAATATGAAATTAATACAATATCCTTACATCATATGCAGCTCGTCTGATGGCTGTTGTTTCCAGATTCTTCTTTAAAAGTTCCATTTCATTTGGTGGTATGAAATTTCTATAAGAGTGACAAGCATTCATGATACTAAGAGAGCAAGCAGGTTTATAACAAGCATGTTTTGCTCAAGTACAAAAATCTCCAAAGACTCTAAACTAATGACTGACTAGAAGGTTGACGAATGTTATTTATACAGTTCCATTGAATATTATTAGATAGATCACAGCAATGATAACCCATCATGCCTACTACTGTTGATGAACTAGTAGCATGGGCCTACTACTGTCAAATGCCTACAACTGTGCAGCCACAGTGTTTATACTAGCGCACCATGTGACCTATTGAAGTTAGATCACAACCCGCCATGCCTACAATAGCTGCTGTATTACATTCACCCCTCGCTATACCTAGCTGATATGTTATATGTACTGAATGTTATATATGCTAACATACCTAGCCGGTGTGTTATATGTACTGAATGTTATATATGCTAACATACCTAGCCGGTATGTTATATGTACTGAATGTTATATATGCTAACATACCTAGCCGGTATGTTATATGTACTGAATGTTATATATGCTAACATACCTAGCCGGTGTGTTATATGTACTGAATGTTATATATGCTAACATACCTAGCCGGTATGTTACATGTACTGAATGTTATACATGCTAACATAGTATTATTATATCCAGTACTGTTAATATTCTGTATCTCTTGATAGTACTGTGTCTCACTGACCACACCATTATAACTAGTTCTATTCCGTAAAGCCGGTATTGTATATACACACTATTCTGTCATGGCATCTAGCATTTGTTAGTATTGATGTAACGTACACGGGTGAGCAACTATGCAGTATATGCATAAATATCTAGTGTATGCATATTGTCTTTTGTATTTTACTATTATGATCATAGCAAGTGTGACCATATGAACTACTGTGAACAAAGCAGGACAATATCACAGGCTACATAGAGCTTACCTTACAATGAATGCTCCATCATTCTGCCAAGCCTCCATCATCTCTGGAGTCACCTCGAAGGTCTGACCTTGCACAAACGGAAACTCTGCAAGATTTACAAATATTTTTATTTTAGCACCCATATTTAAAAATAAGTTTCGAATTACGTAAGCTTACCAAAAGAAATATATTAGACTAAGCATACCTTTGATAGAGGAAGCCATAGTCAACCTAAAGCGGTGATGCTAAAGCTGCAAGCGCAGTGGTAGCAATGCCAGCATAGCTATCAAGCTCACCGGCATGCGTATGCTTACTACTGGCAGGCTCTTGCTGGACATCTGTCATCAAATAGTAATTACGTCATATACGACCCTGGGACATTGGCATGCGGAGCTAAAAATGCATCCTATGGTATAATTTAACACAGATGGCTAGACCTCTGAGCATCACTGTATATAAATATCATTGATACATAAGAGTCAATTTATGCAAGACAAAAATAAACATATCCAATTCCAATATCAACGCTAAATGTTCGGTAAAAGTAGAGCCTGTTGCCATAGCGACAACCACTAATACACAGTACTAGGCAACTAGATTGCTGTAAAACATAAAAGCATAGAATGATTATCATTAGCTTTAAACTCCACATGCAGTGGCGGATCTAGGAAAAAAGTTTGTGGTGCAAAATTTGTGTAATATATCTAGAGTGGGAGGGGGTGCGCAGGGCGATCCCCTCACCTGGCCCCACGCTAGCGGAACTTTTTGAAATTTAGGCATCTTAGAATGAAGGAGAGGTGTGTTTGAGCCCAAAAAAGTGTAATCATTTATTTGCAGGAAACAACAAGTTTAGAGGTAAAAATTGACATTAAATATGATTAATTAAATTGGTGTTTTATAATGTTCCTTATACTATGTATAATATCATGTCTATGCATAAAAAAAGTTTCGTAGTATTAGCTACATAACGATGCTATTATAAAACAGACATATTAGGGCATACTTTTTTGAATTGTTGTTTTGTAGTCGAAAGAAATGATCCAAAGTTCGTTCTTGACCTTTCCTTTGAAACATTTTGCTTTTAAAATTGCTTGTAGTACTTCTTTCGAAAAAGTTGTGGCTCAATTGGGGATGTTTATTGGGACCACTCTCATTTGTTCATAAGCTAAAAAAATTCAAGTCAATGTTATTAAAACTAGTTTGTTGTAACGAACTTTACTAGGCCGTTTTTGTTCATTTCCTCCCAAAGCAAGTTATCAGTGAAATGAGATGTAATTTACTCAATTCTTGATAGATTTCAAATCTTTTTTTTTGTTGCCATATTTGTGGTGGTGCATTTGCACCATATGCACAGTAGATCCGCCCCTGACATGAGAGGAGGGGGCTGTCACTCAGTCAGATTTTATGAGGTGTATTGAATTTTGTTTGACATGAATTTCACCCCTGAACTCCAATGACAGTCAGGAAGGAATCTCCATTACCTGATGAGGACTGGCTGAATAGCCTGATTCATGATAACCACACTCCTAAATGACCTGAAAAGAGAAGTTTAACAGACCATCTTAAAATCTACTATGATTTACCAAAAACTAAGCATTGGTTGCTTTTAGCGCAAAGGTTTGCTCAAGTGCCAACCATCAGAGCTCCTAGCAGCATTGACAAACCTCAAGAGCATCGTATTATTCTTGCAGTTGATGTCAGATGACTGAGTATTAATAGATACCTCTAGATGACCTTCAGATAACCTATAGCTGCTGTATGAGCTGCATGAAACAAATGTTTGAGAGACCGTACCCTTCCGCCTTTAATTTAAATAGACTGACTTATCTTTCAGTCCCGTAGCAGTGTCTAAATGAGCCTAGATATTATTTAACTGGGATCCAACTGTACACAACAAAAAGCTGTATTTATTGCGGAATAAATGCAGTTTACCTCAGAGTTCTTAAAACCTATGCTTTGGCAATACAGTAATTTATCCATAAAAGATGGAAAGTCTATTTATTTACTGTTTAACCGTGGATATAACACATAAAACACAATTCAGAACCTGCACTACAATAACTATCTGTTTACTGCAGAACCCCTCAATGTCATTTTGGCTCACAAATCTCCATAAATCTAATGACAGACCTCCTGCCTTCAACTGTTGTTGATGGATTTTCAATGCAACACAAATTATGCTAAGTATGGTTTGGTATATTTCCAGAAGGTACATAAATACACTAAGACTTGTTATGCTATCAAACATTATTAGCAATTTCTTGTAGGACAAAAGATGAAGCCACTTGTGAGAGCTCGCTAGGTAAAAAGCAAAAAAGAAAAAGCTTCAAGCTATATTGACTTGAGAAGAGCTTTTGAAGTAAAATGTAGCAGACGTGTGGTTGGCCATGTAGTCTCAGTCTTTTCCTCGTTACATTTGATCAGAGCCAGACAGCGCTCACACTTCATAATCTGTCACCGTCTTTGGTGGACGTCATCCAGCGGGTTTTGTAGAAACGCCTGATGGATTCATGCGTTAGAGCTTGAAGTTGCTCTTTCCACCTCAGCTAACAGGGCACCTCCGTGTAAGTGGTCATAGGCTTGAGTCATGGACATATCAGAGCTTTCAACACTGACAGTCAGAGGATCGTGAAATAAAACAAGGCTCATCAAGAGGACTGTCCTCTGTCATACTAGCACACCTGCACTGCTGAAAACAGGGTTGAACAAAAAAAAAGATATGTCATGGACTATAAAAATCAAAGAGTTTTGTGAGTAGATAAAAAGATAAAATGAATATATATAAAATACATAATTAAATAACTAATTGCAAATAAAAGCCTAACTAAAGTAGCAAAACTAATAAATAGTCAGCAAAAAAAATATAAATAGGTTTGAGCATGATCACAAAGTTTAGTAGCGTCTGCTCGATTGGTAGGATATCACAGTGTTTAGTAGCGTCTGCTCGATTGGTAGGATTTACTAGTGAAGGAGCTGGTTGACGCGCTTGTAGAGCCGCCCCTTGTGTCTCTGCTGCCCAAGGATGTCGCACCCGGGCTCCAATCAGGCATAACCAGATTATGCTTTGACATCTTTTCACGATGACGGCGTCTTCTGGGCATCGGTGGCTCTGGCAGTGTATCTATTTCTTCGACAACGCGATGCTGAACATATCTGGTTGGTGTTTCTAATCTTTGGCTAGTCTGGTAGTTAACGGTACGTCTCGAGCTGTACGTCTCTCTCTCGGTGCTCTGAGTTCCTACACAACCATTAAAAGTTGGTTCACCACATAATCGCTCGTAATAAAACAGACATACATATAACATGTGATAAAACTGTAGCGTGAGACCTTGTGTTAGCTGTTACCACATAACATATAGTTCTCACAGAGTTTATTACCTGCGGAAGATCAAGTCAGCTAAAATGGTTGTAGATTTTTATAATATTTAAAATGTAGCTGATTATATATGAGACCTGATGTACAGGCATAAGTGAAGTATTATTTAAGCTTTGTGTAGCATGAGCAATGTTAGTGTATATATGGCATATTGCCAAACATGCAAGTAAGTATGGAACTCGCTACTAGTTATACTAGATAAAAAGCAAAAATCAAAGTCTTCACTACTTCTCAACTGAAAAAAGAAAATGGCTGCTGAAAGAAACTGTTTTGAGAAGTCAACAACTTCTCTTAGACACATTTAAAAATTGCTCTTATGTACCTGACTTGGTTGTGAAATAGCCCTCGAGTGGCTCACTCTTGCCGTCATCGTTATCAGCATAGACTCGCACAAACCACTTCTTGCCTTCAGTCAAGTGAGCTAGGTGGTAGACTCTGCTCTCTGCGCCCGAATAGCCACAAAGGGCCCAGACAGAGTGCCTACCTCCTTCGCTCTTCTCAACTATATATCTGCGTATGCGACTGCTGCCTTGCTGTAACGGAGCCTGCCATTGGATAGTAGCAGTACTTGTCGTCACATTGGATATTCTCAGTGGACCAAGTGGAGATGATGGTGGGGCTGCAAAAACACACAGGGATTATTCAGCGCACAGAAGTCAATGGTTGAGTAATAATGGCTACAGAGCTTTTACAATCGTAACACAGGTCAGATAAAACCAGTACCAGTTGTAACTGAAGAATCTTTCAACGAGACAGAACGTTCGAGCTCTCCTTGACTAGATCATGTTAAACTCTTTGCGTTTGTAATAAGTGAATATACAAACAGTGCAGTGATAGGTCCATTGTAATATGTATATATGTAATTGTACCAATTTTCATGATAAAATAATTTTTTCTTGGCTACAGTGATAGATTCACAGTATCATACTGTAAATCTTTTATGGTAGCCAAGATCATACAATCATCTATTGTATTATACTACAAACACAGTGACACATCTATTGTAATACAGTACTAATACAGTGATAGATCTATTGTATTACACTACTAACACAGCGATAGATCTATTGTATTATACTACAAACACAGTGATACATCTATTGTAATACAGTACTAATACAGTGATAGATCTATTGTATTACACTACTAACAAAGCGATAGATCTATTGTATTATACTGCTAACGCAGTGATAGGTCTATTGTATGATGCTACAAACACAGTGATAGATCTATTTTATTATAATTTTACTAACACAATGATGAATCTATTATAATACACTATTAACACAGTGATAGATCTATTGTATTCACTACTAACACAGTGATAGATCTATTGTATTACACTACTAACACAGTGATAGATCTATTGTAATACACTACTAACACAGTGATAGATCTGTTGTATTATATTACTAACACAATGATAGATCTATTGTATGATTTTGTCAATAATTTGATAAATCTATTGTATAGGAGTGAAACTACAATTTATTCATTTGCATATCTATGATCAAATCGTTTCATTGGCCAGTATCAGGGTCATGTAAATGCAAAACTAACGTCATTGTCTAGTGTGAAGAAGCGCGAAAGAACTGTCTAAGAGCTGTGTAGTGTACAAGTGGTAGCTTGGTACCAGTTACCAGTGTCAAATAACACAACACGCTATAGACACCCTATACTCATGTCATGCACATAAGACTGTCATTACACATATGTATGTGATAGGGAAGCATTAACAGACAATGAATTGTATCACATCTTATTGTCTTACATCAGGCTTATTGTATCACATCTTCTACTTCCATGTAACCTCACCAATCCTACTAGTTACACGTAAGTACAGCCAATTAAAACTGAGGTTGGATTGTACGACTAATCAAATTTTGCAATCTAGACTTCCGTATAACTTCACCAATCCTACCAGTTACAAATGAATACAACCAATCAAAACTGAGGTTGAATTGTACGACCAATCAAACTCTTGAAATCTGTACTCATATAGTTCAGCCTAATATGATAATTGTTACAATTACCTGCAGCCAATGATGTCACAGCGATAGAAGTCTCAATGGGCTGTCCCTTCCCAAAGAGATTCTCGGCTGACAATCTAAAGTATGTGGTGACATCTGCTGCCACTCTCTCAACCATATACGACCTTCTTGTTGAAGGCAGAGTAGCGAGTGTCTCCCACCGCCCTCTATTTTCCTCCATTCTCTCTAGTATAAGGTTTTTAACATTGCTATCACTTGATGACCTTGAAGACCCCCACTCAAGAAGTACTCTTCCTCCAGATTGTTTCATTACCTCCAGAGGTCCAGCTGGTGGTAAAGGTAACTGCTGGGATGCACTCTGTGCCACCTGAAAATCAAATGATTGGTGAACAGAGATGGCAGGCAGTGACATGCTGATAGCCTCAGAGAATCAACTACTATAAAAAGGAATAAAATAGCCAGCTTTGCTGTTTTCATGTAACACATAAAAGAAAAGCTGATGGAGTATTTGACAACAAAGATGTTGGAGTTATCCTTCTTTTAATCTATGACTGACCTTGATGGTGGCCCAATGACCAATACCAGCTGAATTGACAGCAGCCACCCTAAAACTGTATCTGTGTGATTCCAGTAGGCCCATAACTTTGTAGTTGAATCGAAGAGAACTAACTTCATCCACTCGAGTCCAAATATTATAGCGACCCTCAGACCTCTCGATTATATATGAATCAATTGGAGCTCCACCATCTCGTGCTGGCTTGCTCCAACATAACTGCACAGAACTACGACCTCTTTCCATTATATCCAGCCCAAGAGGGGCATCAGGAGTAGCTACAACAAGACGATGACTTATTTAGATTCTTAAAAATGTAGAATTGACAAATCCCCAAAAACAAGTTGTAATCTGAAATTATAGTCAGCCTTGCAAAGTCAAAAAGTCAACTTGCACACAAAAATTGACTAAAAATATTGCCGAGTTTCACATTTTGGCAAATGCGCTGGTTGGCTACTTACTCGCTTGCGGTCTAGCACGAGTCTTCACAACACTTTCATTGTAGACTTGACGCCAAGGTAGTCTCTCCCTGACCTGATCTACTGCACCCATGAATGTGTCCTTGAATGGTTGTACATGGTGTTCGGCGCTTCTCGATGATGTCTCTGAACCTACTTCACCTACACTAAAGAGATCATACTCGGAGCTTCTTCTTGTTTCACGCAGAGAAGACTCAAATGAGAGATCTCTCGCAGGTGTAGATCGTGGCATATAACTAACACTAGCTCTTCGGCCACCAGAAACTGGACGAATTGGAGATGGAGATGTAAATGAATCATCTGTAGTTGGTGTGAAAGATCGACCTTGGCGAGTGCCGATAGGTGATGATGATGTAAACTTAGCTCTTGGCGGTGTATCTTGCCTGCTTGGTCTTTCTGTTGCAGGATCACCAGGATTCCAGTAAGGCATTGCAAGGTTATGTCTTGATTCCTTCACACGTCGCCTTCTTCTCCGTGGAACATAGTCAATGTCATCAAGGGCATGCCGTGTTCGGTGGGATTTCTCTTCAAGCCTGAGAGCACTGATTGGTTCGGAATCTCTCGCCAATGTTTTTCTTGGAGAGAAAGGCGGGGTCACTAAATGCCGTTTATTCAGTGGCTGTTTAGAATAGCTGATACTGCTTTCACTCAGTGAGCTACTTTCAGACTCATCAGGAATGCCTCTAGATCGAGTGGAAAGTCTATTATATTTTCTGTCAGTAACTTGTCTTGCAGACTCCACAATCGCTCCTTTAGAAGAGCGCACACGAGGTGTCATAGCATGCCAATCAGAGTCAAAGTCTGCATCTTCAGTAAAGTGTGGCTTTGGTAATGGCTGCCTTGTGTGATCTACTTCTTTTTCATGAATTTCAACAACATTATAGGCACCATGTGATGATGGTTTAGATGCGCGACTGCGATGGCTGACTAAAACTTGAGGAACAGCTGCTGATTCTTGTGTTAGAGCTCGAGAAAATTCTGAGGATGGAATAACCAAGTGTCTCTTGCTTCTTCGCTTCCTTACTGTAACCCACTCATCTTCTTCTGAACTTTCAGATTGCTCCTCAGCTTTTTGTGACACGGTAGTATACAGGTTTGACCAATGCTGGTTAGGCTTTGGCTTGATGTACACAGGCGCAACAACTTTTTTTGAAGGAATGGTGAAGTGTTGTCGCCGTTTCAAAGAATCTTCATACTCCTCAATGTTCTCATTTATTCGTTTAGTTATTATTTCAATTTCAATCTCTTGCTTGCTTGCTTCAGAGCGAGGAGGCATGTATTCTGTTAATTGAGAAGTACGTTTAACTTCAGTTTTAGGAATGTTTTCAGCTCTGATATACTCATGAGAAGGCATGGGAGGCATACTAGCAAGTCTTCTCGATCGCTTTTCACGCTCTTCATACAATTTTCTGTTAGTTTCCCCATCTTCTTCTCTGGCTAAAGCCATTTCTCTGAGATGTTTCTGTTGCCTATTCTCTCTGCGCTTTTTGTCTCTTTCAAACTCTTCATGCAGCTTCTTCAGTGCGCTGCTTTCTTCATAGGGTTCTTCAAGATTGCTAAGCTTGCAGGAATCATCAGCTACGCGATGGTACTCTCCAGATGGTAGCCAATACTTTGATGGTTGGATAGGAAGGTGTGGACTATACCTAGATTGGACAGGTTGTTGAGGTGGCAGAGACATTCCTCTTTTTTGCGCTCTTGCTTGCTTCTGTCTTTCAAAGTTCTGAGATGAATTTAAACTTGGAGAGACACCTCTTAGCGGAGAAAACCTTGTCTCTGAAATAGGTAGCCTAGCTCTAGATCTTACAGGTGGCATGCTTTGCATTCTCATACGTCTCTTTCTTCGTTCAAACTCAAGATCTGGTTGAGCAATAGTTGGCCAGTTATCTGAATATTCGTGGTAAGATCGAGACATTTCTTCTTTGTGTTGTTCCTTCCGTTGAGCTCGTCTTTTTCTGTTTACCTCAATATCTGCCTTGAGCATCTGCAACCTTTGATCTTCCAACTCTGTACCCTTGTATAGTGGCAGTTTCATCTCACTTGCATTCTCTGTTTCCTGGTAGGTGACAGTATGATATTCACTAGATGGCATCCATATTCTTGATGGAGCAACTACCTTTCGTCTATGCGGAGCTGCATGATAATCTGGAATAGAAACAAAGGGTTCTACCAAAGCCCTAGCAGCTTGACGCTTGAATGAAATATTCCATTCATCCATTTTGCTAGGAGGTAGAGGAATGACTTTTGGAATCTCTTGAGCTTTTCTTGATGGTGACCTTTCAGCAACTTCCAATATTGATCTTATCGGTGAAAGGCTTACTGAAGATGTACTCATTGGTGGCATACTCATTGGTCGTCGAGCTCTTTTTCGATGCTCCATCTCTAGTAATGACTCTCTCATTTCATTTTCTTCCCTAATTGCTTCTGCCCGCCTCCTTGCCTGTGATTCTTCTCTTCTTAGACGTCGCTCATTTATTTCCATTGACAAATTTTTCATATGTGTTTCGAATGTGTCATGAGCAGGTAACACGAGATGCCGCCTTCTAGCGCCTCTGATTGGCATTTCAAAGTCGGTCACATCAACCCAATCATCAGCTGCCCCTACAACCACAGGAATTGTGGGCGGCTCAACAGTCTTCACAGTTACGGGCCGAGGAGGTAAGGTTTTGAGCTCAGGTACAATAGCCACTTCATCGGCATGTCTAATAGCTTGTTTTCGATAAAGATCAGTCCATAAGGGCGTCGTCTTAGGTGGAAGTGGCTTGACTCTTTCTTGAACATGCTCACGAATCATCGGCTCAGAAATGGTGTGATATGTCGTTGATTGCAGAATGTATTTGCTCGGTTGCTGTGGTAAGCGGTTTTGCTTAGGTGATGTAGTTGGATATGAAGGTTCTACATAAATCGCTTGCTTACGCACAGGTAGCGGTGGAGGAGGAAGCGCTCGAGGTTTCACCATCAGCACTGGCCTATCTATGACCTCAACCATAGGTCGAGGTGGAAGAATAACTCTTGTAGGTAGTGTTGGCTTCCTGTCTTTTGTTCTTCTAACAATCCTCTTACGAGGAGTTGATTCTTGCACTGGTAACTTAATCGGTCTTACCAGCTCTTCATCGTGAAGTAGTTGGCGAACAAGTTCAACTGGAGTCGGTTTTTTGACTTTAGGTGTTTTTGGACTTGTGTTGACTGTGGGAACCTTCACAGGTTTGATTGGTGTATCTACCACATCTAAAATTTAATAAACGCAGCTTAGAGCATTACTTTTATTACCGTACTGTTATCTATGATCAGTTTGTCTTATTCTAAAGCAACAATTGATGAAAGTATTCAAAGTCTTACTGCTGAAATTTTGTACTGCAGCTAAATTTAACAGTAATCCAACCATAGCTAGATTTAACTATAAGTAGAACAAACTTGATCTGAGTTGGAACAATCTGCACACATCCAACAGACAGACGCTTAGTATATCTGGTAACAAGTTATACCTTTCCATGATTTCATGTATACTCACCTTTGAATGGACTCTTCATAACTGTGATGGGGCCCATTGTTGGCTGGCTTTCTCCCACCTTGTTACGAGCAGAAACTCTGAAGCGATATTCTCTTCCATGGATGAGATATGTCACTTTGGTACTAAGTTTACTTGCTGGAACAGTCGCAACCTTTGACCACCCAGAAATGTCATGTTTTTCAACTACATAATCAGTTATGGTGGCACCACCATCTGATAAAGACCTCTGCCAGCTGACCATCATTGTATCACGATCAACGATCTCTGTAGAAACTGATCCTGGGGCTTCAGGAAGGCCTGACAAAAATTACAGTACATACTTTTAATCGCCAAGTGGAGAAAATGAAAATGAAAGATAATGATTTTACAATCACATGAAAGACTGAGTCTAAAAATGCGAATAGTAATGTGATGAGCCTAATAATAGATGTTAATCACTGCAGGAAACCTTCTTCAGCTTGTTCAAAAGTACAAACTTGTACAACTAAATTTTATTAATGTAAAGGTTAACCTAGGTATGTCTTGCATTAACCTGTGATAGTGCTTATGAATACAAGTTGGCTTGTGATTTGATGCAAGCTGATTAACCTTTAGGATTACATCACTGCACTACATCTAAATCTAACATGAACATAGAAAAATTTTAAAATCATAGATCGATCATATATAGCACTTTTTCCAATTCTCTACTACAATTATTTGGGCTGGTATCTATCACAAGTTTGTAATATGTTTATAGTACACCATTTCTTGCTGTTTATTAATTATCAGAAATTTGTGATGTGAATATGGTACAACACAGCAGAGAAAGTGCTACAGTATATATAAAGAATGAAACTGTAGCTGATCTAATACTACTAATTTAGCTGACTAACTGAACTATAAATAGACATCGTTACTACTACTGGTGTAGCTAAGCAACTGAACTATAAATAGATATCACTACTACTACTGCTAGTGTAGTTGAGCAACTGAACTATATATAAACATCACTACTACTACTAGTGTAGCTAAGCTACTGAACTATAAATAGATGTCACTACTACTACTGCTAGTGTAGTTGAGCAACTGAACTATAAATAGATATCACTACTACTACTACTAGTGTAGCAGAGCAACTGAACTATAAATAGATATCACTACTACTACTAGTGTACTTGAGCAACTGAACTATAAATAGATATCACTACTACTACTAGTGTACTTGAGCAACTGAACTATAAATAGATATATCTACTACTACTGCTAGTGTAGCTGAGCAACTGAACTATAAATAGATATCACTGATTTCTACCCACCGAGAACTGAGACATTCACTAGAGTAGTTGCAACTCCTGACTTGTTCTTCAAGGTAACAGTGTAGGTGCCAGCGTGTTTCTTTCTACTAGCCTCCTTCACAAGCATACTAGAAATATTATTGCTTGTGTCAATCTGTATTCCTCGAACTAGATTATCTCCTTTTCTCCATTCACAATCAGGTGTTGGCATTCCGGAGAACTTGACAGATATTCTTTTTGAGTCTCCCTCGTACAGTTCCTCCATAATATCACGTGTTGTAAAGACAGGAGGTGCTAAAAATGTTATAGCATGAGTAAATTATGAAGAGCAGAATATCAGAAAATGAAATTTTTTTTTACTAATATGGCAAATGATTAAACCCAGCGGCGGTTATCAGATCAATTAATAGCCAAAGATCTAGGTAACAAACGATACTATTAGTAGAATTTGTGTCATGGTCAAACCAAAAAATTTATAAGCTATTAGTGCAGACAAGTTTGAGTAGCTTCAACATTAAATTAAAAACTATGATTAAAACTATAATACAAAGTTGTCTGCTCTTTTTTATGAAAACGGGAAAGTGACTCTGAATTTTATAGATAGTGATGTGTAATTGTTTGTGATATAAATGTATTTGCAACTCATTCACTGAACTGCACTAAATTTGTTAAGCGAGTCTGTAATGAACGACAAACAATTTTCCTACCACATAATAGATAGGCTGTAATATTATGTAAAAACCATAAACACACTCAGCATAAAGGTCCTGTTGGGTCAGGTTGAGGTAAAACAACCTGCTAACATCATGTGGCTAAGCAGAGTCTTCTACGTAGACTCTTCATTATTTGAGTCAGTTTAAGATTCAGTGCCGTAGTAACTGACTAAAATATACCTGCATATTTAGCCATGGCTAGCAAAAACAACTCGGCGTCGAAAAGTCATTCGAGGTCTTTAAAGAATTGCAAATTATTGTTTATAAAATGGTAGTCTGAGTTCTTAAGCAGTTCAACTAGTCATAATCTATTTCTTGATTAAAGACATTCATCTCACTATGTGGAGAACATGTCAGTTGTACATTTACACAGGCACTGATAATGTTGAGTGAAACTAGTGTAAGATTTGACTTTGAATGACAAACTCCGCCTACACATTGCAAAAATATTTTACTTTTTAGGAGTCTATAAACTTATTAAGAGTGAGATTGCTGTAAATGATCAAATGAAGGTAATCCTTTATCCACCTCAGCTTGCTTGATTCAATAGAATGATTGACAAAATCAGTTTACAATTTCTATACAATAATTTTATGTGCATGAACATCGCCGAATGACAACATGAACCATATGTACACGACATCGAGTAACTGGTCAAGACCGTGGCTAAATATGCAGGTAAATTTTAGCCAATTTTGGAAGAATTGATGTTTACACGACCTGAACTTTGGTGATTCTTTATAAAAGAACTGGCTTAAGAACATGGTGGTAACAGGTTATAACAGGTGATAACAGGTTATAACAGGTTGTTTCACCAAAGCTCAGGCCAACAGGATCTTTACTAGGTGAGAATAAATGCATGTGCTACTGAAGGCTCATACCATGCACAGATAGAGAAGTTGATTTCTTGTCTTTCCCAAAGTCATTGACAGCCTCAACAGTGTACTCGGCATCATCCGCTGCCTCGACACTGTTCAAAGTCAGACTGGCCAGGCCATCACTCTTCACACTCATTCTATAACGTCTGCCGTCATAAATTACTCTGCCATCCTTTTTCCATGTCACAGTTGGTGTTGGTGATCCCGTAATGAGGCATGATAGCTTAGCCTCCCCTCCAATCTTTCCGATGCATGGTTCCAGAGATCGGATTGCAGCTGGCTCACAGGCTATAAGTTTAATTAAATAGTTTTACTTCAAGATAAATTCAAGATAACTTACAAATTGAATACTTAAATACAAGATGCTGGGAAAATCCGAATTCAAAGTTGTTAATTTTTCTAGTTTGAATAACAAACTATTTTACAAGATAGCCTTGAATTTTTCTTGATAATGAAATTGTACGACAAGTACCTTAGAAATACTATTTAATCAGAATGACAAACAACGTTACAAATTTGCTAGTGCTTCCTACTATTATCTACTAAATTTGGCAAGGAAGGACAACTCTATAGGAACTGACAACCTCAAAGCAATAACCGGTGTTCAAGAGCAAAGTTTTCATTACAGGATCACATATATGAAAGTCATTACTCAGTCATCAGGATCAAGCGCATTAAATTACCAGTAAAACTTACATCCAGCAAGCACTATCTTTACAGGTTCACATTCCTCTGAAGGCTGGCCGTCACCTGCTGCGTTTACAGCCTTCACCCTAAAGGTGTAGGCTGAATTCTTACTGAGGTTTTTGACAGTGTGGCTGAGAGAAGGAGACGTAGTTTTATCCTCCCTCCAATGATAGAAACCTTCCATGCGATACTCAATCACATAATGCGTGATTCGTGCTCCCCCATCACTAGCTGGTGCGGTCCATTTAAGAGTAGCTGAAGTAGGAGTTTGTATTTCTGCCTGAGGTTTGCCTGGAGCTGACGGAGGATCTACACCCATAGAGTGATGCGTTTATTTATTCATAGATCAAATACAAGAAAAAAATTATAGAGGTTATAATTTTAGAATTATAGAGTTAGTGAAGGGTTATTATAGTTATCTACAGGATTATAAAATTAGCCTCGTTAGATCAATCCTGCTTTGAGTATGGCACAATTACTTAGCTTTTACAACATCTCTAAGTAGTTTCTGAGGGTGCTCTAAAGTAGTAGCTTAACATGTTAGTCAATCAGAGCAGCATCTAACCACACAGTACCATGACATGTTAGTCATCCAGACTAATTTCCCAGCACACAGTATTATGACATATTAATCAATCAGAATAGTTTTTAACCATAAAGTATCATGACATGTTAGTCATACCAGTGTTCTGTCCAATACTTGCCACTGCAAAATTATGGGTTATAAAGCTACATGTAGATTTTACTAGAGCACATGAGTTAAGGAGTAAATCTCTCGGATAAAAAACAATCTCAAAGAATACGCTCTTTTAGATTTTTTGATACTATGCATGGATACAAATAACTATATTTACAACGTGAGCACCGTGTGCTTATCCTTGTCTTACCGTATGGAGCCTTAGAAACTATAGGTCCAATTTCCGAAGGCTCTCCAGTGCCAGCCTCATTTTCAGCCTTCACTCTGAAAGAGTACTCATTGCCTTCTACCAAGTCGTTGATATCCATCTGCTGTAGTCTGAACTGCTCCTTGTTTACCTGATATCAAACATCATTTTAGAAATTGTCTAATCTTTTTTGCCATTTAGCTAGAAATAATTTTAGATGAGCAATTGAAAACATAGCGTGTTTCATGCCATGTCATTTGCGTTACTCAAGCGCGTACTCAAAACTCTTGCTCATTTGCTTATACAATCCCCAATAATAATAATAATAGTTGTACATGAAATGACAACAGCAAAGAAGAGCAGCAAATATTCTTACTCTAATCCATCGGTGGCTGGTTCCCTTCGCTCTCTCCACCACGTAACCAGTGATAGGTCGACCACCATCATCTAATGGAGCCTCCCATGAGAGAACAACTCCAGTTTTGTGAACATTCCTTACTGCCAAGTTGACAGGTTTCCCAGGCTCACCTGTAAAGGTGAGCACATACATGCGGGTAGTACTTTTCTCTAGCTGTAACAGAATGCTACTACCTTCTGTCCCTAAACACTTGACTTTAAGAAATAAGCCCTTGCAGCGTCTTCACTGCTATGAAGACAAGACTTACTGTAGATGATACTTGAATACAAAACAAAGATACCTCAAATTAAAATACAAGAGCCGATCCAGATAAAGGTGCACTAATCCTAACTAAAATCAAACCTGAACCAGATAAATTTGTGCTTTATAGTCGGTTGTTTCTTTCATTACAAAAATATAAAGAATATATATATTATTTATTACTATTTGAAAAGAAGAACACATGTACATGCAATTTTGTAATGCGAGTAAATAGAAGTACTACACAACACCTCTAGCCCATATGTAATAATTTTCATCGCTCATTATTCACATGCTGACAGACTCAATTTATTACCTACACTGCTCAAGTGAAAGTAATGTGCAAAATCAGAATTCCTTAAATATTTACACCTGAGGAATAAAACCTTGGTTCATTTGTTAGTGCAGTAGATTAACATACTATTACTATGGTCAATGGTAGGTTTGCAGAAATATCAGAAGTTTCAGATTTATTAAAAAAGATATACACTAATATTTATCCAGATGCACAACCTCTATATGAGTGCTGATGCGAATATCGGTACCAGAATTGGAGCATCTCAAAACTAGAGTACAGATTCTACATAGTTTTGTATAGTAAGCATGTTTGTTAAACACATTTTTCTTGCTTGTTGTACAAAGTGTTGTATTGTTGTTTTTACTCCACATTATTTTATTAATATTATCCAACTAAAGAATATATTCACCTCTTTAGCCTTGTCAATTAATATAACAAACCGTCACATACAGGGCTAAGCTAGCAAACAGCTTATTAATATTACTAGCGAGCAGCAGCAAGACAGATTCACATCTGCTTTTGCAATCAGCCAACTCTGGTAAGTTGCTGACAAGCCCTAGTTATAAGCGAGCTTTCCTCAAGCATACTCCGTGTAACAGAAGACTTACTGTAGGGCAATGAGACAGAAGATTTACTATAGGGCCGTAAAACAGAAGACTTACAGCAGGGTCATGGAACAAAAGACTTACTGTAGGGTAGTTTAGCAGTTACTGTATCTTTAGTTGCTGTCGGCTCGCTGGCTCCAACGTCATTTTCAGCAAAGACCCTGAAGAGGTAGTTGTGCCCCTCGACCAGTCTGCTGATGGTAGCACTCGTGTCCGTGGCGCTAGTGGCGCTAACCCAGTCACCTGACCTGCTGCTTGTGTCTTTCTTCTCAATAGCATAGCCCGTGATTGGTGATCCTCCATTGGTATCAGGAAGAGACCAATTTAATACAGCCTTTTTGTTATCAATGGAACTAACTTTCAAGGCCTGAGGCGCGCCAGGCTTTCCTACAACCACAAGCAATCATAAAATTGTTCACAATAACCTAAAAGATGACTGGATTGGTAAGTTGGGTTTTCACTTGTTGGCATTACATATTTTTATTTAATATATTTCATTTTAAATCAGAATAGTAAAACATAATTTTACAAAATTACTTTAAATTTTGATTGACTGACCCATGTAATTATCCACTATTTAAGTTAATTAAAATGGCTGCCATAATAAAAAGTAGCTTTAGAAATGTTCACAGGTAACCGACCTTTGACTGTCACGTAAACATCAGCAGAACTTGATCCCACATCATTCTCCACAACAATGTGGTAGTTGCCACTAGCCTCTGTATCTACGTCAGTAAATGCTATGGAAGCGCTAAATTCATCAACAGTTGCCTTAGGGTGAGAAGACTTCAAAGGCTTTCCATCTTTGAACCATGTCACCTTGGGGGTTGGCAATCCGGAGTAGGTGGCTGATATCGACTGACTTGAGCCAACTCTAATTTGAACACCTGCTGGGTAGTGTCGATCAAACTGCACCTTTGGTGGCTCTAGAATATCAAAGAAAATTACTAGTTGATTCATAGTAATGATTCAAGATGGCTGATTTCCATAGAAACCACTTTTTCTAAACAGAAAGTTATTTTTTATAGCTCTTCCTAATGCCGTTGTTATAAGGAAGATGCAAGCTGTTGCAAAAATATGCAATTAGTGCATGAGCTTCCCTTTGAATAATACTTCCTAAGGAGAATATTTTGGACTACACTATAGTTTTCCCACGACCAAACGAGCGGGAGCGAAGTTTGAGAGTTATCAAACATGTATTTATTATTAAAACTCTCAATCTTCGCTCCCGCTCGTTTGGTCGTGGGATGATAAATGCATGTGCACACAACTTAACAGTCTCTTAAAACTTACCCATCTGAATGGATTATACACAAATAGACAGATTTATTTGGCCGAAAATCGTTATTAAAACTTGGTAAGCCTTACTTTTATCAAAGTTAAGACAGAAAATTGAAACGGCGAGCGACAGAGAATAGAACGATTAAGTCGTGCGCATTTCACGAAAAAGTAATGTGCACATTTCACCAGTCTATAGCATTGTCGAATTGCCGAAGGGTTCTGTAATTCACGTAGGAGTACTGAAATCGTTTCATTTTTGCCGATTTCAAAGTAACTGACATTTTAGACACTTTTGAGTACTTTGGTATTCTAACTGATGTCCAACGCAGTGTGAGTAAAGGAAATGACGATGATATTTTTTTCTAACGATTCTTATGAAATTATTACAATATTTAATTATACGTTTGGATGACTACAGAACAATGACTACGTAGTACAGATGTTCTAAAAATCTATATAAATATCACAATTTCGTGATATTGTTAGCTATGACGTTTTGAAGTGTAAACAAAATTGTGCATTGGTTTTATATTATTACTTTATTAACAATATTGGTTATTCTAATAATATCAGTGTATTTTACTTCTAATATTGGCCAATATTGCATTTCTCCTATTGCAGGGGGAGAGATATAAACATATAATCTTTTCCTTTCATTATTGCTATTTGTTGTATATAATATCATCCACACCCAGTACATTACAGCTACCATTGCAGTTATCCTATTGCACTGCAGTGCCATTTGACTGCTAATATTGCATTTCTCAACCATCAGTGCACTTTCTTTTTTTCCAATATCACTTTGGTCGTGGGCTGTATAACAGTTGGAATTTCTAGTTGTAAAAATTACTTTAAAATAAAGTGATTTTAAAAATAAAGCATTCAAGGATTCTGTTAGATTGCCATCATAAAGCTTAAGTCAAGCTAAATTTGCTCTATCTATTCTAATATAGCTAAAATATTCTAATACAAGTAATGCTTTTGTTTAGCTATTTATTAGATAGCCATAGCTGAGGCTTATATAAACTAGGTCTGGAAGGCAACAGTACAATACATACTATGAGAGTGAATAAACCACATCTTGTGTTATTATTCATACAGGTAACATTTATTACTGTTATACTTTCCTTGTTGTCTCTACATGTTAATGCAATACATACTATGAGAGTGAATAAACCACATCTTGTGTTATTATTCATACAGGAACATAACAGAAGTTATTGGCGACAAGGATGGGATATTCTTGAGCAGTACAACTGATATTCTTACAAGAATATAACCCGGAACCTATACAGCATTCTCAGTATATACAAGTATGTCTTCGGAAGTGGATAAGTTAATTGAAGTAATTACAACTCAAAACCAAAAGATGGAAGAACAACAACAAGCTTATCTGGAAGAAAATAGGAAACTCATGGAACTACTGGTGAAAGGTCAAACCGAGACAGCAGCGAAGATAGCACCATCGGCAGCCTTACCCAAGTTTTCAGAGTATGATCCAGCTACCGAACTATTGACTGATTACATGAATCGATATGACACTTTTGTAGCAGCTCACTCTATACCTGAGGAGAGGAAAGCTAACGTGTTCTTAATTAATCAGTCACCTGTTCTTTACAAACAGATCAGCAACATGGCTAGCCAACTGGAGACCCCAAAACTTATAAAGGAAGTTACCATGGAAGAAATAGATAATTTCTTAAAAGAACAATATGATCCCACATGATTTTTAGTACGCGAGCGTTATAAATTCTGGAGTACTATAAAAAGGAAACCTGGAGAAACTATTCATGAATTAGCGAATAGAATTAGACAGGAAGCGACCACATGTGACTTTTCTAATATTGATGATCCATTAGATGAAGCTATGAGAACACGGTTTGTCTGCTCAGTAAATAATGAAGCAGTTCTCAAAGCACTGTTCAAAGTAAAAGAAACTGAGCTATCTTTTAAAAGAGCTATTGAAATTGCAACAGAAACGGAGGACGCAGCCAAGATAGCCAAAGAAACCGTATATGGAGAGCAACAAAAAGTTAACAAGGTACAACCAGATCATAGAACTAAGACACCAACAGGAACTTCAAACTACAAAGAAGCAAGACAGACAACTTTCAATTGCTACAGATGCAATAAAACTACACATACTGCTAAGGAATGTCCATACAGATCTGCTACATGTAATTTTTGCCAGAAGTTAGGACATCTAAGAGTTGCCTGCCGAAAAAGAAAAGCAACTACTAATAAAAGGCCTATAGCACAGAAATCTACACCAAAACAACAGCTTAAAACTATTCGAAGAATACATATGGAACAACTTCAAAAGAGTATTGAGATAGAAGAGCAGATCATCGAGATGGAGTTAGATACAGGAGCCTGTGACAACTTCATTACTGAGGAAGTCTGGTGTAAACTTGGAAAACCTGTACTCTCTACAACAACGACAAACTATGAATCTGCTTCAAAACTTCCTATTGAAGTAATTGGACAGTGCCAGCTGAATACTAAAACCGTAAAGGGAAATCCTATTGCTTTGAACTTTGTAGTTAGCCGGGTTCCAAATCTCAACCTGATAGGACGAGGAGCAATCAAACTATTGGGGATATCAATAGACAACCTGCTGAGCCAACAAACTACTACCACTTGTAAATTAGTAGACCAGGAAACGGCTGACAAAAGTCTACAACAATCTTGCGAGCAACTCTGCAATGAATTTCCTGATCTATTTAACAACGATCTAGGCTGTCTAAAGGATTACGAGCTAGAAATAAAATTCAAGGCAGATGCAAAACCAGTGTTTCACAAACCTCGACCTGTTCCATTTGCTATTCAAGATGAATTAAATCTAGCCTACGAAACTGGAATTCAAAGAGGAATCTGGAAACCAGTACAGTTTAATCAATATGGTACGCCTGTAGTTCCGGTCAGGAAAGCGCAACTTTCCAACAGTCATCAAAGATCATCAGAGTATGTGGAGACTACTCACAAACAGTCAATCCACAATTAGAGACTCACCGACAGCCTATACCTCTACCCGAAGACCTGATGAACAAGTTAGGAGGAGGATACGGATATACTAAAATTGATCTAGCGGATGCATACAACCAAATCCCCCTGGGACCAAACAGTCAGAAAAAGCTTGCTCTTAGCACTCAAAAAGGAGTACTACTACAGATGAGACTTCCGTTTGGAATCAGTTCAGCACCTGGATATTTTCAGGAGATAATGGAACAATTGACAGCTGATCTACCAGGGGTAGCTGTATATTTAGATGATATACTGGTTAGTGGTACTGATGCTACAAGTCATTTACAGAATTTGCGACAACTACTTGCAAGACTGAATGAGAAAGGTTTACGATGTCGTAAAGAAAAATGCCATTTTGCTCAACCCTCGGTAGAATATCTTGGTCATAACCTTTCAGCAAAAGGAATTTCTAAAGGACTAAAAGCAGATGCTGTTAAACAGATGCCTGCCCCAACTAACATAAACAGTTTACGTTCATTCTTTGGATCAGTACAGTTCTACAGCAAATTCCTACCTAACCTATCAACGATTACAGAACCATTACACCAGCTAACTAGAAAAAATGTGCAGTGGAAGTGGAGTGCAGAACAGGAAACCAGTTTTCTTCAGCTAAAGCAACTGCTGACTGCTGACACAGTTCTTACACATTTCAACTCAAAGCTGCCTATAGGAATAGCATGTGATGCTTCCGAAAAAGGAATTGGAGCTGTCTTATTTCACAGATATAAGGATAATAGTGAAAGACCTATTATGCATGCTTCTAAAACATTGACGGCGACCCAAAGAAAATATGGTCAGATTCAAAAAAAGGCACTAGCTATCATATTTGCGTTGAAGAAGTTTCACCAATTTCTCTATGGCAGAAAATTCACCATCATTACGGACCATCGAGCATTGACATCTATGTTTGCACCTAACAAAGGAACTCCTGCACTTGCTGCTAACCGATTAGCAAGATGGGCTCTCTTACTCAGTCAATATGAATATGAAATTGAATATAGAAAGACTAACAAACATGGGAATGCAGATGCTCTTAGTCGGCTACCTGTTGGATCAGATGTTGAGTTTGACAGAGGAAGACGATGCTGACGTAGACATTATTTGCACTATTAAAACTATTGAAGCTCAACTTAACCCTACAGATCCAGGAGTAATAGTCAAGGAATCTTCTAAAGACATTGTTATCTCTACAGTCATGAGATATACAACAGAAGGATGGCCACATCGAGAGGAAGCAACTCCAGCTACTTCTGAAATCAAAGAATTTAGAAAGTTGGAAAACTCACTATCGGTGTGTAATGGTTGTCTACTCTATGGAAACAGAGTAGTAATTCCTACCAGCTTACAAAAAGAAGTACTGAAGATATTGCATCTCGGACATTTTGGGATACAAAGGATGAAGCAGCTAGCACGCACAGCGGTATACTGGCCTAGAATGGATGCTGACATTGTAGAGACAAGCAAGTTGTGTATATCGTGTGCTGAAAATCAGAGACTACCTTCAAAGTATCCTGTACATCCGTGGATGCTACCAGAGAAACCATGGAGTCGTTTACACTTAGATCATGCTGTCAACTTTATGGGAAGTAACTGGCTAGTTCTCACAGATGCTTACACTAAATATCCTTGCATTCACAGGACCAGTTCTACATCGACAAAATCAACTACTGATCTTTTAGAACAAGATTTTTCACACTTTGGCTATCCACACACATTAGTTACAGACAATGCTACTACCTTTAAATCAGAAGAGTTTCAACAGTGGTGCAAAGAAAGAGGAATTACACATTTATCAGGAGCTCCTTATCATCCTGCAACAAATGGAGCTGCTGAGAGAATGGTGCAATCATTTAAACAAGCTTTGAAAAAGTCTACTCTACCACCTAATGCAGCATTATTAGAATTCTTGATGCATTATAGAAGAACACCTTTAGAGACTGGATAATCACCAAGCCAACTGCTACATGGAAGGCAAATCCGATGCAAAATTGACACAATTATTCCATCACCAGCCCATTCGGCTCAAGAAAAACAATCTAAAAATACACAGCTTCTGAATGACACGGTAAACCAGATTCACAGCTATCAAGTTGGAGACCATGCTATGCGTTATACTGTGGCCCTAGAAGATCTAATCAGCCTCGATGGGTTCCAGCATTAGTGACTAAAGTCTATGGCCAGCGAAGTGTTAATGTTAGAGTATGGCCACGCGGACCCACATGGAGGAGACATGTAGAACAACTACAACCTAGATTTAGCACAGAAGAAGACCTACACCCTGGAGATATATGTCAAACATCAGATAAAAATAGTGACAGGCTACCTATTCCGGTACCTCCCGAAGAACCAGTGCGTCAACCAAAGAGACCAAATCCTAGACATCCTCTACACAGTGATTATGGACTAGATAATCCACATAGGTCATCTAGAAGGAGACAGCAAACACAATTTTATCCGTAACGTTTCGTCTGTTCATTTTATCTCCAGACTAGTGAGGAGGTGTTAGATTGCCATCATAAAGCTATATTTATTCTAATATAGCTAAAATACTCTAATACAAGTAATGCTTTTGTTTAGCTATTTATTAGATAGCCATAGCTGAGGCTTATATAAACTAGGTCTGGAAGGCAACAGTACAATACATACTATGAGAGTGAATAAACCACATCTTGTGTTATTATTCATACAGGTAACATTTATTACTGTTATACTTTCCTTGTTGTCTCTACATGTTAATACAATACATACTATGAGAGTGAATAAACCACATCTTGTGTTATTATTCATACAGGAACATAACAGATTCAATACCAACTTTGTAGTTATATACATGTAAGCATATAATCATGTTTTGTTAGCATGTGCTCCAACAGATTGCAAAGCAATTTATATCAGCGCATAACAATGTGTAGGAAAGGAACTAGACAAAAAGCAAGTATAGCAACGGATTAACAAGGTACTCCTTTTATATGCCTCATGGAGTCATTAGGCCTGTATTGGTAGAATAGCCTGTGCTCTCTTGAAATAATAAACCTTACAACTTAAAAAGCGGTGATCTGAGGAAAACCCTGAGCGCTATAGCATCTACAAATGTGTGTATAAAGCGAGAGGGATAAAGCAGTTCTTCAGCTGATTGGACACTTTGAGCAACAATTAACCAATCTCTGTACATGTAAGAGTTGTCCTAAGGCAATAGCTCAGTGCTGATGCATGAATGACAAGAGAGCGAGCTGTAAAATAGACTGTGAGGAGAGCATGCGGACGAGACCTAGACATATGATTACATCGTCACAAAAAATACCTGTTTCAACGCCATTCTCCATACCGCCTGTGTAACACAGAGTATGTCAGTAATATTATGGGAATGTTGTCAACAACAAAGATTTTTGTAACTTGACAGTAGCTTAAAAATCACTCTAATGCCTACTTTGTACCTTTGTAGTATATGCCATGTGACTGTAGTGGCTGTCATGCAAATAGAAAAATTGGAATGGCTATATGATGCTAACCTAAGTTCCAAAAGCTTATTTAATTGCAATAAAATTAAACTGTTCAGGTAATCAAAGAATGAGTCATCTGCTTCACAAGGCTACAATGCAGGGAGTCGTCTGCTCTACTACACGACAAAGATTCTTACCGCTGACGAGAATCTTGCAAGTAGATTCTGCTTGGCCGGAGGCATTAGACACAACACACTTATACTCCGATGCGTCAGACGTCTGCATGTCTTTGATCGTCAAAGTCGCATCTCGTTCTGTCTGAGAAAAGATATGCCTCTTGGATCTGCCTATTTCCTTGTTCCCTCGATACCATTTTACGTCTACGCCTTGCCCTCCATTGTCAAATGTACATTTAAGCATCACTTGCATTCCGAGAGAAGTCGAGACGTCACCGAGAGTCTTCTTGAACCGTGGCGCTTCACCGACTGCAAAATAAAATAAATAAAATAAAACACCAAAACTAGTAATAAATAGCTTGAAAATATTTATGCAGAAGGACTAAAAGTTCGTCTTCTGTGCTTACAGCAATAGCTGCAGTTTTCTCCACAAATATGGGGTCAGTCTAGCCAACTAAAGGTTTCTCACAGTTGTAGTTCTCATAACTATTTCCAGCAGTTTTGATTTTTTTGTATTAGTTTAAATGCTGCTCCACTGAAACCCAGCCATTGAGAATAAAGTTAGAATTTGCACCATGTTCTGTATTCAACCAATTTTAATATGATCAATTGTTGCGGTTGTGAGTAGTGGTGTTAATGTATTTTTTTCACGTTGAGATGATTTCTAAAACATTTTCTTTTAGTTTGTAGTGTCACAAAAAGTGTTCACCAAAGCATTAAATTTTGTAAAACGGAATTTCTGCTTTGGATAAGTCTGAGTGGCAATTACATGAAGTGACTCACCTGGCGTAGCCCGTGAACCAATATCACCACCTCTAATCTCGGTATACGGCCCCGCTCCAGCAGAATTTACAGCGCACACTCTGATGTCGTAACTCCTGCCTTCTCTCAGCCCTGTTATCTTGTAATTGGTTCCTGAAACTGCCTCCTTATTTGCTTGCGCCCATCGGCTACCTGCTGTTGAAAGCTTGATCTCTATGTTATAGCCCGTGATCTCGGAACCACCATCAGTGTTGGGAATTCTCCAACTTAGAGACAGTGAGTCTTTTAGTGTCTCGATCACTTGAAGTCCGTTTGGAGCACTTGGCTTGCCTGAAAAGTCAGTCAATTGTGTATAGCTTTTTTAATAGCCAGATGAGAACACCCAACCTGGTAAGTTGTATGCTAGTACAAGGGTCTGTAGTCTGTACATTCTAAACATGATCGGTTAACAGCAGCTAGGGCTTCAATTGACTCAAATCACTGTATGAAAAACTTACCAATCATAGGTTTGCAAATGTATGGCGCAGACGGTTCGCTGGGAATGCTGTTTCCTTTCTTGTTCACTGACACAACTCTGTACTGATACTCTGTTCCTTCTATTAAGTCTCCTTGATCATAGTACAAGCGACTCAGCATGTCTCGGTTGATCTGCAACCATCTACCACTCTGATTCGTTGATCTTTCGACATAATAGCCAATAATAGGTGAGCCGCCATCATTAGTTGGAGCCAACCAACTAATGCGAATTGAGTTGCTCGTTGGGTTGGTGAATGTGGGAGCTGAGGGAGCAGATGGCAAGGCTGCAAAATCATAAATATGCATTACTTATGGAGTGAATATACTATTATATGTGACAGCAAGTTACTAAATCCTCAATTGAACTCAACACACAAGATCTGTTGAGTTGTAAAAAAATTGACTATTTTTAAAAGTGTCACATATTAAATGCACTCCAAACGTATGTAGATGGTTCAAATTGCACAAAGTATTCTGTAGATGGCTCAGAAAGAACTGGTATAGGTTAAGACTCAAGAATCAAGGGTAAGAATCAAGAACTAAAGCTAATAATTAAGAGCCAAGGCTAAGAATCAAGGCTAAAAATCAAGACTAAAAATCAAGAATTAAGGCTAATAACTAAGATGAGTCAAGGCTAAGAATCAAGAAATAAGGCTAATAATTAAGAACTAAGGCTAAGAATCAAGGTTAAGAATCAAGAATCAAGGCTAATAACTATGATGAGTCAAGGCTATGACTCAAAGCTAAGAATCAAGAAGTAAGGCTAATAATTAAAAACCAAGGCTAAGAATCAAGGTTAAGAATCAAGAATCAAGGCTAATAACTATGATGAGTCAAGACTATGACTCAAAGCTAAGAATCAAGAATTAAGGCTAATAATTAAGAACCAAGGCTAAGAATCAAGGTTAAGAATCAAGAATCAAGACTAATAACTATGATGAGTCAAGGCTATGACTCACCAATAGCACTTGTTGGAGTAGTCAGCTGTGAAACTTCAGCATAGTCACCAAGTCCCAACTCGTTCTCCGCTCTCACTTGGAAATAATAACCTTGACCTTCGAGTAGAGGCTTCACTGAAAATCTCGTATCCCGTGTGGTGCCTACTTTCTGCCAGCTGCGTCGAGATGCTTCACGTTTTTCTATGGTGTAGCCCTTGATCGGACTGCCACCATCAGAGCTAGGGGACTTCCATGAAAGTGAGACGGAGTCCTCTGTAACTGATTCTACAGTTAGGTCCAGTGGCGCTGGTGGCTTGTCAAGTACAGTAAGACGATAGGTAGTGGAGAGTTCACCGTGCTCGTTCTTCAATGTTACACCATATTCTCCAGCGTCATCCAACATGACTGCCTTCATTCTAAGCGTAGCGAGACAAGAAATTGTCTCCTCCTGAAACCTTTTCTCTTTGGGAAGAGCCAAACCATTGTGCTTCCAGCTCACTTCAGGGGTTGGATATGATTTGAATGGAACTTCGAATATAGCAACCGATCCTGCCTTTACTGTAATATGTCTTTTAGTTTTTCCAAGATGGTCAAGGTCTGGAGGTACTAAAAATAAAAGTTATTGATGTCAAAATTGATCAGTATAAATAGCCATTGTGAAATAATATAAATCTTTAATTGATTGAACGCAGAGAATTTACAGGTTTTGAGTGAACCGTCATGCTATAGAGAGAAGCATACTAACTTTTTGCGATAAGTTTGCAGCTTGTTTTCTTATTACGACAAGAGAATGTATAGTCAGCGATATCTTCCGGTTGCACTTGTTGAAGGTGAAGCTTATAGATGCCGTCTCCCTGGCTGAGCCTATGCCTCTTATCTTCCATCACTGGCTTACCGTTCTTCAGCCATGCAAACTCAGACACGTCCTGTGAGATCTCACATTCAAATGTCACATGATGACCCAGAGACTTGACAACGATGTCTTCCAATGGACGTATAATATTGATCTCTTCTTCTGTAATAATGCAGCATGCGTGAAAAAAGTTTGTTTGAAGAACTACAAGCTTTAAAATGTTTAAGATACAAACATCTGCACAAAACCTTTTCATTTTTGATGGCAAAAAAGGTGGAAGAAAAATGAGAACTCAGAAACTTACCTTTGATGTCTACATTGGCTTCTAACACGCAGTCATCATCGTCAAAGCTAACTGAGTACTGGCCGATATCGGAGAGTTGTGAGTTATTGATGGTGAGTGTGTGGAGTTGTCCATCCTGTTTGACCAAAGCTCTAGACCGGTCACCAAGAGGTTTACCATCTTTACACCAGACTGCTTTAGCTTTTGGATTGCTTATTCTACATTTTAGAATGACAGCCTCCTTCTCTTTGACAATCATGTCAGTCATCGGCTCCAGGACACTGATAGGCTCTGATAAATAGAGACGCAATGGTACTCTACAGGAAATACTGGCTAATAGCTAGTTATTTAATGAGTGCAGAACACACTACCACAGCAACCATCTTACCATTCCTGATCCTCGTAAAATTATTTGCGATGTTTATCTCAAAAAGTGTTTAGAGGTAGTTTCAATCGTTGAACAAAAATAAAATAAAATGATACGGAGTCACAAGATTACACACAGTTCTTGAGGAAAACGAATCAGTTGAAAGGTAAAGCCTTGTTTGTCTATTATAACAGCCTGAGGTGAGTTGGAGTGACCTGAGGCCAGCCTTATTAAGCATAACCCATACCGTATGGATCCTGGGCTTTGATTGGTCCAGCAGGTGTGCTAGCCTTAGAAACTCCGGCCTCATTTTCAGCGATAACTCTGAACTCATAATCGCGGCCCTCTGTCAGATCAGAGATGTCCATCTTTAATATGTGCACTGGACTCCTGTTGATAGCAACCCAGCGAGGATTGAAGCCAGTTTTCCTCTCTACGTAGTAACCGCTGATTGGGCTACCGCCATCAGATGGTGGTGCTCTCCAAGACAGAGCCAGCGAATCACTTTTCACATCACTCGCTGTCAAATCTATTGGTGGACTGGGAACATCTGAAAAAACCAACAAGCAGTAAATCATTTCATTTCAGGGAAAATCGGCTTTGTCATATTTCATCAGATTGAAAAAGCAAAGACTGAATGACAACCAATCAGCATCCGATATTGAGGTCTCAACGATAGCAAATAGCTTTTGTTGTTTTTAGAAATTGAAGCTCTCTTGATGACTATCAAATGCAGTAGTTATTTTGGAGGTTAACAATAGCAATATGGTGACAATAACAATATGTTAACAATAACAATATGGTGACAATAACAATAGGTTAACAATAACAATATGGTGACAATAACAATATGTTAACAATAACAATATGGTGACAATAACAATAGGTTAACAATAACAATATGGTGACAATAACAATAGGTTAACAATAACAATATGGTGACAATAACAATAGGTTAACAATAACAATATGGTGACAATAACAATAGGTTAACAATAGCAATATGTTAACAATACCAATACGTTAACAATTTTAGTCTGTTACAAGTTGCGCTAATATTTTTAATGAGCCTCATTGCAATCAATATAGTCTTACTTATGCTCTACCTACCTAGCACCTTCCTCTACTCTGTATACACCCACTAATCCACTCACCCACCAATCCACTCACCCACCAATCCACTCACCAACCAATCCACTCACCCACCAATCCACTCACCCACTCATCCACTCACCCACTAATCCACCCACCCACTACTCACCCATTCACTCACTCATTCTATTTCCTAAATATTCAGCAACTCATTCTCGTACAATCACCCAGTGGCTGACCTACACACCTACTTATACACCTACTCGCACTTTCACTCATACACCTACTTCCACACTTACACATCTAATTACAGACCAACTTACCATATGGACTCTTTGCAACAACTGGTTCTTTGATTTCAGCAGCAGTGCTAACACCGACTTCATTCTCAGCATAAATCCTGAATCGGAACTGTCGACCTTCTGGAAGTTTACTGACTGTGTATTGGGTAGCTGATGGTTTAGCTTGCCCAGCAGGTGACCAGCTGCCTCTTTTTGTATCTTGCTTTTCGATGATGTAGCCTGTGATTGGTGAGGCCCCATCAGATGATGGAGGAGACCAGCTGAGGTCTATAGCGTCCCTGTATGTCTTGACTACCGCAAAGTCAGTTGGTGCAGATGGCTTGTCTAGAGAAGAATAAAATGTAATATGGTTAAACAGGGAAAAGCATCCAGACTGTAACCACTGTACTTGTATGTAATCCAAATGGAATTATATGGTAACAAGTAACTTCTGAACAAGGGAAACTACACAAACAGTTACATAGAACAACTAGTAAACTAGTCAGTATAGCACAGAGAGTGCCAAGTTGATAGTATATGATATACAGAAACATGATGAATGTATTGTTAGGGTATAACAGATATAGATACTCATAAAGACACCCCGTATAACTTACCAATCACTTCCACCGAGATACTAATCTGATCTTTTCCTGCCGAATTCTCAGCCACAACCATGTAGGTTCCAGCCTGAGTCGGAGCTATCCTAGGAAGAGTGAGAGTTGTGTATGATTCAGCTATAGTTATGCTACTTGATTCCACAGCCTTTCCATCAACAGTCCATGAGATGCTGGGCTGAGGTGATCCTGTCACCGAACACTCGCACATGAAGGACGAACCAGCTTTGACTGTATGCTCTGTCTGATTGCAGGCCAACTGCGGCTTGCCTGCAAAAACCGTGACAATGATAGGAACTGGCAGAGCTAAACAAGTCCATCAAGAGGAAGGGAAGTGAATGTAAAGTAGAGTTTTTGATAGTGGAATATGGTTGATAAACAGCGAATGATGCCGCCTGTGAAGAACATGTCTATATATAAGATGCAGAACTAAGCACGAGTAGTAGAGGAGAGTTGATCCACTAAACCAGCAGCGATAACAACGATAACCTCCTAGCGTCTGCGTAACAAATCTTGGTGCTGATTGAGGTGTGGGGCAAGCAACAGTTTAGTTTTCCGTGTATCTCTAAACTTAGAGTTATCCTTTACATGTAGCTTTCAATGATCGATATGATAATCACTCTATTGATTAAAGAATGACACACAGACAAATCCAATAACAACATTTTTAGTATTTGCTGAACTTGTTTGTTATAAGGCGAACAGCCTTACACTACAGCGAACAGCCTTGGTAGTACTAGCCTACAATCACTAACAAATAAAGATCTTAGACTGCATCAAAAGACAAATGCTTAGTCACTATCAATGAGGTCTATAAACTGACTACTATTTATCATGATGCACCATCAATCATCACCAACGAACTACTGTAATTCTCCTACAATTATGAGGGATATGCGTCTGAAATCCATATACGTACTCCACATTCCCTCCTATGCGTAGAGAATTAAAGAACACACAAAGTAAAGCAGCTGAGTCAATAATAACAACCACATCAAGTTTTTCTCTCAGACAAGGCCAAGTGCCTTCTGCATCCAATAAACAAAGCAATTTTACTGAACGCTATTTTATTTCAACAAGTGCTGTCAACTCACACATGACGGTGAGCAGAGCTTCAGATTCAACTTCCCCGACAGCATTCTTTGCAACACATCGATATCGGCCCGCATCACTCAATTGCGGTTCCTTGATCTCTAACTCAGCTCGACGTTTTTTCTGACTGATAGAGTACTTATTGCCTGGGTAGAGCTCCTTCCAGTCTTTGTACCACTTCACCTCAGCCTCTGGTTTGCCTAGATCTATATCAGCTATTAACTTAGCAACACTGGGTAGTGTTATCTTTGTGTCTTTCAGCTTCTTTGCAAACTGTGGAGCCTTACCAACTGCAAAAAACATGAATAATTTTAGAGCGATCAGTTTCAGAGTTGCCCTTCCTCGCAGCAGGGAATAACAGAACAAGTTTTTGGCTACATATAAAAATGACAGCTTAAAGGCTGTTGTATGGTGTATTAGTAGACAAATACCTACTACAAATGATAAGAAATCAATGAATACGAGAGACACACATTTCACTACCAATATTACTATACCAGTACCAATGTAAACAAACAATATATGCTAAAAATAGTAAAACAAGCAAATATACAATATTTTAACACAACTCTAACTGTGAGTTGCTCCTACTTAGCTAAAATTACTTACTTATTTTTTCCTTGACAAGCACTGACTTGGAAGGCTCTGAAAACTGTCCGGTGCCAGCTTTATTGGTTGCTGCCACTCTGAACTCGTAGTCATAGCCTTCTACAATACCAGACACTGTGTGCTTGGTAT
The DNA here is from genome assembly GCF_963576615.1 of Watersipora subatra. Taxonomy (NCBI): domain Eukaryota; kingdom Metazoa; phylum Bryozoa; class Gymnolaemata; order Cheilostomatida; family Watersiporidae; genus Watersipora; species Watersipora subatra. Next base: position 54,046,786 of record NC_088710.1, on the reverse strand, counting down.
CCGTGACATCATCAGCTGACTTAATCCAGCGATGCTGCGTAGTAGCCTTGTACTCAACTGTGTAAGACTGGATAGGGGCTCCTCCATCTTGTTTAGGTGGCTGCCATTTCAAGTCAACCGCAGTGGCGCGAGTAGATGATATAATAGGGCTATTAGGAGCACCTGGTTTTCCTGTGACAAATATACAACAATATGACTTTAGGAAAACCTTGAAGGTGAGAAAGTCAGTCAGGGGGATGATAGCAGAAATGGATGTCAAACACAAACTATGTTAGCCTCTAATCTTTACTATAATAGGAGTCGTGTGCCTCTGTCTGAAACCATAATTAAAAGTTAGGAAAAGTTTGTTTTCAATGAGACTAAAACTAGTGATTTTCCGCTTGGTAGACAGACACTCCACCACTTGTACCAATCGATTGCCTTGCTGCATTTTGGAATGATTGTATGTACAGTTATTACACCTGAGAATCATTTACGACACACTGGACTGCTAGGATACTAGCTGATATAAATTGAGCAACTTATTTGCTCTCTCCGTAACACAGTACCAGAGAAGGTTGTGAGATTAAAACTTAGACTGTGATCATGATGTAAGATACAGTATAATAGAGATACCCCTATATGTCATTTTCTCTCTCAAGTGCGGCAAGAGCAAAAGCAATATTTTTAAGGCTAACGACGAGATGCGTGTTATTCAAATCGAATTTGAGAACTTGCGTCGACTTCACACTTTATGTTATATAAAAGTTTTTATGCAGTACGAAACAAAACCTTTATATAAATTCTTTACATTATGTGGAATTTACATTATAGGAGCGACTACTGTATGCCTAATAGCAGTTGTGAATCATTAAGAAAACTTGGGCAAAATAAGTCACTTTACCTAAAACAGAATGACAAACATCCAGGTCTTGGTTACAAATTTGTGCAGACTTGCAAAGATATATTCATTTATTCACCATAAGTATGACATAGAGATAGTAGAATGTCAAGGTTATATATATACCCCATGGATCTTTAGCCACGAATTCACATGCATCTGATGGCTCACTCTCTCCTCTTGCATTTACAGCGACCACCCGCCACTCATAAAGTGTGCCCTCCATTAGATTCAGGGCTTCATGAGTTAGCCCTCTGAGTAGATCACGGCTGATTCGCACCCATCTTCCACTGTTATTGGTAGCTCGCTCTAAGTGATATCCTGTCACAGGTGTCCCGCCATCACTGGCAGGTGGTTGCCAAGTTAGAGAGGCTTGTGTGCTTAATATATCGGAAGCTTCTGGAGGTGCTGGTTTGCTTGGCACAGCTGCAACATTTATACAGCATAAAGTGAAACACTTCGCAATAGTTGTTATTTACACCAGATCGTACTACTCTGATCGTACTACTCTGTCAAATCTGACTAAGAAAAAAACCATTTTAACGACTCTCCACTTCCAACTGCTAAGTAAGAAAGTTTCACAACTTACTAAACTTGCTAGCTGGCAAAACAGCCTGTGGTATTTCAGCTGGATCGCCAGTGCCAATGGCATTCTCAGCCATCACCTGGAAGTAATACTTTTCACCCTCCTGCAGCCGAGACACAGTAAACTCCAACTTGTCAGTCCTTCCAAACTGTTGCCAGCTGCGACGAGTTCCAACTCTTCCTTCGACAATGTATCTGAGTATTGGAGAGTCCCCATCATCTTTTGGCGGCTGTAAAATGACAGAGCGGATGTAGACTACTGGATGAAACTTGCATGTTTTTAGAGCTGGAGAGTTCAAAGCCTGGTGGCTCAATGTCAAAAACAGCCTATTATTTGACTTTTGAAAGCAAATTATTGCCTCTTCGGTTGCCAAAGCTCTGAAGCCATCCAGCTCTGGGAAACCAGACAGTGCAATTGAGAACTCACTGAAAACAGTTCCAGCGCACAGTAGGTGAGTAAGGATCGCACTCGTAAAAGTATGATTGAGAACAGAGAGGTTTGGACTAATATAACTGCATGTACAATTGTTACGAACTGCTCGAAAAGGTAGCACAACAAAATGAAGGAGGTATTTACTCTTTTAGCTAGCTCACATGTCTGTTAATAGTTTATAAAGCCTACTAACATTTACAAAAGGAAATTAACTTAATAGAAATATGCTTCAATAGTACTAATACTACTTTCTAACACCTGCAAAAAGTGAGTTACAATATAGTATCTGGTAAGTTACCGTCCACATGAGGCTGACTGAATCCTCTGTGACATCAGCCACCTCCAACTTCTCTGGAGCAGATGGTTTGTCCTGCACGAGGAGTTTGATGTCAGCTGAGATTTCACCAATGGAGTTTTTCACAAGCACGGTGTAGATGCCTGCGTCTCCCTTTTCTATGTTCTTTAGACGGAGACACGTAAGACGTGACACTGTGTCCACACTCATTCGTTTGTTTTTAGGGAGATCTTTCTCATTGAGAAACCACATGACTTCAGGAACAGGATATCCGACAAAGGGAATCTCAAATACAGTGGCGCTGCCCGCTTTTACCACAACCGTCTCTGACAGCTTCTCGTTGATGTGCAAAGAAGGATAAACCTGGATGGACATTGAATAAGACATTATTATAGCATTGCTTTGAAACATTTGGGCAAGCAACCCCTTAACATGTCATCAATACAGCAAACAAATTTTAAAATCTGTGTGATGGTGTCTGTTTTAGATAGACTTGTTCATTCAATGAAATGCACCTGAAATGGAATCGTTGAATGAAAAAATAACCTTGACACTGACCAACTGTTTATGCTGCTTGAGAATTTTACTAAAGTCTAATAACTTTTACTATTTGTCTACGGTAAGTTATGACCTCAGTAGGCTATTGGACAGTACTCATTGATACATGTATTTGACAATTTCTATTGTTACAACAGGTATTGGTGCAACAGGAAGAAGAAACCTATCATAACCTCTCCAATTGATACAATCAAAACAGAACCGGCTATACCTCAACAGAGAGAGTGGCAGATGACTTCTTGCCCTTGATGACAACGCTGTACTCCCCCTCATCATTCTCATCGGTGTTTTGTATCTCGAGGGCATAGGAATGATGCTTGTTATATGGACGGTATTTCTTTGGTTTCATAGGCAGCATGTCTCCATCTTTCATCCATTTAGCGTGAAGACCTTCTCGCGGCACCTTTGTAATACCACAACCAGATGGACTATTCAAGCAATAAAAAACTAGGTCAATTTCTTGTGCATATAAATTTATTAATGAAACCTTAAACTACGCGACTCTGAATCAGCTGAAAAGGAACAATCAAACAAAACTTAGCAACACGACTTTCCCTTACCTCACAGCTAAATGTTACAGTTGATGGAGTCTCTCGAACAATGACATCTTCGAGGGGTCTTGTAAACTCGATGTCATCTTCTTCCACAAAAACTACACACTCTGTACTGGCATCACCAACCTAGGCAATTATATTTCAATCCAAATATTACAAGTTTAAGAACAAGCAACTCAGGTCATGACAATGAATAATTATTCGCTAGCATCAGAGCTCATCTACAAACCTTGCAGCAATACTGTGCTTCATCATCTAGTGTGATCTCATTAATTAAAAGCTTATAGCGGCGGCCATCTTGAGTGATCTTGAACCGATCACTGGACTGTAAAGTGTGGCCGTCTTTGGACCAGACAGCTTTAAGGTCATCCTTGTTGACCTCACACACCAGCGTCACACAATCTTCGACCTTCACCTCTTGGTCTTCTAGCGGCTGTAGAAACTTGATCGGAGTAGTCGGTCTCACAGCCTTGATTGGTCCTATCTCTTTACTAGCCTCACCGGCACCCGCTGCATTCTCAGCTGAGACTCGGAAGTGATAGTCACTTCCTTCCACCAGTCCAGTAACCTCATACTCACACTCCTTGACTTTCTCTCTGCAAATATGATACAAGGCAATGGTGAAAGGACAGTTTCAATAATTCAACAGCCTTGTGTATGTTTTTAAACCTGCTTTCAATATATCTTTTAAGCCTTTGTAGGCTGAGTGCAATGTTACACAAAAAACACATTTTTAAAGATGAACACAACCTTTAATGCAGCCCATCTGTTAAATTTCAACTCTTTTGATAAGTGCTTCATTTCATGTGAGATGGTAATGAGTGCATAGCAACTAGTACATAGTAACTAGTACATCGTAACTAGTACATAGTAACTAGTACATCGTAACTAGTACATAGTAACTAGTACATAGGTAGTAACTAGTACATAGTAACTAGTACATAGCAACTAGTATATAACAACTAGTACATAGTAACTAGTATATAGCAACTAGTACATAGTTACTAGTATATAAGATAAATAAAAGATGCATGACACTCACTTGTTAACTTTAGCCCATCTGGTACCAGTAGCCTGCTTCTTTTCAACTGAGTAGTTTGTGATTGGTGAGCCACCATCATCTTCAGGTGCCTTCCATGACAGCGTAGCAGATGAGTCTGTGACGTTCTTGGCCTCAATAAGTGTCGGCGGTCCTGGTACAGCTGTTTTTTAAAAGGTAGTAATAGCATCAGTAAATATATTCTCTTGTCTATGGCATGGCTCAAAATGAAGTATTACATACATCAAGTGCAAAGAAGCTTTTCTTACCTAATTTTTAGAATAAAATTATTGTCTAAAACCAATCAAAAGGGTCAAACTAAAACTTCTTTTTTTCTGCGTGAGATATAGTGAGTGCAGACTGAATATTAAAAGCCAAACAAGAGTTTACCATAGCTTGGAGTTGTCTGAGCCTGATAGAAAATACTGTGGACAATACACATTGGAAGCTATAACTAGCAGCGAGTACAAGTAAAAGCTTACTGAATGGGTTCTTAGCTGTGAGAGGCTGTGGAGTTGTGGCTGGTTCACTCGCTCCGATATCATTTTCAGCAAACACACGGAATAGGTAGTTGGCTCCTTCTACTAACTTGGTGATTGTAAATTCTCGAGTTCTTGACTGCAGTATAAAACAACAAGCTATTTAAATTTGTCTGAAGTTGAATGAACATATCTTGCTAATTTGTTAAAGTATATGGGGAATCTTTTTGGCCAGATTTCCCCACAAAATTACAAGAGGAGACAACACCGGAATGCAGAATATCACAGGAGTTTTGAGTAAAAGGAAGCCATGACTCATTATGATGCAAGTGGGTATCTCAGAGATGACATCATCATTGTTTAGGTTAAAATGTGAAATCTATTAGTGCGACTATTGTAAGTTGGTCAAATGTTTCAAGAAAGAGACGCTAACTGGAGCCGTTAGGTAAGGTGCTCATGGGCTGCAACCTGTCGTGCTGCCTCACCAACTGTCAATGGATTCCACTCATCCGTTACATAAGAATAGCGCGGAAAACCCGCTTAGACCTGCATAGCGAGTTTGAGATCGCAGCTCTCAACGCTCACAATGAGATCAGACAAAGTCACGGAGTAAATTCTCTAAAGCTAAGCTCTGGACTGACAAAAAAATGTAAAGGTCATGCTGATTGGTTGGTAGATAATGACATATTTGAACATAGTTTATCGAAAGATAGACAATACAGAACAGGAACATGCGGAGAGAATATGATTGAATACATAGCATGGTGTGAAGAGTACAAAACTCCTGATGGTCGAAACTGCGTGTTTGATTGGTACAAAGAAATTGAAGGCTACAAGTATAATGGAAAGTTTGACAGTGCAGCAGGTAAATGCATCTTAGCTTAAAGCAGCAAAAATGGTTACCAAAGTTGGTTCTGGCACAAGGTTTCGCTCGCAACCAGTTTTCACAAGGTGATACATTGATAGCTTGAATACTTTGATAGCAGTGTAATAATGTATGTTTTTACAAAATAGGCAGGCGTGCAGTGATTAGGTTGGTGGTTCAACGAGTTCTTTACTTACGGCCTTCTCAGTTTCTTCAAGCTTTAGTAACAACAATAACTATAGCAATGACAATAGTAATAACAATAGTAATAACCATATAATAAAGTCCACTGAAATATACACTAGAGGTTGTATATAACTGCTTTGTGGAAAGTAGTAGTCAATCAGTGAACTAGCTCAGGACATAATCCTGAATTGTTACACGATAAAAACGCTTTCCCAAACTAACTGTGTAGTATAAATCAAAACTAAACAGCGAGTACGCAGAGGTCTTTTAGAGTAGAGGTAAATTGGTAAATTGGCTAGGCGTCAAGTGACAAAAATAAATTCCAATACCATATAGAAAGTGAGGTGTACTAAATATTATATGCATGTCTGTCACGCTCTAGAAGAGATACCAAATCATCCAATACTTATAAACCCTACAAATATACAATTTGAAGAAGCAGAGATTAAGGTTCGTTAGACAAAGAATCAAATATTTCTTACAGGTCAATTTACGCAGATTGTATGGAAGGACACGGAAGTTTTCGGAATTGCTTACGCCGAATACGAGATGCCAAACCACCCAGGATTTATTAAGACGATAGTTGTAGCGCAGTACTATCCTGGAGGAAACAAGCAAGGACAGTTTAAAGACAATGTACATCCACCGGTTGTCGACCGAGACAAGCCTAGTAAGCTACTGAGGTACATGAGGAAGCAGCAAAGAGAGAAAGCCCGATATCTACTTTAATGTCTTGACCTATAAGTCTGGAAACTTACATATGCTGACTAGAAGAGTGTATATAAACCCTTGTGTATATTACATATTATTGTATATTGCGTATTGTTATATATGTGTATGTCAGTAATCATAGAAATATGCAATAATATTTTATTTAGACATAAACAATTGTCATAGACATATTTGATGGTTGTGATAATGGTCATACATATACACTAGTTGTAGACAATAGTCATAGACATAATGAATTGTCACAATTAATGATCATAGACATAGATAATAGTGCTCGTTGTTATTCTCATTAGATTGAGAGCAAACATTATGGAAAATGTCAACCTACCCGCACAGTGCCAGCATTCATCCATGTACTACGCTTGGTGTCTTGTTTCTCAATGACATATGTATTCACCGGCGCACCACCATCATCAGCGGGTGGTTTCCATGTCAAAGTGGCTGACACTGCAGTGACCTCAGTCACAGTCAAATCTTGGGGTGCAGTTGGCTTGTCTACAGACAAAACATGAATTTTTATAACACAATTTTAACATGTTATGCTGAACCCTGCTTTATGTCTCAGTAAAACCTCTATCCTCACCTTTCACATCTAATAGGAAGGTGGCCATGTCTTTTCCAACAGAATTTTCAGCTGTAACGCTGTATTGGCCAGCATCAGAAATACTGAGCTTTTCAAAAACAAGTCTGGTAGTTGAGTCTCTTGTCTCGATAAGTGCGGGGTTCTCAATCACCTCGCCATCTTTCTTCCAAGTAATGCAAGGATTTGGAACTCCACTATACTTTACATCGATCACATATCTGCTGCCAGCCTTCGATGTTACATCAGCTTTAGTCTTATCATAGACCAACAACGGCACACCTAAAGTCACAGTAAATAACAAGGTCTGTGTATGCAGCTACCAATATTAAGAGAGTTACTTTTCTAACAAGATGTTTCTAACACAATTTTTGTTAATCGTGAACAACATACAAATGCATATATACAGTTGTAACTTTTTTGTTGCATAGGGATGCTCACTAGGCTTGAAAACCATTACATGTCTATAAACTGTCTTAAAGATGAACTTAAAAATAATTTAAGTTAATAATTTAAATTTAAGTCAAGTTTTACTTTAATTTAAGTTTAAGTAAATTAAGTTATTTATCTTAATAATTTTAATATTGAAAGATCCTGGCAGTCAAATCACTTCAAACATCAGAAGCAATCACAAATGATAGAAAAATATTGATACTCTGATTAAATCAACTAAAACCTGTGCAAGTTAAACTTTGAATAACACATAGAACATGACTTACTGCTAACACTGAGGCTAGCCTGTGACTCAACAGTCCCCAGTTTGTTGGAGGCTCTCACGGTATACAGCCCGATGTCATCCAAACTGCAGTCACTGATGGTAAGCAACAGCTTATTTCTTGTTATGTTTGACTGAACCCTTTCGTGGTGTCGAATTGTACGGCCTTGTCTTTCCCACGTAACCTCCGCAACAGGGGTGCCCAGATCCATTTCACACAAGAATTCAACTTTGCTTCCCGTCAGCGCCTCAACGGGCTTCAGTTTCCTCAGCAGTTCTGGAGGTGATCCAACTACAAGTGGATAAACAAAACTGCTTATTGACAGCTTAGGATGGCACATGGGAATTAGTATATAATGCACATGAGAACAGGTACATGAAACATGAGGGAAAGTATGTGAAACACATGAGAACAGGTATGGGAGACATATGAGGGCAGCTATGTGACATGCATGAGAACAGGTATATGAAACTTATGAGAACAAGTATTTGAAACACATGAAAACAGGTATATGAAACACATGAGAACAGGTATATGAAACACATGAGAACAGGTATATGAAACACATGAGAACAGGTATATGAAACACATGAGAACAAGTATATGAAACATATGAGGACAGGTATATGAAACACATAATATATTGGAATCTATATATATTCTTAGTTGTCCTCCTATAAATACCCTTGTTGTGCATGTAAAGAACTGAGAACAAATTTTGCTGTAGAATAATACATTCTAAAAAGCTGCTACACTTTTTATAAATGTGATAGATTTATTGGCTGCAGCGAATATATGAACTTACCAATGGGAGTCTCAGCCTTCGTAGGCTTGCAGGAGTCACTTGGTTTTCCCTGGCCTGCCTTGTTGACAGCGATGACTCTAAACTCATATTGCTCACCCTTGCTTAGCTTGTTTACTGAATACTCGGTGTGTTTAATAGCGTCTTTAGTGACGGGTGTCCATCTTGTTACAGCTGCTGACTTCACTTCTACAATGTAGTGAGTGATAGGAGCTCCTCCATCTGATTCTGGAGCCTTCCAGCTGAGAGTCATAGAGGTGTCTTTGACGTTGGATGGAAGAGGTGCCTGTGGCTTGCCAGGGACATCTATAGATGCACCAAAACTATTGTTATTTCTTTGTAATCAAACAGTTAAAAACTCATAACAAACAAATAAAACCTGTTAGAGCAGTTTTATGTATGAAGCTTACCGTATGGGTTCTTGGCTGTGAATGACTCAGATGGTTTACTTGGTTGACTTTCTCCTTTTTTGTTGGCAGCGGTAACTCTAAACTCATAACTGCTGCCTTCTGATAAATTCTCTAGATCATACATTAATTCCTTCACTTCATTTCGAGTAACCCGAATCCACCTGTCATTGCCATTGGTCGATCTTTCAATAAGATAGCCAGTCACAGGCGAGCCACCGTCAGAGGTTGGAGGCTCCCAAGAGAGTGTGGCAGATGTAGCGAACACATTAGAAGCTTGAAGATTCAGGGGTGGGCTGGGTACATCTGGAAAAAAACTCTCTGTTACAAAAGAAAGGCACAAGCTCAGCAGAAGAAGTGATTGTTTACATAAAAATAGCGACACTATAAAATGAGCCACTTGGTCAATGTGTCTGGATTATAAATTTTACTGTTACATAAACCACTTATAGTGTTAATGTGACTACAATGTACAATATCAATAAGATTAGAAAAAGAAAGGCACTAGAACAATACTAGTATTAAAATCTACTAACCAAATTGACTAGCCGGAGAGATAGGCTTGCGCAACTCAGCTGCATCACTTTCATTGATATCATTAACAGCTTTCACTTGAAACATGTACTCCTGTCCTTCTCGTAGACTAGTAGCAGTGAATGTTGTACCAGAAGACACCTTGCCAATCTTGTTCCATGACATCTTATTGGCCGCTCGCTGTTCAACAGTGTAATGAGTGATCTTGCTACCACCATCATCGTGTGGTTCCTTCCAAGTCAGCGCGACTGTTGTTTCATCTATAGACTGAGCTTCCAACTGCTGAGGTGGTTCGGGCTTGTCAAGCACCACTAAGGCTATGTTGGCAGATACACTTCCCACCTCATTGCTGACAGACACTAAATAATCAGCGCTATCAACTCTCTCCGCTTGCTTCAATCTCAGTCGAGTCACTGCTTCAGTGGTTTCAACTTCTATTCGACGATTTCGAGGTATTTCTTTTCCATCTATCGACCAAGTGATTTCTGGCTTAGGGTACCCAACAAATGGTACTTCAAATAAGGTGGATTTACCTGCGTGCAGAATAACCGTTTCTTCATATTTCTTGTCTAGTTTCAGTGTAGGCTTCACACGGATGGAAAGAGCAGCAGATGTAGTGAGGCCCTTTACCATTGCAGAGTATTCTCCTTCATCCTTGTCAGTAGCTCCGACAACTAGCAGCTTGTACTTGTTATCCATAGAGTTTATCTTGTACTTTCTTGACTCTTCAATAGGTTGGCCATCTTTCATCCATCTAACTGTCAGACCAGGCTTTGAAATCTCACATTCAAACTCCGCATTTTCAGGTATGGCATCCAAGAGGACACCATGCAAGTCCTTAAGGATCTTTACAGGTTCCAATTGAACCAATAATGCTGCATGAGAAGATGCCCTGCCAAATGCTACTTCGTAGGCAGCCTCATCTTTCGTCTGGCAGTCTGTGACTACTAGCCTATGTTTCATTCCCTTGGTACTCATAATATACTTAGATGAAGCGACAATCTCTATCCCATTTTTCTTCCAAACAGCCGACAGGTCTGTTTTGCTTACTTCACACTCGAAGGTTGCTGGCATATCCTCCATAACAGTAAAATCTTGAAGCTCGGTGACAAATTTGACAGCTTCTACAAGAGCTTCAGCAATGACAGGTTCAGTGACAGCACTAGGCTCACCTGTTCCAGCACTGTTCACAGCTGACACTCTAAAAGCATACTCAGTACCTTCTGTCAAATCAAACACTTTCATCTCTGTAGATGGTGTGGGGCTCTTGTTCAGCTTTGTCCATCGAGTAGAAAATTGAGATTTTCTTTCTACCGTGTATCCAATTATAGGAGAGCCGCCATCGTCAGCTGGAGAAGTCCAACTAAGTTCTGCATTTGTTGCTGTGATGTTCAAGATCTCCAGGTTTTGAGGAGCAGACGGAACTGTGAACTGATCCTTAGCGATGACAGGCTTGTCGAGCTCAACAAAAGGTCCAGGTCCAACCTCATTCTCAGCGCAGACTCTAATATTGTATTCATTGCCATCGACAAGTTTCTTGACAGTGTAAGAGTGTTTGTTATTGGCACAACTTCCAACTGTTACCCATGTATTTCGTTTCATGTCCTTACGTTCAACGTTGTAAGAGGAAATTGGGGCACCTCCATCAGAAATTGGCTCTTTCCAGTTAACTTCAATACTATTTTTACTGACAGAAGTCACTATCAACGCAGTAGGAGCAGATGGTACGGTAAGAACTCTCGCTGAGAACTCCATTGTGTCAGATCCTGCCACATTGCTGATCTGACATTTATAAACTCCTCCACTATTCTCTTCTGCTTTCAGTGTAAGTCTTGTGAAATCTGAGGTGTTAACAATCTTTGCTATGTCTTCGGTAAATGGCTTTCCATCATGAGACCAGTCGACAGCTGGAATTGGTACACCACAGAAGCTAGCTTCCAATGTAAGTGTTTGATTGGCTTTGACAGTAATGTCTCTCTTAACTGAGTGATCAGAAGAGAATTTAGGTGCTTGGTGCACAGTCAGATAAGCTTCAGTTTCGACTTTACCAATGACGTTTTTCACCAGTATTCTATACTTTCCTGAATCTGAAATTTGTGTGTCACTGATGTTCAATGTCGCAAAATCCTCAGCATAAGATGTTTTGTGTCTCGCACTAACTAACTCTTTGTTGTCTTTGAACCAAAGAATCTCAGCGGCTGGTGAACCTAGGCTAACACGACATGAGAGTTTGGCAGCGTTTGGTATTACAATGACCGTGGCTTGCATTGGCTCAACTAGAGAAGGAGGTTCACCTACTAGGGGAGCTTTGCAGAGTGTTGAAGAAGATGGTTCAGACCATTTACCTGCTCCAGCTTTGTTAACGGCAGCGACTCGGAACTCATATTCCTTACCAGTTCTTAACTTCTCAGCTACAAACTCTGTGTGTAGAATCTGGCTAGTGGTGACAGGAGACCAGCGGAACTCTGTGGATATCTTGTGTTCTAGGTAGTATTCTATGACAGGTGAGCCTCCATCTTTAGCAGGTGGTGTCCACATCACCTTCATACTCTTGTCAGTCACATCAGTGATGGCAGGTGCTTCAGGTGCTCCAGGAGTTTCTATAAATACACATTTCACATCAACATATTTTATTCAATATAACAATATATTCACTGTGTTTAGAAGCCACAATGATAGGATTGCACGCACCATCATGACCTATCACCACCGTACACAGAAACAACACAAAGTGTTTCCTTTTGCTTACCATATGGGTTTTTGGCAATAAAGGAGTCACAGGCTGTGCTGGGAGCACTTTCTCCACATTTATTTACAGCAACAATTCTATAAAGGTACTCAGTGCCTTCAAGTAGATTATCAGCAGCGTATTCTGTCTCCGCAACGGGCTCTCTATTCTGTCTCACCCATCTGTCGCTGCTCGTCGTGCTTCGTTCAACAAAGTATCCTGTGACTGGAGTGCCTCCATCATTTTCAGGTGGTTGCCAGGTAATAGTTGCACTTGTTTTGCTCACCTCTGAAACTTCCACTGAGGTGGGGGGACAAGCAACAACTAAAAAAGAACAAGTGTTATAACTGATAAGCATGGATGCAAGGTTTCCCTAATTACTAGATTCAAACAAAATTGAACTGATATTAATAGAATTTGCAAAGAGCCTGCAGAGAGACGATAAAAATGACCAATATGTCATCTTAGAATGTAGGCAGGCAACCAACAGGTTAAAACTTAATATACATGTATTAATAGATAAATTACCTGCGTTTACAGTTTATTTAATACATTTACATTATGTACATGTTTATATAGAAAATGTACATTTACATTATGTACATTTTTTATATTTATATATATTTATATATATATTTATATTAATGCACATTATTTGAGTAGTAATGCAATAAATAAGCAAACTTTTAATAAATAAAATATAAATTGTTATTCCTTGTCTGTTTAAATTCATAAATATATTTAATTAAAATTAAAAATTAAAGCTTTATTACTTTCTTTATCATGCAAAACAACAATCTAAAGATTTTTCAATTAGTTTTAGCATAATAAATATTTGGGAATGACGAACTTATTCATGTACAACTTTATAGGTAACTTGTAGTTACGGGTGAAAAATGGGAAAGTTATTGTGACAGCAACAAAATCCTAACTTACTTTATTTGAATTCAGAGGTTATTTGTTTAATTTTTTAAGATAAAACAATATTTGGAAACAAACTTTAGTTATCCGAGTATCTTATGTTACCCAGTTTTATACCACATATAGTTATAATAGAGGTTTATCTTTCTAACCATATATGTGGAGTTTGCAAAAATGAACAGAGCTCACACCGCAGTACATGACGTTTATCTATGGTACAAAGATAGCAATGCTATTAGGACTTGTGCTATTTGTGGTTAGGCAAGCAAAATTTTACTCTCCATCTAACAACTTACCAAATTTACTCGCTGGCACTGCTGCCTTCGCTAGCTCAACTGGCTCGCTTCTTCCGATATCATTGACTGCTGCCACCTGAAAGAGGTAGCTGTGCCCTTCCCTTAGACTCTTGACCGTCACTGCGCGTTCTGAAGTTTTGGCCACCTGACCATACGCCCTCTTGCCAACCTCTTTTTTGTCAATAATATAATGTGTGACATTACTACCTCCATTGTCTGTTGGCTCATCCCACTCCAAGGCCACTGTCTCCTCATCGACATCTGTCACTCTAAGGTTGGTAGGAGAGGCCGGTTTGTCTAGAATGTCTAGAGTGATGTCAGCTGACACCGTGCAGACGGGATTTGTTGCGCTGCAGGTGTAGGTTCCTCGATCAGTTCTTTCCGCTTGCTTCAACTTTAGAGAAGTTGTATCGGTAGTTGTGTCCACTTGTAACCGCTTTGTTTTAGGAAGGTCTTTTTCATTGTATAACCATTGAATGGTCGGAATGGGATACCCAGTGAACGGCACATCAAATGCCTTGGATTGTCCAGCCTTGAGTACTACGACATCGGCAAAATGTTTTGTAATTTTTAATGTTGGTTTGATCAAAAATTGTAATGTTGCAGTTGTGGTCACACCTTTCACTGTGGCATCATATTTGCCTTCATCATCTGGGGTAGAATTTCTAATCTGAAGCTGATAGACTGCATCAGATGTGGAGGTGACAAAGCGTTTGTCCTCTGGCAAAGGCTGATCATCTTTTTTCCAATGAACCGGAAGATCACCTTTGGAATATTTACAGGAGAATATGACAGATGTAGGCGATTCTTCAGAAATAACATCTTTCAGAGGTTCAACCAACTCGATGTCCACCGTCTCAACAATTAGAGAAGCAACAGAGGCTACGCCATCAATAGTTATCTCAATAGCTCCGTTGTCAAAACCTTGACATTCTCTGATTTCGAGCCGATGCTTAGTTCCGTCTGTTGTCATGACGTATTTATCAGAAGGCTCTAGAAGGTGCCCATTCTTGGACCAATGAGGAGCCATATTTGGCTTGTTGACTTCACATTCAAATATGGCAGTCTGTTCATCCTCAACAACCTGATCTGTTAGTTCTGCCAGATATGTCACAGGTACTATAAACAAACAATATATTTGTGTGTATACATATTTGCATGAGGAAATATTGTACAAAGCTCTTGCATAATGAAAATTCTAAAAATAAAAAATATGCCTTGCTACAAGTGCAAGACAGCTCATAGCCATAAATTAAAAAAATTAATGGTATATCGAATAAATAATCAAAGTTTAGTTGAAATCAACATTAGTATTGAAGATCTTTGTGTCTCCACATGTTTTCTTCGGTATCATGAACTAATTCAGTGTAGCTAATTTTCTAGGAAGTAAGAACAAATAATGTATATACAGTGACCATATATACATAGTGGCTGTGTCTGTCGGTCCAAAGCCACACTAAGAACTTTAGGGAAAAAGATTGCATTGCGCAAGAATTAAACACTGTTATTCAGATTTCCAACCAAGCACTCTACCATCTGCTACTATCACATTGCTGCATTGTGGAATAATTATGTGAATACTTATTACACTTGATGATTCTTCATGGCGTACGAGGCTAGCAGCGTATTACTAAACTATAATAAATATAGGAATAACAAACCTTTCGGTGCCTGCGCTGTGATTGGTCCAATAGGAGTGCAAGCTGGTCCTAGCCCGGCTTTGTTTTCCGCCATAACACGGAACTCATAGTCTGTTCCTTCAGTTAAGTCAGTGATTTCCAACTTGCAGTCTGATATAGAAACTTTGTTGACCTTGGCCCACCGAGCGCTGTACTGGGACTTACGCTCAACTATGTATCCGATTACAGGAGAACCACCATCATGCAAGGGTTTGTCCCAAACGACCACACAGCTACTCGCCGTTACATTTTCTATGGCAAGATTAGTTGGAGCGCCGGGCTCTGAGAACTGGTTTTGTGGTACAGTGGGTTCAGAGAGTGTACAGGGTTCGCTGGCGCCGACATCATTCTCCGCAAACACCCTGAAGAGGTATTCATTACCTGGAGTCAGCTTGGCTATCCGTAAGGTGTGTTCCCCTTCTTTGGTTGTACCAGCTGAGATCCAACTCCCCCTCTTCACATCCATTCTCTCCACGACATATCCCATCACTTTGCTGTCACCATCGTTGGCTGGCGCTGCCCAAGCAAGGCTGACCGAGTCAGCTTGTACATCTTTAACCTCGAGATCTTGAGGAGGAGATGGTTTGCTGAGGACATGTAAGGAGAAAGTGCAGGATGCACTTCCCGCTTCATTCACTGCAGTGGCAACAAAATGGCCAGCACATTCTGGTTGTATGTCCTTCCACTGTAGTCTGCTATATGAGTCAGTCCTGTCTATTGTAACGAGTGAACTGTCTAAAGGCAACTCATTGTGGAGCCAGGTTACTGTGGGAGTAGGAAATCCTGTAGTAATCGCTGTAACCACATAATTAGTTCCAGCCTTCAGTTTTGCGGATGCCTTAGTAGCAGTATCTGGTTCTATAGTTGGCTTTGTATGCACGATGAGTGATCCTTCAGACGTGACTTCTCCGAGGTCATTCTTCACAAGCACTTTATAGTTTCCGGAATCTTCTAGAGAAGAAGATTTGATAGTCAGTGTGGCTGATTCGTCTTTGCCAATATACTCCATGTTGTATTTCACTCCAGCCGTCAATGAAACCCCATTTTTATACCACAGAATCTCAGACTTGGGTTCACCAAGATCAACATCGCAGAAAAATTCCACAGTTTCTGGAGCAATAATGGTTAAGTTTTCCAGTCCCTCAAGTAGTTCTGGTGGGTTGCCAACTAAAATTATAATATTTTATCACACGATTGTTATTTTAAGAGCAACTATCTCCTTTTTTTAAAAACGCTCAAATAATACATTTAGCAGTAGCCACAGCAAGTGAGAATGGCCATAGACCTCCATTGGCGGGTAAAATATAAGTATAAAATATGAAGAGATTCATTAGATTGGCATTTTATTGTCAATCATCAATTACCATCGTCAAACTCATTACAGGACAGACAATTTTATTTAAATCATGAATTTTAATTTTTCATGACAAAATTTATTATCATTTGACTGCTCAAAGTAGCAAAGGTCAATGACAATCAAAGGTCAATGACAACCTAAGGTCAATGACAACCAAAGGTAAATGACAACCAAAAATAAATTAAACCATGAATTGTTACATTTATCATAACTATGTAATAGATATGTAGGATATGTAGTTAGTTGACTATCAACTCAACTAACTAAGAAACATTAATGCATAAAGAGCTGTACCATTGCTGCAACATTACTTTTGCATCAGAGAATTTTATAAAAGTCTAAAATATCCTAATATTCGTACCAAAAATGAATACTGCTACAAAAACAGTAATGAGTGCATTTTGATCACGCCTTAATTTTCTGAGAACTTATTGTCGTGAAGAGAATGCGTCTACTGCACACGGCTATCGTTACGAGCAATATTATTTTGGCATTGTAATGATCAAAAGTCAGTGAAATTTTATAATAGTGATTTTGTGTTTGTGTTTATCAAACCTGTTTAAGTATTACAAAAGCAACACATGCCAAATCTTCCAGTTTAGTCGTCTTAAACATTAAAAAAACAGCTGATTATATCAAGATTTCGCTATGCATGTCTATATGCATTATTGCATAGCAGCCGTAAAATGCATTGTCGTCAGCATTTGAACAGACCACCGTGAATAAATGGCAGACCAAAAGAAAAAAATCTGATACAATTTTTTAACAAAATTTTAACACATGGTAAAAAATGGAAAAGTTATTACTGTGTAAAGTGTGCAAAATTTTGATGTCACTCCTCATTTAGATTGACAATATGTATAGGAAACTGTGGTATAGAGATTCTGCATATAAAACATGATATACACAAGTAGAGATAAGTGAGACAAGAACCAAGCCTTACAGAAGTTAAAATGACAAACATAGTAACTATTAAAGCAACACAATATAGCTAGCATTACAATTTGTCAAGGTTCATGAATAAAAGGAATGTCTTACCAAGAGGAGCTTTGCAGAGCGTTGAAGAAGATGGTTCAGACCATCTACCTGCTCCAGCTTTGTTAACGGCAGCGACTCGGAACTCATATTCCTTACCAGTTCTTAACTTCTCAGCTACAAACTCTGTGTGTAGAATCTGGTCAGTGGTGACAGGAGACCAGCGGAACTCTGTGGATATCTTGTGTTCTAGGTAGTATTCTATGACAGGTGAGCCTCCATCTTTAGCAGGTGGTGTCCACATCACCTTCATACTCTTGTCAGTAACATCAGTGATGGCAGGTGCTTCAGGTGCTCCGGGAGTTTCTACAGATGAAAAATATAGATTGGCAGAGCAGAAACATAAGATCAAGTCAACATATGAGCGTATGCTTCTGTTCAAGTCCAATATTTTTATTATGACAGCACAGATACAATAGAAACCTTTATAGATCAGCTATATTTGATCTTGACGTTAAAATATATACTATATATAGCCAAACCTCTACATATAAAGTTGACCTGTTTCAATTTTTGCTTTATATTTTGAAACTATTGAATGTTGAATCAAATATTCTTGTGATTCATTTTTTTAGTTCGCTGTAGAGTTCAAAAGACAATGGTAAATACTTTAAAATATGGAAAAAACTAGCTGTAAAAACCTAAATAATATGTAAAAACTTAATTATTGTTAAGTAATAATCAGTAAAAAAAGCTATGGTGTTATTTTATTTTAGAGAGGTGACAATGTTGCCTCGGTAATGCACAGGCTCAGTGGTAGAGTGAGTGACAGCACAGGCTCAGTGGTAGAGTGAGTGACAGCACAGGCTCAGTGGTAGAGTGAGTGACAGCACAGGCTCAGTGGTAGAGTGAGTGACAGCACAGGCTCAGTGGTAGAGTGAGTGACAGCACAGGCTCAGTGGTAGAGTGAGTGACAGAACAACACAATGTCACTCACTCAACTTATACTAAATATAGTTTGAAAATCAATTTATATATTTTTTATCATTATGTTATATATTTAATTTCTGAAAGCTTTGTGTCTTACAAAACGAAATTAGTTCATATGTTGAGTATCCATGTATTTGATCCAATTTAATGTCGCAATTCTAAAAACACGCATGTAGGTATCATGGTAATATAATTCTGTTCTGAGTTAAATTGGAGTTATCTGTTCAATTACAGACTCGACATGCATTTCTCAGTTACTCTCACCTTTTGAATATTTAAATACAAACTAACAAAAACATCAAATATATGACAACACGGCAGCGTAACCATTGAAAGATATGAATTTATGCCTTTAAAAAATCATACCATATGGAAGCTTTGCGATGAATGGCTCAGAAGCCTGGCTGGGAAGACTCTCTCCTCTGCTGTTGACTGCCACCACTCTGTACTTATACTCAGTTCCCTCCATCAAGTTGTTTGCAGGGTACTTGGTGTCTGGGAGGGGAGAGCGTGTCTGACGCACCCACCTTTCGCTGCTGTCACTGCATCTCTCCACATGGTAGCCCTTTATGGCTACTCCTCCGTCATTCTCCGGAGTTTGCCATGTCATTGTTGCCTCCGTCTTGCTGATATCTTTAGCAATCACAGTGTGAGGGGCATCAGGTACAGCTGCAAAATAAGTTGATCCCATTGTACATGAATACAATCTGTGGTATTAACAATCTTAAATTAAATTGGTTTTAAAAATTAACTTGCACAAACGTTTACTGAATTTTATCAGAAAGTATCAGTATTTTTTTATCATTTGCAATTGTTTTTGATGTTTGTGGTGATCTGACTGCTAGGATGTTTCAAGATTAAAATTGACAAAACTTAATTCTGTTTACAACACCCAGATCAAGCAAAAGTGTGATTATGACATCACACGTAGCGCTGCACCTTGAAAGCAATAGTCAATAACAGCTATCGCAATGATAGCAATTAGTGACATTTTTCGCATGTATTTTTCTTCTGAGTGTTTTAACCGCGATCAAATTTTGTTGGTTTTAATCTTGAAACATCCTGGCGGTCAGATCACATCAAACATCAAACGGAATTGAAAATGATAAAAGATATCGATAAAATTCTGATAAAATCTAATAAAATTTTGGGTAAGTTCATCTTTAAAAGAATAAGGTCGACTGTAAGTTCATCTTTAAGAGAATAAGGTCGACTGTAAGTTCATCTTTAAGAGAATAAGGTCGACTGTAAGTTCATCTTTAAGAGAATAAGGTCGACTGTAAGTTCATCTTTAAAAGAATAAGGTTGACTGTAAGTTCATCTTTAAGAGAATAAGGTCGACTGTAAGTTCATCTTTAAGATAATAAAGTCGACTGTAAGTTCATCTTTAAGAGAATAAGGTCAACTGTAAGTTCATCTTTAAGAGAATAAGGTCGACTGTAAGTTCATCTTTAAGAGAATAATGTCGACTGTAAGTTCATCTTTAAGAGAATAAGGTCGACTGTAAGTTCATCTTTAAGAGAATAAGGTCGACTGTAAGTTCATCTTTAAGAGAATAAGGTTGACTGTAAGTTCATCTTTAAGATAATAAGGTCGACTGTAAGTTCATCTTTAAGAGAATAAGGTCGACTGTAAGTTCATCTTTAAGAGAATAAGGTCGACTGTAAGTTCATCTTTAAGAGAATAATGTCGACTGTAAGTTCATCTTTAAGAGAATAAGGTCGACTGTAAGTTCATCTTTAAAAGAATAAGGTTGACTGTAAGTTCATCTTTAAGAGAATAAGGTCGACTGTAAGTTCATCTTTAAGATAATAAAGTCGACTGTAAGTTCATCTTTAAGAGAATAAGGTCAACTGTAAGTTCATCTTTAAGAGAATAAGGTCGACTGTAAGTTCATCTTTAAGAGAATAATGTCGACTGTAAGTTCATCTTTAAGAGAATAAGGTCGACTGTAAGTTCATCTTTAAGAGAATAAGGTCGACTGTAAGTTCATCTTTAAGAGAATAAGGTTGACTGTAAGTTCATCTTTAAGATAATAAGGTCGACTGTAAGTTCATCTTTAAGAGAATAAGGTCGACTGTAAGTTCATCTTTAAGAGAATAAGGTCGACTGTAAGTTCATCTTTAAGAGAATAATGTCGACTGTAAGTTCATCTTTAAGAGAATAAGGTCGACTGTAAGTTCATCTTTAAGAGAATAAGGTCGACGACTGGATACTACAGAAACTGATCATTCATCTTCATTCAAGCGTTTGAAATACATTTTGCTAAAAACTATGCGTATCAACACTTACTGTGTTTACTGATTGGCTTGGCTACCTGCTCAGTCTCCACAGGCTCACTCGATCCTACCTCGTTCACTGCCCTGACTTGAAACATGTAACCTTGACCTTCTGTAAGCTTGGGTACAGTAAATTCTAAATTGGGGCACTCTCCCACAGAAACCCAAGTGCGCCTGTTCATGTCACGCTTTTCCAGGATGTAGCTGGTGACAGGTCGACCTCCGTCATCGAGAGGAGCCTGCCATTCCAGAGTCACAGAATCTTCAGTTGTTGAACGGACGGCGAAGTTTACGGGTGGTTGTGGTTTATCTACAACCAGCAGGTCTATGTCAGCCGACACAGTTCCCAGATCATTCAGTATTTCTACAGAGTATATACCCGAATCTTCGCGAATAGAATTTTTCACATGGATGCAGGTGATACCAGAAATTGTCTCCTCATGAATACGCTTGTCAGTTACAAGTGGTTGGCCATTCTTAGTCCACGTGACGGTAGGTGTTGGCCAGCCACTGAATGGAACTTCAAATATTGTCATCTTTCCAGCTCTCAAAACTATTTGTGACTGATATTTCCTGTCTAGCTTAACTGCGGGCGGAACCTCAATGATGAGCTCAGCTGATGACTTCTGACCTTTAATGACAATTGTGTATTCGCCGTCGTCTTCCCCAGTCGCGTTTTTGATGTTGAGGTTGTACTTATTTCCAACAGTTGTGCTCTTGAATCTGTCATTCTGAGGCAGTGGTTTACCGTTGACTATCCATTTATGATTGAGACCAGGCTTGTTCACTTCGCATGTATAAGTCACATCCTGTGGGACTTGGCTGAGCACTACGTCTTTCAAGGGAGTTATGATCTCCACAAACTCCTCATCAACAAAGAGACCGGCAGTGGACAATGCATCTTCAATATGTATTGTGTAGTCACACTCATCATCTAGCTGCACGTCACGAATGGTGAGGAAATGTTCAGGTCCTTGAACCTTTATTTCAAACCTTGGTTCATTTGGCAGCGGTCGGCCATCCATTTTCCACACAGTTGTGCATCCGATTTTATTAATTTCACATCTGAATGTTATGGTCTCATCCTCCGTGCAGGTAATGTCATTTAACGGTGTTACAAACATTACCTCAACTACAAGAATACAAGAATACAAGCATGTTAAGTATCAGAAACTAGTAGAAGTAGAATAATATGTATTACATTACTTTACTGGCAATAAACTTCATTTCAAACAGAAATGTTTTATAAATTATGCCATACAAAAACAAAAAAAAACAAACAACATGGGCAAAAGTTAGTCAATCAAAGCAATGATTTGACATGTAGTTTTTAAAATACCTTTTTCAAAGAACGTATATTAGGTGAAAGATTTTTATTGGAGCTAGCAAAGATATTTTAAAAATAATTGTTAGAGGTTGTATGCAATTTGCTCATCTCACGTAAGTTAAAATGAGTTGAAAACCTGTAATTGTTAGGTAAAAACAAGGGGACATGAAATATATAATGTTACATAAATGATCAATTCCATCACAAGTCTTAGCAACATACCTGATGGTTCCTTGGCTTCTATCGGGCCAATCGGCTCGCACGCAGGGCCTGCACCAGCTTCATTCTCGGCAGACGCACGGAAAAGATAATTGGTTCCCTCAACAAGGTCAACTAAGGACAGTGAGGTGTCAATTAAGGAGGCCTTGGTAGCTCGAACCCAGCGACCGTTGAACGTATTGCATTTCTCTACTACGTAGTTGGTTATCTCAGAGCCACCGTCAGACGCAGGTGCTGACCAGCTGAGAACAGCAGCAGTTGCTGTCACATCTGTAGCCGTCAGGTTTTGAGGAGCGCTTGGTTTCTCTAAAACATTAACTATATATATATTTCTCAAAGTATTTTTTATGTCTGTATGAATTCCGGCAATTGATATTAAAATCTTGGTATAAAGAATCCCTACCAAAGAATATTTGATCTCAGATCCTACCATTCACCAGTCCGACGCCCTACCCAATAGGTCACAGAGAATGAGTTATTAGCTTGCCGATAAAAGTTACGATATGGGAGAACATATCCAATGGCTTTGCATACCAAGCGGGGTGATCGCGTTAGTAAGTTATTACCATTAGTTAGCTCACTAAAATTTTCCATTGGCAATCTGCCAGGCTAATAGCAAGTGACAGGCAGCTCTCATTACTTTTAAGCTAATTTTTAATAGTCGGGCAACGCCGAGTAGCACAGCTAGTAAAGAATAATTCCAAGTTTCACCCATATATTGAATGCTTGTTACGTTGTCAGAGTGAAGTTAAGTGAGCCAGTGTTGATCCAGCAATGGATGCTCAAGTTCCTGCTATCTTGAAAAGTCCAACAGTTTTTCAGCTCATTTGAAATGTAAAATTTAGGGCAAGACTATTACAAACGCTTTGAAAATCTACATAAAGTAGACACTCCTACAGAATAAATAATTGGTTATGGGAACGTTTACGTTTATAGGAATTTTATGTATACAAACTGTAAAATACACATAAATTGCTGAATTTGTTCCAAGATCAGTTGAATTTATATACAAGTAGAGTTATGTTAGAAGGACATCTACAGTAGCTCTTTTCGTATTGAATATCATGTCAGTGAACATCATCAACTCGAGCTGCACAATATCGATCTTATAATAAACAGATAACTCTTATAGATATAGCTGATAGAGCAATTGTTACTTAGAACTGGTAGACCTACCAAATGGCATTTTAGCGATGACAGGTTCGGACTGCACAGGCTCACTGGCTCCGACAGCATTCTCAGCAAACACTCTTATCAAGTACTCATTGCCCTCTATCAGCTTGCCAACTGTAAACTCTAACACATCAGGTTTAGTGCTGCCGGCTGTCATCCACGTATTTCTCTTAACATCTCGTCTTTCAATGATATACGACTGCAGTGGGGCACCACCGTCTGAGGTTGGAGCAGTCCAAGAGATGGAGATGCTGTCCCTTGAGTAACCTCTGACTGTGAAAGTCTCAGGAGGGTGAGGTTTGTCTAGAAACATAATGTAACCATGTATTAATATTTTTATATCATGAACTGGTCGAGTTCTACTAAAACGCATAAAGTAATACAGATACTCTTGAAATAGCTTTTGGCACAAATATGTTGCGAGGATGTGGTGCAGTAACATACTGTACATATAAATGTACTCTGATACAATCATAGTACATATTCATAGTTTTAAACTAAAACTCCAGCGACATTAATCCTCCCATTTATTTATACACATTTCATTCAAAATGTTTGAAGGAACCAGCAATGAGATAAGCAGGCTGTTCAAAATGTTACCCATCATTAAAGACATCACAACATTTTACAAGAATGAACTAGCGTCCTTTGTATTTTACAATTTTAAATATTAAAATGCTTCAAGAAATAGTAACAGATTTACCGAGCAAGGAAAGTGTAAACTTAGCGCTGGTCTCTCCAGCCACATTGGAAGCGGTGAGCGTGTACGTCCCTTGCTGTTCAGGCTTCATCTGTTTCAGCGTTAGATTTGTGCTTGTAGCATCAGAAGTGACATATGAACTGTCCAGTGGGCCATCATTGAATGTCCACCTGACATCTGGTACAGGCAGACCAGTCACTTGAACTGGTATAGAGATATTGGAGCCAACATTCTGGGTTACTGATGCCTGTGCTTCCACAAAGGACAATACCGGTTTACCTGAAATAGATAAATTTACGGCCTCGCATAAAAAGATATTAAAACAGCACATCTATGTTTAAAATAGGATACATGAAAGTTAGATCTTTGTAAGTGTTATAGTGAACAAGTGGGTAATAGTAATAATAGGTCACTACTAATGATAATAGGTAACTACTAGTAATAATAGGTCACTATTAATGATAATAGGTGACTACTAGTAATAATAGATAACTACTAGTAATAATAGGTAACTACTAGTAATAATAGGTGACTACTAGTAATAATAGGTAACTACTAGTAATAATAGATAACTACTAGTAATAATAGGTAACTACTAGTAATAATAGGTAACTACTAGTAATAATAGGTAACTACTAGTAATAATAGGTAACTGCTAGTAATAATAGGTAACTAATAGTAATAATAGGTAACTACTAGTAATAATAGGTAACTAATAGTAATAATAGGTAACTACTAGTAATAATAGGTAACTACTAGTAATAATAGGTAACTGCTAGTAATAATAGGTCACTACTAGTAATAATAGGTAGCTAATAGTAATAATAGGTAACTACTAGTAATAATAGGTAGCTACTAGTAACAATAGGTAACTAATAGTAATAATAGGTAACTACTAGTAATAATAGGTAACTAATAGTAATAATAGGTAACTACTAGTAATAATAGGTAACTACTAGTAACAATAGGTAACTACTAGTAACAATAGGTGACCAATAGTAATAATAGGTAACTACTAGTAACAATAGGTAACTACTAGTAATAATAGGTAACTAATGACTACTAGCTACTAACTAGCAAACATGAAAACTCACAATGAACTGTGACTGTGCAGCTGGTTTCAATTTTCCCTAGAGTATTACTAGCAACAAGCTTGTAGCTTCCCGCATCAGCAGAAGTTGTCTTTTCTATTTCAAGAGCAGCTAACTCTTTGTTCACATCGAGTTGCTGTTTGATTCGACTCTCTTTGGGAAGGCTCTTGCCATTTTTGTACCTAAAATGATTATTTGAAATCGAAAAGGAGAATAATAATAAGCTTACACTGTAAACGAAACATTTTTATATGCAAAGAAGCAGCACGTTTTTTCTGTAAAAACTGTTCTATAATAGCAGCAATTGAGTGACCTCAGAGATGTATTAATCTGTCAGTTGTTCAGCTTTGCTTACCTATTATTGATCATAACTAATGAACATCATTAATATCAAATCAACTCACCATTCAACCTCAGATGCTGGTTCTCCTACATCAATATCACACTCGAGTCTGAT
This sequence comes from Watersipora subatra, assembly GCF_963576615.1. NCBI lineage: Eukaryota > Metazoa > Bryozoa > Gymnolaemata > Cheilostomatida > Watersiporidae > Watersipora > Watersipora subatra. Next base: position 54,020,949 of record NC_088710.1, on the reverse strand, counting down.
GGTTTCAGGGGAGACAACGGTGACATCTTCAAGTGGATGGAGTATCTCGGCGATATCTCCTATCACTGGTGCTTTGATGAGAATATAGTCTGTGGTTTCAGAAGCTGGTCCCTTACCACTCTACAACAAGACAATTGTAAAAGTTGACTTCTGCTTTCTCAATCTAAAATAAAAACCTACCACAAGTTATCGTCACTTAGAACATCTCATTGCACCTAACATTTGATAAGGCATTTATAGTAGTCAAGAAGGTTCTATACAAAATGAACAAAAGATGTAAAACTTATACATTCACTAAATCAAGAACATTTTAGAAAAAGTCTAAAACAAATAAGCTTGGCTGCCTACCTCAGTTCCAGAAGTGGCACTCTAACTTATAGTCTATACAATTTACCCACCTTATTCACAGCAGAGACTTTAAACATGTAGTTGGCTGAGGTCTGGAGACCCTCAATTGTGAAGTCCAGATGAGGCTGACCAGTTTCCATCAAAACCCACTTGGTGCTTCCTCTTTTCATGTACTCAATGGTGTAACCAGTGACTGGAGCTCCACCATCACAATCAGGTGCAATCCAAGTGAGCTTGGCACTCGTATCAGTGACATCAGACACTTCTAGATGTTTTGGAGCTCCCGGCACATCTACATGTGACATAAATTTAATAAGTTAATAAAACTAAATGTAAACATACTATCAACATGCATATAACATGCAAGTATTTTAATCTTCCTCGGTACCTTAAATACAATTCTGCCAAAAAATAGTCTCAATGGAAACATGAAAAAGATTTTACTATAGTCGATGAGGTGAGAAATGAGGGAAAAGGAGAAACTAGTTTGAAGGATCAACAGATCAAAACAGTCTTCGAGAAAATACTGTATGTAAAATATTGCTTTTATCTCTTCTAAACTACCATGATAAAAGACACTGGCACTTTACGAAACCATACATACATGTACATATAAACATGCCTATCATGATCAAAGACAAACTGACAATTGCAATCATATAGAGTTTTCACAAGTAACTATCATACAACAGATTACTAACAAACATACAACAGACTACTAACTATCATACAGCAGACTACTAACGAACATGCAACAGACTACTAACCATCATACAACAGACTACTAACTAACATACAACAGACTACTAACTAACATACAACAGACTACTAACAAGCATACAACAGACTACTATCATACAACAGACTACTAACAATCATACAACAGACTACTATCATACAACAGACTACTAACTAGCATACAACAGACTACTAACATACAACAGACTACTAACTAGCATACAACAGACTACTAACATACAACAGACTACTAACTATCATACAACAGACTACTATCATAGAACAGACTACTAATTATCATACAGCTGACTATTAACTAGCATACAACGGACTACTTACTAACATACAATAGACTTCTAACTAACATACAACAGACTACTAACTAACATACAACAGACTACTAACCATCAGGTAAGTAAGAAAATGTCGCTTGACATGAGTGATACCAGCTAGTCAGGTGCTGAAAAATAGCCACTACAGTAACAAAAAATGAAATGAAAAGCTTTGTTGCCAGCACAAAACGTGGATACATGCCATATGGGTTCTTTGCAAGTACGCTCTCAGATGGTTGGCTAGGTTCTCCTTCTCCCTTCTTATTTACCGCTACAACCCTAAACGTGTAGCTGGTTCCCTCATTCAGGTTGTCTATGGAGATGGACAGCGAGTCTACTGGTAGCCTGTTCACTCTGATCCAGCGAGATGCCACATCTGACTGCCTTTCAACAAAGTATCCACTGACAGGGCTGCCTCCATCTTCGGCTGGTGGCTCCCAAGACACCTCACAGGAAGTGGCTGTCACAGCTGTGACAACTGGAGAACTTAGAGCACCTGGCACAGCTATAAAATACAATCAAAGTTAATATTTTGTCAGCTTCCAAAATAACCTAAAAATCTCTGACTTTTACTTTTTTCCATCCAGTTATCTAATTTTAAAACAATGTCTACTCACCGATTTGGCTCTCAATAGTGACAGGAGAGGACAACTCGACTGGCTCACTGGTCCCGTACTCATTCACAGCTGACACTCTGAACAAATAAGCTGTACCTTCAGTAAGGCCTTCTGTACCATGAGTCATTGACTGAACTGTATCTACTGGCTGCCAGGTCCTTCTACAAATGACAAAAAGTAGGAATAAAAACTGAAATTAAAGTCCGGAGTTCGGCAATCAAATTGTTTATAAACTTAATGCTCTATCAATCGTAAGAGTTGATTGAAATTTCAAAGAAAAATTTGCTGTCAAACAAATCAATCAATATTGTTGAGAATGTGAATAGTGTTAATCAGTAAAGCCATTTGTTATTTAACTAGTAACTTTATTGATCAGTTGAAGCAAATCGGTATGCATCTCTTTCAACACTTTTCTATTATCTACAAGACCTGCATAACTCACTCAGCAATTTTAGACTGCAAATCCTAATAGCATTTTTCCATACACCTACCTTGTAGCATCTCTCTTCTCTATAAAGTAGCCTGTGATTTCTGCGCCTCCATCGTCATCGGGCCGATCCCATGCGAGGTTGATGGAACTTTCAGTCATATCAGAAGTGGTTAGGTTTTTAGGGCTAGATGGACAGTCGACTACTTCCAAATCAAGGCTAGCAGAGACTTCTCCAATGTCGTTGGATACCTACATGTCAACAAGTGAAAGATCATTATAGAAAGTTTTTAACAAACCGGAAAAGTGACAACAGTTCTGACTTACAACTTTGAACAATATTTTGTAATGCATAGAATACAAACAGAAAAATGAAACAAAATTTAGTTTTTATAAAACTCAATGGCATTCAAAAGTAACACAAAGAAATGGTGCACAATTATTCTCCCCTCACATTGAGCTCATAAACACCGGAATCCGACCTCACAACATTTTTTAGTGTGAGATTGATGTCCTTGTCATCAGCACTAAACTTGACAGTGTTTGGCAAGTCAGCCGCACTGTCATATTTCCAGGTGATCTTAGGCTCCGGATGGCCGATGTAAGGAATCTTGTACGTCTTTGACTTTCCTGCTCGCATGATTACCCTTTTACTCCAGCTCTCATCAACTGTAACCTTAGGGGCGACTACAAATAAATCATAACAAAATTTTATTTAAATTTACTAGTTCAAAGAGATGAAAGTGAATTTTATTATGTTGTTTGGTCAACAGAGTGAGTGATATTAAAGGAATTCAAGACATGTTCCCAGAGCATTAAAGTGTAACCATTCTTAAGATGTGTTTTATAAAAATCATCCACGTTAGATGGATAAAACTCAGTAACACAGTACATAGGAGTTGTCTGCTCTTTTTAAGGTTATCTTATAGAATACAGAAGATGACAACTCTTTGTTTTTTGCTTCATATTCAGTAACATCTAGTTGTTTATGATATATTTTTAACCCTTTTATTGAACTGCTACATAAACTTTTTGAAACAATAGTTGTAGATCATTCACATATTCCCCTGTTATTTTAGATTGGAATGCATTCATAATATCAATCCATATTCATAGCATGACACTTTTGGTAGCTGAGGCCTCTACCCTGAACTCTCAGTAGCTTGAAGCATTGGAACTCACTATCAGTAAGGACATTGGATGGAGCTCAATAAAAACCTAAAAGGCCTTTTTTTGTAATTGGATTAAAGTGTCTTAGTCAAACTAGAAGAAATATACAGCTCTTAAAGCAAGGTTGTGTGATAATAACTACTATACAATTTGTGTTTAAATATTATATATAAAAACTAGATAGTTTAACTACCATAATAGCAATAAATTATTTGTGATTAAGAATGACAATCATCAAAAACACCCAGTTGAGTTTATTTAACTAAATCAAAATATAAAAACTGTCCATAAATCAAATCAGTAGAGACACAGCGGTCATACAGAAGACACCCACTGCTCACTAAAACACTACCACAAATAATAATGATATGAACTAAACTAAATTCAAATAATTACTATAAAATTAGTTATTCTTACCATCAAGAAACAGCTCAGCGGTTGATTTCTTTCCTCTGAATACGACGGTGTAATCACTCTCATCGACAGGTTCTATAGACTTGACAGTCAGGGTGTACTCACAGTCAATATTGCTTATCGAGTACTTAGTACTCTCTGTAATTGGGCTTTTGCCTTTAGACCAGTTGACCTTGACATCGGGTTTGCTCAGTTGGCATGTGAAAGAGACATCAACACCAAACTCATTAGCAGTCTGGTCATCCAAGCCTTTCACCAATTCCACTATATCTTCTGTAAAATAAATCAATTAAAATTGAGTGGAACATTTTCACAACATCTGACCAAAAATAAATCAACCAGTACTCTTGCAATTTGACAAGTTAAACTATCAATTTCAAATATTTTACAAATTAATTATGACTCGTCGCCTGTCTGATAGCATAGGACAGACAACTCCTGTTAACACTTTACCTTGCACGAATACATTGCCTACAGAGCTACAGTCATCTATAGTGATGGTGTATTCCGCGTCATCATCAATATCGCAGTCTGAAACTATGAGAGTGTGCGTGAAGTCTTCCACAGTGATTGTGTATTTTGTATCATCAGGAGTTATTCTCTCTCCATCTTTGCACCACACAGCCGTCACACCCTCCTTGTTCACCTCGCATACTAGCGCTACATCTTCTCCCTCCTTCACATCCACATCCTTGAGAGGTGTCACATAGTTGATTGGCACTATAAATAGATGTTCCCTTCATTGTTTCAATAGCTTAGTCACGGAATTTAGTATACCAAAAATTTTATGAATTGATTTTGTGATCAATTAAAGGCTATTTAAAAGATCAGCCAAAGAAGCTATCATTTTAGTTTTCATTACTCTAAAAATAATTAAAATTAAACATTTTTCTATAAAATTCTTGTAACAAACTTTCTAAAAACTAAGAAACAATTTGTTCAAACTGCTTCAAATAACCACATTAAAATGTGAAAATAAGACAGTTATATCATGAGATACCTTTAAATTTTGAACAAAATGGCTAAGTTTCAATAATAAACTATAGCTTTATCATATGCTACACTTGAGTTTAAAATTCAAACAATTTGCTTATATCTATTTATTTACTTTTCTAGTGATTTGAGTAAAAGATATTCAATAAAAAATTAGTTTTATCCAAAATACTGTATAAATATACTTATACAAGAATAGCTGTAAGCAGATGCATGCATAGCGAGCAACATTTAATGATAAAACATTTACAACCATCTTTGCCAGACAAGGGTTGACAATAAAAAACTTATGCATTGCCATACGATATAAAATGATTTTAATTATCAGAAAAATGGAGATCTTTTGGCAAAGTTTCTTAAGCATATCTACGTGTAGACAAGCAAATCTAAGAAGACAGTATATTTGGCATAAACACCAGGTCTAAAAGACGAATCAAGCACAGATCTCGGAATGTTGAGTTATCATATCAAGAGACATACTGGTTTGGATGAATTTCTGGCAGACATTAGCTCATGAGGTCAGAGGTCAGCAATTCCTAACCACAGTATATTATAAAGAAGTAGACCACAAGGTCGGTAGGCAGGTAATTTACTCAAAGCAAAGTTATTTGCAATAACATTATGCGGCTTAGATATACGAGGCAGCAGTGCATCATGCAGCAAGAACACATGAACCACTTACAAATCTTTTCTGTGACTCCTTCCTCTGTAGATGAACCATTTTATAAATATGTATATTAAAAATGAAACACTCATGTGAAATCAAGTGAACACAACTCCTACACATAGTTGGTGACTTGTTGGCAGAGCTACACTACATGCACAATTGTTAGTTGAATGAAGAAACAGATGGTAAAATACTAATAGCATTAGGTGCAGAAAGAAAGTGGAGCCTAAATTCCAGAGTAGAAGAAAGACAATTTCTTATTTGTGGTCTAGATTACAGAACCCAGTACCTGCAAATTCAATGTCTATGACTGAGGTAATTCATACCGATAGCAGCTTTGGCTAGAAGTGGTCCAATTGGTTCACAAGGTTGACCTTGACCTGCTTCATTTTCAGCAGCAACTCGAATGTAGTAATTCAATCCTTCGTACACATCAACCTCGTGTTGCAATTCAAGAGTTGAGCTTTTATTTACACGGCTCCATCTTGTGCTAGTAATAAAATCATATTTTATTGAAACACCATCTTCACTCTTAAATAAATGAAGATAGTGCAGTACGGAGCAGCTCTACGATAACGCTGAACTGCTTGCTGCAATTCAGTTTAATGTCTTTAGCTATCTACTCTGTTAAATTAAAGAGTCAAGTAGAAAATTACCAAGCAATTTAAAATCAAAACTCTAATTAAAAATGAAATGAAAAATTTGAAAATCGAAAAATATTTATAACCAAATTCATTGTTAATATTATTTGATATTGTGAATCAATAGAATTTACTTTTAATAGCTCGATTTGTCTGCTACAAAAATAACAGAAATCCAACTACCTGTTAGTCTGTTGGCGCTCAATAATGTAGCTGGTGATTGGTGAACCACCGTCACTCTCAGGTTCATTGAACTCTATGCTGATGCATGTTGGCGAGACCTCAAGTGGACGCAGCTTCTGAGGAGGTCCAGGGACGTCTAAAAAGGCAACATATATATGATTGTTCAAAAAGAGCTTGAAACTTCAAGACTAGTAAACAAAATTCTCAGCTTTGCCAATCAGCTGATGCTCACCGAAAGGACATTTGGCTGTAATGGGCTCAGCTGTTTCAGCAGCAGGTCCTTGACCTATCTCATTAATAGCGCTGACTCTGAACAAGTATTTATTTCCTTCAACGAGCTGTCGGGCTGTCAGAGATAAAGTGTCAGCATTAACTTCATTCACTCTAATCCAAGAGGCTCTGTTCACATCCTTTCTTTCTATGAGATAGGACACTATAGGTAGACCTCCATCTTCATCTGGAGCGGTCCAGGCTACTTCGGCAAAGTTTGGACCGTAGGACGTCACATGAAGGCTGCCTGGTGCCGATGGTACATCTAACAAAAGCATTGCAGACAGCTGCATACGGAGCAGAGCTGGAGAATTAGTCAGCATATGATTAAACCACACTTGTAAACATTTTACTCAACTGTTGGATATCAGGTTACAGACATCTAACCTCAAAATACTCTATTTTCAACATTGCATGTCTACAGTATTTAGTTAAACTAGTTGAAAATACAGGACTGCATGCATTACAGTACAGGGCATGGTACTGGCTGGTATGGGATGGTACATGGCTGCACACATCAGAGTACCAATTAGTACATGGCTACATACGTTAGAGTACTGCCAGTACATGGCTACATACGTTAGAGTACTTGTCGGTACATGGCTACATGCATCAGAGTACCTGCCAGTACATGGCTACACACATAAGAGTATCTGTCAGTACATGGCTACATACGTTAGAGTACTTGTTAGTACATGGCTACACACATCAGAGTACCTGTCAGTACATGGCTACGCGCATCAGAGTACCTGTCAGTGCATGGCTACACGAATCAGAGTACTCGTTGGTACATGGCTACACACATCAGAGTACATGTCAGTACATGGCTACATATGTTAGAGTACTTGTTGGTACATGGCTACACGCATCAGAGTACTTGTCAGTACATGGCTACAAACATCAGAGTACTTATTCGTACATGGCTACACACATAAGAGTATCTGTCAGTACATGGCTACATACGTTAGAGTACTTGTTAGTACATGGCTACACGCATCAGAGTACATGTCAGTACATGGCTACATATATTAGAGTACTTGTCGGTACATGGCTACATGCATCAGAGTACCTGTCAGTACATGGCTACACACATCAGAGTACTTATTAGTACATGGCTACACGCATCAGAGTACCTGTCAGTGCATGGCTACACACATCAGAGTACCTGTCGATACATGGCTACACACATCAGAGTATCTATTAGCAAACATGAATCAATGCTTTTATTTTTTAGCTTTACCCCATACTATAATAATGAAAGCCGTGCTGAGCATTTGTGTGCAATAAAAATGCCTGATTAAAAACACCCTTTTTAGGTAAATTCTAGCTATTCCATTATTGTTAATTTAATGTATCCCATTATTGGCTGATTACCACAAACAACTGTATTATTGGCTGATTAACTGTCACACAGCTAAACTATCAGCTAAAACTTGAATGCTTCAAAACTATAATAGGATATTTTTTGTGATTTTTTTTAATTTACTCCGAACTACAGACAGTGTGTGACACCTCTACAGCGTATTTGATAGAATGGACAGGCTATTGCTTACTACTTAGACTGCCTACCATTTACTGTTAGCTGTATGTCTGCCTCATCTTCTCCATACGGATTACTCAGCTTTACTGTGAAGCTTCCGCAGTGTTCTTCTCGGTTGACTTTTGGGAGGCTGAGTATAACTTTGTCGTCTGCTACTTTTGTAATACATGAGCTTTGAGGAGGTGAGTTGTTAAACAGCACCACTGGGGCTGGCTCTGGATACGCCTCAAACTTTATCTCACATAAGAATTTCTGTCCCGATTTCAAAACGAACTCTGGTTGGATGTCAGTTATAATTGGTGGAACTAAAAATGCACAAAATTCGTGAATCCGTAACTACACTGGAGACAATGTTTAAACCATAACAATGTTGGAAAAATAATATTTATGTCATAGAAAGTAATTCTTTATAGATTACAGAACTTTTCATCTCAAATATTTTTAACGAAAGCTACAGAATGACCAGTGAATTGATGGTACAGTAATAAAACTTCAAATAATACTTTTGTATAGTAAATATATGTGGTTATTTTTTGTTCTAGGTTCCAAATAATTAAATGCTATATAAAATAAAAACTCTTTTTACCTTGTACAAGTAAATTTGCACTCGAAATCACATCCTCCACAGTAGCTGTGATTGGCCCTTCATCGCTGCCAGTAACGTCATTGACCTTCAAAGACAATTGAAGGTCATCTTCACTGGCGGTATACTTAGCTCCTCTTGTTACTTGTGATTTACCGTGCAGCCAGGTGACTTTGCAGTCGGCTCTCGAAACTTTCAAGCGAAACTCTGCAGACGTATGAAGTTTGGTGACCACCACATCCTGCAGGCCGCTTTCCAGCTCAACTGGCTCTTCTACAAATGTGTAAAAGGAGAATTATTAAAAAGAGGGTATAGTAAGTGTATGTGAGCCGCTGTTTTTTAGCATAATTATACGAATCTATATTCTAACAACAGAAATACTTAAATTGCAGAATAATTTCTGTCGGCTCTGACCTGCACATGAATAAATTTCAGAATATGCAATCCTGTGACATACAAGTGATAGAGAACTAGAAATAATATTTACAGCAAAAAAACAAATGAAACTAGCAGCAGTTGGTTGTCAAAGGACCATAAAGGGCTGCTTCATTATATGTAGATATTATGACAGACATATTAAATCAGTATATTTAACAATAGGATTTGATCAGAAGTTAAATATATTCCTGTAATTATCTGTTTATATCTATGTTTTTCCTATTTATAATTTTTCCTTTCTCCAAGCTCCATATTTACAAAATGGCTCAACAAAAATAGCTTTTTGGCTCAATTAAGGATTTTTTCTATATAGCCAAGAGCAATTATGGCCACTCATAAACTTTTAATAAACTTCGAAACTTCTAGGCAAATTAAATTAACAGAACCTTGCCAATCCGGTATTGGTTAACAAAAAGTAACCAATCCGGTAGTAGTTAACAGGAAGTAACCAATCCGTTAGCAGTTTAGAAAAATATAATTTTGAATATGTGAACAATGGTTATGCCAAATACCCTGTTGAGAACAACTTCCTTCTAAAAAAGGTTACCATTTGATAAAATATTTTAATTTAATGTTTGAATAGAATAGTGTCTAAACTTATTATACATGTAGATGCTCTGATGTATTCTCTACATACTTGTACAAAGTATAGTCTAGACCCTAAACTATACTTTGTAAAAATACTCTAAATTCTAGAGTATATTTATTACTAACGAGTTGCGTATCTAGATGTATATTTTATTGATGATAAAGTTACACCGTCTGACAGAAGCGTGTTACAGGAAGTCTAGCTTACCATCTACAAGTAAGGAAGCTATAGACTTGATAGGGCCGGCGATGACTGTGTAGTCCGCTTCATCATCAAGAGAGGCTCTATTTATGACGAGCTTGTGGACGAGTCCGACAGAGAGTAGTTCACAGTCCTGGGAGGACTGAATAACTCTATTGTCCTTGTACCAGACGACAGGCATTTCCTTGGTCAGCTCACATTGAAATTCAACTCTTTCATTTTCAATGCACTCCTGTGGAAGGAGCTCATTGACAAACCGCACAGGTTCTTCTAAAGAAGTCAAACATCACAGTGTGAAAACAGAGCTAACTGAGTGAGAAGATTAGTAAAACTTGAAAACTTTAGAGAAGTTATCCTGATCCTGTGTTGATCAGTTGATATGATCATAACATTATTTCACAGGTCAATGCAGACAAAAAATAAATAAAAAAGTAAAATAAATAAAATAATCATAGCATGGGAATTCAATAGTATTTAAAAAATGTTCTTATGATATTTTAGATCTAGGGTTAATAACTGATTACTAATAACAATATATAGTATGCAAATCTATATATGAATACTAGCTGAACGCCCGGCATTGCAAGTATAATAGAATAATTACTTAATGAATTTAAAATTACTCGATGGTAATTTACTCAAATTCATTGGATAATCAGTTTCCTACCCGCGCAACACCGGGCATTCAACTAGTAATAATATATACATATACATCTATTATTAATAAATTCCACTTTGCCGTTGTGTGTGTCTGTCTGTTAGTCTGCATAAATTCTATGCGTTTCCAAATATTTTGGTAGATTTCATCCAAACTTCACACTCATATGCTCCGTGCCTTCTCTTGAGTTGTCATGCAACTCGGGTTACACGAGGAACTCGGGTTACACGAGAACTCGGGTTACACGAGAACTCGGGTTACATGAGGAACTCGGGTTACACGAGAACTCGGGTTACATGAGAACTCGGGTTACATGAGGAACTCGGGTTACACGAGAACTCGGGTTACATGAGAACTCGGGTGAAACTTTTGGTTTCAAAACTCCAAAATATCTGGGTTTTAAATAAATCCAAAATTTTTGGTTTTTTAAGAGAACCTTTAAGAACCTTTTTTAAAGCAAAGTTCCTGAGAACCAGCCTCCTTAACACCCTCATGAGCTATCTGATTACATATGAAAGAAATTTCTGGCATCGGTGTACTTACTGCTAGTATATATACTTGTAACAATCCCTAATAACAAGAGACACACATGTACATTAGTTATAACAAAGTTATTTGTATGTCCTAAAAATAAAAAACAATAATACATCTATAACAATAATAATAGTATTCACGCTGACTTTGACAATAACATTCAATGACTTATTCAGCTTGAGTCCCGAACCTTCTAAAAAAGTATGTCCAGCTTTGCTGCACAGACAACACAATGGCGAAATTAACAATATTAACAAAAATGCAAAAATACTTGTTCATTACAATATCTATTTTGCCAAAGTAGTAGTATAATAAAATTTTTCAAATGAAAATCTCGTTGAAACTATGACATTGAAAACAATGCCACCATTTAGAAGGTTCATGCAACGGGAGGAAAAATTCATCATACCATCTACAAGTAGCTCTGCCTTCGACTTGCTCTTTCCTATTACAATAGTGTACTCTGCTTCATCATCCACGACAGTTGATGGGATGTGTAGACTGAAAACCTTATCTATCACTCTCATCTCCAAATCCTTAGCATCAGGAGATAATGGGGTCCCGTCTTTGAGCCAGGTTATTGGCATATCACCTGCTATCTTTGACACTTCACAGGTCAATGTAGCCGGGTTTCCTTCTATTACACAGATCTTCTGCAGAGGCATCACAAACTCAACAGGAGATTCTATAAATAGAACAAGAGGAGATTCTATAAATAAAAAAACAGGAAATTTTATAAATAGAACAACTAGTTGAGTTAATCTTCTGTAGAGACTGTTAAAGAGAATCTTTCTACTTCCTTAGAAAAAATCTTCCAAACTCAGAGGAGTTATCAGCCCATGAATGTAATAAATTAATCTAATGTAACGAAAATATACCATTATGTTTGTTGGATTCTCTGAAAAAGGTAGTGGTAGGTCAAACTCGCACTATTTTTGGTGAGTCAGAACAATGCTAGATTATAACAGAAATACAGACCTTCAACTACAAGCTCAGCCTTGGATGTCAGAGGACCAGCTGAGAAAGTGTACTCAGCCTCGTCTTGAAGAGTTGTCTTCTCAATTGAAAGTGTGTGCAGCACTCCAGCAATTGTTAGCCTCACATTGTCGTCAGGGGTCACAACCTTTCCAGCTTTGGTCCAAACAGCTTTCACATCTGGTTTGTTCAACTCACAGATGAGAACTGAGGAGTGATTTTCAGGGACAGTTACTTCCTGTAGAGGTCTCACAATACAAAGTGGTTGTTCTGCAATAGCAAAGAGCTCATCAATGAATAACCTTGCAAATAATTTCTAATAATTGGCAGCCATCTTTAAATCAAGTTGTGCCAACAAATTTAACATACAAAGTAACCAAGCATGTAGAAGATAAAAAAATATGTTTATTGTGATTGATGAATTTAAAATGACGACCTACTAGCCTCATTCATTGAGAATGGACTCCAATAGAAAATCGTGACTTTTTATGATTTTATAATAGTCGATCGGACAGCCACATTTAGTAAAATTGCACGCAACAAACCTTGGACCTGGAGATTAGTTTGAGTAACCTTCTCGTTGAGTCGAGCAGAATATCTGGCCTCTTTATCAAAAGTAACCTTCGGTATTACTAGTGAGTGTTTCACACCATCTACAGCAAAGAGATAGTCAAATGCAACTCAGCATTGCTAGCTCAAATTATAGTTAGCAAAGAGAACTTGGCCCCATTGGAGACACCCATATTAAATCAATTCTAGAATAATACACATATTTTTTGACAACTTCACAAAAAATAATTTAGGTTTAGGATCAATGACGATCAATAACGTCATTATGGTTTAGGATCATAATGACAATGATGAGCTCTTCATCGTCATTTTAGATTACAAAACAATGAAGAGCTATATTTGGTCAATTGATTTACTAAATCTTTGTATTGCGTACAACGATTATCATTTCACTTAGAGTCTTAAACTTAACTGAACAAAGAGATACCTGTGACAATGGTATAGTCTTCATGACCAGCTGGAATCTCTACAGAGTTTCTGTACCAGATGACAGAAGAAGGTTCAGATACTTCACAAGTTAGCTCAACATCGTCGGCCTCATATACGACTGCACTCTCTGGTAGCGTCTTCGTGAAATAGGGTAGTGCTGCCGCAAATATAAAATTTACATTCACTCAGAGTGAAGACTTGCTTGCTATTATGCATATTTTAAATTAACAGTAAACGTACATGCCAGTTTATCGATCGGAATATGCATGTCTGATGATATTCTGTTTCCATAAAAAAATAATGAACTGCTTGAAATAAACTCAAAACGTTGTTAACAATCGAATCACTAGGGTACGATAAGTTGTCTTCCCCTGCCTTATGGGATGAAGGTGACTGCGGACATAATCACTAAGATAGAAGATTTTGCCAAGCTGCCAACAACTGGCACATGCCAAAGCATGGCAAACAATATTAGCTTGAGTATCTCGCACCTTTCACAACCACATGACTTTGCATCCTCTTTTTGTCAACAGTGATGCTGTAGTTAGCTTCATCGTCGAGGTGAGCTTTATGGATTGTAAGTGTGTGGACGGTGTCATCTTTAGATATCTGATAGTGCTCATCATCGATTGCTATGGGCACACCATTCTTGTACCAGATAACTGGTCTATCTCTTGAGATCTTTGTTGTAAGTGTCAATGCTTCATTCTCTGACACTGTGATGTCACTTGGCAAGCTCACGTCAAAACTGGCTTCAATATCTTTAAAATAAAAACTTCACTCATTATCTTGAAACAAATTGGTGGAAAGTACTGACATTGAAATTGATATTGACCTTGAAAATCCAGTTAAATAACTTATAAGTGTATTGATGCATTGAGATGAATAGTGAGACAGTAAAAAATAACATTAAAAGTTGTCACATCATGAAAACTATCTGCGCCATGCGTGAGATGACAACACCAGAGATCTGTGTCAAACAGGGTTCCAGCAGAGAATAGAGGCAGATAAAAAAATAACTGCATTTTCCAATGAAATGCACTCAGGTACTTTGATACTCACAAGCAGAACACGAAAATCACTACCTGACACGGCGAGTACACCTGTAGACTTGATGTCTCCAGCTACAATCGTATATTCAGCGCTCATGTCACTCGATGTCTTCGGAATGACAAGTCTATGTACAACTCCGTCACTCTTCTGCTCAAATCTTTCATCGTCCAAGTCTATAAGCACATCTGACTGCATCCATGAGACTTTGTAGTCTGGCTTTGAAAGCTCGCACACAAATTCTGCTGCCTCTCCTTCTGTCACTTTTTGGTCAGTCAATCTTTTCATGATAGTTACGGGTTCAGCTAGAAAAATGAAGCGAAATAGAGACATGTTCAACTACTGGTTATTAATAGTGGTCTGTAGTTGAGTATAGAAAAAATAAATTAGGTGACACATATTATATTATATTATTATAATAACATACATTAACTAATATTATTACATTACCATAACAGCACATATGAGACAGTATTGTTGAAATTGCTTGTATAAGTTGAATGTATGAAAACTGATTTTTCTCTGTGATTATCAAGAGGGCAATGGTGAAATAGATTACCAACTTCTATAAATTCACTTTAATGTATAACAAACAGTTTATACCTACAGAAGGAAAGGTTGCTCATACCAAAAGACTCATCGAATGAACTGCCATTGGAGTGAAATTACAGAGCAGACCTAAAAGTGTAGCCTCTGGAACTTACCCTGAACAGTAAGGTTGGCAGATGATGTCACCCCTTCTACATTAATAGTATACTGTCCAGATGTTTCAGGCGTGGGGTTAAACAGCTTGAGGGTGCAAGTTACACCGTCATTGATGATGGAGTAGTCGCGATCGGAAGGAGTTATCTCCACTTCGTTAAAATACCAGCTGACTGAGCTATTGACCACCTTCCTGTCAAACTCTGCTACAAGACTCACGGGCTCATTTTCAGTACATCGTGTGTCCTTGAGATGTACGCTCACCTTAGGGAGCTTATCTGAAACATAATAACGAAAGTTGAGAGGCATCTTACACTCAGCGGCTTATCAAATAGTTATGAGCGTGATTACGAGCGGTAAACCGTACTCAACATGGTTAGTGAGTATGCTTAACACGAGTTATAACCACAAAGATTTGTAAACAAAACAGGTTAAAGCACAAAAACGAACAGCTTGACAAATTAGAACATAAAATAACAATATGTTTCTCTCATACTTACGAGCTGACACTGAGTCAGAAATACAGGTAGGTAACTTGCCGATGTCAAGGACACAATATAACTAGGGAGCTCATAACATACCATAACCACGAGCGCAGGCAGTTAGTCATTCGACTAGAGCATTTGACTAGAAGCAAAAGTTGTTAGGACTACTGAAATACTACGCGAGCCATTCCTAGCGTCTATTCTAGGAGCAGTCCGCAGAAGCAAGTACGTGCGGAGTCACATGACCTGAGCATGACATCATCGGATGTAGACTAAACAGCTGCTGAATACACTGTTTTTTATTAAAAGGTTTACTGATAAAAAAACATTTTATTTGATGAGCATAAAAAAGTTTTGCTCGCAAATAATAACCTACAGTGAAGTCTTCTTACAGACAGCAAACAGTAACATAAAATCTTTGAAAAATCTTCTTTGAATTAAAAAAATTTACAAAAATGTCATACATCTATAACCATTGGCAATCAGCTTTTTTTAACCTATCGGTGATTTTTATTTAACGTCTATTATCCAAAAAACAAACCAGACGGCGTCTGCCAGGTCATGTGACTCGTTGTACGTGCCAATACCTACCATCCTCATGAACCAGTTGCTCTGGTAGCGACTCTGCGACAGAGTCAGAATCTAAATAAATACAAGCAGAAACTTCCCAGTTTAAAATAGAAGAATCCGGAAAGTGGAGCTTGAATCACCATGATTAAACAGGCTCGAGAGAACGGAAGTGGGTGAAGTAGATTGTATGCCAATTAATAATCACAATGAATACAAGAATGATTAAATAGCTTGAAGCAGCATAAAAGAAGCATAGATTTGTCGGTTTACTCAAAGTTCAGGCTCACCTGTGACTACAAGCGCAGCTTTAGATTCAAGATGGTAAAAGACGACCTTAACCTGCCCAGCATCAATCTTCCTTGCCTGCTCAAGACGCAAAGTATGAACTGTTTTATCCATCGATATAGTATACTTTGGGCTGGAAAATACTTCCTGGCCCGCGACATACCATTTTACTGGTACATTTGACATTGACACCTCGCACTCAAATATAGCCATTTCTTTATCTTTTACAACGACATCACTCAAATGGCGTAGAAATTCTCTCTACAACAAACAAAAATATTATTACAAACTATATGGAGATGATTCGTTAAAGATATCAGAATCTTTACTATAATAATAGCCGTGTCTCTCCATCCATCTGTTTGAAGCCACATTAAGAGCCTTAGGGAAAAAATTGCCTCACCTGGGAATTGAACTTGAATATTCTAATTTGTATACAGACACACTACCAACTGCACCACTCAACAACCTTACTACATCTAAGAATAATTGCGCACATAGCTATTACATATGACAGTAATACTGGTAATTATAATTGATGAAAGAATTTAGAGCGGGTCATTTGTAGGATTGACCTAGTGTGAAGTGCACAAAGCCTGGACTTACCTTTATTTTAGGGATTACCAGAGATTTCTCTTCGGACAATGACTTAGTTGCTGGAGTTTTCTCCCACTGGTACTTGCTCGGGGCCATGTCTGGTTCATCAGGAGTCTCTTCGACGGTCTTCTTGGACACTTGCTGCAGCGGCTCTATTACAGTTTTCTCAAAGTCTGGTAATACGACTGCTTCAAACGGCTGCAGCAAACAAATTGAGTGTCTAATGAAGGTTTATAGGAAAGATATAGACAAACAGTATTAGGATTTCATGCACTTGAAGAAGAGTGCATGAGAAGTTAGGGTTGTTATGTAATATAGAAAGAGTTAGTAGACAAGCAAACAGTAAGGGGACTCTCTGCCCAGGGTAGACAAAGCGGTGAGGGTGTCGGATAGAAAGGTACTAACATCTACAGGGATTACAACCACTTAAACATAGCTTATTCCTCTTGAGTCCGATAGAAACGCTCGATTTTTTGTCATTGTGCCAAAACTGTTTTCAATTTTTGGAGTCTAATAGACAAGACTTGTACAGAGACGTGCTTGAAGTGACAACCAACTCAATTCCTGCGCTAAAAACAACTTTGAAAAATTTTGAAAGAATTTTAGCCTATGAGCCAATGATTATCTTGTTGAATAGAAGGTAAACAAATAGAATAAATGTTTGTTTGCTGATCCGTGGCACAAACATGGACTTGCCATAATAAAATAACACGAACAAAAAAACGTGATGATGAATCTATCGGGCAGATCAAAGCTGTTGTTCAAAAGATTCCTCTAACAATAAACCAAATATTTTATTAGCTACTCAAGGTTCCAATGAAATACGTATCACCTCGTGACATTTAAATCTGCCTGAATATTACACACGGTTGTACTTTTTGGATACCATATGAGGTGAACTTACTGCAAATAAATAGACAATAAAACTCACAGTCTCGATAAGTCCTGCTGCCTCTACATAAAGTTACACTGCTGCTACATACAGTTCACACCACCCCTACATACAGTTAACACTGTTTCTACATACAGTTCACACCACCTCTACATACAGTTAACACTGTTTCTACATACAGTTTACAGCACCTTCACATTCAGTTCACACCACCTCTACATACAGTTAACACTGTTTCTACATACAATTTACAGCACCTTCTCATTCAGTTCACACCACCTCTACATACAGTTAACACTGTTTCTACATACAATTTACAGCACCTTCACATAAAGTTCACACCACCTCTACATACAGTTAACACTGTTTCTACATACAATTTACAGCACCTTCACATAAAGTTCACACCACCTCTACATACAGTTAACACTGTTTCTACATACAATTTACAGCACCTTCACATAAAGTTCACACCACCTCTACATACAGTTAACACTGTTTCTACATACAATTTACAGCACCTTCACATAAAGTTCACACCACCTCTACATACAGTTAACACTTTTTCTACATACAGTTTACAGCACCTTCACATTGCATTTCACACCACCTCTACATATAGTTAACACTGTTTCTACATACAATCTACAGCGCATTCACATAGAGTTCACACCACCTCTACATACAGTTAACACTGTTTCTACATACAATTTACAGCACCTTCACATACAGTTCACACCACCTCTACATACAGTTAACACTGTTTCTACATACAGTTTACAGCACCTTCACATTAAGTTCACACCTCTACGCGCTAAACAGGGTAACTCAATAGGTGAACTTACAGAAGCAGACTGCGAGACTACAGTGGCGGGCTCCAGTACTGCCTCTTCTGCAGCAGGCACTTGCTTCAAGTTGACATTGAATCCATCA
This sequence comes from Watersipora subatra, assembly GCF_963576615.1. Classification (NCBI taxonomy): domain Eukaryota; kingdom Metazoa; phylum Bryozoa; class Gymnolaemata; order Cheilostomatida; family Watersiporidae; genus Watersipora; species Watersipora subatra. Next base: position 54,002,118 of record NC_088710.1, on the reverse strand, counting down.
TCACTTTCCTGTTTCGAGACTCGCCGAGCAGACTTGAGAGAGCCCCAGTCGACTGTCTCTTCATCAACACTAGCTCTCTTCACCTCACTGTAAAACACAGCAATAAGAATTTTAAATAGTGTGCTACTGAACAGGTTAAGGTGAAAAACAACTAGTCAACCATGTTTTTATAGTATTTGTACAGATTACGCAATGTCTTACAGGCTGTTTTGAACTAATATGTCTTGAATTACAAAACCTTCTTTCTTATGTAAAAACTAGAAGAGAAACAGCTTAAAACTTAAAAATAAGTTTGTGAAATTAACCACATTATTATAACTGATTGTGAAATTGCCTTCTCCTTCTAATGACAGCAATTTTGGCTTCATCATTTACGAATATAACTACATATTACAATACTATACATACATTATAAATAATACAAAATTTTTTATTAGCTATGCAATAATATGACTTGATCATAAGTCAAATTTAGATACTATCATGCAAAGCTTTTATATTTCATAAAACAAAGTGCGTTAGAGCTGTAAGTCATTGGCAATGCGCCAAGCTAATGGCAAGTGGCAGGCAACTACATTACCTGCCACTGTTTATAAGCTGCTTTTTAATACTGTGCAACGCCGGGCATTTAGCTAGTATTTTATAAAACGAAGTGCGTTAGAGCTGGTCTACACTTTTGTTAGTACTGTATTTTATTTAACTTTAAACAGAAATATTTTCCAAATTATGCCATATAAGAATCATAAAAAAGGACAACAGCTAGTCAATTTATCAATAAGTTATAATTTTACTAATAAGAATAAAATTAGAAATTAATAATTATCTAGACTTTATTAACAACCCGTTAAGAAATATGTAGCTTTATATAAAACTAGTTGGTTTCACATCTTGTTGCAAATTTTGAGATATTCCCTGAAAATTGCATCTCCATGTTGATGTTGTATCATCATAGATACATTATTGTTCTTTTCTTTTGAATATAGTTTATAGTAAAATAAAATAGTTTTCAATAATCGAATTTGAGAACTCAAAACAAATATTTGAAAGACTTGTCTTAGATGGAACAACAGACCAGAATTGTGAATATTTACCAAGATGGATTAAAAGGTTTGTAATGCCATACTACAGTAAGAGTATATCCACTCTACATATGAATAGGGAAGTGTAAACAAATGATGTAAAACAGGCTTATGGAAAACTTATCCTTTTTTAGCTGCTTGAAGTGTCATGTGTTTACAGCCATACCTCTACATATGAGAGAAGAGCTGGCTTTCTAACAAGTTTCTTCCTCGAGAAAAGAGCAATATTGGAGATACGAGCTTACAAGCCGGTTTTTGGCGGCCACTACACTACATAGCCGAGTAGGCGAGAGGCCACTTTTGAGAAAAGTCTTGCTCAGTTTTTCTCCTCGAATCAATTTGAAAAAAGTTTTCAACGAGTTGGTTAAAAGTTATAGTGAACACGAAGCAAATGAGGCACGATGAACAAACACAATAAAATATGACGGCAAAATTAGAGTGAGTTTAGTAAAAGATTAACATTTAGCATCAAGTTTGTGTTTAGTAAACTATATTCATTCAAGTTAAATTCAAAGTTTCTAATATATAGAGTCACAAATGTCTAGTGTACCAATCGCATTACTCTCAAGTCTCTCTCAGACCACCGATATTAACAACAACTGTTTCAAAAGGTAAAACTTCATTCAGTAGTGTACATAGTGATGTTGAATTTTATTGCAGATCATAAAAACTAAATGGGTATTTGTTGCTTTGTTAGTGTATGTACTGAATTATAACAATTAAAAACTGTTTTCTCACCGTAATATCCGCTTTAGGTGGTTTTTCTTAATATGGTAACGGATTAACTTTTTCTCAGTTGTTTAATATAGAAAATAATGCCTCGAGATGCAAATGAATTGACATATGAGCTCAGTCCCAGGACGCATTAAGCCTGTGTCTAGGTATGATTGTACTTGCATTCCTAAAACTGACGGAATACAAGAAAATGTGTAAAAGGTAGCTAAAAAATAGCAAAAAAGATGACTAATCTTGAAAAAAAAATTTGTTTAAAATGTCTGCAAATTGTAAATTTACGATAGGTTTGATAACCTACTAACATTTATAAACCTTAATGTCAGGCAGCAATAAATAAAAATGAAAAAAATTGAAACAAAATAACTAAACGGGGGAATAATGATGTAAGAATCAGTCGCTAGTTGGTTTTGGTGTTTTTAAATCATTGTAAACATCCTCTAACTATTGTACACATTGTTAAACCCGTGTAAACATTGTTGAAGCAATGTAAACATCGTTCATTCATTGTACAAGGGGTTTCTGTATTTACAAGCTAAAGAAAGAGCACTTACGCTTTTTTGAGCTGAGAAAGCCAGTCTTCCATTTCCTTGGCATCCTGTGTTACGATAAGGGTAGCGGAGCATTGCTCAGTCCCACACTCATTCTCTAAGGCTACGATGTATGTTCCTGCTGACTGCGTTGTTGTGTCTGTACAGAGCAAATAATAACAACGTGAGAAGTTGTCTTATAAAAATACAAATGTTTGAAATTGACTTCTGTAAAAGATACACATTTACAATGAAAAATGACTGTCACCAGAAAACCAAATCTTTTTATTAGCCATATTTTTAAAAGTACCCTGTAACTATGCCAACCAATCCAGTCAGACAAACAGGAAAAAAATTGGTTAAAGATAGAGGTCGCCATTAAATTGCAACAGTGATTAGTCATATGTTATGATTTAGAGCTCAATTGACCAATGAGCTCCAAGCTGTCATCTTGTACATCTTTTTTCATACAAAGTGTACGCTTATCTAGTTCATGGTTCCTGTAGAACCTCAGCTCTTCGTACCATAATTGTGCAGTCACTTTTACACCCTTTTGTTAACTCACTGAGCATTATAAACAGTCCAGGAGACTCAGTTGTAATGAAAACACCTATGTCTATGTGCGTATGCTTATGGGAGCAGCATAGAGTTATTGCTAGAAGCAGCAGAGCTAGATTGAGCACTCACACAAAGAAATTTTAGGAAACTACAAATGTGTTAGTGAGAGCTGAGTTACCTTTCGGTGTCTTGGTGATTCCTGCCAGTTGAGAAAGGGTTATTAGAAATCATGTTAGTTTAGGAAATCATATGGTATCAATATTATCAGATGGCAGAAATGATAAATCAATAGCAATCAAGGGCATTATCATTCAAACAAAATACATGAAATATATAACCACGTTGCAAACAAAGAGAAATATACATGTAGTTTCATTCTTTTTGGAATCTCCTCGAAAGCATATTGCAACACTCGCTATAATCACAGGTGGCCAAGATAAGGAGGAGATAATTCTCATGCTTACCTGCTAACTTGATGATGTGCGTGTCTGTCTCTTCATCATAGCTTATTACCACTTTGCCATCCTTAGTGGTTTTCAACAGTTTTCTCCCCTTGGACCATGTCACTTTAGGTCTGGGCTCTCCGGCTATCTTGCATTTAAACATAGCATCACCTCCTACAACACATGTAGATATTCATGTAGATAGGAACTTGGAAGAAATTGTCGAATAGCTTTGGAACTGTTGCAGAGAATCAGACTAGCTTGTCCAAATGTTAAACGTACAGACATGTGCCTCAGTTCTCTGTACAAAACACTACGGATTATGAGAGAAACAGCAACCGGGTCACCATTTAAAAATGAACAGACAGCATCAAAACAATATGCTTCTAGTCATTACTGGATACCGTTTCTTTTTGTTGTAAAAATTAATGGTCCAGTAGAAAATTAAGGTTGTTATCTTATTGCAATATAAATAAACTTAATAAAGATGCATCATTCAATTCATTTTAATGGAGTCTTAACATAGAACTTTCCAGAATCACTGGAATCGCTGTTTAAGTACATATGTAAGAAGGTTTAATTACGGAAACATGCCGTGGACTGAAAATCTAACATGTTAAAAAGAAAAAATTATTTTTGTATTACATGTAAATAAACATAATCTTCCATTTGGTTATTTTGGCTGTCAGCTACTAACACCCTCAGTAGAGTAACACCTTCTAACATCCCCAGTAGAGTAACAGCTACTAACATCCTCAGTAGAGTAACAGCTACTAACACCCTCAGTAGAGTAACACCTTCTAACATCCTCAGTAGAGTAACAGCTACTAACACTCTCAGTAGAGTAACACCTTCTAACATCCTCAGTAGAGTAACACCTTCTAACATCCTCAGTAGAGTAACAGCTACTAACATCCTCAGTAGAGTAATAGCTACTAACATCCTCAGTAGAGTAACAGCTACTAACATCCTCAGTAGAGTAACAGCTACTAACATCCTCAGTAGAGTAACAGCTACTAACATCCTCAGTAGAGTAACAGCTACTAACATCTTCAGTAGAGTAATAGCTACTAACATCCTCAGTAGAGTAACAGCTACTAACATCCTCAGTAGAGTAACAGCTACTAACATCCTCAGTAGAGTAACAGCTACTAACATCCTCAGTAGAGTAACAGCTACTAACACCCTCAGTAGAGTAATAGCTAGTAACATCCTCAGCAGAGTAACACCTACTAACATCCTCAGTAGAGTAACAACTACTAACATCCTCAGTAGAGTAACAACTACTAACATCTTCAGTAGAGTAACAGCTACTAACATCCTCAGTAGAGTAACAGCTACTAACATCCTCAGTAGAGTAACAGCTACTAACATCCTCAGTAGAGTAACAGCTACTAATATCCTCAGTAGAGTAACAGCTACTAACATCCTCAGTAGAGTAACAGCTACTAACATCCTCAGTAGAGTAACAGCTACTAACATCCTCAGTAGAGTAACAGCTACTAACATCCTCAGTAAAGTAACAGCTACTAACATCCTCAGTAGAGTAACAGCTACTAACATCCTCAGTAAAGTAACCTGTCTGATGGAATAAGAAGCGGCTCGTGTCCGGCCTTATTAGAATGAAGCGCTGAGAGTAAACTATTTAGCCCATGAAAGAGATAGTGCTGATGTTTGTAGTTTAAATTTTGTGTATATTATTCTAGGATATTAGTATATGGTAGTATATTAGTAGGCTATATGGTAGTATATTAGTATATAGTAGTATATTAGTAGGCTATATGGTAGTATATTAGTATATAGTAGTATATTAGTAGGCTATATGGTAGTATATTAGTATATGGTAGTATATTAGTATATGATAGTATATTAGTATATGGTAGTATATTAAGTTATCCTTTTCACTAAACTTCCAGCATTAGCATATATATATATATATCATTTATTATTTTAATGTCTACTTTCAGATGAATGCAGTTACAATGTATACTATTGTTACTATTGATACTATTGATTGAGGTCCAACACTAATAATCTGTATATCCAATGCAGCGTTGTAAAACCAGGAAAAAAATAAAAACAAAGTTGATAATAGATTTGCTGCCAAAACATTCAGAACAACCATATACACTTACCTTCAAGAACTGTACATTTGATTGGCTTCTCAACAAATGTTGGTGCTCTTCCTTTTACAGACAGCATTGATTGTGATGATGTATCACCAGCTATGTTAGTCGCTGTCAAACTGACAGTCGCCTCATGGAATGACTCCGGAGCATCAGTTATTGTCAGGCTGTGAGACAATGGCTTAGTAAACTCTATTTTTATATTCTCAGATTGTTCTACAATTTCACCGTTAATCCTCCAGACAACTTGAGCTGGTGGAAAGGCTCTCACTTTGGTAGTAAATGTGATAGTGCCACCGATAGGAGATTTGACATCTTTGAATGGTTGCAAAATCTCTGGTTTCTGTGCAGCTGTACAAATTAAAGAACATACCTGGCTGAGGAGATACAGATCTGTGCAAAGTCTTTAAAACAGACTCCATGTTGAGGATTTTAAAACAATGGGTTATAAGATTGATTTGAAAAACTAACTCCTTCGAATGAGATTTGATTTCAAAACATGATTGCTGCTATAAACAGAACATTGAGATGCGACTTACGTTTGACCTTTAGCCGGCCTCTACACGTTGTTTGTCCAACTTCATTTACTGCTTTTACATTGTATAGAGCGGCCATCTGTGGGCGCACACAGGCCATTGTCAGCCTATGAACTGCACCATCTTGAGTTATTTCATATCCAGGTGAACCCTTCAATGCGACATCCGCTTTGGCCCAGATCACAGTTGGCTCAGGATGTCCAGTAACCTCTGTCTCGAATACTACCGATTCACCTTCGGTAACTTCAAGAACGTCCTTGATCTTGCGCACAAACTTGGGCCCTGCACGTTTCTTAGGCTTGGCTGAAAATTGGCAAGCAGTAGGGAGCGAGCTGCTAGCTAGAGAGCAAGACACACAGCTGAGCGCTAGCAAGTCGTAACTATCTACTAACGCATGCATAAGAGCTACTAACTAAGTCTGTCTAGGGTAGGAGCCTCAGCCCAAAGAATTTAACCATTCACCAGAAAGTCTATGGCAAATCTAATAAGAAGAAATAGAGAGCTCAAAAAGACCTAATAACTAGGACTAACACTTAGCAATAAAAAAAGTTCTTGCAACCTACCAGCTTCTTGTGTGTCCATTGCAGAGTCCACTTTAAATTGTATAAAAATGTTAAAAGACGAATAGCAATAAAATCTTCTCTGACCTTAACATACAGACTTATATATGATATCTAGAAAGAAGATATAATAAAGAAAAAATTGAAAAAAACTTTGTACAAAATTTTTTTTACAAATTCTTTTTACAAATTAAAAAAAATTTCTTTTTACAAATCAAATCAGATAATAATATGGTGCGTTAGCAGAACAATACTCTAATGAAACACCCACTGAATAAATTTTTTAACGATTTCAATTTTGTACATAAAGAGTATGAGCTCACCATTTACTGTAACTATAGCCTCGCATGAAACTTCCCCTGCAGAATTGCTAATGACAGCTTTGTAAATGCCGCTGTCAGCAGGCGTGGTTTGGTTTACTGTCAGTGTTGTCAAGGTTTCAGCAACCGTGGAAATGACAGATAGGACATGCTTCTTGTTTACCATCTTCAGGGGCTGACCATTCAAAAACCTAAAAAGGAATATAAATAGATATGTAAAAATATACTGAAACAAGGGTTCTTTTAAATGATTTTGAGTTATCCACAACCTAAAAGTAATAGCAAAGACCAAAATAGTCAAACAGATGCAATAGGTAAACATACCATGTCACTTCAGGACTCGGGGCACCTATGAAGCCAACCTTAACACTGAATGGATAGCCTTCTACTTTGGTCACAGGCTGCAGGGGAGTTTTTATCTTAGGTGATTCTGTGTAGTCTAAAACAGTGAAAGTTTGGTCTTTCCAAGAATACAAAAACAAACGCTAGTTAAAAGCTTGATCTATATGGCTGTGACCAACTCAGAGCGATCACAACAATCTTTCTAAGCAACTGATTGTAACACAAATTCGATATGGCGAAGCATATATTTTGTTCTATGATGGTGAGAACTCATACAAGTAAAAGACAATTGTTACATGTACAATAAAAAAACATTGCAGATGTTAGGTTTGCTCATTCCTTTCACTTCAGAAAAACGAAGATTATCCAACCAGCGAAAAGAAGAAAGATTCTATTAGATGTGAAACAACAAGCATGTTAGTTCTCCTACGCAACTAGTAGCCAGACACCACCAAATGAGCCAACTATAAACTACAAGAGACACTAGACAGTAAGCACTCCAAGCAAGACATTTTAGTAACAGTTCATACTTAGAAGTGCAGAAGTTAGAGAGCTGTCATGTGTTAGAGCTTTAACGTTCTTAAGAAGGTAGCTGAGAGCAAACAGACTAGAAAAGGAAAACTGGACACTGTTATCTATCTATGCACGCTTTTACCTGCCATAGTTTTCTCCGATGTAACAACGGTGTCTTGCGTGGCCAAACTGTTGGGTGATTTAGCAGTGTCGACTATGCTACCAGGGCCTATCGTTTTGTCGGTTGGCGCCGATTGGACAGGTTGTTGTGTCATGCCGAGTTGTTTATCATCACGTTTAGTTTTTAATGCCTGTTTATCGACTTTATCAGTGTCTTTCTTAATATCTGCAGAAACTTGTTGCAGCGTGGTTGGTGATTGTTCTTTTGCTTTTTCTGCGAGATATGGCGTTACTTTTACTATTGGCTGTTCCTCAGTTGCAAGCTTATCTTGAGCAGATACACTTTTGTCGGGCACTGGTTTATCTTCAGTTTTTAGTTCTTTGATGATTGGCTCATCAGTAGTTGGCAATGTTGATAAAACTATCTGTTTTTCAGCAGTCGATGGTTCTTTGAAAACCAGGTCTTCTTGGACTGTTGTCTTTGCATAATCTATTGATTCTTTAGCAGATGGCTTTTCTTCGACAATAGGCATATGTTCAGTTTCTTGCATCTCTACTTCAGTTGGTTTCTGAGCCGTTAGTGTTCTGTCACCTACTGGCTCATCTTCCAACACTCTTTGTTCTTCGATCAAAGGTTTCTCCACAGACAGCGTTTCATCTTGGAGTGATATATCTTTTATGACTGATTCTTCCACGATGGTTGGTTCACTAGCAGCAATTTGTTCTTGTTTAACTTCATCTTTCAAAGCATCTATGCCTTTGGTAACTGGCTTCTTACCAGCTGGTTTTTCTTCTACTGTTGGTTCATCTTCAATGATTGCCACCTGTTCTATTGGCATTTCTTCAATTGTAGATTTTTTAGCAGACAACTGTTTCTCAATAGCTGGCATCTGTTCAAACATATGTTTTTCTTGCTTCACAATAGCCGACGGCTTTTCAACAACCGGCCCATCCTCCATGACTACTGACTCTTGAAGTGAAGGCTTCTCAGCTGATAGTTTTTCTTCTGCAATAGGCTCATCATCAACAATTGGTGTTTCTACAACTACTGAGTTTCTAGAATGCAATGTATCTTCTGCTACTGATCCGCTAACAATTGTTGGAACCTCTATAGTTGTTGGTACATCCGTAATGTCCAAAGATGGTTCTTCATTTGCCTTATCCTCTACTACTATTAACTCTTTAGCAACCAGCTGTTGTTTTATTGCTGGCTGATCTTGAATAGCTGTTGTTTGCACAACTGATGGATTTTTTTGAACAGTTGGCATTTCATCAATTATTTGCTTTTCAACATCAGTTGGCTTCTTGATAGCGGATCGTGAGTCAGTAGTTGGCTTAGCTTCCAATACTGCTGGTGAATCAACCAGAGGTTTCACTACCGTTGGCTTTTCATCGACCGCTGACACATCATCAGTGATTCGTTTTTCTGTGACTGCAAGCTCTTCTGCGGTCGCTGTATCTACTACAGTTTCACTTTTTGTTGGTGGCTTCTCTTCTTCAATGGTTTTTACATCATCAATGATCGGTTTTTCTATGGCAGCTATGGCAGTTGAAGTTTCTGTCAAAGCTTCTTCAATGGCTGACTCATCCTCAGTGCCTGGTTTCACTATGCTTGTAAGCTTCTCAGCATGCGCATCTGTCTCGTCTTCAACAGACGGTTTTTCTACAATTACTGGCGCCTCTGTGCAGACATCTTGAACGGTGATCTCATCTTCAGTGTCTGGTTTTACCATAACTGTGGGCTTTCCAGCAGGTGCAATTTCAGTAATTGTCTCATCTTCGACAGACGGTTTTTTTACAATTACTGGCGCCTCTGCACAGACATCTTGAACAGCGATCTCATCTTCAGTGTCTGGTTTCACCATGTCTGTAGGCTTTTTAGCATATGCAATTTCAGTAATTGTCTCATCTTTGACAGACGGTCTTTCTACAATTACTGACGCCTCTGAGCAGACATCTTGAATAGTGATCTCATCTTTAGTGTCTGGTTTTACCATAACTGTAGGCTTTTCAGCAGGTGAAATTTCAGTAACTGTCTCATCTTCGACAGACGGTTTTTCTACAATTACTGGCGCCTCTGAACAGACATCTTGAACAGTGATCTCATCTTCAGTGTCTGGTTTTACCATGCCTGTGAGCTTTTCAGCAGGTGCAATTTCAGTAACTGTCTCATCTTCGACAGAGGCTTTTTCTATGATTACTGGCGCCTCTGCACAGACATCTTGAACAGCGATCTCATCTTCAGTGTCTGGTTTCACCATGTCTGTAGGCTTTTCAGCATATGCAATTTCAGTAACTGTCTCATCTTTGACAGACGGTCTTTCTACAATTACTGACGCCTCTGAGCAGACATCTTGAATAGTGATCTCATCTTTAGTGTCTGGTTTTACCATAATTGTAGGCTTTTCAGCAGGTGAAATTTCAGTAACTGTCTCATCTTCGACAGACGGTTTTTCTACAATTACTGGCGCCTCTGAACAGACATCTTGAACAGTGATCTCATCTTCAGTGTCTGGTTTTACCATGCCTGTGAGCTTTTCAGCAGGTGCAATTTCAGTAACTGTCTCATCTTCGACAGACAGTTTTTCTACAATTACTGGTGCCTCTGAACAGACATCTTGAACAGTGATCTCATCTTCAGTGTCTGGTTTTACCATGCCTGTGAGCTTTTCAGCAGGTGCAATTTCAGTAACTGTCTCATCTTTGACAGAGGCTTTTTCTATGATTACTGGCGCCTCTGCAAAGACATCTTGAACAGCGATCTCATCTTCAGTGTCTGGTTTCACCATGTCTGTAGGCTTTTCAGCATATGCAATTTCAGTAACTGTCTCATCTTCGACAGACGGTTTTTTTACGATTACTGGCGCCTCTGAACAGACATCTTGAACAGTGATCTCATCTTCAGTGTCTGGTTCCACCATGGCTGTGAGCTTTTCAGCGGGTGCGATTTCAGTAACTGTCTCATCTTTGACAGAGGCTTTTTCTATGATTACTGGCGCCTCTGCACAGACATCTTGAACAGCGATCTCATCTTCAGTGTCTGGTTCCACCATGGCTGTAGGCTTTTCAGCAGGTGCAGTTTCAGTAACTGTCTCATCTTCGACAGACGGTTTTTCTACAATTACTGGCGCCTCTGCACAGACATCTTGAACAGTGATCTCATCTTCAGTGTCTGGTTTTGCCATGATTACAGGTTTCTCCTCTGTTAGTTTGCGCTGAACAATGAATGCACCGTCAGTTGATGGCTGTTGCTCAAATATTGACTTTTCAGAAACTGGTTTATCTTTAGCAGCTTCCTTTTCCACCATTGTCTCCTTTTCACCGGGCAATTTTTCTTCAGTGACTGATTCTTTTTCATCCTCCGCAAGTGGGGATTTGTCTTCCTCCAAAACTCCCTGTTCAGTAATTGTTGGTTGCTCACTCATGATTGATGTGGGAAGCTGCACGAATTTATTGGTAACAGTAGTTGGGCTTTCAGTAGTCTCAGAATCTTGGTTACTAGGAATAACTGTCGGTATATCGGACACAACATCCTGAACATCGGACACCGAGGGTTTTACATCATCAACACCTGCTTCAACCACAACAGTTTGGCTCACATGCATCTCTTCGGTAGCGACGGGTTTATCTCCTTATTAACAAACACATGGAGATGACAGACAGTAGATAATAATACAACAAATAATAATTGCAACGTATGATAAAACAAAGTGAATGAATAAATAATAAGCTATAAACATAATACAACAAAAATGATAAGGATAAATTATAAGGGGTCAAGCACGGATGACTAACTAATACTGACCTTGGATGGTGACCTTTGCTTCGATTTCATCTTCACCAACATCATTTATAGCCAAACACCGGTAAACACCACCTGCTGTTGGTGTCACACTTTGGATAGTCAGCGTAGCGATATCAGATGCGTATGTCATAGACCGATTCGGAGTTTCAAAAATTTCTAGATCATCTCTAAAAAATAACAATTAAATAACATTTCTAATAGAAAAAAGTCGAAATCTTAAATTTACCATCATAAAAAACTAAGACTCAGCTTTTGAGTTGATACAATTATGTTCTTCTAGTAAAAATGAGAAAAAAAACTTATACAAGTTGGTAAAAACTCTATCCAAGCAGGAAAAACCTTTCAACATATTCTGTTATTTTGTGGATATTAATAGAAAATAGCTTGTTATAGTGCGGACAACAGGACAGATATCTTATACAATGCTCAAATTGATCAAAATGAGATAAAAAAGTGGAGCTGTGAAACAAGGGTCAATAAAGATAACTAGAAATCAAATGAGCAGGAAGCTCCCTAATTACAAGGAAGAAACTTGCTGACATTTACAGATGATGAGAAATATGCAACAACTGCTGGGTCTGGCAGCTAAAGAAGGTGACTCTTTGCAAGAATCAGACCAAGTGTATGAAAACTTGTTATAGAAAGGTAACAGGGTGACTAAAGAAATTGTCCCGTCTTGATAGGTAGTTTGGTCGTTAAAGTCCTTCTCAAATGTGTGACATTTAAAAGATGATTATTAATCTCACCTGAACCACTTTATGTCTGGTCTGGGCAAGCCTGAAACGTTGCATGTCAAGGTCAGCGACTGTGATGTATAAACTGTTACGTCTGCCAGCTCACTTGTAAAAAAGGGTGCTTTTGACTGCTTCACAGTCCTGAGGAGCACTGGAGAGGTAGTCAGGCTAGCAGACTCTTCTACTTGTTCTGAATAAAGGTAAACATAGTGTAAGCTCTGAACTACTGAACTAGTAATTACAAGATAGAGATAACTCGGGCTAATATTCAGGTAATATAAGGTACATGGGCTCTAAATAAGAACTGAGTTTTAATAAGCTTGCACTTTTAGCGAGGAAAAAACCTATAACATCTTCTTCGAAGTTGTTTATCAAAACTTTGTGTAACTCTAGTATTCTGCTTGACGCAACCCTAAGTGTCTAAAACTTTTTTAGCTGTGAGAGAAAGGAAGGACATAAACTGAATGAAAGTAGGGTGGCTAATAGTTAAGTTTCAAACCTTAGAAAAAGCTGGGATTGTTGTCACACTCTGAAGGATTCGCTAAGGTATACCTACACATGTAAGTAAGTAGTACATAGTACAGAAATACACACCATGCCAACCGTGGTTATAAGTATTATTATTATTATGGTTGCGGTTATTACAACACGGGAGATTGTTATCTCATCTGTAAAATAAGCAGTCATTACTTAAAATAGATCAGCTCAATACCTAAAATAATCCTTGGTAAGGAAAACATTTTAGTTTCATTACAGTTAGAGTGCTGTGTGCATAACAGCAGCTTTCAAATTTGGTACTGATGCGTCGATTTTAAATGTAGAAGTGCAAAACTTTGTGTAGAGGTTCATATCTAACTATTAATTCCCAAACACATGTTTACTCAAACAAGTTTTGTTTTAGGTATTTTCAAAACATGAAACTGAGCTATAGCAAGGTTTCGGTAATATAAAATATGCATGCTGCTAGAGCCGATTCCAAACATGGAAGTTATCTCTACATATTGTAATCATACTAACTAGAAAACTAGATAAAGAAACTTTCAACTCACAAAACAGCAAACATGGTTACCTATTGAGTAGGAGACTAAACTAGAAATAACTATTAGTCACAGCAAATGACCAAACCATTACCTTCAGCAGGTGCTTGATTGGGCGGTGTTTCTCCTATAATGGATGACTAAATAGAGAAGCTGCCCAGTGCAACTAAGTACAGATTAAAGAAAACTTCAAGCTAATGAGTAAGACTGAGGCTAAACATCAGTTTATTATTAGTGGTTTTATTCTATCAGTCATGCTACTTACTTGTGAGCTAACGAAAAACTTTTGAAACTCAACAAGCGCTCAAAATTAACAATTACTTTAGAGCACACATGTCTCATACTTCTGACCTAAACCGGTATAGTAGAACATAGATGTATCATACTTCTGACTTAAACAGGTATAGTAGAACATAGATGTATCACACTTCTGACCTAAACAGGCATAGTAGAGCATAGATGTATCACACTTCTGACCTAAGCAGTTAAAGTAGAACATAGATGTATCACACTTCTGATCTAAACAATTATAGTAGAACATAGATGTATCACACTTCTGACTTAAACAGGTATAGTAAAACATAGATGTATCACATTTCTGACCTAAACAGGGATAGTAGAGCACACATGTATCACACTTCTGACCTAAAAAGTTATAGTAGAACATAGATGTATCACACTACTGACCTAAAAAGTAATAGTAGAACATAAATGTAGTATATCACACTTCTGACCTAAAAAGTTATAGTAGAACATGAGTATCACACTTCTGACCTAAAAGTTTGTTATAGCGAAAGTTCATGATAGCCAAACCTGCTATATGTAAGCCTAATGGAATCATTTTGGTACCAAATATAATTATGATATAGCCATGGATTTGCAATAACATACAGCAAGCGGTTAGCTTTGCGTGATAGCAAGATAAGTGTGTTAGAACAAATAACGTATTTAATAGCTTATAGGAAAGGACTGGCTAGAGAAACCTTAACAGATGATTGCTGAAAGCATTTTGCAGTCCCTCACCTTTAATATCAACCTTGAACTCTGCCTCCACATCTCCAGCCTCATTATCAGCTCTAATGAGATAGGTACCGGCATCCGTGCTGTCTGTCGATTGCACTTCCATGCAGTAGGTTGTGTCATATGACTCAATGTGATATTTGGGGCTCTCCTCTGCTTTTTTGAGCTGTCCATCTGTCACTCGGTACCAAGTGACTGAAAAAATTCCAAAGTATTAGCCATTTGCTATTAGCCTGGCTATATCAACCACAAAAAGGACAAATATAACGTTCTCAGTACATCAGTTGCAAGACAACACTGGTTGTGACTGGTCTTCACCAGTGATGTCTAGTCTTTATGGAAGAAAACACGCTTAACCTAGTGCCATGCTTTAAATATCTCTTACCGTTGGGGGTGGGAAATCCATCGATGTTGGCTATCAACCTAGCAGTCTCTTTCTCCTTCACAGTGACAGCTAGTGTTGGGTGTTTGGTGAAGAATGGCTTCTCATAAGTAATTTCCTCCTCACTAGGAGAAGTTTCTTCAAGTACCACTTTCTCCAGACTTCCAACTAAGCAAGTATAACAAACATAATCTAGCGACGGTCGAAAGAGCAAAGGCGACCACAACTTTTAAATCTGTTAACCAGAAGCATATGCATTTGTTTGTTTACTAATGTACAATATGTGCAAGACACATTTGCATCCTCGCAAAATCACTATAGACACAAATTGCGATATAGATATCATAAAAAATAGATTTACCTGCTACCAGAAGTTGGGCAGTACTAGTCACGTGCCCATACTGGTTTGTGCACACGACCGTGTACTCCCCTTCATCATCAGATTCCACATCACAGATTTCAAGATAATGCCGGTTGTCTTGGTTCGATATAATGTACCTATTTTCATCCTCAATAACATCACCATCTCTGGCAAAGTAGACTTCCTCCGCATCCTTTACCTCCACCATCAGAGAAGCAGTGGTACCCTCTTTAACCTTTAGCAAAATTATAACCGCAAAACTGAACAACATATGAGGGATGCATCGAGGTTTCGCAAACAATTGATACAAGCGAAAATGTCTTTTTGAACATTTTGTTAAAGTGTATCTCTTCAGAAAGAAAAGGTAGTGAATTTGGCAGGTTCTATTGAATCTTATCACACAACCCGGTAAATATCGTAAAAATTGGACCACCGACTGCTGAGTTTTCTCTGTGCCAGATGAAAGCATAACATCAATATTATTCTAGGAACCTGCAAGCTTGTTCAATACCTTATTAGGTGAAAAAGTAAGCACATGTAGCTGGACAACTAACCTCAATGGTTTGAAGCGGAGAAATGAATGTGGGTGCTTTGTCATCTTCTCTGACTAGTCCGGGCTTGCCCTCAGGAGTTGTGACCTCTACTGCAACTGGTGTCACAGATTCAACAGTTTTTGATTGCAAACTTTTGACCTCTTCAACAACAGTGGTTGTTTCAGCTGTAAATCATAGAAACCCATTGATAAACACTGTAATCACAAGACAGTCAAATGCCTATTGAGGGTCACCTCAACACCTATCTGTAACTCTGAACTTATGCATAGCTGAACTTGCACTTGTGTTTGCATACCTCTATGGTGAAGTACACTTGCGTTTGCATACCTCTATGGTGAAGTAACAAGACAAACATGATTCCATTAACATTGGTTTAGATTTTTCACCTAATTTAGCTTTTTGCAGAGTTTTACACATATACATTTCAATTCTGTTTTACTGCTATGTGTAAATTGCCTGCAGCATTTTAAAGAAGTTATCATAGGCTGTTAAACTGTGGAACACATTAAATGAATTACAGAACATTCTTATGGGTGTATATGACCCAATATACGACAATATTACCAAATAAAGCAGCTTTTACAATAAATTTACTGTACTGTGTAGGTAAAGGTATGACTGTCTATATCTCACAGGAAATGATGCTGGTAAGGAAAGTTTTAAAATAGTAAACAAGAAGAGTGCTACAAGAAGCTAATCAAATTACATATCTTAGCCACTTTCTTTAAACTAACCCCAAAACCTACTGGGTATGGACAGAGCTGTGCTTGTCTCCACCTGACCAGCCGCATTCTTGACTTGGCAGCAATATATCATTTCTGTGTCATCCTTAATCGTGTCAGCAATTTCTAAGGTAGTTTCATCCAACTTTAAAGTAATACCATATTTGGCAGAATTCTCAAGTGTCACTCCATTTGCCAACCACACAACCTCAGACTGCATAGGGCTATCAAACTTGACTGTTAGCGTCGCTGGTTTGTGGAGGTCAGCTTGCGTAACTTCTGGCAGCGCTGTCACTATTTTTGGAGCCTCGGCGTTAACGATAGTTTCAAACATGTGACTTAGTTCACCAGTTGCACTTTCGATTACGACTTCGTAGTCACCCTCATCGTTTATTGTGCACTCTTGCACAAGTAGAGTTGTTGAGGAGGCATCAGTCACGATACTGCAAAATAATGAACAATATTTCAGACACTGAAGACAAAAAGTTGATGAACCTTACATTAAATGTTATAAAGGATAAACAACCAGCATAATCTTTTGATGAATCTGATTGGCTAACTTACTTGTTTTATGACGATTTATAGCAGCAATATTCCTTTTTAAAATACTAGTAGTTCTTAAAACAACTTATTTTGCTATACAATTGATTATGGAAACAACTATTATTGGAATATAGAAAACCTTGAACGCAGTTCTGTCAAAAACCAAAAACCATTGATACTACACTCATGTTAACGATAATAAGGTATGCAATTACATAAAACAAACTAACCGGAGACGATCAGTGCTTTCAACCTCTTGGTCATCCTTGAACCATGTGACTTTTGCTGTCGGAATAGCAAGGAACTCAGCTGACAGTTCCATGTTTTGATGAAGATCAAATTCTAGAGTTTTAGAAACACTTTTCAAAACTAGCACTTCCGCTTTTGAGGAAGTCACAGCCATCTCTTCAGGAGCAGCAGAATCAACAGGAGTTTTTCCTAAATCTTCGACAGTAAAAAGCTTAGACGTTTCAGTCTCTGGGTGGGTCGATTGCTGAACATTTGCCTCACTCGAGGTCTGCATTTCTACCTTTGTTCCTTCGGGAATTGTTTGCTCAGAGACAATACCAGAAATTGGTTTTGTTTCTGTAACCGCTAGACTTTTTTGCTCGATGTCAACTGTCACAGGAAACTGCTCAGCTGCTGATGTTTCAGTGGGCACCTCAACTTCTTGTTGTTGCTGAGTGTGAGTAACGATTGCTTCAACTGGTTGTATATCCAAAACTTGAACATGATCTTCAGCTGTGGGCGCAGCTGTACCAATTGCTGTTTCAGTAGAAGGTATATTTTGATCTATTGCTACGTCTTCTGAAATCTTTGTAATTGGCGACACTGGCTTCACATCATTACGCATGGAATGTGTGTCTTCTTCTTCCACAACTTCTGCAGCTTGTGACTCTTTTTGACTAGTATCTATGCTTATTGAGTCAAGCTTTACTTCAACGCTAGTTCCACGCTGTGATTGCTGAGCAAGTAAAGGTGAGATCTCTTCTGGTTTAATGTCTTGAGACAGAGGGAGCACCTCATGAATAACTTTGTCTAAGTCCGACTGGCCGGCTGCTATATCTATTGTAGCAGGGGCAGCAGAACCTAATGTTATTGGTTTGTCAGGCTGAGCAGAAATCAATTTTTCTTCTAATTGGTCAGGCAAAACTATATGAGAGAGCTGGTCTGTTAAAGCGCCAGCAGTGAGTGGAATATCCGTCTGCTGAGGTTGAGGCAATGCCAAAACTTCTTCATCAACATGATCGGCTGTTTGCAGCTGTTTTTCCGTTGATGCTGGTATCACGTCTGTTGTTTGTACTACTTGCAATGGACTGTCTTTGTGATAGGCTATTTTGCCAGTAGAAACTGCTAATGCTACATTTACATCATCAATAGGTTCAGCAATCACTTGTTCTTCATCTTCAAAAGCCAATGATACTTGGCCAGGTATGTCGCTGATGTGACTAGCAGACAAAGGAACATCTATTTGTTCTCCTACTGCAAGATTTTGGTTTTCTCCAGGAACTACATCAGTACATTCCAATTGCTCAGTTGAAATCAAGGTAGAAGCATCTGAGGGTTGTATGCTATCTTCAGTTTTGTCTTGGTCAATGAACACAATTTCTTGCCGTTGTGAGGTAGATATGATAGGCTTTAAAGTAGTGTCAACAGAATCTTGCTTCTTTTCTATAGCCAAAACTTGTGTTTGAGCAGTGTTCAGAGAGTCATCAGCATGGGAAGAATCAATAACAACATTCGCACTTTCTATTGATTCAACATATTCGGGCGTTAGCTGTTTGGTTTCTTCTTCTTCCTCGTGTTCGCTTATGTGAAGAATTTGGGTAACTGGCGCTAGTGATTCAGACTCATTTGTCGGGATAGTAGTGTCTGATGCAACAGATGCATTCACTGGTGCAGCAGACGATAATTTCGCTTGATCTAGCTGTTCCTGTTGAACAACAGGAAGAGTCTGTGAAGGTCTGTCAATAATTTCGGTGCTCAATGAAAGAATCTCAGTTGGCGATGATGCAATCTGATCGATTGTTGATTCTTTAACCACTTCTGTTGATTTTAAATCTTCTTCAATAAATGATGTTGTGAATGCTGACGGATAGAGACCTTTTGAAGCAAGTTCCTCTTCAACTACAACTGTTTCAGGTGAGTGTCTTACGGAAACAACTGAAAGCACATCTTCCTGCACAGATGACTCTTTTTCATCCACAACTGCTTCTGTTGTGAGAATAGTTTGTAGTGTAGCATCTTCAGCAGAAAAGTGAACATCCGTCAAAGTTGAATGTGCAGATATATGTTCCACATCAGAAGTGAACTCACTTGTCAACACATCTTCATGACAAACAGCTAGATTTGCTGAGAGCGCCATCTGATCTACATTGGTAGATTGCATTTGGTCAGCTACTGTTTCAGATGGTATAGCAGTTGCAACTTCAGCATCCTTAGATGGAAAGGTGGTTTGCTCTGCGTCATCAGTGAGCAGTTGCTCAGCTGAAAGTTTTGGCTTTTTCTCAACTTCTCCTTGGAGGGTAACAAGCTGAGTATCAGAGACAGTTGGAGTTGATACAACCTCCTGTTGAACTCTTTGAGCTGAGACAGTATCAACAATGTCTTCGGTTGTGGTGACCACTTCCTGTTTTGGAGCTGGTTCAGTGATTGGAAGAACCTGTTGTGTCTCTTCTTCATCTGATGAAAGCTCCTCTTCAATGATTACTTCCTCTGCCATCTGTGTTACCATTTGAACCACTCGGCCATCTTCTTCATTAACTTCTTCTTCCTCCAAAACCTCAACTGATGCAGCAGACATTGCATCACCATGTGGATTTGTCAAAACCACTTTGTACAATCCTGCATCTTCAGGCATTGTGTCTTCAATGACTAGGCAACTCTGAGTTGATTCCGTGACAATATTCATATCAACAGAGGGAATTAGCAAGGCATCATTGCGGAACCATTGGACATTGGGCAGAGGATTGGCATTAAAGGTCACGGTCAGTGTTGTCTTGTCACCATCCACAACGCTTGTTGGCTCTAGTGATGTCATAAAAGATGGTGCTTCCCCATCGCCAGCTAAAATATAATGAGTGCTTAATATAGCTAGAATGGTTTACGATTGATGTTTGCTATGCAAGTAAGCAAAGCGCATCATAATTTATTGCTAATTAGACTATGATCGATGTAAAGCAAACCGCTCAGTTCCTGAATAGACTGCAATTAAAGATCATGAGGAAAAAACATATTTAGAGGTAGCACGCAATACATTAGTGCTTTTTTGTAACTTTCACAGCAAGTTTTAATCAATTGAGATGTTATTCTCGTCTTGTTGTTTCCTAACGACAGACAAAAGAAATGACAGACTTTTATAGTTTATGGCATCACATGATTGTGAAAAAAAGAAGCATAATCTTAATCTATAAAAACAATCAACCAAACTTTTATAAAATTGATTGCTGTGAATCCTACATAACAAAAAAATAAGATAAAATCAATAAAACAGCAATTACTGTGAAAACTCGCTTGGAGTCTGTACCACTTTACTCAGTTTACTTTTTAGCTTTTCACCTCCAGTGATAAAATTTGTTTTCTCAAAGCTACAAATAGTTAATCTGTTTTGCCTAAACGCAGATCTTTACCTTCCATGATACAGTAGGTACCATATATGAATAGGTATTTTACTTTGTATTATTGATGTTTTTATTTACAAATTCTTAAAACCTGAAAAAACAAAAGTGACAATATAGAGTTTGATAAAAATATTAATAATAGCCTGTGCTTTTTAGAGTGTTAGAATATCATGGCATATTTTAAACTACATTGAAATGATATTACAGAGAATGTTATATAAGACTGACTTAGAATTAAAGGGCTGGTAGCTCAAACTTTTAAGAAGAGTTTGTGTGAATAAGTGGTGAGATCAAAATGGACACAACACTATGAATCGCCTCTAGATGTACATAATGATGAAAGCATTGGGAGTAACTTCTAACAACTTAGCAATCAATCCAGTCAACAAGAGCCTAATTATAGACATACAGTGAGAAATGTTTATGATAAACTACCAAATGTTTAGCGCTGAGTGTTTACCACATGACTGATCTCTGGCTCCATTTATTTCTCATGATATGCGGTAAATCGAATCCAGACAGTATCTACTTAGTCATAACTTACTAAACAGTCTAATTACAAACCACACAAAGGATATGGAATACAACAGAAAAAAGTCTAGGATATGTTGCAACTGATAAGACAGAAGAGAAAGTTACCTGCTATGGTAATTTCACAAGAAGTGCTTGCGGTGCCAAACTCATTAGTAGCGACCATCATGTACTCTCCCTCATCATGCACATCGACTGTTTTCATGTGCAGAGTTGAGTGACCATCGGTGAACTTCATCTCGTAGTAGTCGTCGTCTGATGGAATGAGGTCCTCGTCTATGAACCATTCTATCTTTGGCGTGGGGAAACCTGACACAGAAAAGTGACGTGTGAAGCAGACCAACCAAAGTCACAGATATCGTAAAACTTCTATTTGAATGCCATGATAGAGGTTATCAAGATAGAGACACCTCAAATAGAGATAGCGTTCAAACAAAGGTGGCGTACAAATAGGTGGCATTTTACGGTATTTTGACCTACAAAGTCTTTCAAAAGATTCCTTAAATTCTGCATACTAAAGCAATTTTCAAAGTGAAAGTAAAAATGGTTTGGAATGCAAATAGCATAAATGCATCATACAATTTAGGAGAAGGTGTTTTTAGATATTAAGAGAAAATATTGCATACTGTATTAAAATTAGCATTATGTAGTTTTCATATAATGTTTTTTTCTATCATCAAGAAAACTTGATTTCTTGAAATTTCAAACTTTGCTTTATCTTTATAATGCAAATGAGCATTTTTTTAAAAATATGAGCCAGTGAAACAAGAAGTTTTGGGACCAAGATGGATGCTGCAGCCAAATCTACTTATCACTAAACTTTATTTAAAGATAAAAACAATTGTTTAGACAATAATCTAATTCTATTGCTTTTTTAACTTTCGCTGCCTATAAATAGCTGACAGCTATTTATAGTTTCTGCTTATAAAGTATGTTAAGTAATATACCGTGTGAGCCGGTCTAACATTTGAATACGGAAATTTTGGCTTGCATACCTTCCACAAGTATCTCTAATGTTATAGCTGTACCAATCTCCACTTCGGTATCCACAAGAGAGGTCAAAATCTTTGGGGCGTAAGTTCTTTGTTCCACTACTTCTGTGGGAATCAAGTCTTCACTCTGCGATGCAGCAGCCTGCGTTGGTAAAACCTCCTCTGGAGATACTGCTTCTGTTGAAAGTTTTAAATAGAATTATGTAACATTATTGATGTAAGCAGTAATTTGAGCTGGCAAATAGTTAGTATACGCGAGAGCCTACTTTGAAAATATAAATAATATAAATATAATAGCAATATTGTAACATAAATATTATTTTTTTTCAATTTGCCTTATTATAACATTCTATATAATTATATGATCAGAATAGTAATTGGTGTCAACATAGTCCATCATACCAAACCAAATAAGCAACATGTTATACATATATTGATAGTTGGAGATACTACTATAACTATACTAAAGAAAACATAGCATTTTAATAGCTGTTGACATCGTGATTTGCAACTCTCCAAGCCAAGTGCATTCTCTACACAAGGCTGAGAACAATATTGCTCCTAGTAGTGCTTCATAATAAAGTAGGTCAAGGTACATACTAGTTATATTCTACTAAATATGTAAATATACAGTAGAAAATAAATAGCAAGGTAATAGTAAGTAATAACTAAGATTAACAATCTGCTGAGACTGAGAGAAGAAACTAGTAGCTTTTAATACTTACTATTGTGAAGATCCGCAAGGGCCAAGATAAATGATGAGAACAAAGGCTTAGATATATGACTCGAGTACTACATACTATTTTATGTCAATTTACAAAAATTCAATGTAGGCCCTTGATATGATGGCGTAGCATCAAAAAGTAATTGTTCAAAATGCAGAATGTGAACTTGCACCATGCATCTGAAAAACAAAGCAGCAATTCAATAACCCTGTCAGCACATGCAATGTCTTTGCCACCAGCAACCAGTGTCTTTACCAAAGGTAAGTAACTAGTATCTTTACCAACGGTAAGTAATTAGTGTCTTTACCAATGGTAACTAGTATCTTTACCAATGGTAAGTAATTAGTGTCTTTACCAATCGTAAGTAACTAGTATCTTTACCAATGGCAAGTAATTAGTGTCTTTACCAATGGTAAGTAACTAGTATCTTTACCAATGGTAAGTAATTAGTGTCTTTACCAATCATAAGTAACTAGTATCTTTACCAATGGTAAGTAATTAGTGTCTTTACCAAAGGTAAGTAACTAGTATCTTTACCAATGGTAAGTAATTAGTGTCTTTACCAAAGGTAAGTAACTAGTATCTTTACCAATGGCAAGTAATTAGTGTCTTTACCAATGGTAAGTAACTAGTATCTTTACCAATCGTAAGTAACTAGTATCTTTACCAATGGTAAGTAATTAGTGTCTTTACCAATGGTAAGTAACTAGTATCTTTACCAATCGTAAGCAACTAGTATCTTTACCAATTATAAGTGACTAGTATCTTTACCAATGGTAAGTAACTAGTGTCTTTACCGAGAGAAGCTCAAACACAATCCAGTCACATGCACACAAAACATGCTTGAGATCGATTTATGATGAAATTTGAAAATTTAAAAAAGCACCTCTAAGGCAGACTGATTTAAGCAGTTCGGAGCATTTGTGGTTTGATTGTCAGAGACGGGACAATTTTGGGTTAATATAAAGCTGTTCTAGGGAATATTTCTCTAGTTAGCTTATCTCAGCTACACAGTGAAAACTTTTCCATTTCTATGTTCTTTGATATTTTAATAACTCATCGCATGAATAGAAAGGTGAAAGACATGAAGAGGTGTGAGGGAACAAGAAGGCCAGCGTAACGCTACAGACAGCCACTGAAGGTAATTCCACCAGCAAGAGCAGTAGCTCAATGTTTATAATTTTGCTGAGTATAAGACAGACTGTCTGTTGGCATGCGGCCAGCGGATTGCGAAACAAAACGATAGGCAGTGACAGGTGGAATCTAGCGAATCAACATTGGTATCACAATGCGGTACGACTGCGCTGGTGACCATGGGGTAAAACGCAACACTCGTCATACAAATGCAGACTTACAATTCGCATCAAGTTATCATAAAATAAAAGTATAGAGATTGAAATCAATGGTCATAGTTGTATTTGTAGTATTAGGCTAAAAGTTCGCATCACCATTTGCCTGCACTAGTTCCACCTGTCATGAAAACACAGCTCGGGTGTGAAAAGTACAATAAAGCTTGTGTCCCTATAAAGTGTATGGGAGTGGGCTGTCTTGTACCGCACACTTTACAGGATACACAGGCTTGGACAAAAGAAACAATACAGAAAATTTATAAGACAACGTGACTTTCTATGTATGGAATTTAAAGCTAAGGATTTCTGTAAAAACTTGCTTTTAGGGTAAAAATTATTGCGCAAACTCAAAGGTATTTAGTGATGTGGCGTAGCAGTAGCGAGGGTAGCAACTAATATAACAATGCAATGCTGTTAGTCAAGCAGGAATTTCAGCTACAAAAATTTCACAAGTCAAATTGATATGAGGTTCATTTCCATCAAACCTGCTTGCTTATAAAAATAAAAAAAGTTATGCAAAATAGCTGACGGCTTATAAAGTAGCATTCTTCACAAAAACAAGACTCACTATGTCTCAGTGGGTTAACACCAAAGCAAAAGAAGCACTACGCTAAAGGTACAGTCTTCACAAGTACTGAAGCAAACTAAATGTGGCCTACAGACGTAACACTAGTATCAAGCGGAAGCCATCTTGTCTTCTCGTTTATCTATGATCAGATATAAGTGTATTCTACTAGATGCAAACTTGGAAGCTAAAAAGAAGAGTTCAAGTAAGACACTCAGCAAGCTCATGATGCGGTACGTAGATTTCAGATGCAAACCTTGACTGTTCTCAGGTTCGATGTCTTTGACAATATTCTCAATTTCGACAACTTCCGTGTGCTGTGTTGGGGCTGTAAAGTTGAGAGTTATGGATTAGTCAAAACAAGAAATAGTAGCGATGTTCAGTTCAACATTACAAGTACCCTTTGGTGCACCTAAACCTTACATTTTTATTTTTATTCTTTCCCGACTATGTTTATAACATTTGATATGATTAATCTTTTCTCCTAGCTTGGCAAAGGCTGATTCACACTACATCTGCCGTATGTTAGTCAAACGATACTTCGGTGATCGTCTGTAATAACAATGTTCAGTCTATCACAAACCCGTTTGTGTTTACATCAGCAGACAGTCAGTGGTATAGCATTCTCATTATCCACTGCAGTCACCAAAATGATGAAATGCTAGTCCCACAGCAACTGTAGATAATATAGCTCAAGCAATCCGCAACCGGCTAACCATCATCGCCAAAGTGGTGCACATCGCACAGGCTGTCGAAGATGCTCAACGAACTATTGGGAAAGTTTGACAACCGCAATTTTCCCTGACGTATCCGTGTTGCCTCGACGATGCCATCGATTTAAGGTGCACATAGTCGACAAATAATCGCCAGAAGGACAACAACAGCGTATGGCGATTAGTGTGAACCCGCCATAAGACAAAGAGTGTAATTTCTACATGAGCACCATTATTTATTTCACATGACATCAAACCAATAGGACAACCGACAGCCTATGTTTACACAGAAAGTTTCTAGTCGATTTTGACAAATTGACCTTGAAAAATTGACTACTCATCCCAATAGAGCAATTAAGAGAGAAATAGTAAAATATAGACAAGTGTTACACACTAAAAAAGTGAAGCGAAATTTGTGCCTCTTTGTTCCTAAAAGCAAATGAATAGTTTTTATGAAAAAATTTAAGTATTGCATTGCCCTTTTGAAAAGCTGCAAGCAAAGAGCTGAGGCTAGAGCGGTCTCTTACTGGATGACAGCTTTACATTGTTGAAGGTTTACTTGCCAGCATGACTATCTTGAAGGAAATGTAATGTAAGAATTCTAACAACCTAATACAGTAATAGCTTCTTCATGCTTTCATTTATGCCAGACCGATTTGTTTCCCTTGGTCTGCCCTTTGCACAATGCTGTTGAGCTGCTGACAACTATGACTGAGTATTTTAATGGCAGACAGAGCAGCATTTCATATGAAATATTTAAAAAATGAAGCAGTTTTTATATTTTTAGTCTGATTAAAAATGGGGGGCTTTTACATGCTATTTTTCAAGGCTTATAATAATTTGGAAAAACATAAACAAATATCAACCACATTAACATTCACTGTCTCTTGAGTTAGAGCAATAACAATATAATATGCTTATATTTGTAGCCAGCATCACACAATGGAATTAAATTTCCTTGTAATGCATATCCAGCAGATTACATGTAGGTAGAATGACAAAGCAACATTTGCTTCTATGACAAATATTGCACTTTCTTGTACAGAGCAATTTAAAAGCAACAGACGTTAGTAAATGACGCGATAATCAATTATTGCCTAAAGCATTAAATTTTTTAGTCAGTTAAGTAGATAGTCGGCAACATAATTACAAAGATAATACTTTATGTTTGTCATTGACAGCCGCTACTGTTCATCCACAAACGAGTTAAAGGATTATAAATCATTTCATGAAGAAATTACTTTCGATTAAATTTTTCTGGTTTGTACCTCTTGTCATTAAATGCCTAAAATTTTCGAAACTTTGACGAACATGTGAATTTTTTTCAAAGTGAACAATTAACAAAAGACTCAAACTAAAGAGTCTACAAGGAAATATTAGATAACTCAGTGAAGGGGTGCATGCTAACACCAAGGAGTGGCCTGACCTTAAGAGGAATGCAAACACTCCAAGTATTTCAAATAAGCAGTAGATGTATGTAATAGGTTAAAGATGTGAATGGATTGCAAAGGCAATTAGTTGAGCTGTTGTTTCTCTGTAGAGTAGATAATCAATTACTGAAAGCCTACTCATCTACGGCAAATAGAAAATGCAAAACTAACTTTTTGCCCATTTGAGTTCTGCTTTTATTTCCAGCTCGACCAGTTGTTCTTGCACCTCTTCTGTAACCAATGGAGACTTAGCCTCAGGTTCTAGCACTGGTGTGGCTACGACCAACTGCTTAGTAGGGGAGTCATCTTTAGAGGGCTCAGCAATGCTTAACTGGAATGGTAATGTTTCCTCGGCACTTTCAAATGATTGAACAAACACAGGAGCTGAGGCATCAGCAGTGATTAAGTCTTTCTCTTCGTGGAGAGGAGCAGCGAATATCGGGGCCATAGCCAACTCCGTAGACTGTGGCGAACCATCTTGTAGGTTTAATGTGGGAAATGAGGCTATAAACAAATGAAGATTGGGGTGATAACCAACCAGCCCAAGCATGCATGTCTAATGATTAGCTATTCTTACAAACACTTCAATCGCATTTTTAACAGCAAAAAGTCAAAATCTTTCATTTACGACTAGAAAAACTGACCTCTAGCTTTTGGGTTGACACAACTATGTTCTTCTAGTGAGAAGGAAATGAAAGAAAACTTATACAAGTTGGTAAAGATTCTATTCGCCCAAGAATTAGGTTTTCTCATGTTCTGTTACTTTGTGCATATTCAGAGAAAATAGCTTGTTATAGCACTGACAACAAGACAGATAGCCTCATACAACACTCAAATTGATAAAAGTGGGATAAAAAAGTGAAAAGGTGAAACAAGGGTCAATAAAAGTAGCTAGAGATCAAATGAGCAGGAAGCTCCCTAATGACATGGAGGAAACTTGCTGACGCTGACATTTACAGATGAGGAGAAGTATGCAACAAATGCTGGGTCTCTACACTAAAGAACCAACACGAAGAGTAAAAGCGAAAATTTTGTTTTCATTTGCTAGTAGCTACTCACCAGATGTCTCCAAGAACTCTTCAATTGATGTTTCCGACTCTGAAAGGGATAATAAACGCTGGCTGTTAATCACTCGAACACCCCTACTGAAGAGCAAGCCCATCTCTTGCGCGCTGACAAGCCAGAGTGGTGCTTTCATTAACTAATAAGTGCTAATAGCTCACTTATTGAGTAATCACGAATGCCGAATCAAAGTTATGCATTAAAAGCATAGACACTAATTTAAAGCATACCGCGAGCTAAAATATTTATTCATCTCCTAAGCAGGCAAAGTTTGCTGATTATGCGTATAGAAAGAATAAGTAATGTACTGCAGAGAAGATAACTCCCAGTTTACATTTTTATTTTCTTTAGGCATGTAACAAAAACATTTCGTTGATGATTACCAGTGCCAATAAAATGTTATACATGTATACAAGATACCTGAATGATGTTAGAGGTCAATACAAACACTCACTTGTAACAATAGTGACAGAAGAAGATGTTACGACCTTTCCATGCTGACTAGATGCAACGGTTGAGTACTGGCTGCTGTCCTCTGTTGTGACATCAGCCAGTTTCATGCTGAATGGCTCAGCATCATCTGATGTAGATAGTCTTTCCTCATTGATTACCTGATCATCCACTTGCCAAGTAGTCTATTGAACAATTGATATACATCAGCAGGTACAGAACATTAACTTTAGGGTTTGCTGAGAGTGATACAATATGGTTTAGAAAGCGCTTTTTAAACAATACATTCCTAACAAGTTTACAATTGTGCGAAAAAGAGACAGAAATAAAAGCAACGGCAAGTGCTGCGAATTGAAGGACATAAAGTTGTGCTAGTATCAAATGAGGATAAAGCAAAAATAACAAAATGGTAGCATTAGTCATCAAAAGCACTGAACTATGAGAATCTATAGTAGAGAAATGTGTCACCCAACATTACCCTACGAGAAAGACTCGATATGGTTGCAAGTAATTTTAGATTTGAGCCCTCGCTATCACAATATTTTTTTGCATGTTATGAATGACTGGTTCTATGATATCTTTGACAGCTTTGCTGTACCGACAACGCCTGCAGTTGCTAAGAAGAGTTCGTGAACTGATAACAAAATATGTACCAGGTTTGTCTGTTCTAGTTCTTGAACAAGTCATTTGAAAGCTCTCCTACAAAGTCTGGAGTAGAGTTATCAACTATGAAAGGGATGATTCAAGACTGTCTGGAGCTATTATTAAATGGAACAACCACTAGGTTTGTTGAGACATTGACAATTTGGGATTCTAAAATGAGTTATTTCATCAATTGATTGTTTTGGTGCGAATTGCAGTAACATCTTTTTCCCCTCTTTTAATCTATGAAATCGGTGAAAACATCCTCATGGTCTGCCTATTGCCTCTAAAGCAACAGAAACTTCGTCGGAGTATTCGTAGCCTTGTACCGTTACAAAGTGTGACCTTGTACCGTTACAAAGTGTGACAATGAGTCAACGTCTTTTTAGTTTCTTATATAAGATGACCTTCGAGTTATTTCAAGTCCAAAATTGGAAATTTGTGCATTGTAAAGATCCCATCAGTAGAAATATCATAAAGAGATACAAATTCTGATAGGCTGATAAGTTAAATGGTTTGATAGAAAACTGCAAATTTTCTATAGGAAACACCTGTTCTCCTCTGACAGCGTGGTTGTCTAAAACATCACTAATCTTTGGTGGTGTACAATCGAAAGTTGCTTGTGAATCACAAAATGATGACCAATTTTTTTTCAGTTACTGTAATATCGGTTTGTAAAGCCAAACTCTCTATATAAATGGACGATGCAGGCAAAGACTCTTTGAAAATATTTGCATCTTGACAGACAAAAGTGATGCTCTCAGGTGCCTACTAAAGTAGAGGAGCTAAAAGAGGGCGAGGTAAGCAGATGAGCAAGGCATGATGTGAGCAAACAGTCAGCAAAAGAAGTTTAGTTAACATGGAATTTTTCAATTGTCAAAATTAATTTGGTATTATTTCACAAAATTGACTTTAAGCGAAAATATCATACTAATTTGACATCGTGAGTAACAACATAGCATTACCTGTATAAATGGTAGTTTTCAAGTAACTTCTTCATTCATTTTATTTGAACATGCTTAGATTGACAGTTTTGAAAAGGAAAATAATACACTTAACATGTATGTGAAAATTGCACAAGAAAAGCACTGGAATTAAAAAAAAACCCAAACTAAACACAAAGCTTAACAACCTCACATGCTCGAAATTGATGGTTACTACACCTATCTTGTTTTACCTTCTAGCTACCCAACAATCAGAAAAATCCAAAGTAGCATGTTTAAAGTAGCACAATTAATTAAAAAAATTCAGCACTGACCTCATGCACAGAATGTTGATCCAGCTGGCTTTCATCGGATGGAATCAGTTGTGCATCTGATTTGTCATCATCAATGATTGGGATGCTAGTTTCCAGAGCTTCCATTTGGGAACCTTCAGCAGCACGAGTATCCTCAACTTCATGAAGATCTTTTGCTGTTTCTTTGTTAACTTGCTCAAAAAACGTTTCGCTGAACTCTAAGTCTACTGACTTGCTTGTCTGGGGTGCAAACTGACTGACTGTTTCTGAAACATACTGTGTCGTTTGTTGAGGCATCCTATCAATAGGCACGCCTAATTCCAAATTCTCTGCTTGAGATACTTCCGCTGCAAATCTGTCCACTATCAATGGCTTCTCATTGATTCCTTCTTTGCTAACAACTCCCAACAAATTTTTTCCAGTTTCCATATGTTCTGGTTGGGAAATCTCAATTGCTATTTGATCAACGATCTCTTTAGAACCTTGAAGATTGATTTTTTCAGCTGTATCAAAATATGGCTCTGCCACTTTTACATCATCTGTTTGTAATATTTCCCTTGTGGTACCTTCGATAACTTCAATGTTATCTTGAGAGTCTTTTTCCTCAAAGACATCTTTTATGGTGATTACTTTTTCATCGGTACCTTTAGAAATTTCAGTTACAGTGTTCATAATTGTTTCTGAAGTCTCTTGAAGTTCTTTGTTAAGAACCAACTCAGACTGCGGTTTCGCTACTTCTACATCTTCAGGTTTCAATTCCTCTGCTACAGTTCCTTGAGGAGCATCGACGGTGGCTTGCACTGTTTCCAAGTCAATGGCTGACGTGCTGAAGTCTCCTGTCTCCAATGCATCAGGCTTTGAAACATCAGCGACTACCTGATCAATTACCTCCTTATCTTCTTTAGGTTTGACTTCTTCAACTGTCTCACTGTAAGGTTGGGTTCCTTCCAGATCTTTTGAAATGAAAGCCTCTCTAGTGAGTCCTTCCACAATTTGTGAATCATCTTGAAATTCCTTCTCATCTGGTACATCTTCAATGACACTTGTCTCAATATCTCGTTCTTTTGGAACTTCATCTACCTGTGTCAACATAGTTTCGGATGTTTCTTGAAGTTCTTTGTTAAGAACAAACTCAGAATGAGGCTGCTCTACTTCCGCATCGACGAGCTTCGATTCTTTTGCTACAGTTCCTTGAGGAGCATCAATTGTGGTTTGCACTGTTTCCAAGTCAATGGATGATGTGCCGAGGTCTCCTGTCTCCAATGCATCAGGCTTTGAAATATCAGCAACCACCTGATCAATGACCTCCTTATCTTCCTTGGGTTTGACTTCTTCAACTGTCTCACTGTATGGTTGGGTTCTTTCCAGATCTTTTGAAATGGAAGCCTCCCTAGTTAGACCTTCCACAATTTGTGAATCATCTTGAAATTCCTTTTCATCAGGTACATCTTCAATGACACTTGTCTCAATATCTCGTTCTTTTGGAATTTCATCTACCTGTGTCAACATAGTTTCAGAAGTTTCTTGAAGTTCTTTGTTAAGAACAAACTCGGAGTGAGGTTGCTCTACTTCCACATTTTCAGGTTTCAATTCCTCTGCTACAGTTCCTTGAAGAGCATCGATTGTGGCTTGCACTGTTTCCAAGTCAATGGCTGATGTGCCGAAGTCTCCTGTCTCCAATGCATCAGGCTTTGAAACATCAGCGACTACCTGATCAATTACCTCCTTATTTTCTTTAGGTTTGACTTCTTCAACTGTCTCACTGTAAGGTTGGGTTCCTTCCAGATCTTTTGAAATGGAAGCCTCTCTAGTGAGTCCTTCCACAATTTGTGAATCATCTTGAAATTCCTTCTCATCTGGTACATCTTCAATGACACTTGTCTCAATATCTCGTTCTTTTGGAATTTCATCTACCTGTGTCAACATAGTTTCGGAAGTTTCTTGAAGTTCTTTGTTAAGAACAATCTCGGAGTGAGGTTGCTCTACTTCCACATATTCGGGTTTCAATTTCTCTGCTACAGTTCCTTGAGGAGCATCGATTGTGGCTTGCACTGTTTCCAAGTCAACGGCTGATGTGCCGAAGTCTCCTGTCTCCAATGCATCAGGCTTTGAAACATCAGCGACTACCTGATCAATTACCTCCTTATCTTCTTTAGGTTTGACTTCTTCAACTGTCTCACTGTAAGGTTGGGTTCCTTCCAGATCTTTTGAAATGGAAGCCTCTCTAGTGAGTCCTTCCACAATTTGTGAATCATCTTGAAATTCCTTCTCATTTGGTACATCTTCAATGACACTTGTCTCAATATCTCGTTCTTTTGGAATTTCATCTACCTGTGTCAACATAGTTTCGGAGGTTTCTTGAAGTTCTTTGTTAAGAACAAACTCGGAATGAGGCTGCTCTACTTCCACATCGACAGGCTTCGATTCTTTTGCTACAGTTCCTTGAGGAGCATCAATTGCGATCTGCACTGTTTCCAAGTCAATGGATGATGTGCCAAGGTCTCCTGTCTCCAATGCATCAGGCTTTGAAATGTCAGCAGCTACCTGATCAATGACCTCCTTATCTTCCTTGGGTTTGAATTCTTCAACTGTCTCACTGTAAGGTTGAGTTATTTCCAGATCTTTTGAAATGGAAGCCTCTCTAGTGAGACCTTCCACAACTTGTGAATCATCTTGAAATTCCTTTTCATCAGGTACATCTTCAATGACACTTGTCTCAATATCTCGTTCTTTTAGAATTTCATCTACCTGTGTCAACATAGTTTCGGAAGTTTCTTGAAGTTCTTTGTTAAGAACAAACTCGGAGTGAGGTTGCTCTACTTCCACATCTTCAGGTTTCAATTCCTCTGCTACAGTTCCTTGAGGAGCATCGATTGTGGCTTGCACTGTTTCCAAGTCAACGGCTGATGTGCCAAAGTCTCCTGTCTCCAATGCATCAGGCTTTGAAACATCAGCGACTACCTGATCAATTACCTCCTTATCTTCTTTAGGTTTGACTTCTTCAACTGTCTCACTGTAAGGTTGGGTTCCTTCCAGATCTTTTGAAATGGAAGCCTCTCTAGTGAGTCCTTCCACAATTTGTGAATCATCTTGAAATTCCTTCTCATCAGGTACATCTTCAATGACACTTGTCTCAATATCTCGTTCTTTTAGAATTTCATCTACCTGTGTCAACATAGTTTCGGAAGTTTCTTGAAGTTCTTTGTTAAGAACAAACTCGGAATGAGGCTGCTCTACTTCCACATCGACAGGCTTCGATTCTTTTGCTACAGTTCCTTGAGGAGCATCAATTGTGGTTTGCACTGTTTCCAAGTCAATGGATGATGTGCCAAGGTCTCCTGTCTCCAATGCATCAGGCTTTGAAATGTCAGCAACTACCTGATCAATGACCTCCTTATCTTCCTTGGGTTTGACTTCTTCAACTGTCTCACTGTAAGGTTGAGTTCTTTCCAGATCTTTTGAAATGGAAGCCTCTCTAGTGAGACCTTCCACAATTTGTGAATCATCTTGAAATTCCTTCTCATCTGGTACATCTTCAATGACACTTGTCTCAATATCTCGTTCTTTTGGAATTTCATCTGCCTGTGTCAACATTGTTTCGGAAGTTTCTTGAAGTTCTTTGTTAAGAACAAACTCGGAGTGAGGTTGCTCTACTTCCACATCTTCAGGTTTCAATTCCTCTGCTACAGTTCCTTGAGGAGCATCGATTGTGGCTTGCACTGTTTCCAAGTCAACGGCTGATGTGCCAAAGTCTCCTGTCTCCAATGCATCAGGCTTTGAAACATCAGCGACTACCTGATCAATTACCTCCTTATCTTCTTTAGGTTTGACTTCTTCAACTGTCTCACTGTAAGGTTGGGTTCCTTCCAGATCTTTTGAAATGGAAGCCTCTCTAGTGAGTCCTTCCACAATTTGTGAATCATCTTGAAATTCCTTCTCATCTGGTACATCTTCAATGACACTTGTCTCAATATCTCGTTCTTTTGGAATTTCATCTACCTGTGTCAACATAGTTTCGGAGGTTTCTTGAAGTTCTTTGTTAAGAACAAACTCGGAATGAGGCTGCTCTACTTCCACATCGACAGGCTTCGATTCTTTTGCTACAGTTCCTTGAGGAGCGTCAATTGTAGTATGCACTGTTTCCAAGTCAATAGCTGATGTGCCGAGGTCTCCTGTCTCCAATGCATCAGGCTTTGAAATATCAGCAACTACCTGATCAATTATCTCTTTGTCTTCTTTGGGTTTGACTACTTCCGCCGTCTCAGTATAAGGTTGAGTGCCTTCTAGATCTTTTGAAATAGACACTTCTCTAGTGAGACCTTCCACAGTCTGTGAACCATCTTGAAATTCCTTCTCATTTGGTACATCTTCAATGACACTTGTCTCAATATCTCGCTCTTTTGGAATTTCAGCAGCCCCAATCAATGTTGTTTCAGAAGTCTCTTGAAGTTCTTTGTTAAGAACAAACTCGGAGTGAGGTTGCTCTACTTCCGCATCGACAGACTTCGATTCCTCTGCTACAGTTCCTTGAAGAGCTTCAATTGTAGTGTGCACTGTTTCCAAGTCAATGGCTGATGTGCCGAGGTCGCCTGTCTCCAATGCATCAGGCTTTGAAACATCAGCAATTGCCTGATCAATTGTCTCTTTGTCTTCTTTGGGTTTGACTACTTCAGCCGTCTCAGTATAAGGTTGAACGCCTTCTAGATCTTTTGAAATGGAAGCCTCTCTAGTGAGACCTTCTACAATCTGTGAATCATCTTGAAATTCCTTTTCATCAGGTACATTTTCAATGACACTTGTCTCTATATCTCGTTCTTTTGGAACTTCATCTACGTGAGTCAACATTGTTTCAGAAGTTTCTTGAAGTTCTTTGTTAAGAACAAACTCGGAATGAGGTTGCTCTACTTCCACATCTTCAGGTTTCAATTCCTCCGCTACAGTTTCTTGAGGAGCATCGATTGTGGCTTGCACTGTTTCCAAGTCAACGTCTGACGTACCGAGGTCTCCTGTCTCCAATGCAGCAGGCTTTGAAACATCAGCAACTGCCTGATCAATTATCTGTTTATCTTCTTTGGGTGTGACTTCTTCAACCGTCTCAGTATAAGGTTGGGTCCATTCCAGATCTTTTGAAATGGTGCCCGCAGTAGTAAGACCTTCCACGATTTGTGAATCATCTTGAATGTTCTTTTCATCAGGTACAACTTCAATGGCACTTCTCTCTATATCTCGTTCTTTTGGAATTTCAGCAGTGACAGTCAACAAAGTTTCTGAAGTCTCTTGAAGTTCTTTATTAAGAACAAACTCAGAGTGAGACTGCTTTACTTCCACATCCTTGTGAGTTTGTTGGTCATCAGTCAACTTAAACTCTATAAATATCGTCAAATGTACATCAAACATTTAATTCCGAAAAGAAACTAATCTGCCAAATAAATGAACAATATACAAAATGGCAGAAACTAAAAAGTTAGCATTTTAGGCACTAAGTATTTTATGGTCTATAAAAAAGATAGAACTACCCTAAAAATGTTTCCTAATGTCAGTAATTACACCCCTAAAAACTATTCGTAGAACTTTATATTTTACTGGAACTGCCCCAACTAAATTTGATTTTATGAGTACTTTACATAAATTATGTTGTAGCTTAATGCTAGCTACCTGCGCTACAAATTTGTTTTCAAAATTATCTTACTGTGTAATTTATAACTAGTAAATTTTATCAGAAAGTATAGACGGTTTCTATTATTTAAAATTTTTTTCGTTGTTTTTAATATTAAATTTTTTACTAGGATTTGAGGTGATCTTAAATACGCTCAGCAATGCCTACAAAGATCTGAGTATTTAGCAATGAAATATGGCATGGGCTCAAGTTGCAGTTTTACAAAGGGAAGAAATGAACAATTGTACAATAAATTGTTCCTGTGTTAGCATCCACACGCTGAGACCCCCTTACACCAGTCACCATAGTATGTATGTGCATCGCCCAATTACTGACAATGATGTAACATACATTCAACTGCTATACATGAGCGTATGGTGACTATTGCCCTGTTGGTCATCTATTCATTATATATTTATAAAAATAAATACAAGTTATTGATCTGTTTTGTAATGGCACCATATGTAAAACATTTTTTATAAACATGATTATGGACAGTCCAATAAAATTATATATACCATGCCTTCTGCCCTTTAAAAAGATAGATTATGTATATATACATATAAAATACTACTGTATATATATATACAGCAGTCTACTGTATATATATACAGTAGAGGCTTCTACAACGTAAACAATCCATAAACAATTTATTTATATATATCGAATACCAAACTTCAAACAATTACAATGACTATTTTACCTTCAATAAATAGAGAAGCTGTAGTTACTGCAAATCCAGCATCATTTTCAGCCCGACATGAGTAGGTTCCTTTGAACTCAGGACTAGTTTTGGGAATAAAAAGGGTGCAACAGTATGTGGAGTCATCAAACTCCAAGAGAACATCTTTGGTGGATTGGATTTCAATTTCTTCTCTGTACCACTGGACAGTAGGCATCGGTCTAACATCGTGGTTGAGCTGACAGCTGCAAAGTAGGAAGTAGAAGAACTAACTGTGCTGCTGCTGCCAACAGTAAGACCTGTGCAATTAGTAATGTGTGCTAAGTTCATGAAATAAATTGATATACTTTATGGAGCAATTAAAATCACTGACAGAAAGCTCTGGTAAGATGGTGTTACCAGCCAATGGAGGATACACTTATGTATATTTTATGCAGCTCACATTGCTGATGTAAGTAGCATGGCACAAATCACTCAACAAACAATTCACACAATTGGCAACAAATCACTTCTTTTCACATTTCTTTTCAGTCTTATAGACATTGACTAACCTACACCACTCTCGAGTCATAATGCCAGCAATCAACTGGAGTTAACCTTGACAAGCTATTAGTCAATGTCTGCGAAGCAAAAGCGACCATGGTTTGCTAAAATATGCATCATGTAAGCTGTATGCCGTAACTAATGTTTTGTTTACCAAACAAAACAAACAAACTACTTTAAAAAAATTGTTTGGTTTTTTTTAAAGTATTGCGCAAACATTTGGAAAATACGTCTAGTGTTTACTGTTATCATTGTGTTTTATATATGAGTTTCATGTGAGCGAATTCACAAAAATATTCAAAAACTTAACGCTTTACACCGAAAAAATGCTACAAAGCATTACTTTTGCAGTGTATTTACCAGATGCCGCTGGTCATGAATTCCTAGATCAGTATTTTTATAGCAACTACTGATCTAATACACCTTCACCTGCTAGCATAATGCAAGACAACATAGAGCATAAATAGATGAAACGAGTGAGAGAGGAAGTAGTTCACCCAATACTTACACAAACCGCGTCTCCTCCCCTTTAAAAACATTAAGAGAGTCTATCATAGAAGTGAACTGAGGAGCAACAGACTTAGGCTTCTCATCAACATCTTCTTCAACAAATGTCTGAGTCTCCGTTACACCATCTTTAGTAGTTGTAATGGTCTTTTTGGTGATTGTCTTCCCATGGATGACGGTGGTCGATGTGCTCTCAGTGACTGTAGTCTTGGTCTCTGTTGCTGAAATCATGTTTGCAGCTGGTAAACAATACCTAAGCATTCAAGAGGTCAAGAGGTCGTTAATGATAGAATTTATAAAAGTATACCAAAAGATAAGCTTGCAGTACAACTAGCGGGTAATAGGTTCAAAGGTCAGATGTTTTAGACCACTAGGTCACAGCTGCTTGATTTCCTAAAGCAGCCTCTGGTGGTGACATGAATGACATACAACTTTAAATTGCTCTCGGCAGTTGGGCATGTTTCTAACCGTCCAGGTTTTCTTGCCACTTGGCTCAGACATGTCCAACCAAGATCACAGAGCCATTGTTTGTGTAACAATGCTCTTAACAAACGCGCACGCAATCTCCGCTTGCAGGAAGCTAAGCAGACATCATATTTGATCTTCAGGAGATTGCTCAAACAAACACTAATAGTAAATAGTATAACCTGCAAGTAGTGCTACCGTTGTAAAAAAAAGGTATAATTACTTTATAACGACTAGTGCAATATTGATTTCCTCTGAAACATTATTTCATGAAGAAGTTACATGTAGATGCCACAAGACTGTTAGCTTATTAACAGAACGAAGTGTCGAGTTGGTCTTACACCATGTTCATGAAACAATACAGCTGTCAGGTTGAGACCAGCAGTTCCACAGCAGTTTATCATGAGCTAGTTCAGCTTCACAGTTTTATAAATTTTCTCAGCAATTATCACAAGAAGGAAACTCATAGAAAACTTTCCATATTTTCTATAAACCAAAATTCATACAATTGAAGGCAAAAGAGCATACAAGCATGCTATCAAATACACTTACTTTTGAAGGTAAGAATGCAAGTCGTAGTTGCAAAGCCTGTGCTGTTCTCAGCTTGCACCTTGTAGGTGCCAAGGTCTTCTTCGGTTATCTGCTCAATCTCGACAGAGCTCACTCCAGATTCTTCATTTACTATTATCTGGTAACGCGGCTTGGGCTCGAGTGATACATCGTTGTGGTACCACTGCAGCGTTGGCATGGGCGCACCTTCGACTGTGCAAGGTATGCTGCAATAAAGAAAGGTAAAATTTAAAAAGCATTTCAGTTTGTCAGTAACAAAAAATAAAGGATACTTTTTGACCACCTGCTTTGAGGCTAATATAGGCAACTTCATCATTTAGCTTTTCTGAGCAACCTTCGTTGGACGAACCAAAGAATGCTGCTATGAAACTCAGTGGTCATTCCTAGCATGACTTGACCACTTTTGACGGTGTCTGGTAAAGTTCAATACAGTATAAACATGAGATAATATAAACATGTGATATTACAAACATGTGATAATGTAAACATGTAATAATATAAACATGTGATAATATAAACATGTGATATTATAAACATGTAATAATATAAACATGTGATAATATAAACATGTGATAATATAAACATGTGATATTATAAACATGTGATAATATAAACATGTGATAATATAAACATGTGATAATATAAACATGTGATAATATAAACATGTGATAATATAAACATGTGATAATATAAACATGTGATATTATAAACATGTGATAATATAAACATGTGATAATATAAACATGTGATAATATAAACATGTGATAATATAAACATGTGATATTATAAACATGTGATAATATAAACATGTGATATTATAAACATGTGATAATATAAACATGTGATAATATAAACATGTGATAATATAAACATGTGATAATATAAACATGTGATAATATAAACATGTGATAATATAAACGTGATAATTAAATATTGTTACGGCAGAGCACCGCGATCGGGGCCGTAGCGATAGACCTCATGGCTACCATAGTCATAGGGTCGAGCCTCCAAGGTACCAAGGAGGCCTGGCCACCAGTAAGAACTCGAACTACCAAGAAGACCAAGAATATAGACCGAGGGACCGAAAGGATGCCGGTGTGAAAGAGCAGAAAAATGAGCGGAGCCCAGGCAACGGCTCAAAATATAAAAGGGAGAAGATATCGTTTGAAAGTCAGAGTCGTAGCGCAAGCGCTCTATATGTATTTTCTTTGATCATGCAGGTATTTTCATCAAGTATTTACTTGTCATGCATGTATATTTAGGTATTTATTTATTAAATATATATATAACTGCAACTTAACACGGGGTGTTGTTATTTGACTGTCTTGTGGAGAGTAAAGGGAATCGGCAGTTTCCTTTACAATATTGCTTAGCATAATATCTGTTTGCTTTTAATAATTAATTATTAACAAGTTAAAAGACTTGCCAGCAATAGTGGTCATACGCTAGCAAATGACAAGGTCTTACTGTTGACAATAATCTCAACCTGCTGTTGACCATTTGTCAAAACAAATCAATTCAATCAATCAGTGATGACTAGCTGGAAAGGAAGAAGCAGTTAGGAAAACTCGCTGATCACTGCTCATGTGTAATAGTTTAGTAAAGCTGATTTGAGACTAGAAAATCATTTATTAAACAGTCGAGGTGTAAAATCGACTTTTAATCTACTAAACTACAAATCGTAATGAACTTGTGATAGGCTACACACACTTGCCTGTACAATGAAAGGAAAAGTGTGTTATTTTGCTGGGATAGTAATAACCACTATTGTCTTACCTGACACTGCTTCCTTTCTCAACAGTGATGACAGATGGAGGGACGGTTAGAAACCTTGGTGGAGCCTCTGTAACTCCGACAGTGCTCTCTACCACCTGGTCTCCGGTGATGACATAGTCCTGCCGCTTTCGTGTCATAGTCGTTGTTGAGCTCTCTATGACTGTTCCGGGAGCTGTACATAAATTTGAACATGTATTGTTTGACTCTCGACAGTGCTAACTGACTCGGAGTGAAAGATAGATTGTAACATTTATGTGCAATTTTTTGCATCTATCTTTTTTGCAAAACACGTTAAATGATAATTTATAGATACCATTCAAATGTGATATATTGTGGGTTTTTGTATTTTTTAACATCCACAGCTCTCCTCATCTGAGAATCAGTTCAATGTTTTATGTAGTGCAATGCTGACTCGCTGACAAGAATCTAAAGAATGCCGAGCTAACAGGTGCTTATATTACCATAGAATCAAGGTATAAACACAACTAGCAAGTTTTCGAGTGTTTTAAAGAGCGATATCATCCAAATACGCATAAGCGAGTCTCAGCAGATAAACATTGGCATAAAACTCCCCAAGTGTCTAAGTTGCTGATTGATTATGTTACAGGAAAACCATGCTAGCTAGGCACTAGCTACAAATCAATTTATATCGAAAGGTTGGTTAAAATTGTGAGAGCCACCAGTTTTGTATGATCTAAAAAATCCTAAAGTGCCTCTGTAAACTTCAAGATTTAGACTTCAAATTTTGTTGAAACGCTCAAATTAAACAATAATGCACCGCTACGTTTTGCTCGACTGCACCTCTAAAAATTGATAAAATTAAGTCAAAAATAGACAATTAATTTTATTCTTTATAGCATTTGATAACTTTGGCTGGTTGGTTTTGTTACCTTTTATTTAAATTTGTATTTTGTGCTTTGCAAACCATTTTATTAGAGCATCGTGCAAAGAGTCCTGCAGAATAAATTTTTGTTTACTCCTTTCATGAAGCACATATGTTGCAGTAAACAGGCGACTACGTGATCGGATACCGATGAAGTTACATGTAGGTCGATCAGTTGTGTTCGCAAGTTGTCTCAAGTATGTCTAACCGAGTGTCTTCTCATCATGTTGAGAGCACTCAACGCTACAAGGCTAGCAAAAACTTACTATCGTGTTTATGCTTTCACAGTGTTCATAAAATATCTCACTGCTTCAAACAACTTGTTAGACTTCGAAAGAAAAATCTCAGACTTTTCAAACATTTCTCAAACTATCCTAACATTTAAATCCCTATCTTTCAGTTTTGTTAACGCTTTTAGACTTGGTTCCATACTTACCAACAACCACAAGGTTAGCAGAAACAGTTGCTTTGCCAACTTTATTAGTTGCCTCCACCACATAGACAGCTTCATCAAGAGGCCTGACTTGACTGACTTGTAATGTAGACACACCATTTTCAAAGGAGATTGTAACTCTGTCAGAGCGTGGAATCTCTTTTCCATCAATAAGCCAGCGTATTTCTGGCGTTGGATATCCCACGATAGTGCATGAGAAAATCGCATCATCTCCTAAAAATGATCATTGGTAAATTTTACAAATATACTTGCAGAAGCTATCAAGATAAATTTAGACAAAGTAGAAAATGTAAAAAAAGACAAATTTTACAGCAAAAACATTAAAAGCGCTTTAAATCACTGAAATGCTAGTTGTTAAAAGGTTTGGAGTTATCTTTGACCGCTTTGATATACGCAACTGGAACCAGTAAATGTAAACAGTTCTTAAGTTTTTCAAATTACTGCAGCAAAAACATC
This sequence comes from Watersipora subatra, assembly GCF_963576615.1. Taxonomy (NCBI): domain Eukaryota; kingdom Metazoa; phylum Bryozoa; class Gymnolaemata; order Cheilostomatida; family Watersiporidae; genus Watersipora; species Watersipora subatra. Next base: position 53,959,793 of record NC_088710.1, on the reverse strand, counting down.
AGGTAATACTTTACGACGCAAAACTTAAAAAAAGATTTTGATGAGTTCAAAACATAAAATGAGCATTTAATAAACAGAATTAATAACTGTACATAATTTCCTAATTGTTTAATATAATAGAAAACAATACAAAAGCTATCAAGTATCAGAATACCAAAAACTAGAACTAACCTTCTACGACAGCAACAGGTTGCAAAGGCTCTACAATCTTAGGAGGTGAATAGTCATCAACTCTCTCTTCAAACTCAATGACATACTGCTGCTCTCCAGCATCTCCGACCACCCTGGTAGACTGATGATCAGACTTTACCTGTACAATCTGAAGTTGAGACGCTTTTCCTGCCGGTACTTCAGGTCTCTGTACAATAATAAAATATTGACATGTACGTGACTATTAATAGAGAAACAACACCATACACCTACATCAAATAGTTGATACATAATATATACATACAAAAATACCCAATGTAACAGATCAAATTTGAATGCTCAAAAAAATCTACTCAGAATAGCATCATAGGCAATTGGCAGGGAAAACAACACCAGAAACAAGGTAAAATGGTACACGAAAGGGTTCATGGGTTTGCAAACAGGGAATAACAATAAAGGAACATTACTAACCAAATGGACTTCTTCTACTAAGGGTATCTCCATATCTACTATCTCATAACCTTCTGGTGCTGGAGCATCCACTAATTCAAACTGTTCTTGCTCAGTAGGCATATCTACTAGTTCGAAGCTTTCCTCTGAATTGATATCTTGCTCAATGTCACTCATAAAAACTTGACTGCTTAGCTGCAGCTGATCAGACATCATCGTTATTTCTAAAGATGACATTTCAGAAGACAGTTCGGGCCCATCTAATGTGATTTGCTCTACGCTTGTTTCAAGCAAAGGGGCAGTTTTTGCATCAGATCCTGTTGCGGAGTGTTCATTTACTATGTCAATAGCGCAAGGCTGAACATCGTCAGTATCGGCTTTTACAGTAGCTATTGCTGCTGCTATCGTTTCTTGAATCAGTGCAGCTGCTTGTTTCTCTAAGCTTGTTAAGTCTTCCATTTCTCCATAATTCACAATTGGATGATCAACAGCAAAGGTTTGTTGAAGTTCGATTTCTAAAGGAATCATAGATTCTTCTTCAAACCGAACCTGATATTTTACATCCTCTTCAGTTGTAGGAATATTAACGCTGACCCTCTTTTGCATCTCAATGTCTAGTTTGGAGTCATAGGTCAATGCGTGATCAAGTGTGGCATTTGTCGATGGCTGTGTCAGCTCAATAACCTGCTCAACCCGCTCGGTTGATGTGACTGAAATGCATGACTGTGATGTATCCACTTCTCCTATTCCTAACTCAAGATGTTGTTTGATGAAATTAGCAGTGGACTGTGACAGAGGCTGAACATCTTGAGTTGATTCTGTTGAAGAAATGTTAACACAAACCACCTCAGGATGGTCGAGGACTGTCAAGTTTATCTCTTGAGCGTCTTTTGTGTATTTATCCACTGCCCTTTCATTAGAAGGAGTTGTTTTAATTATAACTTCCGAAGAGATGAAAGACTTCTCACAAATTTCATCTGACAGCTGCTCAACAGCAGTATCAACAGATTTTTGTTGAGTACTTGGCAAAGGTTGGGGTTCTCTGATTGGTGCAGAAAGTATCATAGAATCTTGAAAAGTAGGTACCGCCCCCAACTCTGGGCTTTCAACAACATTTTCCTGTATAGATTCTATTTCTGGACTATATTGATTTATGAAGTCAGCCTGGTCAACTTTATTAGTCTCTTCTTTGCTGAGCAAATCCAAAACTTCTGATGTTATTTTAATGGCGCCTGGCTTGTCAGTAGGTTGTAAAAGAATGGTAAGCTCTGAAATCTGTTGATCAGTTGGCGATATTTCCTCAACTTTTGTTTGTTTTGATTCTTCTGCCAACACATCTACAGAACTGGGCAAATGTTGAGAAGTTGGTCGTGAATCTTCGACTTGCTTTTCCTCACCTATAGGAGCAATTTCATCTTTCACCAATGGTAGATGATTTCCTTCTGTTAGTGGCAAAGCCTCTTCGGATACTTCAAAAACTGATGTTGGTTGAATTGAAGTGGTTGACTGGTCTGAATCTACTTTTACATCTGATGGTTGCAAATTGACTTCGACTTTCTCTACAAGTTCATCTGCACTTGTCTCATCAGAAGTAACTATTTCAACTTCAACTTTTGAGGATATGGAAGATTTCTCAGAAACTTCATCTGGTATCTGCACAACACTAACATCAACACTTTTCTGTTGAGAACTCGGTAGGACTTGTGGTTCTGTGATTGGCACAGAAAGTTCCACGGAATCTTGAAAAGTAGGTGCCATCACCGAGTCTGGGCTTTCAACAACATTTTTGGGTATAGATTCCATTTCTGGACTTTGGTGCTTTGTAAAGTCAGTCTGTTCAACTTCATGAGTCTTTTCTTTGCTGACCAAATTCAGAACTTCTGATGTTATTTTAATGGAGTCTGGCTGATCAGTAGGTTGTAAAAGAATGGTAGGTTCTGAAATCTGTTGATCAGTTGGCGATATTTCTTCAACTTCTGTTGGTTTTGATTCTTCATCCGCTACATCTACAGAACTAGGCAAATGTTGAGAATTTGGGTGTGAATCTTCGACTTGCTTTTCCTCACTTACCGGAGCGATTTCATCTTTGACCAACGGTAGTTGTTTTCCTTCTGTTAATGGTAGAGCTTCTTCGGATAGCTCCGAAACTGAAGCTGGTTGGATTGAAGAGACTGGCTGATCTGAATCTACTTTTACATCTGATGGTTGCAAACTGACATCGATTTTGTCTACAGGTTTATCTGCACTTGTCTCGTCGGAAGTAACCATTTCAACTTCAACTTTTGAGGATATGGAAGATTTCTCAGAAACTTCATCTGGTATCTGCACAACACTAACATCAACACTTTTCTGTTGAGAACTCGGTAGGACTTGTGGTTCTGTGATTGGCACGGAAAGTTCCACGGAATCTTGAAAAGTAGGTGCCATCACCGAGTCTGGGCTTTCAACAACATTTTTGGGTATAGATTCCATTTCTGGACTTTGGTGCTTTGTAAAGTCAGTCTGTTCAACTTCATGAGTCTTTTCTTTGCTGACCAAATCCAGAACTTCTGATGTTATTTTAATGGAGTCTGGCTGATCAGTAGGTTGTAAAAGAATGGTAGGTTCTGAAATCTGTTGATCAGTTGGCGATATTTCCTCAACTTCTGTTGGTTTTGATTCTTCATCCGCTACATCTACAGAACTAGGCAAATGTTGAGAATTTGGGTGTGAATCTTCGACTTGCTTTTCCTCACTTACCGGAGCGATTTCATCTTTGACCAACGGTAGTTGTTTTCCTTCTGTTAATGGTAGAGCTTCTTCGGATAGTTCCGAAACTGAAGCTGGTTGGATTGAAGAGACTGGCTGATCTGAATCTACTTTTACATCTGATGGTTGCAAACTGACATCGATTTTGTCTACAGGTTTATCTGCACTTGTCTCGTCGGAAGTAACCATTTCAACTTCAACTTTTGAGGATATGGAAGATTTCTCAGAAACTTCATCTGGTATCTGCACAACAGTAACATCAACACTTTTCTGTTGAGAACTCAGTAGGACTTGTGGTTCTGTGATTGGCACGGAAAGTTTCACGGAATCTTGAAAAGTAGGTGCCATCGCCGAGTCTGGGCTTTCAACAACATTTTTGGGTATAGATTCCATTTCTGGACTTTGGTGCTTTGTAAAGTCAGTCTGTTCAACATCATGAGTCTTTTCTTTGCTGACCAAATTCAGAACTTCTGATGTTATTTTAATGGAGTCTGGCTGATCAGTAGGTTGTAAAAGAATGGTAGGTTCTGAAATCTGTTGATCAGTTGGCGATATTTCTTCAACTTCTGTTGGTTTTGATTCTTCATCCGCTACATCTACAGAACTAGGCAAATGTTGAGAATTTGGGTGTGAATCTTCGACTTGCTTTTCCTCACTTACCGGAGCGATTTCATCTTTGACCAACGGTAGTTGTTTTCCTTCTGTTAATGGTAGAGCTTCTTCGGATAGCTCCGAAACTGAAGCTGGTTGGATTGAAGAGACTGGCTGATCTGAATCTACTTTTACATCTGATGGTTGCAAACTGACATCGATTTTGTCTACAGGTTTATCTGCACTTGTCTCGTCGGAAGTAACCATTTCAACTTCAACTTTTGAGGATATGGAAGATTTCTCAGAAACTTCATCTGGTATCTGCACAACACTAACATCAACACTTTTCTGTTGAGAACTCGGTAGGACTTGTGGTTCTGTGATTGGCACGGAAAGTTCCACGGAATCTTGAAAAGTAGGTGCCATCACCGAGTCTGGGCTTTCAACAACATTTTTGGGTATAGATTCCATTTCTGGACTTTGGTGCTTTGTAAAGTCAGTCTGTTCAACTTCATGAGTCTTTTCTTTGCTGACCAAATCCAGAACTTCTGATGTTATTTTAATGGAGTCTGGCTGATCAGTAGGTTGTAAAAGAATGGTAGGTTCTGAAATCTGTTGATCAGTTGGCGATATTTCCTCAACTTCTGTTGGTTTTGATTCTTCATCCGCTACATCTACAGAACTAGGCAAATGTTGAGAATTTGGGTGTGAATCTTCGACTTGCTTTTCCTCACTTACCGGAGCGATTTCATCTTTGACCAACGGTAGTTGTTTTCCTTCTGTTAATGGTAGAGCTTCTTCGGATAGTTCCGAAACTGAAGCTGGTTGGATTGAAGAGACTGGCTGATCTGAATCTACTTTTACATCTGATGGTTGCAAACTGACATCGATTTTGTCTACAGGTTTATCTGCACTTGTCTCGTCGGAAGTAACCATTTCAACTTCAACTTTTGAGGATATGGAAGATTTCTCAGAAACTTCATCTGGTATCTGCACAACAGTAACATCAACACTTTTCTGTTGAGAACTCAGTAGGACTTGTGGTTCTGTGATTGGCACGGAAAGTTTCACGGAATCTTGAAAAGTAGGTGCCATCGCCGAGTCTGGGCTTTCAACAACATTTTTGGGTATAGATTCCATTTCTGGACTTTGGTGCTTTGTAAAGTCAGTCTGTTCAACTTCATGAGTCTTTTCTTTGCTGACCAAATCCAGAACTTCTGATGTTATTTTAATGGAGTCTGGCTGATCAGTAGGTTGTAAAAGAATGGTAGGTTCTGAAATCTGTTGATCAGTTGGCGATATTTCTTCAACTTCTGTTGGTTTTGATTCTTCATCCGCTACATCTACAGAACTAGGCAAATGTTGAGAATTTGGGTGTGAATCTTCGACTTGCTTTTCCTCACTTACCGGAGCGATTTCATCTTTGACCAACGGTAGTTGTTTTCCTTCTGTTAATGGTAGAGCTTCTTCGGATAGTTCCGAAACTGAAGCTGGTTGAATTGAAGTGATTGACTGATCTGAATCTACTTTCACATCTGATGGTTGCAAATTGACATCGACTTTGTCTACAGGTTTATCTGCACTTGTCTCATTGGAAGTAACTGTTTCAACTTCTACTTTTGAAGGTATAGACGATTTCTCAGAAACTTCTTCTGGCATTTGCACAACAGTAACATCAACACTTTTTTGTTGAGAACTAGATAAAACTTGTGGTTTTGTGATTGGCACAGAAAGTTCCACAGAATCTTGAAAAGAAGGTGCCATCGCCGAGTCTGGGCTTTCAACAACATTTTTGGGTAAGGATTCCATTTCTGGACTTTGGTGCTTTGTGAAGTCAGTCTGTTCAACTTCATGAGTCTTTTCTTTGCTGACCAAATCCAGAACTTCTGATGTTATTTTAATGGAGTCTGGCTGATCAGTAGGTTGTAAAAGAATGGCAGGTTCTGAAATCTGTTGATCAGTTGGCAATATTTCCTCAACTTCTGCTGGTTTTGATTCTTCATCCACTACATCTACAGAACTAGGCAAACGTTGAGAATTTGGGTGTGAATCTTTGACTTGCTTTTCCTCACTTACCGGAGCGATTTCATCTTTGACCAACGGTAGTTGTTTTCCTTCTGTTAATGGTAGAGCTTCTTCGGATAGCTCCGAAACTGAAGCTGGTTGAATTGAAGTGATTGACTGATTTGAATCTACTTTCACATCTGAAGGTTGCAAATTGAAATTGACTTTGTCTACAGGTTTATCTGCACTTGTCTCATTGGAAGTAACTGTTTCAACTTCTACTTTTGACGGTATAGAAGATTTCTCAGAAACTTCTTCTGGTATTTGCGCAACAGTAACATCAACACTTTTTTGTTGAGAACTAGGTAGAACTTGTGGTTTTGTGATTGGCACTGAAAGTTCCACAGAATCTTGAAAAGAAGGTGCCATCGCCGAGTCGGGGCTTTCAACAACATTTTTGGGTATGGATTCCATTTCTGGACTTTGATGCTTTGTGAAGTCAGTCTGTTCAACTTCATGAGTGTCTTCTTTGCTGACCAAATCCAAAACTTCTGATGTTATTTTAATAGAGTCCGGCTCGTCAGTAGGTTGTAGAACAGTTGTACATTCTGTATTGTATCGATCAGTCTGTAATATCTCTTCACTCTCAGTTGGTTTAGTTTCTGCTACCAACAAATTTGCTGAGTTAAGCAAGCGTTCATTTTGGCTACAAGACTCTTCTACAACCTGTTTAGATTCCTTATTCATAGTTTTTCGCTCAACATTTGTAGATGCTATAATCGGCTGTTCTGAAATTTCTGTCTCTCCCTTTTTGGTATTCTCATGGTATGTCACTTCATCTACTGTAATATCTGCTACACCCGGTTGTAAAACTGTTGCTGGGGAAGAGTCCTATATAGGAAGAAATTGAGGTGTCACACATGGGTAGGTAAGCAGACTACAGACAGCAGTACAAACCCTACTATGAGGATAATGACAGTCTTAGGGAAGCTCACATAAGGTAACACACAACTACATAGCATAAGATGAAGTATGGGTGCTTTGGGCTTCCTCTAAATGGAGTAGGTACAAGATGTGGGAACACAAGAGGCAATTAGATTATCAATGCGTATTCTTCAGTTTTAGGTTTACAGTAGCTTTCTCCTTAATCAGAGTACTTGAGGGTACAGCAATAACTGAGTCGACCAGGATTCATTGACCGTCAATGAGTGCCATGGCTCAAGATCAATTTTAATGTTTTGGGCTACGATAAACAAATGCCTGCCACATAACAAATGCGCTCGATTTTATGTTTAAAATGTTTCATTGGATTCATCAGCCAGTCATTGATAAAGTAATTACTGTTTTGAACACACATCACTGAAAGAGGATGACTCCAAGTTTATGGATACTCGTACGACTAAATCTTTTTTATTACCTAATACCATGAAAGATATTTTTGATATTTGGTTCAAAAGCACCATTCATGTGCTAATCTGAATAGCTTTTACTGAAAGATTTTCAAACACTAGAAGTAAGTAGTACAATTTATTATCTTAATGAAGGGTATGAAAACTTGTTTATTTCCTCGGCTTTGGTAAGTATTTGATCTAAAAGAAAGCAATTAGGTCCCCTAATTAGGTCCCCTAAATAGTGATCAAGTAGTTTAGTCTGTGAGACCTACTTTTGTAATATATAACCTGAACACATTTATTAGTAGTTAATCTGGTTGAAGTTTTTAAACAACTGCCATAAAAATAAAACGTATTTTCAATCAGAGGTCTAACTTTTTCATAATTTTGGATAAAGCAAAATTCCTTTTTTTAAATCATAGCTCGTTCTAAATCTTGGTTGTATCTTGAAGAACAATCAGCTCACGTCTTTCACAGAATTAATAGCAAATGCTTGCAGGATCTTAAAGGAAATCAGCCTGTGGGTGCACAGAAAGCAACAAATAAAGCAAGTGAATTGTAGTCTGATCGAGACATAAGACTGATTTTACCAGATGCCACACTTACCTGAATATCACTGGCTGGCTGTTTTTGTTGAGGCTTTTTACTAGGTTCAATAGGTTCTTCTACAACATCCGTCGTAATGGTTTCCTCTACTACGACTGGCTGATCACGAGTTCCAGACTCGAGAAATCCCTTGAAAATAATGTGAATTTAGATATGGAATGCAAAAAGTAAAATATGGAATGTAAAAGTAAAATATGTAAAAAGTCAAATTTTATTAATTTCTTAGTAGGTAGTTTAACTGTGCCTAAGTACCTGCATAAAACCAATATTTTTTTTGGTAACATTCCTTGCAAATATCTAATAAAATATTCATAAAGGATCTACTCTACTAACCAACAGGTTCAAAGACAGGATAAAAATCCAATCTTTACTATTTATATATGTCTGTGTTTGTTTGTTGGTCTGTTGTATGTCCAGTAATAGCAATGAAATACACCAATGAAAAAACTGCTTCGCATTGAAATTCAACTCGGAAACTCCATTTTTGCAGACAACCACTATACATTGTGCAACACGATTACCTTGCCATACTATGGAATCATTCTGGATATACTTATCATACCTGCCAATATTTTATTATTGGTTACTACTAACACTCTTGAAGATCATGATTGCATGAGAGATCATGACACATAAAGATTATAAGCACAATTATTCCAAGCTATTATTATGTATTGGCCGGACACACAAAAATAAACAAACACTTTCATTTAAAAGTTAGAATGGTAAAAGTTGTATATGTTGATTGAAAATAGATTTTTTGTGCAAAAACTTTTTATTACCTGTGCAACACAGGGCTTCATCTAGTATAAAAATAAAAGTTACTTCAATAAACACAAAATAAACTTACTTCAGAAGTAACTTCATGTCGGATAGTCGAGTCACTTATTTTTTTAATAGTGACCGTCTCATTCTGAGTTTGTTGCCATTCAGTGTTGTACTGAGAACCGACTTGGGTCTGTTGCGAAGTAATAGTAGTTTGATCTTTTGCTGGAACCGGCTCAGGAGCTGATGATGCAGCACCAACTTGTGGAGCCTTATCCGTCTTGGTTGATGAAAGCTCTTTGACTTGTGTAATTACAGTAGCTGGTCGAACTTTAAGCTCACACTCTGACTTGACTTCTCCGGCAGGATTGCTAGCCACACATCTAGCAAGCAAACAACAAATCGACAAGCATAAACATGTTTTCTAAACAAGGCATCTTCACTAAAGGTATGTTGATGAGAAACTTTGGAATCATAACAAAGGTAGATACATAATAATAAACTAGCGTGAGAATGAGCATGAAAAATTAGTTTGTGGACCTTGTACACAAATACCTATCTGATTGAAAAATTTTAGACAAATATAATTCGCTAGATTAGAGGAGTCAATTTTGTGATATTAGAGACACTTACGTGTATATCCCAGCATCTTCAGGCATGATATCGACAAAGATAAGACGACAGTAGCCAGTTTGTCTGTCATATGTAATGACTACATCCTCATTATCATCAATATTTTCATCGTCAAGATACCAGGACAACTCCGGCACTGGATGACCAATGACCTTCACCTAAAAAACAAAAAACATTTTGTTAAAAAATTTTCTATTTAGCATGTATTAGTCATAGAGATAATAGACAAATTTCATGGCTCTAAAAGATAAGGTTGAAAAAATTGGTTGAAATACTGGCATGATTGCAAACAGCCATTTTGGATGCTGGCGATTATGAGATTTACGTTCGATGACAGCCACCAAGGTAAAATTAGCATCACCTGTGAGTAGTGAGAGCCCAGTGGGAGCTGATAATCTCCCATACATTTAAAAGTGCAAGTTGTTAAAAAGAGGGATAGACAGTGAGAAATATCTGTAATGGGTATTTGTAATATGTTATGGCTACAAATATTTAAGGCTGAGTCAAGGTTTAGCGATGAGGGCCTATGGGGAAGCATAAAACTGAGTCAAAAAGGAAAGTGTTACAAACACCTAAATAATTTAAAGACTTGAAAAACTAATTCAATTACCATAAATCTTCGCGGGGGATGAACTGTTATTCTTCAGCAAACCAGAGTAAACAAGTACCAAATCAGTGAGAACAAGAGCACCCGGAGTGTATCCTTGTATTTGGTTACAGGGTGCCCTCAGGGTATTTGGTTACACTCAGGGTGCCCTTGTAACCAAATACATAGCAAATAGATAACAGGCATTATTACCGATACATATAACAATAATATGAATGTGTAAACAGAAACTTCTAGATAGAACAAATATGGTTTAATATTTAATGTTTCTAAAACCCTATGGAGCTCCTCGTGTAAATTACAAACCTGTAGAGCCAATTCTGTTCCATCATCTACTTCAATATCTTCGAGTTTCTCCACAAATGACGGTAAAAGTGATTCCTCATCAGGTCGGTCTAATGGCAGATCTTGTTGTATAAACAGCTGACAGGAGGAAACAATTCTTACTTCGCCAACATTGACTTGTACAGTATACATCCCGCTAGATAAATATAAACGTTATTATACACTACTGCTACTGAAAGAGGAAACAATGAAGATCTTAAACTTCTCCAGTAAGTATCTGAGATATCAGTGGTGTTTCATATATCACCAAATGTGGTAGACTGACCTGTCAGCAGGAGTGAGATTGTGAACAAGGAGGTAGGCTCTGTTATCGGCAACCTCTATCTCATAACGCTGAGAAGGCTGTATTGCCATCTGATTCACAAACCACTGCACTCCATCAGGCTTTCTATCTACTTCAATGTCAAACCTACAGGATAAACAGATTTTAACAGAAGCTGTTACACCCCAACTGATTTCACCCTGAGATTGTAACATCCTGTGCATTTTCCAAAATTATCAAATATGGTGACTTGCAGGCACCACAAGCAAATAAACCTTGTATATGGCAAAGAGCTACTACCGGTAATAAGTATGTGTCTAGTTTGTCAAAGCCAATAAACCTTGTATATGGCAAAGAGTTACTAATAAGTATTTGTCTAGTTTGTCAAAACTAAAATTGTTTATGGAAACGATTTTCAAAAGTGTTTAAAATTGGTGTTTGCACCCCACAGGTAAAGAGCATCAATACCGCAGGGCTAGAGTAAAGTGTATGCAATACCAATCAGCTACCAAAACCATATTAATTCTATAAAAATATAATTTGAAAAGAAGGAAAATTAATGAATTTTATTGGATAATCCACAAAAAATGAACCTTTTGATCTAAGTTGCACTGCCAAAATATTAGATTCAGCAACAAACTCTGTTGATGTTTGAAATATTACAAATGCAATTTAACATAGGCTGTAGTTATAATCATCAGAAGGTCACTTGAAAGCCATTATGACGGTATTAGATATTATTTAATATACATATTCCTTATCTTAAACAAGGTTCTCCAGAAACCTGGATATGTGATCGCGATGTGAAACCTGGATATGTGATTGCTATGTGAAACCTGGATATGTGATAGCTATGTGAAACTCTGGAGCAACCCTTCTACCTGTCTTTGCTTTTTATTCCATTCTTTTTGTAAACATAATTGGGCCACCAGCATTCTCCTGGCTATAAAGAAGGTCACTTACCGAGCCTGCTCCTTGGGTTTTGCATAGATTTCAGGACTGAGTGACTTGACGAACTTGACTGGCAAATCAACGGTAGTAGTGTAAGAAGTGGTGGTGCTAGTAGGAGCCTCCATGTCTAGTATGGGGAGTTGTACTTCCTTTTGGGATGCTACAAAATGACTCAACTGTTACCTATGACCAACAAACTATAAGTCATGTACCATAACCGACAAACATAGCATTGTTATATACTGAACCACAACATACATCGCCCAGTATCAACGTACAGCATAGTAATAGTACATTTTAGTTTGAAAAACTCACGAAGAATGTTGAGTGTGGTGGTACAAGTGGCGTCCCCAAACTCATTATCCAGTCTAATGGTATACTCCCCACTATCCTCTGGTTGCACATCCATTATGCGCAGGGTAATCCTGCGAGACTCGTCTATCACAATGTACTTTTGAGAGGTTTTTATCTCCTTGCCGTTGAAGTACCACGTGTGTCTAGCGGGTGGGTACGCATCTATAGCAACGCTTATTCTGTAAAATCCAACAAGCAAACGATTAATAAAAAAGAACACATCGGTTCAAAACAACAATTTTTAAGGAAATCAATAAGTTTATTTTTCAGCGATAATGGTGACTCAGACTTGCATCATCAGAGCTTCAAACATATCAAACAACATTTTCTAATAATAAACTAGCACAACTAGAGTTCCACTAATATTATAGCAAATGAAAATAAACAAGGTGCGACCAGAACATACTCTGCGGTTTCTCCATGAATGACTGTAGTTGTGGGCATCAGAGGCTTCTCAAAGGTTGGAGGCTTTACCTCCTTCTCTACAGTCTCAACCTTTGGTGCTACAAATGTATGAATTGGAATAGTTATTCATAGACTGTAATAAGGAAGAGAAAATAAAGACAACTGACTCTCGCATCAATACAGTTTTAGGCAGTGATATTCAGTTTTGTGTTACAGTCCACATGAGCAATGAAACCATTTGAAGAACTATGGATTAAGAACAGGTTGCTGAATGATAACATAGAAATGATCTACAATAAAAACTTGTCAAAATTAGCAACACTAGCCACTTTCTATCCTCACCAGTTGCTCAGGCTGATCTTTACAGGAAAATAACAACAAACTACATTGTTGTTATACTTTGACATATTATAATGCAGTTTCACAAAACAATATAATACAATAAAATACAAAATAATATGATTTAGAACAATTTAACCTAATATTATGCTATATTATTATATTATTATTATTGCCCGTCTGTTTGTTTGCTTTTTCTTTCACAAAGCGATGTTTATTCTCTGATTGGCCCAATTATTCTGAGGCTTAGGAAGGTGGCTGAATAACTCAGTTGGTTAAAGCATCAGTCTTACAAGCTGAATGTCATGGGTTTGAGTTCCATACAGACCAACATTTTAGTTGTCAAACTAACTGCGTGTATAGAATTTTATGATTGGTAAAAGATGGCACATTTAAAACAACTGCAATTGTAATACAAAAATAAAAGGCTTTGACATCCATACTGCACTCTGGCATTTCTGAACATTTAACATTGATTCCAAAGTTAGCTTTTACTAACCACGAATCTGTGAGCCCTCTTAAATGAATGTAAAATGAAGCTGATTTCAAATACAAGGAATTATAATGGCTATTGTAGTCTGTCCAATGAAGACCACTCATTTCTATGAATCAAATGTAGATTAATTATTTCTTATTCGTCAATTACAAAGGCATCACATTATATAGTTCAATCCCATGGTCTTGTAGTAATATGGTATAAGAAACTAAAATACAAAGTAATATATTATATAATTTAATATGATTATAAAAATTCATTTTAAATATACAAGATTTTTATTGCACTGAAACCAGCTTGATAAGCACCAAAACAAGCATAGCGGATTTGATATCTACTTACATGCTGAGGATGTGGAATGAGTAAGATGGCTCATAGACAAGGACAGGTTTGGACGTGCAGCGGAACTGGTCGCATTCCTCAAGTCACTCAAATTCACTTCATTACTATTGACTATGCAACATGACTTTATACGAATAGCTATTTCTGAAATACCTCAAGATACACAGCCTAGCGTGTTTTCCCAAGATTTATCCAGTGTCATTGAGAACAAACAAGATATTGTTAGAAAGTGGGATTTGATTTATTTCCTGTTCTCTAACACTTGTTCGTGCGCAGCATAAATATTAAGGACAGACATCTAAAATGCTAAAACGGGGTTGAAGATAGATTTAGGTGGAAAAGGAAATGTATTACAATTTAAAAGTCATATTGCATAATTCAATTAGTAAAAGTGAGAACAAGAGAAGCAAATGGTTCATGCAAAGATGCAAGCATGCTAGGATGCCTGTGATCGGTTCTTGGAAACATTCATACTAAAACTATATGTGTATAGACATACACTACACAATGAAGCATGCATATTTTTCAGAAAGTTGGTGTAAGGCTAGAAAGACATTCAGAAAAACATAGTTAAAGAAGTCAACCATTGGGAGGGAAAAGTAAAATGAATGGAGAAAGGCAAAGTAGACACTCGCATGAAAGACAAACCGATGTGTGGAGATTGCAGGAGTTGGTTTCAACTAGGATTTATTGTTAAATCAACGGAAAATAACAGACAGCAGAAAACAGAAACATAGGGAGGAATAAAACCAATTGTACATACAGGTGTTAGAACAGAAACATAGTAAAGTGTTGGTGAATAACATTGTTTATGCAAATAATAAAAATGTGAAAATTTTCATTTGTTTCTACTCGCTAAAACCTAATTTTATCACAGACAACAAATAAAATAGCAATAAATAATAAATAATTTTGAGACACCGCGAAAAATCGAAAGCAGTCTTCCTTTTAAACAGACATTCACAGGAGCAATGAGAAGCACCCATCAGTCAATGGTGACAAGTGGCATGCATGAGCTGACAAGGCTAAATGGCACGGACATCCACACATGACTAATGACAAGGATCGACATGTGCTATGGATAGTCAGATTCATTCCCTGATGACAAGAAGTCAGAAATACCTTCAATATACAGCTCAGCGGTACACTCAGCGATCCCGAAGTCATTACTTGCTCGGCACATAAACAGTCCACTGTCCTCAGGAAACACTTCTGGGATAATAAGTCTGTGCGTATCTCCATCACTTGCAACCTGCATAAAGTGTCATTTTCATCTAACCTAGATCGGGTGTCACATTATTTTAACCTGCATAAAGTGTCACTACCTCTAAGCTGCATAATGTGTCACTTTCATTTAACATAGATAGGGTGTCACATTCATCTAACCTGGATAAAGTGTCATATTCATCAATAGCATTTCGATTTAATAATTAACTCGTAATATTTAGAAACTAAAATGTATCCACTTGAGCAACCTATTTGAGTGTCATATATTTACAACAGCAAATAAATACCTGGAAGTCAAGAGATGATGTTACTTCCTGGTTTTCCCTAAACCACCTAACAGAGGGTACCGGGTTGCCAGTTACAACTGTCTCAAAGGTCACCCTTTCTCCTTCTCTGGCATCTATAGAAGTGACAGGCTGCTCAAACTTAGGGGGCTCTCCAGCATCCTTTGGTAGCTCAGTAAGAGGCACATCTTGTGTGGACACTGGAACAACCTAAAATAGTAGGAAGCATCCAGTAATACTAAGGAACATCTACCTACTTTACCAGCTAGCATCCTAATCCACACACCAACCCTTGCAAGCTGTTTGTGCAAGACACATATTTTGAATTCATAGATAAAAGTTAGCTGCAGATACAGAGCTCAGCCTTCTGCTGTTCTGCATGCTATATAATGGGACTAAATAACTTTATAAAGTATATAAAGTTGTCAGAATTAAAACACAAAATATGTTATTCAACTTGAACAACACAGTAACTTCATATCAGAAGTAGAAATAGGCAGAGAAGGAAGTGCGTACATGTAGTGTAGCGGTGGTAGAGACTTCTCCAACAGAGTTCTTTCCTGACACCGTGTACTCTCCCTCGTCTTCAGGGAAAGCCTCCAATATAGTGAGAGTATGGGTGTCATCAGTTGACTTCATGTCAAAGTACTTTGACTGTTTTATCATCTGACCATTAGCAAACCAGGTGGTAACTGTGGGAGTAGTAGAAACAACAAGCTCACGAGAGGAAAATGGAATGGCAGGATTTTGCAAGACCTTTGCTATAAATACTGGGACCAAGGTGACGCGTTCAACTTTAATCTTATCAGGCAAACTCACAGTAAAATGAGATCTATTCGCTAGCTGTTATTACCTAAAGAATATATGCCTATCTATCTGGGTAACATTGAGAAATGACATGCCTGTTAAAAGTGTTATGGTTGAAGTATTGTGATGCATTAATTTGCAAAAAATCAAAACTTTTTTTGGCAAATTAAAAAATGAGTTGTAACTCAAACATTTATTGACACAAACCAAAAGTGAAAGTTGACTAACCAGAGCTGCCCTTTATGGAGCAGGTCAGAGTGATCGGATGTCCCACATCTACACTTTCTGGTTTGAGAGGTTCTATTAGCTGTGGAGGAGCTTCAGCGGGTGGAGAAGGCTGCCGAGGAACAGCAGGCTGTTTAAGGGTGATATTAGCTGTCGATCTGCTTGTGCCAGCATTATTCGTGACTCTGACTTCATAAGATCCGGCATCTTCTGGCACCAATTCATAAATGACCAGAGTGATTATGTGCTTCTCTGATATGAACTTAAACCGTGGGTTTGGCAGCAGCTGCTTAGTGTTCTGAAAACAGCAGCATAATGGTTAGAGCTATTATACTGTATACACGTCGACAAGGAAAGATAACCCTCACAATAATGAGCTAGCTAAGTATTTGGTGGTATATAACGGGCCAGTGTGGCTAGGGATTATTAATACGGAGTCGTCTTCCACTTGTATAAAGACTCGAAAGCAGTTCAACTTCAATATATGGATCTTTCAATATGCAATGTGAAATTTGAGCAACTATTTCACTTTGCACTTTAATATAGACAAACATATTGCCCTCCATTCCTGATACAGCCCTTTTATACATTCCACTTTAATAACCACAAGGCTTATAACATACATGTAGGTGGTAAAAAGTCTAGTCAGTGTACCTTGAACCACTCGACCCGATATGTAGGCGTGGGGGCATCCTTTAACTCAATCGTGAGGGACAGAGGCTCGCCAACAGTGGCCGTGACATTGGATAACTTGCTGATAAATGTAGGAGTTGTTTCCTTTGGCTTCTTACTCTCATCAGGTAAGACAGCGAGCACAGCTTTGCATTGCATCATACCATACTGGTTGTAAGCCTTGACCATGTACATTCCCTGGTCGTCTGTTAGAACTTCAGGTAAGTGCAACGAAGACTTTCCTTCCTCGAGTTTGATCTGTTGAGAGATCAATGGATGATCATGTGTTAGCATAATTTCTACACCTGACTAAAGGACTAATTCGCACCCCCTTCCTCAAGCCAGATGAGAAACTAAAGAATTAAACCAAGGAACTTACTCTGGCTAATTTCCAAGCCAGCTAATTTCAGAAACTACGAACTGCAACAATTAACAAATATTAACACTATGTTGTTAAGCGATCTTTCATGTAGAATAACCCATCATTACGCCTTTTCAAGCATCAGTTTTCTTAGAACTGCCTAAAATGAACATGCATATGACTAGTCATTTAACTATATATATAAAGAATTACATACTATTGTTTACCAAATGCTACCCCAAGCTCCTAAATTTTCAATTTCAACCAGCTACAATCTACTTTCCATCATTAAGATCTTTTGCTAGCAGTATGTGCGGAAAATTTCAGTGATAAATACACATGGTACTGATATTGACCTTGAATGACAAAATCCGCTTACACATTGCTAAAATTTTTTTCTCCAGAGTATAGAAACTGATTGAGAGAGTGATATTATCAACAACAATTAAAGGAGATGCGAGTGAAGGCAGTCCTCTACCTGCCAGAATAATGGTTTTGGCAGAAAATCAGCAACCAGATTTTGCACAGCCATTCAATAGGTAATGCTCGAACACTGTTAATTCATAGGTGGCTGTTTCTTAAGAACACCATGATTAACAGATTTCTTTATCTGAGCCTGAAGTCACAAGGGCCTTAATGTAAAGAAGACTGTATGCTGACTGTACCTCATCTTCTATGACCAGTGATTGGTTGATGACAAACCACCGACTTGTTTTACTTACTTGTACCTCGCTTTTCACGACTTAAGAATGAGTTTATGGCTGAACATTGCCAAGAACTGCTTAATCTTTTGCTAATATAACAACTGCATTGTTGAAATATCTGCTAAGAGCCAGCAAGGGTATGCACAAAATATACCATGCCTTGAGAATAAAGAAAGTAAAGGCCTCAGCCAAGTTGGTAGAGCGCTAATGGGCGATGCTTTACACTGACCTGGAAATCAATGGATGGTTTAATTTCAAAACTCTCTTTGTACCAGGATATCTGAGGAGGAGGGAATCCTTCGAACTCTACTTGCAAAGTGACTTCCTTGCCTTCCACAACCTTCACAGGAGCAAGAGGCTTTGTAAATTGTGGTGGTTGAGCGATGGGATGCTTCGGTTTAGGAACTACTTTAGGAACCTTTGCTATTTTTTGCGCAGGCTCAACTTCCTCAGGCTCCTGTTGAACTGGCTTGGCAACTGACGGCTTTTCTACCTTCTTTAGTGGAGTGTGGAGAAGCTGCGGAGACTCCTGCATTGTAGTGGTGGGTTCAGTGTCAGGTATAGAAGGTTTCTCCACCTTTCGCAGTTTAGTTTCTGGCAACTTCGGACCCTCGTGTACAACTTGTTGTCTCTCTTGCACCGCTCTCTCGATCTGTATCGCTGTCGTTGTATGAGTCTTAATCGCAGGCTGCGTTGACCTCATCTCCATGAATTTACGTCTTTGGACCTGAAGAGTGAAATAATTGGTTATTCAATGTCCAGCTAAAAAAGTATCATACCCTTGGACCTCAGTCTTACAAACTATGTATCTTGGATAGCTGTTGGGGGACAAATACATTTTAGAACTAGTTTTACTGTGAAATCTCATCTCAACAATACATTTTGAAGTAAATAAGTACGTCAGCCAATTTATTATGATCAACATACTACATCCACCATACTATGTTTTGTTTTATGATCTTTCTGTTACTTCAACCTATAATTCACTATCCCAACATTTCCGCAATGCTATTAAATTACCAACTTTCAAAACACGTCTGTTCAACCCGTTCAATAATTCCTGATTTCTGTCTTTTCATTTTTTTCTTTTTGCGTGTAATGAGAAACATCATATTGTTGATGATTAGTTGATTACTGATGCCTATGAAAAGTTATCTATGCATCAAATTACTAAAATTCCCTTTTTCTCAGTACAAGCACCAGAAAAAGAACAAATAGCAAAACCTATGGCGCCTTACAGTGCCTCGCGTTGCGTGTTCGCAATTTGAGTTGTACAACTCGAGTTGCACAACTCGAATTGTGAACATGGAACACGAGTTTGTAAAAGTAAGTCACAATATATTGGTATTACGGTAGCATAACCGTAGATCTGGTTATATTAACAATGGTACATCAATAGGCACCCGTTAGCTAATAGAAATTGAACTATGTATGTACTGTAAAGCTAGAACTTATGGCGAATTAGAGTGTCCCAAGTTTGCAACTCGAGTTGTACAACTCGAGTTACACAACTAGAGTTCATCAAAAATCCAGGCCGAGTTCTTTCAACAGCAACTCGAGTTCAACAACTCGGCTTGAGAACATGGAACGCGAAGCACTGTGGGGGCATTGTACTAAACAACTCATCATTTCATTTTCTCTAGCTATATTTTTTATATGGAATTTTTTTGGTGCATCATTAAACGCCGTTGAAATAATTTCTATGTTTGTTCAATTTCGGTGTTCATTCAGTTTCTTGTCAGGTTTTAGAAAGAGAATTCTTTTTTCAATTGAAAAAGAAGTGGCCAGGCCCCACATAGATTGTTTTTAGTTTGCTTTTTACATTCTACAATTGTTTTTGTCTTTTTATATTTATATAAATATGCGCAAATATCCCCAATACATATAATTTAAATATATATTTAAATTATTATTAATCAATTATTAAATTTTATATAATATGCACAAATGCAGTTCTGTAAATGAGACACCCCAATTACTCACTTTGCTTTTTTACAAACCCGGGTTAGTTTTGCGTTACACAATTCGAGTTCATCAAAAACCCAGGCCGAGTTCTTTGAACAGCAACTCGAGTTGCGAACACGCAACGCGAGGCACTGTAAGGCGCCATACAAACCAACAAGCAGATGAAGCTGAGGTGAGAAATCAATCAAAACCTGTGATAAATTATTACTTATTTGATGAGCCATTTGAACGCCAACACTTATTACAAATCACAAATTTTTTGGCTGTTGATAAAATAGCATTACACACTAAACTATCAGCCTTTTGCTCACCTCATATGTGTCAACACCTTCCTGATGATGAAGACGAAGCCTAAAATCTTCATTAGGATGAACAATCAACTGGGCGGTACTGTCAGCCTCCCCGAGTGTGTTAACAGCATGAATGTTGACACTACCTTGGTCATACTCTCGCACTTTAGGTATCTCCAACAAGTAGCAATGTCCATCATAGTGAGTAGTAAACCTTGAACTCTGTAACAGGCATGCATCAGTTTAACAAAAATGGATATAACCATAGATATAGAAACCTTTATATTTATGGTTTATATATCTATGGATATAACAGACTTAGCACTGACTCGCAATCGTTGGATAATGTTTTATCTAATTAGCTAACAAATCTAAACAAGTCAATTAATGCAGATCTCAGTTATTCAACCAATGAAAGGACTAGTTTAAAGTTGCTGACAACAAAACTGCTGACACTCACCGTTACTATTATCGTTTCGTTGATTTTCCATGTGATCTTGGGCCTTGGGTAGCCGCTGACTCTAGCTAAAAATTTGGCACACTCTCCTTCCTCTACCTCAACAGGTTGAGGCTTTACGTCTATGAATGGAGCGCAATGTTCCTTCGGAGCGTCCTTGATAGCTTCGATATCCAATATTGTGCTGTAAAGGATAGATCTCAGGAGCAATGTATAAAAAACAGTAAATTTATGAATCAAAATGAATTTAATTTTTCATAAACAGAGTGTCAGGTCAGCATTTGCTTGAAGCTATTTTGAACTAAAAACAATTGTTTGCTTTTTAATGCACAACCACAAAATAATTTTACAATTATTAAAATTATATATACTGTAATTCTGTTCATTTGTTTTAGAGTGAAAAATGCTGCTCAAGAATGTGAGTTGGCCTGACAGCATTTGTATACAAAGACAAACGACCGACACCCATACATGCAAGCCCCTTCCATGCATGCAAGTCCCACCCGTGCATGCAAGTCCCACCCATGGTTGCAAGTCCCTCCCATGCATGCAAGTCCCTCCCGTGTATACAAGACCCATGCATGTAAGTCTCGCCCATACATGCAAGTCCTGCCCATTCACGCAAGTCCCGCCCTTGCAAGCAAGTCCAGCCCATGCAAATGTCAATAACATGCACCCATTTCACACAATGTGAACAATGAGTGTCACAAGAGCGTAATGAACACAAAAGACATGCATGGCCAAACATGGCGGAGGTGAGGTGGGTCAGCCATCCAATCCGCTGCATCTACACTCCTGTTTAAATGAAACAGCAGAATAGGCTGTCATATCATATAATAAAAATGATTTGGAATGCAATCACGGTAAACCCAGGAGCTAAAGAAACAGTATTGTAAATTAATTTGGCAATAATATTTCATTACATATTGTTTTGTGCTTTTGCAAAACAGGTCATATGGTTTTTATAGGCACGTGTGTGTACACGTGTGTGTGTGGCACGTGTGCGTGTGTGGCACGTGTGTGTGTGGCACGTGTGTGTGCACGTGTGTGTGTACATGTGTGTGTGTACACGTGTGTGTACACGTGTGTGTACTGTGAATCCAGCTTTTAACATGATTGAGTATGCCAGGATATACACAACACCAACAAATACCCTCTGTTTATATCCACCTACAGGAATCCGTTGCAGAAGCAAATTGAAGTCAATCATATGGAACAGAATACATCATAGCATAAGCGGAGGAAGACATACAGGGGTCAACCGGTGCATGGTAACAACTTTTCAATAAATAGTCTAGCCTGATTCATCAGCAGACTTGTAAATACATAGCTTGCTGGTCATCAAAACTCACCAACAGCAGTGGCATAGCTAGGGTCATACAGGTATAAGGATTGTAAAGCTGCAGGATGATGGGCTCATAAAGTCAATGAAGTTTGATTAGCATTGAGTGAGGAGTTTTCAAAGATTCCTGAGCATTTTGATAAAAGTACGGAGAGACCGTTTCAACAGATGAAAAAGTGGTCCTTGGTCTGTGCCAGCATCAAAAGTAATTAACTTGGTATATCCAGGTTTAACTCTATTTTACAATATTAATAATTTAACTACCCTGTAGTTAACTTTTCATATTAGCCAGGCTACACTTATATAGATTTCATACAGTTTCAAATATTTACATACAAAAAATGAGCATTTTGTGCATAATATTTAAAGAAAAAAATATGAAATGATATTTGATATTTTGATCCATAATATGAAAAAAAAATTATGATGTAGTGTTTTAAAATTGCAAATTTGATAATACTACATCATATAATTTTATGATGTAGTATTTGTAAAATACTTTAATATTTTACACAAGTAAACTTTTTCATTGAAAGAAGGTTTCACAGCGATGAAAAATGAAAAAAAACCAAAATTCGTTTGTACGGATATGATGGATCCAACACAGTGTTCAAAGCCTTCAAAATATGGCATGGAAGTTAAAAAGCTGCATCAGGTATCATAAGTTGAGTTCATGAGTTGAGTTCATGAGTTGCATTCATGAGTTCAGTCCATGAGTTCAGTCCATGAGTTGAGTTCATGAGTTCAGTTCATGAGTTGACTAATAGTTGAAACCGGATGTATGATATTTTATGATAGTCTGATACTAGTAACTTGACTTTCTAATGATTGATGTGACATGGTTTTTATTACTCGTATATTCATTCTTGTCTTTGAAAAGCTGCTTCATTCACACCTTACCTATGTTGAAAATATTGTATCTGTTAGAAGTCATTTATGACGACTACTAGTAGACAATGCTTGGCACTATTGGTTTTTTAATATAAAGTTGCAACAAATTTCTGTTAATGACAATGTAACAGTTTTCACTAACTACACAAAACTAAAACAAGAATGATTGACTGAGAGAAGTTTATATAAAATTAAAATATGGTAAATATAGTGGATGAATTTATGTCACTTATAAAACTGACTGAAAAGAAATCCTTAAACCTTAAGCAATAGCCAGCTCAGAAGTGAAGCAACTCTCCAGTAGTTGCACGCTTTGGTTTAATAGGAGTGACACCTTTTCTGTTTCTCTTTATACAACTCATGATAAATGTACTTACATATTACTCCAGTGCTCCTCAAGTTCTTGCAGTCTGTGGACTCCTTCCATACCTTCAGGAAACTGAGTGTCTAAATTTACTGCCTGTCTCGGTATAACATTCAATGTAACAGGAATCGTCTCAGCATGCCCGACACGATTCTTAGCCACACAGATATACTCTCCGACATCCTCAGGGTAACAATAAAGTATATCCAGACTGACGTAGCTCCAATCATGGCGAATATAGAACCTATGACCTATAGGTTGAAAGAATAAAAATTAGATTGTTGCGAGTGCTTCAGGCATAAAGTAACAAAATTCTACAACCTCAATGTTATAAAATACAAGATGACACTTTTTGTGATAAAAAGAGAAAGTTAAGGGCAACTAAAAGTTGATTACAAACAGAAATAAAAATTTTTAATTTGTTAGAATAACAAAATCAAAAAAAGATTTACAATTACATCAAAAGAAGTGAAAGTACACATTTTACACAGATAGTATTACGGTATGGTATGAATGGTACGGGCCATAATGGAAAACCCCACAAAAGTGGCTTCAATATTTTAATGACTAAATACAACAGCAACGAAGAACACTTAGAACAGTCGAGACTAACAATGAATACATGTAGTGTACAGTGTAAGCGAAGAGGATCAGTTGCTAACCTGCCAGCTAAGGCAATAACTTACCTAGGGTCTGTGAACTTAAATAATGTAGACCAATGAAAGGTTGGTGTTCTAGCCAATTTTACAGTCTCAAGTATATACTTCTACTAGCTGTACAACCCGGCGTTGCCCGGGTAACTAAAAAGTCTTTGCACAGAAAATTTGTTTGTATTTAACATATAACAACATTTGCCATTCTAACTTTCAAAATATATATCATGAGAAAAGTGTTTTGTGTAATTGAAATAAATTAAGAGAGAAAATGAAATCAACTGTTAAGGTTTTCAAACTTTGTCAAACAAATTTTAAACTCCATATCACGAGGAAAATGTTTCGTACAGGTCAAATAAATTAAAAAAATAAAACGACTACAAAAAGGTTTAGATGTAAATGTGAAATAATTAGCAAGTACTAGCTAAATTAAGTCGGATTTGCTACGATTACAATGTAAGATGATTCTGTAATGATACAATTAATAAGAACTGAAAAAAACAAAATAAAAATCCTAAATATGTTGAATTAATAATAAAAATTCTTGCATAGAAGTGTGTGTTTAAAAAAGATTACTGTTCCACCAGAAGATATCCATCAAAACTTTGAATATGATGATACTATTACCTCTCGATACTGGTCCAAATGTAAAAATGAGATATCGTACTTTATTTGACCGAAAGGAGAGAGAACTTTGAGGCTTCCCACGAAGACAATGTAATTTTCCGCATGGGAAGAATTGGCCTTGACCCCAGATATAATAATTGAACCTGATGAAAAATATTTCTTAACAGGGGCATCAGAACGCGTGGCTGCATCGGTAAAATAATCAGCGTGCGCTATAGCCATATCTTTAGCCGGAATGCAGACACACGACATATGACAACATACTTTGAGAAACATAAATATAGATAACCATGTAAGTTTATGATTTACAGAGAGGAAATAATAAAAAAAAGAGGTTAACACAGACCTAAAATATCAAACTTACCAACTTTGACTAGCTGTTCATTGCAGTACCATTCAACGCACATATTTGGATCCCCAACAGGCATGAGTGTGCATTCAAACCTGACTGGATGGCCCTCTTTGACTCCTTTTGTTGATGGATTTTGTATAAAATATGGAGCTTTCGGTTTAGAACTAGAATAGATATCTTCAATGGAAAGGGAGTCTTCAGCTTTAGGAACAACTTTAAATGTAGCATCTTCACGGTAGCTGTAATAGTCAAAGTTAGTTACACACTCCCACAAGCACATCACAAACAATCTCCATGCATGAAAAGATCCAACACAAAATGAAAATCGAGCAACAAAATGGAAAGATAGGGCAAGCAAGAGCATGCAGTCTAAAGTTATGCTGATTCAAAGAGATGCCACTTCATGCGCTGCCGATGATCTAAAACGGAGTACCATCAGAAATAATGAGCACATCTCTCATATCTAGAAGAGCCAATGCCGTGCCATGCAGCTCTACCTGTCGCCTTGGTCTGTGCCAGCATCATTCTGATCACTAGATGTAGGCCTTTGCACTGGAATCACTTGTTCGGGTATTTCTAAATCCAATGTAACAGGAGCAAATTTGGCATCATCTTGGCTGTAATGAAGTTGGGTAGTGTGTTGCTGAGGCATAGTGACATCAAGTTCCACAGGTTCAAATCCTGGTTCTGTCTTATAACTGACATTGGTGGTATGTTGCTGTGGCATGGCCACATCAAGATCCACCGGCTCAAATCCTGATTCAGACTTGTATTTGATGTTTGTAGTGTGTTGCTGAGGCATAGTAACATTGAGTTCCACAGGTTCAAATCCTGGTTCTGTCATATAACTGACATTGGTAGTGTGT
The DNA here is from genome assembly GCF_963576615.1 of Watersipora subatra. Lineage (NCBI taxonomy): Eukaryota > Metazoa > Bryozoa > Gymnolaemata > Cheilostomatida > Watersiporidae > Watersipora > Watersipora subatra. The sequence goes on along the minus strand of NC_088710.1, from coordinate 53,934,267 downwards.
TGCTGTGGCATGGCCACATCAAGATCCACCGGTGCAAATCCTGGCTCAGTTTTGTATGTGATGTTTGTAGTGTGTTGCTGAGGCATAGTAACATCGAGTTCCACACTTTCAAATCCTGGTTCTGTTTTATAACTGACATTGGTAGTGTGTTGCTGTGGCATGGCCACATCAAGATCCACCGGTGCAAATCCTGGCTCAGTCTTGTATTTGATGTTTGTAGTGTGTTGCTGAGGCATAGTAACATCGAGTTCCACAGGTTCAAATCCTGGTTCTGTCATATAACTGACATTGGTAGTGTGTTGCTGTGGCATGGCCACATCAAGGTCCACCGGTGCAAATCCTGGCTCAGTTTTGTATTTGATGTTTGTAGTGTGTTGCTGAGGCATAGTAACATCAAGTTCCACAGGTTCAAATCCTGGTTCTGTCTTATAACTGACATTGGTGGTATGTTGCTGTGGCATGGCAACATCAAGGTTCACCGGCTCAAATCTTGGTTCAGATTTGTATTTGATGTTTGTAGTGTGTTGCTGAGGCATAGTAACATCGAGATCCACAGGTTCAAATCCTGGTTCTGTCTTATAACTAACATTGGTAGTGTGCTGCTGTGGCATGGCCACATCAAGGTCCACCGGCTCAAATCCTGGTTCAGACTTGTATTTGATGTTTGTAGTGTGTTGTTGAGGCATAGTAACATCGAGTTCCACAGGTTCAAATCCATGTTCTGTCTTATAACTAACATTGGTAGTGTGCTGCTGTGGCATGGGCACATCAAGGTCCACCGGCTCAAATCCTGGTTCAGACGTGTATTTGATGTTTGTGGTGTGTTGCTGAGGCATAGTAACATCGAGTTCCACGGGTTCAAATCCTGGTTCTGTCTTATAACTGACATTAGTAGTGTGTTGCTGTGGCATGGGCACATCAAGATCCACTGGCGCAAATCCGGGCTCAGACTTGTATTTGATGTTTGTAGTGTGTTGTTGAGGCATAGTAACATCGAGTTCCACAGGTTCAAATCCAGGTTCTGTCTTATAACTAACATTGGTAGTATGTTGCTGTGGCATGGCCACATCAAAGTCCACAGGCTCAAATTCTGGTTCAGACATGTATTTGATGTTTGTAGTGTGTTGCTGAGGCATAGTAACATCGAGTTCCACAGGTTCGAATCCTGGTTCTGTCTTATAGCTGACATTGGTAGTATGCTGCTGCGGCATGGCCACATCAAGGTCCACCGGCGCAAATCCTGGTTCAGACTTGTATTTGATGTTTGTAGTGTGTTGTTGAGGCATAGTAACATCGAGATCCACAGGTTCAAATCCTGGTTCTGTCTTATAACTGACATTGGTAGTGTGCTGCTGCGGCATGGTCACATCAAGGTCCACCGGCGCAAATCCTGGTTCAGACTTGTATTTGATGTTTGTAGTGTGTTGTTGAGGCATACTAACATCGAGTTCTACGGGTTCAAATCCTGGTTCTGTCTTATAACTGACATTGGTAGTGTGCTGCTGTGGCATGGCCACATCAAGATCCACTGGCTCAAATTCTGGTTCAGACTTGTATTTGATGTTTGTAATGTGTTCCTGAGGCATCCTGACATCAAGTTCCACAGGTTCAAATCCTGGTTCTGTTTTATAGCTGATATTGGAAGTGTGTTGCTGTGGCATGGGCACATCAAGATCCACCGGCTTAAATTCAGGCTCAGACTTGTATTTGATGTTTGCAGTATGTTGCTGAGGCATAGGGACAGTTATGTCTACTTGATTGAACCCAGGCTCCGGCTTATAGCTAACTTTGGTGGTGTGTTCTTGTGACACAGTCATACCACGTTCTACTGACTTGAAGCTTGGCTCTGACTTATATTTGGTGTCTGTAGCATATTTCTGAGGCAACGTGATGTCAGGTTCTACAGGTTTAAATCCAGGTTCTGGATTGTAGCATATTTTTGTAGTGTGTTGTTTAGTGGTAATGGTATCAAAGGTTTGCAAAGATTGAGTAGCTCTCGTTGTGTCAACGCTAGGCTGCTTTTGTAGGCGCAAAACATTCTTACTAGTCCTCGATTCCCTCATATCTTGTTTAGATACAGATTTGACCTCTTTTGTCGTCTCAACAGAAGAGGTCGAGATGTTGGCTGGAACAGATTCAAAGTTGCGTTGAGGATATACTTGTTCATCAGTCTGCTGTTGTGGTATTGCAACATCGAACTCAACAGGTGCATACAAACTCGGATACAATTTCTGGTGTTGTAGATACTCTGTAGGTTCAAGCACTACCTCACTAGTATGTCGTTGTGGTGATTCTACGTCTACATTAACCATGCTATACCGCCTACCAGGGCCTCGAATATGCCTTTGTTGAGTTTGTTGCAGAGTATGAAGCTCCACTTGGCTCGTGTGCCTTTGAACAGATGGGCTATACACTTTTGGTCTATAATCTTTAGGGTAATTAAGATGTGGTTCAGATTGTGCTCTGAATATTCTTTGTGCATCAGGACGACAAGGTGGTTTCAAGTTTAAATCTACCTTTGAGCTGTGTCGCTCTTGATCTGTTGCAAAATACTTAACTGTATGACGATCTTCCTGTAATGTTTCAGTATTCTTGACAAACGTTCGCACGGGTTTTTGCGGTGGATACATGGGTGTTGGAGGAAAAACATGGTACCCAGTAGATGGTTGATTCAAAGCTACAGGTGCATCAAAATTCTGCGGGCGCTTGGTAGTGTCTACCACATCAGAGCTGATCGAAGTTGTGCTGGTTGACATATTTTGATCAGTTAAACTGGTTCTTATATATGATGGTTGATCAGGTACCCGAGTTAGCACTTCTTCAAACTGGTAAACACGACGAATGACAGCAGGTTCACCTGCTTCATCATCAGATACAACCGACGATTCTCTAATAAACTCAGTAGACTCCCAATGATGGCCAGGGGGAGCTGGGGGCATTGGTGACTGTCGCCGCTCACTAATATACCGCTCAATCGACTGCCTGTCAATAGATCTTCTATCCACAGAACGACGCATACTTGTTCGATCAACTGAATGACGATCTATAGATTGCCGGAAAAGTCTGTCTGTAGATCTTGAAGAGGAGCGTGGTGGTAGCCGAGCATAATCATCAAAACTGTCAGATGAGCGAGATCTTGGATGTCTATAAAGTAAGCGGTCTGGAGACATCGGTGGTGTCTGGGTCTGCTTGTCATTTCGCAATTTCCTTCCAATCGGTACTTCTCGAGGACGAGAGGGTCGGGGTGTGGGTGCATAAGAGGTCTGAGGTGTAGTACACGTGGTTGTGGTATAGCGTTGATGCAATGTAGATGCTGTAGACTGCATAGGAGTAGGCATTGAATATTGAGGCTGGGAAGGGAGGTTAATGGTGAAGGGTGGAGCAGTAACAGGAACGTACTGCCGCTTATAGCTGTAATATCAAATATATAAGAATAGACGTGACAAATAGCAGGGAAGCTAGCAGAGACCTGGGTCAACAGGTATAAGCTATACGACTATTACTAACAAAATAGAAATATGTTGTGCACTTGTAGCGAGTAAAGCAAGGGTTCTACCGCACAAAATAAGGGAGAAGTCTACAAACCTTGGGTGTAGAGGTTGACTGCCGCTAGGGGAAGGTGGACCTTGCATACTTTCACTGCAAACATGTAGCCTTAATTTTGGTAATGGCTAAAAACTATTCGGATGCTACCTGATGCACTGAAGCTAAATAAGGGTTAAAGATGAACTTGCACAAGATTTTACTAGATTTTATCAGAAAGTATCGATACTTTTCCATCTTTTGTGATTTTTTTTGATGTTTGAGGTGATCTGACTGCCAGGATGTTTCAAGATTAAAATAAACAAGAGTGGATTGTGGTTAAAACGTTCAGATCAAACAAAAGTGCGATTATGACGTCTATAGTTGCAAAACGACCGACAGAATAGAGACCGTAATGCCACAACTTGAACACAATGGCCGATATCAACTATAGCAACGATAGCAACTAGTGACGTCATTTCGCACGCATTTTTTTTCCGAAGGTTTTTACTGTGATGAAGTTTTGTTGCTTTTAACGTTGAAACATCCTGGCAACATCTCAAACATAAAAAAAAATCACAAATAATAAAAACATACTGATACTTTCTGATAAAATCTATTAAAACTTTGTGCGTGTTTATCTTTAAGCGATGTAAAACATATAGTGTTTGTATATGAACAAGCTTTAGGTCTAAAAAAATGGAGTAAACAGCAAATTGTATGCTTCTGTAAGTAGGCGGAGTTTAAAACAAGGAAATATGTCGCACTAAACCCCTACCTTTCATCAATGTGTTGAATATTGTACCTCAACTGACTTCGGTAAAGCTGAGCTATTTCAATATCGGTTTGTTGCTCATCTGGAGTTGACATTCTGTAAAAAAGAGGTTCCCTGAAATAGCCTAACAATGCTACAAGACAAGAGAAAAAGAAGGGGTGGAGACATCCTTCAAATAACCCTAAAACATTTTGCTGAAAACGGTGTTCACGACACCCTACATATTCTATCTATTCCAATTTTTTTTGGATTTGAGAGCTCCACAAATGCACATCACCGACTATATAACAAGTAAGCATACACTTTGCTAGAAGATTTCTTGGGTATAACAATCTTGTATTCCTTGGGTTCTGGTCCTTTGGGAGGCTCTACCGCCACTTTGGCACGGCTAGTGGCACTTCCAGCTACACTCACTGCTGAGCATTGGTACCAGCCTGAGTCTTCCACTGTTACATTCCTGATGGTCAGTCGAGTGTATCCCTTGTCGCTCTCAATTCTAAGATAAATTTATTTATTATTAGCAAGAGATTTAGGTACATGGTGAAGCACTTTTATAAATGACAGGTAAAATATCATCAAAGCTGCAGCAATATGCCCGTGTCACGTCATAGACATTGCATCATCATTCTTAATTTACATGTCATCATTAATTCAAGGAGGAAAATTGTAAACAGAGAAGCATTATTAATATTTTATGATAAAAGTAAACAATTATGTTTAACCAGCAGTATGCCTGACGATGCCACGGATTACATGCACCTTCAATCAGATAGCCCTCAGGTTATCTGATTGAGAGTTATCTGGTTCTGAAAAGCCAGATAGAGTTTTTAAATCAAATATTTTAGGAGCCTGGCAGAAGGCACCGAGTATATACGTGTGAAGTTTATATGAAATCAGCCACAAAATCTGGGAATGCATAGAATATAGGCAGACTAACAGACAGACACACAATGACAAAGTGCAATTTATTAATATAGATGTCAACCATTATTGTTTCTTTGGCCACCACTAATCAGCAACCTTAAATTATAAAGCTCACATTGATCATGTGACCAGATTTAAAGTGGTGAATCAAACCAATCATGACCTCCTGTAGATGACTGGAAAACATCAGTTATCATGCTGAATACTTGAGAAGACATACTTCTCTACCTCATTAATATCTATTATTATTATTATCATTATTATTATAACAATCAGATCATAGTATGGAAGCATTACCTGTGCCTCTCATCATTCTTTATGTATTTGTTGTCTTTAGTCCAGGCGAGATTGGGAGAAGGATTGCCAGTGCAGGCACACCTCAACACTATGTCCTCTCCAGACTTGACATCGCTTCCTCGAATTCTTTCCGTAAACTTTGGTGGCACATGCTGCTCCTTCTCTAGTACGGTCAACTGCACAACAAACTCTGCTCTTCCGGCCTTGTTCTCGGCGGTGCCCATGTACTGGCCGCCGTCAGTAACAGAGCATGACTTGATGATCAGTGAGTGGATTCCATTTTCATTTACAGCAATCTGTACAAACAATGCAGCAGTTTTACTAAATCATAACATAAATATCTGCTGAGCACAAACCTGTTCCTTGTCTTTCTCATTTTTATGTTTATTGTGCATCTCAACAAATATCCAAGATATGAGAATCTTCTATTTGCACTGTTCATGCAGCAATTAGCACAGATAACCTGTGCTATAAATTACCCTATACAGCTCTCGCTTAGTAAGGTGTACTACTACACAGCCTACCTTGTGCATGTTATCCTGGCTTATGAGAACTCCATTTCTGTACCAATTGACTTCTGCTTGTGGTTTAGCTGACACAACGCAGTCCATTCTTACACAAGTGCCTTCTTGCACTGTTTGAGGTTGTGGAACACTCCGAAATACCGGACGGAATACCTTCTCTACTATACCGCTATCAACAGCATCCCTCTTCCTGTCTCTTATTTGCTCTCTGTAGAACCAACCAAAAATTTACTTGGAAGAGAACAAATGGCATCACCAGTATCATGCGGGTTGGCGAACAAACTACCCAATGAGATACAACAATAACATTTATATCAGCAGATAATTGGAAACTTGCAGCATTACAACAAAGAAAATCAGGTACAGCCAAATCTTTAGTTATGATCAACTCAACATAGAGATATACACATGACAAGAACATTATGCATACGTGTATATTGGACTCTATAACCAAAGTAATTTTCAGCATACGACGAGAGAAATTTCTTGAAACATTTGCATTTTCATAAGTGAAAGTAACAAAATAAAAGTACAAACATATATATATTATTATTGCCTGTTGTCCGTCCGATTGTTTGCTTTTTCTTCCACAAAGCAATCTTTATTCTCTGTATGGCCCAATTTTTCTGAGGCTTTGGAAGGCAACTGAATAACTCACTTAGTTAAAGCATCAGTCTAACAAGCTGAATGTCATGGGTTTGAGTTCCGTACAGACCAACATTTTAGTTGTCTCATTAATCGTGTACAGAATTTTACGATTAGTGAAAGATGGCACATTTAAAACAACTGTTATTGCAACACAAAATTGAAAGGCTTCGACATCCATACTGCGCTTTACCATCTTTGACAATTTAACATCGCTTCAGAGTCACCTCATATCAACGACGGATCTGTGAGTCGTCATAAACAAATTCAAATGAAGCTGAATTTAGATAGAAGGAATTACAATGGAAACTGTAATTTGTGATAATAAGTTACAGTTTCCATTGTAAATTATTACAAATTTTAATAATAATCAATAAAATGTGCATAAATTATTTTACATTCGTCAATGATGAAGACTTATGAATAGAAAGAGCAGTAGCTGTCATTCAGCTTTTAAAAAAATAATGAAAGATTTAAAATAATTTAACTTTCACCTAGTTTAATTTAGTGTAAGCTGTGTCACATATCTCCATCTGAAAGTATGCATTGCCAATCAAACTTTTTCACTTGTGTGTCTCAAACGTAAAGCAAAAATAAAAACCTTTTCGGATTGATTACCACTTAGTTTCTTTACATCATTACATAGTATGCACTAGTTTGAATGCTATGTGTAATTACCTGCAACGTTCATTAAGTACTTATTGTACTTTAGGTTTTTAACTATAAAACGAATTAAACAAATTACAATGTAATCCTATGAGAACTTTTGCTTCAACCTACAATTTTTTTAACGCATCAACCATATCTCAAAACAAATAAATTTGTATGTAGAAGTTTGACTGCATTATACAACTTTTAAAATATCCTAAAATGAACAAAACTTACCTTCTCTGAAGCAAGTTGAGAGTCTCAGAGCTGATGTGCGAAGAAGTATCAATATTTTTGACAGTGTCAATGTAGAGCTGCGCAAGAGTGGTAGCTGTGCCAGCCTTGTTGGCAGCATGCACCATATAAACACCTTCATCAGAGACATTAGTGTCTCTTATTCGTAGTGTATGGTACCCATCGGTGCTGTATTTCATTGAGAATCTAGATGATGCTTTCAGCCGCTCTCCATTCTTGAACCATGCAACCTAAAATATACCAATGTTCACACACATTTGATAGCTGGTTAGTTACAACTAGGAACTTGCCAAACAACCTGTTTGTCGAATTCCTGGTGAATGGCTTTTTTTTAGCAAATTTGAGAACCGTGTTGATGAATCGACTGCAAATATATCAAGAACAACTATTAATAGTATACAGTATATAACTAAGTGAAAAGCATGACAATAAGAGTTGTTTTCTCTTTCATTTTACTGTTATTAAAATAAGAGTAGACAACTCACTAAACTTCACTATCTTATCTACACAGTGTAACCATTATAAAATACACCAATAAGATAAACAAGCTCGAGTCCAGCGTGTAATAAAATATACAGAGTTGGTCGTTTGAAAAAGTAGACTAGCTTGGTTCAAGCATCTGTGACTGTGCTCACCCTTGGTTTCGGCACGCCAGCAATTTTGCAGAAGAAGGTGGCATCTTGACCTTCTGTAAGCTTGAAGTCTTTTAGTGGCTGCACAATGAGAGGTTGCATGACTTGTCCCATAGGACCATCTTCTGTCAGTTCACTCTCCTCTGTTTCACTGTGAATTCTTGGCCTGCGCATCTGAGTGTCAACGTCTATCAGCATTTGAGATTCATGGAGTGCCTGAAAAGAGTTTTTAAATCAGGTAATTTAGAGATGTTCTTCTTTTTACTAAAACTTCGTCTAAAAAGTTATGGGAAAAGGTGATGATCCACTAGTTTATAGTACTTATTTTTACTTTTTGCATTAAATATAAAACTACAAATCATAATGAGTCTTTAATTGGAATTAGTTATAAATAAGCCAAAAATCAAGTGATCATAAATACTGTAGTCATAAGCAATGTGTTGATAAGCAAAAATGATCTGCTACTGACAGTTATCAAGTGTTCCTACCACTGTTTGCATTCAAGAAAGACTTGAGGAGGTTATAGAGAGTACAAAACAGCTCATAAAATCACCCCATGCAAACCTGCTCTTACTCTTTACAATGGCTAAAAGAAAACAAATTTTGTTTTCCAAACTGTTTACATACGTGTAGATAAGACAAGAGATGAAGAGTTTCAGATAAGTTATCTCAAACAATATGACAGGCAAATAGTAGCTCATAAAAACCATGCAAGAAGATGAAACGGCAAGCCATAAAAAAGTACCGGAGATGTGGAGCCATTGATGAACAACGGTTGGCTATGCACTGCTCTGTACACGGGTGACGGCTGCCTCACTGATGGATGATGAGGTGACTGAGATGACCTTCTGATTGGTTCAGTTCGAACAGGAACTGCTGCGGGAGACATTCTCCTGGTGCCGCGATGCTGTCTGGTCGATGTCTGAGTGACTCTCTGTGTGACAGTTGAGTGCAGGTCAGTGACAAAAGACTGTCTTTGAGTTTTCTCAAACTCTTCTCTCTGTCTCTGGGCTTCTCCGAGAAGAATCTTTTGATACTCGGCTAAACGATGAAAAAATTTGATTAAACAGTGGCTCGCAAATTATATATTTTAGGTTATAAAATAAAAATGATGAATAGCCAACTGCAATTCATTGCTTCCCAAGTAAATGTTGGGAAAACCCACAACTACAGTGAAACCTCAACATCCAAAGTTAGTTCGTTCTGATATTTTCTTTATATGTTAAAGCCATCACATGTTGGTGTAACTTTTATTATAAAAATACAATGTGCTTTGTCTAATTTGTTTTCAAGTTCAACTCAAAAACCTGATGATAAAAATTTCTATAAAAACTAGAAAACATGGAAATTAATTGTGAAAAACTATGTAAAAACCAAATTATATAGAAAAATCTAAATAAAGAGAGTGATAACGAATAAATAAATATTTTTATTGTTTTGTTACCATTACGTTAAAAGCAATGTCAACAAAGGCTTAGCCTAGGATATACAAAAGCTGCGGTGCACAGGTAGAGGTAGTGATGACACTACACAGCTAGGCTAACTTTGACTATGTGAACTTTAAATTCGTATGCTAATTAATATTTTTGTTTTTCCATTTAAAACTTCTCTAAATTTTCCCTTTAAAACACAAATAACTACTGAACATACAACTACTACATAGATAACTACCAGAGAGATAACTGCTAAACAGATAATTACTAGACAGATAACTACTAGACAGATAACTACTAGACAGTTAACTACTAGACAAATAACTACTAGACAGTTAACTACTAAACAGTTAACTACTAGACAGATAATTACTAGACAGATACCTACTAGACAGATAACTATTAGACAGTTAACTACAAGACAAAGAACTACTAGACAGTTAACTACTAGACAGTTAACTACTAAACAGATAATTACTAGACAGATAACTACTAAAAAGATAATTACTAGACAGATAACTACTAAAGAGATATCTACTAAACAGATAAGTACTAGAGAGATAACTACTAAAGAGATAACTAGACAGATAACTACTAAACAGTTAACTACTAGACAGATAACTACTAGACAGATAATTACTAGACAGATAACTACTAGACAAATAACTACTAAAGAGATAACTACTAAACAGTTAAGTACTAGAGAGATAACTACTAGACAGTTAACTACTAAACAGTTAACTACTAGACGGATAACTACTAGACAGATAATTACTAGACATATAACTACTAGAGAGATAACTATTAGACAGATAACTACCAAACAGGTAACTATGAGGCAGTTTCCAAGATTTTCAAGGAATTAATAAAAAGATATTTGACCATGTTTGTATGTAATTTCTTGCTCTGACTGTAAAGGATTATCTTATAACTTAGTCCACCTTTATTACCACTTACATGTCTTCTTGAAATTTTAAAATTCAAAACAGTTTAAAATATTGTTTACTAATGTTAAAACATTGTAGAAACAAACTATATGAAGGAAAAACGAGTACATATGTACTGATTTACAAAACTGTATGTTTCTGGAAGCCTCGGATGTAGCATTTTGAAAACTACTTCCAATCTTGAGTTGAATATTTGCACAAAATCTATGTGGTACGGCGAAAGATTTGTACATTAAAGTGGTTGTAGTCAAGGTTTGACTGTAGCTGTAATCTTAGATGTTTGTTAGCCTATGCTCAGACATCTGACTCAGACAGATGGTGAGGAATTAAAAAAGTCACAAATCATGCAGAACACATCTAAGTAAAATGTTAAATGAAATCTGTATCAGATCATACAGCTACTTCAGCAAAATTAAACACTCATACAACAGTTTTCAATTTTTATGTAAAATTGAAGGATGATGGAAGATGAAGGCTAATTCATAAACATCTATAATGTATAAAAAAGGCATGCACCAAAACAATTACTGGAACTGAAGTCTCCGTCAGCAATATAAGAAAAGACACTGCTGCTCTCTTCCCATTCACTGGTATATTCACAGTCGCTAGAGTCCTCAGTCATGTAGCTGCTGGAATCTGCAGCTACACAATATGTCTGACAATCAAATGACTTGTGACCTGAGTGAGAATATCTTAAAACATCTATGAGAGCTCAGAAAGTAACTGCAACTAGTCCCTACCAGCTGATTCTATTTTGTAAGTAAATACAATAGACACACTCACCTTCAGATACAAGATGGCCGATAGTAATAGCTTCTCCTGCTGTATTCCTAGCAGTGCATGTATACTCTCCTAGATCTTCAGGAAAGGTTAGTCTGATAGTCAACATGGTATGACCAGAAGATTTCGTGGTCATTATGCTATACCTGAACATACGCAAATGGATTAGCAACCCTTGCGACGTAACAATAATCAACTGACCAATGAAAATATTACTAAGTTGTCAAAACTGCAAGAAGCTACTTCATTGCTATAAACAGTTTTCTAACAGTGTTCAGCGTGTAGAGCTACGCTACCTGTTGCCATCTTGTATCACCTGGCCACGTCGACTCCAGGTCACCTCTGGAGTGGGATTACCCACAAATATACACTCAAGGTGGACCGGAGCACCTTCTACCATAGGAAGTTGACCAAGTGGTCTGGAGAACCGAGGCCTAGTAGAACCTGGTGGCAGCTGACCAGGTGTGTCTGGAGCGGAAGAAGTTGGCTGTTGGAGTGAGTGAGAGCGGGGCTCCGAAGGGGGTCGAAATTGTGGTTGCGAAGTGGGTGATTTGTGGAGCCTGACAGGACTAGAGGACTGTGCACGGAGTGTCTGTGGTCGAACAGGGCTTTGTGACGGAGTCCTACAAAACATGAATTAGCTAGTTGTATAATTATAATGACGGTGAGTGCATCATATCAGGGCTCAACATAGGAAATATTTCATAACTATTTGATGGTATAACTACTTGTCTGTGATATCTCTAAGATTTGAACTACATTCAAAAAGCAATTTTTTGATTTGCACCTTGTTTGCCAGGATGGTTGGGCCACAGGCTGCCTTGGCTGCCAGAGCTCTGACTGCTGAGGTTGTGGCTGCTGCAACGTAAATGGCTGCACTGAGGTTTTTTGTGAAGGAGAACTTTCGGGAGCAAATGAAGTTCCAAAAGTAAGAGGAGCTGGAGAAGATCTTTGCTGAGGTTTTTGAGAAGAGGGTTGAGTTACAGGATAGCGTTGCGATGGACCCTGAGAGGATTGTACTGGTTGCGCAGGACTTTGCTGCTGGGTTGTGGTCTGTTGAGTTTTCTGATGCACTACAGTACTTGATTGTTGCAGCAGCTGACGAGGCATAGTTGGTGTTTGTGGTGTCATCTGGTACTGGATGATGCCAGGCTGCTGAGTCGACTGCTGTGGCACGGTAGGTGTTTGTGGTGTCATCTGGTACTGGGTGATGCCAGGCTGCTGAGCCGGCTGCTGAGATGCGGTAGGTGTTTGTGGTGTCATCTGGTACTCGGTGATGCCAGGCTGCTGAGTCGGCTGCTGGGGTGCTCCTGGTGTTTGTGGTGTCATTTGGTACTGGGTGATGCCAGGCTTCTGACTTGGCTGCTGAGGTGTCCCTGGTGATTGTGGTGTCATCTGATACTGGGTGATGCCAGGCTGTTGAGTTGGCTGCTGGGATGCCTCTGGTGTTTGTGGTGTCATCTGATACTGGGTGATGCCAGGCTGCTGAGTTGGCTGCTGGGGTGCATTAGGTGTTTGTGGTGTCATCTGATACTGGGTGATGCCAGGCTGCTGAGTTGGCTGCTGGGGTGCAGTAGGTGTTTGTGGTGTCATCTGATACTGGGTGATGCCAGGCTGCTGAGGTGGCTGCTGGGATGCAGTGGGTGTTTGTGGTGTCATCTGATACTGGGTGATGCCAGGCTGCTGAGTTGGCTGCTGGGGTGCAGTAGGTGTTTGTGGTGTAATCTGATACTGGGTGATGCCAGGCTGCTGAGTCGGCTGCTGGGGTGCAGTAGGTGTTTGTGGTGTCATCTGGTACTGGGTGATGCCAGGCTTCTGACTTGGCTGTTGAGGCAGACCAGGCAAAAGCGACGTGCCTTGAGGTGAATGAACACTCTGTATAGGTTGTACTGCTTTGTGCACAGGCGAAAAGGGCTGCTGTGGTTTAGCCTGAGGAGCCTGAACTGGTTCCCATCCACTAGGTCTAGATGGATGATGACTAGGAGTAGATGGACTCATGTCAATGGATCGAGAAGGCAGCTGCTGCACAGATCGCTGTTCCATAGAAGTTGTAGTTTGTCTCTCCACTGACTGAGTCAGCGAAACTGGCTTAAACTGCGCCGAAGGCGGCTCAGAACGCTGCCGAGCACCCCAAACACCTTGCAAGGGATTTCTTTCTGATGATTGGATAAACATGGATGTAGAGTCAGAAGTCTGCAGTCTAACTGTGGATTGTCCTTGCTGGGGATACATTGGGGAGGTGACGGGCACTATGCCACTGATGTCAGGCTGATCAACTGGGTGAGGACCTCCTGTATAAGAGAAAGATAGGTATATAAGTAGATACATGAGCACAGATGAATATCGGCTGTCTGCAGTTTTAAACACATGCAAAGCCTTAGCGTTATCATTTTGCGAAGCTTCGAAGAAGTTTAAAAAATAGCGGGATAATAAAATTTCAGTGAGTTTTTAATCAAAACAACAAATTTCAGTTAGTTTTCAAACAAAACAATAAATTCAAATGAGTTTTTAAACAAAATAATAAGTTTCAGTTAGTTTTTAAACAAAACAAATTGCAGTAAGTTTTTGAACAAAACAATACAATTCTGTGAGTTTTTAAGCAAAGCGATATAATAATCAACAGGCGGGAGGAAAGCTCGAGGGTTATTGACAAACCTTCAACGGTGAAGTCCATCTCACTGGTTAGAGAACCCTTAGAGTTGACAACATGTACCAGGTAGTGACCAGAATCTGTCTTAATCACAGCATTGTATGTGAGACAAGCTACGCCTCCATAGTAGTCTATAGTGATGCGATGGGATGGCTTCAGCTCCACCCCGTCTTTATACCACTTGATAATAGGCTCAGGGTTTACATCAAGTCTAATCTTGATCTCAATTCTTTCTCCTTCATAAACCTGGCGAGTGTGGGGCAGAGGAGTGAGCATAAGGCACTTAAGAAGGGCGCTAGCCGGTGGCAAGCTTCTCTGGCGGATCTGGACAGGTTCCTTCGGGGTTGACTCCTCAACAAAACCTGAGAACTTCATCAGCTTGTGTTGGATTGGCAGCACCGCTACAAACACACCAAGGATAGACTGAATAGAGTTATTATAGAGACATCTTTAACACTTCCATCAATGAGTCAATAAGTTAACTTCCTGTAAACTTTCCAAACCACTAGCGTTAACCACCTGGATTTCTTTCATTTTAACCAGATAGCCTGCAGCATGTGTGTAGATTTTAATGCAAACTCCTACACTGCTTTCACAACAACAATCTATGAGCACGTTCATTGGGGGTAATTGTTCCTAATTGTCCCTAATGCATGCGGAAGTGCATTTTTGAGATTCTAATCAGATGGGTGTTTAAGAAGATGGTTCTTATGACCCTGATAAAGTTTTTAATCCAAACATTATTAGCGACTAGGTGGAAGGTACGGAGCATACGAGTGTGAAGTTTGAACAAAGTCGGCAAAAAAAGTTAAAAGACTAACAGACAGACACACAGAAAGTGGGACTTAGTAATACAGATAATTAAATGAACATATAATCATAATAAATACACATTTGCTGTATATATATTAAAATTTGATACATTTGAAAGAGTCACCATTTTAACCAACAACATGACAAACTTACAAATGACTGTGATGTTGGCATCACAGGTTGCATATCCGCTTTCATTTTCAGCCTTTACAGCAAAGAGTCCTGTGTCTTCTAAACAGGCCCTGTGTATGTGCAGGAAGTAGTTCTGTTCCTCTCGTCGAGTCTGTCAAAATGACAGCCAACATGTTTATCACCAGTTTTTATAAATGGATATGTACACAGCAGGTACAATGTGTCATCTTATCAAATGTATGGATATGTTCACAGCATGTACAATGTGTCATCTTATCAATTATATGGATATGTTCACAGCATGTATAATGTGTCATCTTATCAAATGTATGGACATGTTCACAGCATGTACAATGTGTCATCTTATCAAATATATGGATATGTTATGTTTACAGCATGTACAATGTGTCATTTTATCAAATATATGGATATGTTCACAGCAGGTCCAAGTGTCATCTTATCAAATATATGGATATATTCACAGCGTGTACAATGTGTCAACTTATCAAAAATTAAAGGAATGCATTCGTAAGAGCAAAATACAAAATATTTTTTCATCAATTAAAACTGAAAACCATTACTGACAGCAACTATCGCAAAAGTCTATGAAAATTTGGAATTTTCTCAGTTGTCCTTGACCCTCCAACTGCAGATTCTTCAACACAAGCCTTAACCATAATTTATGATAACCATCTTTAAAATGTTACAAGACGGCTTTGGAATATATGCTCAAAACCTCACTAAATATGTAGCAAATGTAGACGTCAGAAATACAAAATGTGACAAGATTGAAATTACAAAAAGCATACACTTTATTCTCAGTATACCACTAATTTTAACTGTACACATTCTGATTAATAGCAATATGTTAAAATGAGCAGTTTAGCTTTTACATCAGAAAAACTTTTGTCTAAAACCGTACGACTCTGCCAGCATTTGAGGAGAATCTAGAAAAGACAACTCACAGAAAAATCATTCTTGTATATTTCAGTTATTTCTGATCCTTCTCTGTACCAAGTGACTTCTGGCTCTGTACCAGTGATGGTGACCATCAGAGTGATGGAGTCACCCTCCTGGACTGTTACTGGAGTTAGACGTGTAATGAAGTTTGGTGCTTCGACTGCAAAGAACATGATTATATTAACAAATAGTGTTTACAGATATTTTTCATGCGGTTGATATCAGCCATTTTGTCTGATATCCGTTGACAAGACAAAGATCGGAAGCCAGAACTAAATCTCACCAGCAAACTCCAGTAGGTATTATAACTAATTAACCTCAATCAAACCTCTACCTCCAAGTACAGTCAAACCTCTACCTCTAAATATAGTCAAACCTCTACCTCCAAGTACAGTCAAACCTCTACCTACAAATAAAGTTAAACCTCTACCTCCAAATACAGTCAAGCCTCTACCTTCAAGTATAGTCAAACCACTACCTCCAAATACAGTCAAACCACTACCTCCAAATACAGTCAAACCTCTACCTCAAAATACAGTCGAACCACTACCTCCAAGTACAGTCAAACCACTACCTCCAAATACAGACAAACCACTACCTCCAAATACAGTCAAACCTCTACCTCCAAGTAATGTCAAACCACTACCTCCAAGTAAAGTCAACCTCTACCTCCAAATACAGTCAAAGCTCTAACTCCAAATGCTGTCAAAGCTCAACCTCCAAGCACAGTCAAACCTCTATCTCCAAGTAAAGTCAACCTCTACCTCCAAATATAGTCAAACCTCTACCTCCAAATATAGTCAAACCTCTACCTCCAAGTAAAGTCCAACCTCTACCTCCAAGGAAAGTCAAACTTCTACTTTCGCTCACCTCAACATACAAATTTTCCAAGACATGACATAAAACTCGAGCAAGTATTTGACTTTATGCCTGAAGGAATTTCCAGTACATGATGTCTGAAGTCTCTCATCTCAAAAAATCACAACTTGATGAGTAAAGGTGAAGTGGCTGATCGATATTAAAAATAAAGCAAAAAGTATACAAATAATAAACATTTAAATGTATTCGTAAAACTAGAAAATACGTAGTTGTCTTCTCATAAGGTTATCCTAAAATACTACCTATCTTACTAGATAGTTCATGCTCTACAAAATCTTGTCTGAAAACACCTGAAAATCTGAAAACATAATCAATGAGATATTCATATTAAAGAGGATACCTATCCTAGTAGATGACTTATTCTAAATTTATTTTTAATTTATTATTTTACTGAATAGTTTAATTAGCACGTAATGTACTACATATTCATATGTAGTTCAATGTGTATACAGTGACAAACCTCTTTTGCCAAATGTGTTAGAGTACTGAGAGGGTCTCTTCAGCTGGTAACCTTGCTCAGAAGCTCCATTCAGCTGCACCTCCATGTGTACAGGAGTAAATCTCTGTGGGGAGTGACTAACAGATCCAATCCTTTGTGGTGATTGACTGACGTCTCTGCTGCTATAGGTATACTCGGAGTACTGCGAGTATGTAGAGGCGAGTGATGGCTCAGAAGGATATCTCATCATAGGCCGGTGTGGCGAGGGAGACGAATACCTAGGTGTTGAGTGTCGGGGCGCCGGACTCCTCGGAATAGGCGCTTGTTTTGTCGACCTCGACTGGTGAGGAGGTGGTGTCTGCGCTGGCTGACGACTCGGCATCTTCTGCACGGGAAATTGCTGGACAGGCGCTGCTGCCGGGACAGTAGGCTGAGGCAGTGGCTGACCTATTTGAACGTTGAATTCAACAGGTTTGAATGCAGAAGGTGGGTCTGTCAAATCCGGCATAGTAATCGTTGAAGTTTTGTGCTGCTCTTCTTTCTCAGTCTTGCCATCCACTGTTGTTTCCATCACCCTGTGCTCTTGGGTGGTCATCTGACCACCATATGATATCGTCTGCGTGTCATGTCTGTAGGAATAATAACAAGGCTACTGTTCCACTGTGTATGCTACATGAACTCTATCTTTTGGTATAAAACTGACAAAATGAATGACGATAGAAGCTATTAATCAATGACCTGACTGTTTCGTGTCTATCGCTAATACTAATAATAATATTAATAATAATAATAATCGTAGTAATACTACAAGCATGAGCTTATCTCCGTCTCATAAACATGCCTAAAAACCAGTAGTGATAACATTAAAACTGATATTTCTATCCGGTAGTGATAACATTAAAACTGATATTTCTATAGACTACAATACAATAAATCTTTGTAAGTCATTTTGATTTGAAGTTACCTTCCCTTGCAATAATATTTACATTGCAACAATATATTTTGATTACACTAGAACATAAATGCTTGTCTGACTGATTGATTTTGTATGTGTATTATACTGCCATACTACCCAAAAATATGAGATTATTGCAGTGGTAGGACATGAAGATATTAGTTGGGTCATAGAGAGTACGAGTAACAGACACATAGACAGTAAAGTCATAGAAAGTACGAGTAACAGACACATAGACAGCAAAGTCATAAAAAGTATGAGTAACAAAAACATAGACAGTAAAGTCATAGAAAGTACGAGTAACAGACACATAGACAATATAATATAATACATATAACAAAGATGATGTGTTATTCACTATAATTTGATGACAGTTATTCTGAGGCTAGTGATACTGGATGATTAGCTCAGTTGGTTAGAGTGTCAGGTGTCAGTCTTATAAACTGAACCTCACAGGTTTGAGCTTCGAATTGACCAACAGATTAGTCATCTCATTGGTTGCATGTACAGAATTTTGTTATTGCATAAATTTTAGCACATTTAAAACAACTATGTTATTACAAGATATCATTCAGCTTGTGTGTTTATTAATTATTTCTAAACCAGTTTAAGTGTCACACATTTACACATCAAGGCTGACAGCTATAAAGTAGAGATAGTACACTGAAAAGTAACCCATAATTTCCAATTAGGAAGTCATCTCATGCCGTTAATGACAAATATTATTTTGCCTGAGCTGCAAGTCTACGAATATAAATTCACCCTTCAAATTGATAAACTTACAAAAGAAAGTAGAGTGCGTACAAAAAACATTCTTGAACATTCTTGAATTCACAAAATGCATTCTTGAAGGAGAAAGGAAATCTATAAAGACTTGCCCAACAGGTAAATATAGCAAATGAAAGGCATTAGCATTAAGCTAACAGCAACAGACTGCACGTATCGAATTGGTAGGCAGTGATTCACAGCTCTCTGTGTGGTTTGTAGTTATGGCTCCATTTAACAGCCAATTAGTAAACCAAAGGGTAGTCTGTCTACCTATAGCCTCTGATGTGTGTTCACTACATAATCATACAGTCTGATACAAAAGTACGTACATATATCACTGATGAGCTGTTTGGCGGGCAACCGCAGCCTTTCCCTTCTCTAAATTTAGTAACCATAGCAAACATAGAAGTTGCGAAAACTCAAGTAAATCGACTCACTGAGTGACATTTTGTTTGGAGCTATATGTAGAGCTGCCATCATCATCCATGTCGATGTGCAAGGTGGCCGTACATGAAGTCTTCCCATGTGGGTTCTCTGCGAGAACGGAGAATCTCCCAGCATCTTCGTCAAACACTTCTTGAATATTGAGTGTGTAGTTGTCACCCACATTGGATATTTGGTAGTCAGGGGAAACAATTGGTTCACCTCCGACAAACCACTTGACCTAGATACAGTCATACACAATTATATTGGCTTTATAAACTGAGAAAATAGAGTCAATGAAATAAATATTAAATAATAATATTTGTTTAATATGTAATAATATAATGTCTAACATCTTAAAGAAATTAAAAATATTATATGAGTGCATAAGATGAACACTTCCTCATTATACACTAGCAGTTAGCTCTATGTAGAATAAAGATCTACATTACAGCTATTGTGCAATATATATTGATCAAAACTCATATGCTTGTATTGGGCTTTATCATATTTTGATTATTGTTGTTCTAATCAGCCAGAAAGTCATCTCACAGCTCAGCATTGGCAATATTCACATTTGAATGTTATTTTTTAGAATCCCTGTTAATTTTTTACCAATACAAAAACAATCTGTTTCCTTGAAAACGCTCAACAAATTCTCTACAGACTGTTCTTGTGGCACTAGCAGCATTAGGATACTCAACATAGCCTGTCAGTGCTTTGGTTATAAAAGACGTACAATGCAAACAGTGTTTAGAGCAAAATAAGAAATCAACTCATGGCAGCGCAAATTGAACAAATGAAACTGAAGCCTGGCGCACATTTATTGCAGTTCAAACAGATACAAATGGTTGGCCAAGTCATATGACCTTCACATTCAAACAGTAACCAATGTGAACTAGGTTTAGGATTACACTCCTTGATTTATAAAAAGTTAGTATTTAAAAATAATTGTGTGTCAATATTGTTTTAACTTACTTTTAACTAATATTTTTTCCTTCACGGTAAGAAATAAGTTATTTAAAAAATCTGCAGCGGCTGTGGCTATAACATACCAGCACTATTGGGATATAGTGCTTAACAATAAACTTATGATGCAAAAAATATATTATTATTGCAAAACCTATTTTTTTACCCGATGCTTCTAAACTTCCCGATTCCATTGTTCTGACACAACAAACTTTCTACCCTAAAAGGCTCTCTCAGCCGGCCTACTAACACATCACATAATGACAGCCTTTGTTCCACAAATGCTGCAGTCCTTGTTCCAATGAATGTTGTATGACTTGGTGTCAGTTTCATTTAAGATAAAACTATTATTATTATAATTGTCATAACTACTCTTTACATAACATATGAGATTCCCTCTCACGATACTCATATGAAAACCTTACTTCATCTCTATTTTCTCCGTACCTTGGGCTTAGGTGTGCCTGTTATAGTGCATGTAAACGTCACCGAGTCTCCCTGTCGAACTCTCTGGTCATGGAAAGGTTGTATTAGTGTTGGAGCACCTCCCAGCCTGCTAGGAGTACCTGGTGATGGCTGAAATTGTTGCTGTTGAATGCTCGTCATTGCCTCTGAGAACTGCCTAGGCACTCTCAGAGATGGCACTCCTGGGATGGATGCATCACTCAGCTCGCTGATGCCTGCAAAAATAAAGACGTGTAACCTCTACGAGCCTGACAGTGTGGCAGTATGACTTACGGAAGAGACAATGTTCGACTTGAAACTTGGGACTGATAAGTCATCGCTACTTTTTTACTCTTGAAGATTCAGTTTCACAAATCCGGCTGATTTTCCATGATTTTTTAATTTTCTTTTAAAATTTTACAAGCTATATACAATATGTTTTACGCGAGGTTTTATCATAAAAATGCACTAAAGTTCACCTTGGCCAAATACGTGTAGAAATCCAAAGAAACTAGCTATTCATATAGTTGTGCATCCATAGAGCTAGTTAATCCATAGAGCTAGTCAATCTATACAGCTAGTAAATCCATAGAATTATTCAATCCATAGAACTAGCCAATTCAGAGAGCTATGTAATTCATAGAGCTACATATTTACTTACTATCCGAGAAGGTGTGAGAAGTATAAACAGTTTCCTGTGTCCATTCAGACATAATAGCTGACCATCCACGAGGAGGGACAGTCAATTGCCTTTATTCTACCAGACTTATTTGTTTAACTTTACTCAAATAAAAATATCGAGATTATTAGCTTAAGATTGGCAGCAGCTAAGAAGAACCGTATGCTGCCTCAATGGATAATCACCCGAGTGAGAAGAGCTGACGATTCACTTTACATCAAATACATCCAGTATCTCATTGCGATTCATTATTTATATTACACAAATGCATTAATCTTTCCTCATCACAAATGTAGCCATTTCAGCAGCTGCCTTTTCCTCCTAATGTTGACGATGCCGAGCCATAATGGCAATTAGTATGATTTACAAGCAGCAATTAGGGTACTTTCTGGAAGCTAACAGTTTCTACCCACATTGCACTTCATATCTTATTCTTAGAGTGAGCACACTTTTATATATAGCTTGAAAGTATGCAGGCCTGAAACAGGTTACCGATTGTTTATAGTAGTTGCTCGGTTATACAATTTCTGTTGTGCAATATCTATGTAATAATTAGAGCAAATTAGAGTGCTGTTAGACATAAATAAGGAGGAGACAATAACCAAACGTTATTAGAAACGCGTGAGTATAACATTTAGGTTTCATCAAAAGTTCGCAAGTAAAAACTCAAAAAATAATATTAAAAAACTTCAAATTTATTTTTTTGAAAAAGTGTAACAATTGGAATTCTCTTCTCTTTGCTCTTTGCTAAATAGCTTATCATTTCTTTCATTTTAATGACTGATGGACGCTCAACTAAATCATACTATATCTACATGTGAAGACACCAGACTACTTTTATAACAAAACATACCAGTAGTATCTCCAATGACAGGTTTTAGCAAAAGCTGTATTATTACCTTTACCACCCCCTATCGCTGTATAACTTTAAATTGACCAAACAGAACTAAAGATGTGCAATTCATGGAACACCTTGTTCAACTAGCAACCAGAATAACCAAGGTGGAAACTGTACCAACTAAAATGAAGCTGCATTTAATACTGTATTGTAAATAACACAGGGCCTTTCTTTCGTGTTCCTTACAGCTCTCCAGTTCAAAAAGGAACTTTTATTTTGAATATTTGAATATTCAAAATAAAAGTCAGCAGTTATGGTTCAGCAGCTGAAAAGCAGGTCAGCAGTTTCTATTGGCTCTATCAATAAAAATTTCAAAAAGATGGTTTTGTCAAAACGGTACTATTCGTATCATACTTGGTGTATTTGAAAATTCACTGATACTGCTGAACATGAGGAGATTGGTTTCTTTACCCTGGCTGGACGGCATTATCAATCTTTCACAAAACTTTGCCAGTCTACTGTTTCAGCCTCAAATACTTCATACAGACTAATCAAAATATTCAAGTCTCCAAACAACATAACAGATGTTTACACGCATACTGAAAAGTCATTAAACAAAAATATTGACTATGATTTCGTAAAGGTACATTTAGAAACATTCTAGTTACCTTCTGATCTCTGTAATTGGTTACTCTCTACTGTGGATGCTTTTTAAGGTTTAAATGTTGTCTTTTGTTTCTATATACTTGAAGGAAAGCCTCAATAAAGATATCGATTGAGTAATCTCCAAAGAATAAAGTGTTTACTGTCTTAGCAACATATGTACTCTGATCTGTAGTTAATTAGAACATGACCTACAATACCTGTACTTGGACTCAGTGATAAGCCTAGACCAAGGCTTGCCAAAAAATGTGGATCAATAATATCAGCCAGTTCTATTCTGAATGAGAATTAGTTTTACACTGAAGATCATTTAATCTGGAATCTCTAAATGAGTTGAGAAGCAGAATAGAATAATTGAGAAAAACTAGATGTGTATACAGAAAGGTTGGTAAGGGAACAACCAGTATAGTGTATAGTATAGTGTCTTGTGTATACAGAAAGGTTGGTAAGGGAACAACCAGTATAGTGTATAGTATAGTGTCTTGTGTATACAGAAAGTTTGGTAAGGGAACAACCAGTATAGTGTATAGTATAGTGTCTTGTGTATACAGAAAGGTTGGTAAGGGAACAACCAGTATAGTGTATAGTATAGTGTCTTGTGTATACAGAAAGGTTGGTAAGGGAACAACCAGTATAGTGTATAGTATAGTGTCTTGTGTATACAGAAAGGTTGGTAAGGGAACAACCAGTATAGCGTATAGTATAGTGTCTTGTGTATACAGAAAGGTTGGTAAGGGAACAACCAGTATAGTGTATAGTATAGTGTCTTGTGTATACAGAAAGGTTGGTAAGGGAACAACCAGTATAGTGTATAGCATAGTGTCTTGTGTATACAGAAAGGTTGGTAAGGGAACAACCAGTATAGTGTATAGTATAGTGTCTTGTGTATACAGAAAGGTTGGTAAGGAAACAACCAGTATAGTGTATAGTATAGTGTCTTGTGTATACAGAAAGGTTGGTAAGGGAACAACCAGTATAGTGTATAGTATAGTGTCTTGTGTATACAGAAAGGTTGGTAAGGGAACAACCAGTATAGTGTATAGTATAGTGTCTTGTGTATACAGAAAGGTTGGTAAGGGAACAACCAGTATAGTGTATAGTATAGTGTCTTGTGTATACAGAAAGGTTGGTAAGGGAACAACCAGTAAAGTGTATAGTATAGTGTCTTGTGTATACAGAAAGGTTGGTAAGGGAACAACCAGTATAGTGTATAGTATAGTGTCTTGTGTATACAGAAAGGTTGGTAAGGGAACAACCAGTATAGTCTTTAGTATAGTGTCTTGTGTATACAGAAAGGTCGGTAAGGGAACAACCAGTATAGTGTTTAGTATAGTGTCTTGTGTATACAGAAAGGTCGGTAAGGGAACAACCAGTATAGTCTTTAGTATAGAGTAGTGTGCAAACAAAAGTGTGACTCACCCTCTACATGCAGTGTGCAGTCGCTAGCAGCTTCTCCATATGCATTTCTTGCAATCACTTTATACAATCCCTTATCACTCTGGCTAACTTTGTCTATGAGTAGACTGCACCTGTCTCCTACAACATTGTAAGCCACATTCTCAAGTTCATAGTCTATATGTTTGTATGACATCACCGAGTGAACTCCTTGATCACACAAGGTGTATTAAGCGGAAGCTCTATACAAATAGATGATAAAGCAACAGCATAAAGCTAACTATAACCAAATGTAATTAGGTCATAGCTGATGACTTGGATGAAACATTACTAACAATTTTAACAGGTGTCTTCTCTGAGGACGTTATTAGTGATGAGAGGGGTTACCCAACTCTGGTCAGCACTGTCTAAGTCAGCATTATATCAACAACTACCATTAGTTACTAACTGCTGACGGTGAAGACACTACACTGACTGCAGTAAATATTCTACAAACACCAAGTGACAATAACAATATACATGTAAGTATTACTAGAGACTTGCCTTCAAAAAGTAGCTGAACTCCTTGTGATTCCTTCAAGAGCTGGTCATTGTGAAACCAAATTATCTGAAAAACATAAGATTTCTAGTTTTTAGAATATAAATTCATCACTGGAATCAAAATCCTAGTATTTCATCAGTTTTATATGATACATGTGTGTATATATACATACACGCATATATCTTCATTTAAAAGTGATAAATGAAGTGGGAGAAAGCTTAACTGAATGTTGAACCAAGATGAGTGACTAACAGCTTGACATTCAGCGCTGCCAATTAGCATGTACTTTAGTTCTCATGCATTCCATTCAGATGAACTAACCGCAGTCAATCAAACGTTATTATGCAGATAACCTTTACACAATCCTACAGTAGATACTCAATAACATCATGTACTATGCTCTCTTCGTAATTCTTTTAATACTTCCAGTCTTAAACGAGTTTAACCCAAATTGGATTTGAGAGCTTTAATATGAAATATATATCTTCTATCTTCTTCTATCTATATGTATATTTCTCAAAGTATGTGTGTGTGTCGCTCTGGCTATAGCTATAGCACACGCTGATTATTTTAGCAATGCGGTCACGCGTTATGAGGCCCCTGTTAAGAAATATTTTTCATAAGGTTCAATTACTATATCTGGGATCAAAGCCAATTATTCTCAGCAGACAGTTATATTGTCTCCATGGGAAGAGCCTCGACATTGTCTCTCCGTTCGGTCAGACAAAAACAGTACCATATCTCATTTTTAAATTTGTACCAGTATTGAGAGGTACCAGTATGGTTGTATTCAAAGTTTTGATGGATAGCTTCTGGTGGAACAGTAACCCTTTTTATACACACACACTACTATGCAAGAATTGTTATTATTAGTTCTACATATTTAGGATTTTTATTTTGTTTTCTCAGTTCGTATTAATTGTATCATTACTGAATCATCTTTTATTGTAATCGTAGCAAATTCGACTTAATTTAGCTATTACTTGCTAATTATTTCACATTTACATCTAAACCTTTTTATAATCGTTTTATTTTTTTAATTTATTTGACTTGCATGAAACATTTTCCTTATGATATAAAGTTTAAAAATTGTTAGACAAAGTTTGAAAATCTTTACAATTGTTTTTATTTTTTCTCTTTATTTATTTCAATTGCACAAAACACTTTTCTCATGATATGTAGTTTGAAAGTTAGAATGGCAAATGTTGTTATATGTTAAATACAAATAAATTTTCTGTCCAAAAACTTTTTTATTGCCCGGGCAACGCCGGGTTGTACGGCTAGTATATATATAAACACACACATATATATTCACACTTGTGTATATACACATGTATATATGCACATGTATATATACACATATGTATATGTACATGTATATATACACCTGTATGTATACATACATGTATAATAATGTACACACATGTATATATACTTGTAAATATATACATGTATATATACACACATGTAAATATATGCACATGTATATATGTACACACAGGTATATATACACACACATGTATATATACATGTATATATACATGTGTGTACATGTATACACATATGCGAATGTGTATATATACACATGTGTATATATACACATGTGTATATATACACATGTATACATATACACATGTGTATATGTATACATGTGTATATGTAAGAATAAATAGTTGGTTATCCTACCTTTATATCTTAAACCGATTTTATGATGAACTATAAATAAGATAAAGTAAAATTCAAAACCACAAAAGAACTCTATACTAATAGTAACAAGTGGAGCCATCAATCAAAGTAGAAATTTATTTGGAAAGACAAATTTTTAATTTTTTCAATACTAATCTGTTTCACGATGTATCTTGTCAGGTGTTTACATTTTTTTCCAACATAAATACCTGACGAGCGACACAGTGAAACAGATTTGTGAGGAAAAAATTACAAATTTGACTTTCCAGATAGGTTTCTACTTTAATTAATGACTAGCCAGATGCTTGGTGTCGCACGGGTATTAAAGAACAGCTTATTAACAGTGGCAGGTAATGCGGCTGCCATTGGCTACTTAGAGTAAGCTAGTATTTGTATTGCGAAATTTTCCAATAAGAACCGTGGGAGCAAGCTCTAGTGACATTGCGCGTAACGCAGAGTCACTATACATATTTTAACCCAGATAATGACTCATATCGCCCAATGAATAAATTGCATCCCGTGTCGCTTAATGGGTTAGCATGTCGCCTTTTAAACGGGAAGTTTCGAGCTCAAATCTTCTGCAATACGGATTTTCATTGTTAGATTTCAATCGCCATAATTGGATAGACACCGAATGACGACAGACGATGACAAACTTTGTGATTTATAGATATACAAATACTAGAAGCGTTAAAATATACTTGAACTGTTAATTAGAGCATAACAAGGTTCACTCTTGAATCACATAAATATTCAATAAAATGTTAATAACGCACCTCTGGCTCCGGCCTGCCTATGATGGTGCAGTCCATTCTAACCTTGGCCCCTTCAATAGACTCCTTAGACTTGAGCGGCTGTATGACACTTGGAGGGGAGTTTGCAAAGTCTTCATCGGTAGGCGGAGCATCACTTACGACTAGTTTACAAGATGATCTTGTCTCGCCCATGCAGTTGGTAATAACTGCCATAAATGTACCCGAGTCTTCTGGAAACGCCAAACTTATTTCTAGGGTTGATGTTTTGTTTGTATTTCGTATCTATAAAAAAGCAATTTATACAAAGCCTCAGAAAATACACCGCATGAAACAGTAAATAAGAAAATGAAGTGATGAACATCACTTGTCTCCAACAGAAAATATTGGAGTCATACTATAGAGTACTTCCTGTGTCCAACAGTAAATATCAGAGTTAGATTACAGTGTTTTTCTGACCAGCAATTAAGTATTAGAGTTATGCTAGAGGCCATTTCCTGTGTCCAATGGTAAATAGCCAAACTAACTAGTCATGAAATAAAACAGTCTCCTGAGGTTTCCTAGTCTAATGAAAAACCTATTTAGACAACAAAGGACATGACATTACTGACTGTTGTAGAAACACATTGTTTAATAACCAACATCAAACAATATCTATATGTTTGAGTTAGTTACCTTATTGTCTTGGCCTGTTACCAAGACAATATCAACTCTCAATTTTTTACAAAGAATCAGCGACAGCTATTAAATAAATTTGTGACATGAACAGTTACTAGTAGATTGGATCTCAAGTAGCAGTGAGCTAAAAAAAATTAAAGCGATATATAAATTTAACTAATAGTTGATAGCAAAATATATAAATGCAGATAGAAAAGTAGCATTAGGCCACGAGCATTTATAGTTTATAAGGTGGTACTTTGTACTTAAACACTGCTTTCATGCCTCTTATACATGTATATATATTTTTTTGGTCATGCGATGATTGAACTACTA
Organism: Watersipora subatra; assembly: GCF_963576615.1. Taxonomy (NCBI): domain Eukaryota; kingdom Metazoa; phylum Bryozoa; class Gymnolaemata; order Cheilostomatida; family Watersiporidae; genus Watersipora; species Watersipora subatra. Next base: position 53,905,906 of record NC_088710.1, on the reverse strand, counting down.
AGAAGTCATCTGTAGTCATATATTTAATGATAGGTAAATAACTGTTTGTACAATTCATATGAAATGTTTGCTTGCGTGTTTAACATCCAGAATTAACCATATACTCTCAGGTACATAAGCAAAACTACAACAAAACTTACAGCAAAATCAGCTGATGGCTTGATGATGATCCCCTCTCTAAACCACTGTACGGTGGGGACTGGTGACGCCTCAAACTTACAAGTAAACTCTACTGGTCTCTCAGACTCCACAGTCATATCCTTGAGAGGTTCGACTAACCTTGGAGCTGTACCAGCTAAAAGCATAAGAGAAACAATTCTATTCTACAACTGATTAGAAGGAGTCATTGGCGTATCCACGGTGATAAGTCTGGCAATTAAGGACTTGTGTATGGATGTATAACAGCAACCACGGCACAGCAACCAAACGTCTACCAACACAACACAAACACCTTGAGAAACATCTAGTCTGAGCAAATTTGCTCAAATACTTCGGGTCAAACTTCTATCATTTACATACAAAGTTGACACACTTTGGTCTATCACGAAATAAACTTCCGAAGAGCATAAAAATATATTTAAACTTGGGCCAACTAACACACTTTCAATGACGAGCAATGCTCTTTGTTGAGTTAGTGAACATTCGGAGTTGTTTGCACAATGAGGGCCAAAGATTCATGCAGCTGTAAGTCTATAGTCCTCGCGGCAACACAGAAGCTCACACTCGGATTCTTACGTATAACTTCAACCCGAGCCGTTGAACTGGCCTCCCCAGCAGAGTTGATGGCTAGGCACGTGTACCGACCCACATGATCTATGTTTGACCTTTTAGTTCTCAGAGTGCAGGTGCCGTTTATCTTAGTAATCACATATTCTGGTGAATTATCTACATTCTTATTATCCTTATACCAAGACACTGCAGGAGTTGGACTGCCTGAAACTTGACATTCCAGGACAAACGGGCCGCCCTCAAAGGCCTCGCATGATTTTAGAGTGCGAACAAAGTCTGGTTCTATCAATTTAAACCTCGTCTCTACAAAGATATACAAGGAGTTGTTTGCCCATGTTTTTAATTTGACTCTTGTTTTTACAAAGATATACAAGGAGTTGTTTGTCCGTGTTTCTAATTTAAATCTGGTGTTTGCAAAGCAATACAAGGAGTTGTTTGCCCATGTTTCTAATTTACACCTTGTCTTTACAAAGATATACAAGGAGTTGTTTGCTCGTGTTTCTAATTTAAACCTCGTCTCTGCAAAGATGTACAAGGAGTTGTTTGTTTGTTTTTATAATTTTAATGCTCAGTTATGTTAGAAATAGGTAATTTGACTTCAAACTAAAACTTCTGCCAAAATAATGTAGAGCAATCTTACTAAATCCCTCAATAGTTTTGCTGCACAATAGGCAACATACACAAGGGGCCATCCTCATAATAAGACCTCTTAGAAATTCATTAATCATTTATAGCGGATATTCTCTGTTTTTGCGCCGATGCATTAGTAATAGATTCCTTTTTATTAAAATACAATGTAGCTTCAAATGGGTAGTTATAGGAGTTTGCCTGAGACAGAACCAAACACGGGAACTCGTCGGAAAACCCAAAGATACAGACAGACCAGTGAATTGGACTATCCATCCAAACACGCAATAAAGAAGACCAGACACATGTATAGAGTACAAAACCGGATCAAACATTTGAAGGAGAAGTAGACATGGAAAAGAAAAGGAATGAAACTTAATAAAGCAAACAACAATATAGGCTGACCGCGCTCTACAGCTCAATTTAATCTAACAGCATAATTAATTGAAAAATTTAAAACAATTAAAAAATTTGTTTACAAATAAATGAGTTGAAGTGAAAGCGAGTGTCTGTGAGTGCTTCATATATATATATATATATATTGATTTACATACATGTAGATGGTAATCCTACGGTTGACACTGACCTTTTACCATAAGCTTTGCTGATGACGCTGCCGTGCCATAATCATTGGTCGCTTGAAGGGTGTAAACCGCTGTGTCTTCAGAAAATGTCTCGTCTATAGTCAGTATGGCTACATTATTCTCAAAGGTTTGCTCATAGTCTGGAGAGTTCACAGATATTCCATCTTTAAACCAGAATACTTTGATGACGGGTGTCCCTTGCAACTCACACCGGAAGCTGAACCTACAGACAGCGATGGAATGATTTAGCAGTTATAGCTGTTTTTATACAAAATGGTTTAGATATGACATATGATAGCATGTGTCTGCTACAGAGACAATGGTATATATAATATACATGTATATCTATATATATTTATCATATTATGATAAACATGTGTAGATGATTCGTAAAGATATTCAATGAAACCTATACCTCACATCAAAACGTTAAAAATCAAAAAAATATGGAGGCAGTGTTAAGACTCCTCGGGTCGCATAAAGACTAGTGCACCTTACCTTTCACCTTCCACGATTTCTGCCCCTTGTAACTCAGAAACAAATGAAGGCGGTGCGTTGGCTAGTGGCTTTGGCATAGTCTGTGGAGGACTTTTGCTAGGAATCTTTGGAAGCACTTGAACAGCACCCGGTAAAGGTGCCATCTGGTCTGTCCTCTCAAGCTGAAATTGTGGTTGTTGCTGTATGAACTCTTGACTTGTCACTGTCTGCTGCACCTCCATCTGCTCATGAATTGTCTGAGAAAACTGTGCTTCAGAGAGCTGTTGGGGCGTTTGCTGAACTTGTGGTTGTTGCTGTAACAATTGTGGCTGCTGTTGTGGTTGTTGTGGTTGTTGTTGTAATAGTTGTGGTTGTTGTTGCACCAGCTGTGGCTGTTGTTGCGATTGTTGCAATAATTGTGGCTGTTGTTGTAATTGTTGTGGCAGTTGTTGTGGTTGTTGTTGCAAAAGTTGCGCCTGTTGTTGTGGTTGTTGCTGTAACGGTTGTGGTTGTTCCTGTTGCAACTGTTGTGGTTGTGGAACCTCCTTGGCTTGCTGAGGTGGGTGTGGCTTAGGTAGCAGTGGTGGAGGCCCTTGCGTAGATGCATCAGTTGTGTCCATTGGCTCAGAGGGCTCCTCCAAGTTTTTGATTGAATGCGCAAGAGACGCTAAATCATGCTCTGCCCTATCTATGAACATTTGGAGGTCAGCGACCTTGTCTGTAATGGGTTGAACCTTTTGCGCTCCATCAGGGCCTAAAATGATAATCGCTAAATTACATTTATGCATATAAATCTAAGTGTTTGTCAGTTTGTCGTCCGTATGTCCAGTCACAGCGATATAGTTTTCGTAATGAAAAACTGCTGCGCACTGAAATTGAACTTGGAAACCGCGGTTCTGCAGACAGGCGTGCGATTCACCGGACCACACAACCCACTTGCCATACTATAAAATAATTATGCACATACTTACTATACCTGCCAATCTTTAATGGTGATTGGTTAAAATACGCACACTTCAGCTAGCTTTCTTAAACTACTAGAAGAAAAATAATTGCCCAGACTTCCCCAAAATGCTGTAAATATACGTATATATAACATAAACTTAATTTACCTTATAGCATACATAGAAATAAACAAACGTCCTTATTTAAAAGTTACAATGGTACATGTTGTATATACTAATTAAAAATAAGTTTTCTGTGCAAAACTTTTTTTTATTACCCTTGCAAAGCCGGACATTCACTTAGTTTACAAATAAACTCTTCAAAAACTTGAAAAAGGACAACAATTAAATGGAATGTTGACACGCTCGATGCATACATTAATAAGAGAAAAATTGCCTATGTGTTTATTTAACATATACATGTACCGCATTTGTTGAAGTATAGCGTGCACCCGGGGATGCACCCATACATCACTCAATGGCTACCGGAAGAAAAGGTCTAATTTGAGTGAAGGTGTTGAGAAGATAAAATTTAAGGATAGAACAAGAAATACAAAAATACTTAAAATTATTACAAGTACTTGACGTCACCACCAAAGTAGTTTACAACATTTGAAAAACAAAAATTTTGCAAGTATTCCAGTTTTTAAATCAAATTGAAGTCTGATGAAAATAAACAATAAGACAGCAAATATAAACACACAAAAATTTATAAGCAAAGTTAGTCTGAACTTCAACTAGTTTAAGATAGCCCGAGTTATGACGATTATCTCTATTACTACTTTTACCTGTGAGTCTACAACTAAATTGTAAGATAGCCCGAGTTATGACGATTATCTCTATTACTACTTTTACCTGTGAGTCTACAACTAAATTGTAAGATAGCCCGAGTTATGACGATTATCTCTATTACTACTTTTACCTGTGAGTCTACAACTAAATTGTAAGATAGCCCGGGTTATGACGATTATCTCTATTACTACTTTTACCTGTGAGTCTACAACTAAATTGTAAGATAGTCCGAGTTATGACGATTATCTCTATTACTACTTTTACCTGTGAGTCTACAACTAAATTGTAAGATAGCCCGAGTTATGACGATTATCTCTATTACTACTTTTACCTGTGAGTCTACAACTAAATTGTAAGATAGCCCGAGTTATGACGATTATCTCTATTACTACTTTTACCTGTGAGTCTACAACTAAATTGTAAGATAGCCCGGGTTATGACGATTATCTCTATTACTACTTTTACCTGTGAGTCTACAACTAAATTGTAAGATAGTCCGAGTTATGACGATTATCTCTATTACTACTTTTACCTGTGAGTCTACAACTAAATTGTAAGATAGCCCGAGTTATGACGATTATCTCTATTACTACTTTTACCTGTGAGTCTACAACTAAATTGTAAGATAGTCCGAGTTATGACGATTATCTCTATTATTACTTTTACCTGTGAGTCTACAACTAAATTGTAATCTGTCCAATTAGGACTATCGATTTTAATGAATAAAATATATATAAATTATTTCTTATTCACCAAGTAAAAAGGTATAAGAATGGAACGTTAGCTATCATTCAGCTTGTAAAAGAATGGAAGATTTACAAACTAGGTTAAATTTACGATCCCTTAGTTCATGTTAGAGTAAGTTACGCGACCTATCCATATCTTTGAACCTAAGCCTTACACTTCTATTCACATGTCCCAAGGTATAGTAACAATGAGTCTCTTTTCATTGAATTTTATCTTATTTATATTATATTATTAATTTTATTATTGATTACTTTTTATGGATTTCTATCTTATTAATTTTTAGTTTTTTATATATTGAACTTTCTAAAACTCTATGTAATCAATTTATCTCAAAGCTATGCGCAATTACCTGCGCGATTACCTGCAGCATTTATTAGGACTTTATCATAAGAACTAATTACTGTGTATTCTTATAAAATATTTTCCCTAACAGAAGCAAAATACAATGTACTCTTATAAGAATGTTTGCTTTGACATACAACAACTTTGATGCTTGTAGAAAACTTCAAAGCGAATGAACTTTACATGTAGAGGTCACACTGTGTAAGTAAAGTAAGTAAACTTCCGAGTAAGTAAACTTCCGTAAAGTCAACTGACCATAAAGTTGAATAGACAAGGTAGACATGTTGTTCACTCTATCATTCTGTAAAGGAACTTGCGTCTGCTTGAAGTCAGATAGTTTAACTTGCAGTTCGGAGACTTGATTAGGGTCTCTACAGGAGAGCGACTGTGCATTCGTGTTGTTCAGTAGTACTGTAGCTTCGGTCATCCAGCTCTCACTCTAAACAGTGAAAAAGGTACACTGAGTAATGCGTCTAGCTTTTTATTATAATCACACTGAAATCAGGCAAGACAATCAGTTAAGAATAGTGATTATTGTATGCTTTGAAGGCAGCGATCGCTTAGCTCAGCACGAATAAGTTGCTTCACTTTGTTAAAAAACCTTGCTAAGCGTCCTCCATACTGATTGGTTAAATGTGAGAGAGCCACAATGGCAAGAGGCTACATTTTCACTCTGTTTCCAGATTCCAATTTATAGATTCTTGGAGTTGATTAATACTGATTAGATTTTTTATATTTAAAACAGAAAAGATCATGAAATTAAATAATAACTAAGCTAAGTAATGGAGTTTTTATTTATGCTCTAATCAAACCAAACTAAATTCAAACTAAACCAAACAAAAGTAAATCCTATTATTAGCGTACTAGCAAATTTTGTTTTATTTATTCAACCATAACAAGTCAGCAGTTTTGTGCAGCTGAAAAGCCTTTATAGCAACCTGGGGATGAGCTGTATTCCTAGAGTTTCGGCATAGTTTCAGTTTAAGGATGGCTTCAGTTTAGCTTCAGGGTAGTTTCAGTTTAGCTTCAGGGTAGTTTCAGGGTAGTTTCAGTTTAGTTTCAGCATAGTTTTATTTTAGTTCCAGGACGGTTTCAGTTTAGTTTTAATTTAGTTTTTGTTTAATTTTGGTTTCTGTAAAGTTTCAGTTAATTTTTTAGTTTAGTAGTCTGTGCCATCATGACATTGAAGAGCCAAGCCACTACCTGGTCGTTTAACAACTTTTAATGTATGAGAAAGGACAGACATTTGGTCTTTAAAAGTGATACTTGAAAATGAACACACACAAAATTATAGTAGGCTTTATCCGAAAGTATTAGTATTTTTCTATCATTTGAGACTGTTTTAGTGTTTGAGGTGATCTGACTGCCAGGATGTTTCAAAATTTAAAATTGACATAACCCCATCGCGATTAAAACGCTCAAAAGACAATAAGTGCTAAATGACATCACTAGTTGTTATGGTTGCGATAGTTGATACCGACAATTGAGTTCAAGTCATCGCGTTACGCGTCTCTAATTCTGTTGGTCTCTTTGCAACTATAGACATCATAATAGTACATCTGCTTGATCTGAGCGTTTCAACCGCAATCAAATTTTATCAATTTTAATGTTAAATCATCTGTCAATCAGATCACCTCAAACATCCAAAGCAATCGCAAATAATAGAAACATACCGATACTTTCTAATAGATTTTACTAAACATTTTGTGAAGGTTCATCTTTAGGGTACAATCAATTTGTTCTTAGGAAATATTTTTACAATATTATCATTTTCAAATTGAAACCTGACCAAATCTTTTCAGGAGCAATTAGTCTAAAAATGTTGTATTTTATAGAAAACAATAATCTTTGGGGTTTGCTCTTATCTCTTAATTATGAGTTAATTTATTGCATTTAGCTTTGCTCCCTCAAGCGTCTGGTTATAATGATATTGTATTATCTGTTGGTTTTGCAATATTTTGCTGCAGACTAAAATAGAGGCTTCAATTACTTAATTGCTCAAAATATCAAGTTTTACATTTTCCACACGTAAAGAAAATCACATAACATCTGCAATGGAAATGTTTATTGTTACAAATAGCCTATCAGAAATGAGAATACGAGAAAAAGTTTTAGCCTTCTGTTAGAACTTTGCAAAAAATTGAAACAAAACCACTTGCAAAGGTTTTGTATTAACCTTTTCAATATTGCATACAAACAAAATTGCATATTTTTCATGTCTGAATTAAACAGCATGAAAAATATAAACCAAATCCAACACAATACTTTGTTTTGCGTTAAATTAATGTAACGTTATTTATATATTAAAAAGCCTTCTTTATTTTTTTAAATAAATATGTTTATGGAATTAAAACAAAAGAAAACACTGAAGTAGTTGAGTTTATCTATCTTCTTTTGATTTAATTCGAAATGTTGTAAAAGGAGTTTGAGGTAACCATTTACTAATGACATACCTCATCATACATGGCGTAGAATTGAATGGAAAGTTCTAGAAACTTGACAAGGTCATTCAGATCACTCTCAAGTGTCATGTAGTCATTGGTAACATCGTCAAACTGATGCTGATGCTCTGCTGCTGGAACCGGCAGCTGAATCATCTCTTCTTTAATTTGCTATAAAACAATAAGCTCTATAGAAATATTATGGCTTTAGCACTTCAAGAATCTTACAACTAAATCGGCAGCACTCTAGATTGGTGTATGACAGACTTTGATAAATGAAAAACATGCAACTTTAGATAAACCACTCTGATATATTTATTATTTTCTAATGTTTAGCAAACTGACATGTTCCAAATTTTGGTAACAAATTTATGCTTCACACAGTTAAGATTGCTCCGACGTAAGTGAACATCTCCACATACAACTGACTTTGTATCTATGACACTGGCTGAAACTTATTTGCTGTATTAAGTCAGAGAGCAAAGGGCTGTAAGCGCTTGAGAAATTAGAATGTGAAAATCTTGTAGCAGGTTATTCACGCCATTTCAAAACAGACCTACAGTGAAGAGTTACACTGCGGCAAGCCTAAGTGCTAGATCAAGTCTAAATGTTGTACCTCGTACAGATTTCTATCGGTGACTAACACCAACCATATTTCAGTTACTAACACCAACCATTCTTCAGTTACTGACACCAACCATCCTTCAGTTACTAAAACCAACCATCCTTCAGTTACTAAAACCAACCATCCTTCAGTTACTGATACCAACCATCCTTCAGTTACTGACACCAACCATCCTTCAATTACTGACACCAACCATCCTTCAGTTACTGACACCAACCATCCTTCAGTTACTGATACCAACCATCCTTCAGTTACTAACACCAACCATCCTCCAGTTACTGACACCAACCATCCTTCAGTTACTGACACCAAACATTCTTCAGTTACTAACACTAACCATTCTTCAATCACTGATACCAACCATCCTTCAGTTACTAACACCAACCATCCTTCAATTACTGATACCAACCATCCTTCAGTTACTGACACCAGCCATCCTTTAGTTACTAACACCAACCATCCTTCAGTTACTGACACCAACCATCCTTCAGTTACTGACACCAGCCATCCTTTAGTTACTAACACCAATCATCCTTCAGTTACTGACACCAACCATCCTTCAGTTACTGACACCAATTAGGTTTAACTCAGGTCTGTTGCAACTACTACATATCCTAGCTGACTCACATATAAAGTCTGTTGTATTTCTTTGGCTGAAACAAGATTCATCTTGAGACCGGATGGATTTGATGATAGCTGAACTTTGAGATGGAAAAGCTGTTGATTGGCTCCACCGATATCCCTCTTCAGCTAAAATATGACCACCAGTAGTTATACTCAGTTTTATGATATTCACCCACCTGCACGGTGGGTTGCTAAGTAAACACTTTGTATTTCTTAACAATTGACACTCTTATGCAAAAAGCATTGTTTTCTGCTGTGGCAGTTTACTTATATATAATGTATAGAAATAATGTAGAGCACTTTAAAAAAACATAATAGTCATATATGTACACTTAATCAAATGGAAACCTACATTTGGTAACATAAATCATCAAAAGCAATGACGAAGTAAATATGTTATGTTGTTAAGTTCACTGATTCACAGTTTGCTTGTAATCACTTTATTATTGTTTCTGTTTCACCTTTTGACACAGCAAAAATAATTAAGTTAACATACCTAATTTACAAGTAAATGATAAGCAGAGAGTCCTTAACTAGTAATTGACACACATGTTACTATGAAAAATTTGCCATGTGAAAATACCAAATCAGAAAACCATGACAAGTAATAAAGACATATTCCAAATGCTTAGAAAACATAAATTCCAAGTGCCTTGATATAGACATCAGTGAAACAAGGTGAATCGTTATTATGCATTTGGTATATTTAAAATTGTAAATTTGACAAGGTACAAGCTATAAGACCTTTGTAAATTGCTACTTAACCTGCAGCACCCCACCAAGTAGTCATAATACCTGCAGCACATAGGTAAGTTGTTACTGCACCTGCAATACTTTATCAAGCTGCCATTTTTTGTCAAGTTACCACTACACGCGCAGTTTTTGGTCAAGATGTCACTGCAGAACCTTCTCATTTGTCAATACATCTACCTTGATGAGTAATCATTGACTATATTGACTAAAATACTGACGATGTTGCTACTGAACCTGCAGCATATTGTCCTGTTGTCACTACACCTGCAGCACATTGTCAAGTTGTCACTACATTTGCAGCACACTGTCAAGTTGTCAATACACCTGCAGCACATTGTCAGTTTGTCACTTCACCTGCAGTGCATTGTCAAGTTGTCACTACATTTGCAGCTCATTATCAAGTTGTCACTACACCTGGAGTACCTTGTCAAGTTGAGGAGATGCTAGTTTGCCCTCTCCATTACTCTCCAGTATACTCTCCAATTGCTTTTGTTTGACGGCCCAGGTTTCTTCAAATGCTTTTAAACGCCTATTGGCCTGCATAAGCAGGCGCTCGATATTCTCTGTGTAGATCTACATGGTAGAGCAGAAAGAATGAAGAAAGCATTGTTGACCTTCACACTATGTTGTAAGCCGGCCAAGAGAAGGTTACAATGTTTGTTTATAGTTTTTAATTCTCTAAAACATTAAAATAAAAAAATTATAACTCTTAGCAACATAACTTCATTCATAAATTCATTTTGTAACATGATAAAAAACATAAACATAAAGCATAAACCTAGCTGGTATAAAATGTTCAATTGTTAAATTTCATTAAATGGAAAACAAGAAGTTTCATTCTATGACCACCACAGATAACCATGAACAAAACTTGAATTAGACCTAATAATATCACCAGGAAAGCCGAAAGAAATATTTAGAACTGAAAATCTATTAAAGAGAAATATGAAGAGAAAACGATTCCAAAAATTGAAACAGTCAATATGAGTTGCATGTGCAAATAAGGCACAACTAGCTTGTAGAAGTGTAAGTAAAGAACTTTATTCACACAGCTCAAATATTCATACCTCCCACTTGCTAATCCAATACTGGTAAGATAAAATAAAACTTATTGCAATTCTAAAACTATATAGAAAATCTATAGAGTCTCCATCCTTCAACATATGCAGCCATTGAACAGTGCAAGAACAAACCAGCCTGATCTCTAACAATCATGGAAAAGACAGAAAATATGATCATACCTGGTCTGTGTTCTGCTGTCTGACCCTAATGACTATCTCCTCCCCATCGGCAGCAACTCGGTCTATAAGCTGGAGCACGCGTTCCCTCTCTCTTGTGTGCTCTTTGAGTACAGAGGGAGTTAGCTTATCACACGATGGAATGTCTTTAGAGTTGTACTTCTCTTCCAGTTCTCCCAAAGTTTTCTCCAACTGCAATTAATGGCTTGGCGAGTTAGAGCCTAAAAGGCAGTTTTCAACACTAAGACTGACTTTTGTTTTATTCTTTATAAGCAGAAAAGATCAGGTAAATATTAACTAAATAGTAAATATTACTAAAAGTAAAGAAACAGTTAATCAGTTATCAGTTAGTCGTTCTATCTGATGACTGCAACGCCACGAATGAACTTAGTATTATAACATGAAAGCCATTTCACTTAAGTTAATCGTAGACAAACTCCCTTTGCTAACACTTCAGACTAATTAAGGATAGCTGGAAAACTGTTCAATAAATTTTAAACCGATAGAATCAAGAATATCTATTAAACTGTTCAATAAATTTTAAACCGATAGAATCAAGGATAGCTATTAAACTGTTCAATAAATTTTAAACCGATAGAATCAAGGATAGCTATTAAACTGTTCAATAAATTTTAAACCGATAGGATCAAGGACAGCTCTTAAACTGTTCAGTAAGTCTTAAACCGATAGGATAAAGGAAGGAATTGATGACTTCAATACAATCTTCCAAGCAGTATTGTTCATAATTAGGACAATCAAGTATAACAGGAGAAACATATGAAGGAAAAATTAAAGGTGAATGATACGAAGCAAATTGATAGAATGGATTAAGATTTTATAGAGATTATATAGCAGTGGATTTCACAATAGAGTTACCTTTAATATGCCTCTGGTCAGCTGCGCGCAAGGAAGGTGAAATTATTATAAGAAAAGAAGTTTACACGTGAACGTAGAAAATGTACAAATTAATATAAAAACGTACAAATTTATAGACAAATGTACAAGATGTACAGATTTTATAAAAATGTACAAAATGTACAGATTTATATACAGATGTACCAAATGTACAAAGCTATATAAAAATATACAAAATGTACAAACTTATATACACATGCACAAAATGTACAAAGTTATATACAAATCCACAAAATGTACAAACTTATATACAAATGTACAAAATGTACAAACTTTATACAAATGTACAAAATGTCCAAATTTATATACAAATGGACAAAATGTACAAACCTATATAAAAAATGTACACAATATAAAAGTTTGCACGACAATGTGTAAAGTTTACAATAAACTAACATTGCTGCTCCTCTGACCAGCTAAATTTAGCTGATATGCTTGCTAATAAGGTTCTGTGTCACATATTAACATTTAAAACTAATGGATTCCTTGGCATCCAGTTCAGGTCACAAAAATCTCAGAATAAGTCTAGCTTGTAAAATATGTTGTACGCTTATAATCCTGCTAGAATTTTACCTCGTCTAAGTCTTTGTAGAATTTGATAGACATCCCCAGTAATGTCCTATACTCAGTTACTCTAGCCTGAAATCTCTGGTGAATTTTAATCAGGTCATTAACAATCATGTCATGCTCCCCTCCTGTGTTTCCCTTCAGGGCTAGCATCTCAGCCTTCTCTATCTGCTTTTCAATCTTCTCTTTTACTTCCTAAAGCAAAACAAAACATTTGATTATAATAGTTGAATGATTTTGGCAAAGTTGTAAAGCAGTGCAAGTAAGCATTATGGCGGGCTTGGCTGATAGTGAAATAATGTAAGGTGACAGAGTACCATGAAGTATCAAGGTGTTTGGTAGTAGCTCATCGTATGTATGTCGTCTTGGTACATAGTGCAGTACTCATTAACTATAGTATATAATATAGTAGTAACTAGTAATAGTATATAATATAGTAGCCATTACTTACAGTATATAATATAGTAGAAACTAGTAATAGTATATAATATAGTAGCCATTACTCACAGTATATAATATAGTAGAAACTAGTAATAGTATATAATATAGTAGTCATTAGTTATAGTATATAATATAGTAGTCATTAGTTATAGTATATAACATAGTAGTCATTAGTTACAATATATAATATAGTATTCGTTAGTTACAGTATATAATATAGTAGTAATTAGTTATAGTATATAGTATAGTAGTAGTTAGTTGTAGCGCATAGTAGGTCAGACATTAACAAAAATGTATAGCACGATAGTCACAAGTGATAGCATATGATCTATTACTGAAATAGTCTGTAATCATTATTATAATAAGGGCAATGTCCTTCTGTCGATCTGAGGCCATGCTGAGAGCTTTAGGAAAAAGATTGCCTCGCATGGGCACTAAAACTAGTGCATCAAGTTCAATTGCCAACCCGCCACCACTAACCAATCAGGCACCTTAGAGCTTCACGGGATAATTCTCCATATACTGATTACTAATGATCTCTCACAATGTACAGGACTGGCGCTGCTCAGTACATCAAGACATCAGTTTAGTTCAACACAACTGTAGACACATAATTTTACTAAGTAGCCTGATGCTACCTGCATACTGAAATTCCTTTTTATTCAGACAAAAGAGAGAAGCATCAAATAAAGTATTTGCTAGTGAGTAAAGTACCAGCTGACAATGAGAGTACCTGCTGACTACTAGAGTACCTGCTGACAATGAGAGTACCTGCTGACAATGAGAGTACATGCTGACAACTAGAGTACCTGCTAACTACTAGAGTACCTGCTGACTACTAGAGTACCTGCTGACTACTAGAGTACCTGCTGACTACTAGAGTACCTGCTGACTACTAGAGTACCTGCTAACTACTAGAGTACCTGCTGACTACTAGAGTACCTGCTGACTACTAGAGTACTTTCTGACTACTAGAGTGCCTGCTGACTACTAGAGTACCTGCTGACTACTAGACTACTGCTGAAAAGTACCTACTGGCAAGCAGAGTACCTCCTCAAAAGAAAATATACTGAGCATTGTTATGTAGTCAAAGAGCTATGCAAGTTTGTGGTCATGTGATCACAGCATGCAATCAAAGAAGTTACCTGGCAAGTGCTTTGATTGCTATCTAAGCGTTCACTCAGTGATTGGCAGCCTTCAACAGTTGACCCAAGTTCACCCGCTAACATGGGATCAAAGAAACTCGCTTCGACTTGTTTGACCCACAAAATAATCTACAAGTAGGAAAGCAACAATGAGTTATCTCACCTTGGCAATGGCTTCAAACTGGTTTAGGGTGCTAGTGTAGTGAGAGGCCCTGTCGAGACTGTCCCCGAGTTCACCCGCAATCAATGGGAAAAAGTCATGCTCCGCCTTCAAAACCCAGTCTATGATCTAACAAAAAAGTAATGGCGAACCAATAAACCGCCAGCATAAAAGTTGTTAAAAGGCGTTGTTCAAGGAAAAAGCGTAATATACGGTAGTTATTTTAAAAAACAATAAGGGTGCTTGCAGATTTCTTATCTGTACCCTAGAAGAATACGAAAGGTAAAATATCTATTACTACAAACTAATATGTGAATGCAATAAGCGGCCATTTAGTTCTATACATATTTATAAACTTAGAGTTATCTTCTCCATGTTACATGCAATGATATGCGATCAACAACACAATTATTCTATCAGTAAACGCATGAATGAACCCAATAAAATATTTTTAGTATTCAACAAACACACTTGTTATACAGCAAATGCTTGGTTACTGTTGCCTATAAACATTGTCTATTAATAAAGATTAATAGACAATGGTATGTAACAGCCTGCACCAATTGGGTTTGTTACAAAGTTAGTGTTGGGTTATAGGAAATTACAAACAAACTACAGTGGACCCTTGCCATGCCACATTAATTCGTTCTGATCTTGGAATAGTAAGGCGAAAATGTCGTATAGAGGCGTATAAGGAACCAACAGTAATTATTTAATGCAAACACCCCCACTAAAAACATCAATATTTTATATACGTACTGTACTGTACATATTAAAAATTAGTAACAAAATAGTTATACATAATGAATTAAAGTTTATTGTAAATATTATATTAAACACTAAAATGCACAATAAATTTGATATCGTTTCACTGACGCAAGATCAAGCCTTCACGCAACACAAAGAATGTTGAACTGAGAGAGAGAGCTTCGTATTTCTTCAAGAGTTGTGGGAGAGATTTCGGCAAATAGCATATTGGCATCTTCATGACTTCGACATAGCTAATGCAGCACACTGATCGCCAAATTTGAATTTCAAGAGGCATTTTTGTTGATTTCGTATGGCAAGAAAAATGCCATAACAAGGGGCCAGAAAAATTTTGTGTTTCACATCATAAAATGAAAAAAACCATAAGACAGGGATACCCTAACCCGGTGGTCTTCTGTACTTATCAAGATATCAGACCCCGGCCTTTAAAGATATATCGACATGCATGCCTTTTGTGCAGTGTCAACAACGCCTACATGACTTGGCTATCATTTCCTCTTGCACAAAAATGCTAACATACCTTTTTTACAATCATGAGATCGAAATCTGAATACCGTGCGCGTAGCTTAATATTGATACCCTATGCATAGGGAATCCATTAGCACCAATAGCAAGGTCTAGTCCAAACACAATGACGTTTTGTCAATTATAATGAGTCTGAGAAGATGAACAGACATACATGTATATCTTTAGAACTTAGAAAGCTTTCCAAAATCAATGTAGTGTGTTAGTGAACAGATCTAGGCTAAGATTGTTGGCATACGGTCATGGACAATTGTATGAAAACACCTGTAACTTTACATACAATTGACCATCAGTGCTTTAGTATTTAGTAGCCAATTTTAATATAAACAAAGCATTCATTGATGCACCAACCTTTCTGGTCTCCTCCACAAAAGCTTTCCATTCAACTTTGAAGGTCTTGTTCTGAGTAACTCGCATCGTCCAGCTGTCGAACAGCTGACTCAGTGTCTCTCTTCGCTGCCTCATCTCACTCAGGATCTTCTTCATGGTCTGCGTGACTTCGACAGTTTTGAGACTGGCATCTTCCTTAACCTACATACATACATAGACATAAGGACTAACCTAGAACTTTAACCTACATACAAACATAGACATAAGGACTATAGGCCCATACATAAAAAAATTGTACATGAATCATAGGCAAGGGAGGTAAGCATAGAGTTTAAAATGCTGATCTCACCAGAAAGCAAATATTTAGAATGATAAGGGAATGTATTCCTGTTGACAACATAGCTAGCGACAGTATTTATTCAAGATATATGTATGCATATGCACATAGCAGACAGTTCATGGAGACTTATAGAGCATCTGTATAACATGCATAATTATATCTTCACAGAATTCACACATCTACAGCATTCATAGATTATTCCCACATCTACAGCATTCATAGATTATCCCCACATCTACAGCATTCATAGATTATCCCCACATTTACAGCATTCATAGATTATTCCCACATCTACAGCATTCATAGATTATCCCCACATCTACAGCATTCATAGATTATCCCCACATTTACAGCATTCATAGATTATCCCCACATCTACAGCATTCATAGATTATCCCCACATCTACAGCATTCATTAACCATCACCACATCTACAGCATTCATAGATTATCACCACATTTACTGCATTCATAGATTATCTCCACATCTACAGCATTCATTAACCATCACCACATCTACTGCGTTCATAGATTATCTCCACATCTACAGCATTCATTGATTATCACCACATCTACAGCATTCATAGATTATCCCCACATCTACAGCATTCATAGATTATCACCACATTTACAGCATTCATAGATTATCCCCACATCTACAGCATTCATTGATTAGCAGCACATCTATAGCATTCATAGATTATCCCCACATCTCCAGCACCCATAGAGCGTCCACACACAATTTACCTACATAGACAAAAAGAATATGAATGAAACCAACCTGCACGAAGAGTGTGTTGACCTCTGAGGCGCTTGTTTCAGCCTCTTGCGCAGCGTCACTTGCACTTGACCATTTAGACTTGACTTCATCAGTCAGAGAGTCTGTGACTTGACCTGCTTCGGTCTTCAACAACTCTGTGAGATCCTCGGAGACCAAAGTCCACTGTAACCAGTTGCATGTGTAGCACACCAACATTATATGGATCTTCAGAGATCAAAGTCCAGTTGGTGACCAGTTGCAACCAGTTGTAACCAGTCACATGTGTAGCACACCAACATTATATGACATCTTAGGAGTCTTTATACGAATTACTTGTTGAATACCTTATCCATTTGTTAATTAGTAAAAATATCTTACTGCTGAAAATTAAACTTTTAAAAAAAAATCAAGCACAAATGAAGTTGAAAATGTGATATGGAGTTGTCTTCACCTAAATAGAAAAACAAAAAAATTTAGTATTACAATACTATGCCGCAATTTCAAGATTAAATTTAAACACTCTACTTACAGATCCTTACTAAATTCATATATTTAACTTCATTATTGCAGCTAGGCATGTGAAACAAGTTAAAACCCTTTGTAGTGGTAACCCTTGGTATGGTAGTGAATAGATATGAGAAAGGCATAAGTAGTGGCGTAACTCCAACTAAACTCACTCTATGTATAGTTTTATGGAAGGTTACATAAGACCGTGATATCTTGGTGCGTGTTTCAATGAGCCCGAGTATGTTATTCCATTTGTTAGTGAGGTCATGCGCTGCCTGGTCCACCTGTGGCACAGTGGCATCACCCTCCGACCTCATCTTCTCAGCTGCTGTGTTCAGTATTTTTACTCTGTTTTCTTTCTCCTGAAAACACACGCAGGACATAATACACAGCGTTACTTCGTTCTTTGCTACTAGCAAAGGAGAGTCTAACTTGACAAAATTAATAACCGGTTGCTCATTATCTTTAGTCGAAACAAGCAAAAGAGTACTTTAGTTTGTGACCTATATACCGATTGACAGATTTATGTGCTCAGCAAGTCAAATAATATTTTTAACAGAAAAATAAAACAAAATAATGATAGGAATAATATGTAGATTTTTGTTCGATTTATCACACTTTTTCCTAACAAATTCCAACAGCAGTCAGATGAACAGGTTGTGAATACATCAAAGACAATTGTATGTTACTAGTACCGATGCAAGAAATTACAAATTTTTCAATCTAGTCGATCAAAGAGAAGACAACTTTTTGTATCATTACATTATTCATTAAGAAGAGAAGATAATTCAATTTTTACTTTAAGGCTGCTCGCTAAGCTTACATAAATGAGCATCTTATGAATCATTTGGTTGGAAAGTTCAGTGAGAAGACCAGAGATTTTTCTCGTACCACAAAACAGTCTTTAGACAACTGCTCAATATTGTTTGTTATTTGATAGTGGCAAGATGATCTCACTACGAATAAACCACTTCTATATGAAAAAATTGGCAGCATTAAAAAGATGTAAAATGGAAAACGTATGAATACAGATAAAGCCAACCTTCATATCTTCAGCGAGTTGTTCAAATGTGCTCTGAAAATCTTTGGCTGAACGAAGATCAGTGCCGAGAGAGCCATGGTCTCTGACAGCCGTCTCGGCAATCTGACTCAACCATGAATTCATCTGCGGAGACAAAACAAAGTTGACTCAGACACAATAGTTAATAAACAGGAAATGATGTCAATAGCATAATGTGTTTGGTAATATGCTATGAGACACGATGCAAATCAAATTCCTGAAATATTTGCTGTACTGCAAAGTTGCGGATGCGTGTTGATAGTTTTTTCTAATTTCAATATCAAAGGACTACTGTGGTGGACGCTGGGCCAATACTTTACACTTCTTGTAAATATTTTATTATATGTTTGTATATATATTTTATATGTCTGTAAATATTTTATTATATGTGTTGTCCTTTTTCCTTCGCTAATAAAACATTGAACGAAATCACACGCAATTTATTTCTGTATGAAATAATCTAGATCGTGCCAAGTAAAGGCCGGCAAATTCCTTTACACTACTATTATGGCATCACGTCATGTGCTACATGTGAGAACGCTTATGGTTGCTTATGGTTGTGCTAATACCGACCCTGGCAGTAATGTGGATAGCAGTACTACTGATGAGAGTGATGATAATAATAGCATTACTAATGATAGTAGTACTAATGCTGGCAGTATTACCAGTGACAGTACTAATGACAGCTGTGGTAATGGTTTTTCTATAATTATATACAGCAACATTGTGAAATACTGCCAGTGCATACCATGTCACTGTGGATTATCTTGTATATGAGAATTCTGCAATACCTTATGCAAGGGCGTTACGGAGTATCTTATACAAGGCTGCCATGGAATACCCTTTATAAAAGGGTACTGTAGAACACCTTATGCAGGGCTACTATATAAGGCAAGCTAAGAAATAACTTACGAATGAGTAGGTTTCTCTAAATTCATGATACGAATTGCTTTTTTGGCTTATTTTACCAATCTCTTCACGAAGTTGATTGTCGAAAGATTTGTGCTTGGACTCCAGTTCCTTCAGCTAAAAACATATTCAGAGGCATGAGCGGACAGGGACTTATTTGCTACTAACTACACCTAATCTACTAACTACATGAGATATAATTCTCATTTCCCTTGCTCAATAGTCAGCATGACCAGCAGTTGCTGTATTTCAATTCTTGGTGAAGAAAATCTAAAAAGGTTCTAGAATATTCAATATTGTAAGTTTTTGTAAAATGATGTTGTTTTTTTAAAATTGAAGATTAGCAAACACCTCATTGTTTTTTATTATTTTATTTTTTCAAAGCTTAAAAGATAAAGTCTAAAATCAAGTAAAAATATTTATATAATTGAACATCAATGTGGTTCTACAATAATAACTCGCAATGACATCTAGACTTACAAATATGATACTACTGTTTTCAAAAGATGAAAAAAAATGAACGGAGATTGTTTCAGGAGAATAGATAAGACTTCGTCACAATAACTACAAATAGCAGCAAAGCAAAATACACATACCTGGCTAGCTATACCGTTGGCTCCTCTGTCCGTGCGTCCTACTCTGTCTAAAAGCAAGTGTCCTTCTCTAAGAGCTGGGGTGGTGGCTAGAGATAGCCTTTCTGTCAATGACATAAGTTTCTCTGGTGCTAGGGCTCCAGCGGATTGACAGACACGTAGCTCTGTTGATAACGATTCCAAATCGTGCAACGCCTGCAAGTAAGACAAACTTACTACAATGTTCTGTACTTGCCACAACTTCGTGCCTGTATTTATTCTTCAGGCGTCTACTGTTCAACTTTTAGCAGAGGTAATCTGCAGATAGTTACCAGCTAATGAGCTTACAGATGCACTGAAGAGTTGAATAAATCACATTTTCAAACTATGATGTCATATTTAGACCGAATGGGAAAATAAATGAACATTAATAGTCAATGGAAATAAATAGCTATGATTAGCATTGGTTCAACTTGTTTTTGGTAACAACACATAAAATAAAAAATAAAAACATGATATTATTTATGTAGATACCAACAAAACTTAATTATGCTTTCAAACCAATTGTATGATTACTGCAAGAAGAATTATTTTGAAGAAGAGATTTGAAAATGTTACTCCTGGAGAAATGCAATAATACAGTTAACGCTTCCCTGCTGCAGGATAACAAGTTAACAAGAGCTGCATGCGTGGTAATGCAATTATTAGTGAGCACTGAGCACTTAGTAAAAATAATTTTCTGATGTCGATGATTCTTGGAGTAATTGCGATAGCAACACAAACATTTCTTCATTAGTTTATCTTTTCATGTGATGAGCAGGCCTTGAGCTGTTATGAAGTTTTTTTAAAATATAGTTCATATTGTTACATATTATTATATTGCTATATATTATTATAATTCTACATATTATTATATTGCTACATATTATTATATTCCTACATATTATTATATTGCTACATATTATTATATTGCTACATATTATTATATTGCTACATATTATTATATTGCTACATATTATTATATTGCTATATATTATTATATTGCTACATATTATTATATTGCTATATATTACTATATTGCTACATATTATTATATTGCTATATATTATTATATTGGTACATTTTATTACATTGATACATTTTATTATCTTGCTATATATTATTGTAACATTTGTCAGCAGTAAGAATTAATAAATACTGAGTAGGCTTTTAGTATAAAAGCTTCCTTTCAAAATATAACAGATTACATGAAGGCCAACCGCTGACACTCCTAATGCACCTCAAAGAAATATGTTTCAACTTAAGAATTTATCTGAGAGGTGTATTAGGGATTTTAGCAGTTGTACTTCATATAATCTGTTATATTTTGAAATGAAGCTTTTACTAAAAGCTCATGTAGTGTTCATGAAGGCTTATAAAAGAGTTTTTAACCTTAATAAAAAATAATTTTCTGTGACAACATAATCTTCAATTATTATCACTGAGTGGATCTTTAGTCTTTATATTTTCTATGACTTTCAAGTATTTTTCCGAATAATTTGCTATATTTCTCAAATTTCAGAATATAAATAATATATCATTGCAATATATGATTGTAATATATTGTAATCTATGATTGTAATTACATCCATACCCCGGGCAACACTGATTACTAATGCTAGTATATTTCAAAGATGAAAATACATCCATACATTCATTAATACGAGTTCTGGAAATAATTCATGTTTTACACTCAGTAGAAATATAATCTCAAACTTGGACTACTCAAGCAGAGAGAACTCAAAGGATAATACGTGAGACTCTTTGAACCAATTATGTGATGCACCAGCTATTTGAGCAGCCATGTTGTCATGACCTTACAAGGCCTTTTTTACTGCTCTAAACATTGTAATGAACAGGGAACTATGAACACTTGACGTTCATAGAGCATCAACAATGTACAAATAATAACAAAATAATAAATTTAAGTCACCAAAAGCATTTAATAAAAGTCAATCACGAAAACATGTCACCTCCCAAAACATGGAAGCCTCTATAAGTCTTCTATAACTGTTACAGATAATCTAAACTACACTGTCTTCCTGTAGGAGAACAGCTTCTCAAGTAAATTATAAAAAAATATCTATTGTCAGCTATGTAAAAAGATATCTTTTAAAAATCGCACTGTTTGGTCGCACTTCTAGACAGCGGTTTGATTCTATAATCAAATTTCTAAACTGAAGTTTAACATAGTTTACTTTAGGTACAGTTTGAATTCCATTTAGTACAGCCCAACTTCAGTCTTTGAACAAACTAGAATTTGAACAAAAATTGGAAACTTATTGGCTTCGATTGCCAAACAAAAAATACAGAAAGCCAATACCCTGAGATAGACCAATGAAACCTGGTTGAAACAACACAGTTGGAGTCACTCGTTATCTTTAGTGTTCAACCATATGTATGTAGATGGGTTGATTATGGTTTATGAAACTCTGACTGTATTTGGTATTTTATGCTTGCCTAGTGTCTCAGTTATTACCTAATTTATATTTTTAATTGTAACAAAAGCTATTTCTACACTTTTATCTCTTACGCAAACATATTTAAGAGCCAAGGCTAGGGTATGAGCTGTTACAGAGACAGCAATACATTCTCTAGCCTGCACTATTAATACAGTACTTATGAGAAATTCACCATCCTTCATATATTACTTGATGTCTTAATGTATAGTTTCTGGCAGAAAATAATATAAGAAGGATTTGAAAAGGTTTCGTAAGATTGAAACAACTCAAAATTGTTCAAATTATTGACAATTAGAAAAACTGTTTTGGAATTCGAACAAATCGCTTTTTAAACAGCCTTTTCAAATGGATGGTAGGAAAACCAAAGTGAGACTGTATATAGAAAATCATAGCTAAGTATTAACTAAGAATACAGGGGTACAGCTTGAGAAAGGGCACTGGCCAGCTGACTTCATATCTGACTGTATTGTTGACACATGGCTGCCTTGATATATAAACTTATAAACAAGGATTACAAATACAGGTAGACAAACACTTGCCTCTCCTCTTCTATTCATTCACTATTTAACAATACTTGTAGCTCCCTCTGGCTGCCGTAACTCAAGCCTAACCGCGCATTGTCTAGCTCTGATCTCTAGAATAAATACAACCGAGGCGAGTGACGGAAACAGGCAAGATTAGTTAACAGCCTACCTGAGCTGCGAGTCTGTAGAAGCTGATAGCGGTAGCGATGTTGCGCCGTCGCGCGTCCATACGAAGCATAAAGTCTTGCGCGAGTTCATCGACGGTTTGTAGTCTGTGGCGCAGAGACTTCATGTCTACATCGGCTGTGTGGGCGAGTTGGTCTGACGTGCGAACTAGGCGTAAAAGTTCGGCTTGAATACGCATAGAGTCTTGCTCAAATATGTCATGTTCAGTGGCGATGGACTGGGCTGCCTCCACGCTCTCTCCCAGCTCAGTTCTGCTCAAGTATATGTTGCCTGAGTTCTGAAACCACTCTGATATCTGCAAATAGATTGTGCAAAGTTTCCTCCAAGCGATAGGAAGAACAATAGAATATACTAACAACTTAATCAAATACCTAAAAGGTGCTCACACATCACAAGATTTGTTCTCGGAGGGTTGATTTGAAAAACATGAATGTCATAAAATTTATGAAAGATTTATAAAGGTTCATAAAATTTGTGCAATTTATAAACCGGAAAAAACAGTTTAACAGTTTTTATTATGCCCAGATTTTACAACAGACATGTTTCTTTGTCAGAGCTTTTGTCTTAAAATGCTGATGTTACAATTGACAGCATCTACCACAGTGTGAAGCATTTATGAAAATCTAATTGCACAAAGATATCCTTTTCATCATCTATTCCTCAAAGATATCCTTTTCTGCAAGCTTCTCCTTTTCTAGCTGAGCAAATGGAGATTCTAATAATGTACGAAATAGAAAGTACGTGAACTATATAAACTTTTCATGCCTGTAGTTTAAAAATCTAAATATTTTTTAAACTCAATCAAAGAAACCTGTTGCAACCAGTTCAGGAATCAGAAATGAGGTTTGAAGATTTAATCCATAAGATGATGTGATACAAGGCTGCCAAACACTCTTGTAAACTTAATGTTTGCTAATTGCCAATGATATTTTATAGTTAAATGGAATATGGTTTTACTCTCTCGCACTCACACTGGTACTGCAAAATTTTTTTTTATAAAATTCACGCCCTATCATGTATTTCATGTACTCGATATACCTGATCAAGCATTGCACATAAACTTTACAAGTACATATGGTGGTTAAAACTGTGAGATAAACTGTCTGTAATACTGGCATTTACTGCTTTTAATATCTTGTCACATACTGTGGGTAATACTGGCATGTACTGCATGTAATACCTTGTCACATACTGTATGTAATACTGCCATGTACTGCATGTAATACCTTGTCACATACTGTGGGTAATATGGTTGTATCTCACAAAGTTCTGTTAGTGATACCAATTGCATATAGCTAGTGATCCCTACGCGTGTATGGGTCATGATGCCCTGTTCACACTATAAGCAGGCTGATGTACTGCTAGCGATACCTTGTTAATTTCCAAGTCTAACTGACAGAGATGGAATCCCTGTTCTAGGTATGATTTCCTCTGTGACCACATCTGCTCCAGCTGCCGCCGTCGATCTTGTAGTTTCTCTAACATCGTCTCGATGCCGTAGCAGGCAGCCGTTGTGGCGTGTGTCGTTGATTTAGTGTGTAGGCTTGTCTGTTTAATCCTGTCGAGCAATGCTTGGCCTTGGGACAGTGTGTGCATTGACTTCTCCAGGATCTCTGAAAAGATCAAGGTCGAGTGGCTTGAAATGTCTTGCCTTAGTTGAAGAATATGTTTAATGCTATGAATATTTTGATGAGCTTATGATGATAATAAAAGTCGGATGCAAACCATAATAGATCTGCTTCTGATGCTTTCATCTGGCGTGCATGATACACTGATGATGGGAGTGAGATTATAAAAATTCATTGAGCACCTGTAGCTTGTTACTACCCGTAACATTACATAAACATTCATAAACGGAGATTCCATAATTTCATAATAAAGGCTGGCATTAAAATGAACACAATTTACATGGTTGTTTGTATTTTGACAGTCTAGCTCCAATTCCAGCAACTAAAACTTAAGACCTGTTTGCAACAGAGCAATGAGGTGCTAATGGAGTGAATTTAAAATTAAAATTTTGATTTGTAGAAGGTAAACTTGAGCAATAATAAAAATATTTGGATTTTTTCTTTGTAAAAGTCAAAACCAGCTTCATTCGCAGGAATTATAGCTCTGATAAGTTTACCTTGGTGACATGTACCTCTGTACATGTACTTCTGTACACGTACCTCTGTACATGTACCTCTGTACATGTACAGAGGTACAGGTACAGAGGTACATGTAAAGAGGTATAGGTACAGATGTACATTTTGAGGTTGCAGTGAGCGAAACTGGTTCGCACGTACCTGGACGATATCATCCTCGAAGAATATAGTTCGTTTATAACTCATACTTTTATATTAAAACAAATATGCACTGACTAGTGAACCAAGTCCTACCTCTTTTCTCTTCTTGATGAATACTCATTTCCTGTCTCGCTCCCTCCGCTGTCGACGGAACATTTGTCTGAGAGAATCGAGTTGTGGCTTGCTCCATTCTCTCAGAAAACTGAAAACCAACAACTTGTCAGTCAGTGTGGCTCATCAACAATCGATAAATGTAATGAAATATGTTCTATTTTTAAAAATTTTAAATAAAAATTTTATCACATATTCTCAAAAAAGCTCTAAAAACCCTTGATGGTATACATTCAGGTTTGATAACATTGCAGATAAACAAGCGTGTCAAGATGTCAGCTGACCTCATGAACTACAAGTCTATGAGACATTTCAGAGGAATCAGAAAAAAGTAGTAATTCTATAGAATGATGGCTCTATTGAATCGCTAGGAAGCGAATCTAGGGTACAATCTGACCCCATGAGTGCTTCTTTGAGAATGGAGTCAGTCACACGGTAGCTGGCTTGTAAAAATGCGGAAAGGACAAAAAGGGGCGAATATCATAAAAGAGCAAGGATTTAAAACAGTTAGAGAAGAGACTAGCTATTGGACAAATAGTATCCAACAGATATTTAAATATTATAATGATTTATAAAAAACCCAGACTATCTTGAGAGATTCTTACTAAATTGATGAAGAAAATGTTCATACAACGATGTGTAAATCTAACCAGCTCAGGAGTTATTCTCTTTATCCACTCCTGCCATCAGAAAACGTTAATGAGTAAATAGAGCAAACAAATCTGAGACGGGTGAGCAAACATCAAGAGAAGTGGAGCTTCCAAAAAAGGACAGAGGGTTGATTATACAAGACATAATATGCCCGGGCTGCTAGCACATGATATTATCCAACAGCATTCTTTTAGCGCTAGTATTATATAGGCTTGCATCTGATTTCATCTTATTAATTGCATACTGACTTCTCTTCAGAGAACTAACGCTAGCATTTGATAAAATAACCGCTAATATTATGGAACGGTTTTATTACGTGATGCAATGAAAAATGTATGGCGGAGCGAGGAGATAGTAGACATCATGCCTTAATGCATACTCATAGCTACAAATCTTTTAGGTACTATGTGCGAGGTAAAACGGAAAAAATAAGCCCCCATTTCTAATCATTTTATAAAAAGATTACCTATAGTTACTGTAGGCCTATGCTAAAAATAAAACAAAACCATTTTAAATGGGTGTTTAAGTTTAAATAAGTAAGAAAGCAAAATCTTATAATTAGTTTTTTAAAACAACGTAGTCCAGATTGAGTTATAGCGAGAAATAAATCTTTGGATAGTAAGGAGCATTGAACAAAATTTTTAAACAATCTTTCAGCAAAAAACTAATTATAACACTTGAGAACATAGAGAAGGACAGTAGGGATGAACGGATGGCAGTAGTGAGAATTATTATATCACCTTAGAAGATGAACACGAATAGAGACAGCAAAATAAAGCTATCACAAAGGGCAAATATTCATATACCAGTAAATATATGTGGACAAAAAAGTCTGAGAATAAATGTTTTAAATGGAAGCACTACTAAAACGGTAAAAGCATGTTAACGTACCATAACTAAACATTAAAGACTCAATAGAGGTGGTAAGAAAATAATAAGAAGGACCAGTTTCGAATCTTGAGCAATTCTTCCTAAAAGACAAGGTTTGCTAAATTAACAAATGCTTTTGTAGTTTAAAGTTGGCAGTAATCTGCTCTCTCATCTGAACAGCTTATCAACTTTTAATGAAAAGTTTGAAAGTGATTGCAACAATCTAGACTGCTCTATGGAAACTCACGAGATGCATGATGCTGACCCACCAGCATTTGTTATTATGTTATTGTTTGAGTACGCTGCGCGGAAAAAGAGATAATTAGCGCAGGTGCAGGTAAATGTCACTGAATATTTTTGTAATATGATTGTTGTAAGGACTTGTTTATCTTCTCTGATACTAGGTTACTGACAAATCAACTACGAAGCTACAATGTTTAAGCCAATTCAGACAATTCAAACTAAACATATTCTACGACACGTCTTAGAAAAGTTGAAGCAAGCGATCTTTTCAACGAGTGTGTACGTGAGTTTCTTAACCGATCTGTATGTCAGCAATGCAAACAAGACTAGCGGCATCAGAAGAGAATCATGTTGATACAATGCTATTAGAAATCATTCAGAAATCCTCAATGCCATATATAAAGTCTGCAGGAGTTTTCTGGCCAATGATTGCAAAAGCGCTGCCGGTTTCTCAGGCTCTAGAGAACGAGTATATAGTTTAGAGGCTTGATAAACATTTAGTTTATCATCTAATTAGACAAGCGGTGAGCGCTAGACAGAATAGACAGAGCTTCTTTCATCTCTTCATCATATTGATGATGATAGTTTCAACATAGTTTGATGAACACAGTTTCAAGGTCAATTCACCACTTTAGTATCGAAGGTAGTAAATATAGTGTATGGACAAATCCAGACACAGGCGCAAGCCATATATATATATAATTTGTTGTGGCAGTTAAAGTACAGTTCCCCCAAGCATAAAACAGCATTTATGTATACATAAATATTTATCATAAATATATAATCGACATGTAAGAAACAGCAAAGTTATTGTAGTAGCCTACATTTCCAACAAAGACATATCACAGCAAATATTTACTCTTAATTGTGAGGTGAAAAAAGAATCTAAAAATAAACTTTGCAATTTCACATTGATAGTTTTTTTCTTTTAAATCCAAGATTAAAATTTTAACATGGTGAATATGTTATGCAGAGGTAATCAGTGGAAACAAAAGGAGAGTCCTAAAGAATTAAGCAAATACAGTTAGTTTTTACAGAAGCATCCAGTAAAAGTCAATTAGTACTAACTCAGACCTTGACCTGGCTACATTCTTAAAGTTGTAATGACTTTTACCCAATCCTCTGCGCAGATGGTCAGTTTTTAGTACTGATATATGATAAATATACTGGCAGAGCACAAATATCTTTATTAAATATTCGTAAATCCTTGAATTTACTAAAGAACTATAGGATATTTTCATTGATTGTTATTAGTAACTTATAGAGATGCGCAGATCAAAGACTTCAATTATTCTAGACTATTTCTACAGACAGTCTACTGAGCTGATAACAACGGGGATATTAGAACCAGTCATACAAGCATTGAACTATAGATGAACTCATGCCATAGACAACTTTGTGTAATTGTTTGACATATAACTTCAAGTGCTATTGCCATCAGAGCTTATTCAATCAATCGGAGAGCATATCGTTGAAAAATGGCATCGGGGTGGCTGATTCTTCTACCTCCGGCATCAGCGTTGTTGAAAAGTGCAACTTTTAACAGTACCCAACAATCGTTAAAATTTTTATAACACTTTAACACACTTTTAATAACACTTTTAATAACACTTTTCCTCACTATAACACTAATGCATCATTATGTCTAGCAAATATTGTGAGCGCCCAAACCTTTTACCGTGAAAACCTGAACTAAATGTTTCATACCTTATCATATCAACTACACTTACAACACATCTACCTTGCCATGCCACCTATACTTACAGCACATCTACCTAGCCATACCAGCTACACTTACAACACATCTACCTTGCCATACCAACTATACAGCAGATCTACCTTGCCATCCCAACCATACTTACAACACATCTACCTTTTGTGATGCCAACTATGCCTACAGTGCATCTACCTTGCCATACCAGCTACACCTATAGCGCATCTACCTAGCCATACCAGCTACACCTACAGCCCATCTACCTAGCCATACCAGCTACACTTACAACACATCTACCTTGCCATACCAACTATACAGCAGATCTACCTTGCCATCCCAACCATACTTACAATACATCTACCTTTTGTGATGCCAACTATGCCTACAGCCCATCTACCTAGCCATACCAGCTACACTTACAACACATCTACCTTGCCATACCAACTATACAGCAGATCTACCTTGCCATCCCAACCATACTTACAACACATCTACCTTTTGTGATGCCAACTATGCCTATAGCGCATCTACCTAGCCATACCAATTATACTTGCATCAAATCAGACGTTTTTAATTGTTTGTACTTCATCTGCAATTCTTTGCCAATAAGCGGATGCAATGCTGCCCTCCGGATGCAATGCTGCCCTCCGTGTGAATACCGTCTAAAGCCTCATCAAAGGCAGCAGAACCTGCTGTCATGCTGTTGACATAATAGAGGTTGATGTACGCTGAATACACAGCTAAGATATAATCTTGTTAACAGATTTGTAAAGTTTGACTGATGTTTTAGTTTTTAGTTTTAGATATAAAAGCATTTTGAGGACCATTATGTCTCTTTGCGACTTGTTTTAAATCAGCGAGAATTTTTTTCATACCAAATTAGAGGATTAGAGGGAGAGGATTAAGGGTCTATCAGCACTACTATGAGCTTGAGGGAATGAGGTCCTAGGCACAAAGCAAATTAAAGGCAACGCATATTATTCCACAAACGCCGAGACATACACTGCAAGGTATAGAGATATCGAGGGAAATACCTGTTGCGCGCTTTCATGGAAGCTGACATTAGTGTCTAGTAAAGACTGCCTTAAATCCATTTCATGGTTTAAATCTTTCCAAGCTTCTGCGAGAGTCTCTACCATAGACGAGCGTGCTAGGTCCTCTCTAGACTTGTTGCTAGCCTCAGCATCAGCACGAGCAAGCAACTCCAATACACTTCCTTGCTTGCCCTACAGCACAGCGATATGAGGTAGTGTTATCATTGCTATTACAATATAAAGTTTTTAAACTAAAAAAAATCTTACATAAAATTTCTTCTAAAGATTTTGTCTGCAACTAGCAAAAAATTGAGTCGATTCAAAAAATGAAATGATTCGCTGTCAGTTCTGTTCTAGAGACATCTAGACAGCAAAAATTCTGACTGCAGACAGTGAACAAACATACATGTAATTGTATGTGTGCAAAACAAGCCTATTTCAAATGGGAGTATATGGCTGTTTTGAAGGTAATTTTCAATAAGGGATTTAGATGGTTTCAATCTAATTTACGGTAACCACAGGTGAAAAAAGTAAGTAAAAAATGAAAAGTAAGAAAAGGTAAGAAAATCTAATACATGTTTCTTTGTCCTCCTTCTTAGAGAAAAATCTAAATACCTCTTTAGACCTATCACTATATTAAATTAAACAATTAACAAAGAAATATGGTACTATGTGATACAGCAAAAATTAGGTTTAATTTATTTAAAAAGTTAATAGAGAATCAAAAAATATAAAATCAACGAATCTAAATAAAATAAAAGAATCAACCCTTTCAAAATATAAATTTTAGAGAGTATAAAGCAAATCAATCAATATTTACCAAAGGCCAGCTAATTTGGCCCTCTTCTATTATTGACCATAAGATTTTATAGTAATATTAACTGAATTGTTAATATCAGCCGCCATTGCAGTCGACAATTAACAAGCAGTAATGCCTGAACTAGTGATCTTGTCCCAGAAAAACACACAATATATCCAGCACTTACTACCAACAATTCACGCAGCACGCAATCATCCTTTGAACGAATCTCAATAAAAATAGATGAACAGCATTTATTTACTACA
This sequence comes from Watersipora subatra, assembly GCF_963576615.1. Taxonomy (NCBI): domain Eukaryota; kingdom Metazoa; phylum Bryozoa; class Gymnolaemata; order Cheilostomatida; family Watersiporidae; genus Watersipora; species Watersipora subatra. The sequence continues at coordinate 53,874,801 of NC_088710.1, read as the reverse complement.
TTACATTAATTTTTACGTTCTCATCTTTATTAAAAGTTTATGTTTGTGCCAGCAATAATAACAACAATCTACCACTAAAATTAATTCATAAGTTGTCTATTACTACAAATGCATTATGTATTGTAACAATATATTAACAATATTATATGCAAATATAACAAATAATAATAGCGATTACCTGGACGAGTAGGGCGAACAGAGAGTATCCAAGTTAACCCTTCGCAGGGCTTAATGCATACACTAAATAGAATGCCTACATACACTTCTGCACTATAATTGGTCTTGTAGTCCGGTGAATGCTCCAGCAGGTAAGAAAAGTCAAGGCTATTATATATATATATATATATAGAATGATCGGGCAATGGCAGGTAATTTCCAGTCTCGAAGGCTTATTAGCCGAGCCACTTGTGTTAATCATTATTACCTCGTTTACGCAATTATTTTCTCAATCATTCAGCTATTAACTAAACATCTACTGTAAAGGTTCACATCTGTTTAGAGAAAGCAATTAAATAGACTCTCTGTGTGCAGAGTAAGGACTCTACCACTAGACTAGTAGCTTCCTGGCCAGATGTTGAGCCTCTGTATAAAGTTAGCATGAGAGTGATGTATGCACTTTTATGATGATCAGAGAGTAAATAGTGATGGAGTGCTACCAGGAAGACATGTAGATATATAGTGGCGATGGGAAAAAATATATATTATATATACAATAATTCATCTTATTTGGTGAATTTAGCTATCGCACCTTTAACTGTCGCAGCTTTGTTGGATTGTGAGTTTTCATTGGCCGTCATTTGGATAGCATTCCACTGTTAGTGTCACTACTAAAGCATGAATATAGAGCGCTCAGTTTATTGATATGAAAGTCCTTTTCCGATGAGCTGGTTCATGTTAGTGATAAAATGGAATATCTTACAACAATTATAGCCAGAGACAGCTTTTTAAATATGCATGCAAAGTGGAATTTGACTATCCCGCTTCTTCTGCTTTAGTGGGCAATAGCCGCTTCCCATCATTTTGCTATCTTGATGCTGATTGGCTCAGGAACATTAGCATTGATATATTAGCCTTTTTGATTCTCACCCTAATCATGCCTCACTGTTCGGTTCTGTTAATCTCTTACAGATTTCAATAATGTATATACAAATTTACTGTACGAGTATGCCACATATAGAAAGATGTGTACATGTACCCACATGTACACATATAGAAAGATGTGTACATGTACCCACATGTACACATATAGAAATATGTGTACATGTACCCACATGTGTAGTAATTGTAAAAGTTTAAGAAGTTTAGGAAGTTTCTGGAAGGTTAAACCTCTGGCTCATACTTCAAAATAATGCAGTTTTTGTTGCGCGAAAAGTCCGATTTTGCAGAAAATCCCATTTTGGGGTTGGGTCTGTAACATAATTAAGAGGGAGTACGGCATACACACAGATACAATATATAGTTCTACCAGACAGTGAGTAGCTATACAGGGGGCGGTGAGAGAGTATATACTTATACACATAGATACAATATACAGTCCTACCAAGGAATGAGTATATACTAGGTATAGAGGATACTAACAGAGAGTATCGCATACAGAGGATGCTAAGAGAGAGTGTATACTTATACATGTAGACACAATATATGGTCCTACCAAGGAGTGTGTATATACTAGGTGTAGAGGATACTAACAGAGAGTATCGTATACAGAGGATGCTAAGAGAGAGTGTATACTTATACATGTAGACACAATATATGGTCCTACCAAGGAATGAGTATATACTAGGTGTAGAGCATACTAACAGAGAGTATCGCATACAGAGGATGCTAAGAGAGAGTGTATACTTATACATATAGACAAAATATATGGTCCTACCAAGGAGTGTGTATATACTAGGTGTAGAGGATACTAACAGAGAGTATCGCATACAGAGGATGCTAAGAGAAGATATGCAAATAAAGATTGACAACTCGTAGCCATAAATTACCTTCATAATAGTGAGAGGACAGAGGAAATTGTCACAGTAAACTAACAAAACAATAATACAATGTTACTATAGTTTAAAACAAACTGTGTGTACGAATGATAGGTAGCAGGCATGGCCTATTATTAGCCTTGCTATTCTACTTACTAAATATATACTCATTATTATTATCAAAGTGTAACTTTTATTATCCAATAAATTTTTTTAACTTTCTTGCTTTAATTGATCCTGATCATTTTTCCACTTTTCCCTATTCTATCGATTACAGGGAAGGAACTGATTCATATGTGATTGGCTGAAAAAGTTGACTCCCAATGAACATAACCTCGATTGTATTTTATGCATTTTATCAGCTGAGTTCATGAGACCCGCTGTTGAGTGACAATGAAATGGATTCTCATCACATCAATTTATATATAAGAACTGGTGGTGTAAGGTCACTGGTGTAAATTGGAGTTGTTCATAAAACCTTCCGAATAAGTCTTTAGGCAAGGGAATTTGTAGAAACCCGAGGTTTTTCTATAGCTTGATTGATATCAAAAACCCAAATTATTTTTTGTATTTGGCTGATTCCCATCATTAATGTGTAGTGGTGTTTTTTGAGCAAAAAGTATAGCGCTGCAAATAGCTGCCAAAAATTATTGCTACCATATTACAAATTTTCTATAATCCATATTAGTCAGTCAATATGCTAATAATATTTCAATAACAGCAATGGATAATCCAGCAAAGAAAGAATGGCATGTTTGCAACTTCATGGGTTGATCTATTTGTTACTGCAACATGTTTGTTTTGTATCGTTGGTATGTGAAACAACAGGAAATGTGCGTAACCATTGCATAACCAGGCCTTAACACAGCAATAATTTATGGAGCAGACTGATAGTAGAGTGGAGAGAAGAGAGGCATTCCCACAAAGTATTCCCACAGAGAGGAATACTAGTAACTAAAATAATGATTTGAGTAAATGTCTACAAATAAGCTGTTCATATATTAATAGTTCTTAGCTCAGTGAATTTGGTACACACTCGTGATTGTGCTTCTAAAAAATCCTTTGTGGTAAATCAGTAATAACTATTTTGTATGTCAAAGGAGTTATCTTTCTTATCACTAGGGTTGATAACTCCAAATAATATCCAAACTCTTGAACCGCAGTACACTTGTGATTCACATTCCAATCGGGTGAATCACTTTCAATACAATGTAAGAACTATGTACATTAGCCAAGGTTTTGCCAACCAATCAGGAGAACCTTTAGATATAGCAGAATAAAATGTTGTTAAGGAATTCGTCTGCTTTGTGTTCAGCCTGTAAACGTGGCACTCTTACTAGTTAATAGCAAGTTAATCACAGAATTTATTGTTGTAACAGTCATGGCTAGTCTTCAGTAGTAAAATAGAACAGCACAAATACACAATTTAGAGCGAATTGTTAAATCAAAACTATATACTAGAAATTCCCCTGTCATACAGCCCACGACCAAAGTGATATTGGAAAAAAGAAAGGGTACTGATAGTTGAGAAATGCAGTACTAACAGTCAAATGGCACTGCAGTGCAATAGGATAACTGCAATGGTAGCTGTAATGTACTGGGTGTTATTATGTACAACAAACAGCAATGATGAAAGGAAAAGATTATATGTTTATATCTCTCCCCCCCCCCCCGCAATAGGAGAAATGCAATATTAGAAGTAAAATGCACTGATATTATTAGAATAACTAATATTATTAATATAGTAATACAGTAATAATAGAAAATCAATGCACAATTTTGTTTACATTTCAAAACTTCATAGCTAACAGTATCAAGAAGTTGTGATATTTATATATATATTTAGAAAATCTATTTAACAAAACTATTTAGAAAAAATAATAACAGTGACATATTGCCCAACATCGGTCACTATATACTTCGATCTTGTAAATTCAAATGCTTATTCTTATAATTAAATCTTATAAAATCGAATACTTATTCTTATAATTAAATATTGTAATAATCGCATAAGAATCGTTAAAAAAAATATCGTCGTCATTTCCTTTACTTTCACTGCTTTGGACATCAGTTGGAATACCAAAGTAGTCATAAGTGTCCAAAATGTCAATTACTTTAAAATCAGCAACAAAGAAACGATTACTTTAAGTATTTCTATGTTAATTACAGAAACCTTCGGCAATTGGATAATGCTATAGACTGGTGAAATGTGCACGTTTTTTTTCGTGAAATGTGCACGACTTAATTGTTTTATTCTCTGTCGCTTGGCGTTTCATTTGCCGGTTTTAATTTTGATAAAAATAAGGCTTGTCAAGTTTTAAAACGATTTTGGGCCAAATTAATCTGTCTATTTATGTATAATCCGATCAGACAGGTAAGGTTTAGGATATTGTCTACAAATTTCAAAGACATGGTAACATATTTAAATAGGTTTATATGTGTTTTGCATCATTATTATACTTAAACAACTCCATTGAAAAATGGTTGAATTTGTTGATGAGATTTCGGTACAAGGGTTTGCGACGGCCGTTGATGGATAATTTTCGTGAGTTGTGTGCCCATATGCATTTATCATAAATCTCCCAAACAATTGCTTCGCTCATGTTTGGTCGTGGGATTAAGTCAAAAGCTATTGCACTTTTTTATATTTTACACTCTCCTTCAGGCGAATCAACATTAATATTGACGGCTTCAGCATTTTTTCTAAAATGTTTTTTATATGAGTCAAAGTATCAGACCGAGTTAAACAAGGAATTATATTGATTATAAAATATTAACATGGTGCTGTTATTAAGTATTACGTTAGCGTCGCTTTCGAAGTTTTAAAGGAAAAACCGCAAAGCTTCGGAGTTAAAAAACAGACATAACGATCTTAGTTTTTAAGGACGTTTTTATCATTTTAAAATTAGAATACGACATAACAATGGCTTCTATTATGTTGTACGGTGTTCCTAAAGAGTCTCACGGTTCATCAAAACATTTTAAAGTCTTCAGATAAGATTGTAAACCACATTATGAATGAATCTGAAAACAATGGATATGGTTTAAACCTTAATGACTTTGAATCAGCATGTAGTTCTGATGATTGTGACGATTGATTTCAGGTAAACCGTCACTAAAGTCATGGTAACCACTACAGCAACAACAACAAAAATTAATTATCTTTGATGTAACAGAGTCATTATTAGTACTATTTTGTTGACCATTTCTACTGATCAATTCCTATAATAGGTTCTTGAAGATAAAAAAATGCCAAAGTGGTGGACAAATAGAAGTGGCATTCAATTAAAGAGTGGCATTGTATGTTTCAACCCTTCTTCTATAGTGGTGTTCTATTAAAGGTTACGCTCAAATAAAAAATAAAGGTGGCATTCGATTATATTGGTTTTACGTTATCTGTGAAACTGGAAACACTAGAGTCTGCAACTCTGATTATACACTGTCTTGATTCCAACAGAGTTTATTGTCAAACAGAGGAGAGGTGCGAACTAGACCAGCAAAAATTCACTTCAACTAGTGACATCTTGATAGACTACACTGCTGATACTCTCACTACCACAGATAAGAGCTCACCGCTTGTGTAACACGTTACTTAGTTCCTGCTAAACTTAGGAGAATCAGTTGGCAGGCAGCGGGATCTAATTTAGGCACGTACTATTATGCAATACATGACTTAGCTAATCAATTAGCATACAAGTGTTTTCCCTATTTAGCTATAGAATAAACAAGAATGTGGAGTATTACTTATAAATTAGCCACTCCCTGTTCCTCTCACTTACAACAGCCTTCTGGTGATTCTACCTCATAACCTTTTTTCCTTATCATAAAAAACAGCTACCTACTTCCACTTGCTTACTTTCTCTCTTTTTTTTAATGTTTCAAGGTACTAAGTCACGGTTCCACGGTAAAGCTGTTTACAATACACTTTTAAAAAAAATCTATCTAAAATAGATAATTCAACAAGCTATTTAGCATGCTAGTATGGATTGCTATATAGCTAGCTTGCTTGTTGTTTGTGTAGAGGTCAACAAATTGGTTCTATGCAAACAACTAGTTAATGATGTTTGAATGTTTAGACAAATTTGAATATGAGAAATTAGAGCTCGATTAAAAATGACTCGGACTCTTTGACTTGCCCATAAATCTTCCGTAGCTAAACTCTTTCTGCTCTGCAGCTAACACTCTCACGTTTGTATAAAACAACACGAGATCATGGCTCCATTCAGCCTGTACTTTCAATTATACTCTGCCTATTCTAGTTGTATTTCCTCTGTTAGACAGAAAGTAAGAAAAACTTACACTTATAAGTTATAGGTTTTCAGCTAACACGAAATCGCTCTAAAATACAAAATATCAATCAAAATATGCAGCTCCAATTTCTGTTAGGTGTGAAATACAGCCCACAAAGATTTCTATTGCCAGACTTTTATAGCTGGAAGAGCTAATTACGGTATCTAATTTAACATGGCTGGTTCAGTAAGTGATTACACACGAATACAGATGTACTGATTCAACCAAATTTTACACTGACTAAAATTTAACACAGGCAGCTACCGACTCAAATACCGACTAGGATTTAATAAAGTATCAATTAGAACTCAACATAGACAACTCAAATACAAACTAGAACTCAACATAGACAACTCAAGTACCAACTAGAATTGAAAAGAGACAACTCAAGTACCAACTAGAATTGAAAAGAGACAACTCAAGTACCAACTAGAATTGAAAAGAGACAACTCAAGTACCAACTAGAACTTAACACAGACAACTCAAGTACCAACTAGAATTGAAAAGAGACAACTCAAGGACCAACTAAACTTTGAGCAACAGCGAACATAACATAACTTGTGATACTGTTGTAACCTATTATGAGAGTTTGCCTTTAAAAATATCTGCTTGGAAAATACATAGACAAACAAACTTGCGTTGGGTGGTTATCTGGTTACGATCCTTTTGATAGTTAAGGTGATGAAATAGATGCAGTAGATAATAAAAAATACAAACTTTCATATAGTTTGAGTTAGATGAACTAATAGTTATTATTAATTGCATTCTTTAAGTTAGCCTGTCTAAAATACCAAAAAAATTGAATGTAATTGCTTTTATCAATCACAAGCTATAGTTATGATTTCTAATCAGAAAAATATGTCAGTGCTGCGATAAAAATACCATATGAGTGTGGATCAACTGAAAATTAATTGGAAACATTTCAGACTGCTAATAAAAAGAGTGGCTCCCAAAATACAAGAGTACTACATATTCAAAAGAGTCATGTATAATAGGTAGCTTTACCTTGAGCTAAATCATATAATGACATCCTGACAAGTACCTTTTATACTAGTATTAAACCATACCTTCAGGATGTATTTAATGTCTCACCGTTTAACCAGACATGTGAAAGCTCTCTCGTAGCCTGTGCAGGCAGAAGCTATGAAATTCATTAGTGGACCCTCAACTGACTGTATGGGCATTACACTCAAAAAGTAATTCAGAGACTGGTTTAATATATTTGTAACAAAGGGGTAAAGTTGTCACAGAGAGGAGAGTAAATCAGAAAAACTACTTTGTGAGCAAGTAGAACATTGGCTAAAGGTTATGTTCAATTATACAAGAACAAAGAGAGATGAGAGGTAGTGTTCTATTATACAGGAGTAAACAGAGGTGAGAGGTAGTGTCCTATTATACAGGAGTAAAGAGAGATGAGTCATACTGATTGGCTAGATAAGATCAATGATATACAGCCCCCATGTGGGGGGCTGTATATCATTGATAAGATAAAGGGGGAATTTGGCAATGACATTGATGGTATATTTAGTACAATTAATGTAGAAGTGATTACAGTTATATTATTTAGCACTAGCTTCATCAGAACAACTAGAGCAATATTTAGACACTTCAAGGCAGCCGACTCAAGTTTGTATGTATAATAGAGCTCAAGCAGGTACATAAGTGTATCTAGTTAGCTACTAACAGTCAATAGCAGATGACTAAGAGTGCTGTCCTTAGTTACCCACAATGCATAGCAACTGGCTATGTACCTGTAGTTAGCTACCTACAATGCATAACATCTGACTACGTACATTAGTCTGTTACCCACAATTCTAGAATATGGGTAATTTAGTACAGTAAGCTAACTATAATATCTAGAGCACAAGTGTAATTAATTGCAAATAATAAATTATATACAATAGACATCAAAGAGATAAACCCTCAACATTTTGCATGCGCTTTCAACATTCTGGAGTGAAACTAAACACTGAAAGCACTTTGAAAACCACCAACAAGGATGTATATTATATACATGTAACTGCTCACACTCGAAACCGTTAAAAAGTTAAATATACGGTTACAAATTCTGAGCACGCAACAGGAAACTCACCAAAATAGATGCCCAACAGATATTTTACATCGTGATCCTTATAAGCAAATGGTTGTAAAAAGACTTGTTAGACAGATTAAAACAACTGTAAGCCCAGCTCAGCGATTAAAAGCTGTATGCCCGACAAGCTTTGATATGTGACTAGCGGTGAGCCTGACGCTGCCCAGTATTTCTTTCATTTTCAATCAGATAGTCCACAGGTGGGTGTTTAAAAGGCCGGTTTCCAAGAACTAACAGATTGTTAAAAACCCCATCTGGTTCTTAGGAACCTGATGGAATTTTTAAAACCATGTATTTTAGCGACCCGGCGGAAGGCATAAAATACGTGAGTGTGAAGTTTGGATGAAAACTAGAAATGCGTATCATTTACGCGGACTAACAGACAGACGCGATGACAAAGTGGGATTTATTAATATAGACAAAACATGTTTTAACCAATGTTAACATGTTTTAACCAATGTTAACATGTTTTAACCAATGTTAACATGTTTTATCTACTTAACCAATGTTAAGTAGATAACCAAGGAAAGAGGCTGCCAACTGCCATCAATGCACAGCCAAGTAGCGACGCAAAACCTAAAACCACTGAAAAGCGAGTGTTTGTAAAACGTAAATCCACTAAAAAGCGAGTCTACCAAAAAGCTCCATTCTATTTGACTGTCGCTTCTATTTAACTGTCACTTACACATTCTTTGATCTTTATGAACACGTAGTAGCAAGTGATCAGTAGAAAAGTGTCGACAAAATCTTACTAATAATGACTCAATTACATCAATAAGAATTAATTCTTTCTTGGTTGCTGTTCATATTGAAGGCCGTTTTCTAACTTCAAAGCGTTAGATCTAAAGCGTTTTTTCTTTAAAACCTTGAAAATAGCACCATAGTAATAATCAATAATAGTAATAATCAATAATAGTAATAATCAATAATAGTAATAATCAATAATAGTAATAATCAATAATAGTAATAACCAATAACAATATCAGGCTTTGCATCAGGTCTTGATACTGCAACGTATATGAAAAACACCGTTTAGCAATTATGATGGAATCTGTATTGCTATTTTGAGAATAAAACTTGTGGTTAGCATGCTTAGCGTGCAAGCCGAGTCACTTGGCTAAAATTCTATCTGTTTTTTCATGCAAAAAGTATTGTCAATGGCGACACGTAAAAGTTTTGCTCGACTAAAAAATTTGTTTGGACGCTATTATCGATTAGTCCAGCAGTGCAAAAGAGTTGAGGTCAGCAGACAGAGTGGAAGGTATTGAATAGCCAGAAGAAGAAATGGTTTTAAACAAATGCAACAACTAAAACGCAACAGGCCGAGCAAATGATGCAAATATTTTTGTTTCAAAAATATTAGTTTTTGTTTCTGCATGTATTAGTAATATGGTTTGTTTATGTCACTTGTTCTTCAATATATATAGGTAGTATTTGATAGATTATTATTATATAACTTATAAATTGGTAGATTTATATCATATATTTGATAGCAACATCGACATTCTCTAAATACAGCTTTTGATAGGTCGACGCTCATAGGTCATCTTCTACTCCACATAAAAACCAGTTTTGGATGCAAACTGTAGCAAACATATCAATGAGTGCAATGAACATTTATACAACATTGTTAAATAAAGTTATAATATAAAAAATACACCTTAAATTTAAAATAATGAAATGAAAAATTGGAAGCTCCAGCAATTTGCAATGCAGGCTGTAAGTTCATCGTAGATTAATTGCAAGCAATATACATGTATATCAACTGGTAAAGATATTTCTCGGCTTTCTGATGATTATTTATTTAGAGATCTACAACAATTTAGAGGTAAGTTATAGTAGATTTCTTACATTTAAAAGGGTTAATGTAGCTCCGCCCGAAAACGAGTGCAATTGTAGGCAACATCGCTTTGCCCATGAAAGGGTTAAATTTATCTTCCCAAAATTCTGATGAGTTATTCGAAAAATACAACGCCAGCCTCTATTTGAACGTCCCTTTTAATAAATAAAGGGTTGAAAAATAGAGCGCCACAGCGTTCAAATAGAGGTTTTACGGTAATTTTATTGTTCGGGAAAATAAAGTAAAGAGAAAATAAGTTTTGCATTAATTGCTAAAATTTTTCGTTTCGGTATTTGATGAAGAATAAGTAGCATGTCTGTGAATATCTAATAGAGCCAGGTGTCTGCTACAAGCTCTTTGCACTGTAGAAACACAAACTGCTCGTATATACAGGCAATAAATACAGTGATTTTAGGGAAGCGTAAGCAATGCAACAGCTGGCATTGAAAGCCTCTGTATTTACACAGACTCACATACCTGGAGTTTCTCAATGAGCTCCATATGCTCCATGCGCAGTCTTCTGGCATCCTCCAGCGTAAGGCCGATGGTAAGTACGTGTGGATCCATTGAGTCTATCTGTGCTTGCACCCAGTCACCCGCCTACACAGGTAAGTTTAATAACATCACTAAGTAAGTAACTTGATCTGGGTTAAAATGCTCAGATGAAAAATACGTTCTGATATGACATCACTAGTTTCAAGCCTGTCTGTCTCTCTCGTTATTGATATCAGCTATTGATTGCATTCAGGTTGCAGCGTTACGTGTTTCTGTCAGTCACTTTGCCGAGGTGCAACTGAAGACGTCATAATTGCACTTTAGCTTGATTCTGAGCATTTTAACTGTGATAAAGTTTTGTCGATTTCAATCTTGAAACATCCTGGCAGTCAGATCATCTCAAACATCAAAAACAATCACAAATGATAGAAAAATATCGATACTTTCTGATGACATCTACTAAAATCTTGTGTAAGCTCATCTCTAAACAACGCCTTTATACTGTCAGTCATTTTGCCAAATTGCAACCATAGATGTCATAATCTCATTTTCGCTTATCCTGAGCGTTTTAACTGTAATAAAGTTTTGTCGAGTTCAATCTTGAAACATCCCAGCAGTCAGATCCCATCAAACATAAAAAACAATCGCAAATGCTAGACAAATACCGACAAATTCTGATAAGATAAGCTAAAATTTTGGGTACGTGCATTCTTAATAACATTACAAAGTAAGTTACTTAGAGAGCAATTCTTGGCTAGTACTTATACCTGTGACACACTTTAGAAGTGAATAATAGAACAACAGAGTGGTTGAGCGATTGTTTTTATAAACCAAGGAAGAGCTAGAGACTTACGCGTAAAACGGCTATGACCACTCGACTCTGCCCTGACTGTATAGCTACTGTAGCTACGCTCGTAGCTTGTCCAGGCGCAGGGCTTGGGCCCTGCTGCCGTACAAGTTGATTCTTTGAAGAGTTTACCTCCATCTTGTTGTGTTCTGCACCGTAACAACTTACGGATGCAGATGGAGGAATCGAAATTCCATAAGCCAGCCGATCGAGAAGAGATCGTCTAACCCACTGACTGCTGGTAATTAATGTAGCAATGGGCGCTGCTGCTCCATCATAATTATATCACAGGTAAAATGTTAGCGCACATGCTCTGTAAATATTTCTTATTCGCAACTGATGAATCAGGTAATTAACCCGTGAAGGGCATAATCGAAGACCCCCCAACCTTACAGGAGAGAATCTCAACTAAGATGACTGGAGAGCAGACAGTTGTGTATAGCAAACCAAATAGGTTGATGGCAATTAGGGGAGGGTTCATGAGCAACTACCTCTAGTAGCGGCGTAAATCATCCCAATCAGTATGTCTATCTAGAGTTTGACTGGCAGCAATGCTACAAGTTCACTGAACTAGCTGTTGGCTCTACTTACTGCCGTGCTGTCTTCATAGCCAGCTGCGCGTGTGAACTACCGGTCTCCGGCAGCAAACAGTCAATGAAGATGTTACTCTTTAATTAGCAGACTAATTGTAGCTGATGATTTGAATAACTGCTGACTAAGATAAGGAATGTGAGAATTTATCTAGTGCGAGCATTAAATGCTCAAGTCAGCGATGCCATACTGTAGATATTGCATCTTATTGAAACTGGGAATAAATAGAGTTAACTAAGTTTAAAAAACATGCCTAAGAAATTGTCTTCTGTTGACTTGGCACGGCTGACTAATTGTTGCAATGACAGACAGCTGGTAGTACAGGAAATCTGACTTTCATTATGCTTTGTAGAGTTATCAACTCTCTCTAAAATTTCCACTTTTAGCTCCTATGGATAGCTGCTGGTAATCCACCACTCGAATGAATAGCTGCTGGTGAACCAGACCAAAGAAGGCAACAAGTACAAGTTTAAATAGTCTAAAGTTGAAGCATATAAAAAGAAAAACTGAAATGATCCGATGCTATTCATTGTCTTGGTACAGATTTATTGTAAGTTTTTACAACGACTTGTGAAAAAAATAGCAGAACAATGTGTCAAAAAAGATGATAAGGAGATTGTTATCTGAAAGCAATGACTATGATACATCAGCCAGATGTTTTGATTGGCTTTTTATAATACAATTAAACAGTGATAAGTAAAATGTTATCAGCTTCAGCTTGATATAAATTTTAGCAAATGTTCACACATTTCAAACATGTAGCTATCTCCGTGTATTTCTATATTGTCCCAAAATACAAGAAGACGATAAGCTGCGTGTGTAATTAAGACAACTCCAAAAGATGTACACAGCATTGCCAACTTACATACATACATATGATAACTAGCAGTTAAATATTTACCTTCTGCACTATCAGGCTGAGCTCATCGGCATTGAGCAGAGAAACTTTTTGCTTGTCCCAGTCAAATGCTGATGCGGTAGTGGAGAGAAATTGGCGAACTGTCTTGGACCTGAGTGGTGTATATGTAACAATATATATGTATAGCAACAAATTTTATTCAACGTCATTGAACATTGTAACAACAATTCTAGCAACAACAAAAAAATGTAATAAAAAAGTTTACAGCATTGTCACTAATTCCAATTTCATCAAATACTGTTTTTTGCATTCAAATAGCCTATATAGACAATTTTACATTTTGTTTGTAATACAATTACTGATTATAAACTAGATATTCGAATTTTTACAATCTAATTCTTAAACTTTACAATGAACTTTACTAAAAAGATTTGAAAAATCATTTTTTCCAATAGTTTGCTACAGAAAAATACTTTATCTAACAAAGTCTGCTTCCACAGAACAAAAGTGTTTGCGTGAATACAATTTAAACCAGTTAGCACATAATATGCATTTTGCTATAATGTGCATGAAACTACAAGTAAGTTACAACTTTAATTAGTTAATATATTTTTGAAGAAATATTTTAAAAGTTGGGAACTGTTATGTTTCTCAATAACTTGAAGTTTATAATGTGATTATTTCAAAAGTTTAAAATACTGAGTCCATCCAGTGTTTGAATAACAGTAGGTAGTAGTTTCAATAGCAACGTCAATTACTAACATCCAGTGATGTGATACAAATAATATAATAACTGTAACAGTTGTTTAAACAATGTTAAGAGTCTATTCGTTCTATTATATTAACTTAAATTTTCACATGTGTTTAAAGAATATAAAATTTTATTATAGTTGCGAACGGTTTCAAGCTGATGTAATAAATGGAAAAATTTTGGCAAATCCTAAAATAATTCTAATAAAAATTCTTAAAAATTAAAATTAGGATTATTGTAAGGAGCTTATTGGGTGTGATTAGCCATGATTAGCTATTTTGCATGGCCAACAAAAAAGACGACTTTGTCATCAAATATGCATATACTGTACGTGAGTGTTTCTAGCAGAACTTACTTGGTGCTGGCAGCATATATGATAGTCTCGTTCAAATGAATATTTTGAGTTTATTTTAAGATAAGGTTGATACAGATAAATAAGCAAGCACATGTTTATACTTCTTAAGAGGTTCAGCCTGAGAATGTACATGTATGTACATGTATGTGTAGTATAAAACGACATTAAATGCCTCTAAATGAAATGGTCTGCTAAAGACAACAAATAAAATTATGTTGAAACTGTTCAGCAAGAACATAATAACAACTCAATACAACAATACATAACAATACAATAACATATACAACAATACTCAACATACTCAATACATAACAACCATTAATAACAACTTAATAATTATTCATGCAGCATATGACAGCGCATGACAGCATATGACAACACATGACAGCATATGACCGTGCATGACAGCGTATAACATCACCTGACAGCATACAACAGCACATGACAGCGTATGACAGCACATGACAGCGTATAACAGCGCATAACAGCGTATAACAGCACATGACAGTGTATGACAGCATATGACAGCACATGACAGCGTATAACAGCACATGACAGCGTATGGCAGCACATGACAGCGCATAACAGAGTATAACAGCACATGACAGCGCATGACAGCGTATAACAGCACATGACAGCGCATGTCAGCGCATGACAGCGCATGACAGCGTATGACCATGCATGACAGCGTATAACATCACATGACAGCGTATAACAGCGCATAACAGCGTATAACAGCACATGACAGTGTATGACAGCATATGACAGCACATGACAGCGTATAACAGCACATAACAGCACATGACAGAGTATAACAGCACATGACAGCGTATAACAGCACATGACAGCGCATGACAGCACATGACAGCACATAACAGCATATGACAGTACATGACAGCACATGACAGCGTATAACAGCACATGACAGCGCATGACAGCACATGACAGTACATGACAGCACATGACAACGTATAACAGCACATGACAGCATAGATTTATATGGTAACAAATAATGTTAAGATGTATAAGAAAAGAAACTCCTACACATTATAAATATCAGCTATCCATCCCATTATCTGGCATTTTTAAATCCTGTAAGAATAATATGGAGACCATATATACAACATAGACTTAAAATTGCATATCTATTGATATTATGTAAAATTGCAGATCTATTGCTATTATGTAAAATTGGATATCTATTGCTATTATGTAAAATTGGATATCTATTGCTATTATGTAAAATTGCCTATCTATTGCTATTATGTAAAATTGCATATCTATTGCTATTATGTAAAATTTCATATTTTTTTATTCAGTCATCAATAAAAGAGCTAATTATAATTAATACTAAATATCCAATAGGTACGTAAGTAAGAATATTAAGTGGTAATTATTATTACTGTCCTAATCCTGTTATACTTGAGGTTGTAAAGTATCTTACCGGAGTCCAAAAGACGGATTGCAGAACTGTTTGGTATACACAGGAACGAAAGAAGGAATGTTCGCATGAGGAAATAACTCCAGCATCTTAACATGCAAGGTGAGCATTTTCATTTCTACCTTGGCTGTGGGCCTCAGATATAAAGGAACCTCGCTCTCTGCATCCCTGCCCATGCAAAGATAAATAATGCTTTACTATATGTAAGTGATGCCATTGTTATTGATATAAAACAAATTAACTTGCTTTCATCAGTTTCTGCAATGGAATATAGACATGGTACCACCTTCTACCAATGACTGCAAGTCTGCATACTGCATCACAATAAGCACCCCATACTCATTGTTTCAAAACAGAAATCATGTTAGTACTTGTCTACCAATGAACTCATTTTATCATCAATTCTTAAACTCTCGTTGGTATGCACAAAAGACTGTAAAACTTCTAATTGAACGCCACCTCGATTTGACCGCCGCTATAGGGAAAGGGTTGAAAAATAGAGTGCCATGGCGTTCAAATAAAGATTCTACGGTAGATAGTGCCGACTGCTGACATAACAGAGAAACACCACATAAAAACATCACAGGCCTAGTGAAACAGCTGTCTCGACTGAATTGTTTCAAGTTAAACCAACTTGAGAGTTGTGCGTCTAGCAGAGGTGATTAAGTTAAGCCTGCCAGGCAATGTCATCAATTATTCCATAGAATGTTTTTGTTGAGTCATTTGAACCATATTCAAATGTCTTACAGTTCTTCTATACAAAACTACAAATACACAAACTATCTACAAGTGAACTCCTGATAATAGAATCTATACTATTTTATCAGTTATTAGATCTTAGGCAAATGCTATCCCGAAATTCTTAAAAATTTGTTTGCTAATAAACAAGTTCTTATTTTTGGAGGAATGTGAATAAAACTATGCATGAGATAGTAATTTACGCTGAACTAACTCAGCTCTGGTGAATATCTTTCCAAAGTGTATAAACTAATAAGCCTCTGATTGCTGAAATCTAGAAGATAGCAAGTAGCTGAAACTCATGACCTCAAACAGGTAAGGGTCGCACCATGATACATATCACAGACTTAGCTGGTGAAGATGTGGCTTTGTTACTTTTACACAAAAATTTATTTTCAATCCTACAGGAATTTAAGCTAGTTAAATTGTGGCATAGAAGACTATTGAATAATAGATTGTGTGACCTTGACATACAGTCATATTGTACAGTGAATAATATAATTCATACAATAATCTTCTCATATAGGTAATTATACTGTCTGCAAGTGATACATTCAGTTTAGAGAAATTATTATAGTCATACAGCATATTGAGCAATACATTGAAGGATGCTGAGTCTATAGGAGTTGTCATATCTCAGGATAGTTGCATAACAACATAGCAAAACCCAATACCATTTCTATTAATAAATCTCAAGTGTGTGCATGGGTGTGTTTCTACATTGTTTGTCCGATTGTGTCCAAACGTCTACGTGTGTGCTTGATTGGAAATCTATCTATCTATTTATCTATCTATTTATCTATCTATCTGTCTGTCTGTCTGTCTATTTATCAATCTATTTATCTATCTATTTATCCATCTATCTATTTATCCATCTATCTATTTATCTATTTATCCATCTGTCTGTCTATTTATCCAATGTCTGTCTGTCTATTTATCCATCTGTATTTAACTACATTAACTATTTAACATTAATCAATAGGCTACATTAAACTATTAACATTTAATTGCACATAACATTGAAACATGCAATTTTTAGCTATCGAAAAAAACAAAATGTAAAAAACTTCACAATATTTAATTAAAACATAATATTGTGAAGTTTTTTACATTTTGTATTTTTTCGATAGCTAAAAAATGCATGTTTCAAAGTTATGTGCAATTACATGTAATACATGTAGTACATGCCCGGTGTTGCATGGGTATTGAAAAACAGCTTATAAATAATGGCAGGTAATTTAGTTGCCATTGGTAATTTGATTAAGCTAGTATGCATATTGCTAAACTTGCTAATAAGAGTAAGCTTTAGTGATGATGAGCGTAACGCAGAGTCACTATGCGTATTGTAACATACATAATGACTATCAGTCATTGAACCCATTGAAACCCAGATGAAACCATTTTATCCCCTGTAGCTTGATGGGTTAGCTTGTCGCCATGTAAACGGGAGATTTTGAGATAAAATCTTCTACGGTGTGGATTTTTCATTGCTAGATTTTAATTGCCATAGTTGGACATACGGTGTACAAAAAGTCAAAAAGACAAACACTGAGATTAATATCCATGTATATAGAGTTATCAAAAATTAGGTCATTAGACTGAGGAACTAATTATATGAATTACAGTAAGCTCTTATAAAAGAGTTTGAGAATTAACTTTCTTTTTAGAGGTTTGACTGTATTAGGTTAACGAAAATATCAACAGCCACAAGGCTGTTGATATTCTGGTTCGAGTTTGTCTTCTCATTGTATATCAATAGCCACAAATCTGTTAGTATACAATGAGAAGACAAATTTGAATCGATTTGTCTCTCATTGTATACTTGAATATACAAAGAGAGACAAACAGAAACCATGTGTATAAGCAGAAGATCTGTTACCTTGGTCCATGTTCCTCAAGTAATTCATTGCCGAGTTTGACAATATTAAGGTAGTCCTTTACAAACTTCTCTGCAGATATGCCATGCTGCTGGAAAAACCTCTCCAACAGTTCTACATAGTTGTCAGCAGAGGCATTAAACTTTAACTTGATTGTTATAAGGAGCTTTTCAACCACCTCCAGAAGCTGTCAATTGATTGGCGGAACATGTCATAAATAGGTTTGAACAATAAACCTAACTCTATAATCGCTTACTAAGAAAGATTGGATGGATAAACAAACGGCAATCACAATTTTCTATCATATTAATATATTTTATTTGCAACTGACATCTTGAATGAGACAAGAGATCTTCTTCGCAGGTAGTTATAGGATAACTACCTGAAAAACATGCCTCTGCTGACAAGATTAAACATTTAAATTAAGCTCTACTTCTACTTCATTATTAACACTTGCAGTGCTGACAGCTTATACTTTCTCCTTAAAATCAAGTCTACAAGCCCGTTTTGGACTCCGATACAGTCACAATTTATAACAGCCTATTAAAAACACTAAAAAGTGAACAGTAAAACACTACCCTGACTGCGTACTCTAAGAATAACAGAACTAGTAGTCGAAACATAGCAGAGAATAACATTTTAATACCAACACTTGCTGTATGTGGTGTTTCATGCAGTCCTATAATAATATTAATCGCATCTCTGAGAGATTAAAATGTCAAGTATACTTTCTCACATGGAAACAGCCAAAAGGTAACCAATTACAGTCCAACCTAGATTTTTGAACATCTCAGATCACACAGAAATTGAGTTTGAACAAACAATTCAAGACGGTTTTGCTTCAGAAATACAGAAGTAAAACACCACCGAGAAAAGCTGAAGAAACCCGACAATGCGGCTTGATTGCCAACTGTCTCTCTGTTCTTTTTCTCAGCTCTCCTTTTTATGTATTTTGTTTTTCCATATTGTATTAGTGTAATATTTCTATTGTATCTTTTATAAGAATAAAACAAGCTTTATTTTAAATAAAACTTGTTATATTCAAAACAAAGTTTAATGAAAATAGAAATGATTTTATTGAAATAAAACCATTTCTTCACGGTTTGTTTTACACAAAGATTTGAGGAAACAAAGGAGTATAAGCTAAGAGAGATATGGCAATAGACTCCTTGACTAGCCTTTTCTATTGATCGAGTATTATTGAGAAATTTAGTGTAATTTATATCACCTGCTCTCTTTCAACACAGTTTATTATGTAAAATTATGTAGAAATGCTTTAACAAGTTTTAATCAATTTGCTTTTTGAAACACTTTTTCTAATGGATTCAATAGGTCAATAGGTCAACAACTGACGTTGGACTACAATTAAACACACAAACCACACATGAACTTTTTAAAAACAAAATCAGCCAACCACACTAGTTGTCCGTGAATCACTGTAAGTAAAACTAGCCTTTGAACATATGTAGCCTGTACTAGTTTGTTTGAAGGGTTTACCTCATCAGCTCCTTCATGGAATTCCTTTGCCATGCTCACTCTCTCCCTCGCACTATCTAGAGAAGAAGAGAACTTCCTCCACGTCTCCTTCAACAGAGCACTACGCTTGTTCGCTGTTTTAGGATTAACTTGAGAGTCGTTCAGTGCAGCAGCAGCCTCCACCGAATGTCTGCCGTAGTCATACACTGCCTGTGTATAGCAAAACATCTGCATGCAGCAATTAACATTTCTGGTAGCAAACTTTATGGGCTGTGAGGGAAGATGGTTTTATTGCGACACTAATATTTATGACCATAGCGATAAGCTGCATAATTTCGTGGCCAACCGTATATAGTCTGCCAAATTCTTTAAGACTGAAGTGCGAGTGAGCAAATATTAACTAAGAGCAGACTGGTTTATGATTCATGAAACGGTTATAATTTTGATCATACCTCATGCTTCAACAACGAGCGTGTGAGTCTCGAAAAACAGAACGTAAGTGAAACGTGACAAGAAAATAAGCAAAATTATTTATGTTCAGAAGAGAAACAGCATTTATAAAATATTAATAATCTACCTAAGCATATGTAGTCATATGTATTTTATGAACATGAAATAGTTACACACCTAATATATCGTATGTTTTGTGAATTTGTTATACATGTGTAAATGATATAATATATCATATGTTTTGTGAATATATTTAAATGATATTATATATCATATGTTTTGTGAATTTTTTATATAATGATATAATATATCATATGTTTTGTGAATATATATAAATGATATAATATATCATATGTTTTGTGAATATATATATAAATGATAAAATATATCATATGTTTTGTGAATATATATATAAATGATATAATATATCATATGTTTTGTGAATATATATATATAAATGATATAATATATCATATGTTTTGTGAATATATATAGTGTATAAATGATATAATAAATCATATGTTTTGTGAATATAAACGATGTAATGTATCTATGGAAATATGTTATATCAATGGCAATATTATATGGGTGGACCAACTCTTATAGACTATATCAGAAAAGTAAAGTCACCAACTAACAGAATAATACAATGACTTATACAACAACTCAAAAAGCAATGATTATAACATAATAGTATCTCCTCCGGATGCTCACCATTAAATGATATCATATACATATATCTACAATAAGCAAATAATAAAGGAGTGTCTGACATCAACCTATAATGTTTCTATCATCAGAACTCTGTCTAGGCATAAGAAAGCTGAGGATTGTATATACTAGCCCCCCTCTCCCCCTGTATACTAGTAAGACTTGCTCTCTCTTTGCATAATCCTGCTTCATGCATACCTGTCATCTTCGGCATTAAAGCTAAGTACTCTCTGTGTTCTATATCTTCTCGACTAATAAAATGCAAGTTGTTAATTATGGAAATCCAAACCTAACTAAATAATGCTCTTATAGCTGATAATAATTGAATGCTAGACTTTAGTACATATGTTCATGAAGTGATGAAAAGTTTGAGATGCACATAATATTCACTGGGTACTATACTAATAATACTGTATACTGGGTACTATACTAATAATTGTTTAGTTATTACTTCAAATTTTATTGACAGTGCTTCCTAAAATGTCTAGACTTACATTTACAAAATAATGGTAGACCGATATGTTGAGTAGGTCATTAGTACACTACAGTATTACGTGGCTGAAAGCTGTTATGGCTGTTGAATGGTCTCTTCAGATATCAACTTACTAGCAATTAACACCATTAGATTAATCTGACCAGGTGAACTAATGAAAAAACAAAGTGTTTTCCAGTCTTCAACAAAACTATAAGTTGAAAAAATACCAGTGAAATAGTACTTGTAATTATTAACACTCTCTGCACCAACAGCAGACATGTGTAAATACTTCTTCATATGAGAAGTTTTTGAGATTATTGTGGTATGTATTATTATTTTAATTAATTACATTTAAAAAGACTTGTTTGTGCTTGTCAGAAAGATCCATTGCTGGAAATAGTACTGGCAAAATGATATGATTATTACATAAATAAATGTGTAGTTATACAACCTACTCGATGTATAAAATGAACATTTATAGTTAAAACATTTGAAGCAAAGAAGCGGGTTACAGAATTAGGACAATTGAAACAGAAGTCCTCTTTAGAGCTTACAGTGATCAGTACGAGACAAACATTGATGGCAAAGAGCTGGTTAACTTACGAAGCAAAGGAAGACATGCTAAGAGAGCATTATTTCAGTTAAAATCATGCTGAAAGTATTTTTTAAGATATAAAGTTAAGAAATATATAAAATATCTGCTCTAAATCATTACTTGTGTATTTGTACTGGTACAAGATCTACTTTGACTGAACGTGATAATTAATATTAGCGTTATCAGATAACTGAGGAAACAAGCTGTGTATTGAAAGGTTTGCATATAATATATACATATACATATACATATGCATATACATATACATATACATATACATATACATATACATATACATATACATATACATATACATATACATATACATATACATATAAGGTAGATTATTACTAGTTCCTACAATGTTAGTTTAAAGTTTTAAAATCTTTTAAAATTTTATACTAAAAGCAAAAGTTTCTATCAAAAATCACGAATATGAAATTTTGGAAATATTCTGAATCTTGCCTTATAAAAGCTGACCGAAAAGAGTTGAAGCTGAGGCACCGATGAGTTCCTGGCCTGAGTCAATACCTCGGTATATATTCACACTGATGCAAATACTTATGGCTGGATCCTAGTCTAAACCTACCTAGTGTACAAAACATGACTCAATCAAAACTGAAACCTGATAAATACAGACCAGAGCAAGAGTTTCTAATCTCTGATGAGATGAGACCAGCTCATCAGTGTCAAGGATACTGTGGGGCAGGGTTCTCTTCGCTAGGATATCACAAAGTTCTTTAATCCACTCTACAGACTGTAACAATAACATACTGCCAGACATCAACTTCCAATCTCTTCAACATGTGAGCTTCACAGCATACAGTATAAAAAATTGAACAAAACTGTCAATTTAAATAAGTAAGTGATAATATCCAACATAGCGTAAGAAGACGTAAGCCTACAGGTTACTTTGTCACTTGATAAAGTAACAATATGTTTCCTTTTGTTGATCCTTATCTTATCAATCTAGTTTTTACATACAATTTAGATCTCAAAGTTTGTTTTTTATAAAGTTTTTTATAATGCAATAATTTTAGTGTTTTACGTAATTATATGTATTTATTACTGTTTTAAACAAATAAAATTTATTATTGCTATACAAATAAGTATTTATTTTGTCTTGACTATTACTTTATTACTTGTTTACATATGATATATGTTTTTATATGAGCTTAATTTCCTGTTACATTAGACTAGCGGTCAAAATTTTCACTTTGAGACCAGTGTAGATAATTTGTACATTGTAGGTCAGCGTTGCGTAGTTTAAATGCATTTATTGACTAAAAAATTACACACAACATTAGTTTTCAAGGATCAAAGGCTACACTTGATCATCACAAAATCTAAATAGTACAGTAGTCATACTCAGTATTTCTACTTTCCATATCATATATGCGGAATGTAAGGCTGAGCAATAGTGTGTCAGTTGACATCGACAACCTGGAGTATACTTGTGCCTTACTTTTAAAAACACCACCGACATCCAATTAATAAAAAGGTATTACACATGCTGTCAGTATATGAAGCGCTAAGAGGTATTTTACTGGATGAGCTGATTTCAATGAGATCAGTGACTTTATAAACAGGAGACAGAGATTCAAACCTGTTGGGTATCGTTTCCAAACATTACAAGTTGTACATTCTGCTGCAGACGGAGTTGTCTCTGTTCGCAGATTTCCTGACATTCTAGTTCTTTCAACAGCAACTTCCTTGTCTGTGAATGACAGAACAAAACTAAAAACGCTCAGGAGACAGATAATCCCTATTATCCCTGGATAATCCCTTAGATAATCCCTATTTGGTTATTTCAAAAAATAGTATGCAAAGAACATAGTAGTCTGCCCAGCCAATAGAATGTCTTATATCTGAGAAAGTGGTACACTGACTAGCCAATAGTGTGCATTATCACAGTAAAATTATGAGTTGGCCAGACAATTATGTGAATGAGTTTACAAGCGAATTTCACATGATTAGCGATTACACTAATAATGTTATCTAGTACTAGCAGTGATCTTCGCGTAAAAGAAATGAGAGCATTAAATTTAATCTGATCTTTACATTCAGGCTATGGGTGCTAATCATGCTGCAAGTGCGTGTAGTCTCACCTCAGACCAGATGCGATGAATGGCAGGATCATAGTTGTGACTCTTGTCATTCCCACACTCATCTTTGACAGAGCATGACAGGTGCTTGAGCAGAAACTTGCTTTCTGTTGCCAATTTATTTGAAAGTCTGCCTATAATCAATGGTAAACTTGTTAGAACATTGAAGTTTATTTGCGCATTTCTATAGATAAAATAGGTTGCAATGCTAATATTTCATAATCATAAAAAATTAACTATTTAACAGCTGTGGTGAATTCTGGGCTCTACAGTTAAATTTTTCATAAAAATATTTTGGCTCGCTCATGACTGGCTCCGATCATCAAAACAATGTATCGATAAAAGTGGCAAGGAAGGTCAAGGCTATTAATTTGCACAGCATCACCCATGTACACCTGTTTGCATCAAGTAATAGTACTTAGAGGCTAAAGTGAGCACAAATACAAGTTTATCAGCCTTGATTATCTAAGGGTTAGTTCAGACAGTAATGTGTATAATATATACTGTTAATTATTATATCAAATTGTGTTAACAAGAAGAGTAACATAACATCTAAACTGCCTACTCCAAAATACTGCACAAATAATATGTAAAATAGCGAGGGTAGCGTACCTAGGAGGAAACAAATAAAATAAACTCCTAGGAGAACAGTAGTCAATGAAAACTATTAAGTAAACATATTATTTTAATATAAAAGTGGTAGCAAGGATTTTCGTATTACTTACACATTTAAATGAGATAAAGATTCGAAAAAGTAAATCTGTCAAATGTAACTAATAATGAACATATCTGGAAGAGTTACTCGAATAGAACATCATAATAACCAAAGTTAAATAAGAATCATTAAGAACATTCCTAAATATTTTATTTACATGAATTGTTTAGAGAATGTGCAAAGGATTCTTCTGTTAAACTTCATTCCTAATAAGGAGTTATACAGCTATAGAGTTCGGAGATCTGTGAACTTTAGGAAAACGTGTAGATTAGCCATGCGATGCACTTGAACTAGTCAAGTTCATAACTGATGTGAATGACAATTTGTACATCCTCTGAGCTAACCACTAGTGCTTCATTCCAACATGTATACGATTGTGGCTCTGAGAGCGGAATGGCTGGGGATGAATTTTATCATCTCTTAGAGTTAACAAATTATTTTACTCTCGCATGTTGTTAGTAACTGATGCGAATGAAAATTTTGCAAGGAATGTTTTCATCCAACTTCTTGAGCAGCAAAAGTAAATAGTTGCAACACGGTGAAAAACTCAAGAACATGTGAAATATGTAAAAAGGAATGGTCAAAGACTATAAACGAATAATTCTCATACTCAGATGCTGCTGTTTTAACTTCAGCTCAGCAATTTTTTCCAGAGTATCGTCAGAATCTCTGGTGTCAAGTGCCTCATCATGTTCCCTTATCAGGTCTCTCAGGTTTTGTGTTATCTACAACAGTTGTATAGCTTCAAGGTTGGTGTGAAATATCTGTGAAGATTTCCAATAACTCCTAACTTATAACCAAACATAATGCAACTGAAGGAAAAGTGTGATAATCAACACTGAGCTTACTAAAGGAAACTATTATTTGCACCTGTTGTGCCAGATTGTGAAACTGGACAGATGAGATGACTATAACACGCCTTCTCTCCAATCTCCCAGCAAAGTTGTGGAAGATACTGTCTAAATAGCCTTGCCAGGCAGAAGGTTTAGCTTGAGCTCCTTTATCAAATATGGTAATGCCTTTGCGCCTCAGTCTTGCATACTTGTTATAAGTGGTCTACAATGTAACGCTTTTATTTGTGTGTACAAGTTAGTAACAGCATGTTAACACAACTCCAATATAGCGAACAGTTTTATTTGCGCATACATCTTTGTAACAGCATGGGAATGCAACTCCAATATAGCAAACAGCTTTATTTGTGTGCACACATGTTTCTAACAGCATGGGAGCATAACTCCAATACAACAAACTGTTTTGTTTGCGTGTACAATATATACGCGTTTGTAACAGCACGGTACCACAACTCCAATATAGCAAACTGTTTCATTTGTGTGTACATGTTTATAATTGGTTGTTAACACAATTTTAATACAGCCATACCTCAGCATACAAGTGTCACACCCAACATATGGGAAATTTGAGATACAAAAAAAATTCCAAGCAAATTTTAGGTTTGATATACGAAACAAATTTGAGATACGAGCATAAGAGACAGTTATCGCTGCGGTCACTAAGTGGCTGAGTGTGCGAGAAGCCACCTAGGAGAATAGCATCAGTCAGTTTATCGCGTCGATTGGTTTCAAGTTTAAAAAGGTCAGATAAAAGTGAAGGTGAAAGCGACTCACAAAGCAAGGCAAAAAGAGCCTAGCTGGAACAAGAAATGTGCGAAAATTAACTTAGAATTAAGTTTAGTGTAATGTAAGATTCAAACTTATTTTAAGTGGGAGTATAATACACTGAATTTATTAGGTTAGTTTTAAAGTTTATGTTATGTAGTGTCACAAAAATGTAACGTAACGAACATGTTGCCGTCAGGTCTTTCTCAGAAAGCTATTAACCGCCGCTGTCTGTTTCGAAGGTTAGAATTCCATATAGTCCTGTACATACTGTTACATTTTGTTGCAGATTATAACCACTACATAGGTTTTGTTAGCTGTCAGCTGGTGAGTTAGAACAATTAAAAACACATTCTCCATCGTGATGTCCCGTTTTTAGGTAGTTTTCTCAGAGGGTAGGAATGGATTAATTTGTATTTAGTAATTCTATATAAAAAAAAACTGATTTGAGATATGAGTGAACTGACATATGAGCTCGCTCCTAAAACGCATTAGGCTCGTATATCAAGGTATGACTGTATAGCAAACCATTTGATTTGCATGTGTAGTAGACGCACCTATAACATTTACCTCCTATAACGTATATGCCACGTAACTTAAAGAATGTACGTAAAGTTTTTGCTTCATACAATGTAATTAATTCCTTATAACGTAAAGTGTCAAGTTAGTGCAAGTTCTCAAATCGAATTTGAATAACGAGAATCTCATAGTTAGCCTTAAAATATCGTTTTCTCTCTTGCCCCACTTGAGACAGAAAATGCTGAATACGCCTCTCTCTTTACGTACATATACTAGAACTCAGGCAATCTAGTTTGCTGTTAGAGACCGTCAGGTGTGTCGACAAAGCACAAAAAATAAGCAGCTGTGCAATAATTCAGAAATACATGTATTTACTTGAAAGCGATTGATAGGTGCGGGCGTTGGACTGTCGATTACTAAGGTGATTGTAACGAGTTTTAGTCTTGTCGAAAGCTATCTCTTATTCTAATCTCGGATACCACTCTTAATACGTATAGTAAAAATATATTTTTGTTTTACTATATTTTAACCACACAAAACATTGTTCAATATCTTTTTTGTGCAGTATAAACATTGCTCTCTAAAAAAATTGACATAAATTAACATTGAAGGTGTGTGCTCTTTTCAACTTGCTGTAAAGTTACCATAATTACGGTCTACAAACCGAGTAAAATTAATAAAAAAAGTAAAAAGCTTGTCGCTATAAACCATTGATTCTACAGTTACTTTTCAGTCTTTAAATTAAAAAAGTTAAGTCTAGTTTTGTCCTTTTGGAAGGGCCAAAAGAGTGAGTTTGGAATGATTTTAGAATTAATTAGGCAATTTATATGTATTTTACTGTTTGTATAATGTAAACTATAGTGCCTACTGTTACAGTACATGTTTGTAACAGCATGTTAACACAACTCCAATATAGCAAACTATTTCATCTGAGTGTACACGTTTGTAACGATATGTTAAAACAATTCCAATTTCATGAACCTAGTCTGAACCACAATAAAAGTGGTTAATTTAAGCATAAAATATCCATAGAGGTTTTCATTCTTGGCTTCTATGAAAGCTCGGTTTTGCGATCATCTAATCAAACAGCATATTAACGTTCCACTTTAAAGGAGCAGGAGTAGACTACTGGTTTAGAGCCTCTGATGAAGGAACCACTCTATGATCACGCACTCTATGAAATTAGCAATGCAGGTGAGAAAAAAAGGAAGGACAATTATCAACAAATTAACAAGGTAATGAGATGTATGTAATACCCGTTAGCTGACGCAATACAGTGCTACTTGAATGCTAAATCTATGAAGATATTTTATTCATGAACTTTATTGGTAGTAGCTTTTGTACATAGAAAAAGGCGTTGATGATCATACCAAGTATTTGCTTTCCAAAGCTCTGTGATTGTTTCTGATGCTCAAAGCTGTCTCTGCAGAAGTTCCAATTTCAGTTTGAGAAATGAGAAGTTGTTCCCCCGGTCCTTTTATCCAGTCAACTATCTACGCAGACGCAAGAGAACAGAGGCTGTATCAGAAATAATATCAAAAAACATGGAATGGAAGCCGCTACAAAAGAGGTCAGTCAGCAAGTAGTATCACAGCCATTGGCAGGCTACTCTATAAAGAATTTATTTATTTTAAGAGCAATACTATTGGAGCATAGTCCGTACTACTCTATACTAATAGAGGCATTAGGAAATCTATTCATAACTCGGTGACTTTTTTGTTCATATTTCTGTAACCAAGGCGTTGTTGGTTATCACCATCTTCACCATCCACTTCATCAAGCCATTTCTTAGAAATTGAACAGGAAGTAGACAATAGTATAGAGCTTTACCCTTCAGCTGCATTAATGTAGGTCACAAAAATGCCAGAACAAATAAATTTCAAAAGTAAATGAAAAAGCTAAAGTGTAACAGCTGACACAAGTAAAATACTAACAACAAAACAATAGATTTATCTGCTGCAGCAGCACTAGCGAGCAATAGATTTATCTGCTGCAGCACTGGCGAGATTCTCAGAACCAAACATTGGTGATAGGTTAAAATGAAACTTAAAAATTGCAAACCTCTCTAATTTCCTGGTTGAGAAGAGATAATTCAGACGAGCTAGAAGCCTCCATCTTTAATTGAACACGAAGTCGACACGCTTCAAACATAGCTTCCAAATCTAGCAAAGCTCGTCTTATTTGTACCTCCGATTTCAGCACTCTATTCTTGATAATAAATCCACTCTCTTCATCTTCGTGTACTGAGATTAGTTCTTGCAGAAGTCGCTTGCCTAAGTACCAAAGTAATCTTTCAAAGCAGTACTTTCAGCAGTAAAAGCAGACTTTCCTTACGACAATTATAATAAGAATAATAAGAGTGATAAACATAGACGTCACAATGAAGACTGATATTCTCCATCAACAACATTAGTCTACAGTATACATGTGCCTGTTTCATGTTATAAAACAACTCAAAATTCACAAACAAAACTATTACATGTGGCTAAAGTATTTGGGACTAGCGGTAAGCCAGGTGATGCCCAGATTTTCTTTCAATGTCAATCAGATAGTCAGCAGGTGGGTGTTTAGGTGATTGATCCTCAGGAATCTGATAGAGTTTAGAAACTAAATATTTTTCGCAATCTTGCAGAACAGTAGGCATGGAGTATGTGTGCGAAGTTTGGACAAAAATCGGCAAAAAACACACGGACACGCACGCACACACATGATGACAAAGTTGGATTTATTATTTTTGGTTTATTTTAAGTAAATATAGTCAAAAACATTTCAAAGGTCAGTGACAATGCGCATATGAATTCTATAATATCTGAACTAGTAAGATCAATATCTCACTATCCACAATCCTGATGTCCTCATCAAACACAAAGGTCAACTTGAAATGAGACCATCTTTGATCGTGTTCATTTTTATCTGAGTTGTTGTACATATCGGATATAAATATATAAATGTATCAACCAAGGGATTGGCTGTAAGAAACTCACCCGTGACCAATAAGGGTTCAGGTAAACATATCAGACTCTCCCAAGCGCTTTGGAGCTCATCTGAACTTTTCTCAAAGTCTCCTTTCTGGATTGACTTGAGCTGTAGAGACACTGCCTGATATTCCCTGAAGAACTTCTCCACTGACTACAAAGTCCATACACAGTAATTGGATCATTAACTTCGCAAGTAATAAAAATAATATATTGTCAGAGCCTGGCATGGTAAAGATGAGAGGTGAGGACAAAGATTCATATCAAGAACAAATGGTGGTTTCTCGTTGCTTTAGTATTTTTCAATTGTACCATCAGTAAGTTATTGAACAGGGTATAGCAGACATGTCAAACACGTGGTCTATGGGCAGCATGCGGCCGATTGTAGGCACTCTCGCGACTCGCACGGATGATCCTCTTAACAAACATACACGTATTAATGAACAGAAATCATAACTTTGACATCAATTTCTATTTTCTAATCATTCTGCGTTCTGAATTCTGCATTGATGACTAGCTGATTCAAATCAGCCACAATGGACATCATTTTTATAAAACTTCATCAGGCATAAAATAGCTAGAAATTATATTTTAATGCAAGATAAGCGTCTGATAGAATAAAAAAGGCAGTATCACATCCTATACCAATAAACACCCATGTCGATATATTCTTGATACGCTGTCACATTTTTAGTAGTTTTGAATTTGTGTCATCAGTTCAATGACATCTCACCTCTAATGTTGTCCTTTTCATCCCAGAACCTGTTTAGTAATTTTTTTTGATTTTTGTTCCAATTTATTATTTTGCTACACCTGACCTTTTCTCAGGGTCATTGCATTTTATGGAGAATATAAAGTTCGTTTATCATTTTTTTTTGCTATTTTTAAGGAGGGCAACTTGAGTCAACGTCCTCCTTTCACTTTATTTCTATCAGAGAAACCAACTTCACAAGCATTTTTCTGATACAACTGTTACTATTTGAGTTATGAGTTTCCCTTTCCGAATGCACAAACTAATGTTCATAGTCACCTTCTAAAACTCATTTGCCTTTCTGTATACGGTATGTGTATCCATGCGTAGCCTCCCAGTCCATCTAGTTATTGACAAAACCCAAAAAAGCACACTTCTTCCCCCAAAACAGAAAGCTCCAGGTCGTAGATATTTATTCATGTCCCCTATCTAATTTAAAGCTTGCTAAATTGTTAGACATCTCATTTCAGACTTATCTTCCTTCCCAAAGATTCCCAGATGGCTAGTTCAAAGGTTGGTCCGCTGTATCTCCTCTTCATTGTTCATTACACTAAGTTAGACTACACTGAGTTAGATTACACTGAGTTAGATTACACTGAGTTAGATTACACTGAGTTAGATTACACCGAGTTAGATTACACCGAGTTAGATTACACTGAGTTAGATTACACCGAGTTAGATTACATTGAGTTAGACTACATTGAGTTAGACTACACTGAGTTAGACTACACTGAGTTAGACTACACTGAGTTAGACTACACTGAGTTAGATTACACTGAGTTAGATTACACCGAGTTAGATTACACCGAGTTAGATTACACCGAGTTAGATTACACTGAGTTAGATTACACCGAGTTAGATTACATTGAGTTAGATTACACTGAGTTAGATAACACCGAGTTAGATTACACTGAGTTAGATTACACCGAGTTAGATTACACCGAGTTAGATTACACCGAGTTAGATTACACTGAGTTAGATTAACCCCAAACAACTCTCCAATCCAGGAATATAATTCATTGTTCGCTCATTCCAATGTGGCCAGCCTTATCTTGAGTGTCTATGGTTGACTTAATTTCACCATCCTTGACATCGGATCGACACAGCCTGTAGTCTGAGGACCCAATCAAGCATATTCATAACCAAACAAACATGTGTCTTCTAAGAAACAACTTCTGCTATTTGGACAACTAAGCTTACAGACCTTCGGAGAATGGTAAGTTATTTCATCAAAAATAGACTATGTAGCGATGCTCTAGGTTGATCTGTGCTGGCCAATTTTTGTTAACCAATAGTTCTTGTCCCTTAGTCTAATTGTCACTTGAACTCCTCATCAACCACGGAAGCATTCAACAATGTTGTGCTTTATTAAAAAGCTTACAACCAAGTTGCTAGATATTAATATATAATTGATTAATATAATTCACAAGTTTCAATTCAATTTCAAAAGACTATCAATTCTTGAGATATGAAAAAATACCAATGATGCTTTTATCCAGATGAGAAAGGAAAAATGGCTGCCAACAAAACAGTAGTTCTTTTTGCACTTCTGCACTTCCAAACCTTGATCACATTCTGCTGTACATGCTTTCAGCGTAATTCAAAAGTTGCAAATTGATTAGACTATTAGTTCTGGAAATTTTGCTGAAAAACGGATGGGACTTCTAACTGACCCCGAAATGGTAAATGGCTGCCGTCAGAGCATTAGTTTTATTGACATACTGATGGAAATTCTTTGTAATGAAAATAAAAATTAGTCAAACCTAAAAAGCTTCTGCTCTTCAGCAACAAGAGCTTTACGCTAAAACTATTTGTTTTTTCTAATCATAACAAATATACACTCTATCAGACTTGATTCACACAAACTATTATGTTTTTTCAATAACCTTTAAAACTTCACATCTGCGAAACATTGTGGAAAAAAGCTATTTACAATTTGAAGTCGGTTTTTTTCATGATTTCTACTACTTTGGAGCTTCAATAAGATGTTCAGTTTGAAAGGATTTGTGCTGCCCTAAGTACTTTCACAGTCGATTAATACCTGTTAATATAGTCTAGTCTCTAGTATCAGGGGGCTTGCTTGTGTATACAAGGTTTTGTCTAAAAGTATTAACCAAATATGTAATGCTACTTACAACTGTAATCAATCACTAAAAAGAATAAGACATGATTTTAAAGGAGGTTTTCCTTTTCACTAAAGATGGAAATGAGAGTAAAATGTTCTAGCGACAATGCCTTCCTATTTCAAGTGCCAAGGACAAATCACTGGGCAGATGTTAACCCTATTAGCAGAGGAGATAATAGCAATATTTTCTACTCACAAAGCTTGCTGCTTAGTTAAGGCTAGTGCACACTATCGCAATATGTGAGTGCCGCAATATGTCAGTGTCGATCCCGTAATACATCAGTCATCATCCGTGATATAATTGTTCACACTATCCCAAGTCCATCTGCACTTACACCAGCGAATAGTTCATGACGTGGCATGCTCATTATAGAATAAGGTTGCTGAAACGATAAAATACTAGTCCGGCAGCAACTATCATAAAGGAAAAAATAGATCAAGCAATCTGCCGCAGTCAAGTACCGTCAACGAAGTGGTAAACTTTGCACAGACTGTAGTCAATGCATGGCGAAATATCAGAAAGTCTGACAGCCGTGATGTTTCTCGCCATATCTGCACTGTACATAGTCGACAAATAATCGCCGAGAGGACAACGCCGAGAGGACAACGCTTAGAAACGGCGATATAGTGTGTACGAGTGTTAGAGGGTAAAAAAATAGCTCACCAGCTGTCTTTGTATCCACTGTTCATGGCTGTATTCAAGTGTTCCGCACAGATCTTTACACAGACTATTTGCTGGGAGGTGACTAGTGAGCTGAACTTCTGAGACAAACTATAAAAGAGTGCAAAACGATTAACAATGTTGAATATGACAAGGTTTTTGGCTTGCAGTCAGGAAAATGGGGCATCAAAAAAAAGGATGAGTCATCGACTTATTGAAAGTGTAAGGGCATTGCTAGAGATTTTCTACTAGTGTCAGCAAGTATAAAAGCCTGGGTACGCATTTGCTTAAATCAATGTTTAGCTCTGCGATGGACCACAACTATAGATTAACGATGGATTAGCTATTTTGATCACCGACAGTACATCTACACGCAATGAGCGATTAACTGTCGGTAGCCGCTAATCAACAACAAATAAAACTTACAAAATTGCATTCCCGATATCGGGGATCCTTTTATTATCTTTTGATTATTTGATTACGTATTTCAACACGAGCGTAGTTCTTTGCCATGCTGGCGGAAAGACATCGACATCAATCTTAACAACTGTTAAAAGTTGATCCAACGCTAACAAAAGACAGCTAATCAAGATACCAACAGTTGCGATCAATGGTGTCAAAGTTAAGCATATTAAAAATCTATTGCATCGTCGCTAGAAATGATTTCGTTGGCCGCTGATCGCAAAATAACGTCATAGCAGCTAATCATTGCAGTCCATCACGCAGCTAATGGTTGATTTGAATGATAGTGTCATGAGCCTGAACAGAAGATACCCAAATACATCGGTTACTGGTAGGATGTGCAGCGAGTGACTAGAGTTTTTAGACATACAGTAATGGAGAGAGGTTTGTGGCTAATGTTGTACAGCAGAGGTTTGCTAGTAGAAACCACAAGGAACAAAGGCTAGTTATAGTTAACCACTGCTACAGCATATGTGCAGTATGGAGGTGTAACAAATTGCATATAGATTGATGAAATTCAACGGCAGCGCTGAATGAATAAAATCTAATGTGCAATGGTTGACACATCCGAGAAACTTTATGCAAAACGTGTTCTGTCCAACAACAACTGCACATCGCAAACGTGGGTAACCAAAAACCTAGTACTGCCAATGGGTGTTTGATTAGCAAATAAGAAGACGAAAGAACCAATATAAAAACTTTGTGACCCATTAAGCATTTCGATACGACATCACCGCGAGAACGTAAAAGCTTTAGACACATGGTTTATGCCAGAGTGAGTTCCGCAAATATTTGCTTTCTTGTTTTCTTATCTGTCTTTGCTGTCTTGTTTTATAAATATGCTGTCTAGTTTTCACGCATTAAGAATTGATATGGAATCACTAAAGGATTAAGTCACAAAACAGCGACTTGAACCCTGGACCATCAGATTAAAAGTCTGATGCTCTACCAGCTGAGCTATCCGGGCTGCTCATTACACTATTCGAGCCATCATAATCGATCTGCCTTGATTTATGTTGCATAAAGACTGTACGTTAATTCATTATTCAGTGAGAGGCTTTTCATGTTTTCTGACTGAGTTTTGCAACTAGTAAAATATAACTTCTTGTTTTTAGAAAAGAATCGACACAAAATGACAAAACATTTATACCGCCCAAACAGGGACTCGAACCCTGGACCCTCAGCTTTAAGTCTGAAGCTCTACCGACTGAGCTATCCGGCTTTCTCATTACATTGAGATGGAACCATCAGAATCGATCCCCTTTGATTTATGTTTCACAAAGACTGTATGTTAAATCATTATTCAATGAGAGGCTTTTCGCGCTTTCTGACCGATTTTCACAACCAGTAAAATATGCTTTCTTGTTTTTACAAAGGGAGAATTCACACAAAATGACAAAATAGATATACCACCCACACAGGGACTCGAACCCTGGACCCACAGACTAAAAGTCTGATGCTCTACCGTCTGAGCTATCAAGCCTGCTCATTATATCAAATTGAGCCATCAGAATCGATCTGCCTTGATTTATGTTCCATAAACCCTGCGTGTTAACTCATAATTAAACGAGAGGCTCTGTGCGCTTTATGACTAACTTTCGCAACAACCAAAATATGCTTTGTTGTTTTTACAAAAGGAGAATCGACACAAAATGAAAAAACACTTATACCGCCCAAACAGGGAGTCGAACCCTGGACCCTCAGAATACAAGTCTGATGCTCTACCGACTGAGTTATCCGGGCTGCTCATTATATTAAACTTGAGCCATCAGAATCGATCTGCCTAAAGTTATGTTTCATGAAGCATGCGTGTTAATTCATAATTAAACAAGAAACTCGGTGCGATGTATGACTAACTTTCGCAACAACCAAATTGTGCTTCCTTGTTTTTACAAAGCAAGAATCAACACAAAATGAAAAAAACAGGTATACCGCCCGAACAGGGACTCGAACCCTGGGCCATCAGATTAAAAGTCTGATGCTCTACCGACTGAGCTATCCGGGCTTCTCATTACATTGAGATCGAACCATCAGAATCGATCCCCTTTGATTAATGTTTCACAAAGACCGTATGTTAATTCATTATTCAATGAGAGGCTATTCGCGCTTTCTGACTGATTTTCACAACCAGTAAAACATGCTTTCTTTTTTTTACAAAGGGCGAATTAAAAAAAAAAGACAAAATAGATATACCACACAAACAGGGACTCGAACCCTGGTCCCTCAGATTAAAAGTCTGATGCTCTACCGTTTGAGCTATCAAACCTACTCATTATATCAAATTTGAGCCATCAGAATCGATATGCTTTGATTTATGTTCCATAAACGCAGCGTGTTAACTCATAATTAAACGAGAGGCTCTGTGCGCTTTATGACTAACTTTCACAACAACCAAAATATGGTTTCTTGCTTTTACAAAGGGAAAATCGACACAAAATGAAAAAACATGTACACCGCCCAAAACGGGAGTCGAACCCTGGACCCTCAGATTAAAAGTCGGATGCTCTACCGACTGAGCTGTCCGGGCTGCATATTATATTAAAATTGAGCCATCAGAATCGATCTGCCTTGACTTTTGTTCCATAAAGCCTGCGTGTTAATTCATAATTAAACGAGAGGCTCTTTGCGCTTCATGACTAACTTTCGCAACAACCATGTTATGCTTTCTTGTTTTTACAAAGAGAAAATCGACACAAAATGAAAAAACAAG
Source organism: Watersipora subatra (assembly GCF_963576615.1). Lineage (NCBI taxonomy): Eukaryota > Metazoa > Bryozoa > Gymnolaemata > Cheilostomatida > Watersiporidae > Watersipora > Watersipora subatra. The sequence continues at coordinate 53,838,306 of NC_088710.1, read as the reverse complement.
TATCCCGCCCAAACAGAAACTCGAACCCTGGACCCTCAGATTAAAAGTCTGATCCTCTACCGACTGAGCTCTCCGGGCTTCTCATTACATCGAGATCGAACCATCAGAATCGATTCGCCTTGATTTATGTTTCCCAAAAACTGTATGCTAATTCATTATTCAATGAGAGGCTTTTCGCGCTTTCTGACTGAGTTTCGCAACTAGTAAAATACGCTTTCTTGTTTTTACAAAAGGAGAATTCAAACCAAATAAAAACACAAGTATACCACCCAAACAAGGACTCAAACCCTGGACCCTCAGATTAAAAGTCTGATGCTCCACCGAATGATCTATTCGGGCTGCTCATCGCATCAATCAAGCTATCAAAATCGATCTGCTTTGATTTATGTTCCATAAAGCCTGCGTGTTAATTCGTATATATACGAGAGGCTCTCTGCGCTTTATGACTAACATTTGTAACAACCAAAATATGCTTTCTTGTTTTTACAAAAAAAGAATCCACATAAAACGAAAAAACCGGTATGCCGCCCAAACAGGGTCTCGAACCCTGGACCCTCAGATTAAAAGTCTGATGCTCTACCGACTGAACTACCCGGGCTGCTCATTACATCAATCGAGCCATCAGAGTCGATCTGACTTGAGTTATCTTTCATGAAGACTGTATTTTAATTCAAATCTCGATAAGAAGCTATATGCACTTTCTGACTGATTTTCGCAACTACCATAATATGCTACCCTGTTTTTACGAAAGGAGAATCTACACAAAAAGGCGAAAAAGATGTAACACCAAAACAAGGACTTTAACCCTGGATCATCAGATCAAAAGTCAGATGCTCTACCGACTGAGCGATCCGGGCTTCTCATTACATTGAGATCGAACCATCAGAATCGATTCGCCTTGATTTATGTTTCATAACGACTGTATGTTAATTCATTATTCAATGAGAGGCGTTTCATGCTTTCTGACTCAGTTTTGCCACTAGCGAAATATGACTTCTTGTTTTTAGAAAAGAAGAATCCACACAAAATGACAGAACATTTATACCGCCCAAACCAATACACGAACCCTGCACTATCAGAGTAAAATTCTGACGCTTTCCCGACTGATCTATTCAGGCTGCTCATCGCATCAATCGAGCTATCAAAATCGATCTGCTTTGATTTATGTTCCATAAGGCCTGCGTGTTAATTCATAATTAAATGAGAAGCTCTGTGCGCTTTATGACTAACTTTTGCAACAACCAAAACATGCTTTCTTGTTTTTACAAGAAAAGAATCCACATAAAACGAAAAAACTGGTATGCCGCCCAAACAGGGTCTCGAACCCTGGACCCTCAGATTAAAAGTCTGATGCTCTACCGACTGAGCTATCCGGGCTGCTCATTATATTAAAATTGAGCCATCAGAATCGATCTACCTAGACTTTTGTTCGATAAAACCTGCGTGTTAATTCATAATTAAACGAGAGGCGTTTGGCGCATTATGACTAAATTTCACAACAACCATGTTATGTTTTGTTGCTTTAACAAAGGGAGAATCCACACAAAATGAAAAAACAGGTATACCGCCCAAACAGGGACTCGAACCCTGGACCCTCAGATTAAAAGTCTGATGCTCTACCGACTGAGCTATCCGGGCTGCTCATTACATCATTCGAGCCATCAGAATCAATCTGACTTGATTTATTTTCCATAAAGACTGTATTTTAATTCATATCTCGACAAGAAGCTCTATGCATTTTCTCACTGATTTTCACAACTACCAAAATGTGCTTTTCTGTTTTCACGAAGGGAGAATCCACACAAAATGACGAAAAAGATATAACACCCAAACAAGGACTTTAACCCTGGATCATCAGATCAAGAGTCAGATGCTCTACTCATTGATCTATCCTGGCTGCTCATTGCATCAATCGAGCCATCAGAATCGATCTGCCTTGATTTATTTTTCATAAAGACTGTATTTTGTTTCATTATTCAACGAGATGCTTTTCAAGCTTTCTAACTGATTTATGCAACTAGTAAAATATGATTTCTTGTTTTTAGAAAGGAAGAATCCACATAAAATGAGAAAACATTTATACCGCCCAAACAGGGACTCGAACCCTGGTTCTTCAGATTAAAAGTCTGATGCTCTACCGACTGATCCATCCGGGCTGCTCATCGCATCCATCGAGCCATCAGAATCGATCACCCTTGCCTTATGTTTCTTAAGGACTGTGTGTTAATTCATTATTCAATGAGAGGCTTTTCGTGCGTTCTGATTGATTTTTGCAACTAGTAAAATATGCTTTCTTGTTTTTAGAAAGGAAGAATCCACATAGAACGACAAAACACTTATACCACCCAAACAGGGACTCGAACCCTGGACCCTCAGATTAAAATTCTGATGCTCTACCGACTGAGCTATCCGGGCTGCTCATTACATCAATCGAGCCATCAGAATCGATCTGACTTGATTTATCTTCCATAAAGACTGTATTTTAATTTATATCTCGACAAAAAGCTCGATGCACTATCTCACTGATTTTCACAACTACCAAAATATGCTTTTCTGTTTTTACGAAGGGAGAATCCACACAAAATGACGAAAAAGATATAGCACCCAAACAAGGACTTTAACCCTGGATCATCAGAACAAAAAGTCAGATGCTCTACTCATTGATCTATCCGGGCTGCTCATCGCATCAATCGAGCTCTCAGATTCTCCTTTTGTTTTTACAAAAGGAGAATCCACACATAATGAAAAAACAAGTATACCGCCCAAACAGGGACTCGAACCCTGGACCCTCAGATTAAAATTCTGATGCTCTACCGACTGAGCTATCCGCGCCGCTCATTATATTAAAATTGAGCCATCAGAATCGATCTGCCTAGAATTTTGTTCGATAAAACCTGCGTGTTAAGTCATAAATAAACGAGAGGCTCTGTGCGCTTTATGACTAACTTTTGCAACAACCAAAATATGCTTTCTTGTTTTTACAATAAGATAATCCACAAAAAACGAGAAAACAGGTATGCCGCCCAAACAGGGACTCGGACCCTGGACCCTCAGATTAAAAGTCTGATGCTCTACCGACTGAGCTATCCGGGCTGCTCGTTATATTAAAATTGAGCCATCAGAATCGATCTGCCTAGACTTTTGTTGGATAAAGCCTGCGTGTTAGTTCATAATTAAACGAGAGGCTCTTGGCGCTTTATGACTAAATTTCACAACAACCATGTTATGCTTTGTTGTTTTTACAAAGGGAGAATCCACACAAAATGAATAAACAGGTATGCCACCCAAACAAGGACTCGAACCCTGGACCCTCAGATTAAAAGTCTGATGCTCTACCGACTGAGCTATCCGGGCTGCTCATTATATTAAAATTGAGCCATCAGAATCGATCTACCTAGACTTTTGTTCGATAAAACCTGCGTGTTAACTCATAATTAAACGAGAGGCTTTTGGCGCATTATGACTAAATTTCACAACAACCATGTTATGTTTTGTTGCTTTAAGAAAGGAAAAATCCACACAAAATGAAAAAAACAAGTATACCGCCCAAACAGGGACTTGGACCCTGGACCTTCAGATTAAAAGTCTGACGCACTACCGACTGATCTATTCGGGCTGCTCATCGCATCAATCGAGCTCTCAGAATCGATATGCTTTGATTTATGTTCCATAAAACCTGCGTGTTAATTCATAATTAAACGAGAGGCTCTTGGCGCTTTATGACTAAATTTCACAACAACCATGTTATGCTTTGTTGTTTTTACAAAGGGAGAATCCACACAAAATGAAAAAAACAAGTATACCGCCCAAACAGGGACTCGAACCCTGGACCCTCAGATTAAAAGTCTGATGCTCTACCGACTGAGCTATCCGGGCTGCTCATTACATCAATCGAACCATCAGAATCGATCTGATTTGATTTATCTTCCATAAAGACTGTATTTTAATTCATATCTTGACAAGAAGCTCTATGCACTTTCTCACTGATTTTCACAACTACCAAAATGTGCTTTTCTGTTTTCTTGAAGGGAGAATCCACACAAAATGACGAAAAAGATATAGCACCCAAACAAAGACTTTAACCCTGGATCATCAGATCAAAAGTCAGATGCTCTACTCATTGATCTATCCGGGCTGCTCATCGCATCAATCGAGCTCTCAGATTCTCCTTTTGTTTTTACAAAAGAAGAATCCACACATAAAGAAAAAACAAGTATACCGCCCAAACAGGGACTCGAACCCTGGACCCTCAGATTAAAAGTCTGATGCTCTACCGACAGAGCTATCCGGGCTGCTCATCGCATCAATCGAGCTCTCAGAATCGATATGCTTTGACTTATGTTCCATAAAATCTGCGTGTTAATTCTTTATTCAATGAGAGGCTTTTCGTGCGTTCTGATTGATTTTCGCAACTAGTAAAATATGCTTTCTTAATTTTAGAAAGGAAGAATCCACCTAAAATGACAAAACATTTATACCGCCCACACAGGGACTCGAACCCTGGTTCTTCAGATTAAAAGTCTGAAGCTCTACCGACTGATCCATCCGGGCTGCTCATCACATCAATCGAGCTCTCAGAATCGATATGCTTTGACTTAAGTTCCATAAAACCTGCGTAATAATTCATTATTCAATGAGAGGCTTTTCGTGCGTTCTGATTGATTTTCGCAACTAGTAAAATATGCTTTATTGTTTTTAGAAAGGAAGAATCCACATAGAACGACAAAACACTTATACCACCCAAACAGGGACTCGAACCTCGGACCCTCAGATTAAAAGTCTGATGCTCTACCGACTGAGCTATCCGGGCTGCTCATTGCATCAATCGAGCCATCAGAATCGATCTGACTTGATTTATCTTCCATAAAGACTGTATTTTAATTTATATCTCGACAAAAAGCTCGATGCACTATCTCACTGATTTTCACAACTACCAAAATATGCTTTTCTGTTTTTACGAAAGGAGAATCCACACAAAATGACGAAAAACATATAGCACCCAAACAAGGACTTTAACCCTGGATCATCAGATCAAAAGTCAGATGCTCTACTCATTGATCTATCCGGGCTGCTCATTGCGTCAATCGAACCATCAGAATCGATCTGCCTTGATTTATGTTTCCTAAGGACTGTATGTTATTTCATTATTCAACGGGAGGCTTTTCAAGCTTTCTGACTGATTTATGCAACTAGTAAAATATGCTTTCTTGTTTTTTGGAAAGGAAGAATCCACATAGAACGACAAAACATTTATACCACCCAAACAGGGACTCGAACCCTGGACCCTCAGATTAAAAGTCTGATGCTCTACCGACTGAGCTATCCAGGTTGCTCATTATATTAATATTTAGCCATCAGAATCGATCTGCCTTGATCTATGTTCCATAAAGCCTGCGTGTTAATTCATAATTAATTGAAAGGCACTGCGCGCTTTATAACTAACTTTCGCACCAACCAAAATATGCTTTTTTGTTTTTACAAATGGAGAATTCACTCAAAATGACAAAACAGGTATACCGCCCAAGCAGGGACTCTAACCCTGGACCCTCAGATTAAAAGTCTGATGATCTACCGACTGAGCTATCCGGGCTGCTCATTATACTAAAATTGAGCCATCAGAATCGATCTGCTTTTACTTTTGTTCCATAAAACCTGCGTATTGATTCATAATTGAACGAGAGGCTTTTTGCGCTTTATGACTAAATTTCGCAACAACCATGTTACGCTTTCTTGTTTTTACAAAGGGAGAATCCACACATAATGAAAAAACAAGTATACCGCCCAAACAAGGACTCGAACCCTGGACCCTCAGATTAAAAGTCTGATGCTCTACCAACTGAGCTATCCGGGCTGCTCATTATATTAAAATTGAGCCATCAGAATCGATCTACCTAGACTTTTGTTCGATAAAACCTGCGTGTTAATTCATAATTAAACGAGAGGCGTTTGGCGCATTATGACTAAATTTCACAACAACCATGTTATGTTTTGTTGCTTTAACAAAGGGAGGATCCACACAAAATGAAAAAACAAGTCTACCGGCCAAACAGGGACTCGAACCCTGGACCCTCAGATTAAAAGTCTGATGCTCTACCGACTGAGCTATCCGGGCTGCTCATTATATTAAAATTGAGCCATCAGAATCGATCTACCTAGACTTTTGTTCGATAAAACCTGCGTGTTAACTCATAATTAAACGAGAGGCTTTTGGCGCATTATGACTAAATTTCACAACAACCATGTTATGTTTTGTTGCTTTAAGAAAGGAAAAATCCACACAAAATGAAAAAAACAAGTATACCGCCCAAACAGGGACTTGGACCCTGGACCTTCAGATTAAAAGTCTGACGCACTACCGACTGATCTATTCGGGCTGCTCATCGCATCAATCGAGCTCTCAGAATCGATATGCTTTGATTTATGTTCCATAAAACCTCCGTGTTAATTCATAATTAAACGAGAGGCTCTTGGCGCTTTATGACTAAATTTCACAACAACCATGTTATGCTTTGTTGTTTTTACAAAGGGAGAATCCACACAAAATGAAAAAAACAAGTATACCGCCCAAACAGGGACTCGAACCCTGGAACCTCAGATTAAAAGTCTGATGCTCTACCAACTGAGCTATCCGGGCTGCTCATTACATCAATCGAGCCATCAGAATCGATCTGATTTGATTTATCTTCCATAAAGACTGTATTTTAATTCATATCTTGAAAAGAAGCTCTATGCACTTTCTCACTGATTTTCACAACTACCAAAATATGCTTTTCTGTTTTCTTGAAGGGAGAATCCACACAAAATGACGAAAAAGATATAGCACCCAAACAAAGACTTTAACCCTGGATCATCAGATCAAAAGTCAGATGCTCTACTCATTGATCTATCCGGGCTGCTCATCGCATCAATCGAGCTCTCAGATTCTCCTTTTGTTTTTACAAAAGAAGAATCCACACATAAAGAAAAAACAAGTATACCGCCCAAACAGGGACTCGAACCCTGGACCCTCAGATTAAAAGTCTGATGCTCTACCGACTGAGCTATCCGGGCTGCTCATCGCATCAATCGAGCTCTCAGAATCGATATGCTTTGACTTATGTTCCATAAAACCTGCGTGTTAATTCTTTATTCAATGAGAGGCTTTTCGTGCGTTCTGATTGATTTTCGCAACTAGTAAAATATGCTTTCTTAATTTTAGAAAGGAAGAATCCACCTAAAATGACAAAACATTTATACCGCCCACACAGGGACTCGAACCCTGGTTCTTCAGATTAAAAGTCTGAAGCTCTACCGACTGATCCATCCGGGCTGCTCATCACATCAATCGAGCTCTCAGAATCGATATGCTTTGACTTAAGTTCCATAAAACCTGCGTGTTAATTCATTATTCAATGAGAGGCTTTTCGTGCGTTCTGATTGATTTTCGCAACTAGTAAAATATGCTTTATTGTTTTTAGAAAGGAAGAATCCACATAGAACGACAAAACACTTATACCACCCAAACAGGGACTCGAACCTCGGACCCTCAGATTAAAAGTCTGATGCTCTACCGACTGAGCTATCCGGGCTGCTCATTGCATCAATCGAGCCATCAGAATCGATCTGACTTGATTTATCTTCCATAAAGACTGTATTTTAATTTATATCTCGACAAAAAGCTCGATGCACTATCTCACTGATTTTCACAACTACCAAAATATGCTTTTCTGTTTTTACGAAAGGAGAATCCACACAAAATGACGAAAAACATATAGCACCCAAACAAGGACTTTAACCCTGGATCATCAGATCAAAAGTCAGATGCTCTACTCATTGATCTATCCGGGCTGCTCATTGCGTCAATCGAACCATCAGAATCGATCTGCCTTGATTTATGTTTCCTAAGGACTGTATGTTATTTCATTATTCAACGGGAGGCTTTTCAAGCTTTCTGACTGATTTATGCAACTAGTAAAATATGCTTTCTTGTTTTTTGGAAAGGAAGAATCCACATAGAACGACAAAACATTTATACCACCCAAACAGGGACTCGAACCCTGGACCCTCAGATTAAAGGTCTGATGCTCTACCGACTGAGCTATCCAGGTTGCTCATTATATTAATATTTAGCCATCAGAATCGATCTGCCTTGATCTATGTTCCATAAAGCCTGCGTGTTAATTCATAATTAATTGAAAGGCACTGCGCGCTTTATAACTAACTTTCGCACCAACCAAAATATGCTTTTTTGTTTTTACAAATGGAGAATTCACTCAAAATGACAAAACAGGTATACCGCCCAAGCAGGGACTCTAACCCTGGACCCTCAGATTAAAAGTCTGATGATCTACCGACTGAGCTATCCGGGCTGCTCATTATACTAAAATTGAGCCATCAGAATCGATCTGCTTTTACTTTTGTTCCATAAAACCTGCGTATTGATTCATAATTGAACGAGAGGCTTTTTGCGCTTTATGACTAAATTTCGCAACAACCATGTTACGCTTTCTTGTTTTTACAAAGGGAGAATCCACACATAATGAAAAAACAAGTATACCGCCCAAACAAGGACTCGAACCCTGGACCCTCAGATTAAAAGTCTGATGCTCTACCAACTGAGCTATCCGGGCTGCTCATTATATTAAAATTGAGCCATCAGAATCGATCTACCTAGACTTTTGTTCGATAAAACCTGCGTGTTAATTCATAATTAAACGAGAGGCGTTTGGCGCATTATGACTAAATTTCACAACAACCATGTTATGTTTTGTTGCTTTAACAAAGGGAGGATCCACACAAAATGAAAAAACAAGTCTACCGGCCAAACAGGGACTCGAACCCTGGACCCTCAGATTAAAAGTCTGATGCTCTACCGACTGAGCTATCCGGGCTGCTCATTATATTAAAATTGAGCCATCAGAATCGATCTACCTAGACTTTTGTTCGATAAAACCTGCGTGTTAACTCATAATTAAACGAGAGGCTTTTGGCGCATTATGACTAAATTTCACAACAACCATGTTATGTTTTGTTGCTTTAAGAAAGGAAAAATCCACACAAAATGAAAAAAACAAGTATACCGCCCAAACAGGGACTTGGACCCTGGACCTTCAGATTAAAAGTCTGACGCACTACCGACTGATCTATTCGGGCTGCTCATCGCATCAATCGAGCTCTCAGAATCGATATGCTTTGATTTATGTTCCATAAAACCTCCGTGTTAATTCATAATTAAACGAGAGGCTCTTGGCGCTTTATGACTAAATTTCACAACAACCATGTTATGCTTTGTTGTTTTTACAAAGGGAGAATCCACACAAAATGAAAAAAACAAGTATACCGCCCAAACAGGGACTCGAACCCTGGAACCTCAGATTAAAAGTCTGATGCTCTACCGACTGAGCTATCCGGGCTGCTCATTACATCAATCGAGCCATCAGAATCGATCTGATTTGATTTATCTTCCATAAAGACTGTATTTTAATTCATATCTTGAAAAGAAGCTCTATGCACTTTCTCACTGATTTTCACAACTACCAAAATATGCTTTTCTGTTTTCTTGAAGGGAGAATCCACACAAAATGACGAAAAAGATATAGCACCCAAACAAAGACTTTAACCCTGGATCATCAGATCAAAAGTCAGATGCTCTACTCATTGATCTATCCGGGCTGCTCATCGCATCAATCGAGCTCTCAGATTCTCCTTTTGTTTTTACAAAAGAAGAATCCACACATAAAGAAAAAACAAGTATACCGCCCAAACAGGGACTCGAACCCTGGACCCTCAGATTAAAAGTCTGATGCTCTACCGACTGAGCTATCCGGGCTGCTCATCGCATCAATCGAGCTCTCAGAATCGATATGCTTTGACTTATGTTCCATAAAACCTGCGTGTTAATTCTTTATTCAATGAGAGGCTTTTCGTGCGTTCTGATTGATTTTCGCAACTAGTAAAATATGCTTTCTTAATTTTAGAAAGGAAGAATCCACCTAAAATGACAAAACATTTATACCGCCCACACAGGGACTCGAACCCTGGTTCTTCAGATTAAAAGTCTGAAGCTCTACCGACTGATCCATCCGGGCTGCTCATCACATCAATCGAGCTCTCAGAATCGATATGCTTTGACTTAAGTTCCATAAAACCTGCGTGTTAATTCATTATTCAATGAGAGGCTTTTCGTGCGTTCTGATTGATTTTCGCAACTAGTAAAATATGCTTTATTGTTTTTAGAAAGGAAGAATCCACATAGAACGACAAAACACTTATACCACCCAAACAGGGACTCGAACCTCGGACCCTCAGATTAAAAGTCTGATGCTCTACCGACTGATCCATCCGGGCTGCTCATCACATCAATCGAGCTCTCAGAATCGATATGCTTTGACTTAAGTTCCATAAAACCTGCGTGTTAATTCATTATTCAATGAGAGGCTTTTCGTGCGTTCTGATTGATTTTCGCAACTAGTAAAATATGCTTTATTGTTTTTAGAAAGGAAGAATCCACATAGAACGACAAAACACTTATACCGCCCGAACAGGGACTCGAACCCTGGGCCATCAGATTAAAAGTCTGATGCTCTACCGACTGAGCTATCCGGGCTTCTCATTACATTGAGATCGAACCATCAGAATCGATCCCCTTTGATTAATGTTTCACAAAGACCGTATGTTAATTCATTATTCAATGAGAGGCTATTCGCGCTTTCTGACTGATTTTCACAACCAGTAAAACATGCTTTCTTTTTTTTACAAAGGGCGAATTAAAAAAAAAAGACAAAATAGATATACCACACAAACAGGGACTCGAACCCTGGTCCCTCAGATTAAAAGTCTGATGCTCTACCGTTTGAGCTATCAAACCTACTCATTATATCAAATTTGAGCCATCAGAATCGATATGCTTTGATTTATGTTCCATAAACGCAGCGTGTTAACTCATAATTAAACGAGAGGCTCTGTGCGCTTTATGACTAACTTTCACAACAACCAAAATATGGTTTCTTGCTTTTACAAAGGGAAAATCGACACAAAATGAAAAAACATGTACACCGCCCAAAACGGGAGTCGAACCCTGGACCCTCAGATTAAAAGTCGGATGCTCTACCGACTGAGCTGTCCGGGCTGCATATTATATTAAAATTGAGCCATCAGAATCGATCTGCCTTGACTTTTGTTCCATAAAGCCTGCGTGTTAATTCATAATTAAACGAGAGGCTCTTTGCGCTTCATGACTAACTTTCGCAACAACCATGTTATGCTTTCTTGTTTTTACAAAGAGAAAATCGACACAAAATGAAAAAACAAGTATCCCGCCCAAACAGAAACTCGAACCCTGGACCCTCAGATTAAAAGTCTGATCCTCTACCGACTGAGCTCTCCGGGCTTCTCATTACATCGAGATCGAACCATCAGAATCGATTCGCCTTGATTTATGTTTCCCAAAAACTGTATGCTAATTCATTATTCAATGAGAGGCTTTTCGCGCTTTCTGACTGAGTTTCGCAACTAGTAAAATACGCTTTCTTGTTTTTACAAAAGGAGAATTCAAACCAAATAAAAACACAAGTATACCACCCAAACAAGGACTCAAACCCTGGACCCTCAGATTAAAAGTCTGATGCTCCACCGAATGATCTATTCGGGCTGCTCATCGCATCAATCAAGCTATCAAAATCGATCTGCTTTGATTTATGTTCCATAAAGCCTGCGTGTTAATTCGTATATATACGAGAGGCTCTCTGCGCTTTATGACTAACATTTGTAACAACCAAAATATGCTTTCTTGTTTTTACAAAAAAAGAATCCACATAAAACGAAAAAACCGGTATGCCGCCCAAACAGGGTCTCGAACCCTGGACCCTCAGATTAAAAGTCTGATGCTCTACCGACTGAACTACCCGGGCTGCTCATTACATCAATCGAGCCATCAGAGTCGATCTGACTTGAGTTATCTTTCATGAAGACTGTATTTTAATTCAAATCTCGATAAGAAGCTATATGCACTTTCTGACTGATTTTCGCAACTACCATAATATGCTACCCTGTTTTTACGAAAGGAGAATCTACACAAAAAGGCGAAAAAGATGTAACACCAAAACAAGGACTTTAACCCTGGATCATCAGATCAAAAGTCAGATGCTCTACCGACTGAGCGATCCGGGCTTCTCATTACATTGAGATCGAACCATCAGAATCGATTCGCCTTGATTTATGTTTCATAACGACTGTATGTTAATTCATTATTCAATGAGAGGCGTTTCATGCTTTCTGACTCAGTTTTGCCACTAGCGAAATATGACTTCTTGTTTTTAGAAAAGAAGAATCCACACAAAATGACAGAACATTTATACCGCCCAAACCAATACACGAACCCTGCACTATCAGAGTAAAATTCTGACGCTTTCCCGACTGATCTATTCAGGCTGCTCATCGCATCAATCGAGCTATCAAAATCGATCTGCTTTGATTTATGTTCCATAAGGCCTGCGTGTTAATTCATAATTAAATGAGAAGCTCTGTGCGCTTTATGACTAACTTTTGCAACAACCAAAACATGCTTTCTTGTTTTTACAAGAAAAGAATCCACATAAAACGAAAAAACTGGTATGCCGCCCAAACAGGGTCTCGAACCCTGGACCCTCAGATTAAAAGTCTGATGCTCTACCGACTGAGCTATCCGGGCTGCTCATTATATTAAAATTGAGCCATCAGAATCGATCTACCTAGACTTTTGTTCGATAAAACCTGCGTGTTAATTCATAATTAAACGAGAGGCGTTTGGCGCATTATGACTAAATTTCACAACAACCATGTTATGTTTTGTTGCTTTAACAAAGGGAGAATCCACACAAAATGAAAAAACAGGTATACCGCCCAAACAGGGACTCGAACCCTGGACCCTCAGATTAAAAGTCTGATGCTCTACCGACTGAGCTATCCGGGCTGCTCATTACATCATTCGAGCCATCAGAATCAATCTGACTTGATTTATTTTCCATAAAGACTGTATTTTAATTCATATCTCGACAAGAAGCTCTATGCATTTTCTCACTGATTTTCACAACTACCAAAATGTGCTTTTCTGTTTTCACGAAGGGAGAATCCACACAAAATGACGAAAAAGATATAACACCCAAACAAGGACTTTAACCCTGGATCATCAGATCAAGAGTCAGATGCTCTACTCATTGATCTATCCTGGCTGCTCATTGCATCAATCGAGCCATCAGAATCGATCTGCCTTGATTTATTTTTCATAAAGACTGTATTTTGTTTCATTATTCAACGAGATGCTTTTCAAGCTTTCTAACTGATTTATGCAACTAGTAAAATATGATTTCTTGTTTTTAGAAAGGAAGAATCCACATAAAATGAGAAAACATTTATACCGCCCAAACAGGGACTCGAACCCTGGTTCTTCAGATTAAAAGTCTGATGCTCTACCGACTGATCCATCCGGGCTGCTCATCGCATCCATCGAGCCATCAGAATCGATCACCCTTGCCTTATGTTTCTTAAGGACTGTGTGTTAATTCATTATTCAATGAGAGGCTTTTCGTGCGTTCTGATTGATTTTTGCAACTAGTAAAATATGCTTTCTTGTTTTTAGAAAGGAAGAATCCACATAGAACGACAAAACACTTATACCACCCAAACAGGGACTCGAACCCTGGACCCTCAGATTAAAATTCTGATGCTCTACCGACTGAGCTATCCGGGCTGCTCATTACATCAATCGAGCCATCAGAATCGATCTGACTTGATTTATCTTCCATAAAGACTGTATTTTAATTTATATCTCGACAAAAAGCTCGATGCACTATCTCACTGATTTTCACAACTACCAAAATATGCTTTTCTGTTTTTACGAAGGGAGAATCCACACAAAATGACGAAAAAGATATAGCACCCAAACAAGGACTTTAACCCTGGATCATCAGAACAAAAAGTCAGATGCTCTACTCATTGATCTATCCGGGCTGCTCATCGCATCAATCGAGCTCTCAGATTCTCCTTTTGTTTTTACAAAAGGAGAATCCACACATAATGAAAAAACAAGTATACCGCCCAAACAGGGACTCGAACCCTGGACCCTCAGATTAAAATTCTGATGCTCTACCGACTGAGCTATCCGCGCCGCTCATTATATTAAAATTGAGCCATCAGAATCGATCTGCCTAGAATTTTGTTCGATAAAACCTGCGTGTTAAGTCATAAATAAACGAGAGGCTCTGTGCGCTTTATGACTAACTTTTGCAACAACCAAAATATGCTTTCTTGTTTTTACAATAAGATAATCCACAAAAAACGAGAAAACAGGTATGCCGCCCAAACAGGGACTCGGACCCTGGACCCTCAGATTAAAAGTCTGATGCTCTACCGACTGAGCTATCCGGGCTGCTCGTTATATTAAAATTGAGCCATCAGAATCGATCTGCCTAGACTTTTGTTGGATAAAGCCTGCGTGTTAGTTCATAATTAAACGAGAGGCTCTTGGCGCTTTATGACTAAATTTCACAACAACCATGTTATGCTTTGTTGTTTTTACAAAGGGAGAATCCACACAAAATGAATAAACAGGTATGCCACCCAAACAAGGACTCGAACCCTGGACCCTCAGATTAAAAGTCTGATGCTCTACCGACTGAGCTATCCGGGCTGCTCATTATATTAAAATTGAGCCATCAGAATCGATCTACCTAGACTTTTGTTCGATAAAACCTGCGTGTTAACTCATAATTAAACGAGAGGCTTTTGGCGCATTATGACTAAATTTCACAACAACCATGTTATGTTTTGTTGCTTTAAGAAAGGAAAAATCCACACAAAATGAAAAAAACAAGTATACCGCCCAAACAGGGACTTGGACCCTGGACCTTCAGATTAAAAGTCTGACGCACTACCGACTGATCTATTCGGGCTGCTCATCGCATCAATCGAGCTCTCAGAATCGATATGCTTTGATTTATGTTCCATAAAACCTGCGTGTTAATTCATAATTAAACGAGAGGCTCTTGGCGCTTTATGACTAAATTTCACAACAACCATGTTATGCTTTGTTGTTTTTACAAAGGGAGAATCCACACAAAATGAAAAAAACAAGTATACCGCCCAAACAGGGACTCGAACCCTGGACCCTCAGATTAAAAGTCTGATGCTCTACCGACTGAGCTATCCGGGCTGCTCATTACATCAATCGAACCATCAGAATCGATCTGATTTGATTTATCTTCCATAAAGACTGTATTTTAATTCATATCTTGACAAGAAGCTCTATGCACTTTCTCACTGATTTTCACAACTACCAAAATGTGCTTTTCTGTTTTCTTGAAGGGAGAATCCACACAAAATGACGAAAAAGATATAGCACCCAAACAAAGACTTTAACCCTGGATCATCAGATCAAAAGTCAGATGCTCTACTCATTGATCTATCCGGGCTGCTCATCGCATCAATCGAGCTCTCAGATTCTCCTTTTGTTTTTACAAAAGAAGAATCCACACATAAAGAAAAAACAAGTATACCGCCCAAACAGGGACTCGAACCCTGGACCCTCAGATTAAAAGTCTGATGCTCTACCGACAGAGCTATCCGGGCTGCTCATCGCATCAATCGAGCTCTCAGAATCGATATGCTTTGACTTATGTTCCATAAAACCTGCGTGTTAATTCTTTATTCAATGAGAGGCTTTTCGTGCGTTCTGATTGATTTTCGCAACTAGTAAAATATGCTTTCTTAATTTTAGAAAGGAAGAATCCACCTAAAATGACAAAACATTTATACCGCCCACACAGGGACTCGAACCCTGGTTCTTCAGATTAAAAGTCTGAAGCTCTACCGACTGATCCATCCGGGCTGCTCATCACATCAATCGAGCTCTCAGAATCGATATGCTTTGACTTAAGTTCCATAAAACCTGCGTAATAATTCATTATTCAATGAGAGGCTTTTCGTGCGTTCTGATTGATTTTCGCAACTAGTAAAATATGCTTTATTGTTTTTAGAAAGGAAGAATCCACATAGAACGACAAAACACTTATACCACCCAAACAGGGACTCGAACCTCGGACCCTCAGATTAAAAGTCTGATGCTCTACCGACTGAGCTATCCGGGCTGCTCATTGCATCAATCGAGCCATCAGAATCGATCTGACTTGATTTATCTTCCATAAAGACTGTATTTTAATTTATATCTCGACAAAAAGCTCGATGCACTATCTCACTGATTTTCACAACTACCAAAATATGCTTTTCTGTTTTTACGAAAGGAGAATCCACACAAAATGACGAAAAACATATAGCACCCAAACAAGGACTTTAACCCTGGATCATCAGATCAAAAGTCAGATGCTCTACTCATTGATCTATCCGGGCTGCTCATTGCGTCAATCGAACCATCAGAATCGATCTGCCTTGATTTATGTTTCCTAAGGACTGTATGTTATTTCATTATTCAACGGGAGGCTTTTCAAGCTTTCTGACTGATTTATGCAACTAGTAAAATATGCTTTCTTGTTTTTTGGAAAGGAAGAATCCACATAGAACGACAAAACATTTATACCACCCAAACAGGGACTCGAACCCTGGACCCTCAGATTAAAAGTCTGATGCTCTACCGACTGAGCTATCCAGGTTGCTCATTATATTAATATTTAGCCATCAGAATCGATCTGCCTTGATCTATGTTCCATAAAGCCTGCGTGTTAATTCATAATTAATTGAAAGGCACTGCGCGCTTTATAACTAACTTTCGCACCAACCAAAATATGCTTTTTTGTTTTTACAAATGGAGAATTCACTCAAAATGACAAAACAGGTATACCGCCCAAGCAGGGACTCTAACCCTGGACCCTCAGATTAAAAGTCTGATGATCTACCGACTGAGCTATCCGGGCTGCTCATTATACTAAAATTGAGCCATCAGAATCGATCTGCTTTTACTTTTGTTCCATAAAACCTGCGTATTGATTCATAATTGAACGAGAGGCTTTTTGCGCTTTATGACTAAATTTCGCAACAACCATGTTACGCTTTCTTGTTTTTACAAAGGGAGAATCCACACATAATGAAAAAACAAGTATACCGCCCAAACAAGGACTCGAACCCTGGACCCTCAGATTAAAAGTCTGATGCTCTACCAACTGAGCTATCCGGGCTGCTCATTATATTAAAATTGAGCCATCAGAATCGATCTACCTAGACTTTTGTTCGATAAAACCTGCGTGTTAATTCATAATTAAACGAGAGGCGTTTGGCGCATTATGACTAAATTTCACAACAACCATGTTATGTTTTGTTGCTTTAACAAAGGGAGGATCCACACAAAATGAAAAAACAAGTCTACCGGCCAAACAGGGACTCGAACCCTGGACCCTCAGATTAAAAGTCTGATGCTCTACCGACTGAGCTATCCGGGCTGCTCATTATATTAAAATTGAGCCATCAGAATCGATCTACCTAGACTTTTGTTCGATAAAACCTGCGTGTTAACTCATAATTAAACGAGAGGCTTTTGGCGCATTATGACTAAATTTCACAACAACCATGTTATGTTTTGTTGCTTTAAGAAAGGAAAAATCCACACAAAATGAAAAAAACAAGTATACCGCCCAAACAGGGACTTGGACCCTGGACCTTCAGATTAAAAGTCTGACGCACTACCGACTGATCTATTCGGGCTGCTCATCGCATCAATCGAGCTCTCAGAATCGATATGCTTTGATTTATGTTCCATAAAACCTCCGTGTTAATTCATAATTAAACGAGAGGCTCTTGGCGCTTTATGACTAAATTTCACAACAACCATGTTATGCTTTGTTGTTTTTACAAAGGGAGAATCCACACAAAATGAAAAAAACAAGTATACCGCCCAAACAGGGACTCGAACCCTGGAACCTCAGATTAAAAGTCTGATGCTCTACCGACTGAGCTATCCGGGCTGCTCATTACATCAATCGAGCCATCAGAATCGATCTGATTTGATTTATCTTCCATAAAGACTGTATTTTAATTCATATCTTGAAAAGAAGCTCTATGCACTTTCTCACTGATTTTCACAACTACCAAAATATGCTTTTCTGTTTTCTTGAAGGGAGAATCCACACAAAATGACGAAAAAGATATAGCACCCAAACAAAGACTTTAACCCTGGATCATCAGATCAAAAGTCAGATGCTCTACTCATTGATCTATCCGGGCTGCTCATCGCATCAATCGAGCTCTCAGATTCTCCTTTTGTTTTTACAAAAGAAGAATCCACACATAAAGAAAAAACAAGTATACCGCCCAAACAGGGACTCGAACCCTGGACCCTCAGATTAAAAGTCTGATGCTCTACCGACTGAGCTATCCGGGCTGCTCATCGCATCAATCGAGCTCTCAGAATCGATATGCTTTGACTTATGTTCCATAAAACCTGCGTGTTAATTCTTTATTCAATGAGAGGCTTTTCGTGCGTTCTGATTGATTTTCGCAACTAGTAAAATATGCTTTCTTAATTTTAGAAAGGAAGAATCCACCTAAAATGACAAAACATTTATACCGCCCACACAGGGACTCGAACCCTGGTTCTTCAGATTAAAAGTCTGAAGCTCTACCGACTGATCCATCCGGGCTGCTCATCACATCAATCGAGCTCTCAGAATCGATATGCTTTG
This sequence comes from Watersipora subatra, assembly GCF_963576615.1. Lineage (NCBI taxonomy): Eukaryota > Metazoa > Bryozoa > Gymnolaemata > Cheilostomatida > Watersiporidae > Watersipora > Watersipora subatra. The sequence continues at coordinate 53,819,665 of NC_088710.1, read as the reverse complement.
ACTTAAGTTCCATAAAACCTGCGTGTTAATTCATTATTCAATGAGAGGCTTTTCGTGCGTTCTGATTGATTTTCGCAACTAGTAAAATATGCTTTATTGTTTTTAGAAAGGAAGAATCCACATAGAACGACAAAACACTTATACCACCCAAACAGGGACTCGAACCTCGGACCCTCAGATTAAAAGTCTGATGCTCTACCGACTGAGCTATCCGGGCTGCTCATTGCATCAATCGAGCCATCAGAATCGATCTGACTTGATTTATCTTCCATAAAGACTGTATTTTAATTTATATCTCGACAAAAAGCTCGATGCACTATCTCACTGATTTTCACAACTACCAAAATATGCTTTTCTGTTTTTACGAAAGGAGAATCCACACAAAATGACGAAAAACATATAGCACCCAAACAAGGACTTTAACCCTGGATCATCAGATCAAAAGTCAGATGCTCTACTCATTGATCTATCCGGGCTGCTCATTGCGTCAATCGAACCATCAGAATCGATCTGCCTTGATTTATGTTTCCTAAGGACTGTATGTTATTTCATTATTCAACGGGAGGCTTTTCAAGCTTTCTGACTGATTTATGCAACTAGTAAAATATGCTTTCTTGTTTTTTGGAAAGGAAGAATCCACATAGAACGACAAAACATTTATACCACCCAAACAGGGACTCGAACCCTGGACCCTCAGATTAAAGGTCTGATGCTCTACCGACTGAGCTATCCAGGTTGCTCATTATATTAATATTTAGCCATCAGAATCGATCTGCCTTGATCTATGTTCCATAAAGCCTGCGTGTTAATTCATAATTAATTGAAAGGCACTGCGCGCTTTATAACTAACTTTCGCACCAACCAAAATATGCTTTTTTGTTTTTACAAATGGAGAATTCACTCAAAATGACAAAACAGGTATACCGCCCAAGCAGGGACTCTAACCCTGGACCCTCAGATTAAAAGTCTGATGATCTACCGACTGAGCTATCCGGGCTGCTCATTATACTAAAATTGAGCCATCAGAATCGATCTGCTTTTACTTTTGTTCCATAAAACCTGCGTATTGATTCATAATTGAACGAGAGGCTTTTTGCGCTTTATGACTAAATTTCGCAACAACCATGTTACGCTTTCTTGTTTTTACAAAGGGAGAATCCACACATAATGAAAAAACAAGTATACCGCCCAAACAAGGACTCGAACCCTGGACCCTCAGATTAAAAGTCTGATGCTCTACCAACTGAGCTATCCGGGCTGCTCATTATATTAAAATTGAGCCATCAGAATCGATCTACCTAGACTTTTGTTCGATAAAACCTGCGTGTTAATTCATAATTAAACGAGAGGCGTTTGGCGCATTATGACTAAATTTCACAACAACCATGTTATGTTTTGTTGCTTTAACAAAGGGAGGATCCACACAAAATGAAAAAACAAGTCTACCGGCCAAACAGGGACTCGAACCCTGGACCCTCAGATTAAAAGTCTGATGCTCTACCGACTGAGCTATCCGGGCTGCTCATTATATTAAAATTGAGCCATCAGAATCGATCTACCTAGACTTTTGTTCGATAAAACCTGCGTGTTAACTCATAATTAAACGAGAGGCTTTTGGCGCATTATGACTAAATTTCACAACAACCATGTTATGTTTTGTTGCTTTAAGAAAGGAAAAATCCACACAAAATGAAAAAAACAAGTATACCGCCCAAACAGGGACTTGGACCCTGGACCTTCAGATTAAAAGTCTGACGCACTACCGACTGATCTATTCGGGCTGCTCATCGCATCAATCGAGCTCTCAGAATCGATATGCTTTGATTTATGTTCCATAAAACCTCCGTGTTAATTCATAATTAAACGAGAGGCTCTTGGCGCTTTATGACTAAATTTCACAACAACCATGTTATGCTTTGTTGTTTTTACAAAGGGAGAATCCACACAAAATGAAAAAAACAAGTATACCGCCCAAACAGGGACTCGAACCCTGGAACCTCAGATTAAAAGTCTGATGCTCTACCGACTGAGCTATCCGGGCTGCTCATTACATCAATCGAGCCATCAGAATCGATCTGATTTGATTTATCTTCCATAAAGACTGTATTTTAATTCATATCTTGAAAAGAAGCTCTATGCACTTTCTCACTGATTTTCACAACTACCAAAATATGCTTTTCTGTTTTCTTGAAGGGAGAATCCACACAAAATGACGAAAAAGATATAGCACCCAAACAAAGACTTTAACCCTGGATCATCAGATCAAAAGTCAGATGCTCTACTCATTGATCTATCCGGGCTGCTCATCGCATCAATCGAGCTCTCAGATTCTCCTTTTGTTTTTACAAAAGAAGAATCCACACATAAAGAAAAAACAAGTATACCGCCCAAACAGGGACTCGAACCCTGGACCCTCAGATTAAAAGTCTGATGCTCTACCGACTGAGCTATCCGGGCTGCTCATCGCATCAATCGAGCTCTCAGAATCGATATGCTTTGACTTATGTTCCATAAAACCTGCGTGTTAATTCTTTATTCAATGAGAGGCTTTTCGTGCGTTCTGATTGATTTTCGCAACTAGTAAAATATGCTTTCTTAATTTTAGAAAGGAAGAATCCACCTAAAATGACAAAACATTTATACCGCCCACACAGGGACTCGAACCCTGGTTCTTCAGATTAAAAGTCTGAAGCTCTACCGACTGATCCATCCGGGCTGCTCATCACATCAATCGAGCTCTCAGAATCGATATGCTTTGACTTAAGTTCCATAAAACCTGCGTGTTAATTCATTATTCAATGAGAGGCTTTTCGTGCGTTCTGATTGATTTTCGCAACTAGTAAAATATGCTTTATTGTTTTTAGAAAGGAAGAATCCACATAGAACGACAAAACACTTATACCACCCAAACAGGGACTCGAACCTCGGACCCTCAGATTAAAAGTCTGATGCTCTACCGACTGATCCATCCGGGCTGCTCATCACATCAATCGAGCTCTCAGAATCGATATGCTTTGACTTAAGTTCCATAAAACCTGCGTGTTAATTCATTATTCAATGAGAGGCTTTTCGTGCGTTCTGATTGATTTTCGCAACTAGTAAAATATGCTTTATTGTTTTTAGAAAGGAAGAATCCACATAGAACGACAAAACACTTATACCGCCCGAACAGGGACTCGAACCCTGGGCCATCAGATTAAAAGTCTGATGCTCTACCGACTGAGCTATCCGGGCTTCTCATTACATTGAGATCGAACCATCAGAATCGATCCCCTTTGATTAATGTTTCACAAAGACCGTATGTTAATTCATTATTCAATGAGAGGCTATTCGCGCTTTCTGACTGATTTTCACAACCAGTAAAACATGCTTTCTTTTTTTTACAAAGGGCGAATTAAAAAAAAAAGACAAAATAGATATACCACACAAACAGGGACTCGAACCCTGGTCCCTCAGATTAAAAGTCTGATGCTCTACCGTTTGAGCTATCAAACCTACTCATTATATCAAATTTGAGCCATCAGAATCGATATGCTTTGATTTATGTTCCATAAACGCAGCGTGTTAACTCATAATTAAACGAGAGGCTCTGTGCGCTTTATGACTAACTTTCACAACAACCAAAATATGGTTTCTTGCTTTTACAAAGGGAAAATCGACACAAAATGAAAAAACATGTACACCGCCCAAAACGGGAGTCGAACCCTGGACCCTCAGATTAAAAGTCGGATGCTCTACCGACTGAGCTGTCCGGGCTGCATATTATATTAAAATTGAGCCATCAGAATCGATCTGCCTTGACTTTTGTTCCATAAAGCCTGCGTGTTAATTCATAATTAAACGAGAGGCTCTTTGCGCTTCATGACTAACTTTCGCAACAACCATGTTATGCTTTCTTGTTTTTACAAAGAGAAAATCGACACAAAATGAAAAAACAAGTATCCCGCCCAAACAGAAACTCGAACCCTGGACCCTCAGATTAAAAGTCTGATCCTCTACCGACTGAGCTCTCCGGGCTTCTCATTACATCGAGATCGAACCATCAGAATCGATTCGCCTTGATTTATGTTTCCCAAAAACTGTATGCTAATTCATTATTCAATGAGAGGCTTTTCGCGCTTTCTGACTGAGTTTCGCAACTAGTAAAATACGCTTTCTTGTTTTTACAAAAGGAGAATTCAAACCAAATAAAAACACAAGTATACCACCCAAACAAGGACTCAAACCCTGGACCCTCAGATTAAAAGTCTGATGCTCCACCGAATGATCTATTCGGGCTGCTCATCGCATCAATCAAGCTATCAAAATCGATCTGCTTTGATTTATGTTCCATAAAGCCTGCGTGTTAATTCGTATATATACGAGAGGCTCTCTGCGCTTTATGACTAACATTTGTAACAACCAAAATATGCTTTCTTGTTTTTACAAAAAAAGAATCCACATAAAACGAAAAAACCGGTATGCCGCCCAAACAGGGTCTCGAACCCTGGACCCTCAGATTAAAAGTCTGATGCTCTACCGACTGAACTACCCGGGCTGCTCATTACATCAATCGAGCCATCAGAGTCGATCTGACTTGAGTTATCTTTCATGAAGACTGTATTTTAATTCAAATCTCGATAAGAAGCTATATGCACTTTCTGACTGATTTTCGCAACTACCATAATATGCTACCCTGTTTTTACGAAAGGAGAATCTACACAAAAAGGCGAAAAAGATGTAACACCAAAACAAGGACTTTAACCCTGGATCATCAGATCAAAAGTCAGATGCTCTACCGACTGAGCGATCCGGGCTTCTCATTACATTGAGATCGAACCATCAGAATCGATTCGCCTTGATTTATGTTTCATAACGACTGTATGTTAATTCATTATTCAATGAGAGGCGTTTCATGCTTTCTGACTCAGTTTTGCCACTAGCGAAATATGACTTCTTGTTTTTAGAAAAGAAGAATCCACACAAAATGACAGAACATTTATACCGCCCAAACCAATACACGAACCCTGCACTATCAGAGTAAAATTCTGACGCTTTCCCGACTGATCTATTCAGGCTGCTCATCGCATCAATCGAGCTATCAAAATCGATCTGCTTTGATTTATGTTCCATAAGGCCTGCGTGTTAATTCATAATTAAATGAGAAGCTCTGTGCGCTTTATGACTAACTTTTGCAACAACCAAAACATGCTTTCTTGTTTTTACAAGAAAAGAATCCACATAAAACGAAAAAACTGGTATGCCGCCCAAACAGGGTCTCGAACCCTGGACCCTCAGATTAAAAGTCTGATGCTCTACCGACTGAGCTATCCGGGCTGCTCATTATATTAAAATTGAGCCATCAGAATCGATCTACCTAGACTTTTGTTCGATAAAACCTGCGTGTTAATTCATAATTAAACGAGAGGCGTTTGGCGCATTATGACTAAATTTCACAACAACCATGTTATGTTTTGTTGCTTTAACAAAGGGAGAATCCACACAAAATGAAAAAACAGGTATACCGCCCAAACAGGGACTCGAACCCTGGACCCTCAGATTAAAAGTCTGATGCTCTACCGACTGAGCTATCCGGGCTGCTCATTACATCATTCGAGCCATCAGAATCAATCTGACTTGATTTATTTTCCATAAAGACTGTATTTTAATTCATATCTCGACAAGAAGCTCTATGCATTTTCTCACTGATTTTCACAACTACCAAAATGTGCTTTTCTGTTTTCACGAAGGGAGAATCCACACAAAATGACGAAAAAGATATAACACCCAAACAAGGACTTTAACCCTGGATCATCAGATCAAGAGTCAGATGCTCTACTCATTGATCTATCCTGGCTGCTCATTGCATCAATCGAGCCATCAGAATCGATCTGCCTTGATTTATTTTTCATAAAGACTGTATTTTGTTTCATTATTCAACGAGATGCTTTTCAAGCTTTCTAACTGATTTATGCAACTAGTAAAATATGATTTCTTGTTTTTAGAAAGGAAGAATCCACATAAAATGAGAAAACATTTATACCGCCCAAACAGGGACTCGAACCCTGGTTCTTCAGATTAAAAGTCTGATGCTCTACCGACTGATCCATCCGGGCTGCTCATCGCATCCATCGAGCCATCAGAATCGATCACCCTTGCCTTATGTTTCTTAAGGACTGTGTGTTAATTCATTATTCAATGAGAGGCTTTTCGTGCGTTCTGATTGATTTTTGCAACTAGTAAAATATGCTTTCTTGTTTTTAGAAAGGAAGAATCCACATAGAACGACAAAACACTTATACCACCCAAACAGGGACTCGAACCCTGGACCCTCAGATTAAAATTCTGATGCTCTACCGACTGAGCTATCCGGGCTGCTCATTACATCAATCGAGCCATCAGAATCGATCTGACTTGATTTATCTTCCATAAAGACTGTATTTTAATTTATATCTCGACAAAAAGCTCGATGCACTATCTCACTGATTTTCACAACTACCAAAATGTGCTTTTCTGTTTTCACGAAGGGAGAATCCACACAAAATGACGAAAAAGATATAACACCCAAACAAGGACTTTAACCCTGGATCATCAGATCAAAAGTCAGATGCTCTACTCATTGGTCTATCCTGGCTGCTCATTGCATCAATCGAGCCATCAGAATTGATCTGCCTTGATTTATTTTTCATAAAGACTGTATTTTGTTTCATTATTCAACGAGATGCTTTTCAAGCTTTCTGACTGATTTATGCAACTAGTAAAATATGATTTTTTGTTTTTAGAAAGGAAGAATCCACACAAATTGAGAAAACATTTATACCGCCCAAACAGGGACTCGAACCCTGGTTCTTCAGATTAAAAGTCTGATGCTCTACCGACTGATCCATCCGGGCTGCTCATCGCATCCATCGAGCCATCAGAATCGATCACCCTTGCCTTATGTTTCTTAAGGACTGTGTGTTAATTCATTATTCAATGAGAGGCTTTTCGTGCGTTCTGATTGATTTTCGCAACTAGTAAAATATGCTTTCTTGTTTTTAGAAAGGAAGAATCCACATAGAACGACAAAACACTTATACCACCCAAACAGGGACTCGAACCCTGGACCCTCAGATTAAAATTCTGATGCTCTACCGACTGAGCTATCCGGGCTGCTCATTACATCAATCGAGCCATCAGAATCGATCTGACTTGATTTATCTTCCATAAAGACTGTATTTTAATTTATATCTCGACAAAAAGCTTTATGCACTATCTCACTGATTTTCACAACTACCAAAATATGCTTTTCTGCTTTTACGAAGGGAGAATCCACACAAAATGACGAAAAAGATATAGCACCCAAACAAGGACTTTAACCCTGGATCATCAGAACAAAAAGTCAGATGCTCTACTCATTGATCTATCCGGGCTGCTCATCGCATCTATCGAGCTCTCAGATTCTCCTTTTGTTTTTACAAAAGGAGAATCCACACATAATGAAAAAACCAGTATACCGCCCAAACAGGGACTCGAACCCTGGACCCTCAGATTAAAAGTCTGATGCTCTACCGACTGAGATATCCGCGCCGCTCATTATATTAAAATTGAGCCATCAGAATCGATCTGCCTAGAATTTTGTTCGATAAAACCTGCGTGTTAAGTCATAAATAAACGAGAGGCTCTGTGCGCTTTATGACTAACTTTTGCAACAACCAAAATATGCTTTCTTGTTTTTACAATAAGATAATCCACAAAAAACGAGAAAACAGGTATGCCGCCCAAACAGGGACTCGGACCCTGGACCCTCAGATTAAAAGTCTGATGCTCTACCGACTGAGCTATCCGGGCTGCTCGTTATATTAAAATTGAGCCATCAGAATCGATCCGCCTAGACTTTTGTTCGATAAAGCCTGCGTGTTAGTTCATAATTAAACGAGAGGCTCTTGGCGCTTTATGACTAAATTTCACAACAACCATGTTATGCTTTGTTGTTTTTACAAAGGGAGAATCCACACAAAATGAATAAACAGGTATGCCACCCAAACAAGGACTCGAACCCTGGACCCTCAGATTAAATGTCTGATGCTCTACCGACTGAGCTATCCGGGCTGCTCATTATATTAAATATGAGCCATCAGAATCGATATGCTTAGACTTTTGTTCGATAAAGCCTGCGTGTTAATTCATAATTAAACGAGAGGCTCTTGGCGCTTTATGACTAAATTTCACAACAACCATGTTATGCTTTGGTGTTTTTACAAAGGGAGAATCCATACAAAATGAAAAAAACAAGTAAGCCGCCCAAACAGGGACTCGAACCCTGGACCCTCAGGTTAAAAGTCTGATGCTCTACCGACTGAGCTATCCAGACTGCTCATTATATTAATATTTAGCCATCAGAATCGATCTGCCTTAATCTATGTTCCATAAAGCCTGCGTGTTAATTCATAATTAATTGAGAGGCACTGCGCGCTTTATAACTAACTTTCGCACCAACCAAAATATGCTTTTTTGTTTTTACAAATGGAGAATTCACTCAAAATGACAAAACAGGTATACCGCCCAAGCAGGGACTCTAACCCTGGACCCTCAGATTAAAAGTCTGATGCTCTACCGACTGAGCTATCCGGGCTGCTCATTATACTAAAATTGAGCCATCAGAATCGATCTGCTTAGACTTTTGTTCGATAAAGCCTGCGTGTTAATTCATAATTAAACGAGAGGCTCTTGGCGCTTTATGACTAAATTTCACAACAACCATGTTATGCTTTGGTGTTTTTACAAAGGGAGAATCCATACAAAATGAAAAAAACGAGTAAGCCGCCCAAACAGGGACTCGAACCCTGGACCCTCAGATTAAAAGTCTGATGCTCTACCGACTGAGCTATCCGGGCTGCTCATTATATTAAAATTGAGCCATCAGAATCGATCTACCTAGACTTTTGTTCGATAAAACCTGCGTGTTAATTCATAATTAAACGAGAGGCGTTTGGCGCATTATGACTAAATTTCACAACAACCATGTTATGTTTTGTTGCTTTAACAAAGGGAGAATCCACACAAAATGAAAAAACAGGTATACAGCCCAAACAGGGACTCGAACCTTGGACCATAAAGTCTGATGCTCTACCGACTGAGCTATTCGGGCTGCTCATTATACTAAAATTGAGCCATCAGAATCGATCTGCTTTTACTTTTGTTCCATAAAACCTGCGTATTGATTCATAATTGAACGAGAGGCTTTTTGCGCTTTATGACTAAATTTCGCAACAACCATGTTACGCTTTCTTGTTTTTACAAAGGGAGAATCCACAAATAATGAAAAAACAAGTCTACCGCCCAAACAGGGACTCGAACCCTGGACCCTCAGATTAAAAGTCTGATGCTCTACCGACTGAGCTATCCGGGCTGCTCATTATATTAAAATTGAGCCTTCAGAATCGATCTACCTAGACTTTTGTTCGATAAAACCTGCGTGTTAACTCATAATTAAACGAGAGGCTTTTGGCGCATTATGACTAAATTTCGCAACAACCATGTTATGTTTTGTTGCTTTAACAAAGGGAGAATCCACACAAAATGAAAAAACAGGTATACAGCCCAAACAGGGACTCGAACCTTGGACCCTCAGATTAAAAGTCTGATGCTCTACCGACTGAGCTATCCGGGCTGCTCATTACATCATTCGAGCCATCAGAATCAATCTGACTTGATTTATTTTCCATAAAGACTGTATTTTAATTCATATCTCGACAAGAAGCTCTATGCACTTTCTCACTGATTTTCACAACTACCAAAATGTGCTTTTCTGTTTTCACGAAGGGAGAATCCACACAAAATGACGAAAAAGATATAACACCCAAAACAGGACTTTAACCCTGGATGATAAGATCAAAAGTCAGATGCTCTACTCATTGATCTATCCTGGCTGCTCATTGCATCAATCGAGCCATCAGAATCGATCTGACTTGATTTATTTTTCATAAAGACTGTATTTTGTTTCATTATTCAACGAGATGCTTTTCAAGCTTTCTGACTGATTTATGCAACTAGTAAAATATGATTTCTTGTTTTTAGAAAGGAAGAATCCACACAAAATGAGAAAACATTTATACCGCCCAAACAGGGACTCGAACCATGGTTCTTCAGATTAAAAGTCTGATGCTCTACCGACTGATCCATCCGGGCTGCTCATCGCATCCATCGAGCCATCAGAATCGATCCCCTTGGCCTTATGTTTCTTAAGGACTGTGTGTTAATTCATTATTCAATGAGAGACTTTTCGTGCATTCTGATTGATTTTCGCAACTAGTAAAATATGCTTTCTTGTTTTTAGAAAGGAAGAATCCACATAGAACGACAAAACACTTATACCACCCAAACAGGGACTCGAACCCTGGACCCTCAGATTAAAAGTCTGATGCTCTACCGACTGAGCTATCCGCGCTGCTCATTATATTAAAATTGAGCCATCAGAATCGATCTGCCTAGAATTTTGTTCGATAAAACCTGCGTATTAAGTCATAAATAAACGAGAGGCTCTGTGCGCTTTATGACTAACTTTTGCAACAACCAAAATATGCTTTCTTGTTTTTACAATAAGATAATCCACAAAAAACGAGAAAACAGGTATGCCGCCCAAACAGGGACTCGGACCCTGGACCCTCAGATTAAAAGTCTGATGCTCTACCGACTGAGCTATCCGGGCTGCTCGTTATATTAAAATTGAGCCATCAGAATCGATCCGCCTAGACTTTTGTTCGATAGAGCCTGCGTGTTAGTTCATAATTAAACGAGAGGCTCTTGGCGCTTTATGACTAAATTTCACAACAACCATGTTATGCTTTGTTGTTTTTACAAAGGGAGAATCCACACAAAATGAATAAACAGGTATGCCACCCAAACAAGGACTCGAACCCTGGACCCTCAGATTAAATGTCTGATGCTCTACCGACTGAGCTATCCGGGCTGCTCATTATATTAAATATGAGCCATCAGAATCGATATGCTTAGACTTTTGTTCGATAAAGCCTGCGTGTTAATTCATAATTAAACGAGAGGCTCTTGGCACTTTATGACTAAGTTTCACAACAACCATGTTATGCTTTGGTGTTTTTACAAAGGGAGAATCCATACAAAATGAAAAAAACAAGTAAGCCGCCCAAACAGGGACTCGAACCCTGGACCCTCAGGTTAAAAGTCTGATGCTCTACCGACTGAGCTATCCAGACTGCTCATTATATTAATATTTAGCCATCAGAATCGATCTGCCTTGATCTATGTTCCATAAAGCCTGCGTGTTAATTCATAATTAATTGAGAGGCACTGCGCGCTTTATAACTAACTTTCGCACCAACCAAAATATGCTTTTTTGTTTTTACAAATGGAGAATTCACTCAAAATGACAAAACAGGTATACCGCCCAAGCAGGGACTCTAACCCTGGACCCTCAGATTAAAAGTCTGATGCTCTACCGACTGAGCTGTCGGGGCTGCTCATTATACTAAAATTGAGCCCTCAGAATCGATCCGCTTTTACTTTTGTTCCATAAAACCTGCGTATTGATTCATAATTGAACGAGAGGCTTTTTGCGCTTTATGACTAAATTTCGCAACAACCATGTTACGCTTTCTTGTTTTTACAAAGGGAGAATCCACACAAAATGAAAAAACAGGTATACAGCCCAAACAGGGACTCGAACCCTGGACCCTCAGATTAAAAGTCTGATGCTCTACCGACTGAGCTATCCGGGCTGCTCATTACATCATTCGAGCCATCAGAATCAATCTGACTTGATTTATTTTCCATAAAGACTGTATTTTAATTCATATCTCGACAAGAAGCTCTATGCACTTTCTCACTGATTTTCACAACTACCAAAATGTGCTTTTCTGTTTTCACGAAGGGAGAATCCACACAAAATGACGAAAAAGATATAACACCCAAAACAGGACTTTAACCCTGGATGATAAGATCAAAAGTCAGATGCTCTACTCATTGATCTATCCTGGCTGCTCATTGCATCAATCGAGCCATCAGAATCGATCTGACTTGATTTATTTTTCATAAAGACTGTATTTTGTTTCATTATTCAACGAGATGCTTTTCAAGCTTTCTGACTGATTTATGCAACTAGTAAAATATGATTTCTTGTTTTTAGAAAGGAAGAATCCACACAAAATGAGAAAACATTTATACCGCCCAAACAGGGACTCGAACCATGGTTCTTCAGATTAAAAGTCTGATGCTCTACCGACTGATCCATCCGGGCTGCTCATCGCATCCATCGAGCCATCAGAATCGATCACCCTTGCCTTATGTTTCTTAAGGACTGTGTGTTAATTCATTATTCAATGAGAGGCTTTTCGTGCGTTCTGATTGATTTTCGCAACTAGTAAAATATGCTTTCTTGTTTTTAGAAAGGAAGAATCCACATAGAACGACAAAACACTTATACCACCCAAACAGGGACTCGAACCCTGGACCCTAAGATTAAAAGTCTGATGCTCTACCGACTGAGCTATCCGGGCTGCTCATTACATCAATCGAGTTATCAGAATCGATCTGACTTGATTTATCTTCCATAAAGACTGTATTTTAATTTATATCTCGACAAAAAGCTTTATGCACTATCTCACTGATTTTTACAACTACCAAAATATGCTTTTCTGTTTTTACGAAGGGAGAATCCACACAAAATGACGAAAAAGATATAGCACCCAAACAAGGACTTTAACCCTGGATCATCAGAACAAAAAGTCAGATGCTCTACTCATTGATCTATCCGGGCTGCTCATCGCATCAATCGAGCTCTCAGATTCTCCTTTTGTTTTTACAAAAGGAGAATCCACACATAATGAAAAAACAAGTATACCGCCCAAACAGGGACTCGAACCCTGGACCCTCAGATTAAAAGTCTGATGCTCTACCGACTGAGCTATCCGCGCCGCTCATTATATTAAAATTGAGCCATCAGAATCGATCTGCCTAGAATTTTGTTCGATAAAACCTGCGTGTTAAGTCATAAATAAACGAGAGGCTCTGTGCGCTTTATGACTAACTTTTGCAACAACCAAAATATGCTTTCTTGTTTTTACAATAAGATAATCCACAAAAAACGAGAAAACAGGTATGCCGCCCAAACAGGGACTCGGACCCTGGACCCTCAGATTAAAAGTCTGATGCTCTACCGACTGAGCTATCCGGGCTGCTCGTTATATTAAAATTGAGCCATCAGAATCGATCCGCCTAGACTTTTGTTCGATAAAGCCTGCGTGTTAGTTCATAATTAAACGAGAGGCTCTTGGCGCTTTATGACTAAATTTCACAACAACCATGTTATGCTTTGTTGTTTTTACAAAGGGAGAATCCACACAAAATGAATAAACAGGTATGCCACCCAAACAAGGACTCGAACCCTGGACCCTCAGATTAAATGTCTGATGCTCTACCGACTGAGCTATCCGGGCTGCTCATTATATTAAATATGAGCCATCAGAATCGATATGCTTAGACTTTTGTTCGATAAAGCCTGCGTGTTAATTCATAATTAAACGAGAGGCTCTTGGCGCTTTATGACTAAATTTCACAACAACCATGTTATGCTTTGGTGTTTTTACAAAGGGAGAATCCATACAAAATGAAAAAAACAAGTAAGCCGCCCAAACAGGGACTCGAACCCTGGACCCTCAGGTTAAAAGTCTGATGCTCTACCGACTGAGCTATCCAGACTGCTCATTATATTAATATTTAGCCATCAGAATCGATCTGCCTTGATCTATGTTCCATAAAGCCTGCGTGTTAATTCAGAATTAATTGAGAGGCACTGCGCGCTTTATAACTAACTTTCGCACCAACCAAAATATGCTTTTTTGTTTTTACAAATGGAGAATTCACTCAAAATGACAAAACAGGTATACCGCCCAAGCAGGGACTCTAACCCTGGACCCTCAGATTAAAAGTCTGATGCTCTACCGACTGAGCTATCCGGGCTGCTCATTATACTAAAATTGAGCCATCAGAATCGATCTGCTTAGACTTTTGTTCGATAAAGCCTGCGTGTTAATTCATAATTAAACGAGAGGCTCTTGGCGCTTTATGACTAAATTTCACAACAACCATGTTATGCTTTGGTGTTTTTACAAAGGGAGAATCCATACAAAATGAAAAAAACGAGTAAGCCGCCCAAACAGGGACTCGAACCCTGGACCCTCAGATTAAAAGTCTGATGCTCTACCGACTGAGCTATCCGGGCTGCTCATTATATTAAAATTGAGCCATCAGAATCGATCTACCTAGACTTTTGTTCGATAAAACCTGCGTGTTAATTCATAATTAAACGAGAGGCGTTTGGCGCATTATGACTAAATTTCACAACAACCATGTTATGTTTTGTTGCTTTAACAAAGGGAGAATCCACACAAAATGAAAAAACAGGTATACAGCCCAAACAGGGACTCGAACCTTGGACCATAAAGTCTGATGCTCTACCGACTGAGCTATTCGGGCTGCTCATTATACTAAAATTGAGCCATCAGAATCGATCTGCTTTTACTTTTGTTCCATAAAACCTGCGTATTGATTCATAATTGAACGAGAGGCTTTTTGCGCTTTATGACTAAATTTCGCAACAACCATGTTACGCTTTCTTGTTTTTACAAAGGGAGAATCCACAAATAATGAAAAAACAAGTCTACCGCCCAAACAGGGACTCGAACCCTGGACCCTCAGATTAAAAGTCTGATGCTCTACCGACTGAGCTATCCGGGCTGCTCATTATATTAAAATTGAGCCTTCAGAATCGATCTACCTAGACTTTTGTTCGATAAAACCTGCGTGTTAACTCATAATTAAACGAGAGGCTTTTGGCGCATTATGACTAAATTTCACAACAACCATGTTATGTTTTGTTGCTTTAACAAAGGGAGAATCCACACAAAATGAAAAAACAGGTATACAGCCCAAACAGGGACTCGAACCTTGGACCCTCAGATTAAAAGTCTGATGCTCTACCGACTGAGCTATCCGGGCTGCTCATTACATCATTCGAGCCATCAGAATCAATCTGACTTGATTTATTTTCCATAAAGACTGTATTTTAATTCATATCTCGACAAGAAGCTCTATGCACTTTCTCACTGATTTTCACAACTACCAAAATGTGCTTTTCTGTTTTCACGAAGGGAGAATCCACACAAAATGACGAAAAAGATATAACACCCAAAACAGGACTTTAACCCTGGATGATAAGATCAAAAGTCAGATGCTCTACTCATTGATCTATCCTGGCTGCTCATTGCATCAATCGAGCCATCAGAATCGATCTGACTTGATTTATTTTTCATAAAGACTGTATTTTGTTTCATTATTCAACGAGATGCTTTTCAAGCTTTCTGACTGATTTATGCAACTAGTAAAATATGATTTCTTGTTTTTAGAAAGGAAGAATCCACACAAAATGAGAAAACATTTATACCGCCCAAACAGGGACTCGAACCATGGTTCTTCAGATTAAAAGTCTGATGCTCTACCGACTGATCCATCCGGGCTGCTCATCGCATCCATCGAGCCATCAGAATCGATCCCCTTGGCCTTATGTTTCTTAAGGACTGTGTGTTAATTCATTATTCAATGAGAGACTTTTCGTGCGTTCTGATTGATTTTCGCAACTAGTAAAATATGCTTTCTTGTTTTTAGAAAGGAAGAATCCACATAGAACGACAAAACACTTATACCACCCAAACAGGGACTCGAACCCTGGACCCTCAGATTAAAAGTCTGATGCTCTACCGACTGAGCTATCCGCGCTGCTCATTATATTAAAATTGAGCCATCAGAATCGATCTGCCTAGAATTTTGTTCGATAAAACCTGCGTGTTAAGTCATAAATAAACGAGAGGCTCTGTGCGCTTTATGACTAACTTTTGCAACAACCAAAATATGCTTTCTTGTTTTTACAATAAGATAATCCACAAAAAACGAGAAAACAGGTATGCCGCCCAAACAGGGACTCGGACCCTGGACCCTCAGATTAAAAGTCTGATGCTCTACCGACTGAGCTATCCGGGCTGCTCGTTATATTAAAATTGAGCCATCAGAATCGATCCGCCTAGACTTTTGTTCGATAGAGCCTGCGTGTTAGTTCATAATTAAACGAGAGGCTCTTGGCGCTTTATGACTAAATTTCACAACAACCATGTTATGCTTTGTTGTTTTTACAAAGGGAGAATCCACACAAAATGAATAAACAGGTATGCCACCCAAACAAGGACTCGAACCCTGGACCCTCAGATTAAATGTCTGATGCTCTACCGACTGAGCTATCCGGGCTGCTCATTATATTAAATATGAGCCATCAGAATCGATATGCTTAGACTTTTGTTCGATAAAGCCTGCGTGTTAATTCATAATTAAACGAGAGGCTCTTGGCGCTTTATGACTAAGTTTCACAACAACCATGTTATGCTTTGGTGTTTTTACAAAGGGAGAATCCATACAAAATGAAAAAAACAAGTAAGCCGCCCAAACAGGGACTCGAACCCTGGACCCTCAGGTTAAAAGTCTGATGCTCTACCGACTGAGCTATCCAGACTGCTCATTATATTAATATTTAGCCATCAGAATCGATCTGCCTTGATCTATGTTCCATAAAGCCTGCGTGTTAATTCATAATTAATTGAGAGGCACTGCGCGCTTTATAACTAACTTTCGCACCAACCAAAATATGCTTTTTTGTTTTTACAAATGGAGAATTCACTCAAAATGACAAAACAGGTATACCGCCCAAGCAGGGACTCTAACCCTGGACCCTCAGATTAAAAGTCTGATGCTCTACCGACTGAGCTGTCGGGGCTGCTCATTATACTAAAATTGAGCCATCAGAATCGATCCGCTTTCACTTTTGTTCCATAAAACCTGCGTATTGATTCATAATTGAACGAGAGGCTTTTTGCGCTTTATGACTAAATTTCGCAACAACCATGTTACGCTTTCTTGTTTTTACAAAGGGAGAATCCACACATAATGAAAAAACAAGTCTACCGCCCAAACAGGGACTCGAACCCTGGACCCTCAGATTAAAAGTCTGATGCTCTACCGACTGAGCTATCCGGGCTGCTCATTATATTAAAATTGAGCCATCAGAATCGATCTACCTAGACTTTTGTTCGATAAAACCTGCGTGTTAACTCATAATTAAACGAGAGGCTTTTGGCGCATTATGACTAAATTTCACAACAACCATGTTATGTTTTGTTGCTTTAACAAAGGGAGAATCCACACAAAATGAAAAAACAGGTATACAGCCCAAACAGGGATTGAACCCTGGACCCTCAGATTAAAAGTCTGATGCTCTACCGACTGAGCTATCCGGGCTGCTCATTACATCATTCGAGCCATCAGATTCAATCTGACTTGATTTATTTTCCATAAAGACTGTATTTTAATTCATATCTCGACAAGAAGCTCTATGCACTTTCTCACTGATTTTCACAACTACCAAAATGTGCTTTTCTGTTTTCACGAAGGGAGAATCCACACAAAATGACGAAAAAGATATAACACCCAAAACAGGACTTTAACCCTGGATGATAAGATCAAAAGTCAGATGCTCTACTCATTGATCTATCCTGGCTGCTCATTGCATCAATCGAGCCATCAGAATCGATCTGCCTTGATTTATTTTTCATAAAGACTGTATTTTGTTTCATTATTCAACGAGATGCTTTTCAAGCTTTCTGACTGATTTATGCAACTAGTAAAATATGATTTCTTGTTTTTAGAAAGGAAGAATCCACACAAAATGAGAAAACATTTATACCGCCCGAACAGGGACTCGAACCATGGTTCTTCAGATTAAAAGTCTGATGCTCTACCGACTGATCCATCCGGGCTGCTCATCGCATCCATCGAGCCATCAGAATCGATCCCCCTTGCCTTATGTTTCTTAAGGACTGTGTGTTAATTCATTATTCAATGAGAGGCTTTTCGTGCGTTCTGATTGATTTTTGCAACTAGTAAAATATGCTTTCTTGTTTTTAGAAAGGAAGAATCCACATAGAACGACAAAACACTTATACCACCCAAACAGGGACTCGAACCCTGGACCCTCAGATTAAAAGTCTGATGCTCTACCGACTGAGCTATCCGGGCTGCTCATTACATCAATCGAGTTATCAGAATCGATCTGACTTGATTTATCTTCCATAAAGACTGTATTTTAATTTATATCTCGACAAAAAGCTTTATGCACTATCTCACTGATTTTTACAACTACCAAAATATGCTTTTCTGTTTTTACGAAGGGAGAATCCACACAAAATGACGAAAAAGATATAGCACCCAAACAAGGACTTTAACCCTGGATCATCAGAACAAAAAGTCAGATGCTCTACTCATTGATCTATCCGGGCTGCTCATCGCATCAATCGAGCTCTCAGATTCTCCTTTTGTTTTTACAAAAGGAGAATCCACACATAATGAAAAAATAAGTATACCGCCCAAACAGGGACTCGAACCTTGGACCCTCAGATTAAAAGTCTGATGCTCTACCGACTGAGCTATCCGCGCCGCTC
Source organism: Watersipora subatra (assembly GCF_963576615.1). Classification (NCBI taxonomy): domain Eukaryota; kingdom Metazoa; phylum Bryozoa; class Gymnolaemata; order Cheilostomatida; family Watersiporidae; genus Watersipora; species Watersipora subatra. The sequence goes on along the minus strand of NC_088710.1, from coordinate 53,801,132 downwards.
ATTATATTAAAATTAAGCCATCAGAATCGATCTGCCTAGAATTTTGTTCGATAAAACCTGCGTGTTAATTCATAAATAAACGAGAGGCTCTGTGCGCTTTATGACTAACTTTTGCAACAACCAAAATATGCTTTCTTGTTTTTACAATAAGATAATCCACACAAAATGAATAAACAGGTATGCCACCCAAACAGGGACTCAAACCCTGGACCCTCAGATTAAATGTCTGATGCTCTACCGACTGAGCTATCCGGGCTGCTCATTATATTAAATATGAGCCATCAGAATCGATATGCTTAGACTTTTGTTCGATAAAGCCTGCGTGTTAATTCATAATTAAACGAGAGGCTCTTGGCGCTTTATGACTAAATTTCACAACAACCATGTTATGCTTTGGTGTTTTTACAAAGGGAGAATCCACACAAAATGAAAAAAACAAGTATGCCGCCCAAACAGGGACTCGAACCCTGGACCCTCAGATTAAAAGTCTGATGCTCTACCGACTGAGCTATCCGGGCTGCTCATTATATTAAAATTGAGCCATCAGAATCGATTTGCCTAGACTTTTGTTCGATAAAGCCTGCGTGTTAATTCATAATTAAACGAGAGGCTCTTGGCGCTTTATGACCAAATTTCACAACAACCATGTTATGCTTTGTTGTTTTAACAAAGGGAGAATCAACACAAAATGAAAAAACAGGTATACCGCCCAAATAGGGACTGGAACCCTAGACCCTCAGATTAAAAGTCTGACGCTCTACCGACTGATCTGTTCGGGCTGCTCATCGCATCGATCGAGCTCTCAGAATCGATATGCTTTGATTTATGTTCCATTAAACCTGCGTGTTAATTAATAATTAAGCGAGAGGCTCTTGGCGCTTTATGACTAAATTTCACAACAACCATGTTATGCTTTGTTGTTTTTACAAAGGGATAATCCACACAAAATGAAAAAAACAAGTATACCACCCAAACAGGGACTCGAACCCCGGACCCTCAGATTAAAAGTCTGATGCTCTACCGACTGAGCTATTCGGGCTGCTCATTATATTAAAATTGAGCCATCAGAATCGATCTGCCTAGACTTTTGTTCGATAAAGCCTGCGTGTTAATTCATATTTAAACGAGAGGCTCTTGGCGCTTTATGACTAAATTTCACAACAACTATGTTATGCTTTGTTGTTTTTACAAAGGGGTAATCCACACAAAATGAAAAAACAGGCATACCGCCCAAACAGGGACTCGAACTCTGGACCCTCAGATTAAAAGTCTGTTGCTCTACCGACTGAACTATCCGGGCTGCTCATGATATTAAAGTTTAGCCATCAGAATCGATCTGCCTTGATCTATGTTCCATAAAGCCTGCGTATTAATTCATAATTAAACGAGAGGCACTGCGCGCTTTATAACTAACTTTCGCACCAACCAAAGTATACTTTTTTGTTTTTACAAATGGAGAATTCACACAAAATGACAAAACAGGTATACCGCCCAAGCAGGGACTCTAACCCTGAACCCTCAGATTAAAAGTCTGATGTTCTACCGACTGAGCTATCCGGGCTGCTCATTATATTAAAATTTAGCCATCAGAATCGATCTGCCTAGAATTTTGTTCGATAAAGCCTGCGTGTTAATTCATAATTAAACGAGAGGCTTATGGCGCTTTATGACAAAATTTCATAACAACCATGTTATGCTTTGTTGTTTTAACAAAGGGAGAATTCACACAAAATGAAAAAACAGGTATACTGCCCAAACATGGACTGGAACCCTGGACCCTCAGATGAAAAGTCTGATGCTCTACCGACTGAGCTATCTGAACTTCTCATTACATCAGAATTGATCTGCCTGGATTTATGTTTCATAAAGACTGTATGTTAATTCATTATTCAAAGAGAGGCTTTTCGAACTTTCGGACTGAGTTTCGCAACAAGTAAAATATGCTTTCTGGTTTTTACAAAGGGATACTTCACAAAAAATGACAAAACGGATATACCACCGAAACAAAGACTCGAACCCTGGACCCTCAGCTTAAAAGTCTGATGCTCTACCGACTGAGCTATCCGGGCCTCTCATTATATTAAAATTGAGCCATCAGAATCGATCTGCTTTTACTTTTGTTCCATAAAACCTGCGTGTTAATTCATAATTAAACGAGAGGCTTTTTGCGCTTTGTGACTAAATTTCGCAACAACCATGTTACCCTTTCTTGTTTTTACAAAGGGAGAATCCACACATAATGAAAAAACAAGCATACCACCCAAACAGGGAGTCGAACCCTGGACCCTCAGATTAAAAGTCTGATGCTCTACCGACTGAGCTATCCGGGCTGCTCATTATATTAAAATTGAGCCATCAGAATCGATCTGCCTAGACTTTTGTTCGATAAAGCCTGCGTGTTAATTCATAATTAAACGAGAGGCTCTTGGCGCTTTATGACTAAATTTCACAACAACCATGTTATGCTTTGTTGTTTTAACAAAGGGAGAATCAACACAAAATGAAAAAACAGGTATACCGCCCAAATAGGGACTGGAACCCTAGACCCTCAGATTAAAAGTCTGACGCTCTACCGACTGATCTGTTCAGGCTGCTCATCGCATCGATCGAGCTCTCAGAATCGATATGCTTTGATTTATGTTCCATAAAACCTGCGTGTTAATTAATAATTAAGCGAGAGGCTCTTGGCGCTTTATGACTAAATTTCACAACAACCATGTTATGCTTTGTTGTTTTTACAAAGGGATAATCCACACAAAATGAAAAAAACAAGTATACCACCCAAACAGGGACTCGAACCCCGGACCCTCAGATTAAAAGTCTGATGCTCTACCGACTGAGCTATTCGGGCTGCTCATTATATTAAAATTGAGCCATCAGAATCGATCTGCCTAGACTTTTGTTCGATAAAGCCTGCGTGTTAATTCATATTTAAACGAGAGGCTCTTGGCGCTTTATGACTAAATTTCACAACAACTATGTTATGCTTTGTTGTTTTTACAAAGGGGTAATCCACACAAAATGAAAAAACAGGCATACCGCCCAAACAGGGACTCGAACTCTGGACCCTCAGATTAAAAGTCTGTTGCTCTACCGACTGAACTATCCGGGCTGCTCATGATATTAAAGTTTAGCCATCAGAATCGATCTGCCTTGATCTATGTTCCATAAAGCCTGCGTATTAATTCATAATTAAACGAGAGGCACTGCGCGCTTTATAACTAACTTTCGCACCAACCAAAGTATACTTTTTTGTTTTTACAAATGGAGAATTCACACAAAATGACAAAACAGGTATACCGCCCAAGCAGGGACTCTAACCCTGAACCCTCAGATTAAAAGTCTGATGTTCTACCGACTGAGCTATCCGGGCTGCTCATTATATTAAAATTTAGCCATCAGAATCGATCTGCCTAGAATTTTGTTCGATAAAGCCTGCGTGTTAATTCATAATTAAATGAGAGGCTTATGGCGCTTTATGACAAAATTTCATAACAACCATGTTATGCTTTGTTGTTTTAACAAAGGGAGAATTCACACAAAATGAAAAAACAGGTATACTGCCCAAACATGGACTGGAACCCTGGACACTCAGATTAAAAGTCTGATGCTCTACCGACTGAGCTATCTGAACTTCTCATTACATCAGAATTGATCTGCCTGGATTTATGTTTCATAAAGACTGTATGTTAATTCATTATTCAAAGAGAGGCTTTTCGAACTTTCGGACTGAGTTTCGCAACAAGTAAAATATGTTTTCTGGTTTTTACAAAGGGATACTTCACAAAAAATGACAAAACGGATATACCACCGAAACAAAGACTCGAACCCTGGACCCTCAGCTTAAAAGTCTGATGCTCTACCGACTGAGCTATCCGGGCCTCTCATTATATTAAAATTGAGCCATCAGAATCGATCTGCTTTTACTTTTGTTCCATAAAACCTGCGTGTTAATTCATAATTAAACGAGAGGCTTTTTGCGCTTTGTGACTAAATTTCGCAACAACCATGTTACCCTTTCTTGTTTTTACAAAGGGAGAATCCACACATAATGAAAAAACAAGCATACCACCCAAACAGGGAGTCGAACCCTGGACCCTCAGATTAAAAGTCTGATGCTCTACCGACTGAGCTATCCGGGCTGCTCATTATATTAAAATGGAGCTATCAGAATCGATCTGCCTAGACTTTTGTTCAACAAAACCTGCGTGTTAATTCATAATTAAACGAGAGGCTTTTTGCGCTTTGTGACTAAATTTCGCAACAACCATGTTACCCTTTCTTGTTTTTACAAAGGGAGAATCCACACATAATGAAAAAACAAGCATACCACCCAAACAGGGAGTCGAACCCTGGACCCTCAGATTAAAAGTCTGATGCTCTACCGACTGAGCTATCCAGGCTGGTCATTATATTAAAATTTAACCATCAGAATCGATCTGCCTTGATCTATGTTCCATAAAGCCTGCGTGTTAATTCATAATTAAACGAGAGGCACTGCGCGCTTTATAACTAACTTTCGCACCAACCAAAATGTGCTTTTTTGTTTTTACAAATGGAAAATTCACACAAAATGACAAAACAGGTATACCGCCCAAGCAGGGACTCTAACCCTAAACCCTCAGATTAAAAGTCTGAGGCTCTACCGTTTGAGCTATTCGGGCACTCATTATATTAAAATTGAGCCATCAGAATCGATCTGCTTTTACTGTTGTTCCATCAAGGCTGCGTGTTAATTCATTATTCAATGAGAGGCTTTTCGCGCTTTCTGACTGATTTTTGCTACTAGTAAAATATGATTTCGTGTTTTTAGAACAGAAGAATCCACACAAAATGACAAAACATTTATATCAGCCAAACAGGGCCTCGGACCCTGGACCTTCAGGTTAAAAGTCTGATGCTCTATCAACAGAGCTATTCGGGCTGCTCATTACGTCAATCGAGCCATCAGAAACGATCCGCCTTGTTTTATGTTTTATAAAGACTGCATGTTCATTCAGCATTCAATGAGAGGCTTTTCGCGCTTTCTGACTGATTTTTGCAACCAGTAAAATATGATTTCTTGTTTTTAGAACAGAAGAATCCACATAAAATGACAAAACATTTATACCACCCAAACCAAGACTCGAACCCTGCACAATCAGATTAAACGTCTGATGCTCTACCGACGGATCTATTCGGGCTGCTCATCGCATCAACCGAGCTACCACAATCGATCTGCCTTGATTTATGATCCATAAAGCCTGCATGTTAATTCATAATTAAACGAGAGGTTCTGTGCGCTTTATGACTAACTTTCGCAACAACCAAAATATGCTTTTTTGTTTGTACAAATGTAGAATTCACACAAAGTGTTAAAACAGGTATACCGCCCAAGCAGGCACTCTAACCCTGAACCCTCAGATTAAAAGTCTGATGCTCTACCGACTGAGCTATCCGCGCTGCTCATTATATTAAAGTTGAGCCATCAGAATCGATCTGCTTAGACTTTTGTTCGATAAAGCCTGCGTGTTAATTCATAATTAAACGAGAGGCTCTTGGCGCATTATGACTAAATTTCACAACAACCATGTTATGCTTTGTTGTTTTAACAAAGGGAGAATGCACACAAAATGAAAAAACAGGTATACCGCCCAAACAGGGACTCGAACCCTAGAACCTCAGATTAAAAGTCTGATGCTCTACCGACTCAGCTATCCGGGCTGCCCATTATACTAAAACTGAGCCATCAGAATCGAACTGCTTTTAGTTTTGTTCCATAAAACCTGCGTGTTAATTCATAATTAAACGAGCGGCTTTTTGCGCTTAGTGACTAAATTTTGCAACAACCGTGTTACGCTTTCTTGTTTTTACAAAGGGAGAATCCACACATAATGAAAAAACAAGTATACCGCCCAAACAGGGACTCGAACCCTGGACCCTCAGATTAAAAGTCTGATGCTCTACCGACTGAGCTATCCGCGCTGCTCATTATATTAAAGTTGAGCCATCAGAATCGATCTGCCTAGACTTTTGTTCGATAAAGCCTGCGTGTTAATTCATAATTAAACGAGAGGCTTTTGGCGCTTTATGACTAAATTTCACAACAACCATGTTATGCTTTGTTGTTTTAACAAAGGGAGAATCAACACAAAATGAAAAAACAGGTATACCACCCAAACAGGGACTCGAACCCTGGACCCTCAGATTAAAAGTCTGATGCTCTACCGACTGAGCTATCCGGGCTGCTCGTTATATTAAAATTGAGCCATCAGAATCGATCTGCCTAGACTTTTGTTCGATAAAGCCTGCGTGTTAGTTCATAATTAAACGAGAGGCTCTTGGCGCTTTATGACTAAATTTCACAACAACCATGTTATGCTTTGTCGTTTTTACAAAGGGAGAATCCACACAAAATGAATAAACAGGTATACCACCCAAACAGGGACTTTAACCCTGGATGATAAGATCAAAAGTCAGATGCTCTACTCATTGATCTATCCTGGCTGCTCATTGCATCAATCGAGCCATCAGAATCGATCTGCCTTGATTTGTTTTTCATAAAGACTGTATTTTGTTTCATTATTCAACGAGATGCTTTTCAAGCTTTCTGACTGATTTATGCAACTAGTAAAATATGATTTCTTGTTTTTAGAAAGGAAGAATCCACACAAAATGAGAAAACATTTATACCGCCCAAACAGGGACTCGAACCCTGGTTCTTCAGATTAAAAGTCTGATGCTCTACCGACTGATCCATCCGGGCTGCTCATCGCATCCATCGAGCCATCAGAATCGATCCCCCTTGCCTTATGTTTCTTAAGGACTGTGTGTTAATTCATTATTCAATGAGAGGCTTTTCGTGCGTTCTGATTGATTTTCGCAACTAGTAAAATATGCTTTCTTGTTTTTAGAAAGGAAGAATCCACATAGAACGACAGAACACTTATACCACCCAAACAGGGAGTCGAACCCTGGACCCTCAGATTAAAAATCTGATGCTCTACCGACTGAGCTATCCGGGCTGCTCATTACATCAATCGAGCCATCAGAATCGATCTGACTTGATTTATCTTCCATAAAGACTGTATTTTAATTTATATCTCGACAAAAAGCTCGATGCACTATCTCACTGATTTCCACAACTACCAAAATATGCTTTTCTGTTTTTACGAAAGGAGAATCCACACAAAATTCCGAAAAACATATAGCACCCAAACAAGGACTTTAACCCTGGATCATCAGATCAAAAGTCAGATGCTCTACTCATTGATCTATCCTGGCTGCTCATTGCGTCAATCGAGCCATCAGAATCGATCTGCCTTGATTTATGTTTCCTAAGGACTGTATGTTATATCATTATTCAACGAGAGGCTTTTCAAGCTTTCTGACTGATTTATGCAACTAGTAAAATATGCTTTCTTGTTTTTTGGAAAGGAAGAATCCACATAGAACGACAAAACATTTATACCACCCAAACAGGGACTCGAACCCTGGACCCTCAGATTAAAAGTCTGATGCTCTACCGACTGAGCTATCCAGGTTGCTCATTATATTAATATTTAGCCATCAGAATCGATCTGCCTTGATCTATGTTCCATAAAGCCTGCGTGTTAATTCATAATTAATTGAGAGGCACTGCGCGCTTTATAACTAACTTTCGCACCAACCAAAATATGCTTTTTTGTTTTTACAAATGGAGAATTCACTCAAAATGACAAAACAGGTATACCGCCCAAGCAGGGACTCTAACCCTGGACCCTCAGATTAAAAGTCTGATGCTCTACCGACTGAGCTATCCGGCCTGCTCGTTATACTAAAATTGAGCCATCAGAATCGATCTGCTTTTACTTTTGTTCCATAAAACCTGCGTATTGATTCATAATTGATCGAGAGGCTTTTTGCGCTTTATGACTAAATTTCGCAACAACCATGTTACGCTTTCTTGTTTTTACAAAGGGAGAATCCACACATAATGAAAAAACAAGTATACCGCCCAAACAGGGACTCGAACCCTGGACCCTCAGATTAAAAGTCTGATGCTCTACCGACTGAGCTATCCGGCCTGCTCATTATACTAAAATTGAGCCATCAGAATCGATCTGCTTTTACTTTTGTTCCATAAAACCTGCGTATTGATTCATAATTGATCGAGAGGCTTTTTGCGCTTCATGACTAAATTTCGCAACAACCATGTTACGCTTTCTTGTTTTTACAAAGGGAGAATCCACACATAATGAAAAAACAAGTATACCGCCCAAACAGGGACTCGAACCCTGGACCCTCAGATTAAAAGTCTGATGCTCTACCGACTGAGCTATCCGGGCTGCTCATTACATCACTCGAGCCATCAGAATCAATCTGACTTGATTTATTTTCCATAAAGACTGTATTTTTATTCATATCTCGACAAGAAGCTCTATGCACTTTCTCACTGATTTTCACAACTACCAAAATGTGCTTTTCTGTTTTCACGAAGGGAGAATCCACACAAAATGACGAAAAAGATATAACACCCAAAAAAGGACTTTAACCCTTGATGATAAGATCAAAAGTCAGATGCTCTACTCATTGATCTATCCTGGCTGCTCATTGCATCAATCGAGCCATCAGAATCGATCTGCCTTGATTTATTTTTCATAAAGACTGTATTTTATTTCATTATCCAACGAGATGCTTTTCAAGCTTTCTGACTGATTTATGCAACTAGTAAAATATGATTTCTTGTTTTTAGAAAGGAAGAATCCACACAAAATGAGAAAACATTTATACCGCCCAAACCGGGACTCGAACCCTGGTTCTTCAGATTAAAAGTCTGATGCTCTACCGACTGATCCATCCGGGCTGCTCATCGCATCCATCGAGCCATCAGAATCGATCCCCCTTGCCTTATGTTTCTTAAGGACTGTGTGTTAATTCATTATTCAATGAGAGGCTTTTCGTGCGTTCTGATTGATTTTCGCAACTAGTAAAATATGCTTTCTTGTTTTTAGAAAGGAAGAATCCACATAGAACGACAAAACACTTATACCACCCAAACAGGGACTCGAACCCTGGACCCTCAGATTAAAAGTCTGATGCTCTACCGACTGAGCTATCCGGGCTGCTCATTACATCAATCGAGCCATCAGAATCGATCTGACTTGATTTATCTTCCATAAAGACTGTATTTTAATTTATATCTCGACAAAAAGCTCTATGCACTATCTCACTGATTTTCACAACTACCAAAATATGCTTTTCTGTTTTTACGAAGGGAGAATCCACACAAAATGACGAAAAGATATAGCACCCAAACAAGGACTTTAACCCTGGATCATCAGATCAAAAGTCAGATGCTCTACTCATTGATCTATCCGGGCTGCTCATTGCGTCAATCGAGCCATCAGAATCGATCTGCCTTGATTTATGTTTCCTAAGGACTGTATGTTATTTCATTATTCAACGAGAGGCTTTTCAAGCTTTCTGACTGAATTATGCAACTAGTAAAATATGCTTTCTTGTTTTTTGGAAAGGAAGAATCCACATAGAACGACAAAACATTTATACCACCCAAACAGGGACTCGAACCCTGGACCCTCAGATTAAAAGTCTGATGCTCTACCGACTGAGCTATCCGGGCTGCTCATTATATTAAAATTTAGCCATCAGAATCGATCTGCCTAGAATTTTGTTCGATAAAGCCTGCGTGTTAATTCATAATTAAACGAGAGGCTTAAGGCGCTTTATGACAAAATTTCATAACAACCATGTTATGCTTTGTTGTTTTAGCAAAGGGAGAATTCACACAAAATGAAAAAAGAGGTATACCGCCCAAACAGGGACTGGAACCCTGGACCCTCAGATTAAAAGTCTGATGCTCTACCGACTGAGCTATCCGAACTTCTCATTACAATGAGATCGAACCATCAGAATCGCTCTGCCTGGATTTATGTTTCATAAAGACTGTATGTTAATTCATTATTCAAAAAGAGGCTTTTTGAGCTTTCGGACTGAGTTTCGCAACAAGTAAAAGATGCTTTCTGGTTTTTACAAAGGGATACTTCACAAAAAATGACAAAACGGATATACCACCCAAACAAAGACTCGAACCCTGGACCCTCAGCTTAAAAGTCTGATGCTCTACCGACTGAGCTATCCGGGCCTCTCATTATATCAAAATTGAGCCATCAGAATCGATCTGCTTTTACTTTTGTTCGATAAAACCTGCGTGTTAATTCATAATTAAACGAGAGGCTTTTTGCGCTTTGTGACTAAATTTCGCAACAACCATGTTACCCTTTCTTGTTTTTACAAAGGGAGAATCCACACATAAAGAAAAAACAAGCATACCCCCCAAACAGGGACTCGAACCTGGACCCTCAGATTAAGAGTCTGATGCTCTACCGACTGGGCTATCCGGGCTGCTCATTATATTAAAATTTAACCATCAGAATCGATCTGCTCTTACTTTTGTTCAACAAAACCTGCGTGTTAATTCATAAATAAACAAGAGGCTCTTGGCGCTTTATGACTAAATTTCACAACAACCATGTTATGCTTTGTTGTTTTTACAAAGGGAGAATCCACACAAAATGAAAAAAACAAGTATACCGCCCAAACAGGGACTCGAACCCTGGACCCTCAGATTAAAAGTCTGATGCTCTACCGACTGAGCTTTCCGGGCTGCTCATTACATCAATCGAGCCATCAGAATCGATCTGATTTGATTTATCTTCCACAAAGACTGTATATTAATTCATATCTCGACAAGAAGCTCTATGCACTTTCTCACTGATTTTCACAACTACCAAAATGTGCTTTTCTGTTTTCACGAAGGGAGAATCCACACAAAATGACGAAAAAGATATAACACCCAAAAAAGGACTTTAACCCTGGATGATAAGATCAAAAGTCTGATGCTCTACCGACTGATCCATCCGGGCTGCTCATCGCATTCATCGAGCCATCAGAATCGATACCCCTTGCCTTATGTTTCTTAAGGACTGTGTGTTAATTCATTATTCAATGAGAGGCTTTTCGTGCGTTCTGATTGATTTTCGCAACTAGTAAAATATGCTTTCTTGTTTTTAGAAAGGAAGAATCCACATAGAACGACAAAACACTTATACCACCCAAACAGGGACTCGAACCCTGGACCCTCAGATTAAAAATCTGATGCTCTACCGACTGAGCTATCCGGGCTGCTCATTACATCAATCGAGCCATCAGAATCGATCTGACTTGATTTATCTTCCATAAAGACTGTATTATAATTTATATCTCGACAAAAAGCTCGATGCACTATCTCACTGATTTTCACAACTACCAAAATATGCTTTTCTGTTTTTACGAAAAGAGAATCCACACAAAATTACGAAAAACATATAGCACCCAAACAAGGACTTTAACCCTGGATCATCAGATCAAAAGTCAGATGCTCTACTCATTGATCTATCCTGGCTGCTCATTGCGTCAATCGAGCCATCAGAATCGATCTGCCTTGATTTATGTTTCCTAAGGACTGTATGTTATATCATTATTCAACGAGAGGCTTTTCAAGCTTTCTGACTGATTTATGCAACTAGTAAAATATGCTTTCTTGTTTTTTGGAAAGGAAGAATCCACATAGAACGACAAAACATTTATACCACCCAAACAGGGACTCGAACCCTGGACCCTCAGATTAAAAGTCTGATGCTCTACCGACTGAGCTATCCAGGTTGCTCATTATATTAATATTTAGCCGTCAGAATCGATCTGCCTTGATCCATGTTCCATAAAGCCTGCGTGTTAATTCATAATTAATTGAGAGGCACTGCGCGCTTTATAACTAACTTTCGCACCAACCAAAATATGCTTTTTTGTTTTTACAAATGGAGAATTCACTCAAAATGACAAAACAGGTATACCGCCCAAGCAGGGACTCTAACCCTGGACCCTCAGATTAAAAGTCTGATGCTCTACCGACTAAGCTATCCGGCCTGCTCGTTATACTAAAATTGAGCTATCAGAATCGATCTGCTTTTACTTTTGTTCCATAAAACCTGCGTATTGATTCATAATTGATCGAGAGGCTTTTTGCGCTTTATGACTAAATTTCGCAACAACCATGTTACGCTTTCTTGTTTTTACAAAGAGAGAATCCACACATAATGAAAAAACAAGTATACCGCCCAAACAGGAACTCGAACCCTGGACCCTCAGATTAAAAGTCTGATGCTCTACCGACTGAGCTATCCGGGCTGCTCATTATATTAAAATTGAGCCATCAGAATCGATCTACCTAGACTTTTGTTCGATAAAACCTGCGTGTTAATTCATAATTAAACGAGAGGCTTTTGGCGCATTATGACTAAATTTCACAACAACCATGTTATGTTTTGTTGTTTTAACAAAGGGAGAATCCACACAAAATGAAAAAACAGGTATACCGCCCAAACAGGGACTCGAACCCTGGACCCTCAGATTAAAAGTCTGATGCTCTACCGACTGAGCTATCCGGGCTGCTCATTACATCATTCGAGCCATCAGAATCAATCTGACTTGATTTATTTTCCATAAAGACTGTATTTTTATTCATATCTCGACAAGAAGCTCTATGCACTTTCTCACTGATTTTCACAACTACCAAAATGTGCTTTTCTGTTTTCACGAAGGGAGAATCCACACAAAATGACGAAAAAGATATAACACCCAAAAAAGGACTTTAACCCTGGATGATAAAATCAAAAGTCAGATGCTCTACTCATTGATCTATCCTGGCTGCTCATTGCATCAATCGAGCCATCAGAATCGATCTGCCTTGATTTATTTTTCATAAAGACTGTATTTTATTTCATTATTCAACGAGATGCTTTTCAAGCTTTCTGACTGATTTATGCAACTAGTAAAATATGATTTCTTGTTTTTAGAAAGGAAGAATCCACACAAAATGAGAAAACATTTATACCGCCCAAACAGGGACTCGAACCCTGGTTCTTCAGATTAAAAGTCTGATGCTCTACCGACTGATCCATCCGGGCTGCTCATCGCATCCATCGAGCCATCAGAATCGATCCCCCTTGCCTTATGTTTCTTAAGGACTGTGTGTTAATTCATTATTCAATGAGAGGCTTTTCGTGCGTTCTGATTGATTTTCGCAACTAGTAAAATATGCTTTCTTGTTTTTAGAAAGGAAGAATCCACATAGAACGACAAAACACTTATACCACCCAAACAGGGACTCGAACCCTGGACCCTCAGATTAAAAATCTGATGCTCTACCGACTGAGCTATCCGGGCTGCTCATTACATCAATCGAGCCATCAGAATCGATCTGACTTGATTTATCTTCCATAAAGACTGTATTTTAATTTATATCTCGACAAAAAGCTCGATTCACTATCTCACTGATTTTCACAACTACCAAAATATGCTTTTCTGTTTTTACGAAAGGAGAATCCACACAAAATTACGAAAAACATATAGCACCCAAACAAGGACTTTAACCCTGGATCATCAGATCAAAAGTCAGATGCTCTACTCATTGATCTATCCTGGCTGCTCATTGCGTCAATCGAGCCATCAGAATCGATCTGCCTTGATTTATGTTTCCTAAGGACTGTATGTTATATCATTATTCAACGAGAGGCTTTTCGAGCTTTCTGACTGATTTATGCAACTAGTAAAATATGCTTTCTTGTTTTTTGGAAAGGAAGAATCCACATAGAACGACAAAACATTTATACCACCCAAACAGGGACTCGAACCCTGGACCCTCAGATTAAAAGTCTGATGCTCTACCGACTGAGCTATCCAGGTTGCTCATTATATTAATATTTAGCCATCAGAATCGATCTGCCTTGATCTATGTTCCATAAAGCCTGCGTGTTAATTTATAATTAATTGAGAGGCACTGCGCGCTTTATAACTAACTTTCGCACCAACCAAAATATGCTTTTTTGTTTTTACAAATGGAGAATTCACTCAAAATGACAAAACAGGTATACCGCCCAAGCAGGGACTCTAACCCTGGACCCTCAGATTAAAAGTCTGATGCTCTACCGACTGAGCTATCCGGCCTGCTCATTATACTAAAATTGAGCCATCAGAATCGATCTGCTTTTACTTTTGTTCTATAAAACCTGCGTATTGATTCATAATTGATCGAAAGGCTTTTTGCGCTTTATGACTAAATTTCGCAACAACCATGTTACGCTTTCTTGTTTTTACAAAGGGAGAATCCACACATAATGAAAAAACAAGTATACCGCCCAAACAGGGACTCGAACCCTGGACCCTCAGATTAAAAGTCTGATGCTCTACCGACTGAGCTATCCGGGCTGCTCATTATATTAAAATTGAGCCATCAGAATCGATCTACCTAGACTTTTGTTCGAGAAAACCTGCGTGTTAATTCATAATTAAACGAGAGGCTTTTGGCGCATTATGACTAAATTTCACAACAACCATGTTATGTTTTGTTGCTTTAACAAAGGGAGAATCCACACAAAATGAAAAAACAGGTATACCGCCCAAACAGGGACTCGAACCCTGGACCCTCAAATTAAAAGTCTGATGCTCTACCGACTGAGCTATCCGGGCTGCTCTTTACATCATTCGAGCCATCAGAATCAATCTGACTTGATTTATTTTCCATAAAGACTGTATTTTTATTCATATCTCGACAAGAAGCTCTATGCACTTTCTCACTGATTTTCACAACTACCAAAAGGTGCTTTTCTGTTTTCACGAAGGGAGAATCCACACAAAATGACGAAAAAGATATAACACCCAAAAAAGGACTTTAACCCTTGATGATAAGATCAAAAGTCAGATGCTCTACTCATTGATCTATCCTGGCTGCTCATTGCATCAATCGAACCATCAGAATCGATCTGCCTTGATTTATTTTTCATGAAGACTGTATTTTATTTCATTATTCAACGAGATGCTTTTCAAGCTTTCTGACTGATTTATGCAACTAGTAAAATATGATTTCTTGTTTTTAGAAAGGAAGAATCCACACAAAATGAGAAAACATTTATACCGCCCAAACAGGGACTCGAACCCTGGTTCTTCAGATTAAAAGTCTGATGCTCTACCGACTGATCCATCCGGGCTGCTCATCGCATCCATCGAGCCATCAGAATCGATCCCCCTTGCCTTATGTTTCTTAAGGACTGTGTGTTAATTCATTATTCAATGAGAGGCTTTTCGTGCGTTCTGATTGATTTTCGCAACTAGTAAAATATGCTTTCTTGTTTTTAGAAAGGAAGAATCCACATAGAACGACAAAACACTTATACCACCAAATAGGGACTCGAACCCTGGACCCTCAGATTAAAAGTCTGATGCTCTACCGACTGAGCTATCCGGGCTGCTCATTACATCAATCGAGCCATCAGAATCGATCTGACTTGATTTATCTTCCATAAAGACTGTATTTTAATTTATATCTCGACAAAAAGCTCTATGCACTATCACACTGATTTTCACAACTACCAAAATATGCTTTTCTGTTTTTACGAAGGGAGAATCCACACAAAATGACGAAAAGATATAGCACCCAAACAAGGACTTTAACCCTGGATCATCAGATCAAAAGTCAGATGCTCTACTCATTGATCTATCCGGGCTGCTCATTATATTAAAATTGAGCCATCAGAATCGATCTACCTAGACTTTTGTTCGATAAAGCCTGCGTGTTAATTCATAAATAAACGAGAGGCTTAAGGCGCTTTATGACAAAGTTTCATAACAACCATGTTATGCTTTGTTGTTTTAGCAAAGGGAGAATTCACACAAAATGAAAAAAGAGGTATACCGCCCAAACAGGGACTGGAACCCTGGACCCTCAGATTAAAAGTCTGATGCTCTACCGACTGAGCTATCCGAACTTCTCATTACAATGAGATCGAACCATCAGAATCGCTCTGCCTGGATTTATGTTTCATAAAGACTGTATGTTAATTCAATATTCAAAAAGAGGCTTTTTGAGCTTTCGGACTGAGTTTCGCAACAAGTAAAAGATGCTTTCTGGTTTTTACAAAGGGATACTTCACAAAAAATGACAAAACGGATATACCACCCAAACAAAGACTCAAACCCTGAACCCTCAGCTTAAAAGTCTGATGCTCTACCGACTGAGCTATCCGGGCCTCTCATTATATTAAAATTGAGCCATCAGAATGGATCTGCTTTTACTTTTGTTCCATAAAACCTGCGTGTTAATTCATAATTAAACGAGAGGCTTTTGGCGCATTATGACTTAATTTCACAACAACCATGTTATGTTTTGTTGCTTTAACAAAGGGAGAATCAACACAAAATGAAAAAACAGGTATACCGCCCAAACAGGGACTCGAACCCTGGACCCTCAGATTAAAAGTCTGATGCTCTACCGACTGAGCTATCCGGGCTGCTCATTACATCATTCGAGCCATCAGAATCAATCTGACTTGATTTAATTTCCATAAAGACTGTATTTTTATTCATATCTCGACAAGAAGCTCTATGCACTTTCTCACTGATTTTCACAACTACCAAAATGTGCTTTTCTGTTTTCACGAAGGGAGAATCCACACAAAATGACGAAAAAGATATAACACCCAAAAAAGGACTTTAACCCTGGATGATAAGATCAAAAGTCAGATGCTCTACTCATTGATCTATCCTGGCTGCTCATTGCATCAATCGAGCCATCAGAATCGATCTGCCTTGATTTATTTTTCATAAAGACTGTATTTTATTTCATTATTCAACGAGATGCTTTTCAAGCTTTCTGACTGATTTATGCAACTAGTAAAATATGATTTCTTGTTTTTAGAAATGAAGAATCCACACAAAATGAGAAAACATTTATACCGCCCAAACAGGGACTCGAACCCTGGTTCTTCAGATTAAAAGTCTGATGCTCTACCGACTGATCCATCCGGGCTGCTCATTACATCAATCGAGCCATCGGAATCGATCTGACTTGATTTATCTTCCATAAAGACTGTATTTTAATTTATATCTCGACAAAAAGCTCGATGCACTATCTCACTGATTTTCACAACTACCAAAATATGCTTTTCTGTTTTTACGAAAGGAGAATCCACACAAAATTACGAAAAACATGTAGCACCCAAACAAGGACTTTAACCCTGGATCATCAGATCAAAAGTCAGATGCTCTACTCATTGATCTATCCTGGCTGCTCATTGCGTCAATCGAGCCATCAGAATCGATCTGCCTTGATTTATGTTTCCTAAGGACTGTATGTTATATCATTATTCAACGAGAGGCTTTTCAAGCTTTCTGACTGATTTATGCAACTAGTAAAATATGCTTTCTTGTTTTTTGGAAAGGAAGAATCCACATAGAACGACAAAACATTTATACCACCCAAACAGGGACTCGAACCCTGGACCCTCAGATTAAAAGTCTGATGCTCTACCGACTGAGCTATCCAGGTTGCTCATTATATTAATATTTAGCCATCAGAATCGATATGCCTTGATCTATGTTCCATAAAGCCTGCGTGTTAATTCATAATTAATTGAGATGCACTGCGCGCTTTATAACTAACTTTCGCACCAACCAAAATATGCTTTTTTGTTTTTACAAATGGAGAATTCACTCAAAATGACAAAACAGGTATACCGCCCAAGCAGGGACTCTAACCCTGGACCCTCAGATTAAAAGTCTGATGCTCTACCGACTGAGCTATCCGGCCTGCTCATTATACTAAAATTGAGCCATCAGAATCGATCTGCTTTTACTGTTGTTCCATAAAACCTGCGTATTGATTCATAATTGATCGAGAGGCTTTTTGCGCTTTATGACTAAATTTCGCAACAACCATGTTACGCTTTCTTGTTTTTACAAAGGGAGAATCCACACATAATGAAAAAACAAGTATACCGCCCAAACAGGGACTCGAACCCTGGACCCTCAGATTAAAAGTCTGATGCTCTACCGACTGAGCTATCCGGGCTGCTCATTATATTAAAATTGAGCCATCAGAATCGATCTACCTAGAATTTTGTTCGATAAAACCTGCGTGTTAATTCATAATTAAACGAGAGGCTTTTGGCGCATTATGACTAAATTTCACAACAACCATGTTATGTTTTGTTGCTTTAACAAAGGGAGAATCCACACAAAATGAAAAAACAGGTATACTGCCCAAACAGGGACTCGAACCCTGGACCCTCAGATTAAAAGTCTGATGCTCTACCGACTGAGCTATCCGGGCTGCTCATTACATCATTCGAGCCATCAGAATCAATCTGACTTGATTTATTTTCCATAAAGACTGTATTTTTATTCATATCTCGACAAGAAGCTCTATGCACTTTCTCACTGATTTTCACAACTACCAAAATGTGCTTTTCTGTTTTCACGAAGGGAGAATCCACACAAAATGACGAAAAAGATATAACACCCAAAACAGGACTTTAACCCTGGATGATAAGATCAAAAGTCAGATGCTCTACTCATTGATCTATCCTGGCTGCTCATTGCATCAATCGAGCCATCAGAATCGATCTGCCTTGATTTATTTTTCATAAAGACTGTATTTTATTTCATTATTCAACGAGATGCTTTTCAAGCTTTCTGACTGATTTATGCAACTAGTAAAATATGATTTCTTGTTTTTAGAAATGAAGAATCCACACAAAATGAGAAAACATTTATACCGCCCAAACAGGGACTCGAACCCTGGTTCTTCAGATTAAAAGTCTGATGCTCTACCGACTGATCCATCCGGGCTGCTCATCGCATCCATCGAGCCATCAGAATCGATCCCCCTTGCCTTATGTTTCTTAAGGACTGTGTGTTAATTCATTATTCAATGAGAGGCTTTTCGTGCGTTCTGATTGATTTTCGCAACTAGTAAAATATGCTTTCTTGTTTTTAGAAAGGAAGAATCCACATAGAACGACAAAACACTTATACCACCCAAACAGGGACTCGAACCCTGGACCCTCAGATTAAAAGTCTGATGCTCTACCGACTGAGCTATCCGGGCTGCTCATTACATCAATCGAGCCATCAGAATCGATCTGACTTGATTTATCTTCCATAAAGACTGTATTTTAATTTATATCTCAACAAAAAGCTCTATGCACTATCTCACTGATTTTCACAACTACCAAAATATGCTTTTCTGTTTTTACGAAGGGAGAATCCACACAAAATGACGAAAAGATATAGCACCCAAACAAGGACTTTAACCCTGGATCATCAAATCAAAAGTCAGATGCTCTACTCATTGATCTATCCGGGCTGCTCATTGCGTCAATCGAGCCATCAGAATCGATCTGCCTTGATTTATGTTTCCTAAGGACTGTATGTTATTTCATTATTCAACGAGAGGCTTTTCAAGCTTTCTGACTGATTTATGCAACTAGTAAAATATGCTTTCTTGTTTTTTGGAAAGGAAGAATCCACATAGAACGACAAAACATTTATACCACCCAAACAGGGACTCGAACCCTGGACCCTCAGATTAAAAGTCTGATGCTCTACCGACTGAGCTATCCGGGCTGCTCATTATATTAAAATTTAGCCATCAGAATCGATCTGCCTAGAATTTTGTTCGATAAAGCCTGCGTGTTAATTCATAATTAAACGAGAGGCTTAAGGCGCTTTATGACAAAATTTCATAACAACCATGTTATGCTTTGTTGTTTTAGCAAAGGGAGAATTCACACAAAATGAAAAAAGAGGTATACCGCCCAAACAGGGACTGGAACCCTGGACCCTCAGATTAAAAGTCTGATGCTCTACCGACTGAGCTATCCGAACTTTTCATTACAATGAGATCGAACCATCAGAATCGCTCTGCCTGGATTTATGTTTCATAAAGACTGTATGTTAATTCATTATTCAAAGAGAGGCTTTTTGAGCTTTCGGACTGAGTTTCGCAACAAGTAAAATATGCTTTCTGGTTTTTACAAAGGGATACTTCACAAAAAATGACAAAACGGATATACCACCCAAACAAAGACTCGAACCCTGGACCCTCAGCTTAAAAGTCTGATGCTCTACCGACTGAGCTATCCGGGCCTCTCATTATATTAAAATTGAGCCATCAGAATCGATCTGCTTTTACTTTTGTTCCATAAAACCTGCGTGTTAATTCATAATTAAACGAGAGGCTTTTTGCGCTTTGTGATTAAATTTCACAACAACCATGTTATGCTTTGTTGTTTTTACAAAGGGAGAATCCACACAAAATGAAAAAAACAAGTATACCGCCCAAACAGGGACTCGAACCCTGGAACCTCAGATTAAAAGTCTGATGCTCTACCGACTGAGCTTTCCGGGCTGCTCATTACATCAATCGAGCCATCAGAATCGATCTGATTTGATTTATCTTTCACAAAGACTGTATATTAATTCATATCTCGACAAGAAGCTCTATGCACTTTCTCACTGATTTTCACAACTACCAAAATGTGCTTTTCTGTTTTCACGAAGGGAGAATCCACACAAAATGACGAAAAAGATATAACACCCAAAAAAGGACTTTAACCCTGGATGATAAGATCAAAAGTCAGATGCTCTACTCATTGATCTATCCTGGCTGCTCATTGCATCAATCGAGCCATCAGAATCGATCTGCCTTGATTTATTTTTCATAAAGACTGTATTTTTTTCATTATTCAACGAGATGCTTTTCAAGCTTTCTGACTGATTTATGCAACTAGTAAAATATGATTTCTTGTTTTTAGAAATGAAGAATCCACACAAAATGAGAAAACATTTATACCGCCCAAACAGGGACTCGAACCCTGGTTCTTCAGATTAAAAGTCTGATGCTCTACCGACTGATCCATCCGGGCTGCTCATCGCATCCATCGAGCCATCAGAATCGATCCCCCTTGCCTTATGTTTCTTAAGGACTGTGTGTTAATTCATTATTCAATGAGAGGCTTTTCGTGCGTTCTGATTGATTTTCGCAACTAGTAAAATATGCTTTCTTGTTTTTAGAAAGGAAGAATCCACATAGAACGACAAAACACTTATACCACCCAAACAGGGACTCGAACCCTGGACCCTCAGATTAAAAGTCTGATGCTCTACCGACTGAGCTATCCGGGCTGCTCATTACATCAATCGAGCCATCAGAATCGATCTGACTTGATTTATCTTCCATAAAGACTGTATTTTAATTTATATCTCAACAAAAAGCTCTATGCACTATCTCACTGATTTTCACAACTACCAAAATATGCTTTTCTGTTTTTACGAAGGGAGAATCCACACAAAATGACGAAAAGATATAGCACCCAAACAAGGACTTTAACCCTGGATCATCAAATCAAAAGTCAGATGCTCTACTCATTGATCTATCCGGGCTGCTCATTGCGTCAATCGAGCCATCAGAATCGATCTGCCTTGATTTATGTTTCCTAAGGACTGTATGTTATTTCATTATTCAACGAGAGGCTTTTCAAGCTTTCTGACTGATTTATGCAACTAGTAAAATATGCTTTCTTGTTTTTTGGAAAGGAAGAATCCACATAGAACGACAAAACATTTATACCACCCAAACAGGGACTCGAACCCTGGACCCTCAGATTAAAAGTCTGATGCTCTACCGACTGAGCTATCCGGGCTGCTCATTATATTAAAATTGAGCCATCAGAATCGATCTGCCTAGAATTTTGTTCGATAAAGCCTGCGTGTTAATTCATAATTAAACGAGAGGCTTAAGGCGCTTTATGACAAAATTTCATAACAACCATGTTATGCTTTGTTGTTTTAGCAAAGGGAGAATTCACACAAAATGAAAAAAGAGGTATACCGCCCAAACAGGGACTGGAACCCTGGACCCTCAGATTAAAAGTCTGATGCTCTACCGACTGAGCTATCAGAACTTCTCATTACAATGAGATCGAACCATCAGAATCGCAATGCCTGGATTTATGTTTCATAAAGACTGTATGTTAATTCATTATTCAAAAAGAGGCTTTTTGAGCTTTCGGACTGAGTTTCGCAACAAGTAAAAGATGTTTTCTGGTTTTTACAAAGGGATACTTCACAAAAAATGACAAAACGGATATACCACCCAAACAAAGACTCGAACCCTGAACCCTCAGCTTAAAAGTCTGATGCTCTACCGACTGAGCTATCCGGGCCTCTCATTATATTAAAATTGAGCCATCAGAATCGATCTGCTTTTACTTTTGTTCTATAAAACCTGCGTGTTAATTCATAATTAAACGAGAGGCTTTTTGCGCTTTGTGACTAATTTTCGGAACAACCATGTTACCTTTTCTTGTTTTTACAAAGGGAGAATCCACACATAAAGAAAAAACAAGCATACCGCCCAAACAGGGACTCGAACCTGGACCCTCAGATTAAAAGTCTGATGCTCTACCGACTGAGCTATCCGGGCTGCTCATTATATTAAAATTTAGCCATCAGAATCGATCTGCTCTTACTTTTGTTCAACAAAACCTGAGTGTTAATTCATAAATAAACGAGAGGCTCATGGCGCTTTATGACTAAATTTCACAACAACCATGTTATGCTTTGTTGTTTTTACAAAGGGAGAATCCACACAAAATGAAAAAAACAAGTATACCGCCCAAACACGGACTCGAACCCTGGAACCTCAGATTAAAAGTCTGATGCTCTACCGACTGAGCTTTCCGGGCTGCTCATTACATCAATCGAGCCATCAGAATCGATCTGATTTGATTTATCTTCCACAAAGACTGTATATTAATTCATATCTCGACAAGAAGCTCTATGCACTTTCTCACTGATTTTCACAACTACCAAAATGTGCTTTTCTGTTTTCACGAAGGGAGAATCCACACAAAATGACGAAAAAGATATAACACCCAAAAAAGGACTTTAACCCTGGATGATAAGATCAAAAGTCAGATGCTCTACTCATTGATCTATCCTGGCTGCTCATTGCATCAATCGAGCCATCAGAATCGATCTGCCTTGATTTATTTTTCATAAAGACTGTATTTTTTTCATTATTCAACGAGATGCTTTTCAAGCTTTCTGACTGATTTATGCAACTAGTAAAATATGATTTCTTGTTTTTAGAAATGAAGAATCCACACAAAATGAGAAAACATTTATACCGCCCAAACAGGGACTCGAACCCTGGTTCTTCAGATTAAAAGTCTGATGCTCTACCGACTGATCCATCCGGGCTGCTCATCGCATCCATCGAGCCATCAGAATCGATCCCCCTTGCCTTATGTTTCTTAAGGACTGTGTGTTAATTCATTATTCAATGAGAGGCTTTTCGTGCGTTCTGATTGATTTTCGCAACTAGTAAAATATGCTTTCTTGTTTTTAGAAAGGAAGAATCCACATAGAACGACAAAACACTTATACCACCCAAACAGGGACTCGAACCCTGGACCCTCAGATTAAAAATCTGATGCTCTACCGACTGAGCTATCCGGGCTGCTCATTACATCAATCGAGCCATCAGAATCGATCTGACTTGATTTATCTTCCATAAAGACTGTATTTTAATTTATATCTCGACAAAAAGCTTTATGCACTATCTCACTGATTTTCACAACTACCAAAATATGCTTTTCTGTTTTTACGAAAAGAGAATCCACACAAAATTACGAAAAACATATAGCACCCAAACAAGGACTTTAACCCTGGATCATCAGATCAAAAGTCAGATGCTCTACTCATTGATCTATCCTGGCTGCTCATTGCGTCAATCGAGCCATCAGAATCGATCTGCCTTGATTTATGTTTCCTAAGGACTGTATGTTATATCATTATTCAACGAGAGGCTTTTCAAGCTTTCTGACTGATTTATGCAACTAGTAAAATATGCTTTCTTGTTTTTAGAAAGGAAGAATCCACATAGAACGACAAAACACTTATACCACCCAAACAGGGACTCGAACCCTGGACCCTCAGATTAAAAGTCTGATGCTCTACCGACTGAGCTATCCGGGCTGCTCATTATATTAAAATTTAGCCATCGGAATCGATCTGCCTAGAATTTTGTTCGATAAAGCCTGCGTGTTAATTCATAATTAAACGAGAGGCTTATGGCGCTTTATGACAAAATTTCATAACAACCATGTTATGTTTTGTTGTTTTAGCAAAGGGAGAATTCACACAAAATGAAAAAAGAGGTATACCGCCCAAACAGGGACTGGAACCCTGGACCCTCAGATTAAAAGTCTGATGCTCTACCGACTGAGCTATCAGAACTTCTCATTACAATGAGATCGAACCATCAGAATCG
This sequence comes from Watersipora subatra, assembly GCF_963576615.1. NCBI lineage: Eukaryota > Metazoa > Bryozoa > Gymnolaemata > Cheilostomatida > Watersiporidae > Watersipora > Watersipora subatra. The sequence goes on along the minus strand of NC_088710.1, from coordinate 53,776,945 downwards.
CTATGCCTGGATTTATGTTTCATAAAGACTGTATGTTAATTCATTATTCAAAAAGAGGCTTTTTGAGCTTTCGGACTGAGTTTCGCAACAAGTAAAAGATGTTTTCTGGTTTTTACAAAGGGATACTTCACAAAAAATGACAAAACGGATATACCACCCAAACAAAGACTCGAACCCTGAACCCTCAGCTTAAAAGTCTGATGCTCTACCGACTGAGCTATCCGGGCCTCTCATTATATTAAAATTGAGCCATCAGAATCGATCTGCTTTTACTTTTGTTCTATAAAACCTGCGTGTTAATTCATAATTAAACGAGAGGCTTTTTGCGCTTTGTGACTAAATTTCGCAACAACCATGTTACCTTTTCTTGTTTTTACAAAGGGAGAATCCACACATAAAGAAAAAACAAGCATACCGCCCAAACAGGGACTCGAACCTGGACCCTCAGATTAAAAGTCTGATGCTCTACCGACTGAGCTATCCGGGCTGCTCATTATATTAAAATTTAGCCATCAGAATCGATCTGCTCTTACTTTTGTTCAACAAAACCTGAGTGTTAATTCATAAATAAACGAGAGGCTCATGGCGCTTTATGACTAAATTTCACAACAACCATGTTATGCTTTGTTGTTTTTACAAAGGGAGAATCCACACAAAATGAAAAAAACAAGTATACCGCCCAAACAGGGACTCGAACCCTGGACCCTCAGATTAAAAGTCTGATGCTCTACCGACTGAGCTTTCCGGGCTGCTCATTACATCAATCGAGCCATCAGAATCGATCTGATTTGATTTATCTTCCACAAAGACTGTATATTAATTCATATCTCGACAAGAAGCTCTATGCACTTTCTCACTGATTTTCACAACTACCGAAATGTGCTTTTCTGTTTTCACGAAGGGAGAATCCACACAAAATGACGAAAAAGATATAACACCCAAAAAAGGACTTTAACTCTGGATGATAAGATCAAAAGTCAGATGCTCTACTTATTGATCTATCCTGGCTGCTCATTGCATCAATCGAGCCATCAGAATCGATCTGCCTTGATTTATTTTTCATAAAGACTGTATTTTATTTCATTATTCAACGAGATGCTTTTCAAGCTTTCTGACTGATTTATGCACCTAGTAAAATATGATTTCTTGTTTTTAGAAATGAAGAATCCACACAAAATGAGAAAACATTTATACCGCCCAAACAGGGACTCGAACCCTGGTTCTTCAGATTAAAAGTCTGATGCTCTACCGACTGATCCATCCGGGCTGCTCATCGCATCCATCGAGCCATCAGAATCGATCCCCCTTGCCTTATGTTTCTTAAGGACTGTGTGTTAATTCATTATTCAATGAGAGGCTTTTCGTGCGTTCTGATTGATTTTCGCAACTAGTAAAATATGCTTTCTTGTTTTTAGAAAGGAAGAATCCACATAGAACGACAAAACACTTATACCACCCAAACAGGGACTCGAACCCTGGACCCTCAGATTAAAAATCTGATGCTCTACCGACTGAGCTATCCGGGCTGCTCATTACATCAATCGAGCCATCAGAATCGATCTGACTTGATTTATCTTCCATAAAGACTGTATTTTAATTTATATCTCGACAAAAAGCTCGATTCACTATCTCACTGATTTTCACAACTACAAAATATGCTTTTCTGTTTTTACGAAAGGAGAATCCACACAAAATTACGAAAAACATATAGCACCCAAACAAGGACTTTAACCCTGGATCATCAGATCAAAAGTCAGATGCTCTACTCATTGATCTATCCTGGCTGCTCATTGCGTCAATCGAGCCATCAGAATCGATCTGCCTTGATTTATGTTTCCTAAGGACTGTATGTTATATCATTATTCAACGAGAGGCTTTTCGAGCTTTCTGACTGATTTATGCAACTAGTAAAATATGCTTTCTTGTTTTTTGGAAAGGAAGAATCCACATAGAACGACAAAACATTTATACCACCCAAACAGGGACTCGAACCCTGGACCCTCAGATTAAAAGTCTGATGCTCTACCGACTGAGCTATCCAGGTTGCTCATTATATTAATATTTAGCCATCAGAATCGATCTGCCTTGATCTATGTTCCATAAAGCCTGCGTGTTAATTTATAATTAATTGAGAGGCACTGCGCGCTTTATAACTAACTTTCGCACCAACCAAAATATGCTTTTTTGTTTTTACAAATGGAGAATTCACTCAAAATGACAAAACAGGTATACCGCCAAAGCAGGGACTCTAACCCTGGACCCTCAGATTAAAAGTCTGATGCTCTACCGACTGAGCTATCCGGCCTGCTCATTATACTAAAATTGAGCCATCAGAATCGATCTGCTTTTACTTTTGTTCTATAAAACCTGCGTATTGATTCATAATTGATCGAAAGGCTTTTTGCGCTTTATGACTAAATTTCGCAACAACCATGTTACGCTTTCTTGTTTTTACAAAGGGAGAATCCACACATAATGAAAAAACAAGTATACCGCCCAAACAGGGACTCGAACCCTGGACCCTCAGATTAAAAGTCTGATGCTCTACCGACTGAGCTATCCGGGCTGCTCATTATATTAAAATTGAGCCATCAGAATCGATCTACCTAGACTTTTGTTCGATAAAACCTGCGTGTTAATTCATAATTAAACGAGAGGCTTTTGGCGCATTATGACTAAATTTCACAACAACCATGTTATGTTTTGTTGCTTTAACAAAGGGAGAATCCACACAAAATGAAAAAACAGGTATACCGCCCAAACAGGGACTCGAACCCTGGACCCTCAGATTAAAAGTCTGATGCTCTACCGACTGAGCTATCCGGGCTGCTCTTTACATCATTCGAGCCATCAGAATCAATCTGACTTGATTTATTTTCCATAAAGACTGTATTTTTATTCATATCTCGACAAGAAGCTCTATGCACTTTCTCACTGATTTTCACAACTACCAAAATGTGCTTTCCTGTTTTCACGAAGGGAGAATCCACACAAAATGACGAAAAAGATATAACACCCAAAAAAGGACTTTAACCCTTGATGATAAGATCAAAAGTCAGATGCTCTACTCATTGATCTATCCTGGCTGCTCATTGCATCAATCGAGCCATCAGAATCGATCTGCCTTGATTTATTTTTCATAAAGACTGTATTTTATTTCATTATTCAACGAGATGCTTTTCAAGCTTTCTGACTGATTTATGCAACTAGTAAAATATGATTTCTTGTTTTTAGAAAGGAAGAATCCACACAAAATGAGAAAACATTTATACCGCCCAAACAGGGACTCGAACCCTGGTTCTTCAGATTAAAAGTCTGATGCTCTACCGACTGAGCTATCCAGGTTGCTCATTATATTAATATTTAGCCATCAGAATCGATATGCCTTGATCTATGTTCCATAAAGCCTGCGTGCTAATTCATAATTAATTGAGAGGCACTGCGCGCTTTATAACTAACTTTCGCACCAACCAAAATATGCTTTTTTGTTTTTACAAATGGAGAATTCACTCAAAATGACAAAACAGGTATACCGCCCAAGCAGGGACTCTAACCCTGGACCCTCAGATTAAAAGTCTGATGCTCTACCGACTGAGCTATCCGGCCTGCTCATTATACTAAAATTGAGCCATCAGAATCGATCTGCTTTTACTGTTGTTCCATAAAACCTGCGTATTGATTCATAATTGATCGAGAGGCTTTTTGCGCTTTATGACTAAATTTCGCAACAACCATGTTACGCTTTCTTGTTTTTACAAAGGGAGAATCCACACATAATGAAAAAACAAGTATACCGCCCAAACAGGGACTTGAACCCTGGACCCTCAGATTAAAAGTCTGATGCTCTACCGACTGAGCTATCCGGGCTGCTCATTATATTAAAATTGAGCCATCGGAATCGATCTACCTAGAATTTTGTTCGATAAAACCTGCGTGTTAATTCATAATTAAACGAGAGGCTTTTGGCGCATTATGACTAAATTTCACAACAACCATGTTATGTTTTGTTGCTTTAACAAAGGGAGAATCCACACAAAATGAAAAAACAGGTATACTGCCCAAACAGGGACTCGAACCCTGGACCCTCAGATTAAAAGTCTGATGCTCTACCGACTGAGCTATCCGGGCTGCTCATTACATCAATCGAGCCATCAGAATCGATCTGACTTGATTTATTTTTCATAAAGACTGTATTTTATTTCATTATTCAACGAGATGCTTTTCAAGCTTTCTGACTGATTTATGCAACTAGTAAAATATGATTTCTTGTTTTTAGAAATGAAGAATCCACACAAAATGAGAAAACATTTATACCGCCCAAACAGGGACTCGAACCCTGGTTCTTCAGATTAAAAGTCTGATGCTCTACCGACTGATCCATCCGGGCTGCTCATCGCATCCATCGAGCCATCAGAATCGATCCCCCTTGCCTTATGTTTCTTAAGGACTGTGTGTTAATTCATTATTCAATGAGAGGCTTTTCGTGCGTTCTGATTGATTTTCGCAACTAGTAAAATATGCTTTCTTGTTTTTAGAAAGGAAGAATCCACATAGAACGACAAAACACTTATACCACCCAAACAGGGACTCGAACCCTGGACCCTCAGATTAAAAGTCTGATGCTCTACCGACTGAGCTATCCGGGCTGCTCATTACATCAATCGAGCCATCAGAATCGATCTGACTTGATTTATCTTCCATAAAGACTGTATTTTAATTTATATCTCGACAAAAAGCTCTATGCACTATCTCACTGATTTTCACAACTACCAAAATATGCTTTTCTGTTTTTACGAAGGGAGAATCCACACAAAATGACGAAAAGATATAGCACCCAAACAAGGACTTTAACCCTGGATCATCAAATCAAAAGTCAGATGCTCTACTCATTGATCTATCCGGGATGCTCATTGCGTCAATCGAGCCATCAGAACCGATCTGCCTTGATTTATGTTTCCTAAGGACTGTATGTTATTTCATTATTCAACGAGAGGCTTTTCAAGCTTTCTGACTGATTTATGCAACTAGTAAAATATGCTTTCTTGTTTTTTGGAAAGGAAGAATCCACATAGAACGACAAAACATTTATACCACCCAAACAGGGACTCGAACCCTGGACCCTCAGATTAAAAGTCTGATGCTCTACCGACTGAGCTATCCGGGCTGCTCATTATATTAAAATTTAGCCATCAGAATCGATCTGCCTAGAATTTTGTTCGATAAAGCCTGCGTGTTAATTCATAATTAAACGAGAGGCTTAAGGCGCTTTATGACAAAATTTCATAACAACCATGTTATGCTTTGTTGTTTTAGCAAAGGGAGAATTCACACAAAATGAAAAAAGAGGTATACCGCCCAAACAGGGACTGGAACCCTGGACCCTCAGATTAAAAGTCTGATGCTCTACCGACTGAGCTATCCGAACTTCTCATTACAATGAGATCGAACCATCAGAATCGCTCTGCCTGGATTTATGTTTCATAAAGACAGTATGTTAATTCATTATTCAAAGAGAGGCTTTTTGAGCTTTCGGACTGAGTTTCGCAAAAAGTAAAATATGCTTTCTGGTTTTTACAAAGGGATACTTCACAAAAAATGACAAAACGGATATACCACCCAAACAAAGACTCAAACCCTGGACCCTCAGCTTAAAAGTCTGATGCTCTACCGACTGAGCTATCCGGGCCTCTCATTATATTAAAATTGAGCCATCAGAATCGATCTGCTTTTACTTTTGTTCCATAAAACCTGCGTGTTAATTCATAATTAAACGAGAGGCTTTTTGCGCTTTGTGATTAAATTTCACAACAACCATGTTATGCTTTGTTGTTTTTACAAAGGGAGAATCCACACAAAATGAAAAAAACAAGTATACCGCCCAAACAGGGACTCGAACCCTGGAACCTCAGATTAAAAGTCTGATGCTCTACCGACTGAGCTTTCCGGGCTGCTCATTACATCAATCGAGCCATCAGAATCGATCTGATTTGATTTATCTTCCACAAAGACTGTATATTAATTCATATCTCGACAAGAAGCTCTATGCACTTTCTCACTGATTTTCACAACTACCAAAATGTGCTTTTCTGTTTTCACGAAGGGAGAATCCACACAAAATGACGAAAAAGATATAACACCCAAAAAAGGACTTTAACCCTGGATGATAAGATCAAAAGTCAGATGCTCTACTCATTGATCTATCCTGGCTGCTCATTGCATCAATCGAGCCATCAGAATCGATCTGCCTTGATTTATTTTTCATAAAGACTGTATTTTTTTCATTATTCAACGAGATGCTTTTCAAGCTTTCTGACTGATTTATGCAACTAGTAAAATATGATTTCTTGTTTTTAGAAATGAAGAATCCACACAAAATGAGAAAACATTTATACCGCCCAAACAGGGACTCGAACCCTGGTTCTTCAGATTAAAAGTCTGATGCTCTACTGACTGAGCTATCCGAACTTCTCATTACATTGAGATCGAACCATCAGAATCGATCTGCCTGGATTTATGTTTCATAAAAACTGTATGTTAATTCATTATTCAAAGAGAGGCTTTTCGAGCTTTCGGACTGAGTTTCGCAACAAGTAAAATATGCTTTCTGGTTTTTACAAAGGGATACTTTATAAAAAATGACAAAACGGATATACCACCCAAACAAGGACTCGAACCCTGGACCCTCAGCTGAAAAGTCTGATGCTCTACCGACTGAGCTATCCGGGCTGCTCATTATATTAAAATTGAGCCATCAGATTCGATCTGCCTTTACTTTTGTTCAATAAAACCTGCGTGTTAATTCATAATTAAACGAGAGGCTTTTTGCGCTTTGTGACTAAATTTCGCAACAACCATGTTACGCTTACTTGTTTTTACAAAAGGAGAATCCACACATAATGAAAAAACAAGTATACCGCCCAAACAGGGACTCGAACCCTGGACCCTCGGATTAAAAGTGTGATGCTCTACCGACTGAGCTATCCGCGCTGCTCATTATATTAAAATGGAGCCATCAGAATCGATCTGCCTAGAATTTTGTTCGATAAAACCTGCGTGTTAATTCATAAATAAACGAGAGGCTCTGTGCGCTTTATGACTAACTTTTGCAACAACCAAAATCTGCTTTCTTGTTTTTACAATAAGATAATCCACAAAAAACGAGAAAACAGGTATGCCGCCCAAACAGGGACTCGAACCCTGGACCCTCGGATTAAAAGTCTGATGCTCTACCGACTGAGCTATCCGGGCTGCTCGTTATATTAAAATTGAGCCATCAGAATCGATCTGCCTAGACTTTTGTTCGATAAAGCCTGCGTGTTAGTTCATAATTAAACGAGAGGCTATTGACGCTTTATGACTAAATTTCACAACAACCATGTTATGCTTTGTTGTTTTTACAAAGGGAGAATCCACACAAAATGAATAAACAGGTATACCACCCAAACAGGGACTCGAACCCTGGACCCTCAGATTAAATGTCTGATGCTCTTCCGACTGAGCTATCCGGGCTGCTCATTACATAAAATATGAGCCGTCAGAATCGATATGCTTAGACTTTTGTTCGATGAAGCCTGCGTGTTAATTCATAATTAAACGAGAGGCTCTTGGCGCTTTATGACTAAATTTCACAACAACCATGTTATGCTTTGTTGTTTTTACAAAGGGAGAATCCACACAAAATGAAAAAAACAAGTATACCGCCCAAACAGGGACTCGAACCCTGGACCCTCAGATTAAAAGTCTGATGCTCTACCGACTGAGCTATCCTAGCTGCTCATTGCTTCAATCGAGCCATCAGAATCGATCTGCCTTGATTTATTTTTCATAAAGACTGTATTTTATTTCATTATTCAACGAGATGCTTTTCAAGCTTTCTGACTGATTTATGCAACTAGTAAAATATGATTTCTTGTTTTTAGAAAGGAAGAATCCACACAAAATGAGAAAACATTTATACCGCCCAAACAGGGACTCGAACCCTGGTTCTTCAGATTAAAAGTCTGATGCTCTACCGACTGATCCATCCGGGCTGCTCATCGCATCCATCGAGCCATCAGAATCGATCCCCCTTGCCTTATGTTTCTTAAGGACTGTGTGTTAATTCATTATTCAATGAGAGGCTTTTCGTGCGTTCTGATTGATTTTCGCAACTAGTAAAATATGCTTTCTTGTTTTTAGAAAGGAAGAATCCACATAGAACGACAAAACACTTATACCACCCAAACAGGGACTCGAACCCTGGACCCTCAGATTAAAAGTCTGATGCTCTACCGACTGAGCTATCCGGGCTGCTCATTACATCAATCGAGCCATCAGAATCGATCTGATTTGATTTATCTTCCATAAAGACTGTATATTAATTCATATCTCGACAAGAAGCTCTATGCACTATCTCACTGATTTTCACAACTACCAAAATATGCTTTTCTGTTTTTACGAAAGGAGAATCCACACAAAATGACGAAAAAGATATAGCACCCAAACAAGGACTTTAACCCTGGATCATCAGATCAAAAGTCAGATGCTCTACTCATTGATCTATCCGGGCTGCTCATTGCGTCAATCGAGCCATCAGAATCGATCTGCCTTGATTTATGTTTCCTAAGGACTGTATGTTATTTCATTATTCAACGAGAAGCTTTTCAAGCTTTCTGACTGATTTATGCAACTAGTAAAATATGCTTTTTTGTTTTTTGGAAAGGACGAATCCACATAGAACGACAAAACATTTATACCACCCAAACAGGGACTCGAACCCTGGACCCTCAGATTAAAAGTCTGATGCTCTACCGACTGAGCTATCCGGGCTGCTCATTATACTAAAATTGAGCCATCAGAATCGATCTGCCTAGACTTTTGTTCGATAAAGCCTGCGTTTTAATTCATAATTAAACGAGAGGCTTTTGGCGCTTTATGACTAAATTTCACAACAACCATGTTATGCTTTGTTGTTTTAACAATGGGAGAATCCACACAAAATGAAAAAACAGGTATACCGCCCAAACAGGGACTGGAACCCTAGAACCTCAGATTAAAAGTCTGATGCTCTACCGACTGAGCTATCCGGGCTGCTCATTATACTAAAATTGAGCCATCAGAATCGATCTGCCTAGACTTTTGTTCGATAAAGCCTGCGTTTTAATTCATAATTAAACGAGAGGCTTTTTGCGCTTTGTGACTAAATTTCGCAACAACCGTGTTACGCTTTCTTGTTTTTACAAAGGGAGAATCCACACATAATGAAAAAACAAGTATACCGCCCAAACAGGGACTCGAACCCTGGACCCTCAGATTAAAAGTCTGATGCTCTACCGACTGAGCTATCCGCGCTGCTCATTATATTAAAGTTGAGCCTTCAGAATCGATCTGCCTAGACTTTTCTTCGATAAAGCCTGCGTGTTAATTCATAATTAAACGAGAGGCTCTTGGCGCATTATGACGAAATTTCACAACCACCATGTTATGTTTTGTTGTTTTAACAAAGGGAGAATCCACACAAAGTGACAAAAAGATATAGCACCGTAACAAGGACTTTAACCCTGGATCATCAGATCAAAAGTCAGATGCTCTACTTGTTGTATTGTAGTTGTTGTATTGTATTATCACGATAAGTCTTGTATCACAGAAAACACAGCTAACAGGTAAGAAGCACATAAAGGAACTGACTTAGTTAGCAAGCCCATAGCTATGGGTTATTAGACAATTATGCGATTATAGCACAGCTAAAAGAAAGCTGACTGCACAGCTAATATGTAACACATCTCCCTCACTATTCTGAGTTTATGGTTAGTCATGACCTTGTTAGAACTTAGAACTGTCATAGTAATCAGGTCGTCTTCTATTACGAGTAGGATATCTGGGACTTTGTACTGGCCTCTCATCAGGTACAGATTGGGCAGGTTGGATGTTAAGATCATTTGAAGCTGTGATGATATTGTCATTGGTCGATGTATCATTAACTTGAAGTCTAGCTTGTAGTTGATTGGCATGTCGTCTCCATACACCACGGTCTGTTCGCACAGCATACAGTATGTTACCCAGCTTGTTAATTATCGTTCCAGGTATCCACTTAGGTCCAGAGCTATAGTTCCTTGCATAAACCAAAGAGTCTATTTCATACCGTGATGATGTAGAAGATGCTTGACCTGGTGAAAGAGTTTTCTTGTTCTGAATTGGTTTCAGCAAGGTCAGAGTATTTCTCGGCTGTCGTCCATGTAGAACTTCAGCAGGTGATTTCCAGTTCAAAGAGGGATGAGGCAAACATCTGTAAGTGGTTAAAAACAGTTGTAGGGCAGTCTTGATTTTCTCCCCTCCTGCACAATTCTTCTCTACAGACTGCTTAAGAGTCTGGACAAATCTCTCCGCTTCTCCATTCGATGCAGGATGGAATGCGGGAGATGTTATATGTTTAATGCCATGCATGGTGCAGAACTGGTCAAATTCATTTGACACGAATTGTGGGCCGTTATCCGTAACAATAGTCCGAGGAAGACCTTCATGTACAAAGATCTGTCGTAGCACGCCAATTGTGTCCTTAGAAGTAGTTTTTCCTACATCTAGCATAGCAACGTACGGATATCGAGAATGTGCATCTACACAAACCAACCACATCTGACCTTTAAAAGGTCCTGCATAATCCAAATTAATTCGTTCCCATGGTAGTTGGGTGGACGGCCAACTTTGGTAAGTCTTGGCTGGTTCATTAGCACAGATTCGGCAAGGTTCACAAGCTTTGATTAGCTGTTCTATGTCTGCATTGATGCTAGGCCACCATGCGTATCGACGAGCAAGCTGTTTTACTCTTTCTACACCCCAGTGTGATGTATGCAGCAAGTCTAACACTTTACTCTTCAGAGCCTGTGGAATGACAACTCTAGTAGTGCCATCACGTTGCAAAAGCACAGCCTCCCCATGAACAAAAAGAGACCCCCTCATATTCCAATATGGCCGCAAATGTTCATAGCTAGCTGTAAGCTTACTGGGCCAAAGGCCATTCAGTATCCACTCTTTCACTATCTGTAGTGATGTGTCTTTCATGGTTTCTTGTTTAACAGCCTCATCGTCAAGGGGACCATGATCGAGCTCCTCTTGTATAGTGTGTGAGACCTCAATGCTCTCCTTCTCTTCATCATGGTCACACTTAGGGTCTGCCCCTATAGGTAACCTGGACAAGCCATCTGCATTGCCATGCTGTGCTGTAGGTCTGTACCTGATGTCATACTGATAAGCCATCAGTGTGAGGGCCCATCTCTGCAGTCGCTGAGCTGTTAAAACGGGGATATTCTTTTCTGGTGAAAACATGGCAACCAGGGGTTTATGATCAGTAATGAGCGTGAAACGTCTCCCATATAGATACTGTCTAAACTTAGTCACTCCATAGATGATAGAAAGCGCTTCTTTCTCTATCTGTGAGTAATTCTTTTGGTGCACGCTCAATGTCTTTGATGCATGTGCTAGTGGTCTTTCAGCTCCATTTTCCTCTTGTAGGAGTACTGCCCCAATTCCATAGTTAGATGCGTCTGTTGCTAGAACCAGCGGTTTACTCTGGTCAAAATGGGTAAGTTTGGTAGCCTTGATGACACTTTCTTTAAGAACATGGAAGGCCTTGTCACACTCGTCAGTCCAGTCAAACTCGACATTTTCACGAAGAAACTTGTAGAGGGGGGCTGCTTTGCTAGACAGGTCAGCAATGTATGAGCCATAATAGTTGATCTTGCCCAAAAACGCCTGTAGCTGTTGTAAGTTCTGTGGTCGTGGAAGCTGTTCAATAGCCTCTATTGCAGAATTCGAGGGAGTCTTGCCGTTCTTGTCTATTATGTGACCTAGGTATTCAACAGCATTCTTAAAGAACTCGCATTTCTCTCTTTGTATGCGGAGCCCATACTCCTGTAGTCTAGCTAAGAGTTTGTCGAGGTTAGACCAGTGCTCACTCTCACTGCTACCAGTGACAATCAGATCATCTAAGTATGCTGCAACTCCAGGTAAGTCAGCAATCATTGAGTCCATGCATCGCTGAAACTGTGCAGGGCTTGATGCCAATCCAAAACACATCTTGTTGTAGCGAAACAAACCACATTGAGTGTTGATGACACACAACTTCTTTGCATCATCATCTAACTCTAGTTGCAAGTAGGCATCTGCCAGGTCTATCTTGGAAAAGTGTACCCCGCCTCTCAACTTCTCTAGCAACTCTTCAAGGCTTGGTAATGGGTGTTGATCAATTGATATTTGTTGGTTCAACATCTTGAAATCACCACATATACGCACTCTTCCATTTGGTTTGGAAACTGCTACTATTGGAGCAGCATAATCACTAAAGTCCACATGTTCCAAAACACCAGCTTTAACTAATCGATCTAGCTCTTCTTTTACAGCTTGGCGTCTAGAGAATGGCACTACACGAGGTTTAGAAAAGCTTGGTGTGCTTCCTGGTTTCAAGCGTACTGGTACTTTTACCTTTTTACATCGGCCAAGACCTGTCTTGAAGACATCAGAGTACTTAGAGGAGAGTGCAGCGATTTTGTCCCTAAATCCAATAGGGTTACTTCCTGTGACAGTACAGGTAACATCACAACTACCCTGTGTCAATATAGCTAGCCCCTGCTGAGAGAGACCGAATTTGTCACTCCAATCTAGACCAAAAAGGTTTGAGCCTTGTGTTGTGTTTACAACAAGAAGTTTGAGATTTTGTTTTTCCACATCTCCTACCTTCACACTAACTGAACATTGTCCTTTAATCTGTAACTCACTCTGCCCATATGCTTTAAGATGGGTACTGACAGGTAAGAGGGGGGGTGATCCAAGACTTTGGTAGCCTTGCAAATCAACTATAGAGCAAGTAGCCCCTGTGTCCCATTGAAACATTGCATCATGACCATTGACAACAGTTTTGATCCAAACCTTTCTATTGACTCGTTGGAAAAGATTATCTGAAACTGCATGTACTGAATGATAAGGTTCACTTGCATCAGTGAGCACACTTAACACAGAGTTTTCAACTGTCCTAGCAGACTGTTCTGTCTGACTTTGTGCTGCTGTCTTAGCCATACAGACAGCCTCAATGTGACCTTTGACCTCACATTTCCTGCAGACAAATGCTCTGCAGGGACAATTTTTTCTGTCATGTTTAATGTAACAGCTAGGGCAAGACTTCAACATACCTGTGTTCTGTGCATTAGCTTGTTGCTTTCCAATGGTTTGTTGACCTCGGCGTGATCTTTGCTTGTACTGACCTGACATTTTGTTTACTGTGTCTTCAAGAGCTGGAGCAGTTGTCTCCCCCTTGAGAATTTTATCGGTCTCCGTTGTCTTGATGAATGCTGTAGCCTTCTTAAGAACATCATTAAGAGAGGGATCAGCATCAAGTAGACACTGGCGACGTACATCAGCATGTGGCGTCTCTTTAATGATTATGTCACGAATTTGTTCATCAACATAACTAGTGCCACAGCCTGTGCTTTTGCACGTGAAAGCACAGTGCCGTGCGAGTCCACGAAGTTCTGCAGCCCAATCAACATAGGACTGACCAGTCTTCATCTTACATTGAGAAAATTCAAATCTTGCTGCCTGAACATGTATGGTATCTGCAAAGTGTTCATTAAGTTTCTCCGACAACTCAGTAAATGACTTGCTTGTAATATCCTCTGCGCCAAATAAGTTTGACAACAAGTCGTATGTCTCAGCTCCTACCCAAGATAGTAAGCATGCTCGTTTCTGACTGTCATCTACCACCCGATACACATTAAAGTGCTGATTGAAACGTTGAAGGTACTGGTTCCATTTTTCTTTACCCCTGTCGTATGCTTCAAACTTGGGTATGGCGACAGCTACTGGTATTGATGCAGCACTATCACTCTTGGTAGCTTCAAACAAGGAGATAAACTGCTTCTGTAGATCAGCGTTTTGCTGCTGGAACTGTTGTTGCTGTTTCTGCATAGCATCGATCAAAGCTTTTATGTTAGGATCCATAGCAAGACAATAGAAAAATGCTGGCTGTGAGTCCACAATGTTCGTTCCTGACACCAGTTGTTGTATTGTATTATCACGATAAGTCTTGTATCACAGAAAACACAGCTAACAGGTAAGAAGCACATAAAGGAACTGACTTAGTTAGCAAGCCCATAGCTATGGGTTATTAGACAATTATGCGATTATAGCACAGCTAAAAGAAAGCTGACTGCACAGCTAATATGTAACACTACTCATTGATCTATCCGGACTGCTCATTGCATCAATCAAGCCATCAGAATCGATTTGCCTTGATTTATGTTTCATAATGACTGTATATTATTTCATTATTCAATGAGAGGCTTTTCAAGCTTTCTGACTGATTTATGCAACTAGTAAAATATGATTTTTTGTTTTTAGAAAGGAAGAATCCACACAAAATGGGAAAACATTTATACCGCCCACACAGGGACTCGAACCCTGAACCCTCAGATTAAAAGTCTGAAGCTCTACCGACTGATCCATCCGGGCTGCTCATCACATCAATCGAGCTCTCAGAATCGATATGCTTTGATTTATGTTCCATAAAACCTGCATGTTAATTCATTATTCAATGAGAGGCTTTTCGTGCATTCTGATTGATTTTCGCAACTAATAAATTATGCTTTCTTGTTTTAAGAAAGGTAGAATCCACATAGAACAACAGAACATTTATACCACCCAAACAGGGACTCCAACCCTGGACCCTCAGATTAAAAGTCTGATGCTCTACCGACTGAGCTATCCGGGCTGCTCATTACATCATTCGAGCCATCAAAATCGATCTGACTTGATTTATCTTCCATAAAGACTGTATTTTAATTCATATCTCGACAAGAAGCTCTGTGCACTTTCCCACTGATTTTCACAACTAACAAAATGTGCTTTTCTGTTTTCACGAAGGGAGAATCCACACAAAATGACGAAAAAGATATAACACCCAAAAAAGGACTTTAACCCTGGATGATAAGATCAAAAGTCAGATGCTCTACTCATTGATCTATCCTGGCTGCTCATTGCATCAAACGAGCCATCAGAATCGATCTGCCTTGATTTATTTTTTATAAAGACTGTATTTTATTTCATTATTCAACGAGATGCTTTTCAAGCTTTCTGACTGATTTATGCAACTAGTAAAATATGACTTCTTGTTTTTAGAAAGGAAGAATCCACACAAAATGAGAAAACATTTATACCACCCAAACAGGGACTCGAACCCTGGACCCTCAGATTAAAAGTCTGATGCTCTACCGACTGAGCTATCCCGGCTGCTCGTTATATTAAAATTGAGCCATCAGAATCGATCTGACTTGATCTATGTTCCATAAAGCCTGCGTGTTAATTCATTATTCATTGAGAGGTTTTTTGCGTTTTCTGACTGATTTCACAACCAGTAAAATATCCTTTCTTGTTTTTACAAAGGGAGATGACACACAAAATGACAAAACATTTATACCACCCAAACAGGGCCTCGGACCCTGGACCTTCAGGTTAAAAGTCTGATGCTCTATCGACAGAGCTATCCGGGCTGCTCATTACATCAATCGAGCCATCAGAATCGATCCGCCTTGATTTATGTTTCTTAAGGACTGTGTGTTAATTCATTGTTCAATGAGAGGCTTTTCGTGCGTTCTGATTGATTTTCGCAACTAGTAAAATATGCTTTCTTGTTTTTAGAAAGGAGGAATCCACATAGAACGACAAAACACTTATACCACCCAAACAGGGACTCGAACCCTGGACCCTCAGATTAAAAGTCTGATGCTCTACCGACTGAGCTATCCGGGCTGCTCATTACATCAATCGAGCCATCAGAATCGATCTGACTTGATTTATCTTCCATAAAGACTGTATTTTAATTTATATCTCGACAAAAAGCTTTATGCACTATCTCACTGATTTTCACAACTACCAAAATATGCTTTTCTGTTTTTACGAAGGGAGAATCCACACAAAATGACGAAAAAGATATAGCACCCAAACAAGGACTTTAACCCTGGATGATACGATCAAAAGTCAGATGCTCTACTCATTGATCTATCCTGGCTGCTCACTGCTTCAATCGAGCCATCAGAATCGATCTGCCTTGATTTATTTTTCATAAAGACTGTATTTTATTTCATTATTCAACGAGATGCTTTTCAAGCTTTCTGACTGATTTATGCCACTAGTAAAATATTATTTCTTGTTTTTAGAAAGGAAGAATCCACACAAAATGAGAAAACATTTATACCACCCAAATAGAGACTCGAACCCTGGACCCCCAAATTAAAAGTCTGATGCTCTACCGACTGAGCTATCCAGGCTGCTCATTATATTAAAATTTAGCCATCAGAATCGATCTGCCTTGATCTATGCTCCATAAAGCCTGCGTGTTAATTCATAATTAATTGAGAGGCACTGCGCGCTTTATAACTAACTTTCGCACCAACCAAAATATGCTTTTTTGTTTTTACAAATGGAGAATTCACTCAAAATGACAAAACAGGTATACCGCCCAAGCAGGGACTCTAACCCTGGACCCTCAGATTAAAAGTCTGATGCTCTACCGACTGAGCTATCCGGGCTGCTCATTATTCTAAAATTGAGCCATCAGAATCGATCTGCTTTTACTTTTGTTCGATAAAACCTGCGTATTGATTCATAATTGAACGAGAGGCTTTTTGCGCTTAATGACTAAATTTCACAACAACCATGTTATGCTTTGTTGTTTTAACAAAGGGAGAATCCACACAAAATGAAAAAACAGGTATACCGCCCAAACAGGGACTCGAACCCTGGACCCTCAGATTAAAAGTCTGATGCTCTACCGACTGAGCTATCCGGGCTACTCATTACATCATTCGAGCCATCAGAGTCGATCTGACTTGATTTATCTTCCATAAAGACTGTATTTTAATTCATATCTCGACAAGAAGCTCTATGCACTTCCTCACTGATTTTCACAACTACCAAAACGTGCTTTTCTGTTTTCACGAAGGGAGAATCCACACAAAATGACGAAAAAGATATAACACCCAAAAAAGGACTTCAACCCAGGATGATAAGATCAAAAGTCAGATGCTCTACTCATTGATCTATCCTGGCTGCTCATTGCATCAATCGAGCCATCAGAATCGATCTGCTTTGATTTATTTTTCATAAAGACTGTATTTTATTTCATTATTCAACGAGATGCTTTTCAAGCTTTCTGACTGATTTATGCAACTAGTAAAATATGATTTCTTGTTTTTAGAAAGAAAGAATCCACACAAAATGAGAAAACATTTATACCACCCAAACAGGGACTCGAACCTTAGTTCTTCAGATGAAAAGTCTGATGCTCTACCGACTGAGCTATCCGGGCTGCTCGTTATATTAAAATTGAGCCATCAGAATCGATTTGCCTAGACTTTTGTTCGATAAAGCCTGTGTGTTAATTCATAATTAAACGAGAGGCTCTTGGCGCGTTATGACTAAATTTCACAACAGCCATGTTATGCTTTGTTGTTTTTACAAAAGGAGAATCCACACAAAATGAAAAAAAACAAGTATACCACCCAAACAGGGACTCGAACCCTGGACCCTCAGATTAAAAGTCTGATGCTCTACCGATTGCTCCATCAGGGCTGCTCATCACATCAATCGAGCCATAAGAATCGATCGGACTTGATTTATCTTCCATAAAGACTGTATTTTAATTCATATCACGACAAGAAGCTTTATGCACTTTCTCACTGATTTTCACAACTACCAAAAAATGCTTTTTTGTTTTTACGAAGGGAGAATCCACACAAAATGACGAAAAAGATATAGCACCCAAACAAGGACTTTAACCCTGGATCTTAAGATCAAAAGTCAGATGCTCTACTCATTGATCTATCCGGGCTGTTCATTACATCAATCGAGCCATCAGAATCGATCTGCCTTGATTAATGTTTCATAACAATTGTACGTTATTTCATTATTCAACGAGAGGCTTTTCGTGCTTTCTGACTGATTTATGCAACTAGTAAAATATGATTTCCTGTTTTTAAAAAGGAAGAATCCACACAAAATGAGAAAACATTTATACCGCCCAAACACGGACTCGAACCCTGGTTCTTCAGATTAAAAGTCTGATGCTCTACCGACTGATCCATCCGGGCTGCTCATCGCATCAATCGAGCCATCAGAATCGATCCCCCTTGCCTTATGTTTCTTAAGGACTGTGTGTTAATTCATTATTCAATGAGAGGCTTTTCGTGCGTTCTGATTGATTTTCGCAACTAGTAAAATATGCTTTCTTGTTTTTAGAAAGGAAGAATCCACATAGAACGACAAAACACTTATACCACCGAAACAGGGACTCGAACCCTGGACCCTCAGATTAAAAGTCTGATGCTCTACCGACTGAGCTATCCGGGCTGCTCATTACATTGAGATCGAACCATCAGAATCGATCTGCCTGGATTTATGTTTCATAAAAACTGTATGTTAATTCATTATTCAAAGAGAGGCTTTTCGAGCTTTCGGACTGAGTTTCGCAACAAGTAAAATATGCTTTCTGGTTTTTACAAAGGGATACTTTATAAAAAATGACAAAACGGATATACCACCCAAACAAGGACTCGAACCCTGGACCCTCAGCTGAAAAGTCTGATGCTCTACCGACTGAGCTATCCGGGCTGCTCATTATATTAAAATTGAGCCATCAGATTCGATCTGCCTTTACTTTTGTTCAATAAAACCTGCGTGTTAATTCATAATTAAACGAGAGGCTTTTTGCGCTTTGTGACTAAATTTCGCAACAACCATGTTACGCTTACTTGTTTTTACAAAAGGAGAATCCACACATAATGAAAAAACAAGTATACCGCCCAAACAGGGACTCGAACCCTGGACCCTCAGATTAAAAGTCTGATGCTCTACCGACTGAGCTATCCGCGCTGCTCATTATATTAAAATGGAGCCATCAGAATCGATCTGCCTAGAATTTTGTTCGATAAACCCTGCGTGTTAATTCATAAATAAACGAGAGGCTCTGTGCGCTTTATGACTAACTTTTGCAACAACCAAAATCTGCTTTCTTGTTTTTACAATAAGATAATCCACAAAAAACGAGAAAACAGGAATGCTGCCCAAACAGGGTCTCGAACCCTGGACCCTCAGATTAAAAGTCTGATGCTCTACCGACTGAGCTATCCGGGCTGCTCGTTATATTAAAATTGAGCCATCAGAATCGATCTGCCTAGACTTTTGTTCGATAAAGCCTGCGTGTTAGTTCATAATTAAACGAGAGGCTATTGACGCTTTATGACTAAATTTCACAACAACCATGTTATGCTTTGTTGTTTTTACAAAGGGAGAATCCACACAAAATGAATAAACAGGTATACCACCCAAACAGGGACTCGAACCCTGGACCCTCAGATTAAATGTCTGATGCTCTACCGACTGAGCTATCCGGGCTGCTCATTACATTAAATATGAGCCGTCAGAATCGATATGCTTAGACTTTTGTTCGATGAAGCCTGCGTGTTAATTCATAATTAAACGAGAGGCTCTTGGCGCTTTATGACTAAATTTCACAACAACCATGTTATGTTTGTTGTTTTTACAAAGGGAGAATCCACACAAAATGAGAAAACATTTATACTGCCCAAACAGGGACTCGAACCCTGGACCCTCAGATTAAAAGTCTGATGCTCTACCGACTGAGCTATCCTGGCTGCTCATTGCATCAATCGAGCCATCAGAATCGATCTGCCTTGATTTATTTTTCATAAAGACTGTATTTTATTTCATTATTCAACGAGATGCTTTTCAAGCTTTCTGACTGATTTATGCAACTAGTAAAATATGATTTCTTGTTTTTAGAAAGGAAGAATCCACATAGAACGACAAAACACTTATACCACCCAAACAGGGACTCGAACCCTGGACCCTCAGATTAAAAGTCTGATGCTCTACCGACTGAGCTTTCCGGGCTGCTCATTACATCAATCGAGCCATCAGAATCGATCTGATTTGATTTATCTTCCATAAAGACTGTATATTAATTCATATCTCGACAAGAAGCTCTATGCACTATCTCACTGATTTTCACAACTACCAAAATATGCTTTTCTGTTTTTACGAAAGGAGAATCCACACAAAATGACGAAAAAGATATAGCACCCCAACAAGGACTTTAACCCTGGATCATCAGATCAAAAGTCAGATGCTCTACTCATTGATCTATCCGGGCTGCTCATTGCGTCAATCGAGCCATCATAATCGATCTGCCTTGATTTATGTTTCCTAAGGACTGTATGTTATTTCATTATTCAACGAGAAGCTTTTCAAGCTTTCTGACTGATTTATGCAACTAGTAAAATATGCTTTCTTGTTTTTTGGAAAGGACGAATCCACATAGAACGACAAAACATTTATACCACCCAAACAGGGACTCGAACCCTGGACCCTCAGATTAAAAGTCTGATGCTCTACCGACTGAGCTATCCGGGCTGCTCATTATATTAAAATTTAGCCATCAGAATCGATCTGTCTTGATCTATGTTCAATAAAGCCTGCGTGTTAATTCATAATTAATTGAGAGGCACTGCGCGCTTTATAACTAACTTTCGCACCAACCAAAATATGCTTTTTTGTTTTTACAAATGGAAAATTCACTCAAAATGACAAAACAGCTATACCGCCCAAGCAGGGACTCTAACCCTGGACCCTCAGATTAAAAGTCTGATGCTCTACCGACTGAGCTATCCGGGCTGCTCATTATACTAAAATTGAGCCATCAGAATCGATCTGCCTAGACTTTTGTTCGATAAAGCCTGCGTTTTAATTCATAATTAAACGAGAGGCTTTTGGCGCTTTATGACTAAATTTCACAACAACCATGTTATGCTTTGTTGTTTTAACAATGGGAGAATCCACACAAAATGAAAAAACAGGTATACCGCCCAAACAGGGACTGGAACCCTAGAACCTCAGATTAAAAGTCTGATGCTCTACCGACTGAGCTATCCGGGCTGCTCATTATACTAAAATTGAGCCATCAGAATCGATCCGCCTTGATTTATGTTTCTTAAGGACTGTGTGTTAATTCATTGTTCAATGAGAGGCTTTTCGTGCGTTCTGATTGATTTTCGCAACTAGTAAAATATGCTTTCTTGTTTTTAGAATGGAAGAATCCACATAGAACGACAAAACACTTATACCACCCAAACAGGGACTCGAACCCTGGACCCTCAGATTAAAAGTCTGATGCTCTACCGACTGAGCTATCCGGGCTGCTCATTACATCAATCGAGCCATCAGAATCGATCTGACTTGATTTATCTTCCATAAAGACTGTATTTTAATTTATATCTCGACAAAAAGCTTTATGCACTATCTCACTGATTTTCACAACTACCAAAATATGCTCTTCTGTTTTTACGAAGGGAGAATCCACACAAAATGACGAAAAAGATATAGCACCCAAACAAGGACTTTAACCCTGGATGATACGATCAAAAGTCAGATGCTCTACTCATTGATCTATCCTGGCTGCTCACTGCTTCAATCGAGCCATCAGAATCGATCTGCCTTGACTTATTTTTCATAAAGACTGTATTTTATTTCATTATTCAACGAGATGCTTTTCAAGCTTTCTGACTGATTTATGCCACTAGTAAAATATTATTTCTTGTTTTTAGAAAGGAAGAATCCACACAGAATGAGAAAACATTTATACCACCCAAATAGAGACTCGAACCCTGGACCCTCAGATTAAAAGTCTGATGCTCTACCGACTGAGCTATCCAGGCTGCTCATTATATTAAAATTTAGCCATCAGAATCGATCTGCCTTGCTCTATGCTCCATAAAGCCTGCGTGTTAATTCATAATTAATTGAGAGGCACTGCGCGCTTTATAACTAACTTTCGCACCAACCAAACTATGCTTTTTTGTTTTTACAAATGGAGAATTCACTCAAAATGACAAAACAGGTATACCGCCCAAGCAGGGACTCTAACCCTGGACCCTCAGATTAAAAGTCTGATGCTCTACCGACTGAGCTATCCGGGCTGCTCATTATTCTAAAATTGAGCCATCAGAATCGATCTGCTTTTACTTTTGTTCGATAAAACCTGCGTATTGATTCATAATTGAACGAGAGGCTTTTTGCGCTTAATGACTAAATTTCACAACAACCATGTTATGCTTTGTTGTTTTAACAAAGGGAGAATCCACACAAAATGAAAAAACAGGTATACCGCCCAAACAGGGACTCGAACCCTGGACCCTCAGATTAAAAGTCTGATGCTCTACCGACTGAGCTATCCGGGCTACTCATTACATCATTCGAGCCATCAGAATCGATCTGACTTGATTTATCTTCCATAAAGACTGTATTTTAATTCATATCTCGACAAGAAGCTCTATGCACTTTCTCACTGATTTTCACAACTACCAAAATGTGCTTTTCTGTTTTCACGAAGGGAGAATCCACACAAAATGACGAAAAAGATATAACACCCAAAAAAGGACTTCAACCCTGGATGATAAGATCAAAAGTCAGATGCTCTACTCATTGATCTATCCTGGCTGCTCATTGCATCAATCGAGCCATCAGAATCGATCTGCTTTGATTTATTTTTCATAAAGACTGTATTTTATTTCATTATTCAACGAGATGCTTTTCAAGCTTTCTGACTGATTTATGCAACTAGTAAAATATGATTTCTTGTTTTTAGAAAGGAAGAATCCACACAAAATGAGAAAACATTTATACCGCCCAAACAGGGACTCGAACCTTAGTTCTTCAGATGAAAAGTCTGATGCTCTACCGACTGAGCTATCCGGGCTGCTCGTTATATTAAAATTGAGCCATCAGAATCGATTTGCCTAGACTTTTGTTCGATAAAGCCTGTGTGTTAATTCATAATTAAACGAGAGGCTCTTGGCGCGTTATGACTAAATTTCACAACAGCCATGTTATGCTTTGTTGTTTTTACAAAAGGAGAATCCACACAAAATGAAAAAAAACAAGTATACCACCCAAACAGGGACTCGAACCCTGGACCCTCAGATTAAAAGTCTGATGCTCTACCGATTGCTCCATCAGGGCTGCTCATCACATCAATCGAGCCATCAGAATCGATCGGACTTGATTTATCTTCCATAAAAACTGTATTTTAATTCATATCACGACAAGAAGCTTTATGCACTTTCTCACTGATTTTCACAACTACCAAAAAATGCTTTTTTGTTTTTACGAAGGGAGAATCCACACAAAATGACGAAAAAGATATAGCACCCAAACAAGGACTTTAACCCTGGATCTTAAGATCAAAAGTCAGATGCTCTACTCATTGATCTATCCGGGCTGTTCATTACATCAATCGAGCCATCAGAATCGATCTGCCTTGATTAATGTTTCATAACAATTGTACGTTATTTCATTATTCAACGAGAGGCTTTTCGTGCTTTCTGACTGATTTATGCAACTAGTAAAATATGATTTCCTGTTTTTAAAAAGGAAGAATCCACACAAAATGAGAAAACATTTATACCGCCCAAACACGGACTCGAACCCTGGTTCTTCAGATTAAAAGTCTGATGCTCTACCGACTGATCCATCCGGGCTGCTCATCGCATCAATCGAGCCATCAGAATCGATCCCCCTTGCCTTATGTTTCTTAAGGACTGTGTGTTAATTCATTATTCAATGAGAGGCTTTTCGTGCGTTCTGATTGATTTTCGCAACTAGTAAAATATGCTTTCTTGTTTTTAGAAAGGAAGAATCCACATAGAACGACAAAACACTTATACCACCGAAACAGGGACTCGAACCCTGGACCCTCAGATTAAAAGTCTGATGCTCTACCGACTGAGCTATCCGGGCTGCTCATTACATCAATCGAGCCATCAGAATCGATCTGACTTGATTTATCTTCCATAAAGACTGTATTTTAATTTATATCTCGACAAAAAGCTCTATGCACTATCTCACTGATTTTCACAACTACCAAAATATGCTTTTCTGTTTTTAAGCAGTCTTTCTGCCTGCGTGTTAATTCATTATTCATTGAGAGGCTTTTTGCGTTTTCTGACTGATTTTCACAACCAGTAAAATATGCTTTCTTGTTTTTACAAAGGGAGAATTCACACAAAATGACAAAACATTTATACCACCCAAACAGGGCCTAGGACCCTGGACCTTCAGGTTAAAAGTCTGATGCTCTATCGACAGAGCTATCCGGGCTGCTCATTACATCAATCGATCCATCAGAATCGATCCGCCTTGATTTATGTTTTATAAGGACTGTCTGTTCATTCAGTATTCAATGAGAGGCTTTTCAAGCTTTCTGACTGATTTTCGCAACTAGTAAAATATGCTTTTTTATTTTTAGAAAAGAAGAATCCGCATAAAATGACAAAACATTTATACCACCCAAACAGGGACTTGGACCCTGGACCTTCAGGTTAAAAGTCTGACGCTCTACCGACTGATCTATTCGGGCTGCTCATCGCATCAATCGAGCTCTCAGAATCGATATGCTTTGATTTATGTTCCATAAAACCTGCGTGGTAATTAATAATTAAACGAGAGGCTCTTGGCGCTTTATGACTAAATTTCACAACAACCATGTTATGCTTTGTTGTTTTTACAAAGGGAGAATCCACACAAAATGAAAAAATAAGTATCCCACCCAAACAGGGACTCGAATTCTGGACCCTCAGATTAAAAGTCTGTTGCTCTACCGACTGAGCTATCCGGGCTGCTCATTACATCAATCGAGCCATCAGAATCGATCTGATTTGATTTATCTTCCATAAAGACTGTATTTTAATTCATATCTCGACGAAAAGCTCTATGCACTTTCTCACTGATTTTCACAACTACCAAAATGTGCTTTTCTGTTTTCACGAAGGGAGAATCCACACAAAATGACGAAAAAGATATAGCACCCAAAAAAGGACTTTAACCCTGGATCATAAGATCAAAAGTCAGATGCTCTACTCATTGATCTATCCTGGCTGCTCATTGCATCAATCGAGCAATCAGAATCGATCTGCCTTGACTTATTTTTCATAAAGACTGTATTTTATTTCATTATTCAACGATAGGCTTTTCAAGCTTTCTGACTGATTTATGCAACTAGTAAAATTTGCTTTCTTGTTTTTTGGAAAGGAAGAATCCACATAGAACGACAAAACATTTATACCACCCAAACAGGGACTCGAACCCTGGACCCTCAGATTAAAAGTCTGATGCTCTACCGACTGAGCTATCCGGGCTGCTCATTATATTAAAATTTAGCCATCAGAATCGATCTGCCTTGATCTATGTTCCATAAAGCCTGCGTGTTAATTCATAATTAATTGAGAGGCACTGCGCGCTTTATAACTAACTTTCGCACCAACCAAATTATGCTTTTTTGTTTTTACAAATGGAAAATTCACTCAAAATGACAAAACAGGTATACCGCCCAAGCAGGGACTCTAACCCTGGACCCTCAGATTAAAAGTCTGATGCTCTACCGACTGAGCTATCCGGGCTGCTCATTATACTAAAATTGAGCCATCAAAATCGATCTGCTTTTACTTTTGTTCCATAAAACCTGCGTATTGATTCATAATTGAACGAGAGGCTTTTTGCGCTTTATGACTAAATTTCGCAACAACCATGTTACGCTTTCTTGTTTTTACAAAGGGAGAATCCACACATAATGAAAAAACAAGTATACCGCCCAAACAGGGACTCGAACCCTGGACCCTCAGATTAAAAGTCTGATGCTCTACCGACTGAGCTATCCAGGCTGCTCATTATATTAAAACTGAGCCATCAGAATCGATCTACCTAGACTTTTGTTCGATAAAACCTGCGTGTTAATTCAGAATTAAACGAAAGGCTTTTGGCGCAATATGACTAAATTTCACAACAACCATGTTATGCTTTGCTGTTTTAACAATGGGAGAATCCACACAAAATGAAAAAACAGGTATACCGCCCAAACAGGGACTCGAACCTTGGACCCTCAGATTAAAAGTCTGATGCTCTACCGACTGAGCTATCCGGGCTGCTCATTACATCATTCGGGCCATCAGAATCGATCTGACTTGATTTATTTTCCATAAAGACTGTATTTTAATTCATATCTCAACAAGAAGCTCTATGCACTTTCTCACTGATTTTCACAACTACCAAAATGTGCTTCTCTGTTTTCACGAAGGGAGAATCCACACAAAATGACGAAAAAGATAAAACACCCAAAAAAGGACTTTAACCCTGGATGATAAGATCAAAAGTCAGATGCTCTACTCATTGATCTATCCTGGCTGCTCATTGCATCAATCGAGCCATCAGAATCGATCTGCCTTGATTTATTTTTCATAAAAACTGTATTTTATTTCATTATTCAACGAGATGCTTTTCAAGCTTTCTGACTGATTTATGCAACTAGTAAAATATGATTTCTTGTTTTTAGAAAGGAAGAAACCACACAAAATGAGAAAACATTTATACCGCCCAAACAGGGACTCGAACCCTGGTTCTTCAGATTAAAAGTCTGATGCTCTACCGACTGATCCATCCGGGCTGCTCATCGCATCCATCGAGCCATCAGAATCGATTACCCTTGCCTTATGTTTCTTAAGGGCTGTGTGTTAATTCATTATTCAATGAGAGGCTTTTCGTGCGTTCTGATTGATTTTCGCAACTAGTAAAATATGCTTTCTTGTTTTTACAAAGGAAGAATCCACATAGAACGACAAAACACTTATACCACCCAAACAGGGACTCGAACCCTGGACCCTCAGATTAAAAGTCTGATGCTCTACCGACTGAGCTATCCGGGCTGCTCATTACATCAATCGAGCCATCAGAATCGATCTGACTTGATTTATCTTCCATAAAGACTGTATTTTAATTTATATCTCGACAAAAGCTCTATGCACTATCTCAATGATTTTCACAACTACCAAAATATGCTTTTCTGTTTTTACGAAGGGAGAATCCACTCAAAATGACAAAAAAAATATAACACCCAAAAAAGGACTTTAACCCTGGATGATAAGATCAAAAGTCAGATGCTCTACTCATTGATCTATCCGGGCTGCTCATCGCATCAATCGAGCTCTCAGAATCGATATGCTTTGATTTATGTTCCATAAAACCTGCGTGTTAATTAATAATTAAACGAGAGGCTCTTGGCGCTTTATGACTAAATTTCACAACAACCATGTTATGCTTTGTTGTTTTTACAAAGGGATAATCCACACAAAATGAAAAAAACAAGTATGCCGCCCAAACAGGGACTCGAACCCTGGACCCTCAGATTAAAAGTCTGATGCTCTATCGACTGAGCTATCCGGGCTGCTCATTATATTAAAATTGAGCCATCAGAATCGATCTGACTTGATCTATGTTCCATAAAGCCTGCGTGTTAATTCATTATTCATTGAGAGGCTTTTTGCATTTTCTGACTGATTTCACAACCAGTAAATTATCCTTTCTTGTTTTTACAAAGGGAGATGTCACACAAAATGACAAAACATTTATACCACCCAAACAGGGCCTCGGACCCTGGACCTTCAGGTTAAAAATCTGATGCTCTATCGACAGAGCTATCCGGGCTGCTCATTACATCAATCGAGCCATCAGAATCGATCCGCCTTGATTTATGTTTTATAAAGACTGTCTGTTCATTCAGTAATCAATGAGAGGCTTTTCAAGCTTTCTGACTGATTTTCGCAACTAGTAAAATATGCTTTCTTATTTTTAGAAAGGAAGAATCCACATAAAATGACAAAACATTTATACCACCCAAACAGGGACTTGGACCCTGGACCTTCAGATTAAAAGTCTGACGCTCTACCGACTGATCTATTCGGGCTGCTCATCGCATCAATCGAGCTCTCAGAATCGATATGCTTTGATTTATGTTCTATAAAACCTGCGTGTTAATTCATAATTAAACGAGAGGCTCTTGGCGCTTTATGACTAAATTTCACAACAACCATGCTATGCTTTGTTGTTTTTACAAAGGGAGAATCCACACAAAATGAAAAAAACAAGTATACCGCCCAAACAGGGACTCGAACCCTGGACCTTCAGATTAAAAGTCTGATGCTCTACCGACTGAGCTTTCCGGGATGCTCATTACATCAATCGAGCCATCAGAATCGATCTGATTTGATTTATCTTCCATAAAGACTGTATATTAATTCATATCTCGACAAGAAGCTCTATGCACTTTCTCACTGATTTTCACAACTACCAAAATGTGCTTTTCTGTTTTCACGAAGGGAGAATCCACACAAAATGACGAAAAAGATATAACACCCAAAAAAGGACTTTAACCCTGGATGATAAGATCAAAAGTCAGATGCTCTACTCATTGATCTATCCTGGCTGCTCATTGCATCAATCGAGCCATCAGAATCGATCTGCCTTGATTTATTTTTCATAAAGACTGTATTTTATTTCATTATTCAACGAGATGCTTTTCAAGCTTTCTGACTGATTTATGCAACTAGTAAAATATGCTTTCTTGTTTTTGGAAAGGAAGAATCCACACAAAATGAGAAAACATTTATACCGCCCAAACAGGGACACGAACCTTAGTTCTTCAGATGAAAAGTCTGATGCTCTACCGACTTAGCTATCCGGGCTGCTCGTTATATTAAAATTGAGCCATCAGAATCGATTTGCCTAGACTTTTGTTCGATAAAGCCTGTGTGTTAATTCATAATTAAACGAGAGGCTCTTGGCGCGTTATGACTAAATTTCACAACAGCCATGTTATGCTTTGTTGTTTTTACAAAAGGAGAATCCACACAAAATGAAAAAAAACAAGTATACCACCCAAACAGGGACTCGAACCCTGGACCCTCAGATTAAAAGTCTGATGCTCTACCGATTGCTCCATCAGGGCTGCTCATCACATCAATCGAGCCATCAGAATCGATCGGACTTGATTTATCTTCCATAAAGACTGTATTTTAATTCATATCACGACAAGAAGCTTTATGCACTTTCTCACTGATTTTCACAACTACCAAAAAATGCTTTTTTGTTTTTACGAAGGGAGAATCCACACAAAATGACGAAAAAGATATAGCACCCAAACAAGGACTTTAACCCTGGATCTTAAGATCAAAAGTCAGATGCTCTACTCATTGATCTATCCGGGCTGTTCATTACATCAATCGAGCCATCAGAATCGATCTGCCTTGATTAATGTTTCATAACAATTGTACGTTATTTCATTATTCAACGAGAGGCTTTTCGTGCTTTCTGACTGATTTATGCAACTAGTAAAATATGATTTCCTGTTTTTAAAAAGGAAGAATCCACACAAAATGAGAAAACATTTATACCGCCCAAACACGGACTCGAACCCTGGTTCTTCAGATTAAAAGTCTGATGCTCTACCGACTGATCCATCCGGGCTGCTCATCGCATCAATCGAGCCATCAGAATCGATCCCCCTTGCCTTATGTTTCTTAAGGACTGTGTGTTAATTCATTATTCAATGAGAGGCTTTTCGTGCGTTCTGATTGATTTTCGCAACTAGTAAAATATGCTTTCTTGTTTTTAGAAAGGAAGAATCCACATAGAACGACAAAACACTTATACCACCGAAACAGGGACTCGAACCCTGGACCCTCAGATTAAAAGTCTGATGCTCTACCGACTGAGCTATCCGGGCTG
Source organism: Watersipora subatra (assembly GCF_963576615.1). NCBI lineage: Eukaryota > Metazoa > Bryozoa > Gymnolaemata > Cheilostomatida > Watersiporidae > Watersipora > Watersipora subatra. Next base: position 53,747,296 of record NC_088710.1, on the reverse strand, counting down.
CTCATTACATCAATCGAGCCATCAGAATCGATCTGACTTGATTTATCTTCCATAAAGACTGTATTTTAATTTATATCTCGACAAAAAGCTCTATGCACTATCTCACTGATTTTCACAACTACCAAAATATGCTTTTCTGTTTTTAAGCAGTCTTTCTGCCTGCGTGTTAATTCATTATTCATTGAGAGGCTTTTTGCGTTTTCTGACTGATTTTCACAACCAGTAAAATATGCTTTCTTGTTTTTACAAAGGGAGAATTCACACAAAATGACAAAACATTTATACCACCCAAACAGGGCCTAGGACCCTGGACCTTCAGGTTAAAAGTCTGATGCTGTATCGACAGAGCTATCCGGGCTGCTCATTACATCAATCGATCCATCAGAATCGATCCGCCTTGATTTATGTTTTATAAGGACTGTCTGTTCATTCAGTATTCAATGAGAGGCTTTTCAAGCTTTCTGACTGATTTTCGCAACTAGTAAAATATGCTTTTTTATTTTTAGAAAAGAAGAATCCGCATAAAATGACAAAACATTTATACCACCCAAACAGGGACTTGGACCCTGGACCTTCAGGTTAAAAGTCTGACGCTCTACCGACTGATCTATTCGGGCTGCTCATCGCATCAATCGAGCTCTCAGAATCGATATGCTTTGATTTATGTTCCATAAAACCTGCGTGGTAATTAATAATTAAACGAGAGGCTCTTGGCGCTTTATGACTAAATTTCACAACAACCATGTTATGCTTTGTTGTTTTTACAAAGGGAGAATCCACACAAAATGAAAAAATAAGTATCCCACCCAAACAGGGACTCGAATTCTGGACCCTCAGATTAAAAGTCTGTTGCTCTACCGACTGAGCTATCCGGGCTGCTCATTATATTAAAATTGAGCCATCAGAATCGATCTGACTTGATCTATGTTCCATAAAGCCTGCGTGTTAAGTCATTATTCATTGAGAGGCTTTTTGCGTTTTCTGACTGATTTCACAACCAGTAAAATATCCTTTCTTGTTTTTACAAAGGGAGATGTCACACAAAATGACAAAGCATTTATACCACCCAAACAGGGCCTCGGACCCTGGACCTTCAGGTTAAAAGTCTGATGCTCTATCGACAGAGCTATCCGGGCTGCTCATTACATCAATCGAGCCATCAGAATCGATCCGCCTTGATTTATGTTTTATAAAGACTGTCTGTTCATTCAGTAATCAATGAGAGGCTTTTCAAGCTTTCTGACTGATTTTCGCAACTAGTAAAATATGCTTTCTTATTTTTAGAAAGGAAGAGTCCACATAAAATGACAAAACATTTATACCACCCAAACAGGGACTTGGACCCTGGACCTTCAGATTAAAAGTCTGACGCTCTACCGACTGATCTATTGGGCTGCTCATCGCATCAATCGAGCTCTCAGAATCGATATGCTTTGATTTATGTTCCATAAAACCTGCGTGTTAATTCATAATTAAACGAGAGGCTCTTGGCGCTTTATGACTAAATTTCACAACAACCTTGTTATGCTTTGTTGTTTTTACAAAGGGAGAATCCACACAAAATGAAAAAAAACAAGTATACCGCCCAAACAGGGACTCGAACCCTGGACCCTCAGATTAAAAGTCTGATGCTCTACCGACTGAGCTATCCGGGCTGCTCATTACATCAATCGAGCCATCAGAATCGATCTGATTTGATTTATCTTCCATAAAGACTGTATTTTAATTCATATCTCGACGAAAAGCTCTATGCACTTTCTCACTGATTTTCACAACTACCAAAATGTGCTTTTCTGTTTTCACGAAGGGAGAATCCACACAAAATGACGAAAAAGATATAGCACCCAAAAAAGGACTTTAACCCTGGATCATAAGATCAAAAGTCAGATGCTCTACTCATTGATCTATCCTGGCTGCTCATTGCATCAATCGAGCAATCGGAATCGATCTGCCTTGACTTATTTTTCATAAAGACTGTATTTTATTTCATTATTCAACGATAGGCTTTTCAAGCTTTCTGACTGATTTATGCAACTAGTAAAATTTGCTTTCTTGTTTTTTGGAAAGGAAGAATCCACATAGAACGACAAAACATTTATACCACCCAAACAGGGACTCGAACCCTGGACCCTCAGATTAAAAGTCTGATGCTCTACCGACTGAGCTATCCGGGCTGCTCATTATATTAAAATTTAGCCATCAGAATCGATCTGCCTTGATCTATGTTCCATAAAGCCTGCGTGTTAATTCATAATTAATTGAGAGGCACTGCGCGCTTTATAACTAACTTTCGCACCAACCAAATTATGCTTTTTTGTTTTTACAAATGGAAAATTCACTCAAAATGACAAAACAGGTATACCGCCCAAGCAGGGACTCTAACCCTGGACCCTCAGATTAAAAGTCTGATGCTCTACCGACTGAGCTATCCGGGCTGCTCATTATACTAAAATTGAGCCATCAAAATCGATCTGCTTTTACTTTTGTTCCATAAAACCTGCGTATTGATTCATAATTGAACGAGAGGCTTTTTGCGCTTTATGACTAAATTTCGCAACAACCATGTTACGCTTTCTTGTTTTTACAAAGGGAGAATCCACACATAATGAAAAAACAAGTATACCGCCCAAACAGGGACTCGAACCCTGGACCCTCAGATTAAAAGTCTGATGCTCTACCGACTGAGCTATCCAGGCTGCTCATTATATTAAAACTGAGCCATCAGAATCGATCTACCTAGACGTTTGTTCGATAAAACCTGCGTGTTAATTCAGAATTAAACGAAAGGCTTTTGGCGCAATATGACTAAATTTCACAACAACCATGTTATGCTTTGCTGTTTTAACAATGGGAGAATCCACACAAAATGAAAAAACAGGTATACCGCCCAAACAGGGACTCGAACCCTGGACCCTCAGATTAAAAGTCTGATGCTCTACCGACTGAGCTATCCGGGCTGCTCATTACATCATTCGGGCCATCAGAATCGATCTGACTTGATTTATTTTCCATAAAGACTGTATTTTAATTCATATCTCAACAAGAAGCTCTATGCACTTTCTCACTGATTTTCACAACTACCAAAATGTGCTTCTCTGTTTTCACGAAGGGAGAATCCACACAAAATGACGAAAAAGATATAACACCCAAAAAAGGACTTTAACCCTGGATGATAAGATCAAAAGTCAGATGCTCTACTCATTGATCTATCCTGGCTGCTCATTGCATCAATCGAGCCATCAGAATCGATCTGCCTTGATTTATTTTTCATAAAAGCTGTATTTTATTTCATTATTCAACGAGATGCTTTTCAAGCTTTCTGACTGATTTATGCAACTAGTAAAATATGATTTCTTGTTTTTAGAAAGGAAGAAACCACACAAAATGAGAAAACATTTATACCGCCCAAACAGGGACTCGAACCCTGGTTCTTCAGATTAAAAGTCTGATGCTCTACCGACTGATCCATCCGGGCTGCTCATCGCATCCATCGAGCCATCAGAATCGATTACCCTTGCCTTATGTTTCTTAAGGGCTGTGTGTTAATTCATTATTCAATGAGAGGCTTTTCGTGCGTTCTGATTGATTTTCGCAACTAGTAAAATATGCTTTCTTGTTTTTACAAAGGAAGAATCCACATAGAACGACAAAACACTTATACCACCCAAACAGGGACTCGAACCCTGGACCCTCAGATTAAAAGTCTGATGCTCTACCGACTGAGCTATCCGGGCTGCTCATTACATCAATCGAGCCATCAGAATCGATCTGACTTGATTTATCTTCCATAAAGACTGTATTTTAATTTATATCTCGACAAAAGCTCTATGCACTATCTCAATGATTTTCACAACTACCAAAATATGCTTTTCTGTTTTTACGAAGGGAGAATCCACTCAAAATGACAAAAAAAATATAACACCCAAAAAAGGACTTTAACCCTGGATGATAAGATCGAAAGTCAGATGCTCTACTCATTGATCTATCCGGGCTGCTCATCGCATCAATCGAGCTCTCAGAATCGATATGCTTTGATTTATGTTCCATAAAACCTGCGTGTTAATTAATAATTAAACGAGAGGCTCTTGGCGCTTTATGACTAAATTTCACAACAACCATGTTATGCTTTGTTGTTTTTACAAAGGGATAATCCACACAAAATGAAAAAAACAAGTGTGCCGCCCAAACAGGGACTCGAACCCTGGACCCTCAGATTAAAAGTCTGATGCTCTATCGACTGAGCTATCCGGGCTGCTCATTATATTAAAATTGAGCCATCAGAATCGATCTGACTTGATCTATGTTCCATAAAGCCTGCGTGTTAATTCATTATTCATTGAGAGGCTTTTTGCATTTTCTGACTGATTTCACAACCAGTAAATTATCCTTTCTTGTTTTTACAAAGGGAGATGTCACACAAAATGACAAAACATTTATACCACCCAAACAGGGCCTCGGACCCTGGACCTTCAGGTTAAAAATCTGATGCTCTATCGACAGAGCTATCCGGGCTGCTCATTACATCAATCGAGCCATCAGAATCGATCCGCCTTGATTTATGTTTTATAAAGACTGTCTGTTCATTCAGTAATCAATGAGAGGCTTTTCAAGCTTTCTGACTGATTTTCGCAACTAGTAAAATATGCTTTCTTATTTTTAGAAAGGAAGAATCCACATAAAATGACAAAACATTTATACCACCCAAACAGGGACTTGGACCCTGGACCTTCAGATTAAAAGTCTGACGCTCTACCGACTGATCTATTCGGGCTGCTCATCGCATCAATCGAGCTCTCAGAATCGATATGCTTTGATTTATGTTCTATAAAACCTGCGTGTTAATTCATAATTAAACGAGAGGCTCTTGGCGCTTTATGACTAAATTTCACAACAACCATGCTATGCTTTGTTGTTTTTACAAAGGGAGAATCCACACAAAATGAAAAAAACAAGTATACCGCCCAAACAGGGACTCGAACCCTGGACCTTCAGATTAAAAGTCTGATGCTCTACCGACTGAGCTTTCCGGGATGCTCATTACATCAATCGAGCCATCAGAATCGATCTGATTTGATTTATCTTCCATAAAGACTGTATATTAATTCATATCTCGACAAGAAGCTCTATGCACTTTCTCACTGATTTTCACAACTACCAAAATGTGCTTTTCTGTTTTCACGAAGGGAGAATCCACACAAAATGACGAAAAAGATATAACACCCAAAAAAGGACTTTAACCCTGGATGATAAGATCAAAAGTCAGATGCTCTACTCATTGATCTATCCTGGCTGCTCATTGCATCAATCGAGCCATCAGAATCGATCTGCCTTGATTTATTTTTCATAAAGACTGTATTTTATTTCATTATTCAACGAGATGCTTTTCAAGCTTTCTGACTGATTTATGCAACTAGTAAAATATGCTTTCTTGTTTTTGGAAAGGAAGAATCCACACAAAATGAGAAAACATTTATACCGCCCAAACAGGGACACGAACCTTAGTTCTTCAGATGAAAAGTCTGATGCTCTACCGACTGAGCTATCCGGGCTGCTCGTTATATTAAAATTGAGCCATCAGAATCGATTTGCCTAGACTTTTGTTCGATAAAGCCTGTGTGTTAATTCATAATTAAACGAGAGGCTCTTGGCGCGTTATGACTAAATTTCACAACAGCCATGTTATGCTTTGTTGTTTTTACAAAAGGAGAATCCACACAAAATGAAAAAAAACAAGTATACCACCCAAACAGGGACTCGAACCCTGGACCCTCAGATTAAAAGTCTGATGCTCTACCGATTGCTCCATCAGGGCTGCTCATCACATCAATCGAGCCATCAGAATCGATCGGACTTGATTTATCTTCCATAAAGACTGTATTTTAATTCATATCACGACAAGAAGCTTTATGCACTTTCTCACTGATTTTCACAACTACCAAAAAATGCTTTTTTGTTTTTACGAAGGGAGAATCCACACAAAATGACGAAAAAGATATAGCACCCAAACAAGGACTTTAACCCTGGATCTTAAGATCAAAAGTCAGATGCTCTACTCATTGATCTATCCGGGCTGTTCATTACATCAATCGAGCCATCAGAATCGATCTGCCTTGATTAATGTTTCATAACAATTGTACATTATTTCATTATTCAACGAGATGCTTTTCGTGCTTTCTGACTGATTTATGCAACTAGTAAAATATGATTTCCTGTTTTTAAAAAGGAAGAATCCACACAAAATGAGAAAACATTTATACCGCCCAAACACGGACTCGAACCCTGGTTCTTCAGATTAAAAGTCTGATGCTCTACCGACTGAGCTATCCGGGCTGCTCATTATACTAAAATTGAGCCATCAGAATCGATCCCCCTTGATTTATGTTTCTTAAGGACTGTGTGTTAATTCATTGTTCAATGAGAGGCTTTTCGTGCGTTCTGATTGATTTTCGCAACTAGTAAAATATGCTTTCTTGTTTTTAGAATGGAAGAATCCACATAGAACGACAAAACACTTATACCACCCAAACAGGGACTCGAACCCTGGACCCTCAGATTAAAAGTCTGATGCTCTACCGACTGAGCTATCCGGGCTGCTCATTACATCAATCGAGCCATCAGAATCGATCTGACTTGATTTATCTTCCATAAAGACTGTATTTTAATTTATATCTCGACAAAAAGCTTTATGCACTATCTCACTGATTTTCACAACTACCAAAATATGCTCTTCTGTTTTTACGAAGGGAGAATCCACACAAAATGACGAAAAAGATATAGCACCCAAACAAGGACTTTAACCCTGGATGATACGATCAAAAGTCAGATGCTCTACTCATTGATCTATCCTGGCTGCTCACTGCTTCAATCGAGCCATCAGAATCGATCTGCCTTGACTTATTTTTCATAAAGACTGTATTTTATTTCATTATTCAACGAGATGCTTTTCAAGCTTTCTGACTGATTTATGCCACTAGTAAAATATTATTTCTTGTTTTTAGAAAGGAAGAATCCACACAGAATGAGAAAACATTTATACCACCCAAATAGAGACTCGAACCCTGGACCCTCAGATTAAAAGTCTGATGCTCTACCGACTGAGCTATCCAGGCTGCTCATTATATTAAAATTTAGCCATCAGAATCGATCTGCCTTGCTCTATGCTCCATAAAGCCTGCGTGTTAATTCATAATTAATTGAGAGGCACTGCGCGCTTTATAACTAACTTTCGCACCAACCAAACTATGCTTTTTTGTTTTTACAAATGGAGAATTCACTCAAAATGACAAAACAGGTATACCGCCCAAGCAGGGACTCTAACCCTGGACCCTCAGATTAAAAGTCTGATGCTCTACCGACTGAGCTATCCGGGCTGCTCATTATTCTAAAATTGAGCCATCAGAATCGATCTGCTTTTACTTTTGTTCGATAAAACCTGCGTATTGATTCATAATTGAACGAGAGGCTTTTTGCGCTTAATGACTAAATTTCACAACAACCATGTTATGCTTTGTTGTTTTAACAAAGGGAGAATCCACACAAAATGAAAAAACAGGTATACCGCCCAAACAGGGACTCGAACCCTGGACCCTCAGATTAAAAGTCTGATGCTCTACCGACTGAGCTATCCGGGCTACTCATTACATCATTCGAGCCATCAGAATCGATCTGACTTGATTTATCTTCCATAAAGACTGTATTTTAATTCATATCTCGACAAGAAGCTCTATGCACTTTCTCACTGATTTTCACAACTACCAAAATGTGCTTTTCTGTTTTCACGAAGGGAGAATCCACACAAAATGACGAAAAAGATATAACACCCAAAAAAGGACTTCAACCCTGGATGATAAGATCAAAAGTCAGATGCTCTACTCATTGATCTATCCTGGCTGCTCATTGCATCAATCGAGCCATCAGAATCGATCTGCTTTGATTTATTTTTCATAAAGACTGTATTTTATTTCATTATTCAACGAGATGCTTTTCAAGCTTTCTGACTGATTTATGCAACTAGTAAAATATGATTTCTTGTTTTTAGAAAGGAAGAATCCACACAAAATGAGAAAACATTTATACCGCCCAAACAGGGACTCGAACCTTAGTTCTTCAGATGAAAAGTCTGATGCTCTACCGACTGAGCTATCCGGGCTGCTCGTTATATTAAAATTGAGCCATCAGAATCGATTTGCCTAGACTTTTGTTCGATAAAGCCTGTGTGTTAATTCATAATTAAACGAGAGGCTCTTGGCGCGTTATGACTAAATTTCACAACAGCCATGTTATGCTTTGTTGTTTTTACAAAAGGAGAATCCACACAAAATGAAAAAAAACAAGTATACCACCCAAACAGGGACTCGAACCCTGGACCCTCAGATTAAAAGTCTGATGCTCTACCGATTGCTCCATCAGGGCTGCTCATCACATCAATCGAGCCATCAGAATCGATCGGACTTGATTTATCTTCCATAAAAACTGTATTTTAATTCATATCACGACAAGAAGCTTTATGCACTTTCTCACTGATTTTCACAACTACCAAAAAATGCTTTTTTGTTTTTACGAAGGGAGAATCCACACAAAATGACGAAAAAGATATAGCACCCAAACAAGGACTTTAACCCTGGATCTTAAGATCAAAAGTCAGATGCTCTACTCATTGATCTATCCGGGCTGTTCATTACATCAATCGAGCCATCAGAATCGATCTGCCTTGATTAATGTTTCATAACAATTGTACGTTATTTCATTATTCAACGAGAGGCTTTTCGTGCTTTCTGACTGATTTATGCAACTAGTAAAATATGATTTCCTGTTTTTAAAAAGGAAGAATCCACACAAAATGAGAAAACATTTATACCGCCCAAACACGGACTCGAACCCTGGTTCTTCAGATTAAAAGTCTGATGCTCTACCGACTGATCCATCCGGGCTGCTCATCGCATCAATCGAGCCATCAGAATCGATCCCCCTTGCCTTATGTTTCTTAAGGACTGTGTGTTAATTCATTATTCAATGAGAGGCTTTTCGTGCGTTCTGATTGATTTTCGCAACTAGTAAAATATGCTTTCTTGTTTTTAGAAAGGAAGAATCCACATAGAACGACAAAACACTTATACCACCGAAACAGGGACTCGAACCCTGGACCCTCAGATTAAAAGTCTGATGCTCTACCGACTGAGCTATCCGGGCTGCTCATTACATCAATCGAGCCATCAGAATCGATCTGACTTGATTTATCTTCCATAAAGACTGTATTTTAATTTATATCTCGACAAAAAGCTCTATGCACTATCTCACTGATTTTCACAACTACCAAAATATGCTTTTCTGTTTTTAAGCAGTCTTTCTGCCTGCGTGTTAATTCATTATTCATTGAGAGGCTTTTTGCGTTTTCTGACTGATTTTCACAACCAGTAAAATATGCTTTCTTGTTTTTACAAAGGGACAATTCACACAAAATGACAAAACATTTATACCACCCAAACAGGGCCTAGGACCCTGGACCTTCAGGTTAAAAGTCTGATGCTCTATCGACAGAGCTATCCGGGCTGCTCATTACATCAATCGATCCATCAGAATCGATCCGCCTTGATTTATGTTTTATAAGGACTGTCTGTTCATTCAGTATTCAATGAGAGGCTTTTCAAGCTTTCTGACTGATTTTCGCAACTAGTAAAATATGCTTTTTTATTTTTAGAAAAGAAGAATCCGCATAAAATGACAAAACATTTATACCACCCAAACAGGGACTTGGACCCTGGACCTTCAGGTTAAAAGTCTGACGCTCTACCGACTGATCTATTCGGGCTGCTCATCGCATCAATCGAGCTCTCAGAATCGATATGCTTTGATTTATGTTCCATAAAACCTGCGTGGTAATTAATAATTAAACGAGAGGCTCTTGGCGCTTTATGACTAAATTTCACAACAACCATGTTATGCTTTGTTGTTTTTACAAAGGGAGAATCCACACAAAATGAAAAAATAAGTATCCCACCCAAACAGGGACTCGAATTCTGGACCCTCAGATTAAAAGTCTGTTGCTCTACCGACTGAGCTATCCGGGCTGCTCATTATATTAAAATTGAGCCATCAGAATCGATCTGACTTGATCTATGTTCCATAAAGCCTGCGTGTTAAGTCATTATTCATTGAGAGGCTTTTTGCGTTTTCTGACTGATTTCACAACCAGTAAAATATCCTTTCTTGTTTTTACAAAGGGAGATGTCACACAAAATGACAAAGCATTTATACCACCCAAACAGGGCCTCGGACCCTGGACCTTCAGGTTAAAAGTCTGATGCTCTATCGACAGAGCTATCCGGGCTGCTCATTACATCAATCGAGCCATCAGAATCGATCCGCCTTGATTTATGTTTTATAAAGACTGTCTGTTCATTCAGTAATCAATGAGAGGCTTTTCAAGCTTTCTGACTGATTTTCGCAACTAGTAAAATATGCTTTCTTATTTTTAGAAAGGAAGAGTCCACATAAAATGACAAAACATTTATACCACCCAAACAGGGACTTGGACCCTGGACCTTCAGATTAAAAGTCTGACGCTCTACCGACTGATCTATTGGGCTGCTCATCGCATCAATCGAGCTCTCAGAATCGATATGCTTTGATTTATGTTCCATAAAACCTGCGTGTTAATTCATAATTAAACGAGAGGCTCTTGGCGCTTTATGACTAAATTTCACAACAACCTTGTTATGCTTTGTTGTTTTTACAAAGGGAGAATCCACACAAAATGAAAAAAAACAAGTATACCGCCCAAACAGGGACTCGAACCCTGGACCCTCAGATTAAAAGTCTGATGCTCTACCGACTGAGCTATCCGGGCTGCTCATTACATCAATCGAGCCATCAGAATCGATCTGATTTGATTTATCTTCCATAAAGACTGTATTTTAATTCATATCTCGACGAAAAGCTCTATGCACTTTCTCACTGATTTTCACAACTACCAAAATGTGCTTTTCTGTTTTCACGAAGGGAGAATCCACACAAAATGACGAAAAAGATATAGCACCCAAAAAAGGACTTTAACCCTGGATCATAAGATCAAAAGTCAGATGCTCTACTCATTGATCTATCCTGGCTGCTCATTGCATCAATCGAGCAATCGGAATCGATCTGCCTTGACTTATTTTTCATAAAGACTGTATTTTATTTCATTATTCAACGATAGGCTTTTCAAGCTTTCTGACTGATTTATGCAACTAGTAAAATTTGCTTTCTTGTTTTTTGGAAAGGAAGAATCCACATAGAACGACAAAACATTTATACCACCCAAACAGGGACTCGAACCCTGGACCCTCAGATTAAAAGTCTGATGCTCTACCGACTGAGCTATCCGGGCTGCTCATTATATTAAAATTTAGCCATCAGAATCGATCTGCCTTGATCTATGTTCCATAAAGCCTGCGTGTTAATTCATAATTAATTGAGAGGCACTGCGCGCTTTATAACTAACTTTCGCACCAACCAAATTATGCTTTTTTGTTTTTACAAATGGAAAATTCACTCAAAATGACAAAACAGGTATACCGCCCAAGCAGGGACTCTAACCCTGGACCCTCAGATTAAAAGTCTGATGCTCTACCGACTGAGCTATCCGGGCTGCTCATTATACTAAAATTGAGCCATCAAAATCGATCTGCTTTTACTTTTGTTCCATAAAACCTGCGTATTGATTCATAATTGAACGAGAGGCTTTTTGCGCTTTATGACTAAATTTCGCAACAACCATGTTACGCTTTCTTGTTTTTACAAAGGGAGAATCCACACATAATGAAAAAACAAGTATACCGCCCAAACAGGGACTCGAACCCTGGACCCTCAGATTAAAAGTCTGATGCTCTACCGACTGAGCTATCCAGGCTGCTCATTATATTAAAACTGAGCCATCAGAATCGATCTACCTAGACTTTTGTTCGATAAAACCTGCGTGTTAATTCAGAATTAAACGAAAGGCTTTTGGCGCAATATGACTAAATTTCACAACAACCATGCTATGCTTTGCTGTTTTAACAATGGGAGAATCCACACAAAATGAAAAAACAGGTATACCGCCCAAACAGGGACTCGAACCTTGGACCCTCAGATTAAAAGTCTGATGCTCTACCGACTGAGCTATCCGGGCTGCTCATTACATCATTCGGGCCATCAGAATCGATCTGACTTGATTTATTTTCCATAAAGACTGTATTTTAATTCATATCTCAACAAGAAGCTCTATGCACTTTCTCACTGATTTTCACAACTACCAAAATGTGCTTCTCTGTTTTCACGAAGGGAGAATCCACACAAAATGACGAAAAAGATAAAACACCCAAAAAAGGACTTTAACCCTGGATGATAAGATCAAAAGTCAGATGCTCTACTCATTGATCTATCCTGGCTGCTCATTGCATCAATCGAGCCATCAGAATCGATCTGCCTTGATTTATTTTTCATAAAAACTGTATTTTATTTCATTATTCAACGAGATGCTTTTCAAGCTTTCTGACTGATTTATGCAACTAGTAAAATATGATTTCTTGTTTTTAGAAAGGAAGAAACCACACAAAATGAGAAAACATTTATACCGCCCAAACAGGGACTCGAACCCTGGTTCTTCAGATTAAAAGTCTGATGCTCTACCGACTGATCCATCCGGGCTGCTCATCGCATCCATCGAGCCATCAGAATCGATTACCCTTGCCTTATGTTTCTTAAGGGCTGTGTGTTAATTCATTATTCAATGAGAGGCTTTTCGTGCGTTCTGATTGATTTTCGCAACTAGTAAAATATGCTTTCTTGTTTTTACAAAGGAAGAATCCACATAGAACGACAAAACACTTATACCACCCAAACAGGGACTCGAACCCTGGACCCTCAGATTAAAAGTCTGATGCTCTACCGACTGAGCTATCCGGGCTGCTCATTACATCAATCGAGCCATCAGAATCGATCTGACTTGATTTATCTTCCATAAAGACTGTATTTTAATTTATATCTCGACAAAAGCTCTATGCACTATCTCAATGATTTTCACAACTACCAAAATATGCTTTTCTGTTTTTACGAAGGGAGAATCCACTCAAAATGACAAAAAAAATATAACACCCAAAAAAGGACTTTAACCCTGGATGATAAGATCAAAAGTCAGATGCTCTACTCATTGATCTATCCGGGCTGCTCATCGCATCAATCGAGCTCTCAGAATCGATATGCTTTGATTTATGTTCCATAAAACCTGCGTGTTAATTAATAATTAAACGAGAGGCTCTTGGCGCTTTATGACTAAATTTCACAACAACCATGTTATGCTTTGTTGTTTTTACAAAGGGATAATCCACACAAAATGAAAAAAACAAGTATGCCGCCCAAACAGGGACTCGAACCCTGGACCCTCAGATTAAAAGTCTGATGCTCTATCGACTGAGCTATCCGGGCTGCTCATTATATTAAAATTGAGCCATCAGAATCGATCTGACTTGATCTATGTTCCATAAAGCCTGCGTGTTAATTCATTATTCATTGAGAGGCTTTTTGCATTTTCTGACTGATTTCACAACCAGTAAATTATCCTTTCTTGTTTTTACAAAGGGAGATGTCACACAAAATGACAAAACATTTATACCACCCAAACAGGGCCTCGGACCCTGGACCTTCAGGTTAAAAATCTGATGCTCTATCGACAGAGCTATCCGGGCTGCTCATTACATCAATCGAGCCATCAGAATCGATCCGCCTTGATTTATGTTTTATAAAGACTGTATGTTCATTCAGTAATCAATGAGAGGCTTTTCAAGCTTTCTGACTGATTTTCGCAACTAGTAAAATATGCTTTCTTATTTTTAGAAAGGAAGAATCCACATAAAATGACAAAACATTTATACCACCCAAACAGGGACTTGGACCCTGGACCTTCAGATTAAAAGTCTGACGCTCTACCGACTGATCTATTCGGGCTGCTCATCGCATCAATCGAGCTCTCAGAATCGATATGCTTTGATTTATGTTCTATAAAACCTGCGTGTTAATTCATAATTAAACGAGAGGCTCTTGGCGCTTTATGACTAAATTTCACAACAACCATGCTATGCTTTGTTGTTTTTACAAAGGGAGAATCCACACAAAATGAAAAAAACAAGTATACCGCCCAAACAGGGACTCGAACCCTGGACCTTCAGATTAAAAGTCTGATGCTCTACCGACTGAGCTTTCCGGGATGCTCATTACATCAATCGAGCCATCAGAATCGATCTGATTTGATTTATCTTCCATAAAGACTGTATATTAATTCATATCTCGACAAGAAGCTCTATGCACTTTCTCACTGATTTTCACAACTACCAAAATGTGCTTTTCTGTTTTCACGAAGGGAGAATCCACACAAAATGACGAAAAAGATATAACACCCAAAAAAGGACTTTAACCCTGGATGATAAGATCAAAAGTCAGATGCTCTACTCATTGATCTATCCTGGCTGCTCATTGCATCAATCGAGCCATCAGAATCGATCTGCCTTGATTTATTTTTCATAAAGACTGTATTTTATTTCATTATTCAACGAGATGCTTTTCAAGCTTTCTGACTGATTTATGCAACTAGTAAAATATGCTTTCTTGTTTTTGGAAAGGAAGAATCCACACAAAATGAGAAAACATTTATACCGCCCAAACAGGGACTCGAACCTTAGTTCTTCAGATGAAAAGTCTGATGCTCTACCGACTGAGCTATCCGGGCTGCTCGTTATATTAAAATTGAGCCATCAGAATCGATTTGCCTAGACTTTTATTCGATAAAGCCTGTGTGTTAATTCATAATTAAACGAGAGGCTCTTGGCGCGTTATGACTAAATTTCACAACAGCCATGTTATGCTTTGTTGTTTTTACAAAAGGAGAATCCACACAAAATGAAAAAAAACAAGTATACCACCCAAACAGGGACTCGAACCCTGGACCCTCAGATTAAAAGTCTGATGCTCTACCGATTGCTCCATCAGGGCTGCTCATCACATCAATCGAGCCATCAGAATCGATCGGACTTGATTTATCTTCCATAAAGACTGTATTTTAATTCATATCACGACAAGAAGCTTTATGCACTTTCTCACTGATTTTCACAACTACCAAAAAATGCTTTTTTGTTTTTACGAAGGGAGAATCCACACAAAATGACGAAAAAGATATAGCACCCAAACAAGGACTTTAACCCTGGATCTTAAGATCAAAAGTCAGATGCTCTACTCATTGATCTATCCGGGCTGTTCATTACATCAATCGAGCCATCAGAATCGATCTGCCTTGATTAATGTTTCATAACAATTGTACATTATTTCATTATTCAACGAGAGGCTTTTCGTGCTTTCTGACTGATTTATGCAACTAGTAAAATATGATTTCCTGTTTTTAAAAAGGAAGAATCCACACAAAATGAGAAAACATTTATACCGCCCAAACACGGACTCGAACCCTGGTTCTTCAGATTAAAAGTCTGATGCTCTACCGACTGATCCATCCGGGCTGCTCATCGCATCAATCGAGCCATCAGAATCGATCCCCCTTGCCTTATGTTTCTTAAGGACTGTGTGTTAATTCATTATTCAATGATAGGCTTTTCGTGCGTTCTGATTGATTTTCGCAACTAGTAAAATATGCTTTCTTGTTTTTAGAAAGGAAGAATCCACATAGAACGACAAAACACTTATACCACCGAAACAGGGACTCGAACCCTGGACCCTCAGATTAAAAGTCTGATGCTCTACCGACTGAGCTATCCGGGCTGCTCATTACATCAATCGAGCCATCAGAATCGATCTGACTTGATTTATCTTCCATAAAGACTGTATTTTAATTTATATCTCGACAAAAAGCTCTATGCACTATCTCACTGATTTTCACAACTACCAAAATATGCTTTTCTGTTTTTAAGCAGTCTTTCTGCCTGCGTGTTAATTCATTATTCATTGAGAGGCTTTTTGCGTTTTCTGACTGATTTTCACAACCAGTAAAATATGCTTTCTTGTTTTTACAAAGGGACAATTCACACAAAATGACAAAACATTTATACCACCCAAACAGGGCCTAGGACCCTGGACCTTCAGGTTAAAAGTCTGATGCTCTATCGACAGAGCTATCCGGGCTGCTCATTACATCAATCGATCCATCAGAATCGATCCGCCTTGATTTATGTTTTATAAGGACTGTCTGTTCATTCAGTATTCAATGAGAGGCTTTTCAAGCTTTCTGACTGATTTTCGCAACTAGTAAAATATGCTTTTTTATTTTTAGAAAAGAAGAATCCGCATAAAATGACAAAACATTTATACCACCCAAACAGGGACTTGGACCCTGGACCTTCAGGTTAAAAGTCTGACGCTCTACCGACTGATCTATTCGGGCTGCTCATCGCATCAATCGAGCTCTCAGAATCGATATGCTTTGATTTATGTTCCATAAAACCTGCGTGGTAATTAATAATTAAACGAGAGGCTCTTGGCGCTTTATGACTAAATTTCACAACAACCATGTTATGCTTTGTTGTTTTTACAAAGGGAGAATCCACACAAAATGAAAAAATAAGTATCCCACCCAAACAGGGACTCGAATTCTGGACCCTCAGATTAAAAGTCTGTTGCTCTACCGACTGAGCTATCCGGGCTGCTCATTATATTAAAATTGAGCCATCAGAATCGATCTGACTTGATCTATGTTCCATAAAGCCTGCGTGTTAAGTCATTATTCATTGAGAGGCTTTTTGCGTTTTCTGACTGATTTCACAACCAGTAAAATATCCTTTCTTGTTTTTACAAAGGGAGATGTCACACAAAATGACAAAGCATTTATACCACCCAAACAGGGCCTCGGACCCTGGACCTTCAGGTTAAAAGTCTGATGCTCTATCGACAGAGCTATCCGGGCTGCTCATTACATCAATCGAGCCATCAGAATCGATCCGCCTTGATTTATGTTTTATAAAGACTGTCTGTTCATTCAGTAATCAATGAGAGGCTTTTCAAGCTTTCTGACTGATTTTCGCAACTAGTAAAATATGCTTTCTTATTTTTAGAAAGGAAGAGTCCACATAAAATGACAAAACATTTATACCACCCAAACAGGGACTTGGACCCTGGACCTTCAGATTAAAAGTCTGACGCTCTACCGACTGATCTATTGGGCTGCTCATCGCATCAATCGGGCTCTCAGAATCGATATGCTTTGATTTATGTTCCATAAAACCTGCGTGTTAATTCATAATTAAACGAGAGGCTCTTGACGCTTTATGACTAAATTTCACAACAACCATGTTATGCTTTGTTGTTTTTACAAAGGGAGAATCCACACAAAATGAAAAAAAACAAGTATACCGCCCAAACAGGGACTCGAACCCTGGACCCTCAGATTAAAAGTCTGATGCTCTACCGACTGAGCTATCCGGGCTGCTCATTACATCAATCGAGCCATCAGAATCGATCTGATTTGATTTATCTTCCATAAAGACTGTATTTTAATTCATATCTCGACGAAAAGCTCTATGCACTTTCTCACTGATTTTCACAACTACCAAAATGTGCTTTTCTGTTTTCACGAAGGGAGAATCCACACAAAATGACGAAAAAGATATAGCACCCAAAAAAGGACTTTAACCCTGGATCATAAGATCAAAAGTCAGATGCTCTACTCATTGATCTATCCGGGCTGTTCATTACATCAATCGAGCCATCAGAATCGATCTGCCTTGATTAATGTTTCATAACAATTGTACATTATTTCATTATTCAACGAGAGGCTTTTCGTGCTTTCTGACTGATTTATGCAACTAGTAAAATATGATTTCCTGTTTTTAAAAAGGAAGAATCCACACAAAATGAGAAAACATTTATACCGCCCAAACACGGACTCGAACCCTGGTTCTTCAGATTAAAAGTCTGATGCTCTACCGACTGATCCATCCGGGCTGCTCATCGCATCAATCGAGCCATCAGAATCGATCCCCCTTGCCTTATGTTTCTTAAGGACTGTGTGTTAATTCATTATTCAATGAGAGGCTTTTCGTGCGTTCTGATTGATTTTCGCAACTAGTAAAATATGCTTTCTTGTTTTTAGAAAGGAAGAATCCACATAGAACGACAAAACACTTATACCACCGAAACAGGGACTCGAACCCTGGACCCTCAGATTAAAAGTCTGATGCTCTACCGACTGAGCTATCCGGGCTGCTCATTACATCAATCGAGCCATCAGAATCGATCTGACTTGATTTATCTTCCATAAAGACTGTATTTTAATTTATATCTCGACAAAAAGCTCTATGCACTATCTCACTGATTTTCACAACTACCAAAATATGCTTTTCTGTTTTTAAGCAGTCTTTCTGCCTGCGTGTTAATTCATTATTCATTGAGAGGCTTTTTGCGTTTTCTGACTGATTTTCACAACCAGTAAAATATGCTTTCTTGTTTTTACAAAGGGACAATTCACACAAAATGACAAAACATTTATACCACCCAAACAGGGCCTAGGACCCTGGACCTTCAGGTTAAAAGTCTGATGCTCTATCGACAGAGCTATCCGGGCTGCTCATTACATCAATCGATCCATCAGAATCGATCCGCCTTGATTTATGTTTTATAAGGACTGTCTGTTCATTCAGTATTCAATGAGAGGCTTTTCAAGCTTTCTGACTGATTTTCGCAACTAGTAAAATATGCTTTTTTATTTTTAGAAAAGAAGAATCCGCATAAAATGACAAAACATTTATACCACCCAAACAGGGACTTGGACCCTGGACCTTCAGGTTAAAAGTCTGACGCTCTACCGACTGATCTATTCGGGCTGCTCATCGCATCAATCGAGCTCTCAGAATCGATATGCTTTGATTTATGTTCCATAAAACCTGCGTGGTAATTAATAATTAAACGAGAGGCTCTTGGCGCTTTATGACTAAATTTCACAACAACCATGTTATGCTTTGTTGTTTTTACAAAGGGAGAATCCACACAAAATGAAAAAA
The DNA here is from genome assembly GCF_963576615.1 of Watersipora subatra. Classification (NCBI taxonomy): domain Eukaryota; kingdom Metazoa; phylum Bryozoa; class Gymnolaemata; order Cheilostomatida; family Watersiporidae; genus Watersipora; species Watersipora subatra. The sequence continues at coordinate 53,728,286 of NC_088710.1, read as the reverse complement.
TAAGTATCCCACCCAAACAGGGACTCGAATTCTGGACCCTCAGATTAAAAGTCTGTTGCTCTACCGACTGAGCTATCCGGGCTGCTCATTATATTAAAATTGAGCCATCAGAATCGATCTGACTTGATCTATGTTCCATAAAGCCTGCGTGTTAAGTCATTATTCATTGAGAGGCTTTTTGCGTTTTCTGACTGATTTCACAACCAGTAAAATATCCTTTCTTGTTTTTACAAAGGGAGATGTCACACAAAATGACAAAGCATTTATACCACCCAAACAGGGCCTCGGACCCTGGACCTTCAGGTTAAAAGTCTGATGCTCTATCGACAGAGCTATCCGGGCTGCTCATTACATCAATCGAGCCATCAGAATCGATCCGCCTTGATTTATGTTTTATAAAGACTGTCTGTTCATTCAGTAATCAATGAGAGGCTTTTCAAGCTTTCTGACTGATTTTCGCAACTAGTAAAATATGCTTTCTTATTTTTAGAAAGGAAGAGTCCACATAAAATGACAAAACATTTATACCACCCAAACAGGGACTTGGACCCTGGACCTTCAGATTAAAAGTCTGACGCTCTACCGACTGATCTATTGGGCTGCTCATCGCATCAATCGGGCTCTCAGAATCGATATGCTTTGATTTATGTTCCATAAAACCTGCGTGTTAATTCATAATTAAACGAGAGGCTCTTGACGCTTTATGACTAAATTTCACAACAACCATGTTATGCTTTGTTGTTTTTACAAAGGGAGAATCCACACAAAATGAAAAAAAACAAGTATACCGCCCAAACAGGGACTCGAACCCTGGACCCTCAGATTAAAAGTCTGATGCTCTACCGACTGAGCTATCCGGGCTGCTCATTACATCAATCGAGCCATCAGAATCGATCTGATTTGATTTATCTTCCATAAAGACTGTATTTTAATTCATATCTCGACGAAAAGCTCTATGCACTTTCTCACTGATTTTCACAACTACCAAAATGTGCTTTTCTGTTTTCACGAAGGGAGAATCCACACAAAATGACGAAAAAGATATAGCACCCAAAAAAGGACTTTAACCCTGGATCATAAGATCAAAAGTCAGATGCTCTACTCATTGATCTATCCTGGCTGCTCATTGCATCAATCGAGCAATCAGAATCGATCTGCCTTGATTTATTTTTCATAAAGACTGTATTTTATTTCATTATTCAACGAGAGGCTTTTCAAGCTTTCTGACTGATTCATGCAACTAGTAAAATTTGCTTTCTTGTTTTTTGGAAAGGAAGAATCCACATAGAACGACAAAACATTTATACCACCCAAACAGGGACTCGAACCCTGGAGCCTCAGATTAAAAGTCTGATGCTCTACCGACTGAGCTATCCGGGCTGCTCATTATATTAAAATTTAGCCATCAGAATCGATCTGCCTTGATCTATGTTCCATAAAGCCTGCGTGTTAATTCATAATTAATTGAGAGGCACTGCGCGCTTTATAACTAACTTTCGCACCAACCAAATTATGCTTTTTTGTTTTTACAAATGGAAAATTCACTCAAAATGACAAAACAGGTATACCGCCCAAGCAGGGACTCTAACCCTGGACCCTCAGATTAAAAGTCTGATGCTCTACCGATTGAGCTATCCGGGCTGCTCATTATACTAAAATTGAGCCATCAAAATCGATCTGCTTTTACTTTTGTTCCATAAAACCTGCGTATTGATTCATAATTGAACGAGAGGCTTTTTGCGCTTTATGACTAAATTTCGCAACAACCATGTTACGCTTTCTTGTTTTCACAAAGGGAGAATCCACACATAATGAAAAAACAAGTATACCGCCCAAACAGGGACTCGAACCCTGGACCCTCAGATTAAAAGTCTGATGCTCTACCGACTGAGCTATCCAGGCTGCTCATTATATTAAAACTGAGCCATCAGAATCGATCTACCTAGACTTTTGTTCGATAAAACCTGCGTGTTAATTCATAATTAAACGAAAGGCTTTTGGCGCAATATGACTAAATTTCACAACAACCATGTTATGCTTTGCTGTTTTAACAATGGGAGAATCCACACAAAATGAAAAAACAGGTATACCGCCCAAACAGGGACTCGAACCCTGGACCCTCAGATTAAAAGTCTGATGCTCTACCGACTGAGCTATCCGGGCTGCTCATTACATCATTCGGGCCATCAGAATCGATCTGACTTGATTTATTTTCCATAAAGACTGTATTTTAATTCATATCTCAACAAGAAGCTCTATGCACTTTCTCACTGATTTTCACAACTACCAAAATGTGCTTCTCTGTTTTCACGAAGGGAGAATCCACACAAAATGACGAAAAAGATATAACAGCCAAAAAAGGACTTTAACCCTGGATGATAAGATCAAAAGTCAGATGCTCTACTCATTGATCTATCCTGGCTGCTCATTGCATCAATCGAGCCATCAGAATCGATCTGCCTTGATTTATTTTTCATAAAGACTGTATTTTATTTCATTATTCAACGAGATGCTTTTCAAGCTTTCTGACTGATTTATGCAACTAGTAAAATATGATTTCTTGTTTTTAGAAAGGAAGAATCCACACAAAATGAGAAAACATTTATACCGCCCAAACAGGGACTCGAACCCTGGTTCTTCAGATTAAAAGTCTGATGCTCTACCGACTGATCCATCCGGGCTGCTCATCGCATCCATCGAGCCATCAGAATCGATTACCCTTGCCTTATGTTTCTTAAGGGCTGTGTGTTAATTCATTATTCAATGAGAGGCTTTTCGTGCGTTCTGATTGATTTTCGCGACTAGTAAAATATGCTTTCTTGTTTTTACAAAGGAAGAATCCACATAGAACGACAAAACACTTATACCACCCAAACAGGGACTCGAACCCTGGACCCTCAGATTAAAAGTCTGATGCTCTACCGACTGAGCTATCCGGGCTGCTCATTACATCAATCGAGCCATCAGAATCGATCTGACTTGATTTATCTTCCATAAAGACTGTATTTTAATTTATATCTCGACAAAAGCTCTATGCACTATCTCAATGATTTTCACAACTACCAAAATATGCTTTTCTGTTTTTACGAAGGGAGAATCCACTCAAAATGACAAAAAAAATATAACACCCAAAAAAGGACTTTAACCCTGGATGATAAGATCAAAAGTCAGATGCTCTACTCATTGATCTATCCGGGCTGCTCATCGCATCAATCGAGCTCTCAGAATCGATATGCTTTGATTTATGTTCCATAAAACCTGTGTGTTAATTAACAATTAAACGAGAGGCTCTTGGCGCTTTATGACTAAATTTCACAACAACCATGTTATGCTTTGTTGTTTTTACAAAGGGATAATCCACACAAAATGAAAAAAACAAGTATGCCGCCCAAACAGGGACTCGAACCCTGGACCCTCAGATTAAAAGTCTGATGCTCTATCGACTGAGCTATCCGGGCTGCTCATTATATTAAAATTGAGCCATCAGAATCGATCTGACTTGATCTATGTTCCATAAAGCCTGCGTGTTAATTCATTATTCATTGAGAGGCTTTTTGCATTTTCTGACTGATTTCACAACCAGTAAATTATCCTTTTTTGTTTTTACAAAGGGAGATGTCACACAAAATGACAAAACATTTATACCACCCAAACAGGGCCTCGGACCCTGGACCTTCAGGTTAAAAATCTGATGCTCTATCGACAGAGCTATCCGGGCTGCTCATTACATCAATCGATCCATCAGAATCGATCCGCCTTGATTTATGTTTTATAAGGACTGTCTGTTCATTCAGTATTCAATGAGAGGCTTCTCAAGCTTTCTGACTGATTTTCGCAACTAGTAAAATATGCTTTTTCATTTTTAGAAAAGAAGAATCCGCATAAAATGACAAAACATTTATACCACCCAAACAGGGACTTGGACCCTGGACCTTCAGGTTAAAAGTCTGACGCTCTACCGACTGATCTATTCGGGCTGCTCATCGCATCAATCGAGCTCTCAGAATCGATATGCTTTGATTTATGTTCCATAAAACCTGCGTGGTAATTAATAATTAAACGAGAGGCTCTTGGCGCTTTATGACTAAATTTCACAACAACCATGTTATGCTTTGTTGTTTTTACAAAGGGAGAATCCACACAAAATGAAAAAATAAGTATCCTACCCAAACAGGGACTCGAATTCTGGACCCTCAGATTAAAAGTCTGTTGCTCTACCGACTGAGCTATCCGGGCTGCTCATTATATTAAAATTGAGCCATCAGAATCGATCTGACTTGATCTATGTTCCATAAAGCCTGCGTGTTAAGTCATTATTCATTGAGAGGCTTTTTGCGTTTTCTGACTGATTTCACAACCAGTAAAATATCTTTTCTTGTTTTTACAAAGGGAGATGTCACACAAAATGACAAAGCATTTATACCACCCAAACAGGGCCTCGGACCCTGGACCTTCAGGTTAAAAGTCTGATGCTCTATCGACAGAGCTATCCGGGCTGCTCATTACATCAATCGAGCCATCAGAATCGATCCGCCTTGATTTATGTTTTATAAAGACTGTCTGTTCATTCAGTAATCAATGAGAGGCTTTTCAAGCTTTCTGACTGATTTTCGCAACTAGTAAAATATGCTTTCTTATTTTTAGAAAGGAAGAGTCCACATAAAATGACAAAACATTTATACCACCCAAACAGGGACTTGGACCCTGGACCTTCAGATTAAAAGTCTGACGCTCTACCGACTGATCTATTGGGCTGCTCATCGCATCAATCGAGCTCTCAGAATCGATATGCTTTGATTTATGTTCCATAAAACCTGCGTGTTAATTCATAATTAAACGAGAGGCTCTTGACGCTTTATGACTAAATTTCCCAACAACCATGTTATGCTTTGTTGTTTTTACAAAGGGAGAATCCACACAAAATGAAAAAAAACAAGTATACCGCCCAAACAGGGACTCGAACCCTGGACCCTCAGATTAAAAGTCTGATGCTCTACCGACTGAGCTATCCGGGCTGCTCATTACATCAATCGAGCCATCAGAATCGATCTGATTTGATTTATCTTCCATAAAGACTGTATTTTAATTCATATCTCGACGAAAAGCTCTATGCACTTTCTCACTGATTTTCACAACTACCAAAATGTGCTTTTCTGTTTTCACGAAGGGAGAATCCACACAAAATGACGAAAAAGATATAGCACCCAAAAAAGGACTTTAACCCTGGATCATAAGATCAAAAGTCAGATGCTCTACTCATTGATCTATCCTGGCTGCTCATTGCATCAATCGAGCAATCAGAATCGATCTGCCTTGATTTATTTTTCATAAAGACTGTATTTTATTTCATTATTCAACGAGAGGCTTTTCAAGCTTTCCGACTGATTTATGCAACTAGTAAAATTTGCTTTCTTGTTTTTTGGAAAGGAAGAATCCACATAGAACGACAAAACATTTATACCACCCAAACAGGGACTCGAACCCTGGACCCTCAGATTAAAAGTCTGATGCTCTACCGACTGAGCTATCCGGGCTGCTCATTATATTAAAATTTAGCCATCAGAATCGATCTGCCTTGATCTATGTTCCATAAAGCCTGCGTGTTAATTCATAATTAATTGAGAGGCACTGCGCGCTTTATAACTAACTTTCGCACCAACCAAATTATGCTTTTTTGTTTTTACAAATCGAAAATTCACTCAAAATGACAAAACAGGTATACCGCCCAAGCAGGGACTCTAACCCTGGACCCTCAGATTAAAAGTCTGATGCTCTACCGACTGAGCTATCCGGGCTGCTCATTATACTAAAATTGAGCCATCAAAATCGATCTGCTTTTACTTTTGTTCCATAAAACCTGCGTATTGATTCATAATTGAACGAGAGGCTTTTTGCGCTTTATGACTAAATTTCGCAACAACCATGTTACGCTTTCTTGTTTTTACAAAGGGAGAATCCACACATAATGAAAAAACAAGTATACCGCCCAAACAGGGACTCGAACCCTGGACCCTCAGATTAAAAGTCTGATGCTCTACCGACTGAGCTATCCAGGCTGCTCATTATATTAAAACTGAGCCATCAGAATCGATCTACCTTGACTTTTGTTCGATAAAACCTGCGTGTTAATTCATAATTAAACGAAAGGCTTTTGGCGCAATATGACTAAATTTCACAACAACCATGTTATGCTTTGCTGTTTTAACAATGGGAGAATCCACACAAAATGAAAAAACAGGTATACCGCCCAAACAGGGACTCGAACCCTGGACCCTCAGATTAAAAGTCTGATGCTCTACCGACTGAGCTATCCGGGCTGCTCATTACATCATTCGGGCCATCAGAATCGATCTGACTTGATTTATTTTCCATAAAGACTGTATTTTAATTCATATCTCAACAAGAAGCTCTATGCACTTTCTCACTGATTTTCACAACTACCAAAATGTGCTTCTCTGTTTTCACGAAGGGAGAATCCACACAAAATGACGAAAAAGATATAACACCCAAAAAAGGACTTTAACCCTGGATGATAAGATCAAAAGTCAGATGCTCTACTCATTGATCTATCCTGGCTGCTCATTGCATCAATCGAGCCATCAGAATCGATCTGCCTTGATTTATTTTTCATAAAGACTGTATTTTATTTCATTATTCAACGAGATGCTTTTCAAGCTTTCTGACTGATTTATGCAACTAGTAAAATATGATTTCTTGTTTTTAGAAAGGAAGAATCCACACAAAATGAGAAAACATTTATACCGCCCAAACAGGGACTCGAACCCTGGTTCTTCAGATTAAAAGTCTGATGCTCTACCGACTGATCCATCCGGGCTGCTCATCGCATCCATCGAGCCATCAGAATCGATTACCCTTGCCTTATGTTTCTTAAGGGCTGTGTGTTAATTCATTATTCAATGAGAGGCTTTTCGTGCGTTCTGATTGATTTTCGCAACTAGTAAAATATGCTTTGTTGTTTTTACAAAGGAAGAATCCACATAGAACGACAAAACACTTATACCACCCAAACAGGGACTCGAACCCTGGACCCTCAGATTAAAAGTCTGATGCTCTACCGACTGAACTATCCGGGCTGCTCATTACATCAATCGAGCCATCAGAATCGATCTGACTTGATTTATCTTCCATAAAGACTGTATTTTAATTTATATCTCGACAAAAGCTCTATGCACTATCTCAATGATTTTCACAACTACCAAAATATGCTTTTCTGTTTTTACGAAAGGAGAATCCACTCAAAATGACAAAAAAAATATAACACCCAAAAAAGGACTTTAACCCTGGATGATAAGATCAAAAGTCAGATGCTCTACTCATTGATCTATCCGGGCTGCTCATCGCATCAATCGAGCTCTCAGAATCGATATGCTTTGATTTATGTTCCATAAAACCTGTGTGTTAATTAATAATTAAACGAGAGGCTCTTGGCGCTTTATGACTAAATTTCACAACAACCATGTTATGCTTTGTTGTTTTTACAAAGGGATAATCCACACAAAATGAAAAAAACAAGTATGCCGCCCAAACAGGGACTCGAACCCTGGACCCTCAGATTAAAAGTCTGATGCTCTATCGACTGAGCTATCCGGGCTGCTCATTATATTAAAATTGAGCCATCAGAATCGATCTGACTTGATCTATGTTCCATAAAGCCTGCGTGTTAATTCATTATTCATTGAGAGGCTTTTTGCATTTTCTGACTGATTTCACAACCAGTAAATTATCCTTTCTTGTTTTTACAAAGGGAGATGTCACACAAAATGACAAAACATTTATACCACCCAAACAGGGCCTCGGACCCTGGACCTTCAGGTTAAAAATCTGATGCTCTATCGACAGAGCTATCCGGGCTGCTCATTACATCAATCGAGCCATCAGAATCGATCCGCCTTGATTTATGTTTTATAAAGACTGTCTGTTCATTCAGTAATCAATGAGAGGCTTTTCAAGCTTTCTGACTGATTTTCGCAACTAGTAAAATATGCTTTCTTATTTTTAGAAAGGAAGAATCCACATAAAATGACAAAACATTTATACCACCCAAACAGGGACTTGGACCCTGGACCTTCAGATTAAAAGTCTGACGCTCTACCGACTGATCTATTCGGGCTGCTCATAGCATCAATCGAGCTCTCAGAATCGATATGCTTTGATTTATGTTCTATAAAACCTGCGTGTTAATTCATAATTAAACGAGAGGCTCTTGGCGCTTTATGACTAAATTTCACAACAACCATGCTATGCTTTGTTGTTTTTACAAAGGGAGAATCCACACAAAATGAAAAAAACAAGTATACCGCCCAAACAGGGACTCGAACCCTGGACCTTCAGATTAAAAGTCTGATGCTCTACCGACTGAGCTTTCCGGGCTGCTCATTACATCAATCGAGCCATCAGAATCGATCTGATTTGATTTATCTTCCATAAAGACTGTATATTAATTCATATCTCGACAAGAAGCTCTATGCACTTTCTCACTGATTTTCACAACTACCAAAATGTGCTTTTCTGTTTTCACGAAGGGAGAATCCACACAAAATGACGAAAAAGATATAACACCCAAAAAAGGACTTTAACCCTGGATGATAAGATCAAAAGTCAGATGCTCTACTCATTGATCTATCCGGGCTGTTCATTACATCAATCGAGCCATCAGAATCGATCTGCCTTGACTTTTGTTCGATAAAGCCTGCGTGTTAGTTCATAATTAAACGAGAGGCTCTTTGCGCTTTATAACTAACTTTCGCACCAACCAAAATATGCTTTTTCGTTTTGACAAAAGGAGAATTTACACAAAATGAAAAAACAGGTATACCGCCCAAACAGGGATTCGAACCCTGGACCCTCAGATTAAAAGTCTGACGCTCTACCGACTGAGCTGTCCGAACTTTTCATTACATACAGATCGAACCATCAGGATCGATCTGCCCGGATTTATGTTTCATAAAGACTGTATGTTAATTCATTATTCAAAGAGATGCTTTTCGAGCTTTCGGACTGAGTTTCGCAACAAGTAAAATATGCTTTCTGGTTTTTACAAAGGGAAACTTCACAAAAAATGACAAAACGGACATACCACCAAAACAAGGACTCGAACCCTGGACCCTCAGCATAAAAGTCTGACGCACTACCGACTGATCTATTCGGGCTGCTCATCGCATCAATCGAGCTCTCAGAATCGATCTGCTTTTACTTTTGTTCCATAAAACCTGCGCGTTAATTCATAATTAAACGAGAAGCTTTTTGCGCTTTGTGACTAAATTTCGCAACAACCATGTTACGCTTTCTTGTTTTTACAAAGGGAGAATCCACACATAATGAAAAAACAAATATACCGCCCAAACAGGGACTCGAACCCTGGACCCTCAGATTAAAAGTCTGATGCTCTACCGACTGAGCTATCCGGGCTGCTCATTATATTAAAATTGAGCCATCAGATTGGATCTGCTCTTACTTTTGTCCCATAAAACCTGCGTGTTAATTCATAAATAAACGAGAGGCTCTGTGCGCTTTATGACTAACTTTTGCAACAATCAAAATATGCTTTCTTGTTTTTACAATAACATAATCCACCAAAAACGAAAAAACAGGTATGCCGCCCAAATAGGGACTCGAACCCTTGACCCTCAGAAAAAAAGTCTGATATTCTACCGACTGAGCTATCCGGGCTGCTCATTATATTAAAATTAGGCCATCAGAATCGATTTGCCTAGAATTTTGTTCGATAAAGCCTGTGTGTTAACTCATAATTAAACGAGAGGCTCTTGGCGCGTTATGACTAAATTTCAAAACAGCCATGTTATGCTTTGTTGTTTTTACAAAGGGAGAATCCACACAAAATGAAAAAAACAAGTATACCACCCAAACAGGGACTCGAACCCTGGACCCTCAGATTAAAAGTCTGATGCTCTACCGACTGAGCCTTCCGGGCTGCTCATTACATCAATCGAGTCATCAGAATCGATCTGAGTTGATTTATTTTCCATAAAGACTGTATTTTAATTCATATCTCGACAAGAAGCTCTATGCACTCTCTCACTGATTTTCACAACTACCAAAATATGCTTTTCTGTTTTTACGAAGGGAGAATCCACACAAAATGACGAAAAAGATATAGCACCCAAACAAGGACTTTAACCCTGGATCATATGATCAAAAGTCAGTTGCTCTACTCATTGATCTATCCGGGCTGCTGATTGCATCAATCGAGCCATCAGAATCGATCTGCCTTGATTTATGTTGCATAAAGACTGTATGTTAATTCATTTTTCAATGAGAGGCTTTTCAAGCTTTCTGACTGATTTATGCATGTAGTAAAATATGATTTCTTGTTTTTAGAAAGGAAAAATCCACCTAAAATCAGAAAACATTTATACCGCCCAAACAGGGACTCGAACCCTGGTTCTTCAGATTAAAAGTCTGATGCTCTATCGACAGAGCTATCCGGGCTGCTCATTACATCAATCGAACCATCAGAATCGATCTGCCTTGATTTATGTTTCATAACGACTGTATGTTAATTCATTATTCAGTGAGAGGCTTTTCGTGCTTTCTGACTGACTTATGCAACTAGTAAAATATGATTCCTTGTTTTTAGAAAGGAAGAATCCACACAAAATGAGAAAACATTTATACCGCCCAAACAGGGACTCGAACCCTGGTTCTTCAGATTAAAAGTCTGATGCTCTACCGACTGATCCATCCGGGCTGCTCATCCCATCCATCGAGCGATCAGAATCGATCCCCCCTTGACTCATGTTTCTTAAGGACTGTGTGTTAATTCATTATTCAATGAGAAGCTTTTCTCCTTGTTTTTAGAATGGAACAATCCACATAGAACGACAAAACATTTATACCACCCAAACAGGGACTCGAACCCTGGACCCTCAGATTAAAAGTCTGATGCTCTACCGACTGAGCTATCCGGGCTGCTCATTACATCAATCGAGCCATCAGAATCGATCTGACTTGATTTATCTTCCATTAAGACTGTATCTTAATTCATATCTCGACAAGAAGCTCAATGCACTTTCTCACTGATTTTCACAACTACCAAAATATGCTTTTCTGTTTTTACGAAGGGAGAATCCACACAAAATGACGAAAAGGATATAGCGCCCAAACAAGGACTTTAACCCTGGATCATCAAATCTAAAGTCAGATGCTCTACTCATTGATCTATCCGGGCTACTCATTGCATCAATCGTGCCATCAGAATCGATCTGCCTTGATTTATGTTTCCTTAGGACTGTATGTGTTTTCATTATTAAACGAGAGGCTTTTCAAGTTTTCTGACTGATTTATGCAACTAGTAAAATATGATTTCTTGTTTTTAGAAAGGAAGAATCCACACAAAATGAGAAAACATTTATACCGCCCAAACAGGGACTCGAACCCTGGTTCTTCAGATTAAAAGTCTGATGCTCTACCGACCGATCCATCCGGGCTGCTCATCGCATCCATCCAGCCATCAAAATCGATCCCCCCTTGACTTATGTTTCTTAAGGACTGTGTGTTAATTCATTATTCAATGAGAGGCTTTTCGTGCTTTCTGATTGATTTTCGCACCAGTAAAATATGCTTTCTTGTTTTTAGAAAGGAAGAATCCACATAGAACGACAAAACATTTATACCACCCAAACAGGGACTCGAACCCTGGACCCTCAGATTAAAAGTCTGATGCTCTACCGACCGAGCTATCCGGGCTGCTCATTATATTAAAATTGAGCCATCAGAATGGATCTGCTTTTACTTTTGTTCCATAAAACCTCCGTGTTAATTCATAATTAAACGAGAGGCTTTTTGCGCTTTGTGACTAAATTTCGCAACAACCATGTTACGCTTTCTTGTTTTCACAAAAGGAGAATCCACACATAATGAAAAAACAAGTATACCGCCCAAACAGGGACTCGAACTCTGGACACTCAGATTAAAAGTCTGATGCTCTACCGACTGAGCTATCCAGGCTGCTCATTATATTAAAATTGAGCCATCAGAATCGATCTGCTCTTACTTTTGTTCCATAAAACCTGCGTGTTAATTCATAAATAAACGAGAGGCTCTGTGCGCTTTATGACTAACTTTTGCAACAACCAAAATCTGCTTTCTTGTTTTTACAACAAGATAATCCACAAAAAACGAAAAAGCAGGTATGCCATCCAAACAGGGACTCGAACCCTGGACCCTCCGATTAAAAGTCTGATGCTCTACCGACTGAGCTATCCGGGCTGCTCATTACATCAATCGAGCCATCAGAATCGATCTGACTTGATTTATCTTCCATAAAGACTGTAGTTTAATTCATATCTCGACAAGAAGCTCAATGCACTTTCTCACTGATTTTCACAACTACCAAAATATGCTTTTCTGTTTTTACGAAGGGAGAATCCACACAAAGTGATGAAAACATATAGCACCCAAACAATGACTTTAACCCTGGATCATCAGATCAAAAGTCAGATGCTCTACTCATTGATCTATCCGGACTGCTCATTGCATCAATCGAGCCATCAGAATCGATCTGCCTTGATTTATGTTTCATAATGACTGTATGTTATTTCATTATTCAACGAGAGGCTTTTCAAGCTTTTTGACTGATTTATGCAACTAGTAAAATATGATTTTTTGTTTTTAGAAAAGAAGAATCCACACAAAATGAGAAAACATTTATACCGCCCACACAGGGACTCGAACCCTGGTTCTTCAGATTAAAAGTCTGATGCTCTACCGACTTATCCATCCGAGCTGCTCATCGCATCAATCGAGCTCTCAGAATCGATATGCTTTGATTTATGTTCTATAAAACCTGCGTGTTAATTCATAATTAAACGAGAGGCTCTTGGCGCTTTATGATTAAATTTCACAACAACCATGTTATCCTTTGTTTTTTTTACAAAGGGGGAGTCCACACAAAATGAAAAAAACAAGTATACCGCCCAAACAGGGACTCGAACCCTAGACCCTCAGATTAAAAGTCTGATGCTCTACCGACTGAGCTATTCAGGCTGCTCATTATATTAAAATTGAGCCATCAGAATCGATCTGCTTTTACTTTTGTTCCATAAAACCTGCGTGTTATTTCATAATTAAACGAGAGGCTTTTTGCGCTTTGTGACTAAAGTTCGCAACAACCATGTTACGCTTTCCTGTTTTTACAAAGGGAGAATCCACACATAATGAAAAAACAAGTATACCGCCCAAACAGGGACTCGAACCCTGGACCCTCAGATTAACAGTCTGATGCTCTACCGACTGAGCTATCCGGGCTGCTCATTATATTGAATTTGAGCCATCAGAATCGATCTGCTCTTACTTTTGTTCCATAAAACCTGCGTGATAATACATAAATAAAGGAGAGGCTCTGTGCGCTTTATGACTTACTTTTGCAACAACCAAAATATGCTTTCTTGTTTTTACAATAAGATAATCCACAAAAAAACGAAAAAACAGGTATGCCGCCCAAACAGGGACTCGAACCCTGGACCCCCAGATTAAAAGTCTGATGCTCTACCGACTGAGTTATCCGGGCTGCTCATTATATTAAAATTGAGCCATCAGAATCGATTTGCCCAGACTTTTGTTCGATAAAGCCTGCGTGTTAATTCATAATTAAACAAAAGGCTCTTGGCGCTTTATGACTAAATTTCACAACAACCATGTTATGCTTTGTTGTTTTTACAAAGAGAGAAACCACACAAAATAAAAAAACAGGTATACCACCAAACCAGGGACTCGAACCCTGGACCCTCAGATTAAAATTCTGATGCTCTCCCGACTGAGCTATCCGGGCTGCTCGTTATATTAAAATTGAGCCATCAGAATCGATCTGACTTGATCTATGTTCCATAAAGCCTGCGTGTTAATTCATTATTCATTGAGAGGATTTTGCGTTTTCTGACTGATTTTCAGAACCAGTAAAATATGCTTTCTTGTTTTTACAAAGGGAGGCTTCACACAAAATGACAAAACATTTATACCACCCAAACAGGGCCTCGGACCCTGGACCTTCAGGTTAAAAATTTGATGCTCTATCGACAGAGCTATCCGGGCTGCTCATTACATCAATCGAGCCATCAGAATCGATCCGCCTTGATTTATGTTTTATAAAGACTGTATGTTCATTCAGTATTCAATGAGAGGCTTTTCAAGCTTTCTGACTGATTTTCGCAACTAGTAAAATATGCTTTCTTATTTTTAGAAAGGAAGAATCCACATAAAATGACAAAACATTTATACCACCCAAACAGGGCCGTGGACCCTAGACCTTCAGATTAAAAGTCTGATGCTCTACCGACTGATCTATTCGGGCTGCTCATCGCATCAATCGAGCTCTCAGAATCGATATGCTTTGATTTATGTTCCATAAAACCTGCGTGTTAATTCATAATTAGACGAGAGGCTCTTGGCGCTTTATGACTAAATTTCACAACAACCATGTTTTGCTTTGTTGTTTTTACAAAGGGAGAATCCATACAAAATGAAAAAAACAAGTATACCGCCCAAACAGGGACTCGAACCCTGGACCCTCAGATTAAAAGTCTGATGCTCTATCAACAGAGCTATCCGGGCTGCTCATTACATCAATCGAGCCATCAGAATCGATCCGCCTTGATCTTTGTTCCATAAAGCCTGCGTGTTAATTCATAATTAAACGAGAGGCACTGCGCGCTTTATAACTAACTTTCGCACCAACCAAAATATGCTTTTTTGTTTTTACAAAAGGAGAATTCACACAAAATGACAAAACAGGTATACCGCCCAAGCAGGGACTCTAGCCCTGAACCATCAGATTAAAAGTCTGATGCTCTACCGACTGAGCTATCCGGGCTGCTCATTACATCAATCAAGCCATCAGAGTCGATTTGACTTGAGTGATCTTTCATAAAGACTGTATTTTCATTCATATCTTGATTAGAAGCTCTATGCACTTCCTCACTGATTTTCTTAACTACCAAAACATGCTTTCTTGTTTTTACAAAGGGAGAATCCACACAAAATGAAAAAACATGTATATCGCCCAAACAGGGACTCGAACCCCGGACCCTCATATTATAAAACTGATGCTCTACCGACTGAGCTATCCGCGCTGCTCATTATATTAAAATTGAACCATCAGAATCGATCTGCCTTGACTTTTGTTCCATAAAGCCTGCGTGTTAGTTCATAATTAAACGAGAGGCTCTTTGCGCTTTATAACTAACTTTCGCACCAACCAAGATATGCTTCTTTGTTTTTACAAAAGGAGAATTCACACAAAATGACAAAACAGGTATACTGCCCAAGCAGGGACTCTAACCCTGAACCCTCAGATTAAAAGTCTGATGCTTTACCGACTGAGCTATCCGGGCTGCTCATTTTATTAAAATTGATCCATGTGAATCGATCTGCCTAGACTTTTGTTCGATAAAGCCTGCGTGTTAATTCATATTTAAACGAGAGGCTTTTGGCGCTTTATGACTAAATTTCACAACAACCATGTTATGCTTTGTTGTTTTTACAAAGGGAGAATCCACACAAAATGAAAAAACAGGTATACCGCCCAAACATGGACTCGAACCCTGGACCCTCAGATTAAAAGTCTGATGCTCTACCGACTGAGCTATCCAAACTTCTCGTTACATTGAGATCGAACCATCAGAATCGATCTGCCTGGATTTATGTTTCATAAAGACTGTATGTTAATTCATTATTCAAAAAGAGGCTTTTCGAGCTTTCGGACTGAGTTTCGCAACAATTAAAATATGCTTTCTGGTTTTTACAAAAGGAGAATTCACACAAAATGACAAAACAGGTATACCGCCCAAACAGGGACTCGAACCCTGGACCCTCCGATTAAAAGTCTGATGCTGTACCGTCTGAGCTTTTCGGGCTGCCCATTATATTAAAGTTTAGCCATCAGAAACGATCTGCCGTGACTTTTGTTCCATAAAGCCTGCGAGTTAATTCATAATTAAACGAAAGGCTCTTTGCACTTTATGACTAACTTTCGCAACAACGATGTTATGCTTTCTTGTTTTTACAAAGAGAGAATCGACACAAAATTATAAAACAAGTATCCCGCCTAACCAGGGACTCGAACCTTGGACCCTCAGATTAAAAGTCTTATGCTCTAGCGCCTGAGCTATCCGGGCTGCTCGTTACATTAAAATTGAGCCATCAGAATCGATCTGCTTTTACTTTTGTTCCATCAAGGCTGCGTGTTAGTTCATTATTCAATGAGAGGCTTTTCGTGCTTTCTGACTGATTTTTGCAACAAGTCAAATATGATTTCTTGTTTTTAGAACAGGAGAATCCACACAAAATGACAAAACATTTATACCACCCAAACAGGGACTCGGACCCTGGACCTTCAGGTTAAAAATTTGATGCTCTATCGACAGAGCTATCCCGGCTGCTCATTACATCAATCGAGCCACCAGAATCGATCCGCCTTGATTTATGTTTTATAAAGACTGTATGTTCATTCAGTATTCAATGAGAGGCTTTTCAAGCTTTCTGACTGATTTTCGCAACTAGTAAAATATGCTTTCTTATTTTTAGAAAGGAAGAATCCACATAAAATGACAAAACATTTATACCACCCACACAGGGACTTGGACCCTGGACCTTCAGATTAAAAGTGTGACGCTCTACCGACTGATCTATTCGGGCTGCTCATCGCATCAATCGAGCTCTCAGAATCGATATTCTTTGATTTATGTTCCATAAAACCTGCGTGTTAATTCGTAATTAAACGAGAGGCTCTTGGCGCTTTATGACTAAATTTCACAACAACCATGTTATGCTTTGTTGTTTTTACAAAAGGAGAATCCACACAAAATGAAAAAAACAAGTATACCACCCAAACAGGGACTCGAACCCTGGACCCTCAGATTAAAATTCTGATGCTCTACCGACTGAGCTATCCGGGCTGCTCATTATATTAAAATTTAGCCATCAGAATCGATCTGCCTTGATCTATGTTCCATAAAGGCTGCGTGTTAATTCATTATTCAATGAGAGGCTTTTCGTGCTTTCTGACTGATTTTTGCAACTAGTAAAATATGATTTCTTGTTTTTCGAACAGAAGAATCCACACAAAATGACAAAACATTTATACCACCCAAACAGGGCCTCGGACCCTGGACCTTCAGGTTATAAGTCTGATGCTCTATCGACAGAGCTATCCGGGCTGCTCATTACATCAATCGAACCATCAGAATCGATCTGCCTCTATTTATGTTTCATAACGACTGTATGTTAATTCATTATTCAATGAGAGGCTTTTCGTGCTTTCTGACTGATTTATGCAACTAGTAAAATATGATTTTTTGTTTTTAGAAAGGAAGAATCCACACAAAATGAGAAAACATTTATACCGCCCAAATAGGGACTCGAACCCTGGTTCTTCAGATTAAAAGTCTGATGCTCTACCGACTGATCCATCCGTGCTGCTCATTGCATCAATCGAGCCATCAGAATCGATCCCCTTGACTTATGTTTCCTAAGGACTGTGTGTTAATTCATTATTCAATGAGAGGCTTTTCGTGCTTTCTGATTGATTCTCGCAACTAGTAAAATATGATTTTTTGTTTTTAGAAAGGAAGAATCCACACAAAATGAGAAAACATTTATGCCACCCAAACAGGGACTCTAACCCTGAACCCTCAGATTAAAAGTAAGATGCTCTACACATTGATCTATCCAGGCTGCTCATTGCATCAATCGAGCCATCAGAATCGATCTGCCTTGATTTATGTTTCATAATGACTGCATGGTAATTCATTATTCAATGAGAGGCTTTTCGTGCTTTCTGACTCATTTTCGCAACTAGTAAAATATGCTTTCTTGTTTTTAGAATGAAAGAATCCACATAGAATGACAAAACATTTATACCACCCAAACAGGGACTCGAACCCTGGACCCTCAGATTAAAAGTCTGATGCTCTACTGACTTAACTATCAAGCCCGCTCATTATATCAAAATTGAGCCATCAGAATCGATCTGCCTTGATTTATGTTTCATAGACCCTGCGTGTTAATTCATAATTAAACGAGAGGCTCTGTGCGCTTTATAACTAACTTTCGCACCAACCAACATATCCTTTTTGGTTTTTACAAAAGGAGAATTCACACAAAATGACAAAACAGGTATACCGCCCAAGCAGGGACTCTAGCCCTGAACCATCAGATTAAAAGTCTGATGCTCTACCGACTGAGCTATCCGGGCTGCTCATTACATCAATCAAGCCATCAGAGTCGATCTGACTTGAGTGATCTTTCATAAAGACTGTATTTTAATTCATATCTTGATTAGAAGCTCTATGCACTTTCTCACTGATTTTCTTAACTACCAAAACATGCTTTCTTGTTTTTACAAAGGGAGAATCCACACAAAATGAAAAAACAAGTATCCCGCCTAACCAGGGACTCGAACCTTGGACCCTCAGATTAAAAGTCTTATGCTCTAGCGCCTGAGCTATCCGGGCTGCTCGTTACATTAAAATTGAGCCATCAGAATCGATCTGCTTTTACTTTTGTTCCATCAAGGCTGCGTGTTAATTCATTATTCAATGAGAGGCTTTTCGTGCTTTTTGACTGATTTTTGCAACTAGTAAAATATGATTTCTTGTTTTTAGAACAGAAGAATCCACACAAAATGACAAAACATTTATACCACCCAAACAGGGACTCGGACCCTGGACCTTCAGGTTAAAAATTTGATGCTCTATCGACAGAGCTATCCCGGCTGCTCATTACATCAATCGAGCCACCAGAATCGATCCGCCTTGATATATGTTTTATAACGACTGTATGTTAATTCATTATTCAATGAGAGGCTTTTCGTGCTTTCTGACTGATTTATGCAACTAGTAAAATATGCTTTCTTGTTTTTAGAAAGGAAGAATCCACACAAAATGAGAAAACATTTATACCGCCCAAATAGTGACTCGAACCCTGGTTCTTCAGATTAAAAGTCTGATGCTCTACCGACTGATCCATCCGTGCTGCTCATTGCATCAATCGAGCCATCAGAATCGATCCCCCTTGACTTATGTTTCCTAAGGACTGTGTGTTAATTCATTATTCAATGAGAGGCTTTTCGTGCTTTCTGATTGATTCTCGCAACTAGTAAAATATGCTTTCTTGTTTTTAGAATGGAAGAATCCACATAGAACGACAAAGCATTTATACCACCCAAACAGGGACTCTAACCCTGAACCCTCAGATTAAAAGTAAGATGCTCTACACATTGATCTATCCGGGCTGCTCATTGCATCAATCGAGCCATCAGAATCGATCTGCCTTGATTTATGTTTCATAATGACTGCATGTTAATTCATTATTCAATGAGAGGCTTTTCGTGCTTTCTGACTCATTTTCGCAACTAATAAAATATGCTTTCTTGTTTTTAGAATGAAAGAATCCACATAGAATGACAAAACATTTATACCACCCAAACAGGGACTCGAACCCTGGACCCTCAGATTAAAAGTCTGATGCTCTACTGACTTAACTATCAAGCCCGCTCATTATATCAAAATTGAGCCATCAGAATCGATCTGCCTTGATTTATGTTTCATAGACCCTGCGTGTTAATTCATAATTAAACGAGAGGCTCTGTGCGCTTTATAACTAACTTTCGCACCAACCAACATATCCTTTTTGGTTTTTACAAAAGGAGAATTCACACAAAATGACAAAACAGGTATACCACCCAAGCAGGGACTCGAACCCTGGACCATCAGATTCAAAGTCTTATGCTCTACCGGCTGATCTACCCGGGCTGCTCATTACATTGAAATCGAGCCAACAGAATCGATCCGCCTTGATTTATGTTTCATAAAGAATGTATGGCAATTCATATCTTGATGAGAAGCTCTATGCACTTTCGCACTGCTTTTTACAACTACTAAAATATGCTTCCTTTTTTTTACGTAGGGAGAATCCACACAAAATGACGAAAAAGATATACCACCCAAATAGGGACTCGAACCCGGGAGCCTCAAATTAAAAGTCTGATGCTCTACCAAATGAGCTATCCGGGTTGCTCATTATATCAAAATCACGCCATCAGAGCCAATCCCCCTTGATTTTTGTTTCATAAAGCCTGCGTGTTAACTCATAATTAAATGAAAGTCTCTTTGTGCTTTTTGACTCTTTTTTGCAACTACCAAAGTATGCTTTCTTGTTTTAACAAAGGGAAAATTCACACAAAATTACAAAACAGATATACCACCCGAACAGGGACTCGAACCCTGGACCCTCAGATTACAAGTCTGATGCTTTACCGACTGAGCTATCCGGGCTGCTCATTACATCAAAATCGAGCCATCAGACTCTATTCGCCATGATTTGTGTTTTATAAAAGCTGTATGTTAATTCATATCTCGTAAGAAGCTCTCAGCACTTTCTGACTGATTTTCACAACAACCAAAATATGCTTTCTTGTTTTTACAAAGGGAAAGTCCACACAAAATGACAAAACATATATACTGCCCAAACAGGGACTCGAACTCTGGACCCTCAGATTAAAACTCTGACGCTCTATCGACTGAGCTATCCGGGCTGCTGATTACGGAAAGTCCTCATGCTCAAGCCGCGCGGCTTGCGCTCAAAACCAGATGACTCACGAAAGAAAAATAATCTTCCAACAAGCCCCGTACGCCCACAGACCGCGATAATGACTGAGGTTTGGTCGTCCTTGACCCCTTCGGAAACGTGAGTGTTGAGAAGGGTTTAGCTATAACCCCGTCCTCTTGAATAAGAAAACAGGCTATATCAGTATATGTGAAACTATTTTTCTTTTACTTCCAAGTTCGAATTAAATTTCCTAAACCCTTGCGTCAAGAACTTACTTGCCATGTCTCAGCTAGACTTTTATTGCGCTGTTAGAGGGCTTCACGTTTATGGAAAGATGCCGGTCAATATTTAAACGGTTTTAACAACCTATGAATGTGGTGAGCTAAACATTAGCGATAAATTGTTTTTTAGTCAAAAGTTTTCAATAAACTTGACCTTGAAAATAAACGAGTAGGTTGCCAAAATCCCGTACATAAAAGTGTATCATGACTGCAGTTTTATGGTTATAGCGCCGAACTGAGCAGAGACTGCATTTATCGAGAAGCCGCCCTAAGCCTCTCGTAAGTTTTAAAAACTTGGCTTTAGCTGCGGCCTATGACCTTGAATCAGAAGCCGCGTTCAATGACAAGCCACGAAGCTTGAGCATAAGGACTTACGGTGTATTAAAATTGAGCCATCAGAAGCGACCTGCCTTGATTTATGTTTCATAAAGCCTGCGTGTTAATTCATAATTAATTGAGAGGCTCTTTGCGCTTTCTGACTAACTGTCGCAACAACCAAAATATACTTTCTTGTTTTTAAAAAGGGAAAATCCACACAAATTGAAAGAACAGCTATACTGCCCAAATAAGGAATCGAACCCTGGACCCTCAGATTAAAAGTCTGATCCTCTACCGACTGAGCTTTTCGGGCTGCTCATTACATCAATCGAGCCATCAGAGTGCATCTGCCTCGATTTATGTTTCATAAAGCCTCCGTGTTAGTTCATAATTATATGAGGGGCTCTATGTAATTTTTGACTGATTTTGGCAACTACCAAAATATGCTTTCTTGTTTATACAAAGGGAGAATCCATACAAAATGATGAAAAAGATATACCACCCAAACAAAGACTCGAACCCTGGACCCTCAGATTAAAAATCTGATGCTCTACCGACTGAGCTATCCAAGCTGTTCATTACATTAATCAAGCTTTCAGAATCGTTCCGCATTGATTTATGTCTCATAAAGACTGTACGCTAATTCATATTTCAATGAGAGGCTCTTTGTGCTCTCCGACTAACTTTCGCTACTACCAAAAATGTGCGTTCTTGTTTTCAGGAAATGAGGAATCAAACATATGGACAAAACAGGTAGTATACCACCCAAACAGAGACTGGAACCCTGAACCCTCAGATTAAAAGTCCGATGCTCTACCAAATGAGCTATCCGGGCTGCTCATTATATTAAAATCAAGCCTTCTGAGCCAATCCCCCTTGATTTTTGTTTCATAAAGCCCGTGTTTGAACTCATAATTCAATGAGAGTCTCTTTGCGCTTTTGGACTCATTTCTTAAACTACCAAAATTTGCTTTTTTGTTTTTACGAAAGGAAAATCCACACAAAATGACAAAACACATATAACCCCAAACAGGGACTCGAACCCTGGACCCTCAGATTACAAGTCTGATGCTTTACCGACTGAGCTATCTGGGCTGCTCATTATATCAAAATCAAGCCATCAGACTCGATCTGCCATGATTTATGTTTTATAAAAGCTGTATGATAATTCATATCTCGATGAGAAGCTCTAAGCACTTTCTGACTAATTTTCACAACAACCAAAATATGCTTTCTTGTTTTTACAAAGGGAAAATCCACACAAAATGACAAAACAGGTATACCGCCAAAACAGGGACTCAAACCCTGGACCCTCAGATTAAAAGTCTGATGCTCTACCGACTGAGCTATCCAGGCTGCTCATTACCTCATAATCGAGCCATCAGAATCGATTTGCGTCCAACTAAGCCTAAAAGTTGCATCAAACTTCACTCAGTCTGTCCAAGTTTTCTCTGACCGATATCCGTAACCACCAAAAATTCGCTTTCTTCTTTTCATCCATTGGCTCCATTGAGAATAAAAAAGAAGTGCTTTTTAACATTACAATGTGCCAAGTACAGTCTGTACTGTGTGGAGCTCTTGCCTTTGAGACCTTAAAATATTATGTTAACTTTAGTAACCGTAATTACCTACAGTAGCTTTAGTGTAATTAATGGTTATGATCTGCAATAAAATGTAACATTACAATGTCCTAAGAACAGTACATACTGTAGGAAGTTGTTACGTTCGAGACAGACATATAACATACACTTTGAATTAACTTACTTTCAATTTAGCCTACTAAACACACACTTCAAGTTAGGTTTTAGTGTGTATTTTAGTACACTGCAATTTTGTGATTGTCTTGTTCTTTATTACCTGTTTGTGGTTACGTTTTCACTATAACTTATAACAAAAAATGCTGAACTGACAGTGAGCAAGCATTGTGTCTCTTTCAGGCTTTCTCGGAGAAATTTCAGCTATTAGCATACCGGCTTCTTCGTTATTCCGACGTAGTCAGCACTCCGACGGCCAAATTTGAATTTCAAGATAAATTTTTGTTGATGTCGTATGGCGAAAAAAGTGCCGTATGGCGGGGACAAAAACACATCAATTTCCATGTCGTCAGGAGAACAAAAGCTTGAGGAACGCACTGTAGTTTGTAATGGACCAAAACATTTCTTCTTTTCAGTAAAAACCGTGTCCCTTACCTGGGTCTGATTAGAACTCTTACTCTTTCTATTCTCGTTACTCAAAGACGCCTTGCTGTCTATTATGGTAAAATGTAGGCGCTGCCATTTCAAATCCAGTTTGCAGGAGAGTGATTCAATCAGCAGTGTAGGTTGTTTATAATACCCCGCGCGATTGTCCAGTAGCACACAGACTCCCACATCTTCAGTGTTATTGCTATAAAAGATAGGTCAACCTGTTCAAAACTGGAACTTACTACATGATTGTTAAAAGTAATGTTTTCTCCCGATTGAAGCAAAGTTATAACATGAAGCAATAAAATTGTAATCTTTCGAGATATATAAATACATGCAAATAAGTCCATACTTCTTTGCTTTGAACAGTTGAGATACGCAGTCAAACCTCGACCATTATGAAAAATTAAATTGTCTCAATATTCTTTTTAGACTATTGTGTTAGCGCATGTGTCGTACTTTGGTGAATTTTCATAGCATTAAAACTAAGGCATACTAAAAATAATGCAAAAACTAAACCTTAAAAACTATGTTGCATGCAAAAAGCTAAATAAATAAAATAATAACCATTAAAAAGAGATTTTGGAGATATTCTCAAACTGTTCTCAAAGTTATAATTTAAGCAATTTAAAATAATATCTTTTTGTACCAAAACTGTCAATTCTATGCTATATATCTCAAAAAGTCTAACACGTTTCACTTTTCAAAGTCTTTAGCAATGCTTGCTATTCTGGAACTCCAATCTTGATAACATTTTTTCTGGGTGGTCCTCGTGTGTCCAGATACAAATGTAATGACTATTGGTAAATAAATGGCTAGTAATTTTTTTTTCTAAATTGTCATCGCACTTTGAAACAAAAAATTTAAAAAAATTTTATAAATTTTTTTTTAAGAGGGAGCAATTTTATTGGTGACATTTGTTCTACGGTGGTAATTGTACATTAGCAATTTTACCAGGGGCAGTTGTCCTAGAACCACCATCTCGACAGACTCGGTTGCAGACAATCATAGTCACCTGGTTAAGGAGATCAAATAAGCAAGTGTGCTCAGAAGCTGTTCCTTGTCCAGGACTGTTGAGGCATGGTGTGATGGAAGAGTAATAACAGCACAGCCATGTCGGTCAACTCCACCTACACGCAGACCGCATAGGGACGCACTTGACCACCACATCACATATTCAATAAAGAATAATGGTTATAACATTGGAACTCAATGCAATATTTTATAAAATAAAATGTGAGATAATACATAATAAAAGTAACTCAAAATGGCAAAAAAGTTTTCGAATTGGCTTCATTATAAAACTAGACGAATGCCTGGCGTTGGGTAATAAAAGAGTCTTAAAGTCTTTTCACAGAAAATATAATTTTATTTAACATATAACAACAGTTACCATTCTAACTTTCAACTTCATAAAACGTGTGAACTTAATATCATGCGAAAAGTGTTTTGTGCAGTTAGAATAAATTAAGAGAAAAAATAAAACAACTGTAAAGTTGTTTAAATGTGAAATAATTAGCAAGTAATGGCAACATAGTTCGGTTTGCTACGATTACATTGAAAAATGATTTGGTGATGATACAATTAATCTGAACCGAGAAAACAAAATAAAAATCATGAATATGTTGAATTAATAATTACAATGAGTGCATAGAAGTGTGTGTATAAAAAGGGTACTGTTGCAGCAGAAGCTATCAATCAAAACTTTGATAAGCTATCATCAAAACATTGGTACCTCCCGTTACTAGCACTACCGTAAAAATGAGATATCGAACTGTCTTTGTCTGATCGAACGGAAAGAGAATGTAGAGGCAATTCTTATCTCAGATAAAACAGTTGTCCACGTGAAAAGTATTTAGCTTTTACAGGTTTAGCGATTAAACTCGGAAAAACCAGAAATATGAGTGTAATGGCACATTTAAAATTGAAATGGCACATTTAAAATTGAAATGGCACATTTAAAAATTACAAATTAAAAAGTAGGTAATAGTAAAACAATTAGCTATTAAAAAATTTTCAAAAAGCAAAAAACATAAAAGGTAATATTAATCAATAATCAAAAGTGCACATTTAGTGTGTGTGATCACGAATTGGATATACAGTATACGTATGGTAAGAGCATAGGGAACAATATGACTGGCATAGCCATGTGGTTACACGCACGGGTTAGAAAAGTTTCATCTTGAATGTCGTGAGTTCAAATCCAATATGAGGGTGAGTTTTTGCTGCCAAAACTTTATTGCTGTAACTGGACAGACAGATGACAGACAAACGACACGCAGACATGGAGATTTATATACATGTATACAGATTGAATAAAAAGGATGCATGTATAAAATTTATCTAATAAAAACAGTTAGTGAGATCCAATTTAGGTAAAAAATTAAAAGACACATTATAATATCTGAGCGAAAACATTATCTACAATAAGAAAAACACATTCCGTGGCAAAAAAGAACTCCAATAGAATTTATTTTCAAAATATTTGACCTGAAAAGATGAACATATAAATTGTTGAAAGAGCTTAGAATTTAGTGAGTACAAGCCGAACTGTTTTAGCCGTTCTGTTTCTGTTTGTGATGTCAAATGTGTAACCTTCGACCAGACGAATTACAGTTAGTTATTATATACATAATTCATACAGTTATCATATTTATCTGAATATGGAAGGTGTTGAATATTTATCTGAATATTGAATATCTCGATTAATGTTTCAAGATTAAAATCGACAAAACTTAATCATGGTTAAAACGCTCAGATTCAAGCAAAAGTGTGAATATGATGTCTATTATAGTTGCCAAGAGACTGACACAATGGAGACACATAACGCCCCAAATTGAACGCAATATCCGATATCAACTATAGCAACTAATGACATCAGTGATCAAGTTTTGTCAATTTTAATCTTGAAACATCCTAGCAGTCAGATCATCTCAAATGTCAGAAACCGTCGCAAATGATACAAAAATACCGACAATTTTTTATAACATCTACTAAAATTTTGAGTAAGTTCATTTTTAATGAAAAATTTAAACAAAAAGGAAAACATAAATAGCAAAAGTCAGGAAAAAGAGAACCAATCTTAAAGCCCATTGTCAAATTGAACCAAGTGAAAACACAGGCATCTTCAACAAGACGACCAGTGTGTATATCGCACCTGTCATGTAAGCCCACTTTCTTCTCAATATGTCCAATAGAGACTCGGCGTCTGGTGGAGCAGCTAAAATATTCATTCTATCACATATCTACCACATTCACAAATGTCAGCTTGTAGCGCATAACAGGCATAACCATTTTGCTAGCGGGTGGAAAGATAGTATCTAGTAAAATGCACTGACACAAACACAAGGTATCAAATGATAACATTTACAGAGATATGTATATAGACATTCACAGAGTTTATGCCAGCTAAAAGCTTGAATCACTCGGTGAGAATCATCACCTCATTGTTTACCGTCAAGTGAGTGAAGATGAAGGCTTTAGATAACCATAGAAACATGCGTTCAACAGAAGTGTAACGGCTTTCATCTAAAGCATAATATTGTTTTGCTTGCATACACTTTAGCTAGAGAATGTAGAGGCATTTTATGCTGTCTCTGACCCTGGGCTAAACCGCGGAAAATTAATAATCACGGAAACATTTTATTTGCCAAAGTTTCATGCCAAAACTTTCCCAAAGTTTCAATAAATATTTCGAGTCAATGACATCATCTTTAGCATTGGTAGTCACCCTGACCTCTTCTTGCGGCGTTAAATTTGATTAACATTATATCGGAGCATAAAATCATTTCACTTATATTATATCGGAGCACAAAATGTTATTTTAAGAACCAGTCAGCGAAACAATAATTTATTGAGCTAAGAGACAGAAGAAAAGGCAGCAACTAGACCAGACAAAGGTTTAATGACTGAAGTGAAAGCTAAAGCTTAGCTGAATAGAGTGATGGTCAGTTTACTACAAACCTACATCAGCTTAGACAATAGTAGACATCATGTGAAGATAAGACAGCTCTTCAACTGGGCTCCTCACCAAACTGGTTTAGCTAAGCCCACTTACACTATACGGTACAAGTCATTATGAACAATACAGATAGAGGCAAATTAGTGTTACGGTACCATCAATTGGTTTTATACTTATGAAATGAAACAAACATCGAATTCACTGGTAGATGCTATTAGACGATTTAATAGAATGCAGGCAGTATTTCAATATACAAAGGTGTTAGTCGTAGAACTGGAAGTCAAGAAGAAACTTGGTTATAAAAATGTAAAAATTAAATTGAATGTATGATTAAGAAAAGTGAAATACTGATAAAGCTAGAATAGAAAGTTCAATAAGGGCTAACACACCTGTTGACAAGTGTTGATTTGCTAAAATAATCGATGATAATCGGTGGTAGCTGTCAGAATTCACAGAATTGGGCAGCGCTACCGCACGCATTACATTTCACTGTAGAAGAAAGAAATAATGCTAATACAGTGAGCAGCGTGACACGGATACTCAACATGTCTATTAATACCAGGTAGCGAACATGGAGTGTAAACGAGGTTCTATTATCTAACAAGGTATTTTCAACATTTACTTGTTGGCTTATTGTATGTAACTTATAGCATGAGCAAATGTATGACATGTAATATGTATAATATTGTATGAGCATGTTGTGATATGTAGCATATCATACAAGCGCATACACGATACATTGTGATAAGCGTGATATTGTATGAGCGCATGCATAGCATGTTGTGATAAGTATTATACCGTATGAGCACATACATGACATGTTGTAACAAGTACTATATAAGCGTATGCAATAACTTTAAAGCACATTGTTATCATATACTACAGTCTACTTATACATAATATGAAAGAAATGTATCAGCTAAAATAAAGCCTAAGAACTGGTTAAATAGTTTAATTTTACCAGTACTAGCCTTGAGAAAATATTTGTAAAAGTTGGTTCACTTAAAGTACACACTGTTATACTACACATATAGTAGCATATGTAGCCACACAATATCTATATAATCCTGAAATGAGTATGCATTACTATGTTATAGAGGTGTAATACATATATCGTAAGACATATAGCGACGATACACACTTACACTGTTATAGTATAATTGTCCTGGCCTGAGGCTGGAATGTATCACCAGTCTCGTGCTGTAAGCGACTCGCTGTGCAAACTGTAATGCCCCAACCAATGTTAAATTGGATATGACACATGTCTCCAACTTACAAGATACACAGACCAGCATGTGTCCAACTTGCAAGATACACAGAGCAGCATGTCTCCAAGGTGTAACATATACAGAGCGGCATGTCTCCAAGATGTAACATACACAAAGCAGCATGTCTCCAAGATGTAACATACACAGAGCAGCATGTCTCCAAGGTGTAACTTACACAGAGTAGCATGTCTCCAAGGTGTAACATACGCAGAGATGCATGTCTCTAAGGTGTAACACACACAGAGATGCATGTCTCCAAGGTGCAACAGATACAGAGCAGCATGTCTCCAATGTGTAACATACACAGAGCAGCATGTCTCCAATGTGTAACATAGACAGACCAGCATGTCTCCAATGTGTAACATAGATAGAGCAGCATGTCTCCGAGGTGTAACATACACAGAGCAGCATGTCTCCATGTACAACTGTCCCCTTGGCAGTATAAGAAAGATTTTTATCCCTTCTTTATTGACAATAATTTGTTGTTTTGGTTTTACATAACAACCAAAACAACAAATAAACAATTAAATATTGAATTTTTAAAAAATGCAAAATGTTATTAAGCAAGAGAGAATATGTGTTTCAGAATTGCTGCAAGCAATATTATTGCCTCTAATTAAACTAACAAGTTTAGCTTTTCATCACAAGCATTTAGATTATTTAAGACTTTAGCTAATATAAACAGTTTATCTTCTAACAAAGTTCATTAGCTGGTTTGTGAGGCACCTCAAAGGATTGCTTGAGACTGCGCACATTTTCAACTTTTCAACATAAGGAACATCGGAATTAACAGTAAGTTCATTTT
Organism: Watersipora subatra; assembly: GCF_963576615.1. NCBI lineage: Eukaryota > Metazoa > Bryozoa > Gymnolaemata > Cheilostomatida > Watersiporidae > Watersipora > Watersipora subatra. The sequence continues at coordinate 53,698,887 of NC_088710.1, read as the reverse complement.
TTCCACTTTAACTACATGTAATTTTGCACTTTGTTAATCTCTTTTTGCACACTTATTAAAATGGACCTAATTGTTATATTCCAGAATGGTATATGATTCACAACAGCTAGTCTTTAATATCTCACCTTCTTAAACTGGGGCAAGTCATAATAGTGTTTGGAGGATACCTCTCAACTATTGTAAGTTTTGATACCATATGTTCAATTCAACTAATTCATCTGCTCGTTTTCTTTTACTTTTTCACCCTGTATATATTTTCTTAACATTCGTGCACTCCGTTTTCTGTTTATAATTATGCATGACTTGCTGTATACAGGGCACAATTAAACGAATGAAGTGAATATCAACTGAGGAGAACTCTATTCATTGTCGCCATCCATACATCCTAACCAGATACTAGAACAATATGATCTACTTGATAGGCACGAACATATGAAATGTGATTCTAATATATGTTCTAGAAAACTTAGCAGTCATATGTCAAACAGAAATTATAATATAACAAAAGCAAGTGTTCACTGTAATAAGAGTGCAGATAAATCAACAAAGAAGTGCTTTAAGCTAAATTTTCTTGACAACATAGTACAAGTGTTGTTGTAGAATACAACTATTACATTCAGGATGATGAAGCTTCTTGAAAGTGAACAAAAGTAAATCATGATACCAGTTTGACTCAACAACAACTTCACATTAGTCTATGGAAAGAAAAAATACCTCCTATACTGCGGTTACTTCAAATCCTGCCTAGTATTTAGTCCGATGGCGGCAGCACAAGTAAATACAAGTTGAATGAGGCGGCTGACAATGCCCAGTCTATAGGGATGAGTGAAATGTTTGTGATTCAGTCAGAAGGCATCCTGCAGTCAGCGCTGTCAATGTTTCATGACCTAACAGCATAGCAACGGAGGCTCTGTTCGGTAGCCAAATTTAGGCTAGACTTTTATCTAGTCTTTACCGTAGGAGTAGACTTTTATCTAGTCTTTACCGTAGGAGTAGACTTTTATCTAGTCTTTACCGTAGGAGTAGACTTTTATCTAGTCTTTACCGTAGGAGTAGACTTTTATCACAATAGTCGATGTGAATACGAAAAATAGTGACAGGCTGTCTCACTATATACATCATTTTAGGCAAGCCCAGGCACATTTTTTTGTTAGCGCTTTTACCGCGATCAATTTTTGTCGATTTTAATCTTCAAATATCTTGACAGTGAGATCACCTAAAACAACAACCAACATCTCAAAAGATAGAAAACATTGACACTTTCTGTTGAAATCAATTAAAATTTGATGCAGTCACATCTTTAAAGAACATTCTGTACAATATTTAGAGCATAAAAACAAGACTATTTAGAGAAATGTTTATTACCATTGCTTCTTCTTTTTTAATGTTTATAGTATCTGAGCAATATTGTACAAGAAGTTGAGAAATTTAGAATGAGAAAGATAAGCCTTATTTATCTGAGAATTCCAACTAATGGCTGTCAAATTGCTATAGATATAATAGACATAAACATAATATAACATAATAAACATATATAATAAACATAGATATAATAGACATAGATATAATAGACATAGATATAATAGACATAGATATAATAGACATAGATATAATAGACATAGATATAATAGACATAGATATAATAGACATAAATATAATAGACATAGATATAATAGACATAGATATAATGGATATAATATATATAATTAATGGGGTTTATTATATCTATGTTTAAAGCTCTATCGACTGTGCTTTGAGAAAGCATAGAATTTTTTTTTGTTAAAAACGCAAGTCTGTGTGACACACAATAAACTACACTGCAAAGGATGAGCTACTGACACTTATATTATGAACTATTGAAAGAAGGCTCAACTGGTTAGTGGTCCGTAAAGGAATTAACTAGCTGAGGCTATTCTTGACCTTTCATAGAGGTCGTAGACCTTTCTATTCTTGACTTTTAGTGGAGGATAGCATGCTGAGCTTGCAGTAAATACAATCATTGTAGCACATAAAATACACTACAAAAAATCCTGACCTTAAAAATAAACTGCTTCTGGAAATTCTTGTGGTCTTTTCAGCTAACTATATAAATCAATATTTCAGACCAGAAAATATAATTTTATTTAACATTTACAACAGTTACCATTTTAACTTTCAATTTCACAAAACGTATGAACTTAATATCATGAGAAAAGTGTTTTGTGCAGTTAGAATAAATTAAGAGAAAAAATAAAACAGCTGTTAATATGTTTAAGTGTGAAATAATTTGCAAGTAATGGCTACATAGTTCGTTTTGCTACGATTACAATGAAAAATGATTTGGTAATGATACAATTAATCTGAACTGAGTTCCTTCGGTCTGATCTAAAGTTACGATTGATTATGACTGAGATGTTGGGAATCTATCTACACCAACCTTTAGCATAAAAGATAAATACAGTTTTATTTTTAATTGTTGTCCCACGACCAAACATGAGCGAAGCGATTGGTTTGGGAGATTTATGATAAACGCACATGTGCACACAACTCCCGAAAAATTATTCGTTAACGGCCGTCACCAAACCCTTGTAACAAAATCTTATCAACAAATTTAACTATTTTTCTGTAAAGTCGTTTAAGTATAATAATGATACAAAACGCATATAAACCTATTGCCTTTATAACCTATAGCCTTTGAAAGGTTACCGCAAATTCCTAAAACTAACCCATCTGATCAGATTATACATAAATAGACAGATTTATTTGGCCGAAAATCGTTATTAAAACTTGCTAATCCTCACTTTTATCAAAGTTAAGATCGGAAATTAAAACGCCAAGTGACAGAGAATAGAACGATTAGGTCATGGGTATTTCACGAAAGAAATAACGTGCACATTTCACCAATCTATAGCATTGCCGAAGGTTTCTGTAATTAACGTGAGAGTACTGAAATCGTTTCATTTTTGCCAATTTCAAAGTAACTGACATTTTTGAGTACTTTGGTATTCTAACTGATGTCCAACGCAGTGTAAGTAAAGAAAGTGACGATGATATTTTTAACGGTTCTTATGAGATTATTACAATAATTAATTATAAGTTTGGATGACTACAGAATAATGACTACGTAGTACAGATTTTCTAAAAATCTATATAAGTATCGCAACTTTGTGATATTGTTAGCTATGGCGTTTTTAAATGTAAACAAAATTGTGCATTGGTTTTTATATTATTACTATATTAATAATATTGGTTATTCTAATAATATCAGTGCATTTTACTTCTAATATTGGCCAATATTGCATTTCTCCTATTGCAGGGGAGAGATATAAACATATAATCTTTTCCTTTCATTATTGCTATTTGTTGTATATAATAACACCCACACCCAGTACATTATAGCTACCATTGCAGTTATCCTATTGCACTGCAGTGCTATTTGACTGCTAATATTGCATTTCTCAACCATCGGTACCCTTTCTTTTTTTCCAATATCACTTTGGTCATGAGCTGTATGACAGTGGAATTTCTAGTAATAATTTATAGCAAACATGAGTTATGTAAAATGTATTAGTAGCTTTTAAATGTATTTACTACACAATAAAGCAAAGGGTTTAATTGAGAGTTACATTATATGTTCTGCTATCATAAAATTAGGCAAATAAACACCATGTTTCCAAGGTTAACATCACATATTAAATCCATAATAGATTTTTATTTACATCATGTACAACACGTAATTGTGATCAACTTGTATGCACACTACCACTCAACTTTGAGCAGCGTTCACATACTGTAATTGTGTTTTGGTTGCAACCGTGTCAACTCAATACTTGATTCTGGGATGAGTTTCTACAAAAATGCTTTATGCATGTATGTACAGTGTAACGCAATAGGTCTTACTGCATCTACAACTGTGAAATACACCCTAGCAAGACTTTCACTGCATTGACCACTGCACACTGTGCAGTAGATAATACCGTCACTGTACCAATACTGTTAACTGGACATTAGAAAATACATAGTTGTACTGCATGTATACTGCATGTATACTGCGTACTGCGCAGTAGTACAAGTACAAAATGCGACTATACTGCATGGCTGTAACATGTTTACTACTGCTACTGCACTGATGATGCAACTAGATATATATCCAGGCAAAAGGTTTTCAACCACATTTTATATTAGTTATTAATGTGCAGTTATGATATATTTGTAATGGTCACAATCCTGAGGATCCCTATAAGCATCAACTATAATAATCAATACTTTTATGAACATTAAAATAGATATGTAGTTACCTGATTATATAATGCATTATGAAATTATAATCGTTTTTAGGTTGTCATGTCTATGCCAGTAGAAGACAACTCCAATGTATTATGATACCGTAAGCTAATCAGATAAAACCTGCTCTGCAAATGTTCATAGACTATGTAGTTATATGAAGGGTCAAAACCACATTAGATTAGTTTTTATTTACCACATTCATTATAGACTGATCAACATAGACACAGGTCATAGCCAGCCGGTCTAGCGGTAAACGGAAGAACTATAGTTGATAAACTTAAAAACATCAGCATTGTACTAACAAACAGCGGAACAACCTCACGGAGAGCTATGATTACCTATTAATTTTTAAGCAATGTGTTTTATCAAATGTCTTTATTTACAATACTCAACTAGTGTTTGTCTAATAATTACACATGAATGCAGTGTTACTAATCATGGAATCACATTTTTTCAAGCTTTTATCTAGCAGTATAAGGCATCAAATGTGCCAATTATTAAGAACCTTACATCTTGATGCCTTCAACAAAAAATTTATTATTAGTAATTAGGCTATATAGTTTAGTTCAGGGTTACAAAATAATTTTTGTTTAAATGGTCTTTACTAGTAAATAGTTAAGCTATACACCATTATCCTATGGCTTTTTTCTGTAATGAAATAACTTAAATTTATTGTAAGCACTTTATAGCTAGGTCTTATTCTGACTGTGGCTATAGCTGTTTTTGGTTAGTATAATAATTTATATATTATTTTAATCAATATACTATTTATTATAATATATATAATATATTAATGTTTTTTGTTGTCTAGTCACTGGGTGAGTACAGATGTTGCTATTTTGTTATGGTCATAGTCACAGTCAGAATATGCCTCGCTCAATTGTTGCATTGATTTTCTGCATAACCATAAGTTATTCCCTCACAACTACGACTTTCATAACAGAGGAAAACTTTTATATTAGGGTAACAATCAAAATACATACTTGTTCCAATATGGAGAGGATAACTACTTGTGAACATAAAAATTATTAAATTGATTCTTGACTGTTCTGTAAAACAATCCAAGCCATTTTATTTATATTGCGATACAGCAAAGTAAGCAACAGATAGGCGTGTGTCCAATTGAATGTTGAACCAATAAAATTAATAAATATTGTTAGCAAATATTAAGAGCACTTCAGGAAATTTACAAGATAATTTGAAAAGTTAGGGCTCAATATGCTGTTTCAGAATGCGAGTAGCGGGATATTTTTTCTAGCCTTTTTATAAATGAGTGCAAGCAGTGAACTGATGACTACGATGAGATGTGAGGACAACTCCTTACATTCAGGGTAAGGCTTTACATCGCGTACAACCATTTGGAAAGAGGAATGCAACAGGAAAAAATAAACATGTTTACTTGTTAGATTGGGAAAGCTGGTACCACAATGAACTAAGATTTTTCATAAACCACTTTTAAAACGTATGTATGGCTAGATTCTCATCCAAATGTACTGACTCAATTCAGAGTTGTGATATACGAGACTACACAGCATTCTTGTAGTGCAGTAATGCAGTATCACCATGGGTTCCCATCAATTACACTGGTAAAGAAAACTGAGGTATTAGTTTGAGCTCGCGGTGTACAGTGTTACACAAGAATCTTAGTCATTGCAAGCTGTGTTGTATTTGAGGTGTAGAACTTTCAGATATTCTATGGTTGAGAAAAGATGACATTACATAAAGAAAAGGCCGATCAAAATGTATGGTTGTAATTAAAGCCTGTTTCAACAACAATAACCAGAAACCGACTGGAGTGATACATGTGGTGGAACACAAGATTTCCATCCCCTCTTGTACCTTTTCTATCCGGAGTTATGTTCCCTTTCTTTTTTTAGCCACGCCCCTAAGAGAGGCTGGTCTTATCATCTAATTTGCATAATTTCATGTACATAAGGCAAGGTCTCGGCCCTTTGTAGTTGTTCAATACATGCAGTGCAATTGAATCATACTCTTTCTGCTACCTTAAGCGCTACCAGAATCACCCCGGCATATAGCTATCTCCAAAGACCTAGTCTATGGACTGTGCTGTAGGGATAGACTCATAAGAACACTGTCGACCCCTGTCGACCCTGTCGACCTCGTCGACCTCCAGTCGACCTTGTCGACCTAGTATAAAACCTCTTTGGTGCAAATCTCTTGTGTAAGGTGGTTAATGTTGACCGGTGGAGTAAGCCGACCCAGTCGCCTCTACGTGTTGGTCGCAGGAACCAACACACTGGTGGCAGCGGTGGGATCTGACTGCTGTAACACGGACTTTTAAGACAACCTTTGTAACCATGCCAAGCAGCCGACGGAATGCTACCAGACATCTGGCTGAGGCAGAGCTACAACAGGTCGACCAGATTGGTCAGATGACAGAGGCTATTACTAGAGCCTTACAAATGCCTAGGAGGGAGGCTAGCTTCAAGCCACCGAAATTCGATGGGAGTGAAGATGTGGAACTATTCATCTCCCAGTTCGAAGAGGTTGCAGAAGCTAATGAGTGGAATGAGAAGGCCACTCTCCTCCACCTGCGTGAGACATTGAAAGAGGGGGCCAGAGGTTGCAGTCGAGGAGATTCACCTGCCTCCATCTTCTCGGCCTTACGCACCAAGCACGGGCTCTCCCCGAGAGAGGCTAAGAGTAGGCTCCACCTCAAGAGGGAGCCAAAGACTAGCCTCCAAGAACACGCAACGGAGATGGAGCGTCTAGTGAAGATAGCATACGCTGACCTTCCGGACTCCTACCAAGCTAACATGGCCATGGATGCGTTTTCCCTGACTCTAGGAAACACGCACCTCCAACGCCATCTTTTGGCAATAAGAGTCCAGAGCTTAGAGAAAGCGGTGCAGGCAGGGAATGAGTTCCTGCAAATTCAGCCCACTCTTCCTCGGCCTGGTGCTCGACCCCTAGTAATGGCAGTGGAGGAGGAGGAGACTACCCCTGCTACAGTCGCCCCCATCCACTCGGATCCCCCATCAGCCAACCTGAATAACGTCCTACTGGCTATAAAAGGGTTAACAGATGGACTAAAAGAAGGAAACCGATTGGGGCGACGAGGAGCGGAGAAAAAGGAACCTAAATGTTGGGGCTGCGGCCAGACAGGGCACGTACAGCGCCGGTGCCCTCAAGCTATCCAAAGACAACCACCTCAAGCCACGAGGTCGGGAAACGGTTCCCATCCACAGCAGTAGGGGGAAGTGCTGACTGTGGATCTACTATACCAATGCAAGACCAGTGGCAATGGCCACGACGGACTAGGCGACACAGGCTCCCCCCCCCCTGGTCGCCACCGGTCCCCTTGCATAACCAGTATCAGCCCTTACCTGAGTGTGCAGGTCTCCCACCCTCAGAAACCAAGGAAGAAACATACGTCTGGCCAAATCTGTCTCGGCCTTCCAAAAAAGGCCCCCAGAGAATGAGCGAAGCCGGACGAACTCATGGAGATGAATTGTGGAAGCCACATAATAGCAGCTATTTCTTGCCAGGTCGCATCGGAGGGCAGCCCGTCCAGTTTCTCGTGGACACCGGATGCACGTCTAATCTGTTGGGACGGCATGTTTTTGAGCGCTTACCCAAGGATGTCAAGAGCCGATTAGAGGTTCGAGAAGACTATGGGCGGATGGTACACGGCTGCAATTTCACAGACTCATCACTCTCCCAGTCAGAGTCAGGAGTGTCCAAGTCACTGTATCTCTAGTGGTGTGTGCCCTGAAGGAGGATGCCATCCTGGGCATGCCATTCTTGGTCGACCACCACTGTGAGATGAATTTTCAGCAACCCACGTTGGTGTTAAATGGGCAGAAATTGACTTGCACTGACAGAGAGGGTCGACCCCTGACAAGTGGAGTTCAGATAATGCGAGCCACAACGCTTCCCCCTCGAGCCGAGGTCCTAGTTGCTGGGCGTCTCACGTCCTCATCCTATCAGCCAGTAGGGTTAATCGAAGGAGTAAGAAGCAGTTATATGGTGGCCGCCAGCCTACATCAACCCGGTAAAAAGGGGAGAGTGGCCATCCGCTGTATGAATCCTACCGACCATCCAGTCCGCGTGACGGCAGGGACGATTGTGGGACAATACACTGGAGTAGGGCCGGACGAAATAGGGGTTCCCTGGACAGCAAAGGAGGATGTCGAGACTCCTAAGGAACATCCCCCTTCTCCTTCAGGCGTGCCCCCCCACATGCAGGACTTGCTCCAACAAGCGGCGCCGCATTGCTCGTCCCCTACCGAGCACAGAAGGATGGAAGACCTTTTGGTTCGTTATGCAGATGTGTTCAGCCAAGGAAGCGAAGACGTGGGGCGTACCACCCTGGTACAACATGAAATCCCCCTTCTCCCAGAGGCACAACCCATCCGTCAACCCCCATATCGAGTAGGACATGAGAAAGAAGCCGAAATCGAGCGACAGGTTTCGGCTCTTGAGAAACAAGGCATGATTGAGCCCGCTCACGGGGCCTGGAGCTCTCTGGTGGTCTTGGTGAGGAAGAAGGACGGGGCGTGGCGATTATGTGTGGACTATAGAAAGCTCAATAGTGTCACTCGCCAGGACGCCTACCCCCTTCCCCGGATTGACGAGAGTTTAGATGCCTTGTCCGGCAGCAAGTTTTTCAGTACCCTGGATATGATGAGCGGGTATTGGCAGGTACCTCTCTCTGCCGAGGCCCAGGAACGGTCAGCATTCACCACACGCAGTGGATTATGGAGATGGAAGGTGCTCCCCTTTGGGCTGACCTCCGCTCCGGCTACCTTCCAGCGGCTAATGGAACGCGTCCTCCAAGGGCTACACTGGAAAACTTTGCTGCTATACCTAGACGACATCATCGTCATGTCGGCAGATTTCTCTAGTCATGTAACTAGGCTGGCAGAGGTGTTGGAACGATTGAGGCAAGCAGGATTAAAATTGAAGCCCTCTAAATGCAGTCTGTTCCAGACCCAAGTCAAGTACCTGGGCCACATAGTCAGCGACACTGGAGTGGCTACCGACCCTGAGAAGATTCAGGCCATCAGTGAATGGGCAGCACCACAGGATGTGACTCAATTAAGATCGTACTTGGGTACCACTGGGTACTACCACCGATACGTACCTGACTACGCCTCGATCGCCAAACCTCTCACCCTGTTGACAAGCGAGGGGGTCCCCTGGAAGTGGGGAGAAGATGAACAGGAAGCTTTCCTTAAGCTCAAGTGGTCACTGACGCACGCTCCAGTACTGGCATATCCTGATCCCTCTTTACCCTACGTACTCGATACTGATGCTAGTAACGTAGGGACCGGAGCTGTGTTATCTCAGGTCCAGCAAGGCAAGGAGCGACCTATAGCCTACTATAGCAAGACCCTCTCCCCCGCCGAACGCAACTACTGCATGACTAGAAGAGAGCTGCTGGCAGTCGTGCTAGCTGTCCGACATTTCCGGCCATACCTATATGGCAGAGAGTTTACTATCCGGACAGATCATGCCTCCTTGGTTTGGCTGCACCGGAGAAAGGAACCCTCTTGCCAGGTGGCCCGGTGGCTGGAGAGCCTAGCTGAGCACAAGTATCGAATCATCCATCGAAAAGGCGTTAAGCACGGTAACGCCGATGGGTTGAGTCGACAACAGTGCATCGACTGCCGGCAGTGTGCTGCCATTGGGAAGCGGGATCGGGGGCCAACTAGGTCACAAGTGTGTGACTCTCTAGTACCCCCAGGGACTAATTGGGAAACTGCCGTACCAGTGGACCAAGTTCCAGTACAGCCACCAAGAGGTACAGGAGGACCCAGTCCTAGCGCCCACCAGTTGGACGAAGACGAATGGCCTCGACTACCCAGCAGCAGACATACATCAGGGCCCAGCCTCCCGACTCCCACACCAGCCAGCCTGGTTCCAGTACAGCTGCCATGTGGTGCGGGGTCACTCAGAGTGTTGGACAACCCCCTCAGAAAGTCTCAAAACCCTCGGTTACGGGCCATCAAGGTGGCAGGTGAGCCAGGACTCGTTGTGGAGACTGACTAAGTTACAGTACGATCAGACGCTAGAGCCACGAGTTTAGATATCTCACCGCCAGCTGCCCCAAAGGTCCCAGAATTGTTGACAGTAGTACAAACCTCACTAGATGAAGTACGAGTATTACAACAGAGACCCGCTACCGACCTAGGGATAATTTACCAGGCTATCAGGAACCGGAAAAGAGTTGAAGAGGCAGAATTGCAAGTAGGCAGCTCCGAGTTGCAGCGGTTGGCCCGGATGTTCCATCAGCTCCAGATTGACGAATCAGGTGTATTGACCCTTCATCTCATTCAGAATGGGCGAGAAAGGGTGGTGGTGGTATGCCCCCAAACTCTGCGACAGGAGATCCTGTGGAAGGCCCACGAACAAACTCACTGCGGTGTGGAAAGGACCCTGAAGCGCGTCCAGTTGGATTGGTACTGGCCGGGTATGACTGGAGATATCAGGAGGGCAGTTCTCTCCTGTGAAGTTTGCCAGCGGGCTAAGACGGGAAAGGCCCGGACCTCCGGGAATCGACAACGGTTGTACGCTGGGAGGCCATGGCAACGTCTAGCAGTAGATTTAGTGGGACCCCGACCTCAGACACCTCGAGGAAATAGCTGGGTGTTGGTACTCACTGACCATTTCACTCGGTGGTCGGATGCCTTGGCTATCCCTGACGCTACAGCTCCAACGGTGGCCCAAGTCTTGGATGAAAGAGTATTCAGTTACTTCGGTCTGCCCGAAATTATCCACACCGACCAGGGGAGCCAATTCGAGTCCTCTTTGCTTCAAGAGCTATGTGACTTGTGGGGAGTCGACAAATCTAGGACCACTCCGTACCACCCCGAAGGAAATGGTGTGGTTGAAAGAAACAATCGAGTATTGGGTGACTCCCTACGAGCACTTTTACTGGGCAGAGGACAAGAGGACTGGGATCAACTATTGCCACAGATCATGCGGACGCTGCGAGGGCTACCGCACTCCGCCACTAAGGAAACACCCAATTATTTGATGTTGGGTCGAGAGCTTCGTCTTCCTGACCAATTGCTGCATGGAAATAGGTTGGAGTCATTTACGAGCACACACGAGTATGTCCAGACTGTTCACGACCGGTTGATACAAGCTCATACTCTCCTCCGAGATAGACAGAAGGAAATTGTATCAACCGATGTGAGAGAGCCTCCGCTGTTCAATGAGGGTGACCTCGTATGGTTGCTAAGCAAGCGGCGAAGAAAAGGGGAAAATCCGAAATTAGCGGCCAAGTATGTGGGGCCCTATCGCGTACTAAGGAGTCACGAAAATCATACGTACGAAGTAGAAAGATATGGACAGCGATCCACTCAGGCCGAAGGAAGATTAAGGCTCTGTCGCCCTAGCCCTGTGCAACAAGGTCGACCCCCAACTGAAGTCGAACCTGCCCGACGTCCCAACATGAGAGGTTATCCCCGGAGACGAGTATCACAGAAAAACGGTAATCCAGATGCTGTTATTTCCGAATCACTTCTGCCTAGTCGATTAATAGATTTACCAATACCACAATCGCCAGGAAGATTGGAACCACCTCGGCTCCCCAGCGAAGATTTTTTGGTCTCTCCAAGTGAACACAACTCTGACTCGAGGGCTGGCCTCGACACTGGCTGCGAATTGGCGACCGAAGAAGCAAGAGCTACGGGGAATGAAGGAGTCCAGGCTAGTACCACTGGGACCGGAAACACCACGCGGCCCCAACGAATAAGAAAGCCCCTTGCATATCTAGCAGATTACGACACAAGTACTGTCCAATCAGGAGAGGCCAGAAGGGGTCAAGGCCGAAGGGCAACCATTTTGGAAAGTAAAGAAAGCCCTCTCACTGTTTGTTACCAGCTCGACACGCACGCACACGCACACTTACACCCTCCAGCCTCAGACGAACGGCCCGCCGCCTGGAAGAGCTGGCTAACCAGATGTCGACTAAGTGAAAGCTTACGATACAGATTCCGTTAAAACATTGACTATTCCTAGAAACCATTATTTACACATCTTTTATCTTGTAGTATATTCTAGCTCGTTTGTGTTCTTTTTTTATTATTTCATCTTTTTGTTTGTTTTTTTTTGTGTTGTTATAGCCGATTGCCGTCTATAGGGGCGGCGTGTGTGGTGGAACACAAGATTTCCATCCCCTCTTGTACCTTTTCTATCTGGAGTTATGTTCCCTTTCTTTTGTTAGCCACGCCCCTAAGAGAGGCTGGTCTTATCATCTAATTTGCATAATTTCATGTACATAAGGCAGGGTCTCGGCCCTTTGTAGTTGTTCAATACATGCAGTGCAATTGAATCATACTCTTTCTGCTACCTTAAGCGCTACCAGAACCACCCCGGCATATAGCTATCTCCAAAGACCTAGTCTATGGACTGTGCTGTGGGGATAGACTCATAAGAACACTGTCGACCCCTATCGGCCTCCGGTCGACCTTGTCGACCTAGTATAAAACCTCTTTGGTGCAAATCTCTTGTGTAAGGTGGTTAATGTTGACCGGGGGAGTAAGCCGACCTAGTCGCCTCTGCGTGTTGGTCACGGGAAACCAGTACACAGCCCCTGTGAAGGGTGAATGCAGACCGGTAGAGTAAGCCGACCCAGTCGCCTCTACGTGTTGGTCGCAGGAACCAACACATACATTAGTGTTATGTTGTACATAGGTGAAAGCATTGGAATAACATAATTGCATGATAACATTGTACAGAAGATAGTGGTGATATCAGCAGAAAGAAGGTTAGGAATAACAACACTTTAAACAATGTAAATACTTTGTCAGTAGCACTTGATTATGTTTATAAGTCTAGATAACCAAGAACATCTATCAAGGTATTGAATCAGGCAGCCCAAAATATCAGCGAGTCTGCGTTACTCAAGAATTTTAAGCTGTGACAACAACGATATACAGCCCCCACATGGGGGTTGTATATCATTGGTGACTGTATGTTGTTCCCCCGGTCGAGCGGGCGAGCAACACAACACTTGTGTTGCTCGCCCGCTCGACGGGGGAACAACTCCGCAAAAACAACAGTTTGTCAAGACAGGCTAGTGCTTAGGCTACTGCGTTGTATTGATAGGGTTTATAGTCCGAACCTCGACTGGTTTGAAACTCGACGAGTTTGTATATCGACAATGGTTGGTCCAATCTCGACAGTAGTTTTACTATTTTATCATCTACTATTTTCATAGTAAATGAGCGATTTATATGTAAAAGATTTATTTGCACAAAAATATATTGTTATCCATTTGATGCAGCACTCCCCAGCTTATGTAGGCCTAACAATATTTTGCCCAACCTAAATATAGAACGAATGCTAAAACAAGTAACAATCATAAATATGGTTGACTGTTATGCTAGCAAAATGTTTTATTTGAAGACTAAATTTCAGTGAGTAGCTTTGGTTTTAATTTTTTGAAGTGAGGATAGAACTGCAAAAAGACATTTATTATTTGTTGAAGATTAAATTATTGTAAAACTGCATCAGCCTTTGTCGATGTTCGGACCAACCTTTGTCTAGATTCGGACCAACCTCTGTCGAGATTGGGACTTGTCTAGGTTCGGACTTGTCGATGTTGGGACTGTTTCCCATTGATAGTTTAGCGGCTCATCTTTTGACTAATCGAATTGCAAATCTGTTGTTATAAATAGCCTCAGCAACTAAATAATTTTGTGTCAACAACTGAAGTTCAGCCAATAATTGCTACGTTATGAATAAGCGGTACCTTGTAGGAATTGCGCTATATACAACGAGGAAAGCATTAAATGTTTTACTACTTTGGAAAATATGATACATTGTTATGCTCTTGTTACTATTTTACTATTTTACCTTGTGTTTTAAAATAAATCGATATGTTATAAAGGTGTAATAATTATAATAATAAACATGCCGAATATCGCTTACTTGTTTGCTGTTACAATTTGCATAAATGATAAACATTTTTGTGTGAAAGTGTAGGCCTATAGCCTATATTCAAATATTTCACTTAATAATATTAAACTAATTAGTTATATTTATAGCATGAAATTCAATGCAGTTACAGAACAGTATTTGCTTTATGCATGGTTAAAGTCAATTGTTGTCTTCTCTATCGTAAAACGCAATAAGAAGAGCTTTTCAATCGTTATACACGTAATCACTTTTATACGTTTCTGTTTGCTTTTCGTTTTAGTTCAATTAATCTGATACTATTAAGTTGAAATTAAAAGAATTTTAGTTGTTTGTTAATTGTCATTTTTTTGCGTTATTAATTTTTTGCTCGATAATTGTTCATTGTTTTTGTGACAGTCGACTGTTAGTTGAATGATAGATGCTAATCTAAACAAATAGTTTAGTTTTAGATAATGGTTCTTAGGTTGCTTTACTAAAATAGTTCAAGTAACATCAAACAGCTTTAGAGCAGCAATGGCTGATTATTTTGTAACTATCAGTAATTAAATATTAACTGCTATTCAAACACATTTGTATTTAACAGATAGTAAAGCTCATTTTTGACAGTATTAACAGCAGTCACTAATTGTTTCTCATATTAGTTTTTGAAGCTAGACCAGCTGTTTAAGTAGGGAAGAGCGGGGTAAGATGGGACAATTTTTTGTTTTTCACCTTTAGTTCATAGACTATTCCAAAGAAACAACTGAATTTATAGGAACTCGTGTGAGTATATGTTACCCACCAAATTGTTGAAATTGAAGGTTGTAGACTTCTTTGAATTTTGTATACGAATGATAATCTAATGGGCTGTCTACTGTCCCAACATGCCCCGTGTGCGGGGTATGTTGGGACAGGGCAGGGGTAAGTTGGGACACACATTTTAATTGTTTTTTTAAATGTATTTTATACAATATAAAACAAGAATGAATGAAATGTTCGATTTATAAAAGCGGTATGAAGTGGCCCTGGGTGGTTTTTCGGTAAAAATCAACCCTCCATTCGAGCTCACGTCTTTCCACAATCTCACCCACATAATAGCGTTGCCTGGTCTTGCTCCAAAATTTGACAAGAGCCAACTTTCCAATAGCAATCTCCATGTCTTCATGTTTGGTTTGCTCTTCAATACCTTGATTTCCCTCTTCTTCTGAATCTGTAAAAATGCTTTCCAACTGCTGCTCAGCACCTTCATCTTCTTTACTTTCACTCTCATGTACATCTACAAACTTTTGCTTTCTAACTTTGCTGACACGTTTGGGGGCCTTTTTGCTGTGCAAGGCAGCGATACAGTTTTTCTCAAGAGTGTTGATGATGATGGCGGACTTGAGTTTAAGTCTTTTTTGACTATTCTTGGGTTTTAATGCTTTTGGCAATGGGATGATTTGATTTGGTGTAACAGCACTTCTTGTGATTGGCTTTGATGGGCCTGCCTGTGATGGTGTTGCCGTATGATCTTTTTTGCTGACATCAACTTCTGAGAAGCATTCTTTAGGGGTATCATTAGCTTCTAAGAGATTTGGGGGGTCTGTAACATCTGATGGCATAAAATCAGCATCAGAAAATATGTCTTAGTTGGGCGGATAGATCCCGCAGGTACGAAATTCTGAGATAATATGTGCAGGTGTCATAGACTGTGTGAATGCAGAATTTACCAATCTGACAACATCATACATATATATATTAACACAGTGTCCGGGATGAGCCCTCATCCAGTTGTCGATAGCCCTGTTGTAATATGTATTCATGGGGCCGAAGACTGATCGGTCAAGGGGCTGTAGATGGTGGGATGAGTGAGGTGGAAGGGTAAGCATCACAAAGCCCGATTTCCTTGCATGTTCGATTGCGGGAAGGGAGACATGAGAGCAATGGTTGTTCAGCAATAGAAGTATAGGGCTTTCAGTAGAGCCCTTGGTATGCTTAATGAAGAATGGCAAATACTGTTCTGCAAAGATTTCGACATTCATCTATACAGAAGAACTCAATTTGCCTGTGCCACCAGACATAGGGGGTGCATGACTCAGGAAAGCTGGTTTCATGTTGACTCGTCTAAAGATGAAGAATGGAGGGATGGGTTGCCCAGAAGCACTTATGGCACATACAATTGTAGTCAGTTCACCACGTTCTTGTGACGATGTTCCTCCTACTTGTTTTTTGCCTGTGACACTCACTACCTTAATCCCATTAATCCGCTCTCGTCAAGGTTCCATATAGTACCAGCTCCAAATTTGTATCTGGGAGATGAAAACAAAACTACAGTGTCTCAAGAAAGTCTACATTTGTGTGATGAAATGCTTACAATGGCTGCCAACCTACATTACCATAAGACTTAAGCACTTGAATCAGGGACATTGTTAAAACCAAGCTGTGTAATAAAAGCTTGAAACTAGAACATATGCCCGTAGTAACAGCAAAATTTTTAGCTTACTTGTCATAAAGTCCTTCCAAAGTTTGAAAAAATTTCATCAGTAACAAAGAGAATGATATATGGACCATGCTTGTAGTAACCTTTGACCCCTAGGCAATTAAAGTCACATGATTAGCAATTCCTACATGATAAAACAAGCCTGTCCCTTCTTACCCCGCGTCCCATTTCACTCCGCTCTCCCCTAGTCTTATTTTTACAATTTGATTGTAACATCTAAACGCTGATTCAGTTAAACTGTTTGAGTGTAATTTGTAGTTAGACTTAGTAGTTGACTACTAGTATGTAATTTGAAAGTTAATGTAAGTGTTAAAATAATAATAAAGTTAGCGACTAGTAGCTAACTTACTTATTAATTTGCGGTATGCTTAGTGAGGAATAAGACGCTAATTTTACAGTGAAATTGTTTTAGGACATCAAAGACAGATACGCTAAGATTTTCTGTCTGAATTAGCCATGTCGCATATAGCTGTGTTATATCGAATTATCGAATTTGTGGAAAGCTGTATCGACTCCAAATGGAAGTCAAACTGACTTTCGCCGATAGCATCTCAAGTTTTCTGGTCTTTCATAGACAATTGCCATAGCGATTTAAGAGAACCTAATCTAAACACGTCTTAAAAAGTAGTTAAAAAAGTTAATGCTAGTTGTTAAACTTTGAGACACACAGAAGTTCTCTATTTGTAGGCATGGCACCCATGATTTGACCTTCATTATCAAAAATTGTTAATATAGCAAAGACATCAATTTACCATCACCTAGCTTTAAACCGGGCATTGGCCAAGATTTCTTTCATTTTTGTTCAAATAGTCTGCAGCACGTAAATTCAATGTAAATTGCTACACTGCTTTTATGACGATGATCCATGAATGCGTTCATTGACGGTAATTGACAATGTAAAGGCGCATTGTCGAGTTCTAATCATATGAGTATTAAATAGTCTGGATCTCAGAAACCAGACAGAGTTTGAAAGCAAATATTTTTTGGCGACCTGACAAAAGGCATGGAGCATATGTGTGAGAAGTTTCAATGAAATTGACCAAAAAATTTGGAAATGGATAGCTTTTGCGCAGACTAACAGACAGACACAATGACAAAATGGGATTTAATAGTAAAGATGTTTCCATTACCCATCATGATTAGTAGCAGCTAGTTATTAATGTGTTGACTTGCTATTTATTTTATCATGCATGGGCAGTAGTTTCATTTCACGTTATATTTTCTGTTTTTCATTCATGCAAGTTCACGCAGTATAGGAATATAAAATTATATTTTATGCCTTTGCACTATTTATAAGAGTAACTAACTTCTTGGCAGGTAGTGACACTGATATAGAGTAACACTGATATAGAGTGACTCACCGGCTGATCATGACTGAGCTAAACAAAATTGGAATTGCTGGGCCAGAATATCTTCGGGAAACCCTCACCAATTGCAGTGACCCCCTTAAAGCTATTGAAGAGTTCCAGGAACAGAACAGCATATTGCTTCCTTCTCTCAAGCCTGCCCTTCATTTCCTCGATCTTCACTCCATCAATAGAGTCGATTTTCACACTTCTGGTATCTTACATACTTTACAGACATGTCAAGGAATGTTTGTTCAACCTGGCATTTTTGGTTTCTTTAGTTATTAAGTTGAGGGCCAAGCAAAGACATAGCCCAACGCATGAGCTCATTTTACAGGCAAATAGTCATTTATGGTGGTATAACTCCTTGCGGATAGCAAGGAGTTATATAGGTCAATAGCCAATCAGTTCTTTATATGAAGTTGTACTTTCTGCAGTCGTAGATGTGCTACGAGAGGCACTCATCAAGCAGATAACAGACGTGCACGAGAATGAGCCGGAAAGTGAAAGGATGCGCAAGTTAAATGAGATGCTAGATAAAAGCTTTCTGGTGATACGTGACAAGAAGCTCCAACCTGTTGCCATGCATATTATGAAGTTCATTCCAGAAATTAAGAAGGAATACTTGTCAGAGGTGAGTGTCAGCACCCTGCACTGCTGCTAAGTCACTCAGCGTTGTAACGAGTGTGTTACAAGTCTAGCATGTATTACAAATTCTCTCACATAGCATTACTATATGTATAAGTTATAATGCTATGCGAGCTAATATGGAATGCATGCTAGAACCGTTCTATCAAGTACCTACATTACAATAGTAACTCTAATGTTAGAAGGAATATAGCTATGTAGGTAACTTTGATGAGAAACAGGTAATTGGAATTTGTCTTTGTATGCTGGGCTTGATTAGTGATGATGACTTAGGCTACTGTAAAAAAGAATGCTGTTACCTTTTTGGATGCACAGCTCAAGTACTAAGTTTCGACTAACCGTTCTGATTGAATTTGGGCTAATCCCGTTTAACTCTAATATATATTTGTATAGTCATTAGTGATATTCTGTGCTTTCTGTTGTTTCAGATCTGCAAAAAAGTTGATACCATAAGATTCTTATAAAGTAATGCGTTTCTGTTTTTATTGTATTATGAAGACTTCTGCTGAAGGTCATTATTTTACTTATGTCTCTATGATACGCCATGTAAATATACTATGTAGATGTATATAAATCTCAAAGACTTTTATTACCCAGGCACCGCCGGGCATTCAGTAGTATAAATATATAAAGAACTAATCTTATTCTTAGGTGTTACTCCCTATTTTATTCCCTCAGCCAAGTGCGCCAAGTTTATTTAAAATTAGCTATTAATATGTAGGTACAGAAGGTTTTTGCACTCGCTGTAAGCTTGTTCTCTCAGCTTTTAGATTATGACAGACCTATAGTATCAGTAGAATGATATGAGTTGCTCAGATTACACATGATTAGTTGAAGTCTGTGGTATGCTCTGTCTGCAGTCTGTCTTCAGCGTCTGTCTATTCTCATCAGAGTATTAGCAACATACAATCTCTTATCGCTGTCTTATCTTTAGATAGAAAAAGATGAAGAGTTGTACAAAGCAGCGCCGAGAGAGGCCAAGCGACAGATATGGCAAGGCAATCAGAGCCTCTTTGGTGATGAAGTCTCTCCTATCCTTAACTCGTATATAAAAAGCAAACGAACTTTGCTCTTCGATCATAAAACTAGGAAAAACTTTTTTAATTTGTCACCGAAAGTTCGACGAAGCGATGAGTTTGTGCAGCAACTCGTTGACATGATTGGCCACAACATTGACCTCTATGATATGACCCTACAGTTCCTCAGGACATTGTACCTCCGCACACGTAATATCCAATACTGCACTCTCCGGTTAGTGGAATATTTGTGGGAATTTGTTTGACATAGATATGCTTTTATTAATTTAAAAATCATGAAAAGATAAACAGAATTTTCACCTTTAAGATTGTCAGAAAGCAATAAAAGACGCTCATTATTCTTGAAAAAAATAATGCATATCGAGTTGAGGTCATATGATATTGGTCTTGCCAAAAACTGCTAATTTGTCATGAAATGCCCAAAAAATTCATAAATTTATTTCATTCTAAGAAATATTTTTTAGTAGTTGCTTTTTTGTCAGTTTTGATGCAGTCACTCTTTGAAGCTAACAGTAATGTCTACTCCGTGGGATCTACCTAGGTTATTAGCCATTTCAACTCCATTGCCAGTTAGGAGTTGTTTACCTTTTTAATAAAAAAGGTTTCACCTATTTACTAACACTGTACCATTAATCACAGTTGAATATCTACCATTACTATGCTGTAAACGTAACATGTTTACTGTGTCATCTGACAGCTCTGACATTCTCATGGCCTTGCATGAACAAGAAGTTAATGATATTTGCTCGATGGATCCAAGCCATAAGTTTGCATGGTGCCTTGATGCGTGTATCCGTGAACATTTCGTCGATAATAAGCGGGCGAAGGAACTTCAAGGATTCCTCGATGGTATCAAGAAGGGGCAGGAGGAAGTACTAGGGTGTGTTATCATTTAATTATAGTAGTACTATTTACATGTACTGCACTTTTTCCACTTTTCTTCGGCTTTGTCGCCATATAGTTTCACACAATCTGCCAGCACAGTTCTGATTGGCTATTTAGGGTGTGAAGCTGTGGAATAATAATTCTGATTGGACATTAAGATGTGAAGCTGTGTAATAACAGTTTTGATTGGTCATTAAGGGTGGGAATCTGTATATTTGCCAATAATATTCCTATGATTATAAACATAGCTGATAAAACCGTTCAATAATGGTAAAAGTGTCATTCTAATCAATTTAAAATCCTTTCAAATTTATTCTAAAGATATTTCAAGACATGTTGGATTTCTCGTATCGCAGACTCGCTCACTCTCCAAAAACTGTTGAAAGGCAAAAGAACTCATACTCTGTATCACATTTTACTAAAAACTTTTTTTCATCACTGAACTCTGCTATTCATATGAATGATTGTTGCAATCTATAACTCTCGGTGTTTGTCTGTCGTCTGTCCAGTTAGATAAAAAAAGTTTTTGGAATGAAAAATACACTTCGCACAGGATTTGAACTCCGAACCTACAGGTCTATAGTAGGCCATGCAGTCACATTGCTATACAATGGATTAGCACACCACACTTATTACACCCGCCAATCTTTAATGCCGATTGGTTAAAATACTCACACTTCATTATGCATGCTTGAAGAGTAAGACGCAATATTTTCTCTTACCGCTGGCTAAAGTTATAATAACAGCTCGTATTTCAGAGCTTGAATAAGAACTTAAGTTACTCAAATTCATTGAGTAAAGAAACTTAACCAATTTTCTTTGCAAAAACTTTTTTTATTACCCGTGCAGGTCATTATTACAGGTCATTTAGCTAGTAATTATATATAGTGTAAGATAGTCAAGTGCTCAAGTCTTTCTATTTATGGCAGGGATTTGGCGATGGTTCTAGCTGATCCATATGCTCTGCACACGTGTTGTCAAACTTTGCTCAAACTGCTGCACACCTCTGCATCTGGAGAGAATCTTCCTAGAGTTGGTATTTCCACTCTTTAATCATCGGTTGTTTTTATTTCACTTTCACTGTCCCATTTATTGCTACTTCTTGTTTATCTACCCGTCAGTATCTGCTGCTGCTCTTTACCTAAAGAGTGCATGAAATCCTCTGTAGGCCAATGGAGACTATATCTTAATATTCCGTATGATCCAGTTAGGACTGAATGCATGGACAATGATGGACACGGCCAACTTCAAGGAGCCAAAGGTAGGCTATTTAGGGAACTGACCGCCTGTCAGGAATAAAGTGGCATTGTCAGTTACGGCAACTAAAAATTGGATTTTGAAATAGATTGGTATAGTATAAGTTTGAAGATACTTTCTCAGCTCTTGATAAGTCATTTATGTTGTTCTCTTCTCTCCAATCATCTTCTCTTACCTCTCCCTGAATGGTCAAGTTTTCATTATCACTATCTCTCTACCAAGTCAACTTCAGAAACATGCGCTTTCCCATCTGTACTGCCTTAATAATTGTGATGCGCTCACTGCTGACTCAACACGTCAGCATATAGACTGACCTCTCCGTAAGTTTATTTCCTTTTTTCAAAAATAGTTCATTCCTGATATTATCAACAGTTGTCTCTTTAAGCCGCCTTGAATAATCATATCTTCCTCTAAGTCACCCAAATGATATGTTTTGCTTCGAGTTACATTCTCTCTAGAGTTTCCTGATCACTCTGCGTAATGCTCAAAAATGTTTAACGTGTAGCTATGATGTTCCCTTTCAAGGCATAATAATCCTGGAATGATGCCCTAAGTCTCTCATATTGCATATTTATTTTTGACATCTCAGGATCAAAAAGATGTTTATATCAATGTCACCCATATCATTTGACAAGAGAGCAGTCTTTCTTTTTTTTAGGCCACCTTTCACCGTGGCAGTCCAGTTATATGTAATGAAGCTATCTATTCTTGTCTTTAGTTGTCCCACAAACTCATCACACAATTCCTGCCAGCTATCGAGTCCCTCATGGTAGATGAGCAGATTAGGTCACATTCGCAAAGACTCCCAGATGCAGTTGTAGAGTCCGCTGAGGATATCCCTTCTACTCTACATAAAACCATCACGGATAATGAGACTGCAGCCTATATCATGGTCTATTACGCCTCGCATGGTAAGTACACCGTTGCTCGACTTCTATAATACATGTACATCATGTGACTTACTTCAGAGCAAACTTCAGAGGAAAATATCTAGCAGTTTATTTTTATAATATATGTATTATGGCACTTAGTAATACATATGTTTTCCTGGTTAGTTTGGTCGTATAGTAGCAGTTGAGGAAGTTGTTTTTGTTCCATTGTGTTGATTATCATTTATTTGCTGTTACAAGTCAAAGGCTTGAAAGTCGGTTTTACAAACATAAAATTTGTTCAATGTTTAAAAGTAATTTCTTGTATATTGTTTACCAATAGAATAATATGTGTCTGTGCAAAACAAGTACTATTATCTTAAAAATTCATTCCTTAAATTTAAATGTTTTTTATGTTGTAGCAATAAACTCAAAAGAAATTCTCCTATATGTGAGTGTACTGGATGCACTCAAACATGAGGGAGACGTTGCGTACTGTGACACCCTCTTGCATAACCTTGTCAACGATATTGCTACTCACATCGACTTTATTATGGCAGCAAACAACCTCGTCTACATAGTAGATATGTTCTTTGGGGTAAGTGACTGAAGGAATGTGAGAGAGTATGTTTCTCTATATACAATGATCATCAAATATAATCAATGTTAGGAGGCGGCTTCATTCAAACTTCACTCATCAGGCAGCTTTGGAGTTCGTGCAATGTCGACCATATGTCAGTGTTTGAAATTGTGTAATGATCGGGGAGTCACATAAGACTACATTAGTATTTGCTGATTCATTGTTGGGATTTTTGGTTCTCTTCTGTTGTAATTGTTATTAATAATCTGACATCACTTTACTTTAGTACTTATATTCTAGTTATATACATACAGAGGAAATTTCTGCTATTAGTTTGTTTCCAAGTGCATTAACCTGGTTTAACTGCTACTATTTACATAGATTTCTGTGTGTATATATATATATATATATATATATATATATATATATATCCATGTAAATATATAAATCTCATTGTTTGTTTTTTGTTGAATCTTGTGTCCAGTTATAGCATTTAAAATTTACCAATGAAAAGTCTGCACAGCACCGGATTTGATCTCAGGACCTCCAGATCAGCAGTCAACGTAATCATTAAAGGTTGACTTGCAACAAAATTCACATTACAGTTATTTGATATCAAAAGATTCACCATGTCCTACTCTGTTGTGCTGTAGGCGCAAAATATATGGGAATGTGATTAAAAGCTCTTAAAAGCTAAAAAACGAACAGTTAATCGCAGCCACACGACACCGCCGTAGTTTGGATTCTCTTTCCAAAATGGCTCAAATAGGACGTAGTTGTTACAGGATGGTTTCTGTTTACACTTTCATGCAACCTCATTCGTCGAAATATTTTCACAAATATACTTCACGCATTCAATAAAACCAGGTCTATTGTTCTTCTAGTCTGTTTTATCGTCATTGTAATGCTGTCACTTTTAGCACTGATATCTTATAACTTACCGTAAAAATTAGTTAAACTTTTCAACCTTAGCTCGAAGGAGTTCATATAATTGTCTGATAATCATGACGAGCCTGTTGGTCACCTGTGATAATCGAAAAGTGCTGCAAAAATTTTTTGCAAAGGATTGGGGTCAGATTACGACTTGACGATTTGACCAAGCCGAAACAAAACTGTAAAGTAGCGAGCATCTATATTTGATACGGGGTCTTCGGTAAAACCCGAAGTGTTTGTCATAAACTAGTGCTACGATAAGTTTATATTGAGCTTTTTATTGGCCTTTCAATTCACGTGAAAACATCACGTGACAAGACAATAACCAAACTGTCATGACTACGTCAGAGAAATAAAGAGATGCCAATCTACAGCGGCTTTTCGTTTTTGAGCTTTCAAGAGCTGGTAATCACATTTCCATGTATTTGACACCTACAATACAACAGAATAAGACATGGTGAATCTTTTGATACCAAATAACTGTAATGTGAATTTTGTTGCAAGTCAACCTTTATGCTAAACGTATTACAATAGATTCATTGGTCAAATAGTCATTATATTGGTTAAGATACTCACGCTTAAATTGCTTGCTTGAGGTTAATAACTAGTACTGTTGACCATTACGCGTCACAATTACCTATTAAGCTAGCCCAAAACGCCGGTATTGCTTTAGTAAAGATTTTAGTAAAGATCTAGCTTTCCAGGTAAGTTACTCATATGCATAAGGTAGATTTTATTACCCGTGCAACGCCAGGCATTTTGCTAGTATATTCATATTCATTAATTCGTATAAAGTCATAAGTTACTCAAAAACGTTTTTATTACCTGCGCAACACCGGGCATTCATCTAGTGTATATATTATATGTGCATATATATACCGGTATATGTATATATAAATGTATGTATATATTACTTTATTGGCAATAATTTATTTCAAACAGAAATGCTTTCCCAATTATATATATGTATGTAGGAGAGATTCTGATTCTCTCACAAGATAGATTACTTACATTTGTTTTTATGTAAATATAGTGAGATGGTGTTAGTGAGTGAGAAACAACACTAAAATCTTTTTTATATTACACGAATATGCTGATAGCTTGTACTAGTAGCTGTTAGTGCTACTCTATCGGTACTTCTCTCTGCAGGATAAGATGAACAGAGATTCGACTACGCATCACCTTCTCAGACTATTTTGGCTCATACAAAGGAAGGTGTCCCCACCCATCATGCTAGAGCTTCTTGCTAGGATCAACATAGAGGGTCAAGTAAGTCGTATTTACCACTGTTTGTTATCAGTGTCAAACCTGTTTCACGCGGGTCGCAATTCGTATGCAGTATTGAGAGTAACCTGACAGGCTCTAATGTTAGTGTCTGTATATTAGACACGCCTCTGTCATACATATGAGAATGTTTAGCTTAATCAAACCTTCCTATCTTATTGACCAATGGGAATATTGTTGTCATAAGGCAAAGTGCTTATTGGGCAGATTTACATATTTGCAAATTTTAAGCTAAAAACAAGTCTTTTGAAATGCATTTATAGACCAATATTTTAGCAGTTCAGAGTAATATTTTATGCTTTACTGAACCTCAACCGATGCAAACGGTTTTACTAGGCTTTCAATTTCTTAAAAAATATGGAAGTCCTTGTGGCCACAGTTGCTACTTAGGCTATCATATGTAATGCCTTAGACAGTCTCGACTAGCTTAAGTTCGTTAATGGAAGTCCTTGTTGCCACAGTTGCTACTTAGGCTATCATATGTAATGCCTTGGACAGTCTCGACTAGCTTAAGTTCGTTAGCAATAATTCTCAATAATATTATTTTAAGGTAAAGGAATGCATCTAACAAATTTATATCTTTGTAGATACTTGAATTTACCTTAAAACAAAGTTTCTGTTGTGGTTTAATATCTGGACATATTGAATAGTATTATTCGTGCAGCTGCCTGTTCTGTCAGAGGTCACACCCGACATTGCTATAAAGTTATTGCGAGTTTTGGTTGCAAGAAAAGATTTTTGATTCTACTCTAAAAAATGAATCGTTGTAACCACCGCGACTCACGAGTTTTGCGCTGAACCTGTTGTTATAAAGGAGTCTGGATTAGTACTAAGGCTAAGCAGTCATGAGAAAACCCTAGTATATTGTTGTCTGCGTGTATGTGAATATAACTTCTTGCTGATAGGGTCAGTATTCAATGGGAACCAGGTTTTAGACTTCATGTATTTTCATTGGTTTAAATAAATTCCATTATCCATAGTTGAGAGATTTGGTATTTCTAGCTAAGATTCTGCTTGGCTAACTTACCACAGCTCAACTTACGGTTCCAGCTCTAAACCTGTGTAAAGGAAGTGTTCTTCCGCTGTTACTTGATTAGGTTTTACTCTTTGGTAACAAAAACACTGGAGATACAAATTTGATTGCATAATTCGGTTTGTCTGCGGCAGAAATGCGCATCATTAGCTCCGGTATAATTTCAGTAATTGCTCTGCCACAGCTCTCAGTTGAATTTATTTTGCTATAGGATGATGTGGTGTGTAACATGTACAAGTCACTGCAGGAAGTAGCAGACAGCGCCGGACCTCCTGACACATCAATGTCTATGGATGTAGACATGGAATCACCTCTTTCTAGTGTCCCTATGCCTACGCCGATGTATACTTCATAATAACACGCCTCTCCTCACAGGGCTACGAGGAGTATCCAGTAAATATATGTAGGCTGTTGAGGCTGTGTTTAGCTTCGCAGTTACACAAAGTACAGTCATCATAATCATGACACTTGTAGTCATATTGCTCATTCCATGTATAATTTGTACATATTTTAATATATCACAGCATCCATTTAATTTAATAATAGCACCCTGGCAGTCTAGCGACCGTGAGCTGTGCCGATAAAGCACAGAGAATAAGTATGGACACAATTATTCTGGTTAACAAGAGGCTGGTTGATGAAAGTCAGTCTATTGTTCTCACTGAATGTCGCGAGTTTGAGTCTCATCCAAAGCAATCTTTTTTTCATCCTCCAGCTTTGGATGGACATACAGACAGACATGGTTCTTATTATAAAGAAGATTTGATGGAAGTATCTACTATATGACAACATTGTAAGTTTCCCATTATCAGCATTGAAGCACGTAATTTTTAGCATGTTCAGTGTTTCGGTCCAAGAACCATTGTTCACTGACATTGTGGTCGCGTAATACTTCTTTATACCTTTACAAGTGAAGCATTGGGGAACATAGTGCAGTTTTATTATTTAAAAATATTGTTACAATCTGTTGGAGCACATAAGGCAAAGTGATGTTACAGAGATACAAACTATGAGAGCTTCGTGTTAAGACGACCGATCCAGTGAAAAATACTTGCTTTTGATACACCGGTCTAACCGCTCTGTAGAATGTATAGGGTAATGTATAAAAATTATAAGTGTTAGATACATGTATACTAATATAAGTAATTGTATTATTGGCATTATGGATGACACACTAGGTTGTTTGCAATTTATACAAGCACCCAGTTGCAACCTTTTGGAAACTGCAAACAACATTTAAACTGAAAAGTAATGTGAATGATATTCCTATTGTCTTTAAAATAGTATCCATACCAACCCAACAAAATTCATTTGTACATTTTTTAGTTGATTGTGCTGGCCAGGTAACTAACCATGTTTACAAACTGACATTAGATGTTTATGAATATTCAGGGTATAGAATAATATCTGCCTATCAAGTTAATTAGAGCTAATAAACTGGCCGTAATAAATTTAGCAACATGAAGGCATTTTAGCCTGGAAAAAAGTGCTTTTAGTCATTTTTAACCTGCAATATATTGGTCTGATCGTGTTTGTAACAACTTTGCTGAGACTGGGGAACACAGTCTAAACCATTGGGAATGCAGAGGCTACTTGTAATCCAGGAACATGAGAGACATCGTATGTCTGAATATTGACAGTGTGTCCAGCGATACTTGTTGTACACTTCCGTCCTGGTCTAGCCAGCATGCATAAGGTATAGAGGGCCATGTCAAACTCTGGTGATGTACCTGTAGGCATAATTTGCAAAGTTTGGGTAAAGAAGGCACAATGTAGGCTTAAAGTTTGGGTTACAAGCGCAAGCTGTAAGCTGTTGGATGCATGATAATCTCTCAAACACTTTTCTATACCTCATTGAAATTAGTAGCAGCAATGCATGTTCAAGTCTGGAGGTCAATTCTTTATACTGTATGAAAATTATTATATTACTTATCGAAGAAATTATAAAAAATACTCTCTCAACCTTGAAAGTATATCTTTGAAAGTAAATGTGTTCTCATCAATGTTGAATCTATTACATCTCCCCCATTGCATAACACACCTGCTCATAGGGAAGTGTTAGCTTTGTGGGTGATTAATCGCATATTGAAACCAATCTAGAATAGCTGAACTCCGATTATTTACGAGTGATATTCATGTGAAACAAATAAAAACAGCAGTTCTTTCTTGTATTAAAAAGAATATTTGTGAAGATGATTCCTAAAATTTTCAATACATAAGCATCGATATAGTTATTTTCTAATGAGCCTTGTGGCACTCACCTATGAACATTGATGCTCTAGTCTTGGTGAGTCCGTCCCAAGTCAGTCTGATCTCCATAAGGGCTGGCTATAAAAGAACGCACTAGTCAGGTATGTGCTACGTTGATATTTCTTTGTGCAATTAATAAACTTAGGGAAGCGTTCTTCAAACCAAACAGCCATAGGCATAAGCAGCAGGCACTTGTTGTAGGCTTCATTACTATGACACATGACAACATGATTACGTAAGATAACACACTGTGCCTGTTCTTTGCTTTACAAAGGCTTGACTTCAGTAATACTGTTGATGTGAAATAAGAAAAAAATAGTTTTATAATTTAATTATTGTATGATCCAGGCTTGGGGCCACTAGCAGTGCAGTGCACACTGCACTAGTGCAGTGCATAGTGCAGTGCAATTTAAAAATAGAAATGTTTAGTGCAATGCTAGTGCAAATTTGACATGAGTCCCTGGGTGCACTAGTGCAAGTGCAGTGCACAGTGCAACATAAAATGCTCTAATGCAATGCCTAGTACGGATTGGAAACTTTTCATAAATGCACTAGTGCAAGTGCAGTGCCTAGTGCGACACAGTATGCACTAGTGCAGTGCCAAGTGCATATTGAATATTATTATTTTCCTTTGATGGAGATGATGGAGATGGCATTACGTTTTACTTTAATATTGGTATTGAATATGGAACTTTGATATTTCTTTGCAATGTTGTTAACTACTCAAATGAGCATGTGTTTGGAGTTTCCATGAATCCCTAGAACTACAATCAAACCAACTTTATTTATTTACCATTTGTCTATTGTCTTGTCTATTTGTCTCCATGTCAGTATTTGTCGATGTACATGTAGGATTTCAGTTTAAATCTATCCTTGATAGAGTGGAAGTAACTTATTGACTAAATTTCAACTTTCAATAAGTTTCTTGTAAACTTATGTTTTTAAATACATGTATTTAAGTACCAATTACATATGCTTATGTACATATTCACAAGCAAAATGAGACCAATCCAGAGATGGTATGATTATATAATAAATGTAGGCATCTTTGAAGTAAAATGAAACTTGATCTATGAGTGATATGTTTATACCAGCGTGAGTGTGACACATCTCCGACCCAGACTTTCTTGAACATGACTAGAGGAATTTTGCCAGTAGGTACTGTAGCTGTAGTTGTCTGAAAGTCAATGGAATTTCTAAAGAGATAGTTTATAATAATTGCCCAACTGCAGCTCAGTGGTGTAATGAGTGCCTAGTGCATTTATGATTTTACACTGCTCTAGTGCTAGTGCAATGTCTAGTGCACAAGAATTTTTGCTATTGCAGTGCCTAGTGCATTTTTGACTTCACTTTTCGATGCACTAGTGCTAGCGCAGTGCCTAGTGCACAAGAATTTCTGCTAGTGCAGTGCCTAGTGCATTTTATATTATTACTATGCCATGCACTAGTGCTAGTGCAGTGCCTAGTGCACAAGAATTTCTGCTAGTGCAGTGCCTAGTGCATTTTATATTATTACTATATGCCATGTGCTAGTGCAGTGCCTAGTGCACCTTACTATCGTCTAGCCAGCAAATAGTGCAGTGCGCTCAATACTCACTAGTGGCCCCAAGCCTGATTGTATCTATTTTCTCTATTATAAGTTTGGCAAAAACTTGAATTTATTCCTACAATTCGAAGTGATCAATCATATAATGTTATCAGGTCATATAATATGTACCAGCGGATAAGTATATAACACCTATCATGTCTTGCTCACAGCTAATTGGTTCACTCTCACCTCAGCAACAGAGTTGGCTCCCAGATACTCTATGTTACCAGCCTTCTCTAATAGATACATCTGCACCCAACTATGGAATCCATTCACTTTGCTGCTTTTCTTCTCTCCAACAAACACATGTTCAAATCCGCTGCTGTCAGCAAAAGACATGCTGGATGATCGTCCATAGAAGTCAAACCATAGATCCCACAGGCGTGTGAACAGTTCTTCATGACTGCGGATTTCACCTAACATTGCCACAAAATTGCTTTCATATTAAGACAGAACTTCAGCAAAATTTTAATGCCAATTAGAGGCAGATAGGTATTTACGTGTATTATTTATCACACTTCAAGTTGTTATCCAAGGAACACCATCACCACCATCGCTATGACATAATACACTAAATAGCTGTACATTGTAGCTATACTACAAAGTACTACACGTACTTGATCATTTTCCCCATATAAGGCAATCAACTAGCATAAATATTCTCCTCAGGATCGGTCGTAGCTATAATCGCTATATGTAGTAGCTATAATCGCTAAGTAGTAGCTATAATCGCTAGATAATAGCTATAATCGCTAGGTAGTAGCTATAATCGCTAGGTAGTAGCTATAATCGCTAGGTAGTAGCTATAATCGCTAGCTAGTAGCTATAATCGCTAGGTAGTAGCTATAATCGCTAGCTAGTAGCTATAATCGCTAGCTAGTAGCTATAATTGTTAGGTAGTAGCTATAATTGTTAGGTAGTAGCTATAATTGTTAGGTAGTAGCTATAATTGTTAGGTAGTAGCTATAATTGTTAGGTAGTAGCTATAATTGTTAGGTAGTAGCTGTAATTGTTAGGTAACTAATGTACCTTTATGAAAAACATAACTTGACTTGTTAAAAACTAGCTATCTTAAGTTTTGCATACTACAGTGCAAAGCCCATTAAATTAGCGATATAATGTTACTCCATTTTACGTACATTTTAACATATTACAGCTTTTTATTCATCAACATTTAAAGGTTGGGCTTCGTTGTTAAAATCTTGAAAACTGAATACTATATCAAAAGTTAAACTGTCATATGAAGTTACGTCGGCATCGGCTGCAACACCTGTTGAGAGTCAGCTAAGGTTCACAGCATCTTTATTACTTGCCTGTACGGATGAAAACACTTTCAAGAATCTCCATCACTGGACTGGAGATAACATGTTCCAAAAAATTGTTTGTTTCCAACTGTTCATGGAAGGTAAGCTCTGGCTCTGGTTCATTGTTCAGAGGGTTGTAGTTGTCAAGGAGATTAATAAACAATCGATAGCTTGGGTTCTTCAGTTTAGTTTCATTCACCCAATAGAATAACCTATAATAGTTACATTAATTCTTTAAAACATGAGGTTCATTTGCTGTCACAGACCTCTCCTTGTCAATTTATGTTCTAACAGTTTATAAATAATATATTGTTTAATTTATGTTTTATTTTGTAAAAATTGTTTGCAGATCGTATGCGCAAACAGCACATAAGTTGTGTCACATTGGAGCCTTAGAATTTTGTATTTAATCAGCCACTGTATTTTCCTTCCCATTTTATTTATTCGAAACATAGTTTGAGAGCAATTTTGGTACTGACAGCATATATGTAGTATATATACATATAATAATAATATATATAATAAAAATAACAAATAATCTTATCAAAGTCTGTTTTTGATTTCAGTTAACACAGTTGCAACAGCAATGATGTAATTGTGCTAAAATTATTGTAGTCTGAGAATTGTATTTGATACTAATATGATCGTCTGCATATATGTGTTTACGATAGCCAATTTTTAGCATCAAATATGATATTTATGAAAATCGTCCGGAACTTCGAGTGTTAGCATATGTTTTGTCGTGTTAAATACTTTTAAATGCAAAGAAATTAGATTGAGTATATTATATCACCTTCCATTTGAGTCTTCATTCAATTTGATATCAGATGGCAGAAACCTTTGGTTATCTGCCTTCCATAGCTGGTCTCCAAGCTCCAGTAGCTCAGCGTCTGTTACCTTGGCTTCTACTAAACCAAAATAGACATAGACACTATATCAAGTATTTAACGCAAGAAAATTAAATATGTCTAATATGGTATTCTTTAGGGATGTGCAAAAGGTCTAGTGTTATGTTTAAATGACATTGCATTATAAGCAATAAGAGATTAGACCAACCATAGTTGTGTCTCGCCCCATAGTTGTGTCTCGCCATCTCCGTTTACATTAATCTCCTGATATTCATCTGATATATACACTCTAATTCACTAATCATTTCTGAACACTGTTATGAATAAATC
Source organism: Watersipora subatra (assembly GCF_963576615.1). Taxonomy (NCBI): domain Eukaryota; kingdom Metazoa; phylum Bryozoa; class Gymnolaemata; order Cheilostomatida; family Watersiporidae; genus Watersipora; species Watersipora subatra. The sequence continues at coordinate 53,666,077 of NC_088710.1, read as the reverse complement.
AAAATTAAAAAATACTACGAACCAAATTTCTTTTTTTTGGGTTTGCAGCATGTTTCAGGCGTGTTTAAATTTTTTGATCGTTCTTAATAACAGCGATGACAATGCAGTACTCAATCAAGAGAAAGAATTGCCATGGTTACTGCAGCTACGCACCGTTTTCTGTGTCCGTTGGAGTTGTAGGGGAGTCCGAACAAGCGGACACGTAGTCATGACAACAATCCTCATGTTTACTGCAGTGTTTGTTACACTGACATGGTCTGGAAGAATCCCATTTATCTCCACATCTCCCAACACAGTTATCTGGTTAGAAATGAAAGTTGACTTAATACAAAAAACTTAAAACGCGCTTCTAATACGTCTGTGGGTAGATTCTACGGCTGTCTTACTTGTTAGGCTTTTAAGAAGCTAAAGTTAAAAATCCTTCAAACAACTTTTGCCAAATGTAATGAACATTACTAATGATAAAACTAAAAGGTGGAGACGAGTCGTTACCTGTACTAGGTGAACATGTTGAACTGTAGTCGGGGCAGCAGTCTCCGTATTTTAAGCAATGTTCGTTACACTGACAAGTCTTTGAGAAATCACATTTGTCACCGCATCTTCCTTTGCAATTATCTGTTGGAAACCATAACTAGTTAGTTGCCCATGTAAATCATAAACATGCTTGAATATCAACATTAAATTTCTCAAGTCTTCTATTCACAATTTTTAAAAAATTGTGAATATAAAAAATTGTAAAATTTTTAAGAATGTGCAAACAGAAATTGAGGCAAAATTAACGGATTGTCACATATTGGTAAAGGTAAGTTACAGTGTCTAGAAATTTATTTATTCAAGCAGTCTGTGGTTCACATAGACTTGGAGACACTGATAGGCTACTGTAACAGACTCGACAAGAAAGCAGCAGCGTAGTAAGAGAGTCGAATAGTGACCTTGCGCAGTGATGCTGCTCTTTATTGCTATCGTTAACAAGAGAAGAGCAAGGGTTGCCGTGTGTTTCATCACTCCTATAACCACTCCTATAACCACTTCTATAATCACTTCTTAACCTGTAATGTGATTCAGAATTTATTGCATAAAGTACACAATAAATACCGTATTTGGTTGTAATATTGCTTCAGAAATAGTAATGGAGGAGTAAACAAATTCAACAGGCTTTCAATTTCATTAAAGTTATGGAATTCCTTGATCAGCAGATGCAATAAACATCAGATTTGCTACTTAAATGATCATTTATTTGTAATGCTGTTGAGCAACCTTGGCTAGTTTATGTTTGTTAGCAATAATTCTCAATAATAATATTTTGAGGCATATAGAACTACATTAGGAGATGGGAAGTTATTAGTAAAAAAATCGAGTATATGATCCCTACCTTTTGAGGGAATGTCAGCTAATTCAAGAATTCAATGGCTAATTTTGATTTTTAAGAGCAAGTTTTGTCCTTTACCGCTGTTAAAGGTGAAGCAAAACTAGAGGTCCTGAATAGGATTTATCTCCCATGCTGCTCTTTGCTTCACTAAGGATGATGCTTGACAAAGCTGAAATAGTTGGAGTTGAGCATATCACTCCCAACGCTTACTCTTATGGTTTGCTCATTTTCATGGCATTCTATTGAGAACCATATTTTAGAGTTTGTGCACTCTGAAACGGTGCTAATAAACTACTTAACATGCTGTGAAGCAAGTTGCTTGAAACTTCCCAAGTTCCTTTATGGTAAAACTGAACAAGGACAAAGCAGCAGACTGGCAGAGATTGAGTACACTGTACATGGAGATAGAAATAGTTATCTTACCAGGCTGCTTCACAAGATTAGTAGTTGTGACTCGTTGAGATGCTTCCTGTGGTGTGATAATCAGTGTTCAAGAGTGAGCTTGTTATAACACGCTTGCATTCCTGAACCCTACTGTTTTCCAGAACATGAGGCAATATTTAGTAGCATGAAATATTGGTCAAGTCGCAAGAATTTGTATTTTATAGGCAAAACAAATTGCTCAATGTTTTCATGTTTACGCTGGTATTCTCAGCAAGCAATGATAAACGGATACAGCATGATGAGGGAATTATCTAAATATGTTTATATCAGCCTCTGAAATACTGTAACTGTCATCTAAGCATACCTAACCACAACCCAGAGATTTGTTTGTAAACTCTTACCAAAGTTAAAAATAATATTGTGGTAAATGAAGTCATATGCAGCATAGCAATATCTTCCTTATTTACTTCCAAATTAAAAAAAGTACATGTACATTCATCTTCATCAGGAAACACAACCAGTGCAATATGTTGGTTGGTTCTTATCTGAGTCATTCTTGCTGAGACTGGGGAACACAGTTTAAACCATTGGAAAGGCAGAGGCTACTTGTAATCCAGAAACATGAGAGACATCATATGTCTGAATATTGACAGTGTATCCAGCGATACTTGTTGTACACCTCTGTCCTGGTCTAGCCAACATGCATAAGGTATAGAGGGCCATGTCAAACTCTGGTGATGTACCTGTAATAAATAAGAAGTTGTTAACATTGTGTACACATCAACTGACCTGACTAGTGTCAACTAGTAATTGTTAACATTGTATACACATCAGCTGATCTGACTCATTCAACAAGTAGTTGTTAACATTGTATACACATCAGCTGACCTGACTACTTTTAACAAATAGTTGTTAACATTGTATACACATCAGCTGACCTGACTAGTTTCGACAAGTAGCTGTTAACATTGTATGCACATCAGCTGACCTGACTCATTCAACAAGTAGTTGTTAACATTGTATACACATCAGCTGACCTGACTCATTCAACAAGTAGTTGTTAACATTGTATACACATCAGCTGACCTGACTCATTCAACAAGTAGTTGTTAACATTGTATACACATCAGCTGACCTGACTAATTTCAACAAGTAGTTGTTAACATTGTATACACATCAGCTGACCTGACTCATTCAACAAGTAGTTGTTAACATTGTATACACATCAGCTGACCTGACTTGTTCAACAAGTAGTTGTTAACATTGTATACACATCAGCTGACCTGACTAATTTCAACAAGTAGTTGTTAACATTGTATATACGTCAGCTGACCTGACTTGTTCAACAAGTAGTTGTTAACATTGTATACACGTCAGCTGACCTGACTAGTTTCAACAAGTAGTTGTTAACCCTGTATACACGTCAGCTGACCTGACTAATTTCAACCAGTAGTTGTTAACATTGTATACACATCAGCTGACCTGACTAGTTTCAACAGGTAGCTGTTAACACTGTATACACGTCAGCTGACCTGACTAATTTCAACAAGTAGTTGTTAACATTGTATACACATCAGCTGACCTGACTAGTTTTAACAGGTAGCTGTTAACATTGTATACACGTCAGCTGACCTGACTAGTTTTAACAGGTAGCTGCTAACACTGTATACACATGTGAATGTAGATCCTAGCACATTATTTTTGATCAGTTATAAGAACTCTTTTATTAACTTAACAATTAATGTCTAGTTCACTATCTTAATGAGTTGAAGAATTTCCAAACTATGTTGCTCAAAAGTTATAATACAAAATAATAAAAACAATAATAAATAACTGGAAGCACTAGAGAACAGTAGGCCTATCTTGAATCCTATTAGAAGGCATACAGAAAAAGTATTCTATCTGCCTTTGATTCTCACCGACAAACATTGAAGCTCGTTCCTTTAGAAGCCCGTCCCACAATAAGCGCGCTTCCAGGAGTTTTGGCTAAAAGAAAAACGAAGAATATACTCATACCTGATAACAGAATGTCACATGGTTGAGACAAGTGGGAGCTAAGGTAATATCAGTGGTATTACCCAGCCTCCAGAGGTTAACAATGTGTTCCTAGAGATATGTTACCTTTACTAAGACCTGGAGCAATGTTAAACACTGCTATAGCCAAGCTATGAGCTGTGTAAAGTGGTTAAGGGGCCGATTCCTGGTATAGCTGCAACATTGAAGATGACACTTCATGGAAGCTATGCTATTGCTAATTTCTTCTCTTTGTAAGATTAGTATTTTATGGAACATTCTCACCCTACTAGTGTGGTTCATGAGGTATAATGTACAGTTCTGAGACAATCTCATGTATGCATGTATAACATTTTATTTGCATTGATAATAAACAGAATAATGTTTTTTATTACATACCAAAAAGAAAAAAATGAAATAATATAATCATTAAATAAAGGCTTAAGAAACTCTTCACTGAGAAATGCGGTTTATCAAAACCTCTGGCGAGGCAGCTGACCTAAGATGCTTGAGTATGTTGAGATGCTGACTCATGCTGACATCATCAATTGTGTTTACCCAGTCAGATGACTGCGTGTTGTTATCATTCAAATGCATAGACCTATTAACTATACTAATGCAGTTAATAGTTTAGTTAATAAGTCTATGTTCAAATGGTATAAATCCCTAATACATTCAGTTGAATGACAGAAACCATAAACTGAAAGAGTCCCTGAGAAATCTCTAAAGAAACTATCTTGTCCATTTAAGCTGTTTAAATTCATTCTAGAAGATCTCGTGTCTAATAACATCATTCACTTATATCTGTGCTAAATAAATTTTTGAATGCTTATCTATAACTCAAGAGAGTAGAAATAGTATTTTGTTCCTACGATCCTAAGTGAGCAATTATATAATGTTATCAGGTTATATAATATGTACCAGCGGATAAGTATATAACACCTATCATGTCTTGCTCACAGCTAATTGGTTCACTCTCACCTCAGCAACAGAGTTGGCTCCCAGGTACTCTATGTTACCAGCCTTCTCTAGCAGATACATCTGCACCCAACTATGGAATCCATTCACTTTGCTGCTTTTCTTCTCACCAACAAAAACATGTTCAAATCCGCTGCTGTCAGCAAAAGACATGCTGGATGATCGTCCATAGAAGTCAAACCATAATTCTTTCAGAGTGTTGATCAAGCCATTGGGTTCAATCTTACCTGTATATAGATAGACTAATTCAAGACAGTTTCGTAAATGGTTAAAGAGAAATAAGGTGTTATTGAACTTGTAAGACTCTGATGTTATGTTTATGCCTCACTATAGCCTATAAACAAAATCAATGTTGTATAATTTAAAGAACACGTTTTTAAAAATTTCTTTTTGCTGTGAAAGTTTTCCCAAAACCTTATTCATGTAGCGATACACTAACGACCACTGGATATTATGTATGTATCTCGATTTGGCATAGCTACATTTTGAGAAATTTAATCGACATTTATAAATCTCAGTGTTTGTTTGTCTATCTGTTATTCGTGTGTCCAATTATAGCAATAAAGTTATAGACACGAAAAGTGCACTTCGCACTGGATTTAAACTTGGAACCTCCAAGTCTGAAAACAGGCTTGCTAAACCACTAGACTATACATTGGTTAAGCAGATACATTGGCTGTACAGCGAATTAATTGCACTCTTAACTCGCACTCTTAAAGTGCTTGGAAAAATTCTATTGGCTATTACTAGCACGTTTGAAAATCATGATTGCATGAGAGATCATTACGTGACAATTATTAAACTGGCTTCAGATGCCAGAAGTTATTACCCGCGCACTACCGAGCATTCAGCTAGTTTTTACTATAATAAGAGCCGTTTCCGTCGCCACACTAAGAGCGTTAGAAAAAAGATCAACCACACGGAAATTGAACACAAGTATTCAAGTCAAAGCCAAATGCTTTACTACTGCACCACTCAAACACCTTTCTACATCTAAAAGTAGTTGTGTACATACTTATTACCCATGGCGATCTTTCATCTGACGCCGATCTGTCAGTGTAATAGTCTTAATAAAATCATTAATTGTTAGGTTTGTACATAACTTACCTGTAAGTATTGAGATAAATTCTGTTTCACATTTGTTTATGTTAGATTTTTTACATTTGTTAAAACTCTTAAATAAAAACAATTTTAGTTATTTATATAAATCAAGTCTAACTCTAAACAGAAGATTGTAAATGCTGCCTTAGCTCTGACTTGTCTGCCAAAACCCGTTTTGTATAAAAATATAGAATCTCATTTTTTGTGGTCTTTATTCAATTTGGAACGGTGTTATTTTTAGTTACATATAATAGATGAACAGCACTCATGACACAAATCTGTACGGTACTTTATATTATTTGTAAAGTTATTATAGGAAAGTCTATTTTGCCCACTATTTGGATATCTAATAACTAAGGCTGTATGTAAATCTTACCATAAATTATTGATATAATTTTATAAGTGCTCCATAGAAAAAGGTAGATTAGTGTTAACTTTGTATGTCCCTGTAAGTCTCCTAGACTTACAAGGCATTACATGGACATTATAATAGAACATTCTAGAACCTTCTAACCATGTATTTAAGCTTATCAGGATGTTCTTGTAGCTGATTTACAAGTTGGGTAGTTCATTGTAACAACTAGTGTGGAGGCAGTGAACCGAGACAAGGACTGGCTGCCCAGCCGATCCTGCGACCAACGCCGTGACCGGGCCAAGTCTCAGCACAGCAGGAGACTCGGTCGTAGGTGAGACGACTTGGCCTACCGATTCAAGCCAACAAAGAGCGGAGTAGAACCAACAAAGAGCTGGCGTACCGATACAATAATGGACAGAAGCCTAACAGTAACTGTGTATACGATGGAAGGAAATAATGCGGGGCAAAGATAGCAGTAGTCTCTCTGCGCGCTGTTCATTATATTGCACACACATCGATCACATTTACTTATATATATTTGTGAAATATATATTCATCTTGTTGCTTACACTCAGCGTATTTATTCTTGCTGCGCAGAAAAGGGAATCAGCACTTTCTTTCTTTACACTATTGTAGAACATAACTAATAATGTGGCCATGACTTCCTGTTAGGATTCCTCTAGTGTGGAAAAGTGCATGAGCTAATATCCTAGCATGATGTAATTTATAGGTTGCCCCATCTAGTCATTGAATTATGCATACAGCTAAATCATATATAAATATATGCTTTAGCTTTGCATAAGATTAAATAAGAAGATGAGAAAGGATGGTTAGAACCCTTGCTTGTCTGAGCACTTGAGAAATTGTGCAATCTTTTCGACTCCCATTATGAGCTCATTATGGTTATGAATTATGGATTATGGTTTAAAGTGAGTTCTTTTTAAAATTCTGTCTGAATCTGTACATTCAGCGTGGAGCAGCTTTAATACATACCGGCTCGTATAAGAACTCCTTCTATGATCTGCATTACATCACTATCTACAACGTGATTCAAGAACTGTAAGGTTTCAGCTGCCTCATTAGAGGTCAGAGGTGGCTCGAGCTCTCCGTTGATTGGGTTGTAGTTGTCTAGGAGGTCGATGAACAGAGCATAGCTTGTGGATGCAAGCTTAGCTTCATTCACCCAACTGAATAGTCTAAAACAACCAGCATAGCAATATAGACTTTAGAAATATGTTTACATCTCATGAAATTCAACAGGTAATGAACTTAAGCCAAAAATTTCTCAAAATACTGGCCTATATACATCAACTGGTAAAGAAAAGATAATTTCTCAGCTTAATTAAGAGTTAGATAAAGCTTCAGTGCATAGTTTTAAAATCTATTAAATCAGTCTATTCATAGTACATGTACATGTATAGGCTGCAGTTCTAATACAACGCTGTACCTAGCTTAAACTCATACACAATTGTTCTAGCACCATCTGACAAGCTTAGGTAGCCAACCTGTTTACCCTTTAATATTGCTGTCATCAGCAGCGATTCAATAAGGCTCAGTTGGTTACAGTTTATTACTTCACCTAGTAAGCTTGACAAAGAGAGCATAACTTCTGATGAAGTAAAATTGGGAACGATAAAATTTTTAAAAGCTTGATAGAATCAATTCCCCCAATTTAAACTTTTGGTATCTTTAAGGATGTTCAAGGTTTTTTATTTCCTTCTCTATTAGATTTTATATTTTTATTAGTTTAATAAATCTACAGATCAGAATAATATAGAGTACTAGTTTATATTTTGAGAAAAATAGAAGTCTCCTGGGACCATAAGGTTTGTTTGTCATTGATTCTAATTGCATCATTGTTCATATATGTTAGTTATTCCCTAACTTAAGGTGCAATCAGATTGAGTACAAGTTACCTCCCCTCTGAATCTACACTGAGGGAGATATCCGATGGTAGAAATTGCTGGTGGTCAGCATTCCAAAGCTGGTCTCCAAGCTGAAGTAGCTCTTCATCGGTGATTTCATCATTTTGCCCTAAAATGATAAAAACTTCATAGCAAAGGATCACAGCAAACTTAAAAATCACGTCTTTTACAATGATTGAAGGAAAGAGTGACGTGTCGTCTAAGCATACTACACATGCTCTACTTAATCTACAAGTTGTGACTTTTATATCTTATGCCATTATGAATTACTAAAAAGAACTACAATACTAGTAAAAATAACAAATTACTCTGTTAGTAGTATGTTCTGGATATAGGTATAGTTTAGGAGTTTTAGTAGCACATTGATTCAAGCGCAGCAGCAAATTCATATTCAGACATTCTGAGTATATGTATGATTTTACACACAACAGCCAATAAAGCTATTATCTGCAGCCAACAAATTAAATCATACAAATGACAACGAAGCTATCTACTTAAAACCATACTAGCAGTAAATGTCTCTGACCTCAACAGTTAACTAATTTAGAACAATTTTTTTCTCTGCAGTTTTTGATTTAAGAAGTAATATTTTTCACATATAGTTTTTTTATTGTTTTTCATGTGTGTATGTGGAATGTGTAAAAAACTGACTAGAATAAGTTACCTGGGCCACCCAAGCAGATGGAGCTGTAGTCATGGCAGCAGTCCCCGAACCTAGTACAGTGCTCATTACATTGGCATGAACGCGAAGTGTCTAAGTTGTCTCCACATCTTCCTTCACAACTATCTGCAGTTTAGAAATATACTATGAAAAAGCTATTCATATACTGTGGGTGGTCAATATATGATCTTGAGTTATGCATAGTCTGTATCAATACTTTGCACACCTGCACTGAGGAGTTGTCTTCTGCCGAGGTGTTAGTAGAGCAAAGTAGGCATCTAGAGTCAATGCTCACAAAGTACGCAAGATGGATTAAGAAGAACAAGTTTACTTCTGCAGAATGTAAAGATAGTCCTGAAAAGTGATTAGGAGCAAGGTGCAGCCAATACCAGCAAAGCCATTGAGCTAAACATTCTTGCACACTCCTTTAATTCTGGGAGGCAAGGGTGAGGAATGCGTTAGCTCTACCGAATCACACTGAGGCGGTGTGGTGTGCTACTGGTGTTGCAGTAGCTAGACATATGTAAGCAAAACTATTTATGCTTACATGTGAACAAAGGCAGCGATATGTAGACATGCTGTTGGCTAACCAAACAAAGAGGCAAAATTTGAACTACACTTGTAAGTCGCACCCTTTTGCGGAGCTCAATTTAGTATATACATGTAACTCCTGCTTAAAGGAGAGTTAACACGCACTCACCAACAGCTTTACAGAAATAACTTACAAGACACTCAGAAGAAGTCTTGAATTTGGCATCAAAACCTATATGACTAGCTTGTTCCAACAATGACTATGTACTCAGTCATTTTCCAATTTGTGACCAAGTACAGTAACCTTAGCTCATTTGAGCCTAAAATGATGGCGGCTTTGCAGTGAGGGTATTGGCTGCATCTGCAATGAGCAGAGCCTTCAAATACGAATGACACAAAACTCACACTATCTAGTAATGTTCACTGCGGTATTTGCATAAACTCTGTCAGATAAATTTTAAAACCCCGCCTGGTCTTTAACATTGTTACTGGTTGCTCTCATTGCTAAAATACTCATTCTGTTATGAATATTTCAAAGAAAAAGGTGCAAAGAGTAACACAGACTTTTATTAAGACTCATTATCTCATTCTGGTTACAAATAGATTTAGTAAAACACTATAATAAGAAAACTATTAAAATATTATATTAAGGAAATTATAAAAATATTATATTAAGGAAATTTATTACAATATTGTATTAAGACAATTATTAAAATATTATATTAAAGAAATTATAAAATATTATATTAAGGCAATTCATGATGCAATGTTATATTAGTTCTATTTTTGAGCCATTTTGACTAATTTTGTTATTATATGGATTTTGTAGACTTATTAAGTAGAATTAAAAATATCTTTTATTTCGAGTACAAACATTGATTCTAGCCAGGAGAGCGTACTCACCTCAATACATGCACGCGCCGGTTGTCTCTGTCCTACCATATCTCACACATTCATTCACACACATTCATTCACACACAATTAGACATTACCCACAATTCTTTTTCCGTGCCTTTCAATAAAAAAACATATTTGTAATGATAGATCTTTTTGCCATCAATAATATTTATATGAATTTTAATAATGAGATTTGTAAAGCTAGTATTAATATCACTATATTTCTTTTCTAGTCAAACACTTGCCTGATAAGAGGTTAGCTTCAGCACTCAGTATTAATAACGGCAGCAGAAGGATTGGCAGCATCCTGATAGGACTCTATGTAAGATATAAACTTATTCTATAAACAGAGTAAAGAATACAACAAATAAACATGAATGAACAGATGAACTGGAATGAAAAGTGACTTACCAAATTACTGACAATGTTTAGAATAGATTGGCTGCTTGCGCTACCTGCTCGTGTTATAGTCACACCGGCTCTCAACATTTTATTATCATCAGCTGTTAGCTTCACAAGTTGTTGGCAACATCGTAAGGGTCCTTAGTCTAATCTCACATGTATGGCTTTCTCACAGGTTAGCCATGATGATGAGTTATACCACGAACACATCCACATGGCGCAGTGAAACATGAATAAACAGAATAACGATTGTTTCATATCATCATCAGACTAGAGTTTCATTTGAAAATTGAATGCACTGCGCTTTATAGACCGATGCTTGATTTTATTATACGTTAGTTTTGATGTAACTTCTCAAGTCATAAAACTGTCTGTAAACGTATAGATAAATATAAGTTTCTAGAACAATAATCATAAAAATAGACATAGCAGCTCACACAAATTAGGGAAGCTGACAACACCCCAACTGATAAATTTCTGAAGGCAACTGATTTATGTTTCAACAAAAATAATAAGTGGATTATGTTTTTATTAAAATGTATTAAAACTTTGCTGTTTTAATCGATAGTTTGCTGCCATTGCATAAGTGAAATTTTATGGAATCTTTTCATGCTTGTAATAATTTTGTTGCTTCAATACTTAAAATTTGGTCAGCAGTTTTGTCAGCATAATATAGAAGTCGGTAGCTTGCGTCAAATACGCAAGAGTTGAGATGCGGAGCGTATTGAAGTTGAGCGAAGCGCGCAGGGGCTGATGTACTTGTTGCTTAAAATGGAAAGAGACAGCGAGTAGAGACGATGGCTGTAAGATACGCTGATTGTCTGCATGATGTGTAATAAGCTAAAGAAAAAAGGAAGAGATATGACACTGAATCGTCGAATCACATTACTGCAAGACTAAGAGCTGCATGAGATATCCTTGCAAGATATATACTGATCGTTGATATTCTTGGTAGAGGTAAGTCATATATTGATAAACTGTGGTGATGCACTGCCATTTCTAGAATCGACTATCAACAACCATACATGTGAACTATTTAAGTAAGTTAAGCATTGTTAGTTACCAAGTAAATGATTTATTTATGAAAAGTACATGCTTCTCAATCTCTCATATTTCACTTATAGAGGTGCGCTGGTGAAGACACACAGGGAATTGAAAGTTGGCCAATGGCGTTCTTTCTCCTAAGAGGGTTGGTTCTTTAACGGTCATTCCTGCAGAGGTTCATCAAATAGTACAAGAAGAACAAGTAGCAGTTTGGCAGTGGTAGTTTGATAAATTGAGTTAAGATAGACAACAACTCACCTTTTTGCTCGATGATGTCATCCTCGAAAGTTTTTGTTTTATTCTACAGAGGGAATGAAATGACAGAATTTGCAGAGCATAGATAACCAATATTATGAAGGACCTAATGAAACTCTTAAGAGAGATATAACCAACTAAACAGATATTAACATCTACTATATATATTACAGCTGCACAGTCGCTATGATTCAGCATGACATCTACACAGATGTAACGTGTCATATCTACTGATACGGAAAGTGTCTGATTTGACCTGAACCTTGTTTCATCGACCAATGATGATAAAAGCAAATCATGCCGTGTGGGAAAAGAAGAGCAATCAATCTTTCTTGTCAGTAACAAAAAAGGACACTAAAGCCTACAACCAAACTCCACTGCCATGAATTGTTGCTAATTGAAATTCTTTCACTTTTAAACTTTCTCTGGGCAACTTTATAGAGACAAATGTAACATTTGAAGTGAGCCGTTTGTATGAATTATTTAACCCAACTCTGCTACCTCATCCACCAAATGATATGATGTTTTATGTCTGCATGACATTTTACTTTCCTAATACAAGCCTCGCCTAATTGCAAGCCATTACAGTAAACCCTCGCCTCATTGCAAGCCATTACAGTAAACCCTCGCCTCATTGCAAGCCATTACAGCAAACCCTCATCTCATTGCAAGCCATTACGGCAAACCTTCGCCTCATCGCAAGCCATTATGGTAGACCCTTGCCTCATTGCAAGCCATTTAAGATTTTAAGTGAAAGATGGTACATCTGCAACTACAGAAACATGGACAGATTAACTGATAATGTATACACGTGGACAGAAATAAGCTAAAACATACAAATGATAAATGTGCTAGATTAGAATCTCCCGCAAAGGTTAATTCTCTTTCCTACAGTTTAGGATACATAGGATTAGTGTTTATTGACACTACAGTAAGCCTCTGTTTGCTAACATTCAGAGGTCATAGTGAAGCTTGTCCAAGTATTCCTTTTCAAGACTATGGCAACCATGCAAGGGAACGCAACTACTAATCTTTACTTTTAATTAGATTTTTGACAGCAATGCATCTATTTCCGAAGTTTTTAAAGATACATTTTTGTAATGTTCAGCTTATTTTTACAAGTCAACTGAGTTAGTAAGAACATCACAATTCTCATATGTCAGATGTCAGATGTCAGGTGTCATTCTTTTACATAACGTAGCTGTAATTGTGGTTGGTTGATTTAAAAAGCTTCTGTTTCCATGCTTCTATGTCTACCCTGCTCTGTTTCCTCTGCTTATTCTATGAAAATTTTAACTGACCGTTCATCACGAAATAAATATACAATCTAGATAGCTGTACAATTATTTATGTCCTTTACTGAAGGACAGAATGAACATGGAGCTCTGGAACAGTACATTCGTAACAAAGGCTGCTCAAACCTGTGTTACGAATGCTGCATTTATCATCTTAAGAATAATAATAGCAATGATAATATTTACTATAATGAAAATAATAAGAATCTGTTTGAAACCACAGTTAAATCGTTAGCAAAAAAATTACACCATGCAGGAGTTGAACCCAGATAATCTGTTTTGAAGCCTAGCATACTACCAACTGCGATACCAATCTCTCCACTCCCTACTGATGCTGATCATGGAATAATTATGCATATAGTTACTACACATGATCTCTCATGGGGCACGAGAGTGTCAAGGTGCTTATTAATGCTCATAATATACATCACAAAATACTGTGAACTTTGTTTTAAAATAGCCCATGCCATTGCGAGAAACGCTGCATTCTCAAAATATTCTCAGTCTTCACTAAGCATCAAAATCCACTATTGGATTTTATTCGAATCATCTAAAAAAAACTGTCAAAAATAAAAAAGCAATGACAATTTAAAAAAACAAATTTAGTAGTCATTCCAATTTGCAATAAATATTGCAGTCATTAGAATAATGTCAGTGACAGCCCATCTGAGACAGCTATGTAAACACAACCACTTATACGTAAGAGGATTAGAGTGGACATACCTGCATGCTACCTGAAATGTGATGAATTTTGGTCATTGCTGTAGCAACTGATAATCTGTTCTAATAACATTATATTGGAACATAATCTTTTGTAATTGTATAGCCAACTAATTTTATATTATGTGTAATTAAGGGATAAACTGTTCATAATCTGTTAAGCAACAGCAATTTGGAGCTGAGAACTAATAATATAAAATAACTAGCTGTGCCTCCCGGCGTTGCCCGGGTATTAAAAATTAGCTCATAAACAATGGGAATGGATGAGATTTGCTTACCACTTGCTCGCAGGCAACTCTCCAGCAAGTGGCAGGCCATTGCCAAGTGACTTGGCACATTGTCAATGAAAAATTCCACCAACCTAGTTAGTAAGCTTCAATAGGCAATGACATTGCGTCAGCATTGTTGTCCAGTTAGACTATTCTAATAATAGCTATAGCCGGAACGCAAACAGACATACAACATACAGGCATGAAACATACTTTGAGAAATATATATATAGATAATAATATAATATAATGATAAAAAACTAATGCACATAATGTGTTCTAATAGCATTTGTACTAATCCCTCTCAATTCAAACATGCATAGGTTAGAGACCAGATAGTTTACGTTGAAAATAACATGTGATGCAATTTACAAGTTTAAAACACATGATGGAAGGTAAACAAGGAGAAAGGTAAATATGAGGAAAAGTAAGCATAGAGTAGAATTAAAAATTGGGGAGTTCTCTCATCTTTGTTAATGGTCAACCGAAAGCTAACTTGATCTGTTAATTGTCTGTGTTGAAGAGTTGGTAACTAAACAAAATGTCATAACCGTGAAATTTTTACGGGTTTAGCTAGTTAAGACAATTACCGCTTGAAATACCAATAAAGATACTTGTTAGCTAAACTAACAAACTCAAACTGTCTTATCTCTAAAAACCTGTTCATTTGGAAGCACAGTATTTTAACATGCATGGCACCCACTAGACTAGGGCTGCGTGTCATCAACTTGTATATGTTCCATGTTCAATTATAGCGTTCAATGTTTAGTGTTTATACCTTCATCAATGTATCTAGTGCAGGAGAAGATCATGTTAGATACAAACCAAACATTAGCCTCAGTGTGGCACATGGTTTAAGTACTTCCGACTTGACAGCTTTATCTTATGACAAAGAAATTAGCCTAAGTGCCAAAGTAATGATAACATATTTCCTCTTTTCATATTCTTAGACTTTGATGTCTAAAAGTTGAAGAGATTTTTGGTTTCACTTGCATAAAAAACACAATAAAAATTTGATATATACATGTACTAGTATATACACATATGTTAACAAAGTGCTCTGGCAACTGCTTCAGTATGTTTAGTTTAACTTACCCAACCATGCCAAATAACTTACTAAACCCATAAAAACAAATCATCAAACATATGTATAAAAGATTGACCACAACAGCCCAACTGGCCCTACAGATGCTAGGCTAATAATTTGCACCAGCTGAAAAGCAGGTAAAAAGATAATTTATATATTACATATAAAGTAGCTACCCACTAGCTATGTGTCTCGCTGCCAAGTGCACTTTTGAAAAACAATATATGTCGAAATGTTTTTCTGAGCTGAAGGTTTTGAGAATATAAATTTAACCTGTAGTTACTGAAAAAATAGGGCAGAAGTTGTTACCTCTTGTCCAGCACGTCACAACTGAACTTTGCATTAAGATGTTCAATTCAAAGAACACATAGCGTTGTGTACGCGCGTCACGCTAGACATTTTGCTATTTCTAATCAAATCTGCAAGTTAAACGAGGGAAGTAACAGTCAGGACTGTAATACAACTAATTAGTTTACTTATCTGCGTAATAAAAAGGAGAGACAAGAACTAGTGCTCTGCATGTTATAACTAGAATAACAGGAACATCAACCAACCATGCTACATCTATTATAAACTATTCACTAGTCTCAGGTAAGCTGCTCGTAAGTTTGGTGCTTGAAAATACATTCATACAACAAAATCTTTTGCGTACTTTTACAGTTTCCAACTAGGCGAAAACAACACGGGCAGACAGCAAACCATGTTTTGTACCAACTGCAACCACAATAACTAACTAGAATTATACATTAGTCAAACAATCAGTAGCAGGTCAACTTGTTTTCAGCAATTACTTTATTTACATTCATGTTCTACAAATTGCGCTAAAGTGTTCTGCTAAATCAGTGGTTTTTAACCTGGGTTCAATTGAACCTTAGAGGTTTGATCAAGCTCCTACGTGTTTGGTTAGTCACTCTCAGAGGTTCGGTGGAGGTCTCTCAAAAGCAACAGAAGAAGTTCCATTGATTTGCAAGGTCATGTCTTGATAAAAAGATATGTAATTTGTTGTGAGTTCATGCACTGTAGTGGTCTGATTCTGTGAACACAGTGCTGCAATGCAGTAATGCACAATACATTTTGTGCACCAGGAAAATGTATACCTGCCTTGAGTGTAAAAAAAATTATATTAAATTTCTCAATAAAGAAAGGCTCAGTGAAAGCACACAGAAAACTGGTGGCTTCAGTACGTCCAACAAGGCTAAGAGCCACTGTACTAAACAATTATTTTTCAGTCTGTAAATAAGTGGAGATTTGCTTGCAAGTTGCATGCTGCAGTCACCTGGTGTAAACATCAGATGAGATAACAACTCATCCTTCTACATGAGCACCAGGAGACTGCTGTATTTTAGAGACAGAATGTATTGCAATGAATAGCCAGCTGTAGGTGTACAGATCTGTAACATTTAGACCTGTAGTTGGTATTGTTGTAGTTGTATTGGTTACGCGTTTAGATATTGCATTGAAGGTCAAACGAAAAGTGCCACAGGAAATCTGTAACCATTCCAGCCGGTTTATGTTTTAATGACGCTGTCGTGATGACACACTGGGCGATCAATGAGCCTATCGTACACCTCCAGGGGAAAGCATTGACAATCTCTATGTGCAAAAGAACTCTGGCCTAAAAAATGTAAGAAATTATTATGACAGTTGATTCTTCAAATAGAAATGCTGTTATGATTTGCTTAGTTCTAAACCTAATTCTATACTAGAAACATTTCAGGCATATTCGTTCAATAGGAAATAGCACTCATAACGGTGTTACAAAGGTTGATAAAACTATGACAACTAGATACAAGTCTAAGATAAATTGGTGCAGGTTTATGGATCTGCCTTGTGCTACCATATCTTAACAGGTGTTTACCGGTGACTGTCAAAGGCATATAGCAGAAGTCTATCTAATTCAAGTTTGATTAACTATTAAAAAGAATTGAACTTTTTTTGAGTGGCTGAAATGAACCAGTAATATGCTCAATATTCTGTAGAAAACTTCTATTAACAAACATGTACTAAAATAATGAAATCTGAGACAGTTCTGAAAATGATCATGCACTAACATTTGTTTGTTTAGAAACAACATTGTTTCCTTGCAATAATTAGATGTAATTATAGAAAATATTTCACAGGGTTTCTGAGAAAACAATTTGGGAATTTGCTTTACAACTCTTTAATTTAAATTTAAACATTAATTTTAATCCAACACATTGTTTTAGATATTACAATGCAAAATGTATAGATCATTGCTATCAACCAATACAATGTATATATCCTTACTCACAGCCGACACAATGTATACTCCACTACTATTAGCCAATACATACAATGTATATATCATTACTACCAACCAATACAATCTATATATATATATCAAAACTCAAATTTAATATATATCAAAATTCAGAAATGAAATATCCGTTTTATGCTGGATTTGATCTCGAAACCGCTCGCTTGCAGGCAAATATCTTACCAATCAGCTATGCAAGATGCATTGAATTCTAAAGTGATACGAGCCGCTATGCCGGTTAAAATAGGCATAGCACTCTATGTTACACAACACAATGTGACTAAAGCTTGCTCTCACGGCTTATGTTGGTAAGTTTAGTAATACGGATAGTAGCGTTCTCAAATTAGTCTTTGGCAATGTGCCAGGCTGATAGCAAGTGGCAGGCAACAACATTACCAGCAACTGTTTAGTGTTTATAAGCTGTTTTTAATACTCGTGCAACTTCGGGCATTCATGTAGTGTATATATTATCATTGCTATCAGGCAATACAATGTATATATCATTACTATTAGCCAATACAATGTATATATCATTACTATCAGTTAATACAAAGTATAAATCATTACTAACAGCCAATACAATGTATATCGTTGTTGTCAGCCAATACAATGTATATATTATTACTATCACCCAATACAATGCATTTATCATTGTTGCTGGCCAATACAATCACATCTTTGTGAGATATGCATGCCATTGCCTGCTCTCATTGACTTATGCTCACTTGAATATCTATTTAAGCATTCATGTACATAATCACTGATCAAAACAATTGAAATTTGACACAGAATAATGAAATATTAATTTTTCTGTGTCTTTAGGCTATTAATTATACAACTGCTGGAGAAGAAAAGTATCAGTCCACATTATGCATACCATAAGCATGGTAACACTGTCAGCAGCAGTTAACAGGAAGTACCTACCACAAACTAGGTCACTATCATTGGAACATTTTCATTGCATGAAAGAATACCTATATTAGAGTGGAACCAACAGAGTTGCAAGAAGAATTGAATACCATTCAGCTTCCAAAAACCCTGCATTTAGAGACGCTACCATCTGATGGTGTCAACACAGTCCCAACTTTCTCACCTTCTGTGAGCCTGTGACTAGCCACCTGAGGCGTCTAGTCACAATCACTGCTCGCACCCAAGCCCGAAATCTTCTGCGAGGAGGAGGTCTGACATTGAGCACCGAATGTTGACAGCGCCAATGTTGGTCAGTTTCGTTATGACCTTTTGCTCACATTCCTAAATATTTGTATAAATATGTAGTCAAATCTAGCCTAAGGTCATATAATTCTGCTACAGAAACACATGAACGTTAATTGCTATCATCTCTCAGTCAAGGTACACAACCTATACGATGCGAACACAAGGAAACATGCAAAGGTTTGAAATAAACTGTTTCTCTACTGCAAAACTGAAACTCAGGTAACAGAACAATTTCTGCTGCCTAACCAATAACATGAACACAAACAAATTTATTTATGTACATAAAAGCATCTTAATGATACACTTGATTAAATCGATGAGATTGATTGGCTGACAAGGCATAACTGTTTCGTGGGACTTGGATGGATATCTTCTCAATTAATCGCAAGCATTAATGCTACAAGCATTAATTTATAAAATACTTTCCTAACACGATGTACCGCTTGGAGTATAACAAATACTTCTTTGTTAATTGATTTGACTATAGACATGATAGAAAACACGCGATGCCTTTTGCAAACATCATTGCTGAAACAAATTTGCTTGCGGAGAACTTTATTTGATAAATATTTTTTGTGTTTTAAAGAATGAAAAAGCGTCGACTCATCAACTGGCTTTTTGATGACTGACTAATGAATATGCATGTTCTCTATTTAACTGGATGCACTGCATATCAGAATACTATCAACCCCTCTAATACAATGCCTGGGCTAAGTTTGGCCAATACCCGACTGCATTGCAGACATTCATTTAATACCGCAAAATTGGGTAAGATACTGCTATATCTTGGCTTTTTATTCGAATCCATTATTTTACAGTCAAACCAATTTGACGAAAAGATCTAATCTAAAAATACT
The DNA here is from genome assembly GCF_963576615.1 of Watersipora subatra. Taxonomy (NCBI): domain Eukaryota; kingdom Metazoa; phylum Bryozoa; class Gymnolaemata; order Cheilostomatida; family Watersiporidae; genus Watersipora; species Watersipora subatra. The sequence continues at coordinate 53,646,441 of NC_088710.1, read as the reverse complement.
GAAAAGCAACAAATTTGCAGAAACTAAAGCTGAATAATTCCATAAAAATTGAGAAAATTTCGTTCGCTTTACCTTATAGCCTCCCAACTGAAGCTTTACCTCATAGCCTCCCAACTGAAGTTTTACCTCATAGTCTCCCAACTGAAGCAGAAGAACTTTCTTCTGATAAACTAAACCTATCGTGTCCCCCCAATTGAAGAAGAAAAATGTCTTTTTGATGAGACCTCTCACTCTTGCCTCAGTTTTTCTCGCGTGACTATACAGATTTGTTATAACTGACCTCCACCGGAGAGATAGGGGAGACAAACCTCGTAAAAACAAAGCAAGATTTGTAACTGGAAACATTTAGATTACGACTTCCAGCAAGTCTTTGCACATAGGGTTGGGTTCATGGGTGAGTGGCACAGTGCCTAGCAACAGGAAATAAAAAACACTGAGGGAACACATTGAGTCTTAACGTAATATTATTAACAATAGCTGTCATAAATGTTAGTATTTTGTGTGTACACAAAAAATGGATTTGTTTAAAAGAACTCGAAAACTGCACATGCAAAGTATACACAATAAATACATAATAAATACATAAATACACAATGCTATACACAATAAATAATCCTATGATATGAGAACATAATATAAAAACTAGTAATAATACTGAACTGGAAGTTGATCGGCTACTGTAACTGTTTTCTAGAATATTCTACAGATGTGCAAGTAGCTAATAATACAAAGAGTGACACATCAGCATTACCTCTCTAAGCCTATAGCGCTGAATCTCTGCCTGTTACATGACTAAATGGAAATGTTAAGCGCTAAATATTTTGTTGCTGCTAATCAAGTCTGCAAGTTAAATGAGGGAAGTAACAGTAATGAATGCAACAGTAACAGTAATAATTAAATAGTTTACTTATCTGTGTAATAAAAAGGAGAAAATAGCCAGTGGCCTGCATGTTATAATAGGGACTTCAACCAACATAGAGCTACATATATTGAGTTTTTTACTAACTTCAGAAAAGTTACAGGTCAAGGGACCATTACATTGTGCTAACATGATTGTGATGTCATAATAACAATTTGTAAGACCGGTGCTTAAAAAGGCATTTACACGACATGATCTTTTGCTTAATTTTACTGTTTCCAACTAGACAAAAACAGCACGGACAGACAGAAAACCGTGTTGTACCGATTATACTCACAATAAATAACTGTAATTATACATTAGTCACGCAATCTATAGCAATTCATGTTGTTTTCAGCAAATACATATCAATTTGTTGCACGGTTTTTACACATGCTACTTTGCCCATATTCTGATAAATAATAATTTTTTACAAAAAATGATTATGTTGATCATTACATAATATGTATTGAATGTTTAATAAAGAACTCAAATGGTAAATGATTTGTCTGTAAATAAATGACTTGATTTGTATGTTGCACAACTGTTGTACAACTTTGTGTTGTACAACTTTGTGTTGTGTTGTACAACTTTGTGTTGTACAACTTTGTGTTGTGTTGTGCAACTTTGTGTTGTGTTGTGCAACTTTGTGTCGTGTTGTACAACTTTGTGTTGTGTTGTACAACTTTGTGTTGTGTTGTTTTAGCTGCTATAAACAACAGTTAAAATGGATAACAACTCACCGTTCTACAAGAGCATCAGGAGACTCTGTTGTATTCTATAGAAAGAATGTGTTGCAATGAATAGTGAACGCAATGAGTAGGTGTAAAAATCTATAACATTTAAATCTAGGGCAGTATTGGCTACACGTTTAAACATTGCATTGAAGGTCAAATGAAAAATGTCACAGGAAATCTGTGCTATTTCTGTAAAACTAAAAGGTTAAAATGCTTAACTTCAATTGTTACATTTGGCATGATTTGTCTCTGGAGAATTTAATTAGAAAACCGCACACAACCGTGCTAATTGTCATCAGCCACTAGATTTTATAGTGATTAAAATTGGAGCTGTATTCATAGATCAGATTTGACCTGTTTAACTAAAAATAACATCCATAAAACAAAATATGAACTTGCGTAGAGCCATCACAGAGACATGCCTCCAGAATGATAGCTCGAGCACCACAGTGTCGATATGAGATAAGACTTGATATAAATAAACTTAAAAAGAAGACAACTACAAGGAATAATTATTCATAAATAAACCAGCAGTGATCACATTCACTAGACTACGTATAACTGTTCACGAGGCGCATATAAATGTACAGGGAATTATCAGCAGCTTGATGGCAGCAAACAGGTCTGTTGCAGGCACTGGAATGTTCCATGACGGAAAGTAGAGCCCCTACAAGTATAAAATTTTGTATTTAATAACCTATTTTAATATTACAATGTAATGGTGAGATAGATGTAACATATCTCTGACAAGGTGAATAACACATCTTTGAAAAACAAAACCATAGCTCATTGGGTTCAAATGATGTTACCTGCTGATATAATCAAGTACCATGACTTATTAGATGTACTTTAGTATAACAACATTGACACTTCTTTGTGTATAAAGCTTGTTTTACCTTCAGTACGCGCATAGGATACATATGAGTGTAAACCTTTTATACAGAGTAAAGAAACCACCTTAAAAATATAAGGTGTTATCTGCCTACATCAAGTTAGTAGGCAGCGCTGGTCAAAGGTTAAACTGATGTGGTGTTTTAATGAGTGCTTAGCATTAAAAGTAAGGGTTATCCGCTCCTAGATGGATGCCCGGTGTTGCACGAGTCATAAAAATGTTTTTGTACAGAAAATTTACTTTTATTCAACATATTGAACACCAACATTTACCACTCTACCTTTTGAATGAAAGTGCTTGTTTATTTCTGTTTATTGTGTTTATTTTTGTGTAATTCTGTGTACCGGCTGCAGAACTTGCAGCAGATACATTCGACTAACCAGTCTATGTTGGCTTGGGCATTTCAGAAAGTCTTTCCTGCAACCGTTCCAGCCGGTTTATGTTCTCGACGACGCTGTCATCATGGCAGATTGGCCGATCAACGGGCTTATCATATACCTCCTGGGGAAAGCATTGGCGATGTCGATTATGATTATATGACCCCGAAAGGGCGGGAGAACTCTGGCCTAAAACAATAAGAGATTATTATGACAGTTGATTCTTCAAATAGAAATGCTGTTCTGATTTGCTTAGTTCTAAACCTAATTCTATACTAGAAACATTTCAGGGATATTCGTTCAATAGGAAATAGCACTCATAACGGTGTTACAAAGGTTGATAAAACTATGACAACTAGAGACAAGTCTAAGATAAATTGGTGCAGGTTTATGGATCTGCCTTGTGCTACCATATCCAAACAGATGTCTACCGGTGACTGTCATAGGCATATAGCAGAAGTCTATCTAATTCAAGGTAAAAAGCCATTTTTGCCCCGGCTATTGTTTTTCTTGGCAATAAAATCTCACCACACTTACATCACACTTACACCACACCAGTGGTGAAAGCATGTCAACTGTTAGAACTATCCTATACACATGATGACTAAATAGCGCTTGCATTTTTCTATGAAAGAACTGCATGTTTGAATTTGACTTCCAAATTGAGGGGGATCCCCCATTTCAATATACTGTAATTTAGATATGCAGGGTAATACACTCTATGTTTAACTCTGTGTTTAACTAGCCTCTAGCTAAACTCTGATGTTTGCTACAAACTAAATAAGTAAAAGAACCTCAAGTGGACTAGCCATTGAAAATTACTAACTTCCCTAATTTTACTAGGAGCTCTATTAACATAATTGTCACAAGCTGTAATAATAGGCAATAATAGGCAATTCTGTGAATATACCCTGTATCCGTCATGGGTATTTTTCCTTAGAAATTTAGAGCTGCGCTAAAACACCACACATGGCAAACATACTTTCCCTAGGGAATGGAGAGCGACGTCGACTGTTGGGCGCTGAAGGAGACGGGTGCAGGGATGGAGAGTTCGTTCTGGAAGATGTTGGTGTGTAGGAGGAGATGCTACGTCTTTCTTTCCCTCCCGATGCACCATGCGGAGTCGTGGAGCGAGAGCTGCCTGGAGAAGATAGTCTCTGCTCATCCTCACTGACTACTTTCGACTTTTTTTTGCCAGCAGAATTGAAGGACCTGTTAGATTGTCTGGAAGACTGGACGGATGGATGCGGTGACCGCCCACCTCTACTTGTGTCTGGTCGGTGACCAGCACCATAGATAGTGGAACTGGGTTGAGACTGTCTGGCAGTACGATGTGACCTTGAAGCTTTGCTGCCAGAAGCTGAAGGTTGGCTTGGCGCTGGACTAGCAGCTGGTGCTTCCTGTGTTTCTGTAACAAGATAGCGACTGTCAGCAAACTATAGAATGATTAAAAATAAGATAAAAGTAACTTCATTATAGAATAAGTCTTACCATTTGTGGGTGCTTCTGGCTCATTACGGAGTAGATGGTGTACACCGTCTCGCACAAGCTACCAACATACAATACATGTACAGGCTATGACCAGAGTCATAGAACAACGAACAACCAATCAATTAGCATGGAAAGTTTTGATTGGAACTGAATTACATGTTTAACCTAATTATTCTGCTCGAAAAGACAAAAGTTATATTTCTTTTTGATGGAACTTTTTTAAATATGCAGGTTTGATTGCTACATTACATACAAATACAATCTAATGTCTATAATATTTCCAGCATGTACAAACAGACACATTTTTCATTAGCTGCATAAGCTCAAGTTTTTTTAATGAAGCATTTATAAATATTTCTATGTGAATAAGCTGTCAGCTCAGAGGGTGCTGATTAAAGTTCAACCGAACGTCTGCTGCTTTGGAATGATCTAGAACTGGACTCGGTAAAAGAGCATTTGTATAGCCTGGCAATACACCGCATCCACAAAAGTAGAAAAAGCCCTAATAAACCAACTAGTGAATACAACCCTTTCATAGATTTTTTTCAAAAGATTTGAACACTTCCACACTGCACACCAGCAATGGTACACATTCTAGAAATGCCAGGGAGTAACACCAAAAAAAGCAACGGAAGCGAGCATTAGTAAATGGATAATTAAAATTTAACTTTGCGTGGCTGGTTGATATGAATAACATAATATGTAATATAACATAACAGTAATATATTTAACATTCTGTAGTAAACTTATACTAATAAAGGTGTACTAAAATAATGACATCTGGGACAACTCAGCAGAAGATGATTATGATCATGCGCTGACAAGTGGCTGCATGCTTCCTCACAATAATCACATGTAACTATACAGAACATTTCACCTTTTTTACTAGAACATTTCTGATAAAACTTTTAGTGAATTTGATTTCACAGCTCTAAGCTCCAACTTCATTTCTAATCCAACACACTGTTCTAGATATTATAATATAAAATATATGTGGGTAAAAATTTTTAATATGAGAATCAACAGATTTTGGAACTTCCTATTAAGGGCTAACGGAAAATATATTTTAAAATGTAATTTTACAAAAAAATCTTTGTTTTTATAATCTCCACATTTTATTCTAACATAAACTGTACAATGTAATAAATGTTAAAATTAAAATGAAATTAAAATATATGTTTTAGTGGTCGTTGATGTGGTGATGGAAACGTGTCCAAAGTTTTTACCAAGTCATTCAGGTGTTACCATTGTTGTTCTCTGTACAAAGATAAAATATACATTCCAAAATGTTCTTAAAAGAAACAACCTTCGTTCCAATTTAAATATAATTCACAAGCATTTCAATCTCTGAGCACCAGTTTCACAGTTATTAACACCCGCAATGTAGCGCCACAATCAGCATTGAGATTTGCTGTGATAGTAGTGGGCACACTTGAACTTACTTGAACAATTATTATAATTACCTCACTACTCTATTGAAACAAACTTTCAATAAAATAGCAAATTTGACATTTCTAGCAAATTTTTAAAATGAGAATTGGTCTGAAAACACCAGCATTGCAAAGCAATCATACTGTGAACGTGACACTCATATTCAACTATGATTATCACGCCAGCAGCGCTAATTTAAAATTATCCATGTCCCCATCTTCAACAATAAAAAAAGAGTTACCATATATATGTACTTCGTTGACAAAATGGAATATACAGAAATTAGCAAAAGAAATCATTGCGAATTGCTCGCTACTGGTTTCAGTGACATGGACTGGCTTTACCCCTTTTTATATAGTTAATGCTGATAAGGGTATGTATGAACTGTGACCATCATCACAGCTGCCACTCTTTGATGTACAACTCTATATATGTGTTATAGATATACACATATACACATATATCATTGCTGTCAGCCCAAGCAATTTTCATTGCACGAATGAATACCCATATTCGAGCTGAACTAACAGAGTTGCAAGAAGAATTGAACACTATCATTCAGCTTCCAAAAACCTGCATTTAGAGATGCTACCATCTGATGGTGCCAACACAGTCCCAACTTCCTCACCTTTCGTGAACGTGTGACTAGCCACCTGAGGCGTCTAGTCACAATCACTGCTCGCACCCAAGCCCGGAATCTTCTGCGAGGAGGAGGTCGGACATTGAGCACTGAAGAGGTGTTGATGGCACCCATATTGGTCAGTTTTTTCATGACCTCTTGCTCACATTCCTAAATAATTGTTAAAATACGTACAGTCATACCTTGACATACGAGCTTGGTGCGTTCTAGGACTGAGCTTGTATGTCAATTTACTCGCGACACAAGGCACTACTTCCTATATAAAATATTTATATACAAACTAATCCATTAGCACACTATGACAGGATATTACGGTGAAAAAACATGTTTTTAATTCAGTACCTACGCTAACAAAGTCGCAAATACCTATTTGGTTGTTGTGATCTGCAATAAAATTCAACATCTTTATGGACACTAATACTGTATGGAGTTTTTATCTTCGAGACGTTTGTTGTGGATAACGGCGGTCTGAGAGAGACTTGAGAGCAACACATTTGGTACACAAAACTTTTGTGACCCTACTTGGTAAAAACTTTAAATTTAACTTAGAAGAATTTAGATTACTAAACACACACTTGAAGCTAAGTTTTCATGTGTTTTCAATTTTACTTGTGTTTCCTATTTTTTCTAGTGTTCAGTTAGGCGCTTTTTGCCTCACTTTCTCTATAATTTTTAGCCAACCTTTTAAAAACTCTTTAAAACTGATTCAATACGAATGACCGAGCGATGCTGTTCTCAAAAGCGGCCTTTCGCATACTCGCCACATAATAACCATCAAGAACCAGCTTGTCTCCCAAAGATTACTCGTATCTCAACTAGAGTTGCCCCGATTTTGGTATCAGAATCGGTGCCGATATGAGTGTCAAGTATCTGAATCGGTATCGGCCGATCTTTTCTTAAAAAATCTGAACCTTCCGATACTTTTTACAGATCAACCATTTAGCAGAAAACTGTATTTTAGCCTGCTATACTAATAAAAAATCATCAGCTGTAAGCTTCTTACTTTTACTTAATGAATTTCAGGTCTGCCACACAATTTATTTCATGCCTATAGCCTGATCAACACAGCGAAGGAAACTTTTTAGCCAGAATGTAAACAAAAAGTGTGGTATTTCCCAATCACAGCGATAGGTTTTATTGCAAGCAATCACGAACAAGATAACAAAAGTGGGAAACAAGAACGCAGTGTAATATTTCTATTTACTAGCATTACGAAAGTAATTTAAACAGTCGACGCATAAAGTTATCCATCACTCTCTTGATCCTGACGATACAATGGATCGTTTGTATTGTACAAAAAACGGTAACCCCGGTGGCGTATCGGTATGTAGCCTGTCCTCCAACATCTGTTGCAAGGGAATCCCCCTTCAGTACGCTCGGCTACATTGATAATGATGGAAGAAAAGAGACGTCTTACTGAGATAATTGAATCACTAACGGTTTTTAAAAGAAACATTGATTTGCTCTAAACTTGTACAGGCACAGCAGTTCATCCAACAATAGAAGAGGGACTTCGTTATCACAGATAGAACTGTACCACTAACAGTAATTACCTTTATTTACAAATTACAAGAAACATGGACTGTTTTGTTACTACATGCACGGTATGTCAGTATGTGAATATGTATATATTTTTTTCCATAAATGCAAACAAATAAATACAATAATATTCATGTTTTCTTTGCATTATGTTTGTATTTGCATAATAAAATGAGCTACTATCTATGCAACACAAAAGATCTGAATCGGTATCTGAATCGGATTATTTTTCAATTAGGATCGGTATATCGGATCGGTATCTGAATCGGCTGGTGAATTTAGAATCGGGGCATCTCTAATCTCAACAAAGAAACTTACTAGAAAGTCAGCTCGTATCTCGAATTTCTCACATGTTGGGACACTCTGTATGTAGAGGTATGACGGTAGTCAAATATAGTCTAAGACTCTAAGGTCATATAACCCTGCTTAGGAAAGGCAAGGAAGGTTACTATCATCTGTCAGTCAAGGTACACAAAACAAGATGGAAACACGCGGAAGCACAAAGGTTTGAAAAAAACTACAGTAAAACCTCTATTTGAACATCATGATGCCCTATTTTTCAACCCTTAATCTATAGTGGCGATTACTGGTGATGTTCAAATAGAGGGCGACACTCTATTTTTCGTCTTAGTCGTCAAAATTTTGGGAAAATAAATTCAACCCTTTTGTGGGCGAAGCAATGCTAATGTCGCCTGTATTTTGCACTCTCCTTTGGGTGGAGCCAAGCTAATGCCATCAGCCTCAGCCTTTTTGCTAGGCTATTTTTATATATAGCGCACCCTCTGGTTACGACGTCCCGGTTTTACTGTTTTTCGCCTTTTGATGTGAAACATGTTTTTTCATCTCCTCTATACTTCATTTTTTTGCCATTCGACATCAACAAAAACATCTTTAGAATTCGAATTTGGCGGCTGAATACATCTGAATAGTGAAAATACTAATAGGCTAATCGTCGGAATCCCTTCGCCAATGCCTGAAAGGAATACGATGCTCACTCTCGCTCTTTATCTCAGTTCAACACTATTCGTTATAAATTACGGTGAAAACGAAATAAAGATTAAGTCGATGACAAAGTTCAAGTTTAGTAAAATACTAAAACTTATATATATAAAATTATAAACTAAAACTTAGTGTGTGTTTGATAGGCTATCCTTTAAGTTAAATTCAAAGTTTATGTTATACATCTGTCTAGAAGATAAGAGCTCCATACCGTACATACTGTACATAGTAATGCTACATTTTATTGCATAACCACTAAATATACCAAAATTACTGTAGGTAACTATATAGGTACTATTTTGTTACTAATTTTTAATATGTACCGTACATACATGTATATCAAATTTTGATATTTTTCCCCAGAGGGTGTTTGCATTAGATAACTATGGATTTCAATACCCCGATACAATGCCAACACCGGAACGAGTTAATGTTGTATGGCGAAGATTCACTGTAGTTATAAAAAATGCTTACAAATTTGAAAATAAAATAAAAATTGAAAGCTCCAACGAATTGCAACGCAGGCTATAAGATCTGAACCGGCTCTGAACCGGCTCTAAACCGGATTCAGTGGTTATGATCAGCAACATTAGCCTACCATGTACAAATCTGTATGGAGGCCTTACCATCGAGACAGACGTAGTGGCTAACCGCAGTGAGAGAGGCTTGAATGCAACGTGTTCGGAACACTAAACCTTTGTGACGCTACGTAATAGAAACTTTGAATTTAACTTACACGAGTTTAGCTTACTAAACACACACTGAAAGCTAAGTTTTAATATTTTACTAAACATACTCTAATTTTGTCATTTCAATTGTTTAATATTCCTTTTCAGTGCGCGATTTTTGCCTCGCATTTACTGTAACGTTTAGCCAACCTTCTTAAAACTTTTTTCAAACTAATTTGACAAGAAAGACCAAGCGATACTGTTCAAATTTGAATTTCAGAGAGACATGTTGTATGGTTGGGGAAAATGATGTAACGAGGAGCCGGAACAACTGGGTGTTCCACATCGGAAGGTGAAAAAACTGCAAAGCAGAGACGCCGTAACCAGGGATTCCACTATAATGCTGTATCTTGGTTCTTTATTCAAATGCATTCTTTTACAGCCCATCCAATTTAACCAAAATTCAGTCTAAAAATACTGAAAAACAGCAAAATTGCATAAGCTAAAGCTGAATAATTCCAGAAAAAATGAGATAAACTCGTTCGCTTTACCTCATAGCCTCCCAACTGAAGCAGAAGAACCTTTTTCTGATAGACTAAGCCTCTTGCTCTTGCTTCAGCCTTCCTTGCACGAGCATAAAGATCAGTTATGACTGACCTCCAGTGGAGGGATAGAGGAGAACCCTTATACGAAACAAGGGCATGATTAGTAACAGGAAACATTCAGGTTACAACCTCAACAAGTCTATGCACATAGGGGTAGCTTCATGGGTGAGTAGCACAATGCCAAGACAACAGGAAATGCAAACAAACCGTGAGGGAACACATTGAGTCTTAACATAATATTATTAAAAATAGCTGTCGTAAGTGTTAGTGTTTTATGTGTACACAAGCAAATGCATGCTTAGAAGGGACCAAACATCACACATGCAAAGTAATGCTATACACAATATATAATCCTATGATATGAGAACATAATATAAAAAACTAGTAATAATACTGAACTGGAAGTTGATCGACTACTGTAACTGTTTTTCTAGAATATTCTACAGATGTGCAAGTAGCTAATAATACAATGCGTGACACATCGGCATTACCTCTCTAAGCCTATAGCGCTGAATCTCTGCCTCAAGTAGAGCAAGGGCTTGTCTTAGTTCCTCTTTCTCACTACTTAGTTTCTCAACGAACTCTAGGAGTCTGCCCGACTCATTGGGATTAGAAAAGCTCTGCAAAAGCAACACCCACTGCAACAGTGCTATCACACCACGCATGAGCTCTTGGTGATTCCTCATTAATTGACTGTATCACTGGCTGTGAGGTAGTACGAGTGAACATACGTGAGATGTTAATTCTGTGTTGACAGTTGACATATCTGACCAATCAATGAACAAGGCAGAATAACGATGGAGCCAGAAAATAGAAGAGTGGTGTGACTTAGATCAGAACAATGCAGGATCAACTAGAGGGTGTTGAGAAAGCCAATCAACAAAGAGCCAATCAACAAAGAGCCAATCAACAAAGAGCAAAAAACTTGAAGAATGTCCTTTTATGAGTCGTTAAGTTGAAAGAAAGGATTTGATGAAATGCTCAATGAGTTCTCGAGTGAAAAACAAACAACGAGTGCTATTGACAAAATTAAATAAAGAAATCAATTGTAAACTGAAAGACCAACAGAGACAAGATGGCAGCCAAACGCTAGATAGTATAAGACAGCTCGGCACCAGTCATGAGACAAGTACTAAGATGAACTAGATGAGAGAGCAACAGCAAGACAGACAACTCTGGCAGCACCGAAGGCATACTTACGGTAGAGTCTCTGCAACTGTCCAAGGCATCATTCACCACAGTCAACTCGCTAAAGACATCAGAGAGTTCTGCCTGGGCATTGCAGCTTGCATCTTTCAATCTAAGAGCGATCAGCCTCAGTTTCTTGTAGATCTGTTCCGAATGATCATTCGAGTCTTGAGAAATTTTCTTCTCCTGCTGGATATACAAAATCTTAGCAATATACAGAATTCTAAACTGTCCAAACTCTCTACCGCCACACATTACAGGTTTAACACATTTTACTGTTGTACATACGGAAAGTTTCTGGAGCTTCTTCTCAAGATCTTTAAGTGATGCTTCAGCGACTGCCAATTGCTGTCTCAGCACTCCATTGGCATCTACTGCATCTTGGGCGACATCTCTTTCATGTTGCACGGCGGCCATTTCCAACTTCAGACGTGAGCGCAACTCTTCGAGATCTCGCTAACAAAACCAAAAAGGGACAATAAATTCAGAGAGAAACTCCATTTTGTATGACTAGTGAGCTACAGAGCAGGGCTAAAACAGTAAACAAGCGATTATCCCACAGAGCGTACATGTCATGAATACACATCCCAAGACACGCTCTTCTTCCACTACAAAAATATGATTTTGTTTTCATGATCATAAAAACAAAACATTAAAAAAACTTGTAAGACAGAAACCTGCTTTGCCTTGCTTTCACTCTTCAGTTGAGCTATGCGCCGTCTCTCATTCTCCATTTCTTCTTGGGCCTGAGCCTTGGCAAGGTCAAGGGCAGCACTCAGGTTAGCTGAGCGATTACGCTCGATGTCCAATGCGCTCTAATTAAATAACAGATGATCCATATATGTACAAGTATGTATGTACAATTTATCAAGGCTTCCCACAATAAATGCTGCAAATGTACTATGAGAAAGCTAATAAAGCTTTTTGTACTGCATAACGTAGTAGTTGACTTACCTGTATGTCTAGGCTGCGACTTTTCTCTGAGTCGAGTTGGTCACAGATGAGTTTGTATTCCGAGACTTGAGGTCTCCTCTGTAAGTCGGCATTATCTTCCCTCATTTGAGCGAGCTCCATCTTCTCGTTGTTCAACTCTCTGCATGCATTGTTAAATTTATTCTCACTCATGCAGCCAACACGCAGAGTTAGACGAGGGACTAACCCAACAGCTGTACAACGCTATGCTTAACATGCCTTATTATGCTTAACAATGGTTTGTCCACTCTACTTGACATTATCATCAGCAGTTCTTACAACGGACAAGAAATGCCATTTTCTGTACTAGTAGCAACAACAAACTACATTACTAATAAAACCACCTGCCTGCATGATACATTCACAGTGGATTCACACAAACCATTTTAAGTTGTCTGCATGAACTCGCAGCACACTTCAAAACTACAGTGTGTTACAAGTTCATGCGATTGCACTGCATGAACTATCAGCACACTATTCAAAGACTGCTGGATCAAGCTCAGTATAATCTACAGCAGACTATCCTATGACTGGAGGACTATACTCACTCGGAAAGTTCTAGATGCCTCGCCCGTTCTGTATCGAGCGTTATAGCCTGCTCGGCTATCTGGTTCTTCAAGCGACGCTCTCGATCGGACGCTGCGTGCTCATTCTCTACTAAATGTCTCTTTGATATCTCATGCATGAGCAGCTCCTTGTCGAGCTTAGCCTGCACCTCACTGTTGGCATCTCTAAGCATCTGTAAGTCTTGACGCAGTTTCTAAACAGAAGGATTAAACATCATTTACTTCAAGAGTTAAACAGATAAGCACTAAACAAGATACGGACATGAGAAAGGGAGAGTGTGAGAGAGGATTGACCAATACCTGAGCAGACAGCTGCACCTCGTGAGCATCAGCGTGTCGCTTTTCCTCGAGCTCCCGTAGAGAGCCGCGTAGCCTTTCCTCTTCTTGTCTTCGCTGCCGCAGCTGCTTCTCAAGCATGGCACATTTTGCCCTTTCAGATGTCAGTTGATTCCTGTAGCAGAAAATAGACAAATACCTGAGATAAAAAACAGAAACAGATCGGTGTGCGTATAACACACAGTACCAATACCAAACCGCAAGCTATAGTCTGACTGCGACAGAACAGAAAATCTTTGATGAAGCATCCAATGCTATGTGAGTAAGCAATGGCGAAGTCTAGGTGAATCACATAACCATAACAGATGGTATGAGAAAGGATAGCAGACGTGTGAGAATACCCGAGAGACCAGGAAGAAGTAACATAATAACTTAATAGAACTGATATTATCTAGTTACACCCGCACATGGCGATCAAGTCGTGTCTACCTCCATTATGCATAAACCCAGCCGTATACATACCCAGAATCATCCATGTCTAGTCTTTGGAAAGAAATACATTAACTGTTTGTATTCAGCTAAAACACTCGCTCAACTAAAATACTGCTTGATGAGATTTCATATGTCACAATAATGGAGTGACTGCTATTATTAATACTAGCACAATACAAAAGCACGTTGCATGTATTTGTACCACTGTAATCATCAATAAAAAGAAACTACATAAGATCTATTTGAGCTGAAACAAATGAATATGTAATCAACACTAAACAAACGAAACAAAATAATGGTTATGCAGTAGTAAAAACACAACAATGATGCCAATAAAACGGATACAATTTCAGGAAAATTAATAGCAGAAAACTAAGTTGATTAGTTTCAACTTACTGTAATGAGGCAGAGTTGTTCTGCTCTGTGCAGAGAGTCTGTTTCGTCTGCTCCAGCTCTGACTGACAGACGCTGAGCGCACTTTCCAATGCATCACGCTGCTCCTGAACACGCTTCACTTCTTTTGCCAAAATGACACTCTGCTGTTTAGCCAGTGTTCCCTCTTCAGCTAAAGCAGTCTGCTGCAACAGCTTGCTTTCCATCAACTCTCCTGCAAACCAAAACAACAGATTAGGTTGGTTATGTATTTCATTTTTACATCATCTAACAAGCAGCTCCTACTGAGTAATTACCTCTAAATCTGCTGTTTTTATCCTAGTAATACTAAAAATAAAATTTCAACTTTACACTAACTGATAGCTTTTTAAAGTAATTTGTGGAGTTGTGCTTTCTTGTACCAGCCTACACGCTGCGTATAACTTTAAAAGGTTTCATCTTTATTCTTAGACTCAAGGAGGATGGAGCAACTGCTGTAGAGAAATGGCTTTAAACATTGCCATTAGGAGAGAATTTAGGATAAACAATAAAAAGGTACAACAGAAGAAGGTTATGTTGATAGAATTAAGGTAGAAGATTGTGGATAAAAGAGAAGACTCGTAATTGAAGAAGTCTGTAAGAAGATTAGTGTACTAAAATCATAAAGGTGTAAGTATTGATACTGCCTAAAAGCACCAATGCCAAAAAATGCAAGAAAGCTCTTATATAGCAAGAGTTCATCAGCACTAGAGGATGGGAGGTTACATTACCTATTTATATAGCAAGAGTTCGTCAGAACTAAGGATAGGAGGAGGCTACATTATATATTTATAAAGCAAGAGTTCGTCAGCATTAGAGAATAGGAGGCTAGATTACCTACTTATATAGCAAGAATTCATCAGAACTAGAGAATAGGAGGCTAGATTAACTATTTATATAGCAAGAGTTCCTCAGCACTAGAGGATAGGAGGCTAGATTACCTATGCCCACAGCTGAACAAAATAAAAGAAATACATGGGGGAGTGCCAGATCCCACGAATAAAGAAATGACAGAGCTGATATATGGATAGAACAAAATATTCGCATCACAAAATCATAATGTATGCAAATTATGAAGCCCAAACAGACTATAAAACGGGGATTGACCAATTTGGATAACCATCCTCTACCCTCACACATTATGTGTAGACTAAAGCTGTCAAGTTTGAACTGACCAATCAGCAAAGAGATATGGCAAGTTTTGATGTGGCTAGTTCGTGTTTCGTCTCAGCTTTGATGCTACCACTTCGTACCCCATAACCTCTCCAGAAACTACCTCTTTACACTTCAAACTTTACTAAAAACTCCTAGTTCTTACTCCAAACCTTTCCAGAAACATTCATAGGTTGATCCAATGATAGCACACGCACTCATTAAGGATGAAGTTATAATATCTTTAAGTAAAGACTAAGCATACAAATACAAACATATTTTCTCTATATAGATAGCCATAATGAAACGCTGATGTACTTCTAAAGCTAATAACCATCCTGAATATGCAAGTTACCTTGCTGTTTTGCTTCTGCTTTCTGTTTCTCCAGCTGACCGAGCACTTGCACGATCTCATTCTGCATGCTATTAACCAAGGATCTGTGCTCACAGATCTCATCAAGGAGGGACTGTCGGTCTGCCTCAAACAGCTTGTCGAGACTGAGCTCCTGACGAGCCGTCTGAAAAGCAAAATAAACCATAAGCCAGCTTACCACATCAGCAATGTGTGTCGTAAAGAATAAGCATACAAAATCAAAAGATTCTAATAATAACAAACGAGAGACTGCAGTCTTGACTCAAGTCGTGCTATCTCTGTAGGCTGGGCCGCTCCTCTCGCTGCCACAAACGACCGGAGCTCTTGCAGATATAGTTGCCGTTCATGGACAAATACCTGATGCACTGCCTGCACCAGGGCTCCTCGCCAATCTCGGGGATTACCATCATTCATCTGTAAAATGAGTTAAGATGGTCGATGTCTATGCTAACCCGAGTCTATGTCTATGTCAATGTCAACACAAGTCTATGTTCATTAGCTATTAGACTATCAACTAAAGAGTGACAAGTCCAGAGGCAACAATGATGACTCACCTGAGAGTCAGCACGACACTCATCGACTTGAGACAGCAGATCCTTCAGTGACTGGATCGTGCCATTTAGAATCTCCTTCTCTTGAAGAACACTCTCAAGCACGCTGTCTCCTACGCTGCCAGCCCGATGTGACAGCTTGTAAATGGAATGACTCTCCTTCTCAATTTGGTCGAGGTGGTGCTACAGCGAAACAATCTTTCATCACGGATGACAAATAAGCAGTATACCAATCTGAATATGCATTTTAGTGCTTATACTCCATGCGTTACACCGGACAAGAAAAAACTCTCAAATGAGCAACCAAACTTGCAAAGTTGTTTTAAAAATTGGCTAAAGGGTAAAAGACAGCACAATCAGACATGCTAACTTGAGGAAACAACTAAGTCCAGGGCACCTTTTGTCTGTCCTTTACATTGGCTTCATCATCCAGGGATTGCTGAGAAGAAGTGTCAGCAATGGTATCCTGGTCGCTGTCATGAGAGACAGCAGTGATCATGGCTATGCGACCTTCAATGTCCTTCTTCAGGGACTCACTGAAAGACTCTCCTTCATCTACAAAAGCATTTAAAAACAACAAAAATGAACAGAGTGCTTTAGTTATTACTAGTGCTCTGATTGGCTGCGATTGATTGTTATTAATTGTGATTGGCGAGTGATTTTGCTACCAGGAAGCAAAATCTTGGTGAACAATTATACGCCATGCCATGGTTCAGATGCTTTATCATTTAGACTCGACTATCCAACAAAAGATCTTTAAAAAAAGGCCTGCTCAGGATAAGAAACTGTTGGAAAGATTAGAGAACTGCTTTGTTCACGTGAAGATGTTTAGCCTTGACCTAACATTGCATGAATACTTGTAACACAGCATGAAAAATTTTTTCATAGAGAAACAAAAACTGAACGCTTACCGAGTGTATCGCAGAGACGTTGGCTTACTTGCGACACTACCTCCTCCTTGAGTCGCCCATACTCGCGCTCAAACTCCCCCCTCATTTGAACGATCTTCTCGTTTAGTGATGTTATAACTTCCTCATAGCTTGCTAGAATAAAATGGAAACAAATAAGCTATCATTACCCTTACACTATTATAATAATACATTCTATTAAAAGAAAGACATTTGCTAGAAGCTTAAAGCATCACATACCTTAACAGAACAACAGCAGCAAAATAAGCAGCAAATAGTTCAATAGCAGTAACTTGATATGCAGTGGCAAACAAGAGCAAGTGCTTGACGGGTGTCTGAGAATGCCGGCAGGAGGCCATAAATAAAAAGCTAATATTAATCAGTGCGATGAAACACAAAAGCTCTGGGACACGCTAGTGGTCAACAAACAAAAAATCAAACAATGCTGTTTTGTATGAAATGGATAACATTTACAATCAATTAGTCACACCTAGCGTGGCAGTGAATGGATTGAAGGGAGATTATTATATTAGTTTTATGTAATACCTTAGCGAATGTGAAAGTATTAGACACGTCGATAGGCTATCTGTAAACAGCTCTATGTAAAAGTATTATATGCATAATTGCTCAGCCCTTACCAATGATTTCAAGGTATGCAGTGTCTTTTGAAAATTAAACAAACAATTTGTTTTATTAACGAAAGTGTGAATTAACAATACCGCAGCTAGGCAGTGTGTATGAATCAATAATACACCTGGACTGACATAATCAATATTACGTAATTAGATCTGTGTCCAACCTTTTGTCTGCTAATTGTGACGAGCTATAATAACCGTTGAGTGAATGTGATTTCACTCAATTGAAATACAAGTCACTCAGTCAATGTTGATACCACCCACTAAACCTATATCTCTCAAGCTAAACATAAGTCACTTAGTCTATGCTAATGTCACTCACACTAAACACACCAACAGGTCAGGAGGACCTTTTGGCCAGGACCTATCAATAGCCTTAAAAATTCCTGTTATTTTACAGGTTTAATTTAATAAAAGAAATCAAATGACTTTTCCTTGTAAAACAACAAGACCCAGGCCTATGAGAACATTTTGTCACCACATATCACACAACATTGAGTTAAAGATAGGGAACAACTCACCCTTTTGCTCGAGGATGTCTTCCTCGAAATCTTTTGTCTTTGCCTACAAAGAGAATGAAATGACAGAATTTGCAGAGCATAGATAACCAATATTATGAAGGGCCTAATGAAATTCTTAAAAGAGATACAACCAACTAAACAGACATCCACATCTACTATATATATTACGACTGCACAGTCGCTAAGATTCAGCAAGACATCTACACAGATGTAACGTGTCATATTGATACGGAAAGTGTCCGAATTGACCTTAACCTTGTTTCACCGACCAATGACGATAAAAACTAATCATGCCGTGTGGGCAAATGAGAGTAGTCTTCTCTTATCAGCAACAAAAAAGACACTAAGCTTATAACCAGACTCCACTGCCATGATTAGCCGCTAATTGAAGTATTCTCACTTTTCAACTTTCTCAGGCTGCACACAAGTGCCACAATTTAATAGTACAGGTGAAGCGATGTAAAACCTACTCACTGCTATAACACATATTACTAAGTAACCAACCTATCATCATATTACTATCAATATCATACTTAAAGCTGCCTTCTAAAGCTACAGTGATAAAAATACAGATTAAATTCACAACACTCTCGTGTTATAAAGGATGATCAACTCCTGTTTCTATTAGTCTCTGTTCCTGAGTTACCTCTATGGTGGGAACATTATGTAAATAATGTATGCACTATTTCCTCTCTTCAGTTACCTCTATGGTGGGAACATCATGTAAATAACTTATACACTAAACAACTTCCATCCGTTAAACATCTGCTGAGTCAAATGGCAAGAAGCTCTGACAGTTTTGTGTCGCCATAGAATATAATTATACTATGTACTTTTTACTGGCTTTAGAAGCTCAACAAAAAAAGAGGGCACAACTCTTACTGTCAAACCTATAACAGAAAGACAAGATAAATCCAATAATAAACATGCATAAGCTGGATTAGTCACTTGGTACAAGTTTAACAACTAGCACGGTATCAAATGCTGACAATAATTATACACGATAATTATTGTATTGTAATTGTACAATAATTATTATATTGTATAGTTATAATTATTGTATGATAATTATACAATTATATGATGTAACGATACACAGCAGCATAGGCTTTGTGCTGACTGTAGGGACAGCCTTCAACAGCAGTAGAGAAGCGCAAGTGTTTCACATAAAATGACAATTTTTATATGTTGAAGGTTCTCTGGAACCAGATTACTTGTTATGGACACTAAGCAAATTTGATACGCGCAGCATTATGTACAGCATATGCCGATTCTAAAATACAAGTGATTCATACCAGAATTGGTCCATTTTATCTTTGAATTTACTGACAAGCCAAAACTCAAAATTTCATTATCGTGATACTCTCCTGATGAGTGGCTAAGATGCACGATGGCTCTAAAGCATTTGACCTCTTTGCCTTCTATTATAAACAACAAAGCTTATAAGAATTCTGTTGGTTATTGTGCCAAGACATAGTTCATATACAATTTGTCATTTTAAATGTATAAATTGAAAAACAAGGCTGATGAGTAATCAAGTGCAGCAATAATTTGGCACAGAGCAAGACTGCTCTATTGATGTGAGATAGCTAGGAGGTGCTAGTAGGTTGGATGGCAGAGACTATCAAACACAGAACAAAATAATTTTATGTGTCTGACATACGAAGGAGTAGAATTAGTCCTATAGTTTCAAACATCTAAAATAGCGCTAAACAATGAGCTCTAACTCCAATGTCCTGATACGGTGAAATTCAGCAAATTTTGAAATCAGCAAACAAAATACTTACATTTACTAAGTACATATACATGTGAATAATTGTGCTATACTAACTATTTTTATATGCAAAATGTTAACGGTCAATTTCGTGCTTGCTACAAAATACATACAAGGTGTAGGGGAGATAATTTTTGTATGCAGAAAGTGATTTGCATTTGGACAGTACAAATACTCACCCTTGTTAATACACAGAGATAGGCCATGTGTGCCCTAAGACTACAATGACACTAGCAAAAGGAATGATAAAACTACTAACCTCGAGCTCTAACTGCAGCGCTGTCAGCCGTGCATCCACTTCTTCAGCATCATGTGATGCCGCGAGCTTCTGTTGTGCAGCATTTAGCTCATCTCGTAAGCTGGAGGCCTCTCTCATAGCAGTATCTCGATCGTCATTGGCTCGACCGAGTTGAATATGGAGCTGATTTAATTGGGGTGCAAATGCCTCTTGCAGCGACTCCATATCTGCCATGTGCCGTTTCTCATGCTCATCCATGGTGAAGGACATAGATTCCTTGACAGTTAGTAGCTGGCTATGTTCAGCTTTGAGCTCTTGCAGCTTAGCCTGGGTGTCCAATAGAGCCGCTCGCACTTCGTCTAGCTCCATTAGAGACTCGTTACGTTCGGCCTCACTGTTCGCGAGCTTGGCAGCGACAAAAGAGGATTCGTCTCGCTCTTTTGCAAGCTGCATGGCCAGTGATATCTTCTCCGATATCATCGCATCCATTTCCGTTTTGGAGAGTTCATCGCTAGCTCTCATATCGGACAATTGTTTAGCTAAATCCTCATAATGCTGACGGTATTTATCCGTCTCGTTTAGTGAAGCCTTCAGTTGCTCAAATCTTTCACTCAAAGCATCACACTGTTTTCTCACGGTTTCACATTCTTCCTTAGCCTGGGCTAGCTGTTGATCCTTTTCTGCTATTAGCTCATGTAGAGCACCTACATCAACTGTCAACTCCTGATTGGATTTTGACATTTTGTCAAGGCTTTCACTCAGACTATCATACCGAATCCTAGCTACTCCTGACTCTTCCTCAGCCAAGTGCAGTTGGCTATCCCTCTCGGCTACAATCTTCTGCATGGCACTTGCTTCAGCTGCTAGCTCTTGATTGGATTTTGACATCTTGTCAAGGCCCTCACGCAAAGCGTAACACTCATTTTTTATAACTTTAGATTCCTTCTGAGCCTGTTGTAGCTGGTGCTCCCTTTCTGCTACTAAATCACGAAGGGCACCTATTTCACCTGTCAACTCCTGATTAGTTTTTGACAGTTCGTCGAGGCTTTCACTTAAAGTGTCACACTGACTCCTCTCGACTCCAGACTCTTCCTTAGCCTGACTTAGCTGGTGATCTCTTTCCGATACCTGTTTGCGCAGAGCACCTACTTCTACCGCCAACTCCTTGTTAGTCTCAGCTAGCTTCTCCTTCTGCATCGACACTTCTGTATAGGAATGTGTAGAAGCTGCCCCTTCTTTCTCCTGTAGGTCACAATACCAGTTCTTAGTATGAAGAAGAAAGAGGCTATGTAGTTTGCTTGTTTAAGATTACTCTATTTGTCTATTTGGGATATTAAGAACTTTCTCATAATAAAAATCCTTACCACAAAAAATACCCTACAGGATGAAATTATTTGCCGAGTTAAATTTCGCGAAACATGTCTTTTCATCCATATTCCCGGACAAAATTATTCGCGGATGAACACATTCGCGAATAAATTAATCCGTAAAAGCAGATAGCAATAAAGTAAAACCTTCACGCGCGTATACCGCTTGTTTAGTTTCTATTTAGCAGAGCAACTTATGTCGATCATGCTATAAAATTTTGGCTGCATCCAGAGGTTTTCATGAATGTTCATCGTTCTGGGGCCTTTGGTGAATCAACAAACTGTGGTAAGTTTTGAGTTTTTTCAACATGAAAAACTGCAGGAGAGATTTGTTTGATGATGATGCCGTGCCGAATAACTTGTGACAACCTTAAATAATTTTGTAAAGAAGTGTGATGCATTGGCAATGGGCTTAACTCAAAGCCTCGGTGATGATTTTAAAAGAGTTTAGAACTCGGCTACGCTTACTAATTCTGCCTAGCGTCTAGTTTTTAATTTAAGGTAGTAGTTATTTTCCCTTGTGTTAAAAATAAAACTGATTATTCGCGAATTTTAATAATTCGCGGAAATGACTGTGCGTGAACTCGCGAATTATTAAATCCATCGAATAATTTCATCTTGTAGGGTAAATACTGAAATGAGACACATCATGTGCTGGAATGAAGTATTTCTATCTAAACAAACTCATCATGATTTTTGCAAAAGAAAATAATAACAGATGGAGTAATCAACGAGTAACTAAAGTTAGCACACCACAAATCGTAAACGCTATTTTAAAACAAAAAGTTATCTTTTTGACCAGATGAAATAGGGCTGATTTTCTTGCTAAGGCCTTTCTTGGGCCCCGAAATAAATGTGTCACCCTCACAGCAAGACTGTATTTAAAAATACTAGCTTTTCAACTACTATATTTAAATTTCCTTCTATTTTCTATTTCTACTCCAATTGAACAACGGAAAAAATTATTCCGTTTATTAATTGCTTTTTAATCCTTTACAATCAGCAAATTTTTCAACATATGTTCATGCACTACCAGTTTTTGTTAAAAAAAACCCGACAATGCTATAAAAAAGCAAAATGACAAAAATAGCAATTTAATTACACAAAATAACTTGAATTATTGCTTTATAATGGTTTTTAGCTAGTTTTAAAGTTCTGCAGTTGTTTTTAACCTAAAGGTTTGAGGCAAACTGTAACAAATCTGAAAAACAATTTAATCAAATATAAAATCAAGTATCTTCTTAAAAATCTAATTCATCATTTCTTTTGTTTAAACAAAAATTTTGGACAAACAAAAATGTGACAAAATGTATTTACTCTAAACATTTTTCCCTTGAAGTTTATGAGAAAAAACAACAGTAAACCAAATTACAGTTAATACTTTTTTATCAAATTAACACATCAACAGATTTTTTTGTGTATGTTATAATCAATACTAATTGCCGCATGACGAAACCAGTTACAAGTTAATGTTTACACAGCAATGATCGACATAACATTTGATACCCATAAATTACATTGGATTGGTTTAACCTACACTTGCTATAAAAATCAATGATACAACTATTATAAAATCTCAAAACTTAAAGAAAGATCAGTTAAAGTGAAAAGTCGCTAAATTGACGCTAATAGCAATAATTAAGCACTTTGGTCAACTGTTTCTGTTTGTTTCAGAAAACTCCGGAATGTTAAAAACCTCACCAGGGCTTCGAGCTTTTCATTGAGCAGATAGAGCTCTTCCTCTTTCTCATCGACCACATTCTGCCTCTCTTTGCTTTGACGCTCGAGGTCAATCACCCGTTGCATCAAACTTTCCTGAAGAGATCCAAAGCAACAGAGCTCAGCTATTTATAGTAATGCAGTTTTCTAGAATAATGATTCTCACAATAATGTACAAACAGTGTTCATCCACATCTTATGGCCAAAGGCTAGCAAGATCTACTAGGTCATGTCAGTGACCTCCTAAGAGTCGCATATCTACTAAACGCATTTACCAATCAGCAAAACATTTGATGTTGAATGGACATCGAGGGGATTTGAAGTTCATCCAACATCAGATGTTCAACAGAATTATGATTGGTTGGTGTTTATTGTGATGAATTTTTAAAAACCGATTTCAAAAAATAATTTTGCCAATTCATGCATCGGAAGCGTCAATGTACACAAAAATGCCTAACTCCATGTTCTGATTAAAACAATAATATTTTCAATGACAATTCTTGAACCTCGCAGCATGGTTATAATAGATTCTAGGAAAGAGAGTGGACAGACAAACAGACACGAGCGCTACCTTTTCGTTGAGCAGCTCTGTTCGTTCTTCCTCAAGCGCTTCTACATTAGCCGTTATACTCGAGAGCTGAGTTTCTCGAGCTTCTGCTAGCGATTGAAGATTTTCGAAATCGCTTGTCAGGTCATTCTGTTAAAAATAAAAGCAATAGTTCCCCAGCCGACTAACAAGAATAACTATGGCAACACATTCAGTGAAACAGCTAACATATCAATCTACAAAAACTCAACTCGATTTACAAAAAAGAAGGCAATCCATGTTAGTATATCGGACATAGTTGTAGGAATGCAGAGTTGGTGATGAGTCACAGCATGACAAATCAAATCTGTTAACAAACAATACCGGTTGTTGAAGATGGGTTCAAAAATTCAAAAGGTAAATAATAGCACAACACGAGGAAGAGTCAGAGCATTTAAAAGCAAGCGAGCCAGCAGCATGCTGGTTGAACGAAAATACATTAGTAACATAGCCATTGTCTTACTTGCGCTGCTCGAACCTCTTTCTGGCAATAAGTAAATTTAATAAATATCTCTATTGACAGCACAACTAACTAATATATTGACCTCTAGTAACAGTACAAATAACTAATATAATGACCTCTAGTGACAGTTTAACTATTTTAACTGCCTGTAATGACAATGACTAAATTATACACAGAACTCACGCTCATCGCCATAGCAACAGTATAATACAGATACATCCAACACACAGCCATTGCAAATGCTACTGTCATTTAAATGTTCTCAATTCTAGAAATTGCGAAAAGAAATATGCAAATGATCTAAAATCCACCAAACTGGGAAAGTCATATGACAGCAAGCTACCTGATCTACCAAACCAGGAAAGTCATACGACAGCAAGCTATCTGATCTACCAAACCAGGAAAGTCGTATGGCAGCAAGCTATCTAATGCGACTTTCATTATAAACCTTTCATAATAAAACATACCGTAAACTTCATCAGTGATGCTGTCTCATCTTTTTCCGCTTTCAACAGCGCCTCTAGCTCCTCCACCTTTGCTGACTTGGTAGTCAACTCTAAAGCTAAAGAATTGATTTCTTGGGCGAGCACTTCAACCTGAAAAGAATTTAAGTCCATCATTTGTAAGGTAAGCTTGTTTATCTTGGGTTGCTTTTTGTGACAGCGCAATTCAATGCTGCTGACTCAGAATTTTACCACTGAGTATATAGTAGAAGGTATAAAGACCAATTGAGAGATTTTGAATGTGTTATTTCTATATTTTTAAAAAATTCGCGAGACAGGAAAAATCCATTTGTAATAAAATATAATCTGGAATCCCTCGCGATACGAGTATGTTTCCTTGTTATTAATTAGTTTTATCATGAGGTTTCAGATTGCTAAATAAGCCAACCCTCAAAAAGACAGTATGGGTGTAAAGGCTACAGAACACTTATTACTATATACACATTATCAGGAATGAACACTTTTATTTCAGCTACACATCGGAGGTCATCAATTAGTAACACTTCATCACCCCACACCGATTACGACATTGATACAATTATAACTCAAAAGACATTACCATCATCGTCCTAGAGAGAAACTAACCAGAGCATTATAACAGAACCACATCAATCTCCGCCATATCATCCAATTACCATACAGATCCATCCAACATTAACCCGAGGATTATATTTACACTTGTTGACCATACTTTACTTATTTCCGCTTTTTCAAGACAACCTCCGTTACCGCCAAGTACATCTCCGGAGCCCACTGAAGACAATGCACTGACCTAAGAGCAGGACTTATTTTTAGTAGTTTAATTATCGACTCATCTCCTCTTCATAGGCCAATTGTAAAGTAATTTGATCGAACTTTTTAATTAATATTCTTATTTTTACTATATAATGCTGGCGCGCAACTTATTCGGCGCCTTATCTAATCAAGTATATAGCTAAGACAGTTTGACGTTCTCAAAAGTTTTATTACGGTTGCGGCTCGCAAGGTTTGTGTTTTACGCCTTATAATTCTATCTGTATTTCTCTGTACAATCCAGTCTTGTGGATTGAGTCTTTAGAATCATTTTAACAAGCAGGTTTTATAATTTGCTTAGAATTTGTGTATTGTGTATTTTAAACATTATTATAGCTTTTGTTCGAGAATAATTTATACATAAAGGTGTTTTTGATATTTTGACTAATAAACTAGAAGTTGAGTTTTGACTACAAAACAACCTGAGTAATCTCTCAGTAATTTCCACCATAAGTACAGTCAGACAACTGCATCTGAAAAAGATCAGTTCTAATACAGAGGCTGAATCCCTGAACCGTTGAGACAAGTTTTAAATTTAAGTAAAGACAAGGGATAATAAACTCAAAACTAAGTCTTTACAATGGATCTGCAATATAATAATTATTAGTTTGTAATTATATGAATTATATGTTATGCAAAAGGAAATTTTTCTTTTAATACGCATAATTTTACTTAACTTTATTATATTTTTGTCTCGTCTATTAATAGCAATAATAAAGTGCATTCCTATCTATCAACAATTATAGATATTATAATTATTATTAATTAATTATAGTTGTACTGTATACTGCATATTATAATTATTATTAATTATAATATTTATAATTCTCTATAATCGATATCATATGGACATAAACTCAAATAAGTTAGACCGAGATTCCTTAGAAATGCCTTGCGTACTTAAAGAAATTAGATACAGTCAAACAAGAATAACTCAAACTTCACGGGACCGAGCGAAAGTGTTTGAGTTATCAGAGCGTTCAAGTTATCAGAGCTCTGTCACAAGTCCATGTATTTATTTATTAGTAGATACATGTACATATACAAACTATAATATAAATCAAAAGCATAAATGGTTTGTTTTAAATTAAATGCTTCTAATGTAAAGTTTGAAAAATTTTTATCAAAAAGTATGGAGATTTTTCTATCACTTGAGATTGGTTTGTTGTTTGAGGTGACGTTATTGCTAGGACATTTTTTAGATTAAAATTGGCAAAACTTGATTGTTGTTGAAATGCTCAGAAGAAAAGACATCTTTTTCTTCTGAGCGTTTTAACCAAGATCAATTTTGCTGATTTTTCTTGAAGTTTATGCGAAGGCTACCTTACTTTTGCTTGCTTCCGAAGGGCCATCGCTAAGTGGATGTTTGGTAAAAATCAAATTTCACCAAACCTTTAGAAAAGTCATTGACAAAAATATTTTGTTGATGGTGGTAATAATGACGCCTACGAACTATAAAAGTTGAGGTTTACCTCTATGGCTTGGAATAAAGTGATTTTCTAAAGCGATAACAACCGTTTCGGTAGCTGTTGGGCAAAAAACTGTTTGAGTTAACAAAGTTGAGGTCGAGTTATCTAAAGCAATTTATCATTACGTGGGAACGGACCAAAAAATCTGTTCGAGTTAATCATGTGTTCGAGCTATCCGAGGGCAAGTTATCCATGTTTGACTGTACATAGCATAAGACCTACAGCTAAATTATTTGTGAGATTTGTTTTCTTGACTAATATTACGTTTATCTTAAACCAGAATCTAAAAACATGGGATAAAAGGGCGATGGTAGATGCACTCGTGAATACAACAAGGAAAGCTGACCGACCGTACCTCGCCATCTCTCTTCTCGAGGGCATCATTGGCAGCGTTGAGTCTCTCAGCGAGCTGCTCCGTGTGGCTAAGCTGAGCAGGTTTGCTAGAGCCTTGATGTTTGAGCTCTTCCAGCTGTGCTCTCAGATTGCTGATGACAGTCATGTGCTCATAGACACTCGATTGCAGAGTCGCCTTCTCTCCCATGTACTCCTAAAGGTATTCATTGCATGAATGTGCACAGAACAACAAGTATTTGATATCAGCGATTGCAGCAGTAGCTTGCCATCTGTGTATGAATCAATGATTCAACAGTCATGTGAGATCATGTGATCACATACTTAGACTCACTATGTTCAGCGATATAAAATACACAAACTAACATATGGAAGTCTGTAGACCAAATGGGCTGGCCAGATATTTGTCAGAAAAATACCAACTTCATAGGTCGATCATAAGACGAGTGAGTTTGACCAATTTAACAAGTTACATATGTCAACAGTAAATCATGAACAGTACAGAATGCATCTACAGGAATCGCCAGCAATCAATCTGA
Organism: Watersipora subatra; assembly: GCF_963576615.1. NCBI lineage: Eukaryota > Metazoa > Bryozoa > Gymnolaemata > Cheilostomatida > Watersiporidae > Watersipora > Watersipora subatra. Next base: position 53,618,318 of record NC_088710.1, on the reverse strand, counting down.
TCTTTGCTGAAGTCATTGGTGGCAAACAAGAGGCCATGGGAGAATGTGGCAAACAAGGAGCCATGGAAGAATGTGACAGAAAAGGGACAATGGGAGAATGTGGCAAACAAGGGGCCATGAGAGAATGTGGCAAACAAGGGGCCATGAGAGAATGTGGCAGAAAAAGGACCATGGGAGAATGTGGCAGACAATGAACCATGGGAGAATGTGGCAGACAAGGGGCCATGGGAGAATGTGGCAGACAAGGGGCCATGGGAGAATGTGGCAGACAAGGGACAATGGGAGAATGTGGCAGACAAGGGACAATGAGAGAATGTGGCAAACAAGGGGCCATGGGAGAATGTGGCAAACAAGGGACAATGGGAGAATGTGGCAAACAAGGGGCCATGGGAGAATGTGGCAAACAAGGGGCCATGAGAGAATGTGGCAGAAAAGGGACCATGGGAGAATGCGGCAGACAAGGACTGTGGGAGAATGCGCTTCATTTTTGTGATCACACAATTCTCTTCTCCTTTATTTATTCATCCAAGTATTTATTTGACCAGGTCCATTTAAGGGTATTTCGTCTCAATCTTTAAAAGCAAGATACTTCATGATTGCTATTAGTATTATTAATATCCACAATAAAATAATAAGATGTACCAACTGAAGCCGAAGTTAAAGAAATAGCTTTGAGAATAAGTGAATCCTGAGATAACTTCCTTTGAATTCTTTTAGAAGATTTGACTGCAGAAGTCTTTGTTTATCTAAATGTCCCTAGCTACTCTTCAACATAGTTACATTTAGAATAAAAATTAAAAAGTACCAAAGACAGTCATACTATCTAACCTCTGACGCTGCTTTTAACAAATGAATCTGATCATAGAGGTCTTCTTTTTCAGCGCGTAGCACTTGAATGGACTTGAGGGCATCCTCCAGACGCTGGCTCAGATCGTCCACCAAGGTAGAGCTTACTGTGTTGCTAGGGGGATCATTGTACACTGTTTGCTCACCATGGAAGCTTTCGAGTTGCTGTAAGTTTAATTCGTCACATCATTGATTCATTGTATTAATGACATGCGGTTCTAATAGCCTTGGGTCATTGCATACATCATTTTTGGTCATTGAAAAATACAGTTTGATTATGACAAAAAGTTATACAAGCTTACCAAGTTAGACCAGAAATTTCACTCCCCTTTTAACCTTTTTCAAGCATCATTATCTACTTCCTTCGTTATAATAATGATTTGTATTAGACAACATCGCAAAAAAATTGATACGACTCATTTGTTGGTAGGTCATGGATGATTTTGATGCAGATGAAAAATTATATGATACTAACTATAATTTCCCAGGTTAATTTGGGTCATAAAACGATGATGAACGTGTGCTCGATGGATGTGATGCTACTGTAAAGATTTTTATAAGTTTTTAAAATCATACGAATTTTTATGGTTTTAACCTGAAGGGCTGTGAAACACTTATTTCTTCTATTTGTTGATATTTGCTGTATGTTGCGGGACTATTTTTACCAGTGTTTTACCAACTATCATTGTATTATGAACATATTTAGATAATTTAATGAATGTTCAAAAACTTCCAATCATTGGAAAAATTGCCTAGGGATACTGACACACACTGACAAGGACAACCAAGGTACAAAGAGTTAGCAGCAACGGAAGAAGAATTATGATGTGTTCATAAAATGGTGAGACCTATCCAAGAATAAGAGGGCTAGCAAGCCGCTAGTGTTAACAAACATAACTAGGCTATGAGCTCATGAATCCACAATATGATATTATAAACTGAACACTTACGACTCGGAGGTTTTGCTCACGGCGCACTGAGCTCTGCAGCTCCTCTTCAAGAGAGCCGACCATCTCACGCATGCGACAAATTGCATCCTCCTTCTCGTTTAGGTCAGCGAGGGCAAGCTGAGCGTCACTTTTACTAGCCTCATCTTCTCCAAGAAGCTGATTGGATGAATCATGCATTGCTGACTCGGCTTCTTCCAGCTAAAAACAATAAAATGATGACTTTGATATAAAACAACATTGCCAGAGTAGGCCTAAAGCTGTGTGCGCTGCCTCTAACACTGACATGCCGTACATCGTCTGCAAGTTTAGTTTGCTCTCATTGAATGGAATTCAAAATCTGTTTCATTCGTTTTCAGCTCAAACTATTTGAATTTGAGTGATGATTCCTTATTGTTAGTTCACAGACTTTCTTCTTGAGTGAAAACATAACAACACATATAATAAAATATAATAAAAAGCATAAATATAAAATATAAATAATAAAACATATAATAAAATAACAAATACAAATAATAAATGTTTGCAAAATCTACATTTAATCTTCCAACATGAAACTCTTTAATGGTAAATCTGGCAGCCGACATCGTTATGTCAAAAGTGTTGGAGAGTTTAGCCATAGTAGATGTCTACACAACACACCAGTTATGCAAACTTAAACATTTTATGGTTGTGCCCAGCCATGACCTTAAGCCTATTTATCAGCCGTATTACATTCTCTTAAGGCTGGGCGGTTTTGGGCACCAACAGTACACTGAGACTGCACCTGCTAAAACCTATACCACACATCGACATTGAGAGAACAACTCTCAAAAACATACAGTTCGGTTTAAACACTAACAAATACTGCAAAATGAGACAAAAACCGCATGAGTTTTTGGGAGTTGTGTTCCACCTACCATTGCTATGCAACACTAGCCAGCTTAGTCGGAGAAAGGCAACTACAGCTCTACTTTACTGGAGTACATAGTGCGCCTTGCGCAAGGAATGGCATTTGGATTACACAATTCACCTGTTGGTTCATTCCACCAAACTTTAAGACTTTAAAGTTTGTTTAACATAATTGTTCGGTATCCTCGGTGCGTGAACACCCGAACCGCACTGCGCGGTTCTGTTGTGACGTTTTGACCGCTTGGTTTTAAAAGCAGATACTGCGAAAAAAACGGTAATACCTACAAACCGCCCAGCTTTACTTTCTCTTTAAATATTTTACAGCATATTGCTTACATATTTTATTCAAAAAAGAAAAACAAGCTGAGCCACTTGCTAACTTATTTTCGGTGCTGAGATGAACAAAGGTTTTGTATGTTATGGAACACGTCTTTTAACCTACAACAACAGATTTACAAATAAGCTTAATGTACCGATCAGTCACTGTGATAGATAACTGGATTACAAGAAAAAATGAGAAATGACTTCGAAGTCCAGCCGTACTTAAATGATTTAGTGGAAAATGAATACTTGGAGATGCCAACCTCTATCAATATTTGATAACTATACCTTTGTCTGCAGGGTCCCAATGACACCTTCCTTTGATTTCAACTGCTCCTGTGCAGCGGTGAGCTGCTTCTGAAGATCTGAGGCTTCTTCCCTTTCAGCCTCCCTTTCGACAGTCTGTTGCTACATTCCAAGAAGTACACAGACTCACAGTAGATAAACAGCCTAAGGTTTTAAAGGCAAATACAAGTAGATGTACAGAAAGGAATCTAGTAAGATAAGTACCTCGATAAAATCGCGGTCATGTTGGTTGGCTCGTTTCAAGCTATCAAGTTGCAGCTGTAGATCAGCATTAATGGCCGTTAGTGACTCAAGCTCATTAACAGTTTGTTCATCGATTCTGCCTTTCTCTGCTTCTAACTCCTAGAAATTTTACAACTTACATGTACGTAGAGTCAACCTACACGTACGTAGCAGTCAACCTACACGTACGTAGTAGTCAACATACACGTACGTAGTAGTCAACCTACACATACGTAGCAGTCAACCTACACATACGTAGTAGTCAACTTACAATGAGTGCGAGCAACAGTCAGCTGGTATTTAGCCTCTGATACTTGAAGCTTACAATGACCAGAAAAAACATTAATACTAAAATACTTCAATAAAAGACAAGGGAACTAGTAATAAACTGTCATGTTTAGTACTAGTTCCCTCTCAATTTTCATAAATATAATAAAAATAAAACCAACCTTTACTCTCTCACTCAGCTGACTAATAGACTGAGCACTATGCTCTTCAAGATCTCGGACACGGGCTTCGAGTTCCGAATTCATGGTGAGCAATTCTGTAAAATAATCACAAAACGCAATCAGTACACACGAACATCGAGAGTAATGGCTTTCTTGCGAAAGGTTCTGTCATCAGTGGTAACTGAGATCCGAAATGACAAGGTTAGTATATCAAAACAAATTGTTATTAGTAACGAACTTGTTAGTACTGAATGTGTAAATTACAACCAAAACACTGCAAAGATGTGCTACTACTTATAGGCCTTTCCTATGTTGAAATGAAATTATACTTGAATGTATACGAGATTTGGAAGTGAGAAATCATCTGGACATTCTAATCTGATTATCGCATCCTCTAAATGCAGTCGATTTCAACTTATAATAATGACAATAGTAGATGCTCATCCAAATCATAACAAATTGAAGCAAGTTGTAAACAAAATGGTGTATCCTGAAGGGATTTTTATTTGCACTTCAGTATACCTATTGTCTGTTTATGGTTCTCTTCAGAGACTATCTTTCAGAGCTGGATGAACGCTCAATTTCAATGTTTGCTCAATTTTTTTAGTACAAAGCCACATATACACATGTAATTGTATGCTTCTCTTGTGGTTAATTTTCAAGTAGTGATTTTTTCCTAGCAACGTTTAGTAGAAAGCCACATCACCGCATTTAATTGTAATCTTCTTTGTAGTCAATCGTTGTAAATTGATTTTGTGCCAACCAATTACCACAGCTAGATGACAGGGATATAGAAGTGACAGAAATTTATAGAAGTGGTTGGAGGATGGTCAGAGCAAAATGGACTAATAGGAGGACTGAAACACTGCTACATAAAAAAATAATGCCGAACACAGACAGTTTCACTACTAAAATATCTGATTAATCAGTGATGAATACTGACCTCACAGTTAGGTACAAAATCGACTGTACAATCAACAGAAAGATAGATAGGTTGAGAGAGAGAAGACAAATGAAATCTACGTCAATTATCAGACAAACTATGAGAGCACCAAAAGCCAGCCGCTAAGACACACTACCTTCATACGTCGCCTCATCTCCATCTTTTGCTGTAACGACGGGCAAGCATTCCATTCGATAGAATGTGACAGGAATTATTAGCAAGAATATCTTCAAGGTGAAAAGCATTTCATGCATTAGAAATATTCTAATGACAGAAGGGTGAAAGCTTAAATTAGAATCGCATTGCTAACCTGTTCACCTAAAAAACTTGCAGCACCCTGAACAAACTTTCAACATTTGATTATCTGAAATCAGCTAAATGAAAAGATTTCAGAAAGGAAATCAATTCAACAATTCTCTAGTCAAAAGAGATGACATAATTCTAACCTTTCTCCGCTTCATTCGCACCGTTGGTGAGAGTCTTGTGTTGTTTCTCTACATGATCCTTGAGTTGGTGTACTGCCTCTCGCTCTGCCCTAAGTTCATTCACCTCTTCAGTGAGGGCTGCCAGAGTCTCTTGAGTCGAGGCTAACTGCTCCTCTGATCTCCCTCCAACGGTCTGAAGTTCCTCATTGAGCTCTAAGGCAAACACAGTTTCGAACAACACCTAACAGTAATGGCTTTTGACTATAGTTAAAATAACAGTCTAGTTAATAACTTTGCAACAAAAATATGGAGCAATGTACTAAATGTGAAGAGAAGAAAACACCTTATAGCTTAAAGCAATGTCATAATGTTCCGTGTGTTCAACTGATTCGTAATAAGACACTCAGGAGTCGTCAGTTTATTTCAGACTCCTTTTTACTAGACTAACTTTCCAGATCGTACTGTGTTTTTTGTAAACACATTACGATCTGGAAGACACAAAATACTATTTAAATTGATACTACATCAGGCAAAATCATAATACTGCTCTGGTCTCTGGTGTCTTTATTCTTTCAGTAGTACAGTCATAAATCCAGAGAGATATATTCATTATCATTTGCATAGAGCAAGTATTTTTATGTTTGTTGGACAAGCTAATGATTCACTCTTCTAACATCTCTCAAAAGTTCTGTTAGGTTTTTTTCTGAACTTTTTTGCTAGCAAAAACTATACAACTGCGAATGTCAAATCACTTGCAGCATCTAACTAAGCAAGGGTAACTAGAAGTAACTAAATAGGAAACTCACTCTTCTGTTCGAAAAGCTCTGATCTCAAGTTTCTCAGCTCTCTATTTTCCTGCATAAGCTGCTCAGTCTCCTCCTCTAGCTCCTCCTTGATGCTCTTCGCTTTAGCTAATTCTCTATCAAACACAGACTCACACATTCAATGAAAAGTGTGAGTGTCATCCGTACAGACAAAATCATCCATACATGGTACAAGTGGAATGTTAGAAACCATGACGATCCAAATAGTAACCATGATTAAATTTTTTTTACAGAATTTTCTTTTTATATAATAAAATGTAATATTACCAAATATACCTTTTTAATTCATTGATATTATTATTTCTCTGCGAGATTTGTGACGCCAGCTGGTCTTGCTCCTGTTTCATTTCTGCTATTTCCTGGTTCATGTCTTCTATGCGTGAGAGAAGCATCTCTACAACTTCCTGTAGATGTTTGCCAGTATCTGCAGCAGTCAGCATGCTTATTTATAAGGAGCCTATTAATATTGTTTATTATCGATGGTCAATAATCAATCAGCTGAATTTCTTTTGGTTATGGTAAGAGCCTCCTGTACAACAACTGATGAGAGTGTCATCTATAGTTCTAATGATTGGGTACAAATACAATATCCCGGGTACGGGATGCAATAAAACTTGGACATCTGGTCTTGTTACAGTAAACAGCTGAGTGGTTAGATTTGTATGATAGTTGAGGATACTACTGAATAACTATATTTTAAGCACTTTTTAAACAAGTGCTCTAGATGTACCAGTTTTCATTGGTTCAACGAGCCATAAAAATAAATTCTCATGATTCATACAGGCTCACTGAACCAGTAAGAATCATGTATTTGTTTAAATCTGCGAATGGTTTCTAGTTAAAGCTGGTCATTTATATGTGAAAAATGTGCTAATAACATATCTTTCTTCTGTGCCACACAGCGTAACTTAGGCCTAAGAACAGTGTGTGTTCTGAGCTGGTAGCATAAGTAAGTGTCCCGTACTATATTATTCTAGCAGACCGTAAAATCTTCAGTTTAGTTCTCATCATAAATAACAATAGCATTTTCAAGTTTTCAACGATTAACGATGCTCACATCAAGAAATTTTAAAACACTACTTGTAGTTTACTTCTTAATAAATATATACACAGTGTTAAGTGATTAATACTATCGTTAATAATCATGCATATTATAAAATGGATCATAACTCTATTTTGTTTTATACATGTAAATTATTCAAATGATTGTCAGATTTACGAATGGTAGATTTTGAAGTTTCTTTTTCTCTTAACGCACCTCCTACTACGCTACTGCAGAGCTGCAGAGTAGGTGATCAAATGTCACAACGTAAACTCAATACTATACTTGAGTTTACGCATTTCTCAGCATCTGCAGTCATTTAAATTTATATTTTATTTATTATTTATTTTATTTCAAATTTATATTTTCACACTGATTTATCACAGCCAATCTAGTTTATAAATATTTCTGTGTATATAAATATATAGCTACACAGTTAGTATTGTTAAAATGCTAACTAATGAGAACTCCGCACTGAAAACAGAATATTTATGTAATAAAATAATAATATGGTTAAGAGGAAAAAATGCTTAGCTTATTTGTAGTAACTTTTAGCTTTACCCTTTTACACATTTCATTGTAACTATATAGCTAGGTAGAACAAGTTGCACAGATTTCATTAAAATGGTATATTAGTAAAATATGTTCAACATATATATGTATGTAGTATGTAGGTAGGTATGTAGGTATGTAGGTAGGTATGTAGGTAGGTATGTAGGAAGGTATGTAAGTAGGTATGTATGTATGTAGGTAGGTATGTAGGTAGGTATGTAGGAAGGTATGTAAGTAGGTATGTATGTATGTAGGTAGGTATGTAGGTAGGTATGTAGGAAGGTATGTAAGTAGGTATGTATGTATGTAGGTAGGTATGTAGGTAGGTATGTAGGTAGGTATGTAAGTAGGTATGTATGTATGTAGGTAGGTATGTAGGTATGTAGGTAGGTATTTAGGTAGGTATGTAAGTAGGTAGGTAGGTATGTATGTATGTAGGTAGGTATGTAGGTAGGTGTGTAGGTAGGTATGTAAGTGAGTATGCACGTTGTCTGCTAAATGATCTCTCCATAAAAAAAATCCTTAAGTGGACAAAAGTACAAAAATTGAAATTTTTGTGGCCCATACAGTTACTAAAGTTCAAAGTTTGGTGTACAAGCGTGTGGAGGTACCCATCTCCATCCGTGGGGTACCCACCTCCATCCCTTCCACTCAACAACATTATCAACATAAAGCAAATCATAAACCTGTGAAAGCTTTGGTACACTTTGAATACAGGGCTGAACATAGACCAACCTAGAACAGTTTCCTCTTCGCTATAATTGAGAAAGGGGCCAGCGAATAGAGAGACATCCCTTGTCTGTGACATGTGGCTCAAGTCCAACCCTTCATCAGCCATTTCAGATTCAAAGCTCTTTTCGTGAGGAGTCAAAGTTCCATCATTAGAAGCAGCGCCCAGCGGAGATGGAGCTGCGGCAGCGCCTCTGGGAACATCTGAATTGGCATCTAAAAGAGTAGTTTAGCCTCTCTAGATTCAAGGGACGGGTGATCTACGCTTCAGTAAGAATAGTATGACGGAGAGCGTCTATGTTTTATTTGAAATTAACTTGTAGTTTTTAGATGTTGAAATAATAGACAGTAATAGACAGTAATAGACAGTAATTCCTAGCAAACCTGAATTATAAAAATCTTGTGTTTTATTACTGCTTCTTAACCCTTTGAATCCTGACGGCTGGAATACCGGCATTCACATGGTTCTACAAATGCTGTTTCTAAGTAACAGCATAAACCAATCAAATTAATTCTTGCACAAGACATTAAGACATTAGACTGGAAATTTTACTTCCATTTTTAACCATTTTCAAATATCCTTATCTATTTCCTTTGTTATAATAACCATTTAACTAAGACGGGATAATATCATGAAAAAAATTGATACGACTCATTTGTTGGTATATCATGATTGTGATGCAGATGAAGAATTATATGATACTAACCATAATTTTGTAGATTATTTTGACACATAAAACGATGATGAATGTATGCTCGATGGATATTATGTTAATGTAAGTAATCATGTAAAGTTTTTAAAACTGTACGATTTTTTATGGTTTTAGGCCGCAGAACTGTGAAACGAATTTTTGTATATTTGGTGACATTTACTGCGTGATACTAGATTTTTTCTACTAGCGTTTTACCAAATATCATTGGATTATGAAGATATTTCAACATATTTAATAAAATTTTCAAACACTCCTATCGTTGGACAAATGGCTCAGGTATACTGACATACATTGACAAGGATGACCAAGGTTCAAAGGGTTAAATGGCATTAAAAAAGGCAAATGTTTTGTTTTGCAGAAATAGCAAAGATGAACAAATGTTAACCTTGATTGTGGCCGATTCAAAACACTCCAGAAATAATGCCATGAAAATTGCATGATATGCAAAATTGAATAAAAACATCACATGGAAAAACAACCAGTATTACTACGCATAGAGATTATTTAAATATGTGTTAAACAAAAAGCCTTTTCTACAATTAAAATCTTTTGGTTTACAAAATGATAATCAAGAAATAAAAATCTCAAGCACAAAATAAAAACAAGATAAAACTTTCTTCTTTAAACATACGTATGTTAAGCAATTGAGTGAGAAACCTCAGAATCTACCTCGATTTTAAAGCTCTTGAATTGCACTGCAAGTAATCCTAACTTGTGAAAAGTAAACAACATACCAGCCTGTGAACCAGGCCGAGCGGGCCGGTTGGTCGGAGTACTTCGGCCATTCTGAAGAAATCCATGTGCAGGGCCGATTCGGCCAAGTATCTGGGCCTCCATTGCTCGCTGACTTTCCACGGTGCCTGACAGTAGTTCTAAGAGTCTTTGGTTTGTACCGCTGACAGTATCCCTGCAATGGTCCAATATCATGATTAATACTAGTAACAGCCCAAATACCATGTCAATAAAGATACATGTCATGCTCCACGTTGTGTATATTTTATACAGAGTAAAACTCATATAAAACTTCACCTTGTTAAAAACAGAAAGTCATAATAGTGGATGAGTTTTGTTGTCGCTTACTGTTTTTGATTAAATTAATGAACACTCAATTCTTAGAAACCTTAAAATTCTTAACACAAATGATTTCAAATATGAAACTTTATTAGGAGTTGCCTTTTCATCCTCAAACTATCACTAAAACTGATTTTTTAGAATAGAATGAATGCAAAAATTTATTTCAATATATTTTAAGCCTAATTACAAACAGATGAGAGAAAAATAAACCTAGTATGTGATCGACCTTAAGACACAGAAACAGGCAAATACACAGGAGTTCAGACAAGGTGAAGGTAAATTGAAAGATCATTACAAAGCCAATATAGAGTGACTGCAGAGTCCCATTGAACACAGAGACCACTTTTTAGAAATACATTTCAAGGATGACTTGACATACCAGTTTTAAAAAACTAAGAAGTAATAACTGGTATGTATTCTTGTCTGTCACAAATAATTTTAGACTTATCTCCCTTGGTCTGCCTCTACACCTATACTATAGCAGAAGCAGCAGATGGATATGTATTTTTGGACTACTACTACTACTAGGGACTCTTGAACGAAGCTCCATAGAACAAGTTTATGAATTGACTAGCTAAACTAATGAAACTGTATGAATTAGCTATGAACAGAGGGTAACTTTAGCTATGAACAGAGGGTAACTTTAGCTATGAACAGAGGGTAACTTTAGCTATGAACAGAGGGTAACTTTAGCTATGAACAGAGGGTAACTTTAGCTATGAACAGAGGCTAACTTTAGCTATGAACAGAGGCTAACATTAGCTATGAACAGAGGCTAACTTTAGCTATGAACAGAGGCTAACTTTAGCTATGTACAGAGGCTAACTTTAGCTATGAACAGAGGCTAACTTTAGCTATGAACAGAGGCTAACTTTGGCTATGAACAGAGGGTAACTTTAGCTATGAACAGAGGCTAACTTTAGCTATGAACTGAGGGTAACTTTAGCTATGAACAGAGGGTAACTTTAGCTATGAACAGAGGCTAACTTTAGCTATAAACAGAGGCTAACTTTAGCTATGAACAGAGGCTAACTTTAGCTATGAACAGAGGCTAACTAATAGTAAGTAATTGGTGCCCTTTTAAAACTCAACTGCTGGTATACCAAAGTATTTTAGTTCTATCTTTCTTCTACCAAACATGGTAGGCCCCTTTAGTGTTCACCTCAATTTATTTGTAATTTTATAGTCTATAATTTATGTAACTACCCTAAAACAAAAGCCTGAAGTAGAAATACCTAAACATTGAGGATTGTTAGCCAGCCCGGTATAACCTACTTTGTTCGCTTGAGGTGCTCAAGGTCGTCCTGTAGCTGTGATATCAGCTCGTCTGAGTCAGCATTTTTAGAGATTTTTTCCTGAAGTTTTGTAGTTTCCGTTTTCAGCTACGGATAAGAGATAAGTTGTAAGCAACGGGTAAAGAACGTGTGATTGAAAGTGGCCACACAAATAAGGAATAGTATACTTGAAATTATGTTGATAGGTACTAAAGCAAAATTATAAAATTGGTATAAAATAGAAAAATACAGAGAAAAAAATCAAGTACAAATGTCTTTTTATGAGTGAACAGATTTATGAATGACTACAAAGCAGTCAACCATGGTAAGATGTCACCCATGGTAAGATGTCAACCATGATAAGATGTCAACCATGATAAGATGTCAACCATGGTAAGATGTCAACCATGATAAGATGTCAACCATGATAAGATGTCAACCATGGTAAGATGTCAACCATGATAAGATGTCAACCATGATAAGATGTCAACCATGGTAAGATGTCAACCATGATAAGATGTCAACCATGGTAAGATGTCAACCATGATAAGATGTCAACCATGATAAGATGTCAACCATGGTAAGATGTCAACCATGGTAAGATGTCAACCATGATAAGATGTCAACCATGGTAAGATGTCAACCATGATAAGATGTCAACCATGATAAGATGTCAACCATGGTAAGATGTCAACCATGGTAAGATGTCAACCATGATAATGACGCAGGAACTTCAAAAATCTCAGTGCAAAAAAAGGAAATTGAAAAATAAAAAGGGAGATCTTGTGCACAATGATTTCTGTTACAGAAATGACATGGTGTATCCACTTTGAAACCAGCTTAACACCTCATGTTATTCTCCTACTTGTGCAAACCCTTCTTGTGACAGACATGTGGAAAGAAACTTTGTAATTCTTGTAAAGGGCTATGAAACTGGGAGTAGAAATGCTATACTAAATGCAGCGATACCCATATTTAATACAGGAATACATATTTAAATCTAGATACAACCACTTAGGAAGGTAATGCAACTGCTCTGAGTATAAGCAAATATTGGGAAATGTGTATAAATACAAACAAGGTATAAAATACCTAACGATTTCGCAGTCAACAAAGTGTTTGTTTTACTCTAAGGGTTTGCCAGCATTGTTTGATATTAGTACTTGATTTGTAAAAAACTAGCTTGCTATTTACACGATATTTCAGTTACAGCCTCAACACACCCTTGATATCTGGCTGTGAATTTATTCAAAGCTTGGGTAGAAAGCAACAGAAGTCAAGAATGTGGAAGGAAAGAAAAAACGGGCGTGAGATGAGAGGTTGGTGGGAGAGAGAAGGGGGGGGGAAGAGAAGAGGGGCTTGGGAGATGACGAGATGAGCTTGGGAGGGAGGAGGAGCTAAAGAAGAAGTGGAAGAAAGAATGAGAGGGAGACATGGGGAAAGAAGAGGGTGGGAAGAGAGGCATTCAACCCTTATTTCTATATATTAATGATGAGCTTGCACAAAATTTTAGTAGATTTTATCAAAGATTATATATTTTTATCATTTGCAATTGTTTTTGGTGTTTGAGGTGATCTGACTGCCAGGATATTAAACTGAGCGTTTTAACGCGATCAAGTATAGTTGATTTTAATCTTGGAACAGCCTTGTAATCAGATCACCTCAAACATCAAAAACAATCACAAATGATACAAAAAATACCGGTACTAAAAAAAATCTACTAAAATTTTGTGCAATTTTTTCTTTAATAACAAAGACTCAAGTTTTTTCGTTCTACCGCATCAGAAACATTGATGAAAATTTCATCGCTGCTTTCGGTTCAACGAGTCAGCTGCAAAGCAATACCTTAAGGATGAGGTCATCTTTAGCTTGATTGTCTGTGACGAGTCTTTGCAGGTGAGTCTGAAGGGAGTCAATTTGTTGTTGGTACTTCTCCTCCAGCCTTGCTAATGCCTTCTCGTGTTCATTCTTTAACTCTTCCTGCCCGGCCTGCAGCTCGGCCATGTTGCTAGTCCATAAGTTGGTTGTCTCCTGAACAAATGACCCAGTGTACACAGGAGTCACAGCAGTAAACATACAAGTCAAAGCGTGTCTCAGTGGCGAACATGTGAGTCACAGCATTGGATATGGGTTTCAATTATGAAAATTTGAACCACAGCTGTGGACATATGAGTCTCCGCGATATACACATGAACTACAGCTGCGAACATGTGAGTCTCAGTGGTATACACATAAACTATAACAGCTGTGAACATATGAGTCATAGTGGTGAACGTATGAGTCACAGTGGTAGGCTGTTTAATCCAGCCACCCCCCCCCCGCTACTAGGGGAGTCTTTCTGAACCAATATCAAGACTGAAGAACACACGGCATGCTCCAACTTAAGCATTTGAGCGTATAAGGGTTTGAAAAGCAAGAACAACAAAGGTTTCTGGAAAAGGCTAATTTTATCTGCAAGATACAAAGTCAAACTTCAACATGGGAAATTTCACATAAGCAATGACAAGTAGGTACAATATTAACAGAAAAAAGGTTTGACCCATACGCTAAGCGAAATGTTTTATGAATGTCCACGAACAGCGCATAGTAGTGTCTTCATCATTTGTCCTTTCCACAAACAAAGGAAGACATTTTTTGCTTACGAATTGGACATTATTTAATACTATCTCTATCATGTAGTTGAACATGTACAAATCCGTTGACAAACTATACGAATGACCAGGCACACCGATGGAAAACTAATAGTACTCAAAGGAAAACAAGACACTATTTCCCCCTCTGCCTATTATACTGTATAAGTTTTCACAACTGCACTACCTGTACATAAATAGGGAATGGATCCCTGCTAGCTGGTTTAGAAGAGGTAGAAACAAACTAAGAGTGCAGTAAACTTTTACCCTACCTAAAATATGAAAAGCTTGTACAACCCTCCGCCCCGTCAATCCATTCATCGGCTGTAACGCTACCATATGTTAGTTTGAAAGTACCGCACTAATAGCTCAGTAACAGGTGACACGCCGCGCAGCCAACTGCTTACATCGACTGAGATACGTGTAATAGGCTTTTACAAGCGCCCGATGTGCTCTTACACAATGCATACACAATGGATGGCTGCGAGTCGTACAGACCCTGCGCTAGCTCTGTCCGATGCTCAGTAGAATTGGCCATCAATGGAACTGCTGTTATGTTAACAAAACACACAAGCTAGTTTATTATTCTGTGAATGGAGCGTGGAATGGTATAGTAAATCACTGCTAAAGGAATATGACCTTCACGTAAAACCTTTTTCTAAAGAGATACTTACAAGTCAAAACAAGGCAATTGAGAGGACAACAGGGAGCAACAATGAGTATAAGCATGCAGACTCGAGGCTATTCATAATCCAATTAAAACACGGATCAATCTTGAGCAGTGACGAGGCAGAGCCTACCTTCCTTCATGATGGAATTGGATATGATGAGTTTATAAAGCCACAAAATTGGAATGCTTTCGGAATAAATCTTAATAGTGAGTGTAATAGTGATAAACCAGATTCCTAAGGGTTGAAAGAGAACCAAGCCTAATAGTTTACAAATGCATAAAGCGCTCTTGCAGAAATCTACCATAACCAACTGAGAACAATGCGCAAGATGGAAAAGCATCGACTGAACACTCATAATAATATAAAGATGTTATAAAATTTGTAACTACCCAAATTAAGGCTTACGACACAAAAAATAACTGAATAAACATCAGTCACTAAGAGAGATGACGAGTCCAGAGCTACGCTACCAAATATATAGAGAGTGATGAGTTTTTTAGGTGAGCAGAATTGCGAGAAGTCGCTAGCAGCTCAAACATGTTATCTTGGTTTAAATAAAGCTTATAGCGAGCTGTTTACTATCACCAGTTTTTTGTCAGTTCAGTTAAGTATGGCTGAAGTATTCTGGTCTGCAAAACACTAACTATACTCAGTAATGATCTCCTGATAAACTTACCTTAGCTTGGGAGCGCTCTCCTTCCAACTGAGTCTTCAACTCCTGCACCTTCTTGTTGCTCTCCTCCGACTTGGACTGATACTCGCGCCGCTCCAAGTTCAGCTGGTCCTGGAAAGCCTGAATCTCAGCCTCATGAGCCAACCTCTCGGCCTCCCACCCCTCTCGCTCCGTGTCACCCGCCTCATTACGACGAGCGATATCTTGCTCGTGATTCTCATGCTGTTCGATGAGTGCCTCCTCAAGCAGCTTCGTATGCGCAAGCCTCTCCTGCTCAAGCTGTCCCGTGTGGTTCACCTGCAGCGACTGCAACTCGGCTGCCATCTTCTCTAGCTGCGCACTGAGTTGTTCTTGTAAGAGTTGCAGCTGCTGGTCGTGCTCGTCCGCTAAAATCTTCAACTCTTCGGCGTGTGCCGCATCCAAGTCATCAGCCTTTTGGTTCGCTAAAGTATAGCAATTGATTAGATTGAAATCAACGCGAGAAATGCTTATGCGTTTGAGTTATTATCGCAATGCTTGAAAAGCCCGCGGCACCACGCACAGCGCTCAGTGGCCTCTCAATGCTTGAGTTCAAATGAATAGCAATGCTAGAGATAATGGTCGACTGGCGTCTGATCACGTATAATCACCAAGCCGCTTATCCGAAATAGTAGAATAGAAATTTATCATTTCTTTAAAATTGAATTCTGACTAGGCTTTGTTGCAATTACAATGTTGACAAATCACAAATATTTGAAATGGCAGTGTTTACACATTTTATCAATACGAGATGAGATAAACCCGAGTACACAGACTGAGCATAGCTTGGAGAGTATTGCAAGGCAGCTACCCATCTATTCTGTGTCACTAAATGCTGGTTCAGACTATATCGCCGTTTTTGTTTCGGCGTTCATCATTGATTATATGAACTGAGGGACGATAGCATCGACAAAGCAACGCGAATACTGTAACAGTTTCCTTGGGAAAATTTGCAGCCGTCAAACTTTTCCAATATTTCGCTGAGCATCGACAACATATTGTATTATGTGAACCATTTCGGCGATAGTAATTCGCGGTCGCGGATAGCATGATTTCATTATTTGTTTATGATGGTTGCGACGGGACTAGTATTTGATTCCAGCATGCGAAAACAAAAAGGTATCTTTGCGAAAAATTAGAACACTACATAACGGAGTATTTGCTGATGCAAACACGAATGGGTTTGGGTTAATGTGAACATTGTTATTATAGACGATCACCGAAGTATTGTGGTATCAACTGCGAGATACGGCGATATAGTGTGAACCAGCCTTGAACAACCTCAACAGCAATCTCTGTAACTATACGTGAGGAGATGACACGAGGCATGCCACAGGCGGTACAAGATTGTATTGAACAGCAACGCTAGGAGACAATTAATCGTGACTATTGATTTCATAGCATTACGCCTGTACTAATTGAAATTCAAGTTGACAAAGACCTTAGCTTTTTGGGCATGTATATGAGTAAACACTCGCTATGGCACTATAAACAGACCATAGAAAAACTCCAGCTTTGACAAAAGGCTTCAATTGTCAGCTTGTAATGGAGATAGACTACATGATGCTGGACTCTGCCTACAGCTCCCCGCACACACGCATACCCTCATTACTGGGCTAAAATACTCAGAAAAAATACGCGCAGAATGATGTATCATTGCACGTATTGCTATCATCGCTATCATTGCTACAGTTGATATCGGCTATTACATTCCAGTTGGGGCATTACGATTCACTATTCGATCAGTCTCTTTACAACTATAGACGAGATAATCGCACTTTTGCTTGATTTGAGCATTTAACGTTCGTAACCGCAATCAAGTTTTTTTATTTTAATCTTGAAACATCCTGGAAGTCAGATCACATCAAACATAAAAACGAATTGCAAATAATAGAAAAATACCGACACTTTCTGATAAAATCTACAAAGATTTTGTAAAAGTTCATCTATAAAGCTCTCTCAACATGGTACACTCTCAACGTGGTACACTCTCAACGTGGTACACTCTCAACGTGGTACACTCTCAACGTGGTACACTCTCAACGTGGTACACTCTCAACGTGGTACACTCTCAACGTGGTACACTCTCAACGTGGTACACTCTCAACGTGGTACACTCTCAACGTGGTACACTCTCAACGTGGTACACTCTCAACGTGGTACACTCTCAACGTGGTACACTCTCAACGTGGTACACTCTCAACGTGGTACACTCTCAACGTGGTACACTCTCAACGTGGTACACTCTCAACGTGGTACACTCTCAACGTGGTACACTCTCAACGTGGTACACTCTCAACGTGGTACACTCTCAACGTGGTACACTCTCAACGTGGTACACTCTCAACGTGGTACACTCTCAACGTGGTACACTCTCAACGTGGTACACTCTCAACATGGTACACTCTCAACATGGTACACTCTCAACATGGTACACTCTCAACATGGTACACTCTCAACATGGTACACTCTCAACATGGTACACTCTCAACATGGTACACTCTCAACATGGTACACTCTCAACATGGTACACTCTCGGACTTACAAATCTACATATGTATGTACACAAATTCAACTCCATAGGACAGTAGTTACATCATGCCAATCAGACACAGAACTAACAAATTGCACAGAAATTACATTGAGGTCAGTGATGTATCAAATCCTCTTTCTGTTACGGACACATCTATGATAGACCACAATTACAGTACAACCAGCTGGAAGGTTCATCGTATACAGAAACATTGTTCGGTCTATAAGAGCTCACTAACCTCTAACCTCTGGAGAATATATCGAACAAGGTATATTATCTCTATAAACTTACAAACATTAACTTACGGGTGAGCAACTAGTGGAAGACATTACCTCAGCCTTACTTAGTCAACTTTTAACAAAACTGATAAGAGCAAGCTAAATTATCAACCTGTATAACAAGCGTTAGTCATAAATTATTAACTGTTTACAATACTGCGATAACTGAGTATTAAGAATGCCTTTATTCAATTGATTCATATACTCACACGAGAAGTGCTGCCACCCGAATCAGAATATATATGAGTTGTCTACTGCATATATCAGCAAGGCTTGTGAAATAATAGGTAATTGTTATCACTCTTCAGGAGACCAATATTTACACTAACTTCTGATGTGTTCTCTTCAGTTAAAGGCGTGATAATTGAAAAGGGGTGTGGCTTGAAAGGCAGGGTAATTTTAACTCATGAAATAAAACTGCTAATTTATTTACAGTAAGAGCTAGTTTTAGGCTTTGCTTAGCCAGAGAAAAAGTGAATTTTCAAATAAGTAACCATGCAACGCAGAGACAGCGGTAAAGAAGGTACTAGTATAAGGACTGTAAAGCCTTTTAATCAGCCGCGCAAGGCCAAGGTCATTACGCAATCATTTTTAGCTATAACTCTACTTTGAGGTAGCTGTTGAGAGTAGCTTGTAAATACCCAGATTTAGATGAGTGGTGAAGCATGAAACTGTTTTTGAAATCATTTGCTTTGCAAAGGTTCATTACCACAAGGCTGCAGATGCGATGCACCTACTGTAACTATTGTTAACTGCTTGTAGATAAACCAGATTGGTACATGTCACTGAGCGTGCCATGTGAGGAAAACATTTTATGGAGTGCACTGGCCATCTGAACCACTAGCAGGCCATGCCATGTGAGGAAAAAATATAAAAATGATGCCCGCCATAGTTCTTTAGTTGCTAAGGCGGTTTCGTCAATGTCTATACGCCTATTTTCAATAGAAAAATCAAGTTCACGATGACTAAAAATAATTTTGAAAAAGCAGTGCTACGTTATTGTGATACAAATCAAACTAAAACGAATTAACTTGCAATAGCTAACCATTCACTGTGTTTCTATGCTTCGAATAGGTTTAGTGTTGCTCAATGCCGAAGAAATCGCAATCTACTGTGTCAACGATTCGGAGTTGCACTATAATTCTTTCTATGATTTGCAATGTATTCCTCAAGAAAAAACTTGTTAGACTCCCTCTCGGGTCAAGGTCACTTCTCAATTCATGCATAGTCAACTAGTTACACTCAAAAAGTAATTATTTCGTCATCCTCGTATGAGCGACCCATCCTCGTATGAGCGACCCATCCTCGTATGAGCGACCCATCCTCGTATGAATGACCCATCCTCGTATGAGCGACCCATCCTCGTATGAATGACCCATCCTCGTATGAGCGACCCATCCTCGTATGAGCGACCCATCCTTAGATTGTGAATGTTCATTTAAAAACAGAAAGTCAAGCAGAAACAATAGCGAGCAGCAGTAGAACATTTTCGTAGCGGAGACCAGCGTGGTTATGGTTAGTACACTGAAATTTCTTACCTCCGCTGGGGAGAGCTTAGCTGAGCATTATCGATTCAGATCCATCAGTAGTGAGAGTTTATATACTCAGAGTCAAAATACTCTCACAACGAATGCCTTCCCACAAATTTAGTGAAGCGAAATGGCATCAAACGTGTTCTATTTTATTATATCTGTGATTCGTAGTGGAAGCAGCCCTGACCCCATTCGAAGTATGGAAACACAATGGATATGAATGTTCTGTTGTAACCTTCCTGGTTTATTGCACAGAAACAGACATTTCCTAGATGAGACCCTTACCTATACGTACAACATTACTAAAAAGCTTGTAAAAAGCACTGAATATTTTATTGATAACAAGATGGAGCATCTATCCTTAACCTGTAAGCTTTGCTAGAAAGCTCTATCTGGCTTTCGAATATTAGCTAGAAAGCTAGTCATGTAACATTGAATAACTCTGTCATTCATTAAATAATTCACTTGATAAGAATAACTCTATGACATTCATGAGAATAACTCTATGACACTCATGAGAATAATTCTATGACATTCATGAGAATAACTCTATGACATTCATGAGAATAACTCTATGACATTCATGAGAATAACTCTATGACATTCATGAGAATAACTCTATGTCACTTATATAGCTTACTTATGATTCAATATCAGCCAGCCTGTGTAAGATGGACTTGAAGACTTGTCTAGACAAATGTTATAATGAAATATTATAACATCGGGTGCATTTAATATTTAATCCATCAAATACAGTGTGTAGTGATAATGTATACGTGTCCTTTCTCGTACAGATTCTCTCGCAATGATGGGTACATACAAGTCAAATTTTAGTGCAAATGCAATATGAGTCATACAATTCAGTCCATACAAGTCAAATTTTACTGTTTTCATATACATAGATAAAAATGTCAGAACTTCCCTTAATGTTCCATTACTACAAGTGATGCAGGTCAAAGAACTAAGCTAGGAATTGTCTAATGAACACTATTAATATAAGCAGATATGCTGAGATGGAAAACTATGAATTAGGTTATATAACATGAGCAATAGTAAACAGGAAACATTTGTATGGTTACACAGTTTATTCTGCACACACTTTTAGACAGTTCATCATGAAATAATGAACCAGACATCAGAAGCCTATCATTATCATTGGTAATAAGCCTATGGGAATCATCCACCAGCATCCAGCTCTGGTGAACTCCAGCAAACTGACGTTTCATGTTTTTCAGCTTTAGTAACATAATTTATTTTTAACATATTTGGCTGATGAAGATAACTTTATAATATCAATTTATAGACAGTAAACTTTAATTGTACTTACGATACTCATGATTTCCTATGCACACACTACATGTAGGGTTGAAAATGAACCACATAAACAAGCATGTCCATAAAACAAGGTTATCCATGAAGTACTTAAGCAGGTAGAGCAGGTTTGATATATCCTTTTAATCCTTTCAAGACAGTACTACAATATTATGGCTTTTGCTTCTGAAAACTCTGGAGTCTTTAATACACAATTGAGAACTACATTCACATTGAAAAATCTAATAGGCATTTCAGGGTACATGTATTTTGAAATATGCATATGGAGTTTGGGTTCCAATAGCAAACCTGCTACAACTGTGCAATAGATACAGAAACTTTATAATAATTGGTGTACACATCAGTACATGATAACCAAGGGGTGCGCAACGATATGCAAAAATCAAAAGGGTTAAAAGTGTTTATACGTTAGCCTCTATGACATATCATTAAAAATATAACCTAGGACCCTCATGAATATTTAATGTTTGTAGGCTATGATAACAGTCACGCTTGGTAAACACAACATGTTGTTATAGGATTGCTATGCAAAATATCCTATAATCTATAGAGTAGTTAATGTATGCAATGTTTATCGTTGGAAACTGTGTAGTTGGGATAACTCCAAGTTGACGAATACACATAGCTTTGTAGGAATGCTCATGGAATATTTATTAAGAAATCACTATTGGTGTTTGAATTTTGTAACAAATTAAACAAATTACAGTATTTATTTGACAATATTTGCTTCAACATGCTATGGTTTTAGCATATCAAGCTGATTTCAGAATGAATTAACTTTGTATATAGAGATCTGACCATATTTTCAATGTGTTATAATAGTCATACAAGAATACAACACTGTAAAAAACTACCCTGTGACCATAGTAGTTGCATAAAACCATTAATAGTTTGCTTGGAAGCATCCATATTACTTCAGGAATATGTTAATAGGCAGCAATGGCTGCCATTGGTGCTAAACAGAATGAATATCTGATGTGGAAGGAGACATCGAAGCAATGTTAGAAATTACTATATGAGTGATTAGGTGACTCATGGATTCAGTAAAGAAACATATATGAAAATAGGTGGCTGTATGAATTTTATCAAAGCGGCATTGTTGTGTTCAGTACATTTTTAGAGAGCAAGTCATAGTTTATGCAAGGTGGAATTGGATTGGCATTGCTCACATCTTATTGGCTAATTAAGTTAGCAATGAGCACGCTGTTTGTGTTGCGCAGTTTCTGAAAATGATGATCCCATTGGTGAAGGGTTTTTCATAGCTATAAAACTTATCATTGGAAATAGCAGTTTTGTATAAAACACCATAAACATTCAGCATGATATTTGATGCCTCCAAATGTAGTTCTGTATACTAAACCTGTAGACTGTACAACTTAGCCATAATGTCAACTAAAATATTAGTCCATATATAACAAGGAAACAGGAACACATTTGAGCTCTAGATCTGGTGTAATTACAAACAGTTTCATTTATAATAATTACCAACATGCACGGAGGCACATATATGATTTTTATCTGACCACAGGACAAAACATTTTCCCATTTTAAACCTACTATACCTAGATCCATTATTTTATTTACTCGACCAATATTTAAAACAATGATAATATTGAAAAGATGTCATTGTAATTATTTATAATGAACTAATGAATAATGAATGCAAATGAATATATTTAATTTATATTTAAATTTATCATGAATGTAAATAGTTTCAACATAAAATCTTGTAAAGTTAACTGACATCTAACCGCCGTCCATTTTGACAACTCAAATGTTTACATTACACAAGTATGAAGAGCTATATTTACTCAGTGACCAAACAAAGGCTAGTTAATTGGAGGCCCACAAGCAAAAAAACTCAAATTAAAGATGCTATGGAAAAAGATTAAACATTGAGAACTTTGAAAATGGCTTTGGGAAATGTATAGCCTGTCTGAACGTTCATGATGAGCGAATTGTTCTCAACAGACATTGGATAATCACTTTTTATGTCAGACATCGGAAATGTCTTTCAATAGTGATGTTCTATTATGGCAAGTAATGCACAGAGAAACACACAGAGAAACACACCGGGTGAATTGCTCCACTTTTGAACGCTCATAGATAAGTCTTTACAATTAAACCTAATACTATAACTATTATAACATTAATATATAAAATTATATATAATTATCTGATAATTTAATTTCATGCAAAAATGTGTCTCTCCGTAATCCAAAATTTTGATGACGAGTATAAACAAAGTAGTGAAAATTTAAATTGTCAACTTCTTTATTGAAGATGCCTTGTTTGGGGCGTTAAGTAATATTTATTTTTAAGGAATTGGTTGTCAAAGGTATTTCGAAAATTGTTTCATTAGAATCAACTTAAATTTTAATTAAAAACTTTTAAACACAACACTGTAATTATTAAAAAGCTAAAATGATAAACGTATAAAAAAGGATTGGCAATCAAACGTGTCACAGTTTGTTAATGCCAAATCAATTAAGGTTATATAATGTTGCTTGATGTTGGTTTGAAGCAATAGACATACTAACATAGGCCATGTCAATTACTCGAATACTCTTTAAATTTGAAGGAGAGTGGGACAGTGAAAGTGACAATTGTAAACTAGCCAGGTGAGTTGCTTTAACAAAAATGATAAGTACCCAATATGGTATGTTTATGGACAGAGACATCAACCAATATACAAGTTTTCATGCTATAAGAATAACGATAATTCCTTTTGCTCTCTATCATATACATGTATGTTCTGATATAATCAATTGATTGTCCCCTTTTTTATCTCTAAAAGTCTAAAGAGACACAAATGCCAATACTATGAAGCCAATTACAACAAAATAGCACTGTAGAGAAAGCATGTGGATGTAAGTCATACATACCTTCTCTGAGCTCCCTCTCATGGGTCTCCTGCTGCTGCATCAACTCATCTATAATGATATAACATGTCCTTATATATATATATATACTAGATGTGCATCCCGGCGTTGCCCGGGTGTTAAAAATCAGCTTTTAAAGAATGGGAAGTGATGAGAGTTGCCTACCACTTGCTATTAGCCTGGCACACTGCCGATGGAAAATGGTATTAGAAATCAGCTTATAAACAATGAGAAGTGATGATAGTTGCCTACCACTTGCTCACTTGCTCACCTACCACTATTAGCCTGGCACATTGCCAATGAAAAATTCCAGTAAGCTAGTTATTAAAACTAGGCTTCTAAAGACGGTAAGCCATGACATTGCTTAAGCACTATCCAGCTAAGCTATTCTAATAATAGCTATAGCTGGAGGGACACACATACATGTACATACACGCATATTCCACATACTTTGAGAAATATATATATATATATATATATATATATATATATATATATATATATATATATATATATATATATATACTAGGTGAATGCCCGGCGTTACCCGGGTAATAAAAGTCTTTGCACAGAAAACTTTTTTTTATTTAACATATAACAGCAGTTACCATTCTAACTTTCAAACTTCATATCACGAGAAAAGTGTTTTGTGCAGTTGAAATAAAGAGAAAAATAAAACAATTGTAAAAGTATTCTAACTTTGTCAAACAACTGTAACTTTCAAACTTCATATCATGAGAATAATGATAAAAAATCTTTCATGGAACGACAAGTTACACAGCTGTGTGCCTCTGCAATAACATTAACAACTTTTTTACCTGCTTGTTCTTGTCTGAGAGAGTCAAGGAGCTGCTCCATCGCCGTGGAGGTATCGCTTTTCATCTCTTCAACATCAGCGTATCTCTCAGCCAGTAATTGCTCCTAAAAACAAGGTAGGCTGTAACTCACGCTACATACATCTATAAAAAAATCTCCGAGACTATTTTCGGTGTGAACTTTAAAACTTATCCTTTTCAAATACGTTTTCTCCTTTGTCACTTTAGCAATCCGGTAAGCACTGACCTACTTTTCTTGAGAAACTATCACATACTGACCGATTTTTGGAACAAGCTTTACCCTACACTTTTATGTTATATTAATATTTATAGCGCCAAGCTTGGCGACGCCGAGGATTTTTACATTGTGAATCAGATAGGTCGCATATGGGTGTTTAAAAGGCTGGTTCTCTAGAACCAGATGGACTTTTGAAACCCTTTTTAGGAACCTGGTGGAAGGTACAGAGGTACATATGAAGTGTAGATGATATCAGCCAAAAAATGTGGAAATCATTGAATTTACTCAGACTAACAGACACACATGATGACAAAGTGGGATTTATTAATAGAGATAATGTATTATAATAGATTTATTAATATAGATGCCTCCTTAACGTGATTAAAAGTCCAATTCCTTTTGTGTAGGAATACACGTACATAATTGTGAGGCATTCAAATTCCCATTGTATACTACTTAGAATTTATTTCGAATAAATTATAAGTATAATACATAAAAGGATATTTCTTTCGAAGAAATATCCTAGTTTTTGCTTTAATTGGGGCACAATGAGGTACCCAACAACCTCAGTTGTGTATCTCAATGTGTCTCAGGTGTGTACCTGTTGTGTACAAAATACACAACAGTAACCTTGGTTGTTGGGTACAAGGTACACAACAACCAAATCGAGTAAGGTCCACCAACATTGGATAAGAGCGCGCGTGACAATTCATCAATGGCCCTAGATCTTTGCAAATATGATTTTAATGATTTTAGGCTACAATAACTGAATACTTGCCATAGAAAAGCACGTGGGGTTTGCTAAAAATGCTTTATTACATTCATTTGCGAATTTCAATAGAGTAATTACTGTGTCGGTCACATATCACAGAAAATGGTATATAGAGGACAACTCCAAGTTTATGGCTACTTATACGACTAGACAAATGCTTACCATGTACACCCTTTCCACAAGAACCATCTTATTGATATTTAGTTGTGTATCCTCCTAGGACATGTGTAGAGAATTAAAAAGTAGTCTTAGTTAATACCGCAGCGCAAGTAATAAAAGTTTAGTGAGTAGAGTTGTCTCACCTTCAATAGCAGCTGGGCTTCCTCAAGTTTGGTCTGGAATTCTCTCTCTTTTTCCTTATCAAGATTTTTGTGGTCTGTCTTTAACTCTTTTAATCTCTGCATACAAATCTCTCGCTCTGCGGATATCGCGGATGCATGAGTTGACTCCAGTTGCTTTAACTGTAATGCATGTGACTTTAAGGGAAAAACAATCCATTTTATGAAGCTGTTTTATAACGAATTCGAGGACACCTATACACTAACCCAGACCAACTCATCAAGTCAACTATGATACACCGAGGCATACACTAGATACATAGACAAATATATTTTGTCAAATCCAAGGATCACTCCATGCTAAGTTTGCTGGGTTATTTTAGACTGAGCTCAACTATTGCCAGAAACCACATCCTTGAAGCTGAACCCAAATCAGCAATTGATTGCTATTACAATTCTGTGAAAATAAGGTTGCTTAAACAGCCATTTTGAATGCTCTATCATGGTTGCAACAATGTCATGCGTCAATTTAATTTCCTTGGTAGAACAATTTTTAAAAAAGATGGTGCTGCAGCTGTGCTAGTTACAGATAATTAGCAATTACCTTAAACCTGTTCACTTTCACTAATAAAACTGCAATACATGGAGAAACTTCATGTTGAAATTATTTCAGCAGTAGACTGTTGGTACACTCATATGCGTAAGTAATCGTGCATATAAGAACCTTAGCTATACTCACAATTATCTCATGCTGTTGCGCCAGTTTTTTTCTTGAGTCATCCATTTTGGCCTCGTACTCCTCTATGATAGATTGTACTTCAAGCTTCCTCTCCTCGAGTGCCATCTCCAGCAGAGCGCTATGCTCAGCCCTCAACCTATAACCGTTGGCTATGACTACAGCTGCCATTGATAGCAAAACAAGTTGGACTGCGTTAGGAAAAGTTTGAAGAAAATAATTAGCAATAGCTATAAAATATACTAATAGCTGTTTAAGTTAATCAGGAGTTGTCTACCCAAAACCATATGAGCACGATGAGTCAGCATTCCATTTCAGTAAAAAAAATTCTCGTTAGGGTTTCTATGGCACTGAATGCTGTTTTAACTTTTTTACTGCCAATTGACACCACAAACCAATTACAAAATTTCAACCACTTAAAAGCAGGCATAGCAAATAACATGCCTAAACCAAGAATACCACATTAATCAAAGGAGTAGATAACTCCTCAACTATCCAAGGACTAATATTGCAATTTAGTACACCTATTGTGATGAGCCAGAAGTAAAATTACGATAAGAAGTTCACTTACGAGACGAACAAACCTCATTTTTAGTAAACATGAATAAAAGTTTTGATAATCCACCGATTTGCATCCTTAAATTATCCATGAAGTAATCAGTTGTGTCTACAAAATTTGCTTGTCTTCTTCATAATACTACAAAAAGTTTGAAGTATCTCTATTGATTTTGAATTGTAAAGTAACAGTGACTTTTATAACTCAAGTGTAGGAGGGAGAGAAACAAGCCTGATGATAATGCAATATAATAGTAAATAATATAGTATGCAATATAATAGTAAATAATATAGTATGCAATATAATAGTAAATGACTAACTCAGTAAGTTGTTGAGCAGATGAAATATTCAACAAAGCAATTTTTTCCTCATAATCTTCTATAACTTTGCTCATGTTCTCTTTATATTCTTTCTTTAACTCGGCTTGCTCTTCTTCTTGAAGTTTTTTCAAATTCTGCTGCAATCCAACAAGGGCAGGGGCAGAACCATCCCGCAAGGCTGCAATACAAAAGAACTTAGGTGACTAAATCAATAGACCACGGTGCTTGTGTGGACTTTTAGTTTGTAAGGGTTGTAAAGATAACAATGGTATAGGCTACAACAAAAACCAACTCGAAACAGGTAGATTTTATCATATGTGTAACTATCAGTAAAATCACAGAGCATAAACTTATTATTGTCAACCAAAAGGGCTAGCACCTTGCCTTGCTGCGTTGGCCTAATTGTAAAAATCAATAAATTATGTCAGCTGCCTCTATAGCTCAGTGGTAGAGCACTGCTCTCGTAAAGCAGGGGTCGTGGGTTCAAACCCCACTGGGGGCTTGTGTTGTTTATTGAACTATAATTTTTACATACCTGTTTGCAGACTCTGGTAGTCGGAATGTATTTTTTGACATTCATAATCCACCTGGAACAACGCCAATTCAATAAGGGCATTTGTTTTAAGAAGCAAATTATAGACTATGAATTTTATTGATTCTGGAAATGAAATACAAGGAATTACCTGCTCTTTCTCAGTTTGAAGAGAGTCAAGGGTTATCTTGTACTCATTTTCCATCTGCTCTAGTCTTCGATCACATTCCTCCTGCACCATGCGCAACTGCAACGCGACAGTTAAATGTTGAGAAGTAAAAATACTGCCAAATTGCAAGGGGTCATAATGATTGTAGATGGAGATATGAATGAATAGAATGAATAGAAAGAATGAAGAATGAATAGCGGCTTAACATAAAAAACAGCTAGCAAAAACAGACATGATGACGCTGGAACAACAGCATATTCTAACACAAATAGTGTTTGACGCGAGTCATTCATTTGCAGCTTTTTAGTGCACTAACTTACTCAGCTTTGACTAAAATATCTCTCAAATCGCTTACAATATGATATAGAGAGCTTCATTAAAAAATCTCCTTAATTAAGCTTATTACAACATTGTTAGCGATATTACAACATTGTTAGCGATATAACGTATGAATCAAAATAAAATGGCACTTACTTGCCCAACAACAAACTCAAGCTCATCTCTGTTTAAAGTCTAACTATTCCAATATTTGCATTTGTATGTCAAAACCATCGTATTTAGAGCAAACACCGGTAATTTTACAAGAATGCATTATGTCTAGTTTAAAGCACATAAATTACATAGTTTTTTTGTATATTGCAATACATCAGAGTCTTGGCTTTTGAATGAGCTATTGTTTGCCATGGTGAGACAGACATTGGTTGGTGTTTATAGGATTT
This sequence comes from Watersipora subatra, assembly GCF_963576615.1. Classification (NCBI taxonomy): domain Eukaryota; kingdom Metazoa; phylum Bryozoa; class Gymnolaemata; order Cheilostomatida; family Watersiporidae; genus Watersipora; species Watersipora subatra. The sequence continues at coordinate 53,589,076 of NC_088710.1, read as the reverse complement.
CCCCAGAGCTCTACCGCAGAAATGTTTACTGGCATAGGCTCGGAAATTGTGATGTCACAATTTTTATATGCGGTGTTGTGTGCTCTTACCGCCTATTTTATTGCTTACCACTTATATTTATCAACTACGACGATGACTCCAGAGAACCAATGATGATGACAAAGGAATCAGTGTCATTAGTTCTCCATGTACAGATTATTTCTATGATAAATAACTCAGATTCCAAGCACCATACTATGTTTTCCCGATGATATTATGCACTAGCCCTCTCACTTTATTGTGATGGTGAAGGTCGCGACTGAGACTAATTAGTTTCAAGCATTGCGTGATCTCGCGAAAGTGCGATTGACATATAGTCCTAGGGCCACGCAACCGCAGGTCACAATTTAATCGATGTGATTTCATTACCTTTATCAACGACAGTACATTTATTGAAGCATAATTAATTAACCCAGAACATGTGTTTGTATTGGTCAGGCGTTAGCAAGATCCCGGGCATTGTTGATTATCTAGAATCCTAGTTTATTATTAGCACTCTCTGGGTTTAACAGCACCGATTGTCACAGAAAAGCGCAGCCTCAATGGCAGCGAAAGGGATCGACTACCTAAGGCTAAATAATAATTGTGAAATCACATTTTGAGAACCTGAACCAAGTGATTTTATTTTGCAGGACATAACTTTTGACACCCTGTTTTTCATAGTTCTATTATTCTTTGTGTATTGAATATAGGCTCATTCGAAAGCCAAGACTCTGCTGTATTGAAATATATAATAAAAAAAATTATGTAATTTATGTGCTTTAATTCATTCCATAGCCTGAAAGCAATGATAAGGACTTCAAGTAATTACATATAGCATTAAAACAAATGAAAATATATAAAAACATGTGAACAAAGATAAAAACCTAAACTAAATTTAAGGAATAATTTATAACGTTAGTAAAAAAAGAGATTTTATTTTAGAGACACTTGAAGGGAAGTGTAGGCTCGACTATACAAAAGATCGGTGATAGAATGAAAGATAGAAAGATGAGGTGATACTAACACTAGTGATTCATTCCAACTAAAACTAAACCTACACATCATTTTAATATTTTTTCCATTCTATTTTTCTTTTCACCAGCGTTTCACTTTAAAAAACAGTAACGTTTCAAGAAATATATGACAGCATGTTGGAAATTATCATTTAACATATGTTAAAAAATTTGTATGTAGAAGTGATTGTAAGTCAAGATTTGACTGCAATCCTTAATGTCAAACTTGGACAAAAACATTAGATTTTTGCATAATTGTGATTTTAGTATAAAAAAAACTAGATATTCAAGCCTGCGATCAATCGTAAAAAGGATTTACAATTAAAGTAAAGAAAAGATACCGAATGTGAAAACTGATTTTCGAAGTCTTTTAAAAAGAAAGAGAAAATGTATGCCCTTGGTCCAGCAAGAAAGCTAAATAACGGCTCATACTCTTGAAAGCATTAAATCACCCATTGTCTTACCCTATGCACTGAGCTTTGCAAATAGATCTATGATGAACCTGATAAATTCCAAGAGATGGCATTTATTATTGAGGTTCAATAAATGCCGAAGTCTTGAACAATCACTAGCAAAGTGTAACACCCACTTTCTCTTCCAAGAGAGTTGTCTGATCCTTGTGCTGCTCTCTTACTAAGCTTAGCGCTTCCTCTTTGTCCATTTCTAATTGCTGCCTCATGGCCACAGTGGCTTTAGTGTGGGACTCTTGCAAGGAATCTCGAAGTTCATCAACAGCCGCAGTCAACTGCAGCTGATGCTCTGATTGCAACTGAGACAGCCTTTTACTGAACGATGCTTCCAGCTCATGCTGTTTGTTTTCTGTGGCAGCACGGGCCTCCTCAAGATGTGCCTGAGCTTCCACCTATGGTAGACACAGCCAAGTTGATCAGCGAGTTATAATTGGAAGAGTAAAGTGAATAACAAGAATGAAAAAGGAGGGGAGAAAACGTGAGAAAGTAAGATAAAGCAAGATAGAATGAGGAAGACGTTACGAGAGAAAATAGAGAAAAAGGACCGGAGAGAGACAGAAAAACACAGAGACTAAACAAGGATGACTGAAAATGACGATATGCTTACCAGCTGGCCAGTGAGGCTCGCTATTTCCAGCTTACACCTGGTAAGTTCTGCTGAGGTTCGCTCCTGGTAGTCATTTAGAATGTGTTTGTGGGATTCAGCTTGAGCGTCCATCTGTAGAATGAACACAAGTAGCAGATACCAGATTGTCTCAAGTTATTGCGAATATTCTATTTATTACTAGCAGAAACCGTCACTTCATACATCACCACAGACAGATGATATATATTAGGCGCATTAAAATGATTGGCTGTTAATAAATCAAAGGAAGAAACAATTTTGAGAAGCAAAGTCTGATCTCAAGTTTGGTGGCGAGCCATGGTGATCAAGTGAACTAGTGGACTAGCATAGCTTAAAGCAACACAAGTCATCAAGTGTTCCGATAGACTAGTATTGTCTACAGACTTGACATGAGTCATCAAGTGGTAGAACAGCATCAAATGAGTCACTATGTTGGACTGGCACAGACTACAGCATGGCATGAGTCACTGTGTGTGTTCTTAAGGACTGGCACAGACTACAGCATGGCATGAGTCAATGTGTGTTCTTATGGACTGGCACAGACTACAGCATGGCATGAGTCAATATGTGTTTTTATGGACTGGCACAGACTACAACATGGCATGAGTTACTGTGTGTTCTTATAGACTGGCACAGACTACAGCATGGCATGAGTCAATATGTGTTCTTATGGACTGGCAAAGACTACAGCATGGCATGAGTCACTGTGTGTTCTTATGGACTGGCACAGACTGCAGCATGATGAGTCCCCATGTAGTCTCAGAGACTAGCGCAGGCTACAGCAACACACGTCACTTGCCCCCAACTCAGCCTGGAATCCATAATGATTAGAATGACAGCGAGCCCTCCACCAGCTCTGTTGTTGTTGGCAGTCACATTCAGTAGTCCGTGTGTGAGGTATAAGCTATAGTTACTAACAACAACAATCACTGGATAGACCTATAGTTAGGGTTAAATGAGGTCTATGAATATTCTTCTATTGCTGTCAAGATTGACTTTTTCTACATCCATTTTATACAGGTGCAAGATTAATAAAAATAAGGTCCCGACAAGTGAATAGCGTTAGTGGGGTGAATGCAGGTGATTTCCTCAGCACTACTCTTATGTAACTTGATAAATTCACAAGGACGATTTTTTAATGTATAAGCAAACAGTAAAGGCAAACCAACGTCTTATGTACATTTTTTGCTAACGAAAACTGGAAGTATTTGTAGCTATAACTACACCTGAAAAGACCTCACTCAATTTCTGTTGAAAACTGGCACTAGTAATTGGGACTTCATATTTCAAGCATATTCTGTAAATCTAGGACCATATTCCAAAGCATTGTGTAGACTGTAGAGCCAAAGATATATTTCAAAGAATGCTCTGTATACCTGTGAATATATCCCATGCATGTTCCCTGTAACTGTGAATATATCCCATGCATGTTCCCTAGAACTGAATATATCCCATGCATGTTCTCTATAACTGTGAATATATCCCATGCATGTTCCTTATGGCTGTGAACCTTCAATTTGGCAAAGCAACGAGCACGACTTACTTCCTGTCTGTGAAGGTTTGTGAGCTCGATGACTGCTGACTCGAGCTTAGTTTTGGTATCATTGTGTAGCTCTTCTCGTTCAGTATTCTTGTGCTCCATTGAGATTAACTTGACTGCCAGATCTTCTTTCTAAAAATACATGTTTTTTCTGTTTGAAACAAATGGTAACTGGCACTGCTTACAATTTGGCATTACATAGAGCCTCGATCAAAAAGTTTTGAATTTGGGACTTGGGTTGCAATTTGCTTTATGAAATAATCCTTCGTTTTTCGTGACGTCCTTCTATCGTTGTCCGCCATCTTTATGGACACATTTTATCGTTAAAAGCACGAAGCTTCTGCGATTAATTATTGCAAACAATGCTTTTGTTTGCAAATTTTTATTTTAGTGTCAAAACAACACCGAAAAATACTATTAATCAAGAGAATGACGATCGTTTTCTACAAAGATGGCGGATTTTTCGTGGACGAGCGCATGTGCAAACAGGGTGATGACGTAAAAAAACAATGGATTATCCTGGCCGCTATATATGGAAAACTGGTCGCTATATATGGAGAACTGGCCGCTATATATGGAAAACTGGCCGCTATATATGGAAAACTGGCTGCTATATATGGAAAACTGGCTGCTATATATAGAAAACTGGCCGCTATATATGGAGAACTGGCCGCTATATATGGAAAACTGGCCGCTATATATGGAAAACTGGCCGCTATATATGGAAAACTGGCCACTATATATGGAAAACTGGCCGCTATATATGGAGAACTGGCCACTATATATGGAAAACTGCCTGCTATATATGGAAAACTGGCCGCTATATATGGAAAACAGGCCGCTATATATGGACAACTGGCCGCTATATATGGAGAACTGGCCGCTATATATGGAAAACTGCCTGCTATATATGGAAAACTGGCCGCTATATATGGAAAACTGGCCGCTATATATGGAAAACTGCTATACATCGAAGTAATTGACAAATTGTGCTTTTCTGCTAAAGCTATTCTGGCCTCTTCTATTCTGGCCTACTCTGCCCTCAGAAATGTTTAAAAATTGAGTTATAAATATTAAAATTGGTCGGCATATTTTCATAGTGATAAATTGGATATCAATATATCTTTTAATCCTCATAAACAAAAAAACACAAGGAAATGTACAAACTCAACCTTTTTTACTCACTGCTGGAATAAATTGCTTCAAAATCAAAAAAAATGTGTCAGCTACAGCGCAGAGGCGTATAGCTTCACAGTGTTCCGCGACCAAAACTGGTGACAAAAATGCTTGTTTCCAAACAAACAGATCATTTTATATGAACTATAATGGAGAGACCACAACATTAACAAACAAAAATAACTCCCATTTGCTATTGCTCTAAAATGAGTTGCAGTATTATAAACTATTTGAAAGAAGAAAAAATTCCCTACAAGATGATACAAATAATTTTATAATTTACGACAAGATAACCTTTTTTAAGCTCAAATCAAAGCACAAGTTTTACCTAGATTGGCATATAGCTCAAATTCTGATAGGTTTTGTATCTGCAACCAGTTTCTGGTTTGGGTTTCTAGAGGAATTATGTTTTGATGTCAGTGTAGTAACCCTAGGTGCTGCAGCTGCTAAACAGATATAACAACATAGTGGCTGGCAGCAGTATTTATTTGAATACTGTATGTGGAGATCTTTCCTTGAACTGTTTATCTCACAAGCGCGCCAATATACTATCTGAACGCTGAAGAACCTAAATTATGCATTGAACTTTTTATATATGTACCGGTGTATATAAAATATATTTATATATAGATGAAATACAAATATATTTTATATACATAATTTATATTATATATAGTAAATATATGATAGAATATATGTAGTATAAAAAAAAATTATACAATATGTATATATTGAATTATTTATACATTATATATTATTTATATGAACAATATATAATGATATTATATATCATCATCTATAATGTAATTTCATTATGCGCTCTCATATATATAATATATGAATTGAGAATATGCCAACCTAGGTAAGACTTGTGCTTTGACTTGAGCTTTAAAAGGGTTTCTTATATATTAAGTTATAAAATTAAATTATTAAATTATTGGCAACATCTTGTAGGGAATTTTGTCTTCTTTCGAATAGTATATATACAACAATATATTTTAGAGCAACGGCAAATGGGCGTTATTTTTGTTTAATTTTTTGGTCTTTCCATTATAACTTACATAAAAAATAGTGGGCGTGGTCTGTCTGATTGGAAGCTAACGAACTCCCATATATGCTTCCATTGGTTGCTCGCAGGACGCTATGGAGCAGGGGTTCCCAACCAGGGAAGAATTCCCCCTAAGAAAGAATTTTGAATATACAACGGGGTGTTTGATTGGATAAATTTTTAACTTACATCCTGCAGTGCCGTATGCGTTTGGGTTTCATGATTCAACATTTTGGTTTTATCTATAACACTAGTTGTTATTAATGAGCTACTAGTCAGAACCCAGATATATGTGAACACATCCATCCAGATTTTGATTGGATAGTAAGTTAACCTAGTCATAAACCAATTCACCGCCAGGCCGCAGGTCATGTATTGTTGTGTATTGTATGCATGCGGTAGAAAAATTAATAATGTGTTGTTGTATGCTTACATATGTACAATAAAATGGGATTATAATTTGTATCGATTGTTTATAGTTATGTGAGTTACAAGTGCATGGGGAATCAAATTTATGAAAAGGCATAAGGGGGAAACTGAATGAAACCGGTTGGGAACCCCTGCTATGGAGCGATATGGCTCTGCTACAATGGTGGCGTAAGTGATGAGGAAGACTATTATCACGCATAAAATAACAAAAACAAGCTTCGCCCGAACAGGGACTCGAACCCTGGACCCTCAGATTAAAAGTCTGATGCTCTACCGACTGAGCTATCCGGGCTGCTCGATAACTGGCCGGCTAAGTGTATGCTTTATCGAAGAGCGTGTTTAGTTGCCGAAGAAAGATTATGAAAACATAGTAGCAATCAATACTAAATAATTTATTAAGATACGAGTCGACAAAGGTCTACACGGGCATCTGGAATGTTTTACATAGGCTAGGTGAGATATTCACGAGTGTGTAACAAGTACGTAAAGTAGTAATGTATCCTTTTGAAGAGAAGAAAGCATTTATTTCATTCCAGGACGAACTGAAACCATCCTAATATTCATGGGGACATATGCCTTTAGCAAACGCTAGTTTATATTTGTCATGATCAAAGAAAATGACATACTGTAAGCGCAGCTTCTAGCTAGACTTCTACTATTTGCTGCACAGAATCGTTATGGAAATTCTATACATATCGGTGCTCTTCTACAAGGGCAATTCGCTTTAAATTTCATTAACAACTTATAAAGAAGCAACACAAAAAACTGTGGCTCAATAATGGCAGTGTGAATATTTGGTGATGATCAAATATTCAAATACACTTCATCATTTACAGCCACTACTACGATATGTACTTCAACCTGTGAATAATATAAGATTTCAAGTAGAAGCTGGGGCTTAGTGTATCAGAATGACTGAGCTGGGAGCAATGGAATGGGGTTCAACTCCCGGAAAGGCCAGTGATATTATCACTAGCCTTTCTAGACAGGAAAGTCTCTGAACTAAAAATATGTCTCTGCCAAATCAGATCTTTTTACACACTCACAGCAGAAGACCACTTAACCAGAGTTTAGTGAGATGGTAACCGCTATGAGGCAGCATGATTCTCTAACTATATAATATATTTAAAACAAACATCTAAGCTTACAAGACGCATTCTACCTACAATGATCGACAGAAACTCACTTGAAAAAATTAGCTGTGCACTTTATAAGATACCAAACATACAGTATTTATTACTAACTATTAATTTAATAGACCATTGCTAATAACTGAATTTTATTTGATTAATAAATCTTGAATTTTAACCTTACTTTAATATCTCCCTATACCTGTATCTATATTACGGTATCTATGCACTTGAGAAGGAATTGCATTAAAATGAAACAGGAAACTGCAGCAATTATTTACTTTTTTGAATAGTCAACACTTTGCAACAAACGGAGTTTGATGATTTGCTATTTATTAAATTTATTATTCACTGATTTGTCAATCTTCTACTCGACTTTTGATGTCTCTTCATTAAAAACTAGCAGTATTGATGACTTACCGTATATACCTGCATATAGGCCCTACCTGCATATAAGCTGATTCTAGAACACACAAAAATTTTAAACGAAGGGGTCCGACTTATACGCATTTAAGCATAATTATATTGCATTTTATGTACGTCATATGCACTTGCATTAATAGTATCAATAGTACGATTAAAAATATTTTACAGAAGAAATGTGATAGCGAGGATAAAGTTCAAAGATTTTGCGACATTTTTTACTGTTATTAATGAAAGTAAAATATAACATTAATGGTTACCATAATCATTAACTGTTTTAATACCAAATAAAAATTTTTATCACGACAATTAAATATTCTGTAAAACTAAATATTTGACATTGGCGCATATAAGTTGTCATAACATTTGACTAAATTAATTTTACATCATCTGATGCCATAAAAAAGCCTCAAATGTGTTGCAGAATGAGTTCAGACACATTCTTGTCCTCTTCATACTACTGTGGTTGACAAGTTGAGCATGTTGTGAGTCAGAAAAGTTACCACTACTACTATAGCTTACGGCATTATTATTGCTATTAAAAACAAATATCCGCTGTCGCTACTACTATTACCCAGAAGATAATAATCAGAAGTCCATTGATCTACAATTTGTGAAACCTACATAGCTGTGATGCGTCTGATCATGGCCCGATGAAGAAATAGATATAACAAAGTGTTTTTTCAAAGCGAAACTAAGGTCACTGTGAGATGCAAATATGTTGTTCATTAGATCAACGCAAACTGATAATTGTGTTCTTTCGATTAAGCGGAGACAATAGGCAAATGATACAACTTCTCAGCAATCAGAAACATTTTGTACAAAGCCTACAAAAGCCGCTCCACTTCCGCAAGCTTTTGCTATGATAGCATTTGCATGTACGGCGCATTAGGATTTATAGGGTTGGTGTATATGCGAATTCTTATAAATTCCCTGATTTCAATCGTATTCTTAAGGTTAGCTTATATGCAAGATAGGCTAATATACAGGAACATACAGTAGATCAGGCCACAGGCTTCCCAGAAATGTCGATGAGCAATCCTTTAACCCTTTGAACCCTGGCTATTTTGCCAATGTATGTCAGTAACTCTGGGCAATCTGTCCAATGATCCAAAGTTTTTGAACTTTTATTAAATGGATCTAAACGTGCTCATAATACAATGATATTTGGTAAAACACTGGTAAAAAAGTTCGGCAACCCACAGCAAATGTCATTAAACAGAAAAAAACAGTACTTCACCATTATTCAGCCAAAACTGTAAGAGTTTACACGATTTTACAAAACTCTGTAAACATTTACAGTAGCAGCATATCCATTTAGCACTTGTTCATCATCATTTCATCACTCAAATATACTGGAAAATTATAATTAGTGTCATAAAATACTTTATTTGCATCAACAACATTAATGACCTAACAACAAACGAGTCATATCGATTTTTTCGCGATAAATTTTTTCGCAATAAATTTGTTCTAATAAAATTTGTTATTAAAACGAAGGAAGTAGGTAAAGATATTTGAAAACTGTTACAAATGGAAGTGAAATTTCTGGTCTAACATCCTGTGCAAAAATTAATTTGATCGGTTTACGCTGTTACTTAGAAACAGCTTTTGTAAACAAAGCCATGTGAAGGCTGGAAAACCTCCCGTTAGGGTTCAAAGGGTTAAGAGGAGAGAGTGAGTATACATTCTGAGACAGCTGCAAGACATGATGAATATGGCGCTACATACCCTGTAGGTTGAGCATACAGAGTATGAATTCTTCATGTATACATGTAAGATGAATAGGAGTATCGGCCCAATACAGTGAAGTTACGGCTATAATACCTTAACCATAGCAATTTAATTACAATGAATGCAACTAACCAAGCCAAACAAAATGACAACCAATAATCTTTAGCAAGACATGATATGAGTTGCGTTATTTTGGTTCCATTCAGCCATTCCTTGCTATGGCATACTAAACTTGAATTATTCACACTGTTTGAAAACTAACAAGCTCCCATATAAGTGATAAGACTTATTATGCTTAATAATAAGAAAAACAAGCTTCGCCCGAACAGGGACTCGAACCCTGGACCCTCAGATTAAAAGTCTGATGCTCTACCGACTGAGCTATCCGGGCTGCTCAAGAAGTTAGTTCCCACATTACAACTGTACAAATATGGTTGGTAGTGAATATAAGGCTGAAGACAAATAGCAATTTAATCACAATGATTGCAACTAACCAAGCTGAACTAAACGACAAGCAATAATACAGTCAAACATGGATAACTCGCCCTCGGATAGCTCAAACACGTGGTTAATTCGAACGGTTTTGTTTGGTCCGTTCCCACGCAATGATAAATTGCTTCAGATAACTCGACCTCATCTTCATTAACTCGAACAGTTTTTTGCCCAATGGCTACAGAGACGGTTGTTATCACTTTAGAATATCACTTTATTCCAAGCCAGAGATAAACCTCAACTTTTAGTAGTTCATAGGCGTCGTTATTACCATCATCGGCAAAATATTTTTGTTAACAACTTTTCAAAAGGTTTGTTAAAATTTGATTTTTACCAAACATTCGCTTAGTGTAGGTACTTCAAAGGCTATGGAAAAGCGCAGTAACCTTGGCATAAACTTCAAGAAAAATTGGCAAAATTGATCTTGGTTAAAACGCTCAGAAGAAAAAGATGTCTGCTCTTCTGAGCATTTCAACAGCAATCAGGTTTTGCCAATTTTAATCTGAAAAATGTCTTGGCAGTCACATCACCTAAAACAACAAACAAATCTCAAGTGATAGAAAAATCTCTATACTTTCTGGTAAAAAATTGTTAAACTTTACATTAGAAGCATTTAATTTGAAACAAGCCATTGACGGTTTTGATTTATATTATAGTTTGTATATGTACATGTATCTACTGATAAATACATGGACTTGTGACAATGCTCTGATAACTCGAACACTTTCACTCAGTCCCGTGAAGTACAAGTTATCCATGTTTGACTGTATTTAGCAAGACATGATACAAGTTATTTTAGCTCCATTCAGCTATTCCTTACTATCGCGCACCAAATTTGTCATATTTGCACTTGGTGAGCTACCACATAATCACTGAACAAATATAGGCGATATTGAAAATGCTTCATAAAAGGCTGCTCGGTACTGGTCTCGAACTTGGGACTTTCAACTTCGGACACCAACGGTCTACCACTTGAGCCATTCGACCGCAAGTTGAGGAATAATATTTAGTATCATAAGAATGATGTGCTGTGAGGTTAACAGGGAGGAGTTACAAGAGGAGACTCACTAATACTCACTTAACGAGTAAAAGCAAACGACTCCAAGCAATACCAGGCTCAATTGTAAATCTAAGAACTTTCGGTCTTTGTTTAAATGTGCAACGATCTATCTGATTACAAACTCCAGAATCTGTTTTCGTATGCATTAAAGACAATTGTCCTCAATGAACAAGTTCATGGATTTTTTTCGTGAAACAATTTGCATTGAAAATGAAATAAATCCCGAGCACCGTCTGGCTCAATACTAGTACACTTATAATCACCTACTTCCTTTGAGATGGTTTGGAGCTGAAGTTTCTGTTGTTCTAGATTGTTCTCAGTTTCGACTAGTTTCCTAGTTAATTCGTCGACTTCTTTTTCCAACTCAGCCGTTTGATCTGCCTTGTCCTTAGCCACTGCTCGCTCTAGTTCCTCGGCAGTCATTCTTGCTGGTGGTGAGCTACAGCCATAACGGCAGTAACGATATGAATAAATGCATTTTACAAATGAATTTGTCTGTTTTCCAGTCTTGCAAAGATACAATACTCACATTGGTAACTAGAATATCAACTAAACCTTTCATCCCTACCAAACTGTTAGAGCCATTAAGTTGTGTATGTACTGGCCAATAGTCATGCGTAGTTAACTAAAATATGGATTGTCCAACAAAGTTTTTAAAGCTTTCATTTTAATCAAATTAGAAATATTTCGAAAAATTGGCTGAACTGCAATTTGAACTTGTTCAATTTCCAAATAATTGTTCGGTAGCGACAACCAATCAGAGCAGATAGATTGCAGTTACAGTATCTCTAGCAGAACAAGCTAGCGTGTGCTCATAACCAATAAGAATAATGCACAAATTTGTTCGAATAATATTAATCGTCAGTGCAGATCAGCCAATATGCATATTTTTAAAGCAATTGGTCAATCGCAAAAATTGACCATAAGCTGATAACAGATTGTCTAGTGTACATACTACAGCTTCAATTAAAACTTTCTAAAAAACATAATGTTATTTGTTCATAAAAGTGACAGAATAAAAACTTTATTGGAATTAATCTTTACTTTAATTAGAACTGTCTGTGTTTGCCTGAAATCACGGACGGAGTTTGAAAAAAGATTGCATTGCCCGGGATTTGAACTGACTACTCTCAGCATGGGAGGCTGATACTAGGGTTGCACGATAGCTCAATAGTCGACTGCGATAGTCGGAAGTTGTCGTCTCGATATGAATATGTTGCCTATTTTTAACCTATCAAAACATCCAAAACTTATATATCGTTATCGAATTATAAAAAATAATATAACCCGATAGTTTTGCAGATAGTTTTTGTTGTTTCTTCTGCAGATTTTTTTCTGCGGCTTTTCCTTATCCCATCGCTTCCCACAATCCTCGATCTTTTCAGGCACGTGTGGTCATCTGGCTTGTGAAGTCATCTTCTCGATAATACGATAGTTTTACCAGCTGCAAAGTCACGTGATAACTATCGGTGAACTCTGTCTGCTCATTGATAATTCGATGGCTATCGCTATCAGTAGGACAATTCCAACGATAGTTGATCACACCTTTCCAAACTACAAATGCCCTAGTTGATACCTTAACTACTGCGCCAATCAACCCCACATTTTGGCATTCCAGAATAATTGTACATGTAGTTATTACGATTGATAATTTCTCAAGGTACAGCGGACCATAGAGTTATCTCCCCCTAAAGTGATAACAATACGAGCGTTTCCGGTTCCAACAGGTGCCAGGGTGCTTACTAATGTACATAATATTTGACCATCATAACTGAAAAACGGCCAGTTTTACCAACGATAAGAATGACGAGTTAAGAGCATGTCAGGGTAATGTCGGTTGTTTGTATGTCGGCCGAGAGGTGCTGATGATGCACTGACCAATGCAGTAAACTTCCATTCTTAACTGTAAGTCGGCATATATCACTGAAGAATAACAAACAGTAATTCAATAAGTTTCCATGAAGTAATGCCACATCAACGAAGTGGGCACGCAATAGCCTACCACATTTTTATAAATCAATGCTAAGCGACACACAAATGGACTGTTGAAGCATAGCCAATGACCCTTGGCACATCAGTTTGAGTGTGCCAAGAATGCTTTGTAAAGCTTGGCTCATCCCATAGGTATTGTGCGTAGAACTCAGCCTATTCTATGGGAGGGAATCGATATACACAAGGTAAATCTTGGTAATATTCCCCTTGTGAATCGCTTTTCTGCCTCCAAGCAGTATAGTTCGTCAACGTATATTACTGATGCATAGCAGAACTTGAACTGTATCATCGGGTTATTCTTACAGGCTAATTATCAGCATTTTAAAATCACATAAATTTATAACAATATAATCACCACATTTTGTTTTTCATCCTTGATTTTGATGTTGGAAAAGCTAACAACTAATTTTGGGACAAAAACACTCATGAGGTAAGCTATGGGCTGTGATGTAAAGAACATACCTAAGTGTATGAGTTGCTAATGTCAATGCTGTGGACTAACCAATGCGACCAAATTACACGACCAAATTAGCTTATGTTGGCCATTAGCTTAACCATTACATACAATGCATCCCAACAGGCATTTTAACATCTTATGAATAGAGTAATAAAACTTCACAGCAAAAATAAGATTATCACTGGTAGTACTTGCTGAGCCATATTTAAAGATGAACTTCCAAAATTTTTAGTAAATTTTATCAGAAAGTATCGGTATTTTCCTATCATTTGCGATTATTTGTTTGAGTTGGTCTGACTGCAATTGAAACGCTCAGAAGAAAAAGCCATGCAAAATGACGTCACTAGTTGTTATTGTTGTGGGAGTTGATAGCGGCTAATGCACTCAAGGTGCAGTGTTACGCGCCTCTATTCTGTCAATCACTTTACAACTATAGACGTCATAATCCCACTTTCGCTTGATCTGAGCGTTTAACTGCTATTAAGTTTTGTCGATTTTAATCTTGAAACATCCTGGCAGTCAGACGACTCCAAACAAAAAACAATCGCAAATGATAGAAAAACACTGATATTTTCTGACAAAATCTACTAAAATTTTGTGAAAGTTCATCTTTAAAAGTATGGTAATCAGTTTACCGTCTGGTGACAATCTTCTAAAGCGCAAAACAGAATCCAAAAACAAAATTGAATGACTACCAAAAAAATCCAGCATTTTTATACATTGCGTACTAGTTCTAGTACTAGTTCTAGTACTAGTTCTCGAGTGTGGATTATAGAATCACACCAATCGGTTTGTGCGTCGTATCTTGATGATTGCGCTAGCAATAAATTCCTCCTTTTCACATACTAAAAATTAAAAACATTTTTCACACAAATTAGCTGCATTATTCTCAAAAGTAATCTTGCAAAAACCTATTAACCTTTGCGTTGCTTTCACGAATCAAGGTTTTAAACGAACTATTTGGAGCATTAGGTGCAATAACATTAGGGTAATTACATTACCACACATTTGGGTTAATAATACAACAATATATAACAATAAATAAACAATATTATTTAATGTAGAACCTCTATTTGAATGCAATTGTACTCTATTTTTATCCCTTTCCTTATAGTGGCGTTTTATTAGATTTGACATTCAAATAGAGAGTGACGTTCAAATAGAGGGTGGCATAGATTTCGACTAACTCATCAGAATTTTGGGAAGATAAATACAACTCTTTTACGGGTGAAGCAATGCTAATATGTCGTTTATATTTTGCACTCATATTTTTGCACTTGACGTTTTTTAATGTTTTAAAGTTAAAATGCACCATAACAATGGCTGCTATTACATCGTACAGTGTTTCTTAAGAGTATTCTCATCGTTCATATAAACGCTTTAATGTCTTCAGGTCAGACTGTAAACAACATTATGGACAGATCTGTAAACAATGGATATGATTTAGACCTTAGTTACATCGAATCAGAGTGTAGTTTTGATGATTGTGACAATCGATCTTCTAACTGACATTGTAACTAAAATCGTGGCAACCACTACAGCAACCACGAAAGAATTCACTGTTATTGAAGTAATCGAGTCATTATTAGTAATATTAGAAACATCTGCGTGTTGACTCTTTCACCTCATGTGCATCATGAAGTCTGCATGATATACTCGTGTTATAGATCATATACATGTAGGTGCTACCTAATTTCAGTCTCTCGAGTGTCTTATGTTATAAATAATAATTTATACTATTAATAGTATCTCGAGTGTCATAAGCAGATGCTGCTATCTACCAGTTAATACTGTGTACACTCGCTATGCTTCTAGAGATTAAGCAAGTTTTACCTTTTGTACCTCCTCCTTGTGACGCTCTGTTTGACACAACAATAAATAAAAACTTTTCGTAAAAGATGTGGTTTATGCGGTCAGTAAAAGGATATACACGAGAGTAAAAATGACTTGATGAATGACTTACCCCTCACTGCTGTCAAGGTCACTCAGAACTGTCATAGTGTGGTAAAGTCTGGTCTTAGCCTTCTCTTTGTCTCTGAGAGACTCGGTCAAAGAATCCCCGGTATGGTATGGCTTCTGATACTCTGGTGACGCGCTGCTGCTGTCTGAAACACCAACATGCAACAATAGCCTATTGTTCATCTACTGGCATGGCTACTATTCGCAGCAAGAATCGCTGCGAGAGTCAAAAAATACGATACCAGAAAGTCTCAACAAGCTTTGGCTTTTGAGAAAAGCTTTTCTAAGATGGCTCAATATTTTGAAGTAAATGTTGACGTATATAATGAACGATCACATAGAGTGCTATAAATTGGAGACACACCTGAAAAACCACACCTGGAGGAATAAGGATAAGTGTTTTAAGAACACCCATTTTTAATCACAGACTCACTAGTATATATATAACTGTTTTATGTTACAAACTGCAAAGAAGGCTTTCTTGACAGATAGCTGCAGTTAACAGAGACGCTCAAATTTACAGCTGTAATTTCTAACCTTTCCATATTTAAAATAACTTGAGTTACGAGCATGAAGCAGCTCCTAGCTAAGAACAGTAACATAGCAGTAAGGTGATGATAATTTCATTGCAGTTTTAGCAGATGATGGAATATCGTTTCTTGAACATACAATAGCTATTGGGTTATAAATAATCAAAGTAATGCTTTTTAAAATCAGAATAAGAGATTCGCTGATACTTAGCTTATGATCCATTGTAACTGCAAGGGCAGTTGATACAGCCATAAGAATTTTACAGCTAAAGATGTTAATAACAGCCATACAGCTCTATGGCTATGATTGCCTGAGACAAACACGCTGAGTAAACAACAGATAATGGAGAACAAAATGTGTAGCTATGTCGAGTGAAGTTACAAATTTACACTCACTACATACTAATAGTAGTGATTAATAAATGGTATGATTTGTATTAGTAGGGAGATTAGTAACTACAGCAACATATTACACTCTGAAAAGACATCTGCTGGAGATGAATGTCACATCTGTAGCTCAAGCATCCCAGCAATGTTTCTGTGATAAGATAACTAGCCATATTTCTACTTAGACTATTTGTACTGACAGCCCTACTGTGATTACTGTAAATACTACTAGTACTAACACCACTTCCACAAATGTCCTGACTACAGCTTATGCAACAGAATGCTTGCAAAACTTGGGTTAGTTTCAAAGATTTCCTAATGAGCCTGGGGGTAGGAATGAATGCAACCAATTCATAGGAATATAGTACTGTAAAAGTTTTAAAGAAAATCAACAAGAGCATTATTAGAAAATGTATTAATTTCCATGCAAACGATACCGTAATATATTTCACCACAAATGGTTTATGCTGAAACTTTGTTCGACTTATATATGATGACTTTACACCCGTTATCTTGCCTCTCAACTATAGAATGCTCTTTTGAAGCAATGTAATAACAGCATCCCATTGGAACAAGCTGAAGGGCAGTGCCTCAACATTAATGATCATATGAGGAAGTTGAGAGGAAGTCAGCCAATAAATGTGCGTCACAGGAATATTTGACAAACCTAGCATCAGTTCATAACGTTCCTTCAGCTGAGTTACTTCCTCGATATGCTCTCTCTCAGATTCGACCAATTTGTCTTCAAAGAATTGGCTCAGCTCAGACATCTCCTCATCGTGTATCCTGCTCAACTTCTGACTCGACTCTGCAAGGTCAGCACGAGTCAGTAGATGATTAGCAAATACAAGCGTTTCCTTCAAGATCAAGGATTTTGAAGAAACAAGATACAAGATCAAATTCATATAGAAACAAATTTGGCGGTTAGTCGGCCAAAAACCAATCTATAAAAAACCTAGCTTGTAATAAAATTGAATATGAAACATGAAACTGAAAAGACTACTTTTAATTTTTAGACTATAGTGAAAAATCACTATTGTTCAGACCTCCAATGAAATGACCGATATCAATGAAAAACCTTAAGGAGCATCTTAAAGACGATCGGCTAGTGCATGCACAATATCAAGATAGTAGTTTAAAACGCGCATCAGGTATAAAGTATCGTCGCTTTCTGTAAACTACTATATGTGAGGCTATGTTCTCGTCACTGCGCTGTAAATATAATGTATTTATAGTCTTACAATTGTCTACAAAATACAAACAAATATCTCTTCATATTTTGTTGTCAAATTCTGATCGAGAACCACAAAGGCAAGACAACTCTCAACCATGCCTGTTTAAACACTAGCAACACATTATTTTGCATTAATACTCACCTAATGATTGCTGCCTCAACACATTTTTCTCTTCCTCTAGTCTCTTGATCAGATCCGAGTTGACGTATTGTTCCATGCTCAACCTCTCTAGATCCTCGGCAAGGCTGCTATAATCTTTTTCCAACGAGTCGTTTATGATGAGCTGCGCTCTGGCAGTATTGAGCTGAGCTAAATGCTCCTCTTCAAGGGCACGCCTTTCCTCGGTAAATTTCTCGTTCAGTTCCTGTTTGAGGTCTATTAGCTCCTTCCTATGTTCGTCCTTTAAAACCTGTATCAAAATAAAAACAATTATTATCGGATAACCAAATAATATAAAATCCCAAACATATTTTGAAATAGAGAATTAGCAACAAACTAAATACCTCTATCGTCGATGATAGCAAATGTAAAAGCACCAAATATTTTTATTTGCCTGCTTTGCTTGTCTCGAGTTAGCCAATGATCTTTTGTAAGTATTCATTTCCTGATGATTTGATATCAACTAGTAAAACTGTTAGTGATCATTTTCTCTTACTAAGCACAGCTGGTATTTCACTCCCTCTTCACACACTCATGTTTTACCTCATCACGTATGTACATAAAGGCATCAGCACTCCCATGATATAACATGACCCTGGGATTATTTACCACATGAATATGCAAGCTTTATTTGGTTTAGCAGTATGATATGCAGCTCTCAGTTATATACAACTAGTTGTTAGTTGAACAATATCCAATCAGGATGCGGGCTAAAGGCTTGGTCTACTTTACTAAGTTGCCAATTTTACTAGGAATGTTGGGTAGTTATTAGTTTGCCCCATTCCACTACGTGATATGAATGTTATTGGCTTGCAATGTTCCACCATAGTGGGTTACGTGGTCGAGAGTTTATACTATTGAACTCGTGTTTGATAATGGTTGCTGTTGGTTCATTATTGCTCAGCAAAACAAATTTTCTCACATCTCTGACAGGCTCACACCTGTTTATTCATTACACCTACTATCAGAAGGTTTTCAAGATTTTACTGTTTACTGCAGCTGGAGATGCAGACTTTGCTCTCGGCCAAAATAAATAAAATGTTTTGAGAATTTTTTATTACTAAATTTAAAGAATTTTTTGATTGGATAAGTTTTAAATCTGTGGTCAGCTGCCAATCAAATACTATTCTATCCTATCCTATTTCATACAACAGCATATACATTATATAACTTCATCTATTTAACAAAAGTTCAGACAACAAGAACTTAGAAGACTGTATACAAGTATGTGTAGTTCTTAACTGTCCAATCATTGAAAACGTACATGCAAATAGACAATGATATGAACTTTAAAGAAAAATATCTCAAAAATATTTTAAAATAAATCAAAATGGAAATAAATCAAAGTTATAGTTTAGTCAGAACCTTTCTTAATGAACTGCAAGTGATAATTTTTTCACAGAAACCAAACTCGAAATATGTTCTCAAAAAATACAGCCATGGCCATTACAGTCGGCACGATACACCCAAATATTAACATACAAAATTACTTTATTCTGATCTCTTCATATGTCAGAACTGGTGCATATTGGAGCAAACACTCCCGCAAGAATACATTGTGCTTTTTGTTTAATCCATTTCTTGGCTCAAAGATTTAACCGTACATACTTGAAGTAATCTCATTAGAACATATATATTATGTATACCTACATGAAGAACTAACAATTTGATGAAGTGATAATCAGAAGAGGTTTCTATGATTATTTTACATTAGACACATGAATAAAAGTTCCAACTCGGCAATGTGTAAGTTCAGGGAGTTCCAACTCGGCAATGTGTAAGTTCAGGGATTGAATGATGAGAATATGTGACGCGGCTAGCTGTAACTTACACTTGATATAGGTTAAATTAACTTAATTTATAAATTTATATTTTTCATTTTTACTAATTTTTTTAAATTTTACTTACCAAACTGTAATATTTTGAAACATTTAAGAAACTCCCTGCTAGAAATTACTGTGGATGTCGAGAGAAGTGCCCCAGTTGGCTTTAACAGTATATTTGTAACTTGTATTTCGTAAAAATTTATATGCCACAAGTTTGACAGTGTACCTGGCTGTGTGACATGTAAACAGACCAGAATGAATGCATGGCTCATGTTGTCTTCGGGGTATTTACGAAGTGAATAGTTCTACATCGGATGTTCT
Organism: Watersipora subatra; assembly: GCF_963576615.1. Classification (NCBI taxonomy): domain Eukaryota; kingdom Metazoa; phylum Bryozoa; class Gymnolaemata; order Cheilostomatida; family Watersiporidae; genus Watersipora; species Watersipora subatra. The sequence continues at coordinate 53,569,049 of NC_088710.1, read as the reverse complement.
GTAACTTGACAAATGTTGACAGTATTAAACTGCCAGGTTTCATTTATTCTATATTGACTTTACGCTAAACAAAAACATACCTGAACCTGCTTGTCATAGTTATCTATAACTTCCTGTAGCGCTACTGTTTTTTCATCTTCCAGTTGGATATCACACTGACCTAGAGAGTGAATATCAAAGGTGTTTGATAGAAGTGAGATAAGCTGATGTATCCTTCACATACCTTTTCAGCCATCGAAAATATTATTACAAATATATTATAATATAGTGAGGAGATATATAAATACGATCATTAGATATATAGGAATATAAATATGAAAAGCATGACTAATGGTAATAAGGTGGTCTGAGTGCTGTCTGGTGACACTATATTAGGGTAAGTAGAGTGGGAGCCTTGTTGATCCTCTGACTGCAAACATCCACCACTGCTATTAACTCTTATGATTGAAGGTTTCGGTGCACACAGATGTTTTATGGCACTTACTATCCACTGAGTCATAAGACTGAGGAATGCCTTGCCAAAAATATTTTTTTCAATAATTTTTTCCATCAATTCGTGCGAATATTTTGAGGTACAGTGGACCCCGCCATACAGTGGACCCCGCCGTACAGTGGACACCGCCATACGAAATAACTTTATTTTGGTGTTGGGATAGTAAGGCGAATATGTCGTATGGAGGAATATAGGAACCCGTAGTAATTACCTAATGCAAACACCCCCTGGTAAAAATATTAAAAGTTTATATACATATGTACTGTACATATAAAAATTAGTAAAAAAATGGTATGGTAACCATAGTAACAGTAGTTACCTATTCAGTGGTTACGATCTGCAATAAAATGCAACATGACTATGTACAGTACTGTATAGTTCTCTCCTTCAAGACAGAGGTAGTGGCTAATCGCGGGGTCAGAGAGACTTGGACAGCAACGCGTTTGGTACACTAGACCTTTGTGACACTACGTACATGTAACATAAACTTTGAATTTACCTTAAATGAATTTAACTCATTAAACACACATACTTAAGGCTAAGTTTTAATATTTTACTAAACTTAACTTTAATTTTGTCACCGTCTTAAATCTATATTACCAGTTCCCGGAGTTGTGTGCCTAGCTTTCACTATAGCTTTTAGCCGACCTTATTAAAACTTTTTTCAGACTAATTTTCCATGAAAGACCGAATGATGCTGTTCCAACTTGAATTTCGGAGAGACATGTTGATATCGTATGGTTGGGAAGATGTGGCAATGAGGGGCCAGAACAACTTGTTGTTCCACATCGTAAGGCGAGAAAACCGCAAAATATGGACCCCATAACCCGGGGTCCACTGTACTAAAACCATTATTTTTTACAAACATGTAGTCTTAATGACTTTACTCCATGCAGGGAATCTACACCAAACCTTTTGACCTCATTTTAGATCACATACTTTTTAGTTCTGCCAGCGCCATGTTATGTTCTTCTTTTAGTAGTCTATTTGTCTGGTTGATCTCTTCCTGGAGACTAGACAGAGACTCGGTGTGTTGAAGTTGAAGCTCACTCTCCAATACCTTTAGACTGTGAGCCTTCTCCGCATTGAGGGTGGTCGTCAAGTGCTGAATATGTGCAGCATGCGCTCTCTCCAATGAGCTCTTCAATTCATGCATTTGGTTTTGCATGTCAACCTGTAGCAGGAATAATGTTAGCCACTTTGTTTCTAGTGGATGTTTTAAAAACGGACAGAACATTTCGACATCTATTGCTTGTGACGAACAGTGCTATAGCAAATATTGACCAGCCATCTTGAGTCTTTAAAGATTAAATCACAGTTATGGCAACGCTTACATTTTAACGGTAATCCAACTTTGAAACAAAATGTTAAGAAGTTGAGGTGAGTAACTTAAAATTTAAATCCACATAAACATCACTATGCTATGAGTGCTTAATATGCTATGAGTGCTTAATATAAATTACCCTTAATTTATATTAAGGAGTTATCGTAGGTTTTTAGACCGTAACAAATTTAACTAATTTCAGTGTATTCTTGATAGAATATATACAATCCAGAACAGCATTAGATTTTTAGTTGGTCATTAGAACACGATGGTTTTAATATATAAAGCAACTTTGTAGAGGAAAACTTTGTATAGAAAGGTTAAAGTGTCCTAAAAAATGTCATGCTGCGCAGCTGGCTGTCTTATGCAGGAACGCTTTGCGCCTAACAGCAAAGTTCTATCGAGTAAAGGTAACAAGGTTTACTTGTGGTAAAGGTTTACTTATGGCATCTGGATAAGTTGATTCAACAGCATTTGATAAATAGATAAGTTTTTATTGCCGTTTACCTGTACATCCAGCTTCTCTTGTTGGAATAAGATATTTTGTGTACGCAACATTTCATCAAATTGCTCGTGATAAGCCACATCTATATCCATGCGCATCTTTTCAGCTTTCTGTAACATAATTACTTAGTAGACAAAAATGCATATAGTTTGCTTGGTCCTTCACACGAAATTCTTAAACTATCATGAGCATAGCCCGGTTTTTCAGTTAAATTAAGTGGTTGAAAAATATGATAACTCAAGAAACCAACCTTTTTGGATTGATCTTTCAGTTTGTCAATTTCCTCCATCTCAAGAAAATACTCAAGTTGTTGAGTATTTTCTTTGACAATGGTGAGCTGAGCCGTCTGCTGTTCAGCGAGCTGGTTGTTGAGATCATGTATGCGGCGCTCAAAGGATTCAGTGACATCCTTCAGCTACCAGTTAAGCAAATGTTGTTCGAGTGCAAACTTTAAAATTCAGCTAAACTAAATTCACCTCTAACATCTTGTATTTTGCGTGCCTTAACTTGAGAGGAAAAATCTGCTTAGTAACGACTACTATTACACTGTGTATTACCCAATCAGTAACAGAATTTTATAGAACAGCTGACACGATTGACTAATTAAACTAATCATGAGCCAACTTGTTTGTAGTTGCATTGTCTAATGATCAAATGCCTTTGTCTTTCTACCATCTAAAAAGTGTCTAGCTTGAAACAACCGGTCAAGCTAGATTACGACGAAGGATTTTGAATTATGAACCTTTCACTCGTTATTATCATCATGAACCATGTGAACTTCAGTGATTTTGTATCAAAATGACCAGCAATTTTGGCAATGTTGTGTTGCAGGCAGACACTGGCATGAGCAAGCAAGTCCTAATAAAATTTTTATGGTATAGACTGTACATATTCACTCGACCATCGAACCTTTTTGAACAAGTATCATAGTCATTATCTGCCTATAGCCATGCACCATTGACCACATGCAAATTGGCGATCGATCGAAACCTACAAGGGTTTGAAGGAATCTGCTAACCAATCAAGTAGAACTTCAGCTCTACCTAGCCAACTTATCAAGGTACACTTAATAAGTATCCAGTATGCATCTAGAAATTGACATCTATGAAATTGAAGAGTTAAGAGTGCCTAAGAGTACCATCTACAAAGAATTGCATAAAGCAAGAATATGCTTTCATCAATTGTATTTGAAACCTGGGTTTTCAAAACAATCACATCTGTATAATTTCAATGACATCCCAAAAACAAATAATAGTTGTTAGTATTAATTAAACAGCAACAATCTTTCCAATCACAACTTTCCGTAGCCTGGATTTTGACAGAAATTTAGAATGTAAATTCAAACACAAAGGGACGGTCGATCGAAACACAAAGCCAAGCTACTTTTCATAGAATTTCGTGCAATACTGTTTCGTTTATTATTTATTTGGTCATGTGAAAACCCAGGCTCCAAAGTGGTGACAGTAAAAGCTACAGCGCACAAGCAAGCTTTAAGCATACCATATAACAAAGAAAAATTGGTTAGCAATATCTAACTTACAAAAACTACGAGAGAATAAAAACTTGTCGACTGGGTAAGTTATGTACGTATTGGTAATTCCAATAGGTTACATAGCTTCATCAATTGCATCAGCTTCAGAAATCTCTTATAGCACACTTGCAAGCAAATAGTACGGCAAAAAAGAAGAGTCCAAAAGGCACGCGATCAAAATCAAATAAATTAATGCAAAACGAACATTAAATACTATCAAAATAACAACTTTTGCTGGAGAGCGCTTAACAAAAGCTAGTTTCTAGCCTCTATAGAAATATAAATGCACAAACTGGACGCGATAGAAAAATACAATAAATAGTAATAAGTAGTATTGCATTAGCTAGACTCAATAGGCAGCACCTGTTTTTCGTGTTGCGTCTCCATCGTTTTCATCTGCGAGGAATGTTGGGATTTGAGGCTCTCCTGTTTTTTCAAGGACTCCTCAGCCAATTCGAGACGAAGTTTTTCTATTGCCTCTTTATATTGCTTTTCAATCTCCAACCGCTCCTGACGGATAAGTAGTAGGTGATTTTTTTCAGTGGCCGTTTTATTTTTCTTTAATTCAGCTACCAGCTTATTTCGATATGATGTTTTTTCTTCATTTGCCTGCCGCTCCATTTCTAATCGTCGCTTATTAGCACCATCGGCCTGCTCTCTGCTAGTCAGAGCTGAATGTTTTTCAGTCTGGTACGCCTCCTCACTTTCGCGTAACCTTGACTCCATTTGTTTTACCGCACCCTCCAAAATTGCATTACGTTTGCTCATCTCCAACCCATCTCTATCCTTATGAGACAGAGTCTCAGCCATTTGACAGTGTGAACGAGTAAGTGACTCGAGCTGCGTTTTGAGTTTGAGCAACTCAACATCCAGCTCATCCCCTTCCCTCAGCTTAGATGCGATGCCAGACCTGTCCAGCTGCAGAGAATCTCGCTCTGCAACAAGCTGGGTAACCTGCTCATTCACCTTTGTTGCTTCCTCCAGTTGCTGAAGAATTTCATCTCGTTGGCGCTGGGCAGCCGCGAGCTGTTTGGCATAGCTCTCTTGTACACCAGTAGAGAGAGACTCACTAACTCCAAGTCGTTCATGCAACTTTTCACAGAGTCTCTCCTGTTCCATCAGCTGTTTGTTCAACTCCTGCTTCTCCATGTGTAGTTTTTCATTTTTCGCCTGAAGCGTAGTCACAAGGTCTGTTAAGTTAGCAATGTTGGCAGAGTCCATTGAATGCACTGACGAGTTGAGTGACTCATGCATTTCTTGCCGTAATTCTGATACACTATTTCGTTCTTCCTCCAGCTGCAGACGGAGATCAGATGTGTCCTTGTTATATTGAATCTGTAAATTGTCCATATCCTGCCGTAAGGCTGACACATCATCAGACAAGTCTTTTCCTGAAGCTTGATGCTCTTCAAACAACTCTACACGGACATTGCGAGGCATTTCGTATCTCGGAGTGGAATGCATTGGAACAACTGTTTCCTGTACAACATTGGATTCAGCGACCTCTTTGGATTTGGAAAGAGCATCACGTAAAATATCATTTTCCTGATTCAAACGCAACAAATCATCTGCAGTTTTCTGAGATTGAGCAATGTAAGCCTTTGCCTCTTTCAGCTCGGAGATTGCCAAGTCCTTCGCTGCCCTTTCCTTAGTAACTTCCTCTCTACTGGATACTAGACTAGCTTCTACTTGAGAAAGTTGAAGCTTCACTGCTTCCATCTCATCTTCAGACCTAACAGCGCTTTCAGATGTTATTCGCTGTAAAGCCTCCCGTGAAGCAGCTAATTTCTCTTCTACATCCTTCAGATTTTCTACAGCCTCCTCTTTTTCTGACCGCACTTGTGATGTCTCGTCTACTAGGCTTTGGATACGGGCTTCAGATGTCTGACAATTCAGCCTAAGCGCCTCCACTTCCTGTGAGAAGCTCTGATTAGCGGTGTCCAGGGCTTCTTTGTACTGTGCCTCCATTTCAGCGTATTGTGAGTGCAGAGTTTTATAGAGGTTAGCTACTTGTTGTCGAGACAGGTTTTCCTCCGCTAGGCTTTTCTAAAATTAACAAGATTAACATAATTTGAAAATTGCCTGAACTAAAGCAATCCAAAAGTAATTAACAGCTGCAATTGCTAATGATCAGTGTTTGCATTTACTCTGGATATTCAAGTTGAAGAAGGGAACAATATGAAAATACAAATGCCGAACCTTTAGAGATTCTATTTCTTCCTGATTAGAGTCTGTAACTGGTTCACTAAGCCTGTCAGGTATCACGGAATGCTGGAGCTGCTCCCTGAGGGCTTCATTCTCTTGTCTCAGCTACAGCATATGATAGTCAAATGTATCTAATGGTATTACCCAATAATCGGTAGAAAGGTATTGAAGCCTTGTAGCCTAGGAACAGGAATGCCACGCAGAGTTGTCTTCCTGAACAAGTTAAAACAGATGCAGCAGACCATCGACCAAAGACTATCATGTTAGGACGTTTGGAGCTGTATATGAATGAAGTCTCTTAAGACCTATCTAAAAACAGATATTTAAAGCGGATAGATAGCAACATTATCAAACAACAAACCTGTTCATAGGAGATTTGCAGTTTGCCAGCATCAGACTCTCTCATTTGTTGTAAGAACACTTTCAGCTGTTCGTTCTCACTGGCCAGACTTTGGTACTTTCCAGAATCCTCTACCTGGTCCAGCATTACAGGATTTTCTCTTAGCAGACGTTCCTGTAAAGATTTGGCAACCGAACAAATAAACATGAATGAGTTTATTCTCGTGCAGACAGGAGAAAGGTGGGCCCATTTAAGAGAAACATGACAAGAGACCACAAACAATTAATAGCTGTACCTGATCAGTCCATTCAGTCGGAGAGGCTGCCCTATCCAAGTCCTCCAGCTCCCTCTGCACCTTCTCCAGTTGAGCCTGCACATGCTCCTTCTCTGTCCTCAGTTCCTCCATGGCCATCGTCTCCTCACTCAGCCTGGTGATGGCGTTCTGAGATTGACTGAGCTCCTTGTTGAGAGTTGCCAAGGCTTTCTCTTTTTCCTAGGCATACATTGCGAGGTCAGGGCCAAAAAAGATTAGAGAAAGATTTTATTGTAATACAGTGGTAAATTATTGGATGTGGATGATAAATATATTAAAAAATATTTTAAAAAAGAGGAAACAATTGAGGTCTTTGTAAAGGCTTCTTTGTAAAGGCTACAGTTCATGACATCATGCTCTCATACTCGGATGCTCTCAAAGCTGAATAGTCATATGAGAAAGGAATTGCATAGGTGAGATAATGTACAATGCCAATGCTAACAATATTTTACCTGTATCTGCTCATATAGAGCCTGCATTTGTTTAGCGGAGTCCTTGCTGAAAGCCTGCTGCCATTCCTGCACCTCCTTTTGCTGCTGTTTCGTTAGTTCATTGCGAGTCTCATTCATCTGCTTTATGAACCTGCAACAGGCCATAAAATGGCATCAATATTCGCACAAGGGGGGCAGGCTGACAGAACAAATGTTACAGTAGAAATACAAGTTTAGCCATTCTGAACGGCACGTCTTTTGTATGTCAATGTTTCATGACTATCAGAACAAAATATCTCATGTAGTTGGCACCAACTTTCCTTGGTGCCAAGTGGTCCTGAAAACCAAGAGAGGCCTTTTCCAAAAGCAGTTTGAAAATATGACATTTTACTGTTCCACAACCGAGTTTCCAAATTCACGGATGAATTTACACAGCCATGACCAAAACCAGGTCTACAATCTTTGATGCAAATAAAAAGCAAACTACTAATGCTGTTTGAGTTAGTCTTTCAACTATCATAATATTGAACCGTTTGAAATATTAAGGCAATAGGCGTGTAAAAAATATTATATGTAGTTCAAAACCGAAAGTTATTTGCTGTAATGATACTGATAGCTGCTCGAAATTAGCATGTGCATTTATGTGCAAATATCCTCATACTTTTTGTGCTAACCTTGGCTCAAAAACCAAAAAAAAAACTTTCCCGCTGTGTAAAAGCTTTCACGATTTGCTCAGCATATTAGTAGGACATACATAGGTGCTATAAGTTTATCTGTACCATAATTTCTAGAATTCTACAAAATGTGCGATCATTTAAACACAGCTTCACTAGCAAATAGTTTTACGCTCTTCAGAGTTACTAGCGATTACTGAAATTATTAACATGATTACTCAAATGTATTTTAGGACCAAAAACGAAGTTGTATATAAATAGACTTCACAGAAAACCATCCCGTGGACAACCACACATATACGAGGTCTGATCCAAAAGTTCCCAGAATGGAATTGTGTACTCGTGCATATTTGCACGATGGAAAAACCCATTGCAGAGTTGGGTGGAAAACACCTCTGGAGTAATGTCACAAAATTTCAGGTTGCTATGACAACGCGTTCTCATGTGAGCGGACGATATGTCAAGGTCTGTCCGGTGCTTCCGTCGTTTTTTTAACAAATTTATCGTCATGTCTAATCAATCGGAACAGCGTATTTGCATTAAGTTTTGTGCGAATTTAGGGAAACAAATACTCAGACAGTTGAAATGTTAACTATTGCTTTTGGAGATGCTGGTCTAAAGAAAACACAAATTTTTGAGTGGTACAAACGTTTTTTGTGAAGGTAGAGACATCACTGAAGATGACGCCAGGTCTGGCAGACCAGCGTCAGCAAGAACCTGTTCGTAAATTGACAGTGTGAGGTAACTAGTCATGGCAGATCGACTTCTAACCATTAGAGATATCTGGAGAGACTGGACTTGGTTTCGGAACTGTTCAAAAAGTTTTAACTGACAATTTAAACATTTTAAACGATTTTTTAACAATTTAAACGAGTCGCAGCAAAGTTCATGCCAAGCTTGCTCACTGATGACCAAAACGAGCTCAGGATGCACGCTTGCAAAGATTTTAAGGATGCTTTCAGGAATGATCAAAACTTTATTTTAAAGGTCGTATTATCCTTGTTTTCCCTAATTTCACACAAAATTTAATGCAAACGCGCTGTTCTGGTTTATTAGATATGACAATAAATTTTTTTTTTAAAGTCGACGGAAGCACCTGACAGACCTTGCCATATCGTCGGTTCACATGAGAACACGTTGTCATAGCAGCTTGAAATTTTTTGTGACAACACTCCAGAGGTGTTTCCCAGCCAACGCTGCAATGGGTTTTTCCATCGTGCAGATATGCACGAGTATACAACTCCATTCCGGGAACTTTTGGATCAGGCCTCGTATATCAAACGCACAGCAAGATACTGCCCGTTCATGTGAAACCATGTTAACTACATAGAGATTAATTTTCTTTAACAACCAACATAATTAGATTTCGGCTATAGGTTGTCAGCAGTTGTTTGTATATAACAGTTTCCAACTTCTTGCCTGATTGGAGAAAGTTTCAGTCCTGAAACATTTTTCTTAGCATGCGATCAGAAGTAAAAACTATCAGTACTTTTTTAGTTATAAAACACGAGGTGGGGTTATGACAGGGCCTATTTTATATGTTAATAATTTTAAATGCTTTGGCTAAGTTAAAACTTCGAAATATGAGTGAATAACCATAATATAATTGAACACGTAGAAGTATAGAGTAGAAGTAACCATTTTAGTCAAATATACCAAACACTAATAGCCAGACGATGCCCAGACTACAACTGCAGGAGATGGGTTACTAGTTCATAGAATCTATCTTGTCCATACATTCTCCGATATTTTACTTACTTCTGCTCAGACAGCATTTCAACTTGTTTGCGCTCAGATTCAAACTCTCTTTCTTTCTCCTTGACTGCATTTGTGACAGCGTGCTCACAGGCCACATCCAACTCGGCCTTTTGGTCACGCAGTGCCTGTTTGACAGCTATCTTTATCTGCAACAATTTGTAAATCAATAAATCATGTGCATAAGTCTATTGGCAAATATCAGACAATGCCAGTAAAAAAATTTATACAAACATTCTGAATCATCACTGATCTTGGTTAGATTTTATACATATTAAAGATAGTCATTGCCAGAATGAAAAGATACCAAAAAGGAACAGAAGTACAACCGCAATAATACTAATGGCCAACTTGCCTCATCTTGAACATCTTCATGCGCAACTCTCTGACTGTCTTCAAGTTTAGCTTCAAGATCTTTAATCCTAAAATTTAACAGCATCTTCTCCTCCTCATAGCTGTGCGTTAGATCATTGGCCTGAGACATTGAATTTAGCTGAGCCTTCTCAAGACGGTCCTCCAATGACTTCAATTCGAGTTGCTGCCGAGCTTGCTCGGCTTGACTAGATTCAACGAGTGAGTCCCTTTCCTGCTGCAGTGTGAACATTTTGGTTTGTAACTCACCAATTGCCGAGTTATGGGTTACTTGCAGTTCATTTAATGCTGTTTGGTTGGAATGTTTGAGGTTCTCTAAAGCATCAGACATCTCCGTCAGCCTACTATTAACATCATTTAAAGATTGCTGTTTGCTGTCCAATTCAGAGCGTAGTGATTGGTTGGAATGTTCCGATTGCTCTAATGCTAGTTTGGCATTACTGAGAGCATCTTCCATCTGCGCAGACTTAATAGAAACAATAGCCAGGTCATTAGAAACACCCTCTAGTTGTAACTTCATATCGTCATAATCGGAATGTGCTTTTTGAAATGTTTCGTACTCTTCGGAAACAACCTGAAGCTTGTCGGCAAGTTCATGTAGCTCAGTTTGATAACGTTCAGCCTCTACTTGAAGCTGGTTGTAATCGGTTAGCTGCTTTTTGTAAGACTGATTCTCAGAAGCTAGTATCTGCAGCTCCTCTTTAACAGCTTCACTGCCTGACATCTCTTGCAGATGTTTTAATTTGTCAGCATGCAGCTCCTCGTTCTCTCCAGTTACTCTTTCCAATTGATTCGTGAGATTGGTAACCTGTAGCTGAACATTCTCGAGTAAATCAGAACGTCTATTAGCATCTTCAAGTTTAACTTTAACATCTGCTAGTTCATTTAAAGCCTCATCCAAACATAGCTTTTCTTGTTGAGCCTGATCAACCTCGCAACTCAGCTTTCTTTCAAGATCCGATTTAAATTCAAGTAGCTGCAGCCTTTCTGATGAAAGTTGCTCTTTTTCATTTCTTGCTTCCTCCAAGTCCATTTGTAACTTATTGTTGCTAGCGACAATCAAATCAAGTTCCTCTTTAGCTTGAGTTTGTGTTTCTTTCAACTGTTCAAGTTCATGGGTAACAAGCTCTAAGCTTGCAGATAAACCATTTTTGTCTTTCATCAACGCCTGATTTTCATCTCGGGCATCATCAAGCTCTGTTTCAAACCGTTCTACTTGCTGGGTAAGACTAGCAACTTGTACCTCAACCTCTTCAAGCAGATCTGATTGCTTTGTGGTATTTAGCAATTGTGTTTTGGCATCGTCAAGCTCACTCAAGGCCTCTTTCAAATGCTCTCCATCTTGCCTAGCCATCTCAACCTGCCTATTGATTGTTTCCTCAAGCTCAGACTTCATTTCAAGCAACTGCTGCCTCTCTGTTAATAGATGTTCACTGGCAATTCTTATATCTTCAAGCTCAGCATTCAACTTACATTTATCTTCAATTGCAATCTCAAGCTTCTCTTCTACCTTAGACTGTGTTTCCTGCGACAGATGAAGCTCATTGGTAACACGCTCCAGGCTCGCGGACAATTCATCTTTGTTCTCTATCAGTTGCTGCTTCTCTTCTCTAACACAGTTGAGCTCTGTTTGAATCGTTTCAAGTTCCTGCTTTGCAGACTCGGCCCTCTCCTTGATACCATCCAACTCCTGTAATGACTCCTGAAGATGAGCATTGACAGCGTCAGCTCGCAACTTTTCTTCATGCAACTGCTGCTTTTCTAGAAAAACCTTCTCCAAGTTGGACTTGACTTTTTGCAACTCCATTTCTAAATTTTGTAATTTGCTCTTGGCATCCTCTCCCAAATCCAGTTGCTCATTCACTTCAGTCTTCATCTCCTCTAGTTGTTGAATCTGGCTGCGCAGTTCATCAACAGTTGCAGACAGTTTAGCTTTGTCCTCTAGCAAATTTTGCTGAGCCAGCGAAGAACTTTCCAAGTTTCCTTTAATTTCAGCCAGCTCCTGTGTCAGTGACTGGACTTTGTCCTTTTCTAGATTCCTTGCTTCAATCAATTCTCTGCAATCACTTTCCAGCTGTTCTTTTTCTGTCAATGCTTGCTTCAATCGATCGTTTTCAAAAGCGAGTGAGCTCAATTGTTGATTCATATTATCCTCGATCCCATATCGCTCTTTATCTGCACTCAAAACCTTTTCTCGCATAGTAACATTCTCAGACTTAACCATCTCCAATTCAGATTTCAAGTCTTCATTCACTTGTTGAGCAATAGCTAGGGCTTCAGATGAATTTTTTCCGTTGGAGAGATCTAATTTCAGGGTTTGAACTTCAGTTGTTAGCTCATCCAGCTTGGAAGTCAAATTGCTATTTTCAATCCGCAAGTTGCCAATTTCTATTTCCTGTGTGGATTCTGTATCTCGAGCAGCAGCAGCTTCCTGCAAATCCTTGTTAGTCATGTTCAGATGGGCGCAGGTCTCTCTCAAACTCTCCAACTCAGCTGCCATCTCGCCATTGCTTCCTTGGCTCTGGTCCAACTCGGCATTGAGTTGCGTCAGTTGAGTACGTAAATTATCTGCTTCTTTGCTCAAAGCCTGGCGTAATTCGGCCTCGGAGTTTAATTTCTTTTGAAACAACTCCTTCTCCCCATCTTCTGACTCAAGTTTCTTGGTGAGCTACAAAAAACATCCAGCAGATACGAGAATTACTATGAAATCAAGATACCTCATAGGTTTCACTGTAATATTAATACCAAAACAAAAATAATTTTCACCTGCAATAATTGGCTGTCCTTGGTCTCCATAGCAGAGACTAGACTGGCTAGCTGTTCTTGCGATGTACTATATAAGCACTTCAGTTCGCCCAACTGGGCATGACTAGAATCTATCTGGGCATTCAACTGAGTTATCTGCTCTTGAAGAGCTTGCAACTCTGACGAATCCTACAATGTTTTATGAGAAAAATATGGGTAAGCTGACTTGCGTAATTCTGACCTACTGCTTTGAACAAATATTTGAGGTGAGCGTGTGGCAATTAATAGGTTATATTTACACACTATGCTGCAGTAGGTCATCTTCACAATAAGTACTGAATTTAGGGAAAGCTCATAAAAGTAATGCAACAAAACTACATTTTGATCGATAAAAATGAGGGTTTGTTGCATGAATAAGGTATGATAATTCATGTTGTCTCGACTCTGTTATCAGTGTAATCATTTGAGTCGATATCAACTGATTTTTCTACGAATAAACTTGAAACATCCGACACTTTTCACAAGCGCACTATTGATCATAGAAATATCATCTAAGCCTACCATACTAGTAAATATAAAATACTGCAAATTTTTGTCACTCAGAAATATCTGAGAATGTAGATAGTACATTCAGTGAACAGACATCTTATCTTAATTTAGTCAGGATGAAAATAATGTAACACGCAACGAAGAAATTTATTACAACCAGTCAGAAGCTATGAATGCAGTAATACTTTTATTTACTAACACCACAACATGAAAGTAATCCTTTGAAAATAAAAAAATATATGTCTATGGAACATTTCCAACTCACAGACTGTGTGGGGGAAATGTCAGACTGAGCAACCCGCTGCTCTAGCTGCCTTATCTGCTCTTTCAGAATGTTAGCCTCCTCTTCCGCAGTGTCTACTAGCACTCTTGTTTCCTCCTCATGCTGGGCACGGAGCCGCGCAAGCGCTTCTTCATTTGATGACTAAAATGGAAAAGCTTTTTGTAGACAGCTAAATGAAAGCAGCTTGTAGAGAGCCTAGGAGTGATGAGACGAATCCGGATGAACAGCATGGCAAGACTAAAAATCGGAGACGGACATCAAGTGGGTGATAATAAATAGATTTGTAAGGAATGCAGTAGATATTCAACATACTGTATTAGAGCGAGGACTACCGGCAGTGAGAGGCGCTTCCTGTACTTTGGCAAGTTCGGCTTCATGTTTCTCTGTAAGCTGATGGTGAAGAGCGGTAAGACGCTGCTCCAGTTCACGTTGGAACTGCCCTGTCACACTCTGGCCCCAAGCTGTCAGCTCAGCTACCTGAGAGTCAAGGGCAAATCATCATTGCATTGCCAAAATACATCATACAACCCATCGTAACATGTCTAACTACGACTGTACGACATAACATTATTGATATCATAGGTATAAGCTGCAAGTTTTCTTACCAATAATAGGGCAGACAACTGCCAGTAACTAGATATTGTGTGCAAAACGTTACCTTCCGCTGTTCCTCTTCTAACTTTTGCTTCAGAGAATTCTGTGTTTCCTCATACTGCGTACTCATGCTCTCCTTCATCATCATCATATTCTGTCCAAATTGTTCATCAAGAGTGTTTCTCAGCTCTTGCTCACGTTCCTCAAGGTCTTCCTCTGAATAGCCACCCGATGCTACAAGATTATGAGAAGATATAATAGCAAACTTATGTAACTCCCCTTCAGTTAACTACATCCTAGCATTAAAAAGTAGGTTTAAATGCTTTACACACCGATTCAGATAGGCCTGGGAGACAGGGCAATGTGCACCATAGAAATATCGTGCCTCCATAAAGATTAAAATCTCAGTGCACTACATTAGCCACCTTACCTATGCTGTCCGTATCACCCCCACTCGCTGATCCATTTGCCTTTTCCTGAGCTTTTAGTTCATTGATTATCTGAATATTTTCATTATCTTTTGCCTTGAAGAGATCAAGTTCTTCAGAGAGTTCACTGAGAGCCTCCGACTTCTTTGAGATTTTCATTCCCAGAGATTGAATTGATAAGTCCTTTTCAGCATTTTCTGACTGCAAACCAAAGCGAAAAATTGCATAATATACTTATCTAAATCTATAGATCTTCAACGTGCTGGCGTTCCCATGATATACATTTATTAATGCAACAAAAGCAATTATTGATCGTTGTCACATGAGTATGCGTGTAAACCATACTGACTACTGTTATATACATGTATGTAAATGTGATGGCAAAATTATAACAAATCGTCAAAAAAATATCCAAACTTTGCTTTACCTACTAACAAATCAAAACTTTAGATATTTAAAGGTGTTTAGAACTCCTGTTCTGTTAGAGTGCAGTTAAAACTACCATTCCTCAAAGTAAAAGTGGATGTATGTGTTATTTTGAGTATAGGAGTTATGGTTACTTTTAACTAAGACAGATTAAGACAAACACAATTTAATTCAAAATCTCAGTATCAGATGCTGCAGATCTCACACCAATACCAACTACTCCTAGAAACAGTTCATTAACAACTGCAACTCTTTAAAAAGGCAAATAATAAACACTGCAACAATTTTGAGTCCACACTAATCAGAATATGCATACAGGTCGAGTACATCAATTGTATTAGTAGGATAAAAAATTGTGCCATCATAGTAAAGAAAACTTCATCACACTAATAGAACTTAAGAGGGAATTGATGTAATGTAAGGCATACATTTACAATAAATCTACATACTATCTATTCTGAAGAAGATACATCTACCTACTACTGATTAAAAACAGTTACACCTACTACTGATAATAAACAGTTACATCTACTACCGATTATAAACAGTTACATCTACTACTGATTATAAACAGTTACACCTACTACCGATTATAAACAGTTACACCTACTACCGATTATAAACAGTTACATCTACTACTGATTATAAACAGTTACATCTAGTACTGGTTATAAAGTTACATCTACTACTGAGTATAAACAGTTACATCTACTACTGATTATAAACAGTTACAGTGGACGCTACTATAACACATACAGTGCACCCTCGAGATACGATTACCCTGATATACGATTTTTTCACCTTACGAAGTTGAACAATGTGATATCACCATACGAATTTTATTTCACCATACGAATTCGAGGAGTTTCGCCCGAGTGAAAATTTGGCGGTCGGTGTGCTCATAAACGCACGGCGAAATAACAAAGACACCGAAATACAGTTCGTAAAAAACATTTTTAGAACGTTTATAAGTGACACGATGACCGACTTCTCTCAGGTCAGCATTCCGCGTGGGAAAATTTGTGTAAAATACACAAGCGAGAGCAAATATTCATTTGTAGCATTATACTATCTTTTACTATAAACTTAGCCAGCACACGTATATAACAACAAGAACAGTCAAACATGGATAACTCGCCCACGGATAGCTCGAACACATGGTTAATTCGAACGGTTTCTTTGGTCTGTTCCCACGTAATGATAAATTGCTATAGATACTCGAACTCAACACTGTTAACCCGAACTGTTTTTTGCCCAATGGCTACCGAAACGGTCGTTATCGCTTTAGAAAATCACTTTATTCCAAGCCATAGAGGTAAACCTTAACTTTTCGTAATTCATAAGCGTCATTATTACCACCATCGGCAAAATATTTTTGTCAACAACCTTTCTAAAGGTTTGGTGAAATTCGATTTATACCAAACATCCGCTTAGCGATCGCCCTTCGGAAGCAAGGTAAAGTGAGGTAATCTTTGCATAAACTTCTAGAAAAATCGGCAAAATTGATCGTGGGTAAAACGCTCAAAAGAAAATGATGTCTTTTCTTTTGAGCATTTCAACAACGATCAAGTTTTGCCAATGTCAATCTAAAAAACGTCCTGGCAATAACATCACCTCAAACAACAAACCAATCTCAAGTGATAGAAAAATCTCTATACTTTTTGATAAAAACGTTTTAAACTTTACATTAGAAGCGTTTAATTTGAAACAAGCCATACACAGCCAACACAGTACATATACATAGTTTGTATATGTACATGTATCTACTAATAAATAAGTAAATACATGGACTTGTGATAGCGCTCTGATAACTTGAACGCTCTGATAATTCGAACACTTTCGCTCGGTCCCGTGAAGTTCGAGTTATCCATGTTTGACTGTATCTATATTTAATTCGTTAACTATGGAATCTGAGACCAATACTAACGTTACAAAACGAAGGAAAATGATTTCCATGTCAACAAAGTTGGAGGTCATAAATAAATAAGAAAGCGCCCGTATTGTTAATATTGTCAATAAATATAGTCGCAACCAATCAACATTTACAATTATTATTAAAACAAGAACTCCATTATAGCAAGCACAAGGAGGAGCTTACGACTGACGATTTGAAGGAGTTGGAAGGCCATGCGCGCGATCAGCATTCAAGAGGAGCAACCATTTAGTGGGTGCGAGGAAGTAGAAGATACAGAAAAACCTACATCGGCAGAAATATTTCAAGTGTTTAATTCACTCATGTAGACTGGTACATAAAAACAATGCATGTATAATGTATATAATTATTTACCTCCTTTGTGTGGCAGGTTTTCCATGTTTTATTCATTTCATTTTATGTTTTATTCATTTCATTTTGATTTTATGTTCTATTTTCTTGTTTAACCATGTCTTTGCAGGCGGGCCTGTTCTCTACTACGTAAATACACTTTATCGTATGTATGTAACTCATATATAACTAGCTACTCAAGATAGTTGACGCATCCACATTACTTTCTAGAAGCCCTGTCCTCTAGGGTATAAATACGTACAAACTTTGTATGTATGGTTACATTGACTCTTGTGCACATTTCATACAAGACAAACTACTGTACCACCTTCTCTGGATCCTTACAAGCGGTAGCTAGCTAGCAGTTTTCTGCATTGCACCAGCATTTTGTTCTTTTAAACCAAAAGAAAAATTGGACAGGATTAGACAACTATTACCCTGCTAAAAAAATTCCATTTCATTATTTATTAAATATATTTTCAAGTGTGCAGCAGCATAATTAGCATTGATACATGTTTGTCTCCTCTCTGCCTTACTCACTACATGTACCAGCTAAAGTCACATTACTCCAAAGGTATGTACGTCCTGTATAGTAAATAAAATTTCATTTTTCTTTTCAGCAGCCATTAAATGGTCAAGTGTGCGCCAAGTGGTCAAGGTAGTTTTCGATAACTGCACCGCTCGGCCTTTCTTATTGAATTAGATTGAAAAATGTTTCAACCAGACATCAAATTTTATAATGAAAGTGAAGACAGAAACTGATAAGCGATAAAATTTTGTGATGAAAAGTTGAAATTCAGTAAAATAGTTCAAAATACATACTAAAACTTAGTTTTAGGTGCGAGTTTAGCAAGCTAAACTTAATTGAAGTCAATTCAAAGTGTATGTTATGCGTACCTTTTGAAAGTAAGAACCCCTTACCGTACATACTGCATTTGGTACACACATTATAATTTTGCCTTTTATTGCAGATCATAACCATTAAAATACACTAAATACAATACAGTTACTGCAGGTAACTATAATTACTAAAGTTAACATACTATTTTGTTGCTAATTTTCAATATGTACACATTTTTATAAATATTTTGACGACTTTCACCAAGGGATGTTTGCATTGTCTAATTATACAATGGTCTCTATACCCCTACATACGAATTTTTCACCATACGATGCCAACCCTGGAACAGATCAACATCGTATCTCGAGGGTGCACTGTACCTCCTAAAACGTAAATTTCAGATAACGTAAAAAATCTATATAATTTTTTCACTTTGTACTACATAAAAAATTCCATATAACGTAAAGTTCTCAAACTCAATTTGAATGGTGATCTATTTCGCCGCACTTGCAAGAGAAAAGACGTGCGTATGGTGTTATATCTTTTATATATACAGCTTCCTAACATTCTAGCTCGTTGACCGTGATAGATCGTCATATGTGTTGACAAAACAGAGGATAGGGGAGATGGGCAATTGTTCATAAATACTTAAAAGGCTATTGATTGGTGCAGGTGTTAGAGCACTGGCCTACCAATCTGAATTTCACGAATGTCATCAAATATATATCTTTAATTCTAACCTTGACCCCTGGGTACAAAAAGACGACGAATAGGTAGTATCGCTCTTTTTATAGTAAAAATAATTTATTTTTGCTTTATTGTAGACGTATAAAATATTTATTATTAGTTTTACTTTGCAGAATAGACTTCGCTGTTTAGAAAAATTAGCAAATCAATGTAAATGAATGTCGGAGATGTTCATTCCCCATCAACCTATTGTAAAATTACCGCAATCATCGTCTATAAAACCAGTGAAGTTGATCAGAAAAAGGAGAAAAGTTGTTGATGCAAACTAATAATACTGCAGTTATGGTACAGCCCACAAATAAAAAGCCAACAAATTAAAAAGTTAAGTCAAGTTTTTCCTTTTTGCATGGCCAACAGGGTGAATTTGGAAAGATCTTGAAATGGATTAGGCAACTTACATGTATTTCACTGTTCGTATAACATACAATCCTGACAACGTAAACATTCCTGGAACGGAATCTTTACATAGTAAGAGTGCCTACTGTACTGATTATAACGCTTGTAAACTGGACTTGAATATTAGCAATTTCCACAAATGTTGAACAGCTAAGTGTTGAAATTCACTTTCGACTACAGACTAGCTGATATTCTACTTATAAACATGAGATAAAACTCGTATACAAACATACTACACTATTTACACTGATAAGGCAATAAAAGAGACAGGTTTGATAAGACAGAAAGTTAATAAACTTTCGAGCAGCAGTTAGACAACTACCTTGAGCTGACTGATCTCAGAGTCCCTCTCAATGAGATCGGCTTTCATCAGTTGCAGCAACTGCTGCTGAGCAGCGAGGTTCTGTTGTAGAGCAATGATCTCATTCTTTGCATCAACTATGGGCTGTGGAGAGGGAGCGGACTGCCGGGATAGAGAAGCGTTAGCCTGCCAAAATAATTTGGGTAAAACCTCTATTTAAATGCCATGGTGCTCTATGTTTCAACCCTTCCCGTATAATAGTGGCGGTCAAATAAAGGTGGCATTCAAATAGAGGTTGGTGTTGGTATTTTCCAAATAGCTTGTCAGAATTTTGGGAAAATAAATTTAACCCTTTTATGGGCGTCGCTTATGATTTTGCACTCTCCTTCAGGCGTAGCGACATTAACCCTTTTAAACACAGGAAATCTACTAAATCGCCTCCCAACTTCCCATAAATCTCCAAATAAATATGCATTTGGAAGCCGAGAGATATCTACCAGTTGATATCTATTGCTTGCAATTAATTAGCGATTATATTATAACCTGTGCCTTGCTTTGCAATTTGTTGGTGCTTTCAATCTTGTATTTCATTCTAAATGTGGAGAGTAATGAGTGTCAATCTATTTTAAGCCGAGTTAATATAACTGCCAGGATGCTATCAAATAATATGCTATAAATCTGCAAATTTCTAAATTATGTAAGAATCTATCAAGTGCCA
This sequence comes from Watersipora subatra, assembly GCF_963576615.1. NCBI lineage: Eukaryota > Metazoa > Bryozoa > Gymnolaemata > Cheilostomatida > Watersiporidae > Watersipora > Watersipora subatra. The sequence goes on along the minus strand of NC_088710.1, from coordinate 53,548,815 downwards.
CAAATATATATTCAAGAACAAGCGACATAAACAAACCATAGGCCTACTTATAATACATGTAGAAACAAAAATATTTGCCTCATTTGCTCGTATAGCTGCATTCTGATTGTTGCCTTAGTTTGGAACGATTTTATCTTCTGGCTGTTTAATACCTATCACCATGTTTTCTGACCTTAACTCTTCTTCTGCACAGCTGAACTAGTCGATATTTGTAGCAGAACAAAAAATATCCAAACAATTTTTTAGCAGAGCAAAACCTTCATGCATAGCATTTCGCACAAATGACAAAAATTTTAGCCGCGTAGGTGCTAAGCACAACTTTTAGCCTAAAACTGTCATTCATATACCATCGTAAATGTAAACTGTTTTTCACATACGTTGAAGTATCAAGACTGCATTAAACAGGGAATTACTACTAGCCTGATACAATTACTACTTATTTCTATGGTGTTGCTTTCAGAATTTTGATGAAAAAACCGAAGATCTTTGGAGTTGGAAAATGGACTTCGATACGAACAGAAACAACGAAATAATTAATTGTTATTGATGCGACCAAGGCATTATTAGTAGGATTTTGTGGACACTTTTCTATTGATAACTTGCTATTATGGGTCCGTAAAAATCAAAGAATGCCAAAGTGGTGTCAAACAAAGGTGGTGTTCAAATAAAGGTGGCGTTCAAATAAAGGTGGCGTTCAAATAAAGGTGGCGCACAAATAAAGGTGGCGTTCAAATAAAGGTGGCGTCCAATTAGAGGTTTTACGGTAGCCGAAAATTAACCAGTTCTCATTTCAAAACTTGACTGTAAATAAATGTTTCCTAATAAATATAACCAAAGGTATTTTTGTAAATGAGTGATAGATGCACCATATTTACCGACAGCAGCCAAAACTGCGATGGAAAAATTATATTTATTCTTGTGAATAAAAAATACAGAATATATATTCTGTGAATTATTTTACACAAACCAACCCATTTATTTACACTGCAACAGCAACCACCATCTCTTGGGACCAGTAAAAAGTAGGACCTACTAGATGCACAACCAACCTGCTCCAGCTGGTCCTTGAGCAATGCCACCTGCTGCTTAAGAGATTCTGTCTCAACAGCATAGTCCAGTCCATCCTCACTCGCTGACCTACTCGGTGTCTGCAGTTGACGGTTCTGCTCCTGCAGCTGCCTGTTCTGTTCTTGCTGGAGTCGCGCTTGCTCAGAGAGCTGCTGGATAGCCTCGTCTCTCTGTAGTACTGCAGCCTGGTATGTTTGTAGCTATAACAATCCACATATGATATCAAGTGAGAGACTGAAAAATCTTAGCGATGTCAATGGGATACAACACCCAACAAAATACTGGCCTCTCACACATAGCGGTAAGCCCTTTTTAAAACATGTAGTTTGCAGACTTAAACAAGAGACAGTCATCTGTAACATGCATATAGGAGCACAGATCTACTATAGAGGACAGCAGGAGTGACCTTACATGCGCGGATAGTTCTCTGATGGTGTTCTCCAGTTGATGTGAATCCTTACTATCCCCATTGCTCACTCCATTACTCAGACCTACATCCTGTTTCAAGGAGTCCAGTTCTGCCGTGAGACGCGCATTCTCTTCACTAAGACTCATGATGGCTCCATCCTTGCCTGCAATAGTAGAAGTTTTCACTTCAAGCTCAACGGTAAAAATAACGTGACACAACGTAATATAAAGCCTCAGCCAATTAAGGACAGCTACATTGCACAGCTTCGACAGCTTTATGAATTTAATCCCTTCTACACTGGCTAAAGCTTCCACGTATGACACAGTGCTGACATTCTGATCAGATCACGCTAGAGACCCAGCACACCCTAATGTTAACATGGTGTGGTAAAAAATGGCCACTGTCTGAATTATTGACAGCTTTTAGGGTAGGACTAGTTCAGGTTATGCTTCAGTTTCCATTGGTACCATGAGAAGATTATAAAACCTTCTGTGACAGCCTGCTATATCCATAGAGTTATCTGCCCACAGTAAAACTAATGATGAACTAGAAATATATTCATTGTGCGTACAAACTAAAAGTACTTGAAATACAGGCATACAGAGATAGGATATAGCAAGAAGATACTCAAAGCTAGCTGTTATGCAATCTGGCGGAGTCGAGTTCAAAGTGGTATATAGCGATCTCAAAATTATTGTGATAAATTGGGACCACTACTGACAGCGAAAAATGAAAAATCGTGAAGTATCAGCAACATGCCTACTTTTTACATACATCAGATCAGCAGAGTAGTTCATAAGTTGAGCGAACTGTGCTAAAAAAGTCTATGATTAAAATAATTTGTCTATCATGTGTTTTTTACTTAAAAGACCAACTGACTGGTTCATCTTTTTAGCGAGAAACAAAATGCTCAACAAGACCATGCAGCTGAAGCAATTGTTGTGAACAGCCTTCAACCATGTCACCATTGAAAAAGAATGAGCTAGTTCAGCAACTTTTCTCCCCATATCTTGTTTTTAATCTAAAAAGCTAAGAAGTTAGTTAGTAGCTTGTTTCTTTATTGGCTTGGACTGTTCTCGAATTTACGTTGAGCCCAGATCCAACCTAACAAGCTGAATACAATAGAGAATCAGCTATTGAAAATCAGTGATGCACTGAGGGAGAAAAAGATAAAGGGGTTACTGTAGCAGTGAGAGTGGCATAGCACTGAGGGCCGAGTAAACGAGCATGGAGTAAAATATCTATACGAAGTGAACTTACAGTTAAATCATAATCAGAAGACTGACGAGCGATTTCCAAGTTTATTTTATTAAGTTTTTTATTAGTTTAATCCAACGCTTTTAGAAATTAGATGACTATGATAAGAATATCAAATATTAACTGTATATCCTCGCATGTAAGCAAAGTTTAAACTAAAAAAGTTACCAAACTAAGGGGTCAGTTTATACATGCATAGCTCTGACGCACGCACTCAAACAAAATAACATTATGCTGACTCAATTTCAATGATGACTTGAGCCACGCTAAGCATGCGGCCGGTAGCCTGTTACAGGTTGTTTTATACCGTAGCGAGTGCTTGCCCTTGAAAAAATGCGACGAAACTGACACGTTTCGCCTTTTTCCTGTCCAGCTTTTGTTCTCATAACAATGTGTGCGCACACACGTGAAGCATCATTTGGTTGATAATAGTTCACTATGACAGCAATAACAGTGTGTGATTGGTTGGTCACGCGCACGATCGCTTGCGTGTTTACGCTCATCGCACAACTTGGCACGCAGTTTATTTGAATGGTACCCCTAGCACAATTAAAAACATTTTACCATTATTAATAAAAGTAAAACAACAATAATGATTATCATTTTCAATAATTCTCTTCTGCAACATTTTGTTGCGCTAGGTGTGCATGGTGCATTACGATTTGTAGGGTCGGCTTATGTGCGAATGTTTAGAAATTCGCCTTTTTAAGGCTGTTTTTCCAGGGTCAGCTTTATATGTGAGATCGGCTTATATCCTCAGGATATATGGTATTATATTAGCTAATCAAGTAAATATATTCTATGACACACTAAACTAAAAAAACATTGTCTAAGAGCTGTGATGACAAAAGCGAGCAGTTCATGAGTGAATAAAAACAGATCACTCATCACATCTTCTAAACTGACCAATTCAGCCCACCTTGCTATAAAATTATACTAGCAAGGACACCGCCATCTTTTACTCAACTTTATAACTCCCATAGCTGCTACACAACGAGCTAATGCTTTTCTACTTGGACAAACTATACCCTCTAAACTTCACTAGAAATTTCAATATGTTTGTTTGTTATTTTCATCTAATATAACTACAAAAAATAATATGAAGAGTGTTTCTTACAGTATACAAGAACAAGAAAATAGAAAAAAAATGTCACTCCAGAGAAGGTGATGATGAAGTCCCTGTGCGCAATAGCAAGGCTAATCAAGGCGCGGAACCTGAAAGCAGAGTCAGCAGAAGTGTGTCTAGTTAGTTTATTCTAGTCTGGTTGTCTGAGGTAGCGCTTCAGTTCATTTTTGAAAGAATTAGCATTTACAATTTTACGCAGTGTAACCGGTAGTAGATTCCATAGCAATGACTCCTGATAATCCAAACAACATTGACCGGCTTTTGATTTAAACAATGGTATTTTTAGGTTTATGTGTGTTTGACGAGTAGTTAAATGTGTTATTGCCCTGTTTTGGTTTGTTTCATAAAATGTGTTGTGTGCTTTTATCACTATTTTGTACTTGTATAACTTTTTAATAGTTAAAATTCTATTTAGGTTGAATAGCGGATTAGCAGAAAAATCATAAGCTTTCTTGTTAATTATTCGGTGCCTGGTAAACAATGATAGCGACGCCAAAACAATGAATACAATACGCATGCAATTCTGTTTTTCAGTGTCATACAAGTAGTAGTGAGATCTGGAGTCGCACAATAGCGTGAATCGCGTAGTAGTGAGACCTGACTGTATTCAGCTAAAATCTTGTTAGTTTTGCTATCATTGGCCAGTGTGAAATTAGCGGTAGAAAAGTTAATTACAGTAAGAAATAGCATGACATGGCAGGTAAAGGCTGCTAGTTAACTACAAAATGAATATAGGTGCCAAAGGTCGAATAACCATTTCTTAATATCGTAATATAAAAATACAGGTACAATGGACCATACAATTTTAAATCGTTTCGATGTTGGCATCATTGGGCGAATATTTTGTAGAGAGGGGTATAAAAACCCATGGTAAATAGCTTATGCTAAAACCCATGGTAAAAATCATCAAAATTATATATATGTACTGTACATATTAAACATTAGTACCAAAATGATATGTTAACCTTAGTAACTATAGCTACCTACAGTAACTTTAGTGTATTTAGTGGTTATGATCTGCGATAAAATGTAACGTTACAATGCAACATGTGCAGTACGTACCGTAGGGAGTTCTTACCTTTAAGACAGACGTACACTGTATAACATAAACGCTGAATTTAGTTGAATTTGGTTGAATTAGTTCAACTTAATTGAATTTAGCTTACTAAACACATACACAAAGCATAGTTTTGATATGTATTTTTAACTATTTTACTGAACTTCAACTTTTTCATCGCTAAAATTTTATTACCTATCTGTTTCCGGTAGCTTTTACATAATAACTAATAGTGTCAAACTGAGCGAGATCGAGCATCTTATCTCTTTCATTCGTCGATAGAGAAATTTCAGTGAATAGCATATCGGCATATTTTTTATTAAGACGTAATCAGCACACCGACTGCCAAATTTGAATTTTGGGAGAAATTTTTTGTTAATTTCGTATGGCGAAAAATGTTTTGTACGGAGGGCAAAAGATCAGCGTGTTCTACATCACAGGGCAAAAAAATCGTATAACAGAGTAATCATAACCCGAGGACACACTGTATGCTAACAACGAAACGGGTGTCAACAAGCTAAGATGTTACAACACTGCTCTAAAATAGATAATACCTAATAACTTATGTTTTCATAAGTAGGTACATGTACATGTATGTGTTTGCTGTATCATATCAACAACCATATCTTTGCTGACCAAGATATTACAGTACCAATATAAACTGCAACAACCATATCTTTGATGACCAAGATATTACAGCACCAATATCCATGTTATACGCATATTGCTCTATAGCAATAAAGGATAACAACTGATGATGAAATGCCAGACCACCCAGTTGACATACCTGTAATTGTCTCTTCTAAAGCAGATAGTTTATTGGAATAAATGGACAATTCTTTTTCTAAAGACATCATATTCGCTGACTGTCTCGTAGTGTCCGCTACTGCTTCGCTATCCTGTTGAGTATAACTGAAGTTGAAACAGGAAAATTGAAAAATTCAAGGCACGGGCTAGTTGTTCTTATTTTGAGTAAGTTGGGTATCCAGGTAATTACCTTATAGGTTCGGCAAAGGGTGAGTCATGGACATTAATAAACAGTGTTAGTCACAATTAACTGAACAGAGGTCAGCGAGAGCTCACTGGCAGCAAAGAGGTGACACCATCATAACATTACACACACTTATCCAAGAGAAGCATTCTTCATTTATTGAGCACTTTGCTGCCGCGACGCTTTCAAAACTTTACACAATGCAGGAGGCATAGCTCCAATCAATGGGCATTAGCTAAATTAGTAGAAGATATAATAACCAATTACAATTGCTATTGAAATATTTTTTTAAGAACAAAACCCTGACAATGATAATTGTCAAGGGCACAAAAGACCGCATAAAGGCAGTATAGTAGTTAACAAATGACAAGCACTTGCAGTGATTTATTATCTGGCAATGAAAACACTATAAAGCAAAATTATGGGAAGCTTGACCAAACAATCTATCACGCAACTAAACCACAAGCGTTTAGCCTAGTAACCTTTCATTAGCAGTCGTGATAAAACTGGGGGCGCTGATTAGCCTTAATCCTGGTTCCCAGATCAGCTGAGAGAACCCGGCAGTAATCTTGCATAGCAAAACACTTGCGACGCTAGGCTCGACGGTTTCTGTTCACATAAAGCTGCATTGCTAATGATCGCATAAAAAATGTTCGCTCGCCATTCTGTTTCAAAAATGCCGACCTTCACCTATACAGTGTATTTCGGGAAGGTTCTGCCTGTGGCTTTTTGCGAAAGTTGAACAGTACTGAACTCTTGCGTTGACCGCTAGCAACTATCGGCAGTACTCGGTGCGTAAGTTCACATTTCACCGCTGATAGCCCTGCGGTGCTGTCGCCGGTGCTTGCGGCGTATAGGGAACCAGGCTTTAGCAATTATACACATGCATCCTATTCAAGCATTCAAATATGTATCTAGAAATTATAGCTGGCTGCCTGTGTGGGTAAAAACTGAGTGCAAACAAGCTACATGCGCTAAGCCGTTAGATATACATCTGTGGACTCTTCAATGATAGCGTAAGATATAGACGGACTTGACTATATATCAATGTGATTCTACGTATCTCACACACAATGTATTAACATTTTGTTATAGCCATTCACATACTGCTATACCATACTCACTGGAGTTGAGCTATCATCTACACTGGCAAGAGAAGCAACATCGCTTGACTAAAACAAAGTTGATTAAAATATTTTAATAATAAAGAATACCTGTAGTTAAAACTCTTTTATAACAAATATATATATTCAGCATTATACATGAGCAAATCATTGAGTAGTGCCAGTTTAGGATATTAGCATATTCTTGTTTTTGCTTATCGCAAAGGTAAAAATATACTCTATGCGCAGTTTTGATGCACTGAAACGGGTTGCAAAAAAGGAATGAAACATGATTCACGGGCATTAAAATATAGATTGTGGCGTTAAATTCACTTTTTAACTCTTTCACTACGGAATTTTTCTCTCGTTCTAAGGGAATTAATTTGTGCCGAAAAACTCTTGCTGACTCAGCATTTTTGCTGTATAAGTTAGAGTTTATATCAGACAGCTTTAATCTAAAGTTTTTAAGAATCGACAAAAAATTCTACACAGGAACTAATGCATTTGACAAACAAAAGTCATGTTTAATATCTTTTTTGGTTTAGTGAAACCGACTGCAAAAGAAAAAACGCTATAGTTTTTGCAGCTTAATCAAACCACAAATCCCATTCTCTATGGTAATAAAAATGTAGTTACCAGAAATATCTGAGACCCAACGTTGAAGAATTTCGAAGCAGAAATATGCTTAGGTGGTTCTTTAAAATTTTTCTCTTTATCCATCCTAAATGGACAAATTTGAAAACCGCGATATTATGCTGTTTTCTGAGTAAAAAAAAAACCAACTTGTCTAATGTTCATTCCAATGTCTTAGCATTTTAGTTGCCATCAATTGTAAATTTTGTTAATACAGTGAAACTCGGATAAATCGCCCTCGGATATATCGAACACATGGTTAACTCGAATGGATTTGCTTGGTCCGTTCCCACGCAATGATAAATGGCTTTAGATAACTCGACCGAAACTCTGTTAACTCGAACAGTTTTTTTCCAAACGGCTACCGAGACGGTTGTTACCATCGCTTTAGAATATCACTTTATTCCAAGCCATAGAGATAAACATCGACTTTTAGTAGTTCTTAGGCCTCGTTATTACCAACATCGGCAAATATTTTCATTAACGACTTTTCTAAAGATTTGCAAAAATCAAATTTTACCAAACATCCGCTTAGCGATAAGCCCTCCGAAAGCAAGAAAAGCAAGGTAAAATTAGGATAACTTTAAAGTAATATCGGCAAAATTGATAATGGGTTTTTAATAGTAAAGCAGTTTTGTAATAACTGACTTACTGCAAAATTGATCTTGATTAAAATGCTCGGTAGAAAAATACGTATGTATTTTTTCTGAGCGTTTTAACCGCGATCAAGTTTTGCCAATTTTAATCCGAGAACGTCCTGGCAGTCACATCACCTAAAGCAACAAACAAATCTCAAGTGATAGAAAAATATCTATACTTAGTGATTAAAAATATTTAAAACTTCACACGAGAGACCCTTTAACTTGCAACAAGCAATCTATGCTTTTGATTGATATATAGTTTGTATATGTACATGTATCTACTGATAAATACGTGCACTTATGACTGTCCTGATAACTTGAACGCTCTAATAACTCGAACACTTTTGCTCGGTCCCTTGAAGTTAGAGTTATCCGTGTTTCACTGTATATGAGCACACTATATTATACTCATCAGGGACTATAGCTTTATTTTTTGGAAATTAATATGCTTAACTCTTTTGCTCAGGAAAAGCTGTTGTAACGGCTCGCCTCAGTCTCCAATTGGACTGGACATGGGAGAAATGCTGAGATTCTTTGCAAAATGATAACCCAACATCCTTAAATTATTGTGGAAAAAAGTTTGGTGGAGTTACCTCTGTGATCCGTGTTTTTGCTTAGGTACTAAAGAAAGCCATTATAAAAGCTTTCTAGCAGAATGAATGATAGGCCTATACGCGAGCATTTATAACAGCTTTATGTAGGGAAAGAGTTAAGGCATAGTTCTAAATAAAGCTATACTTCATGGTCAGTATATATACTGTGCTCATATATTAACAAAATTTACTATTGATGGCAATTAAAACGCTAAGACGTTGACCTTCTGTTTCCCATTTTCTAATGTCAACGCTATAACACATACCCGTCCTTTTCAACTCCCTAAGAGGCACTGCCTTTTCATCTGTATCTTTAGTACATGTTTTGTAAATACCGGTCGATACAAAAACTAAAACTATATTGTCAAGGTGATATATTTTTAGTTTACCAAGGTAATACTTTTCAATAGTATTTTAAAATTCTCAGATGCAACTTAGGTTTTATTAATGGAGCTGCAGTGAAAGTAGGCATAGGCTACCTACTATTTTATTATCAAATTATACAAAACAATAATATCAGATGTAATCGATGTTATCAAGCATCCCTGCGCATTAATCTATAAATTCTGAGTGAGTTTCTCTCAAGAGAAAATTCCAACTCAAGCTCGTCGTTGAACGTATGAATGGAATAGATATTGTTTTACTGGGAACTGATAGATTTTTGTCCAAAGCGGCATTTTTAGTAGCATGATAAGTTTTATTCAATGCTAAACACAATAAATATGCGTTGCTATAATAGCATGCGCATCCTCAGCCTTTAATGTGTTACGGTAATGATTAAAAAGGGTAAAAACTGCAAATGTACCTACAAATCAGTTTGATCCGTCTAACAACAAAGCAGACACTGTGTAAAATTAAACATTGGTAACAAAATAAACAAATAAAAAAGATGATTGTGTAAAACCTACAGTTGCATAAGAAACGTCGGATGCAGTATCCGAGAACTCTCCCTCAACATCACGGTCCTTTTTCTTCGGCTTTTTTGCTTTGCGAAATGCAGCAAGCTACAAATTAAATAAAAACAATTGTTACATTAAGGTTATTGCCAATTTGCCTAAAAAAATTAACATAGACTTATAATGGCAACTGATATATGTACAAATTATAAAACGTAATATTTTATAAATATTATGGTAAGGTTGACAATACCCTCTTTTTGGCAGCTGCGACTTTGGCAGCCTTTTCTTCAGCTTCGGGATCAAGAGTATCCATTATCGTCTTTCAAGACATCACTATTCAAATCTTTAAAAACATATTAGAAGTAATATCAAAAGAAGAAATATACAACGAGAAACTGCCACCGAGGACGAAATATGGCGGTAGGAAACAAATGTCTGGCTTCGTAAACATTAACACGTGGTCTGTCGCAACCAAACGTCTGGCACAGAGCCGTATAGTTTCACAAAGTCGCGTGACCAAAAGCCGGAAACAAAACGCTTGATTCCAAACAAACTCGATCGACACACTGATCTCTAATGGAATATTCTTACCTCGCTCTCAACATCTCACTCTTTTGCATTTACTTGATTTTATTACAAAAAATCATTTGTCGCTTGTTGGAAAATTTGTTTTCTTTCAAATGGTATATAATACAATAATCAATTTCAGAGCGACTGCCAATGAGAGTAATTTTTGTTGGTCAGTGTTGCGGCATCTCCATTATAACTTATATAAAACAATAGTGGGCGCGGCCTATTTGTTTGGAGCCGTGCGAGCTCCGATATACGCATCCGTTGGCAGCGAAACTCTGAAATTATACAGCTCTGTACTGTCAGAGTCATATAGCTTTAAAAAGTCTTGCGACCAAAACCGGAAACAAAAACGTCCGATTCCAAACAAACCCGATCGACATACTGATCTCTAATGGAATTTTCATACCTCGCTGTCAATACTGCTCTTTTTTGCATTTACTTTACGTTTTTACAAAACGTTATTAGTAGCTTTTTGTAGGAAATTTTGTTTTCTTTCAAATGGTTAATAATACAACAATCAATTTTAAAGTGACTGCTAATGGGAGTAGTTTTTGTTGATTAATGTTGCGGCTTCTCCATTATAACTTATATAAAAATAGTAGGCGTGGCCTGTTTGTTTGGAATCGAGCGAGCTCCCGTATACGCTTCTGTTGGTCGCGGGACTCTGTGAAACTATACGACACTGGTCTGGCATATCTGGTAAGAGCGGCGGAACGGGCTTTTGTCGCATATTAGCTGTCTGTTGTAACGATTCTTGTAACGGTTTTTTATCTTCTATAATTGCCGTCCAAAGAATAGTACCTCGTGCGGTGTATTCAGTTTAGCATTCCTTGTGGAGCTTTTCCATTGTGCATCCCCTGCAGAGTGCAGCTTTGATGAGATTCATATGAGAAGGCATATATTCAAATGTGTTAGCCCTGGAGATTGGACGCAATTTCCAAAAACAGATGGTAGTAATAAGAGAACTACAGCTCCAAATTACAGTTACCAGGTAACACTATTGATAGCCTACCTGTTGTGTTTTTACTCAATCTCATCTAAATATTCCAGTCTCCAGCCCAGTCTCAGTAACGATCACCTAAAAATGTTAGTCTACAGTCAAGTCCCGGTTATGAGAATCAGGAAATTCCAGACTCAAGTCCCAATTAATAGATAAGAATATTCCAGTCTTCAGTCTAGGTTGGGGCTGGACTGGTGGACCATAGAGTTATCTCCCCCTAGAGTGATAACTGTGCATTCAACAACACGAGCGTTTCCGGTGCCATCAAGGAGCGTTTAGGCCACGCCCATTTTTTGTGCTAGTCGCTCGTAGTGATTGACAGAACAATAACATCAGCCGTGAGAATGATCATGAATTTGCACAGTTAAGATAGTAATTATTGCTCATATTAAAGAGATGATGATTATAGTTTATTACTCTAATATATGCTTATCATTTAAAGCAATTCAATACTTACATAACATGCAAAGACACTGAATAGACAGTGTTAAGTAAGTGAGTTAATGAAATCAGTAGATAGATACTCAGATACTGCATCCCCATACATATATATATATATATATATATATATTACTGGTGTTTATAAATTATCAGTCGTGAGAGAACTGATCTTTCCTTCCCCTTCCCTCCCTCTACAATCAGCCTGTTGTGCTTTGTGATGTAGTGCTTTATCCTGATGTCAAGATATTTGCTGGCTACCATTCTCACAAGCTGGAGCCTATGTTCCAACTCCATCTCAACCAGCTCACATTGGTGTGTAAAAAGCCTGGCTGGTTGATCCTCCATCAGGCTTTTGAACACCAATGCTTCTAGCTTAGCGACTACACACTTTTGAGTCAAAAACATAGGGTCCAGGAATGTGAGAATGACCTGCTCACACCGCTGCAGAATGGTTGTTACTGGCTGTGAAGGAATGATAAGACCCCCCCTATCTTTCGTCTTAATAAGGCGATAATGGCTATCATTGATAGCAAAAAATCCATCATCACAATACGTGGGTGGTTTGAGGTAGGTTAGAGCAGAAGCACAGATATCACATTTGACTCTACCACTCAGTGATCTTACAATATAACCTCCTATGTATACAAGAATGTTTTCCCTGTGAGTGTTTGACCGGGAAACAAGAGTGCTGAGTCGGTCAACTAAATCTTGAGAAAGCTGGCAATCTTGGTTTGGTAGGGGAGCAGACCGTTTGCTCCATTCAAGGGAAAAAACCCCAGATGTAGACCCACAATCAACAACACTGGCTGCTTTGGAGGCTTTGATGGATTGATTGCACAACAGCTTGCGCAGTGCAGCCTTGAAGTGTTGAGCTGAAGGATTGGAGTTATGGCCACCCATTCTCCTAACCTTGCTGAAAAGGGTTTCAACAAAATCTTGACTTATCCTAAATGTAGGAAAATAACCTAGACCTTTGGAAAACATTTCCTCCGCCAACATTAACACTGCCTTGAATGTACAAAGGAAACCAACAACAAAAGTTTTCCTTCTTGAAGTGTGAAGTGGCTGCCCTTCGATTGTTTTCAGACCCAGTAAGTAATTCTTGAATCTGTCGTAGAACTGCTTCTTGGACTCTAGATTAGATGGTGTGAGAGGTTCCTTGGTCCACTTTCCATAAACACTCTTTGAATTGAGACAGTCAAATGCCTGATCAATCTACAAAAATATATTAGTGTTGAATCAATGGTGAACAAAATGTATGAGCAAAATTTTTTGAGCTTGGATGAGCTGAGTAGGTTATAGCTGGGTGGATTAAAAGTTAGAGGAAGAATAGTGAGCCAGGTTCAAAACAAAGAGGGATAGATAAATATTTAGGTTCATAGCTAGAATCAGTGAGTGGATAAACACTTACAGAGGGTAAAGTCAGTTAGATTTACAGTTTGGTAGGCATAAAGCAGATTGTAAGTTGGTACAAAAAAATAGGCTTCTGACCTGTTTGGTAAACTTGATAGTAGGGCCACAATCCAAAAATCCTTCAGTCTTGCTATCCTGTAGATACTGTAGAGCATCAGCCACAGACTGACTGAATGTTTGGGCCGCAAGCTTGACCTTCATCTTCTGTTTTCTCCAAGATATATGGCGAGAGTTGAGCTTGTTTCCTAGGTGGAGGCCTATGTTATCCTGAAGCTCTGACAGACTGGCGAAGTAGCTCCAACAAATCCTCTCATCACCACACTCAAAAGATCTTGCATCAGCTAGAGCATTCCTGGCAAGCTTTAACATGTGACATATATCTAATGTACAATATATGTTGTAGTTTAATATAGGGTGCATGAAGTAGGGTTTAGGGTTGAGGGGATCTAGATTGGCACCAAGCTTGGCCAACATAGACTGATTAGCTGCAGCACCATCACATGTAATGTTACGGATTTTGATGCCTTTCTCTGCTGTTATACTGAGCAAAGTGTTTACAAGTTCAAGTTGTACTTGAGCATTAACCTTGTCAACTAAAAAGTAGCCAACAGGATACTGCATCCGACTGAAGTGCAATGGAACCAGCAGGAAAACAAGTGCTTCTGTGGCAAGATTGACGCTGTCTTCACCTACCAGCCCACCATAATCACAATAACCTGTGAAATTTCCATTCGAGTATGAGGTGCCCTTCATAAGGGACATGCTGTCTACTACAAGCGAGAAATCCTTACAGGTGGACTGAGAACAAACTTCAACAACATTTGCAAGAAAACCTGGCTCACAATCAATGTTACTGAGCCAGTTGCGCAAGGATGAAGAGTGGGGTAAGGATAGGATGGAGCGGCAATACTCATATGCCTGAGGACTATAGTAGTGAAGGGTCATAGCAAATTGTTTTACTTGCTGTGAATACCTCCTTCCCTTTAGAGCTTTACGGGTGTTGTTGAGCTCACTCTTGACCAAATCCAAAATATCTCCATCAAATGCATTCTCAATGACTGATGCTTGCTCCATTTCAATCAGATTCTTTTTTTTGAGCTCCAACATCAAGTCTTTAAGCTTCGTGAGTGTTTGGCTTTGCCTTCTGATTTTGTTGGAAAGTGTCTTAACCTTCTTAGTAAGTTTTTCTTTTGACATTTTCAGCTTCAGGAGAGATTCATCTGAAATCACAGTCAGTTGTATCCAAACAGACTCGCGTATTAATAATAATAACCTTTATACAAAATAGATTTACTGCCACGTAACTTTCATGATGATGGATTATATTTCTTCCAACTAATATTTGTTGGACAGGATGACTCCGACAAGTAACATAGATGAATACTTTTGTCATGCGTCTAATTGGTCATGGTATGATGACTACTGCAATAGTGATTTTGCCAACCTTTATCAGCAAAGTAGTCATGTTCTGATGCTACAGAGGGAGATGGGTCAATAAAGCTAGCTGTTGCAGAGTCTTCTATTGTCTCATCACCGGAGCTCGAGAGTGGTCTCTTCTTCCTTGGTTGAGATTTCTTCGGCTAGGGACATAAACATTGTATTAAACTAATACTATGTAGTTTGCGTCTTGGGCGATCAATATTGAAAATTATGTTAATAATTCCGTGATAATTCATGGGTCTCCACCTGGTATGGAAACACTACAAGAATACCAAAGATCTAAGCCAAACCGGGTGCATACATAAAAGCATTTATAAAAAATCAAGAAGCTTTACATGCACAGTCTATTTTGGATGATAACACTGTTCATAACAAACTAACCTGCATGTGTTCTGGGAAGTTGAAGATAGTAGGAACAGCAGTTGGAAACAATCTTGATTGTTTTGGAGGACCTGTGTAGTCAGCATCTGTGAAATGATCTGAGCACAGTTTGGTTGACGGAGTAAGTTTTAAATTTACTCTCTTGGTTGCAAGAACCCATCTATTTGCCATCTTCTCATTCTTCAGCGGGAATCTGTATACATTATAAAAAATGAACTGAATAGTGAATGAGTGACAAATGAAGGAGGGTCAGTCGCATTAGGTCATAGATAACAAAAACTAACAGTAATCAACTCCAGTGGCTGGTAGTGGAAGGACACAGACAAAGGGTAGTGAGGTTTCAGAATCAAACAAGTAACTGACTTGCTTGCATACCTACTACACCATAACAATGATTGATAGAACAAGGGACATGATTCAAATCAATCATCTCTCTAGGTACACCTCTGATCATTCATTTCAGTTGTTGATACAGCTTAATCAAGCCTTTTTAATTTCAACTACTGATGATATTATTGTGTGAATATAAAATATACCGGAAAAAATGAACGAGTAACTTGACAAAACTAAACTAAACTACAACGACTCACCCATGGAATTTTCTGTCTGGTGTCTTGCTACTAGAATTGGAGCAGCCAAAGGCTGCACAAAAACTACCATTTGGCATACTGTTAATGTGATGATCACAGTCATAGAATAAGCAAAGCAAACGTAGAAGAAATAGCAGTACTAAAGAACAGTCTGCCTTCTGGAACAGTTCGTTCCAGTCTTCTCGGGGAACGGCTGGGCGGCTGAGCCGCCCCAACTTTTTAGTGATTGTCGGCGGCTATGTACTAAGAATTACGTTCTAAGCTCATTCACTTGGAATTTCCAAGTTGGAAATTCCAAGACCGGCTGGAAATTCCAATAACTAATCTATTAGCTACTAGCATTCTACTACTAATGTCTCCGTGGTGATTTCGCCAAATGAGTGATCTTGTAAGACTTTGTTAAGACTTATAAACTGAACTTTATTGCTTTTAATTGGGGAGAAAGGGTGTGAAGACCCCAAACTTGCATTTTCACTAATTTCCAGGCTCACTAATCTAGTATTGGTTTTGACTGCCAGTAATGTAGTGAGTGAGAGATCCTTTTCTGCATTGAAGCAAATCAAAACATCGACGAGGAGCACCATGGAGCAGGCTCGGCTAAATAATCTTCTAATATTTTACATATATAAAGATGTTGAAAGAGATACAGAATCAGTTATGAAATATTTGTGTCATCGAAACATTGACAGAACTAGAGCTATTGCAATAAATAAGTAATAGCTCTTGTTCTGTCAATTTCCCTTACAGAAACCTGTAGTGTCATAAGTTTTATATTGGTCGTTGAATAAAAAAAGCGTTTTGCCTACTATGAACCATAAACAATATATTTATATAGATTTTGATACTTACAATTGATTGCCTTTATGCATACTTTGAAGGTTGCTGATGCTTAAAAGGTCTAGAGCTTCGGGGCGCTGCCCCAAACCCCATTGGGGGCTGCCACCACCCCCCAAACCCCCAGGTGTTCATAACGAGTTGCCTAACATTTACAGTTCCAATTTGCAACCAGGGAATAGAGTTTAAAAGTTAGAATGGTAAATGTTGTATACAGTATGTTATAATATGTAAAAATAAATTTTCTGTCCAAAGACTTCTTTATTACTCGAGCAACGCCCGGTAGTACAGCTCATAGTTGATAGCAGTCAATTAGCTTTCTATCACACTAATGTAATACAACCCCAGTATGACCATCTATCTTATCTATGAGTAACTGATTGCATTAACTCACTTACTTAACACTGTCTATTCAGTGTCTTTGCATGTTATGTAAGTATTGAATTGCTTTAAATGATAAGCATATATTAGAGTAATAAACTATAATCATCATCTCTTTAATATGAGCAATAATTACTATCTTAACTGTGCAAATTCATGATCATTCTAATGACTGATGTTATTGTTCTGCCAATCACTACGAGCGACTAGCACAAAAAATGGGCGTGGCCTAAACGCTCCTTGATGGCACCGGAAACTCTAGGGTAGTTATCACTCTAGGGGGAGATAACTCTATGTGGTGGACTATCGACTGGTGGAGTGGACCCAACCCCGGTATTGGTCTTACCATTTCTAGAATGTCATTTAATTTTTTTCTCTGAATTGGTTTTAGGTTTACTGCACCTGTCGCCAGCCTTATAGTAAAAAGGACGGAGATATGATTGAATGTCATCATTGTAAGGAGTGGTACCACTGTTGTAGCTTATTTTGTTGTAAATGAGCTATCTGCTTTCAGTATTAGTATGAGTCCAAATCTCCTTATATATGGATAGTCTTCACTTCAGTTGTGTTTGTCGTTAGGTGCAGAGGACTTTGGTTAGCTGGTGCTATAATGTTATTCACCGTCTATGTGAGTGTCGATGCCAATAGGTGGGAGGTAGTCTAGTGATGGTCAGGTTACGGTTCTACAACAAGGCTAATCCAATGCTATAGTTCATGTAACGATGCCTCATATATACGCTACTGTACGTACACCTCCAACCAATCCTCTAAAGACTGGGTTGGGGTTAGATTAGCAGTCTAGACGTAAGATATTATGATACAATATACATGTTGATCGATCAGCTATTAGTATACAATTAAATGATGTTGCTTCCTTAGTTGCTAGACATGGAATGGATATAACTATAAAGCTACTTCTATATAAATGGATAGACTGAATAGGAGTTGTGTCCCTACTATAGTGTTGCTATGGACTGAGTAAATAATTCCCAACTCCACAATCAAATGATAAGAATATTGTACACGTATGCAGCATGTAAGCAATGGTTGTTGATACATACTTGTTTCCGTTGGTGGGAGATAATATATGCTGTAGGAATGTATTGTAACTGCTAAGTTTCCTACCTATTAACTAATCTCTTGACATTTACGTTTGTGGGAACATTGCTAATATACAGCTATTTCAAAAACATGATTTTCAGCTATAACACCACCGTAGTTGTCATGCCGTTTGAGCATCAGCATTCTGCCCTGTGACTGGTGACATCTACTAGTATAACTGTGTGAAGTGTAAGCAAATCCATTTAGTTGGAATCATTTTACTCATATATACTTCCTCAATGGTTTAGGTCATTCTTATCACATCATACTGTTTATTCTGTGTGCTATGCATGCTATTACATACCTCTTGTTCAATGTTTTCAAGCCAGTAACCCGTGTCTCAGACTCACATATGCGTACACACTAATAACATCTTACTTGAAAGTGATACCCTAACTAATAGTTTTGCACCAAGTAGTACCAATGATGCTATTGATGGTGCCGATAATTCCTGCATTGTACTGATGTGTTTTTAATTTCCGAATAGCCTTCCTAAAGCCTATGGGGGTTATGTGTGGTGCATCTTATTAGAATAACTAAGTAACTAACTGACCTGGATTTTGTAAATTTTAATTGTATCTCATCCAATTTCAGAGCTCAATACAACATGGAATTCAACCATTATCAATCACCATCATAATAATACAACTACTAATGAAACCTTATAATATAACACTGTATGCCTGTACCTTGATTGAAGAACCATACATTAATGTAGTAGCCACGTGTAGTTGTTGTGTTACAAGCTTTAGCCAATCACGATCAAGCGCACAATTTATCTAAACTGGTATGC
This sequence comes from Watersipora subatra, assembly GCF_963576615.1. Lineage (NCBI taxonomy): Eukaryota > Metazoa > Bryozoa > Gymnolaemata > Cheilostomatida > Watersiporidae > Watersipora > Watersipora subatra. Next base: position 53,530,091 of record NC_088710.1, on the reverse strand, counting down.
CTTGCGCATCCGTCCCATAGAAAATTCCAATATAATTATGAATAATTCAGCCGAAAAAATATTATAAATAAAATTACCTAAACATGGCACACTCAAGCTACAAAATTGTCTAACTTAAGAAATAACAGATGGAGAGGGGGTTGGAAAAGAAGTCACGACTGGGGAACGATTAAACGCACCTTTTGATGGTACAATTTTTTGAAGAGAGAGGTGTACGTGGGCAAAGCAGTTTTTGTCTTGTTTGCCTGTTATTGTACAGGGTATCTATGTTGTGAATAGTCTGATAGCCATTCTGTTGAGTTAGAGAGCCTTAGAAGCATTAGGTCCTTCAATATATTTTGTGAGTGAAACAAATTTTCACCAATACAGCTTCATTTGGCAAAGCAGTTTTGTCTTGTTTGCCTGTTATTGTACAGGGTATCTATGTTGTGAATAGTCTGATAGCCATTCTGTTGAGTTAGAGAGCCTTAGAAGCATTAGGTCCTTCAATATATTTTGTGAGTGAAACAAATTTTCACCAATACAGGTTCATTTGGCAAAGCAGTTTTGTCTTGTTTGCCTGTTATTGTACAGGGTATCTATGTTGTGAATAGTCTGATAGCCATTCTGTTGAGTTAGAGAGCCTTAGAAGCATTAGGTCCTTCAATATATTTTGTGAGTGAAACAAATTTTGACCAATACAAGTTCATTTTTAGGACTAAGCCAGGTTTAGAGGTGTGCTATATGATAGCAAACTAGTAAATGATGTTAATTCATATGCTATCAGTATTACTAGGCCTGTACCATTGCACTCCTAAATAAAAAGATACCGATTTTCCGGCCTGCTTCAATAATTTAGTGCGAAACACTTATGACTTCTAACAACTCAAAACACATTCTATTTTTAGACCCACGGTACACTGAATGACATGAAAAAATATATATATCAGCACATTTCTGACATAAATGATTTGTTAGTGCACTTTTTCTGACAACTAAAAACTACAGCATGAAGTTTCTGACACCTCTATATACACGCTGTTTGTACTGCTTCAATGAACCTGTAAAAAACATGAGATATGATTTTCTGGCTTGCTGAACCTATGCGAGTCGGTACACTTAGATCACTGGAAAACTAGTGCAAGGTCTAAAAAGAATAGCTGTTGTTTGCACCAATGATGTTTTAATTTTTAGGATGATTGACAGCTGCAAGACACTAAACTCTAGCCAGCACTCAAGAAAATCAAAGAGCTGAGTATCACACTGAATTGAAGGAAATGCAAGTTTGACAAAATGAAGGTGAAGTTTTTAAGACATACAGTAGTCACAGACGAAATACTTGCAATAAGCAACCAATAAAAAGTATGATGGATTTCCATGAGGCTGGGGTTGTTTTCCTTACACTTACACCAAGACATTGCATTTTTTACCACTTAGACTCATCTCAGACTTAGACTTAGACTTATCTTAGACTTATCTCATACTGTCAAAGCTATACCATGTGGTCGTTCATTGGGCACACACACTTATCGCTGCACCACTGTCTAGCTTGCAATAATATCCAGTAGTTTAATGTTCTTGTTTCGTAACCTTGTAGTGACCTTGGCTGTCTACCATGTTGTGGTTGCTTCATCTCTCTTTATAACTCTTTAATATAAATTACAAACTTTCTCTTTTGCCCTATCTATATCACCCAACTTTTTGCTGCTGCATTCCCTTGCACAATGTTCCACCTATGGTATTACTTACACGATTTATTGTTTGCAGGTCAAGACGGGTGGGAGGACTGAAAACCACAGCGACATCACTCATTTGAGTTTGTGTTCGAAACTTTAGATCATCTCTTATTTAGCTGTTAGCTTGTTCAAAGTCTCATTGTATTAACTTCAGCTTTAGTGTTTTCTAATCATGATAAAACTCTGTCTGGTTGATGTAGTTGGTAGATAAAAAGGGTCATGCCATCATTTCTCTGAATAATTTTGTTGAATTTGGCTTTTTCTGCCATCAGATTTTTTGGAAGGCAAAAGTATGTGTAGAAAGCCTTCAAAACATCATCGTGTGAGTCTTCTGGGGTGGTTTTACTAATATACTGACTTCTGGTTGGTCATGCTGAGTGTAGAGAAGTGGCGTATTTAGTCAGTATGTTTGGCGATTTTTTACGTCTCCTATATCATCTCTTTTTAGATAACCATATTTTTCAACTGCTAGGGTTACTGACATCAAATGCATCTGACATGGTAGGTGGTGGTGGTCTATCCCTCACTGCCTATTTTGATTATGCGGTGTTTTTCATGTTTGGTCGACTCATCTCTTGTATTATTAGTAATGCCTTCACAAAATATATCCAAAAATACCCACTGCTACTACCATGTTGTATCCTTTTGCATCATGTTGAATCTTTTTAAAATCAATATAAATATTTCATGGCGACCTTCAACAAAAGAAAAACAGCTAGTAACCTCGCATCGCATGATCATTAGAATTACGTACCTGTAAGTTTTACTGTTAAAATGGGAGTTGTCTACACATCAAAGTGAGATAACACAACTGCTAAAGGTAAAACAAAACCGTATAAAAAAGACTGTAACTACAGTATATAACAGGGGTGCCCAAATACTTTTGCTGGAGAGCCAAACAGGTAACCAGGCCTTATCAGGAGGGCCAGGCATAAATACAGCTGTATATATGTAAATGTATGTGTATTTTAAGTAATGTATAAGTAAACGTATATGCATGAACATAAACGTGAAAGTAACTAGGTGTAACATAATAACACGTGTAGGTTTATTCTCAACAAAATCTACTGTGCAGAAGAAGTATCTGTAATGTTAATGAGACACAGGAAAGCGAGTTTGCTTTGCAGCTATTGCGGCAATATCTGGTTTATCTTTGGTTACTGCTACAGCTAAGAGCTGTTGAGTATGTTCCTCTGTCAGTACACTCCGATACCTACCTTTTATAAATGTCAGCTTTGAAAACATTGATTCACACAAGTAGGTTGTACCAAAGAAAGTAAGTAAGTGCACTGCCATATTGCATAGCATAGGATACTTTTCCTGGACAGCAGGCTGCGTTCAGAACCCTACAATAGTTTGCTCAGCAAATTGAGCTTTAGCCAATATATCTGCCTTTAAATCACACAGCTCTAATTCTGCCACACCTCTCTGAACATGCGGAAAGTTATCAAGTTAGGCCTTCCAAAGCTGATGTGCCTGAAATGGGCATGCAACCAGCTCAATAATGCCATTGATACTATCGAAGGCAGAAAAGCGACGCTCCATCTCTGAAAATACATCAATGAGAAAAGAGCGTGCTGTTGTAAGCTCCACGACATCATCACGACCATTCACAAATTCTCTGATGATTGGAAAGTGGTTCATATCACTGTTTATGTCCTCGTAAAAGCAGTGGAGTTTGTCTTTAAAAGATGTTACTGCCTGCCAGAGTTCTACCACATTACGACCTTCATCCTGCAATTTCAAATTTAGGTCATTCAGATGAGCCAAAATGTCTGTCAGAAAAGCCATGTCTCTCAGTGAATGCTCCGATCTGAGAATTTCTAAAAATCGTTCTGCTGCATCTCATCTCACTAAGAAACTGCTCCAATCTCATTAAGAAACTGCTCAATATGCTGTCTTACAGTCCATACTCTTTGCAAAGCTCTACCCTTACTTAGCCATCTGCAAATATACATTAAAGTACATTGTATATTAAAAATAATTGACAACATATTAATATATTCATATTAGATAATATTCACAACTTTGCTGTGCTTTTTCACCTCATCATAATGTAATGAAAATAAGTATGTCAAATATAACTCGAAGATAGAAGTATGGTACTAACCTGACATTGTTGTGTACTAACAATTCATCATACTGAGAATCAGACTCCTGCAGAAATTTTCTAAGCTGGCGGTGTCGTAGAGATGATTTTGATCTGCAAAAGTTTATTAGTTTCATTATGTCCAGCATAAGACTTCCATATTCATCTTTCAGTTGTGCACAGAGAATGCTTTCGTGTATGATACAATGAAATGCAATCATCTGAAGATTGTTTTCTTTCAGGCGATTAACAAAACCAGAATATACACCCACCATAGCTGGGGCGCCATCTGTTGCTACAGAAATTATCTTATGCATTGACACTTTATGGGAGTCCATGTAAGCCTTGAATGCCTGATATATATCTTCTCCAGTCGTATGTTCTGTCAGTGGAATAACTGCTGCAAGGTCCTCACTAAACTTGCTGCTGAGATAATACCGAACAAACACACTCAGCTAAGCAACATCGTTTATGTCAATACTCTCATCTACTGCAACTGAAAATGATTTACACCTGTTCATGTTATATATGACACCTTCAGTCACATGATTGGCAATAGCTTCTATCACACGTATTCCTAGATAGCGGTACTGACTGAACAGCTTGCTGAATATCTAGCTTTTCGGGGTAGAGCGCTTGAACGGCTGAAACCATGCATTCTTTGAACAGTTCACTGTGGCTGTATGGAGCCATCGCTTTGGCAATTTTATAACAAACTTCATAACCAGCAGTAGCTGCTCTTTGTTGCAAGCTTGTAGCTCCCCTCATCATAGCCATTCCTGCCTCCTAGCTGTCCCTAGAGGAAATCTTCCGTCATAGTCAGGATGGTTTTGAGTGTAATGCCTTTTGATATTTGCTACCTTGTTTATAGCGACTGAACTATTGCATATCAAACACATAGGTTTCCCTTTTACTTTATGAAAAAAGAATTGTGTAGTCCAGTTTGGATTAAAACGTCGGTTTTCTCTGTCTACCAATCTCTGAGCCATGATTGCTTACGAATTATTTTTTTAAGTCATTGGTCTGAAGTAAATTCTGCTCGACGAGGATAGACAACTCACCACCTTGAGAGCGCGTTCAAGCAAAATTCAAGATTTTTTATAGTAAAATCCAATTTTATGATCATACTTACCATACAGTTACTATATGCTTAATTGTTCGAATTTAGCTTTTGGCGGACAAAAAAAAGCTTTCCTTGACCCATCCTTATCCGCTTCCAACTACGCAAGCTCAGTTTTGTGAGTCAACTTGCACGCAGAAAGAAGGCAACTCCCGTGGGGAGGAAGGGTGGGTCTATAGTAACTGTATGGTAAGTATGATCATAAAATTGGATTTTACTATAAAAAATCTTGAATTTTATTTCACATACTTCCATACAGTTACTATATGCTTAATAGAATCCCACAGACACAGGTGGCTGGGCAGGAGTTGTCTTGTACGGAATTCACTAAGCGGATTAAAATGTAAGGGTAAATGGAGGGGATAATAAAGGATATCACCCCGAACCCTTTTCTTCATAAGGTGTGATAGGAGGAGAAAACTCCTCACCCAAGGAATTTATCTATTTGTGGAGTGTCTGATAGTATGCACCAAAGGACCCAATCATCATGGCAGGGGTCTTGGGTATAAAGTGATAAGGGTGTAGATTAGAGCTTCAACACTTTATTAACGGCCACCAGTGACTTAAATTAGGACAGGTCCCACGGTATACCTCTTTTATAGTGTCCCAGAAAGGACCACTTGCTTGACCATAGGCCAGTGGCTAAAATGTCATCAACATTATTATCATCTGAAATAAACATAGAGGCCGCTATAGCCCTAACCTCATGGGCATTGGTTTCTGGTAGAGAAGACATATCTAAAACTTTATAAGAGTCTCTAATAGCACAACAAATCCATCTTGAAACAGAATCTTGAGTGATGGGTTTATGAGGTCTGATGTAAGACAGAAACAGATTACCATTATCATTACATAAATCATTAGTAACTGTTAGATATTCTAGTAATGTCAGATAAGGACACAGGTTCGGATTTCCTGGGTTAGCTTTAACGAGGATTTTCAGTTCCGGATCGCTTGCCTTCTGTGTCTTGGCCATAAGGCCGCGATTAACTCTGAGTTGAATGGTATCTTCAGAGATATTGATGGACTCTCTAGTGAGGGCATAGATCTCTGATCTCCTCCTCCCAGTGCTCAGGGCTAGAAGAAACACACATTTCAGGGATAGCGACCTGAAAAACAATACAAGTTATAACTTGTTGTGTCAGCACCAAGTTAATACAAAAGCTGTAACAAGCTGATAGAAAGCAACAAGCAAGCAGTATCAGTGTGTAGTGTGTACAACAAGCGTTGTAACATGCTGATAGAAAGCAGCAAGCAAGCAGGATTAGTGAGTATAAGGCAACTAGAATTACCTCAAATCTGTGTCTGACTTAGAGAGGTGGTGGAGGATGACCGTGAGATCCCACTTTGGTAGGTGCCTTCTGATGGTTTTATGAGAGCAAGCGGCAAAGCCTCTCAGCATCTCCCTGATTATGTCCTCAGTTCCTGTCGGGAAAGATCTACCTAAAGTATTGACCAGTGCAGCCTTGTAGCCTTTAATTGTACTCACTGACAGCTTTCTCTCCTCTAACAGATAGATAAGGAAGTCAGTTACATCATAGATAGTGGGCTCGAGCGAATTTCTCTCCTCTCTAATACACCAATCAGAGTACACTTTCCATTTCCCATCATAGACGGCTGATGAAGACTCCCTGACGCATCTTGTGGCATAAAAGGCTGCTTTTCAAAAAATGCCTTCCTTGCATCTTGTCTGCTGGACAGCATCCAGGCGTGAAGTTGCAGTCTGTCTGTCCCCTGATGGTATACTCCGTTCTGTTTCAGGAGCTTCGCCATTGTAGGAAGTTCCAGCGGTCTGGATGCCAGTAGGCTTAACAGTCCTGTGAACCAACTCCGTCTGGGCCAGTTTGGAGCTATAATTATGATCTGACAATCTTGGGAATGGAGAATTTTCCTCAGCACCAGGGGAAGCAAGTTTATGGGAGGATACGCATAACCCCACAGTCTGTCCCATGGTTGACTCAGTCCATCCACTCCTGCTGCCTGAAGGTCCTTCATAGAGCTGAAGTATATCGGTAGCTTGTTGTTCAACTTGGTTGCAAACAGATCCACCATTGGAGTGCCCCATTGTTTGAAAATCATCTTGACCACCTGAGGGTGTAGAGACCACTCTGTTGGTGAAGTCACCCGACTCAACATGTCTGCGATAACATTCCGTTTGCCAGGCAGATGGCATGCCTTCAGTGTGATCTTCCTCTCGTCGCACCAGTGCAGGATTTCCCAGATTAGGGTACATAGCTGTGACGATCTGGTCCCTCCTTGTTTCTTTACATAGGCTACGACTGTTGTGTTGTCTATCTGGCACAAGACCACTTTTCCGAGCAAACTCTTCTGAAAAGTTTGAAGGCACTTGTAGAGTGCCGGGAGTTCGAGAACGTTTATGTGGAATTTACTTTCCTCGACTCCCCCCTTCCTTGAGCTGTTTCCTCGCAGACTATATCGCCCCATCCTGAGGCAGAGGCGTCTGTGGGGTCTAGATTGAAGCCTAGGAATGTGCATACTTGTGTGGGATTTAGCATGCTCTTCTCGTAATTGATATGGAATCCCAGGTCCTGTAGCAGGTTGGTAGCGGTCAAAACCTGGGACTGTAAGACCTCCCTTGACTTGCTGTAGATCAGCCAGTCGTCTAGGTATGTTAACAGCGTCACACCCCGTTGTCTTAGGTGAGGAGTTTGTATGTTGTCCATCTTGAATTTGGGGGCAGTGAGCCACTTGTTCAATCTGGATAAGTCTATAATTATTCTCAACTGCCCGTTTGTCTTCGGTACTGAGAATATTCGGCTGTAGAAACCCTCGTGGTCCCCTGTGACAGGTTCTACGGCACCTTTGGACTCTAAAACCATTAGCTCCGATACCAAGTCCTCTGAGAGTGTTTGTGGTACTGGATAATTTAAAGGGGCTTTTGTGTTTAAACGTAAATCATGTTTTAACAGATCTGTTAGCCAAGTAGAGGCACTGGGCAGATTGTTCCATACCTGCCAGTAACTGGTGAGACAGCCGCCTACTTTTTTCGATGGTCTTCTTGGGAATCTTAAAGGATTTGCCTTTCTGTCGGGCCTTTCCTTTACTTTGAAAAGTATACTTTTTACCAGTGTCACCTTCTTTCTCTGATTTTGGTTGAGCTGGTTGTAGTGACCATTTTTGCTGCTTGACTATTGATATCAACGCTCTGTTGGATGCTGTCGATGCATCCTGTGAGGTCAAATCAGCTAACTTTCCTTCAAATAGTGGTGAATTAAGCGGCATGGCAAGCTTTAGCAAAGAAGACTTGGTGGCAGAGGAATGAGCAGAGGTAGAGACCAACTGATCTCGCCTGACATGCACCAAATTAGCAAGTAAGCGTGCAAGCAAAGCAGCAGTATGGGATTGTGCAAGACATAAGCTCTCAATCGATCTGATGACTGCACCTGTATCACCCTGTTGCAAAAGCGCAACAGAGCTGCCAAGGACCCAATCTGAATGGCTAGCAACAAGCATTAGCTGCCTTGTAAGGGTCTCCATCTCCTCGATATATTTGCATGGAATGAGGGCTTTGTTAGATGCCTCACCCAGAAGAGCAGCGTCCTCGTCAGTGCGGCTGTAAGACGATTTGAGAGTGTCCCCCTGTACTTGGTAGTTTGATACATGGAACCCTCTTATTCTGGGATATTTTGATGTGAAGGCTTGTTTCTGGTGTTTGACCTCTTCTATGGCTGAAGTCATGACCTGAGACAAGGGCAGACTATAGTCTGTATCGTCATCATCTTGTGGTCTGTCTTGAGATAGCATCTGTTCGGCGATAGTCTTGCTACGAGAACAGAAAATGGCATTATGTACTGATAAATATCTATTCACTAGATGTATATCATGTGCATCTATAAGACAATGTAACCACTATATCTATCATGATATCAACATGGAATATAACCAATATCAACTAGATATACATAGAAGCTACCATACCTCTTTACTTTGTGATCTGGAGGGGGTAGTATGGAATCCGGGAGTACTTCAAAGATTTTCCTTTTCAGCTCCCTCAAGGACATGTCTTTGCCATCTTCCCCTGTCCCGTTTTCATCATCAACGGTCACTGGTTGAGGCTGGTCTTCTGCTTCTTGATTGTCTGTCAAAGAGAAGAGAAGGACCTGACATATTCATTAACAACAAAGTAACGAACCCCCTTCTCAAGTCTCAAGACACAATGGTACGGAAACTTGATCAAGGAGAGCCCTGACAACCCATTATAAACAGAGACCTTTCAGTTAGGTATTTCTGATATAACAGATCTCCCACCGATAGCTCATAAGGAGGCTTACACGTGTGCTTCGAGCTAAAGAGGGTGAGACAAGGAGATTCCGACCTGGGTATCCCCTTCCGAAAGGACAGGGCGAAGGTTAGGTCGGATGCAAATCAACCGAGTCGAGGTAAGAGAATGTCGATTTCGGAGTATAAAAGAACTCGTCCATCGACTACCCCTTGACAGGAAGGCAAGGGTATCTGACATATTCGTTAACAACAAAGTAATGAACCCCCTTCTCAAGTTTCAAGACATAACGGTACGGAAACTTGATCAAGGAGAGCCCTGACAACCCATTATAAACAGAGACCTTTCAGTTAGGTATTTCTGATATAACAGATATCCCACCGATAGCTCATGAGGAGGCTTACACGTGTGCTTCGAGCTAAAGAGGGTGAGACAAGGAGATTCCGACCTGGGTATCCCCTTCCGGAAGGACAGGGCGAAGGTTAGGTCGGGTGCAAATCAACCGAGTCAAGTCAAGGTAAGAGAATGTCGATTTCGGAGTATAAAAGAACTCGTCCATCGACTACCCCTTGACAGGAAGGCAAGGGGTATGCTGTCCCTCTCAAAGAGGGACAAACATGATACGTACCTGCCATTTTTAAAGCTGAAAACTGAAGAGAGAGAATTCTGTGAAACAGTGCGTGCTCCAACTTCAGTTGACGAACAAAAAACTGAGCTTGCGTAGTTGGAAGCGGATAAGGATGGGTCAAGGAAAGCTTTTTTTTGTCCGCCAAAAGCTAAATTCGAACAATTAAGCATATAGTAACTGTATGGAAGTATGTGAAATAAAATCGATGAGTTGATGAGCAGACTCGTGGGCGAGCTGATAAACAGACTCGGGGGCGAGCCGATAAACAGACTCGATGGCGAGCCGATAAACAGACTCGATGGCGAGCCGATAAACAGACTCGATGGCGAGCCGATAAACAGACTCGATGGCGAGCCGATAAACAGACTCGATGGCGAGCCGATAAACAGACTCGATGGCGAGCCGATAAACAGACTCGTGAGTGAGCCGATAAACAGACTCGGGAGTGAGCCGATAAACAGACTCGATTGTGAGCCGATAAACAGACTCGATAGTGAGCCGATAAACAGACTCGATGGTGTCTTTTCTCAACTGTTACACCCTAGCAAGCCAAGCGCAATAATTCTTGATGTTCGGTCAATAGCTTTTATAGTGAAAGCAGCTATGATACGCTGGCTAATATCACAATGCTAAAGTCAGAAACAGTGACAAGAATTTTATACCCTATTTGCTTTTGAAAATCAAGCAGAGCTTATTGTCAAGAACGCAGTATCTTTATTGGTGTTATATCGCTCAATGCCAAGCAGTAACACACCAGCAATGATAAAACTGACAGGTTATATAGCAATCCCAGGGAAAAATCTACAATTGATTGGCTGCACAGTAATTAGGTCAACCAATTCCACAATAACATATTTCGAACACAAAAATGATAACATTTGTCACTAACTAATCACGCAATATGAGTATTAATAATTTTTAGTGTTTGTATAGTAACATACAAATCTTAGAACAATATGGTAATAAATGGTTAACATAAAAAAATTGCTAGTATAACCCATACATTGGACAAGTGTTAAGCGTGCGCCTTATAAATGACTATTCAAATCTGTCTGAATTGCGACGAACGTAATATAGATCCATTGAGTCAGCAATTTGAAGCTGCCGAATTATAGGCTTAGAAAAGATGTCATCAACTCTCTTACGCATGCTGACTGTCTATAAATACGCGTACACATTGATTCACAGTTCATTCGCTTTTCAAGCATGAAGCACTCGTGTACTTTTTGCGATTTTTCTTGCACCAAGGAGCGTGACCTACAGAGGCACGCTCGTGTACACAGACACCACTGCTCCTCCTGTGGTGAGGTGTTCACCACTCAGCCTCTCCTGCATGCACACATCTCTGCTGAGCACCGGAGAACACAGTCTACCCAGACTGAACCCCAGAGACCGAGGGCGTGTTCACCCAGTCGCCAACACCATCACCGAGGGCAACGCTACCAAAGGCCACGGCAGGACCGACGGCCGTACTGGAGGCCAGCCCGTGATGCTTGCCCTACTCCACGGCATGAAGTGGAGTCCAACATCGTCCGCCCATCGGTAGACTCCATCGGGGATGATAGTGACCCTCTCGGGCTACTGGACTCACCAGTCAAAATCGATTTCTGAGTGCCAGTAGTCCCACCAACCACCTCGGCCCTTCTCAGGGCCACCATTTCCATTTTAAGGGTTTTGTTCTGCGTCGACAATGGCGGAAATTCAGTGTCGTACTTATCATCCACTTTTTTTATCACAAGTCATACAATCAAACAATTTATGCTGAGAAATCCACAACACTAACGCAAAACTAAACCCTAGTACAGTTGATAATGCTGGTCAGGTGACTTCAGATAACCACCGTACCTTTTGGAGGACTATTAGCCGCTACTTTTTTTGCGATATTTTGAGCCATGCGGCTGATTTAGAGGCTGCGGTTATTCTGCAGTTTTTTCTTTCACCGCTAGGGCGCATTAACTGGCTTCTAGGGTTAACGCGCCTCTAGCGGTGAAATAAGAAACGAAACTTTGCCTACTGCGGTACTGTTCCGTGAGGCACTGGGTTAAAAGCATCGGTTAATACGAAACAGTGCCTAACGGCACTGTTCTGTTTTAACGACCAAAGTTGCTGCCGTGTTAAAAGCCCCGTCATGAGTTCTGCGGCATAGGTACACAAAAGGCTATGTATTGTTTTATTACCGTTTTTTAAATAAAGCAGATGCGGCCAATATAGAGGTACGGTTAATAGTTCGAAAAGTACGGTAATAATCACTACTGATACAATAATACATTGCCAAACAAACTCTTTAAAATTTTCAAAACATTAAAAATTACAACAACTGGGGGGCCTGATAAAAACAGCTGGAGGGCCGGATCAGGCCCGCGGGCCTCCATTTGGACACCTAGGCTATATAACATAGCCTTAGCGATACAGAAAATAGAGGGTGCCTAGGTAATGTTAGTGACAGAGATACACGGCTAATCTGATTTACACTAAGCGAATACATGTATATCCAGAGACGGATCTACTGTGGTGCATATGGTGCAAATGCACCACCATAAATATGGCAAAAAATTTAAAAAAAAGATTTAAAATCCATCAAGAATTGAGTAAATTATAATTCATTTCACTGAGAACTTGCTTTGGAAGGAAATGAACAAAAACGGCCTAGCAGAGCTCGTTATAACGAACCAGTTTTAATAACATTGACCTGAATTTGTTTAGCTTATAAACAAATGAGAGTGGTCCCAATAAACATCCCCAATTGAGCCACAACTTTTTTGAAAGAAGTATGACGAGCAACTTTAAAAGCAAAATGTCTCAAAAGAAAGGTCAAGAACAAACTTTGGATCATTTCTTTCGACAACAAAACAACAATTCAAAAAAGTACGCCCTAATATATCTGTTTTATAATAGCATCGTTATGTAGCTAATACTACGAAACATTTTTAATGGTAGTTTGCGGAAACGATGGCTAATTTCTGCACAGCCAAACCAAATGGCTGTTGAGGTTTTGTGATTGATTTTGTCTTGATTTTATTTTATTGCACAAATGTTTGTTAACTTTCTGTTTACATGTAATCTTGATATACATAGTATAAGGAACATTATAAAGCATCAATTTAATTAATCATATCTAATGCCAATTTTTACCTCTAAACTTGTTGTTTGCTGCAAACAAATGATTACACGGCTCAAACACACCTCTCCTTCATTCTAAGATGCCTAAATTTCAAAAAGTTCCGCTAGCGCGGGGCCAGGTAAGCGGGTTGTCCCGCGCACCCCTCCCACTCTAGATATACCTATTACACAAATTTTGCACCACACACTTTTTTCCTAGATCCAAACCTGGGTAGTAACCGGCTACTTTAGTATTACTAACGTATTATTACTACATCCCCTCGGGTGCATTTTAATTGAAGATTAATCAGCCAAACTCAGTTAATCGTTTATTTGTATTGGTCACGTTAATCGTTTAATTAACACGATCATTGTGCAGCTCTATTGTTTTCTCATTCATAGCACTCATATTTCCAACATTTTCTCATCTTTAGATTTGTAAGTCTCTCACATCGATTTCGAAATAGTTAATTATCATTAACTTATATGTAATTATAGGACCAACAGACTTTTTATGGGATTATGAGGTGGTCGAGGCATCTTTCCGCAATTCTCAAAATGATACGTACCTGGAAGTCGAATACTCTCCGTGAGTCATCTCATTTGCGCAATCTTTTTCAGTTAGTTGCTGCTGGTACGCTTGCATGGGCCTCTGACACTTGCCCAAATGAGCGAATATTTCTTTATGTGAGTATCTTCATAATATTATGCTAGAATTATCAGCTGACCTGTTTATGCATTTTGCTAGCTAGACAACAATCCCTGACAGGACTAGGGTAACACAGGAATGACAGCACTTGCTCCTATATTATCTTCTAGAGTTTAATGTATTAGCATCATAGATATATATGGGTCTTTATATCTATGATTAGCATTGGTAGCGCGTGAGTATTTACATGTATGCAATCATTCTGAAGCCCCTATATGCACCTAGTAATACATATAAAAAGCTGCTTTGTGAGTATGGGGTTCTGCAGTTTAACATGCAGTTGCACAAAGATCTCTACTCTTAGCAGGTTTGACTCTCAGCCTTTTCAGCAATATAGAGATACTTGTTGAGAATTGTCATAAGACAGTCTTAACTTTCAATGTGCTCATTGTCAGCATCAGACATAATTATGTCAGATAGCTGCGCAGCCAGCATATATAGTAAAAGTTCTGCATCAGGTTCTATTCTCAATGGTCATGCAATGGAAATATGTGGCACAAAAAGGCACATGTAAAAGTGCCCATTTTGCAAAAAATTTGGTTATCCGAAAACCAATAAATGCTGTTCGCTGAAAAAATTGTTGCTTTATCTAGGTTGGAAGTTTGCTATTAGTGATAATATGCTTGCTACAATACATCCTGCATGGTGAGTGCTCCCTGTATGAAAGACAAGAATATCACTACATCTGTGAAAACTTATCATCTAGTAGAAGGAGAATATCACATGTATTTATGAAAACTTGCTACTTGATAGTTGTTGTTAAATGAATATACATACTGCTTTATTGTTGATTCCATTTTTATGATGCAGGCATGGACACTACATCGTACTTCTTTTGCAAGGGAGGCGTAATCCTACAGAGGTAAATAGACCAAGCAGCGATATTTCATCAAATGTACTTACTGGTGGTATGTACGTACTTACTTACTGTCCTTACTGGTGGTTAACAGTATTTAGTTCTTTAGAAACTTTTGTGTACAATTTGTGAGATTGCATTGACGAACATTTTCTCTCCATTATGTTTGATTCTACAGACTATTATTACATTCCATATATATGAAATGTTCATTCATTGTCTTTACCTATCCATTACCTGCACCTCTACATCATCTACTACTACCTACACATCACCTACAATCTACCTACATATCGTCTACACAACACCTACACAACACCTAGACATCACCTGCACATCACCTACTCTTTACCTACACATCTATGCATCACCTACACACTACCTACACATCATCTACACACTACGTACAATGTGTACAATGTTTGCACTCCTCGCATGTGATATCAAATCCATCGAGCCGATAAACTACACAAGCTAGCAATTTTTGCATAACTTGTGTAGTTAGTGCGAAAATGTGAATTTTTTACACTCTTGTAGACAATGTGAACATTGAAGAATGTACGTTTAAGTCAACATGACATAAACATGGATAGAATACTTGGCTGTAAATCCTTCTCTATTGCTCAATTTAAGATACTACAACCCAGAGCTGTATAGTGCATAGAGTATAGCGCATAGAGTATAGCGCATAGAGTATAGCGCATAAAGTATAGCGCATAGAGTATAGCGCATAGAGTATAGCGCATAGAGTATAGCGCATAGAGTATAGCGCATAGAGTATAGCGCATAGAGTATAGCGCATAGAGTATAGCGCATAGAGTATACACGCATCGAGTATAGCGCATAGAGTATAGCGCATAGAGTATAGCCCATAGAGTATACACGCATCGAGTATAGCGCATAGAGTATAGTGTATAGAGTATAACGCATACAGTATAGCGCATAGAGTATAGCGCATAGAGTATAGCGCATAGAGTATGGCGCATAGAGTATAGAGCATAGAGTATAGCGCATAGAGTATAGCGCATAGAGTATAGCGCATAGAGTATAGCGCATAGAGTATAGCGCATAGAGTATAGCGCATAGAGTATACACGCATAGAGTATAGCGCATAGAGTATAGCGCATAAAGTATAGCGCATAGAGTATAGCGCATAGAGTATAGCGCATAGAGTATAGCGCATAAAGTATAGCGCATAGAATATAGCGCATAAAGTATACACGCATAGAGTATACTCGCATAGAGTATAGCGCATAGAGTATAGCGCATAGAGTATAGCGCATAGAGTATAGAGCATAGAGTATAGTGCATAGAGTATAGCGCATAGAGTATAGCGCATAGAGTATAGCGCATAGAATATAGCGCATAGAGTATAGCGCATAGAGTATAGCGCATAGAGTATAGCGCATAGAGTATACACGCATAAAGTATAGCGCATAGAGTATAGCGCATAAAGTATAGCGCATAGAGTATACACGCATAAAGTCTAGCGCATAGAGTATAGCGCATAGAGTATAGCGCATAGAGTATAGCGCATAGAGTATACACGCATAAAGTATAGCGCATAGAGTATAGCGCATAGAGTATAGCGCATAGAGTCCCGTGACCAAAACCGGAAACAAAAAGGCTAGTTTTCAAACAAACAGACCATTTTACATAAGCTGTAATGGAGAGACAGCAATAGCAGCTAATAAAAATAACTCCCATTTGCAGTCATTCTAAAATTGTTTGTTGTATTATATACCATTTAAAAGAATTTCCCTACAAGATGATGTCAATAATTTTATAATTTAAAATAAATTAACCCTCTTTAAAGGTTGACTTGCAACAAAATTCACATTACAGTTATTTGATATGAAAAGATTCACCATGTCTTACTCTGCTGTGTTGTAGGTGCAAAATATGTGGAAATGTGATTACAAGCTCTTAAAAGCTCAAAAAACGAACAGTTAATCGCAGCCACACGAGACCGCCCTAGTTTGGATTCTCTTTCCAAAACGGGTCAAATGTGATGTAGTTGTGAGAGATGGTTTCTGTTTACACTTTCATGCAACCTTATTCGTCAAAATATTTCACAAATATACTTCACGCATTCAATAAAACCATGTCTATTGTTCTTACTCGTCTGTTTTATCATCATCGTAATGCTGTCACTTTTAGCACTGATATCCTATAACTTACCGTAAAAATTCGTTTAATTTTTTAGCCTTAGCTTGAAAGAGTACATATCATTGTCTGATAATCACGACGAGCCTGTTGGTCACCAGTGATAATCGAAAAGTGCTGCAGAAATTATTTGCGAAGTATTGGGTCACATGATCAAATTACGACTTGCCGATTAGACCAAACCGAAACAAAACTGTTAAGTAGCGAGCATCTATATTTGATACTGGGTCTTCAGTAAAACCCGAAGTGTTTGTCATAAACTAGTGCTACGATAAGTTTTATATTGAGCTTTGTATTGGCCTTTCAATTCACGTGAGAACATACGTGACAAGGCGATAACCAAATTTCGTAGCTACGTCATCGAAATAAAAAGATTCCAATCTACGGCGGCTTTTCGTTTTTGAGCTTTTAAAAGCTTGTAATCACATTTCCACATATTTGGCACCTACTACACAACAGAGTAAGACATGGTGAATGTTTTGATACCAAATAACTGTAATGTGAATTTTGTTGCAAGTCAACCTTTAATTATAAAATTATTGATAGCATTTAGTAAGAAATTTTGTCTTCTTCTATATGGTATGTAATACAACAATGAATTTTAGGGCAACTGCAAATGGGAGTATTTTTGTTTGGTAATGTGGTTGACTCTCAATTATAGGTTATATAAAAATGGTTGACTCTCAATTATAGGTTATATAAAAATGGTGGGCGCTCCTGTTTATTTGGAAACTAGCGAGCTCCCATATATGCTTCATTGGTCGCGGGACTCTGTGCACTATTATTACAACTCTGCTACAACCCACCTTTGAAATGTCAACTGCATAAAGATCATGCA
Source organism: Watersipora subatra (assembly GCF_963576615.1). Taxonomy (NCBI): domain Eukaryota; kingdom Metazoa; phylum Bryozoa; class Gymnolaemata; order Cheilostomatida; family Watersiporidae; genus Watersipora; species Watersipora subatra. The sequence goes on along the minus strand of NC_088710.1, from coordinate 53,512,631 downwards.
AATCAATTCTAATACAATAGGTGACAATAAGTCAGGTAGGGTAGGAGAGCTAAGCAATAAATAACAAATGCATATCTGTTCAGATATGATAGCAGTACATAAGGAATAAATACTTTGAGATACTTTGATTTTATTGTATACATTATTTACTGGATAGTTATCCGCTCCTGTATACATTATTTGCTGGATCATTATCCGCTCCTTCACACATTATTTACTGGATAATTATCTACTCCTATATGCATTATTTACTGGATAATTATCCTCTCTTGTACACATTAATTACTAAATAAGTATTCACTCCTGTACACATTATTTACTAGCAGTTGTTTTCATTGAGGGCGCATCTAGTCGTGATAAAACACTATTAGTGACAATAAATAAACAGACAAGAGTAATAATAAGAGTAATAAGGTCATCCTGAAACAAGTACACATAAAATGCAAAAAAGTGTTTACAAGCTGCATGTACCTCTTCCTCGGTAAACATATTTAAAAATTGTTTATACAATGATAACTAGTGGCACGTTCATGTAGTTGCATGACATCTCACGGTTGTACAACGTTCTAGAGTCGAGGCTTATTGTAAGCCAGTCAGTTGAGCTCGTCATGAGAGAGTTCGGTGTTTACCCAGTACTTACATTAAATACTATAAATTATTTCCCTACAATCTAATAGCAATAAGTTAAATTAATTTAAAGTCGTTTTTCGCTTATTCTATAAAAATAAGTTTCTATCGTTTTTTGAACAGGTTATTACCTCAATCGTCCTAGGACTGGCTGACCTAACGTCGTTGATTTTGTATACAGACTCTGCTACCCCTCAAGTATTCTACGACATTGTGTGCTGACACAGGTAGTTGGCAGGGGCAAGCAAACATACCTCTCGACTATTTCCCCCCAAAGGTGGACAAGTTTAATGCATTTGCTATTCACGGTTCTGGCTTTAACCGTCAGTACGAACAGCTCTATCATCAGATGGAATTATCTGCTCAGCCAGACTTGTGAGTTCTGCAGTATCTATACTTCTCTATAATAGGAACTCTACTTCTCTATAATAGGAACTGTATGTCTTTATTATAGGAACTCTATGTCTCTATAATAGGAACTCTATGTCTCTGTAATAGGAACTGTATGTATCTATAATAGGAACTCTATGTCTCTATTATAGGAACTCTACGTCTCTATTAAAGTAGCTCTACTGCTCTATAGCAGTAGCTTACTACATGATTATGATCATTATGTTCGTAGTCACAGACAAGAAGATTTTAAACCCATAGAATTCTCAGCAATTATACCAAGTAACATGTGCAGGAGTTATTCACCCATGTGGACGGCCAAGATGAAGTAGCGCTCGGGAGGTGCAAGTCAAGTGATACTATGATTTATATGATAAACTGACCATAAATATGGAATAGTTGATGTACGATCTACAAACATACCTTCACTGGCTGCTGTTATGTTCCTTATTCATTAATTACTAGTAAATCACTGCTGCTATGTCCAATCTAATTTTAAATTTTATATATCTTTTTTAGTAATTTACTGCTTTTAAAAAGAAAAAAGTATTCTTATAGGAAAAACTTTGTTTTTCTCCATTCCCCGCTTGCTCTCTCTATTGTAGGTAGTTGATCAAACACATGTAGATTGTTAGATATATTTTATGAGAAAAAGGTAAGCTGGTCTTGAATTACCTTGCTTGAATTTTTCGTCACATCTATTATTTAATTAAGTTTGTTTATTGCAAAGATGGATCATTGTTGCTTCAAAAATTAGCTAAGAAGAGGTGGTTGGTAACTGCTTATATCAAGTAAGGTAAGATAACTCCTTGTGCTGTTGGTTAATCCGACTTTATTGTAAAAAGAACAACTCTGATCTGAGGCTACTAGCTTACACTTTCAATAAAAGAGTGATGCAGTTGGTCATGCCTTCTATATTTATTATTTGTTTTACTTTTATATTTTGTTAATTTAAATTGCTGCTTTGCGACTAATGTGGTCCGCACCTTGTATCAGTAATTTGGAAGCTTTTTGTTCTTCAGGTTGTGCGAAATGTTTCTTAGTTTTGAACCAACTCTCAGGGTACTAAAGAAATTTCTGATTGTTCTAACTACCAGAAAATAATACAGTCAGTTGAGTTTCGCTAAAGCTATGAAAATAATCCTCCTTCAGCATCGCTCCGGCTATTGTTGTAAAGTCTTGCTAGTAGTATTATATGCTTATGACGTATTTACTTGCTTAGATTCTGTCTGTATGTACAGACTTCTACCGACGTGTTAGTTTTCTCTACAGATGGTCAAGACGGATCTAGTCATGCTTTACATATGTCAGGGGTCATATGCTCATGTTCTCTCTCAGTGGGAATGAGCTGTGAGTGGTTATGCCCTGCGAATAGCTATTACTTTACTTTTAATTCTCACCAGTCATTGTGTCGAAAATAAATGTTACAGAAGAAATGTGGCATTCGGTAAAAAGTTCAGCAAGTGACAGTGGGTATATGAGCATAGAATATGTTGGGTGTGTTTATGAGCATATATTGTGTTGAATATGTGTCTATGAGCATAGAATGTCTTTGAGAGTAGAGTGTGTCTATGAGAGCAGCTGTGTTATATGTTTAGGAGGGTAAAATGTGTCCTGATGTTGTGGTGAAAATATGAAGCACATGAAAACACTCTTTTGCTCAAATGATCAGCTTGATAAAGCCGAGGAACAGCTGATTAGGCTGCTACCATTCCTTTTTTGTATTTGAAAAAGGGTGAGGGCCAAGTCAGTGAAGCGACTTTGTTGTACAGACAGCACGCAATTGCCGGCTCTTCTCGTTACTTCTTATAACGTGTAGAAGTCAACAGTAGTGTTCTCAGGTTGTATTAAGAGTGCTGCATCGCCTTTTCTTTGTTTGACAGGCAGTGAGATACCTGTTCGGGCATGCTCACGTAAAGCAGCAGTTGAATCCTACCTCCATACACTAATGTTTATGAAAAGCATGTGGGCAGGTGAAATACTGAACAGAAGTTATAGGTAAATCCATCACTTGCAGGCCCTCATTCATTAGTTCCAGCATAGATCTTTCATGGAGTTGTCTTGCCTTCTCTAGAAGAGGATTTTACAAAACCTTTAGAAAGCCTCCCCAAGCCAAAAGACTTGATTCAAGGCTTCACTGAAATCATAAAAATGTAAGAAGTATGTATGTATACATAAATCTGACTAAAGAGTATCCATACCGGAACAGGAAGTAGTAATAATCGAAGATATAATCTCTTGCCATGTCCATTGTTATCATTGTTGTAAAGCTCCTTGAATGTGCATGGATAGCTCCTTGAAGGTCAGTGTAACCATGCTTTTCATTCAATGTAGTCCATTACACTATATGTGAATATCTGTAATGGTGGGTGTTTTCTGGGTAAGTTTTGCCTTACACTTTCTCTATGTTTCATCCTTTTTATCTGTGTGTATGTCGTATGATGGTATTTATGTCATACCATGTATTCATCTATATCATATGATGGTATCTATGTCATATGATGCATGTATCTACGTCATGTGATGCATGCATCTATGTTATATGATGTATGCATTTATGTCATGATGTACATATCTATGTCATATGATGGTATCTATGTCATATGATGCATGCATCTACTGTATATCATATGATGGTATCTATATCATATGATGTATGCATCTATGTTATATGATGTATCTACATGTATATCGTATGATGTATATATCTATGTCATATGATGCATGTATCTATGTCATATGATGTAAATATCTATGTCATATGATGGCATCTATATTATATGATGTACAGTATGCGTCTATGTCATATGATGTATGTATCTGTCATATGATGGTATCTATGTCATGTGATGTATGCATCTATGTCGTATGATGTAAATATCTATGTTATATGACGTATGCATCTATGCCATATGATGTATGTATCTATGTTATATGATGGTATCGATGTTATATGATGTATGCATCTATCTCATATGATGTATGTATCTATGTTATATGATGCATGTATCTATGTCATATGATGTAAATATATATGTTATATGATGGTATCCATGTTATATGATGTATGCATCTATCTCATATGATGTATGTATCTATATTATATGATGGTATCTATGTTATACATGTATGATGTATGAATCTACATATGTTTTATGAGTTTTTTATACTAGCCTATAAGGAAGTGTTTGTTCTCATTGAAAAAAATCTTTCAAATGTTAATTCCTTCTAATTGATTTACAGTAATTTGCTTCGAAAAGTTCCCACCAATTCAAATGCAGTCACCCATCGTTACCCTAACAATAGAAACCCTGAAGCAGCATTACGTAAACAATCAGATTTTACTTGCTGAACAAACTTGTAATAGGAAACATGTTTATTCAGGCTCTTCTCGTTTGTTTTGTGATTATGTCATGCGATCACATGCTGATTCAAGTGATCATACCGATAGTTCGAGATTATATAGAGAGAAATGGTGTAGCTCTTATGATAGCTATTATCATCGTCCCACTGATTGAGAAGATACTGTAAGTCAGCTAATATCTATTAAAAATACAATTAACAATTAAAATACTACAATTTGTACCTGTACCCTGCGCATGAATACACTTAACTGTATTATAGTAAATAGTTTACTTTTTGTAAGAACACAGGCTTGTGTATGATCGGATATAATTAAACTTATTCAGAGCAGCTAGTTTCTCTTTGTGCACAACACAACAGCTTCACCTAAAGTTATCTCATCTGGTTGATAACACTAATGATAATGCGTGTGATGTGAGAAGTACAACTCCAGCGTTGTCAGAGCAGTGTAATCTTACCATATCTTCTCTATCATAATTCAGGGCAGTATTTAATACTATGCCTATTAATGATGACAGCAGTAGTGATAGAGTCTGTTCTTCTCATCTAAAGTAAAATGTACCATAACTAGTTTGTGCTGATTAACAGACAATCATTAATTACTCCACCATTATATTTACAGATTCTTTAACATCCCTGGTACAAAGGCTAAAGCTTCTAAAGCTCCAAGAAGTAAACCCAAACAGCAAAGAAAAAAGAAATACCTTATCAAAAAGAAAGGTCAGGGTAAATGGAAAGGCTTTGCAATAAAATTCAGGCCTCAGATGAAGTTGGAAAAGATTGAACAATCACAACAAGACAACTCAAGCCTTGACCTCAAAGCTCGCGTGACAGTTATTGACGATAGCAGCATCTTGCCTTCCTGTAGCCAGGAAGCTGATCACCCTCAAACCAAATATGTTACATTGGAACAAGACAACTCAAGCCTTGACCTAGAAGCTCGCGTGACAGTTATTGACGATAGCAACATCTTGCCTTCCTGTAGCCAGGAAGCTGATCACCCTCAAACCAAATATGTTACATTGGAACAAGACAACTCAAGCCTTGACCTCGAAGCTCGCGTGACAGTTATTGACGATAGCAGCATCTTGCCTTCCTGTAGCCAGGAAGCTGATCACCCTCAAACCAAATATGTTACATTGGAACAAGACAACTCAAGCCTTGACCTCGAAGCTCGCGTGACAGTTATTGACGATAGCACCATCTTGTCTTCTTGTAGCCAGGAAGCTGATCACCCTCAAACCAAATATGTTACATTAGAACAAGACAACTCAAGCCTTGACCTCGAAGCTCGCGTGACAGTTATTGACGATAGCAGCATCTTGCCTTCCTGTAGCCAGGAAGCTGATCACCCTCAAACCAAATATGTTACATTGGAACAAGACAACTCAAGCCTTGACCTAGAAGCTCGCGTGACAGTTATTGACGATAGCAGCATCTTGCCTTCCTGTAGCCAGGAAGCTGATCACCCTCAAACCAAATATGTTACATTGGAACAAGACAACTCAAGCCTTGACCTAGAAGCTCGCGTGACAGTTATTGACGATAGCAGCATCTTGCCTTCCTGTAGCCAGGAAGCTGATCACCCTCAAACCAAATATGTTACATTGGAACAAGACAACTCAAGCCTTGACCTCGAAGCTCGCGTGACAGTTATTGACGATAGCAGCATCTTGCCTTCCTGTAGCCAGGAAGCTGATCACCCTCAAACCAAATATGTTACATTGGACATGGACATTGGCAATATTGAGGTTTCCCCACCACAAAATGGTGGTCGACTCAAAAAATTGTTCTTCGGTTGTTTTAAACCGAATGTTCGTTAGAAAGTATTGTTGTACATATATGTTATTTTTGTTTGTTTGTGAATAAACTATATAGTTGAATTGAACCTATTGCACCAACTGTGTGTTAAGTTTTGTTATAGTTGTCTTATCAATAAGGTCGTTTGACAATAGAAAAGCATACTCTTTCCATACTTTATTTTATATCTAAAAATAGAGCAATGCAAATGAAATGTATAATAACTTCCTTCATTAACTTTTTTACTGCCAAAAATATTTAAAGTGTTTTGCAAGCTTCCTCATCAATTTTAGAGCCTGTTTCTTTCTACATATCAGCACATCTCATGCGCTATAATAACAGCAGTCAGATGCATGACTGCTGTCAGTTAGCGTTCTGTTACTAACGCTGACAAGTACTTATTAAAAACCAAAAAATATTAGCGGAGACAGCTAGATGAAAATATTTTATACATGATGAGAAATATCTATTTATTATATATTTATTACTATTAGAAATAACTATTTATTGTTTAGCTAATTCCATGAAAATGGTCGAGTTCTCTAAGCTATGTCAAGGTCGGGATACAACCCACCAATCTTGATAATTCTTTTTCCAAATAGATTCCATATAGCCTCACTCTTATCCTTGAACATAGATTTATCCTTCAAAATGCCACATTCTTAGATGCTTTCGGTTTTCCATTGATTACTTACAACAAATACCATAAAACTGCTCTAGTATATACTAAATGTGTTTGATACACCGGGAGTGTTCTGTTATTGTAGCATACAAAAATTATATTATATTACATTATATAAACATTAAATCTATCTACTGGTATTTGCTTCTATTACTATATAGACTCTGATCTTGTAATCTTGAAACTGTCACTCTGAAATAAAGTGCTTCATAAAATGATGCCTCGCTCTGGTCTCGAACCTATGACCTTCAGACTGTGAGGCCAACACCACCAAGTTAACTCACAAGAATGCATTCTGAAGTATAAGAATAATCTTCAGCATACTGTAAAAGAACCAATCAAGTTCCTCTACTTGCCCCACAACAAAACAAACCACTCAAATGCAAGACAAAGAATATATATTTCACAGTAAATCTTCTATATATATGTATACTATAGATATATATATATATACGTATATACTATAGATATATATATATATAAAAAATTGTTTCCTCACCCCGGATACTCCGTATGGGTGGTAAATTCTGCTCTAACTCGGGTCTCCTACCAGAGACCTGGGAGTTTGAGCACTCGCCTCAAGATCTTAGCTGTTCCCAATAGCGCACTTTTCTGCAACTCACCTGAGTTGATTGTTGTTGGTAGTTGGGTAAGCCACATTTTATGCGCCGGTGTTATTGCGCCCAGTGCCCCAATGACTACTGGGATTACAGTTGTTCTTACATTCCAGTATTTTTCAATCTCTTCTCCAAGAGGGAGATATTTCTCTACCTTTTCTTTTTCTTTGCTGGCTATATTGTAGTCATTAGGTACTGCTATATCTATTATAGTAGCTCTCTTGTTCTCCTTGTCTACCACCATTATATCTGGTTGGTTTGCTAGAACATGCTTGTCAGTTCAGATGTAGAAGTCCCAGAAGATCTTAGCGCGGTCATTTTCATTGACCTTACCAGGAGCTTCCCACCAGTGTTGTGGTTTATTAAGGCCATACTCATCACATAGACTTCTATACACAACACCTGCGACATGATTATGCCGCTCAGTGTATGCGTTTCCTGCTAGCTGTTTGCATCCACTGATGATGTGTTAGATGGTCTCAGGTGCATCTTGGCACAGTCTGCATCTAGGATCGTCTCTAGTGTGATAGATTTTCGTTTGGAGTTGCCTTGTTGGGAGCACTTGCTCCTGGGCTGCCATGATTAGCGACTCTGTATTGGCCGTTAGGTTTCCTTTGTTCAGCCACATATATGTCTGGTGAAGATCGCCAATCTTGGATATTTGTTGATGGTAAGCACCATGAAGAGGTTTCGTGTGCCAGTCAATTTCCTCATCATCAGGACGTAGGTCCGTTGTAAGAGCAACCGATTGAAATTCAGCTAGCAACTTATCTGAAATGGATATGGAGGCTGCATATGCTTTGATGCTTTGCTCCTCCTCTTTCACTGTCTGATGTACACTTTTGAGCCCCCTACCGCCATCTTTCCTACCAAGATACAATCTAGTAGTATCAGATTTTGGGTGAAGTGCTCCATGCATGGTCAGCAGTTTACGAGTTGCTATATCCGTTTCTTTGATGGCTTCCTCAGTCCACTTTATTATGCCTGCTGGATATCTTATTACTGGCAGTGCGTAGGTATTTATTGCCATGACTTGGTTCTTGGCATTGAGCTGGCTCCGTAAGACCTGCCGAAGGCGTTTCTTGTATTCGGTAATGGCTTTGTGATGTACCTCGGCTTCGTGGTTGATGTTGCTTTGCAAAATCCCCAAGTACTTGTACCCTTCTTCTATATCTTTGATGGTACCATTTGACATTCTTAGGCCATCTGTGAGCATAGAATGGCCTTTCTTGAGAATTAGCCTTCCACATTTCTCAATACCGAAGGTCATTCCGATGTCCTTGCTGTATACCCGAGTGAGGTGTATTAGCGAATCAATGTCCCTTTCTTTGTTAGCATACATCTTGATGTCATCCATGTAGAAGAGGTGGTTAATCTTGGTGCCACTCTTAAACTGGTACCCATATTGAGTCTCCTCCAGCATATTGCTTAGAGGGTTTAGGCATATGCAGAAGAGCAGCGGTGATAAGGAGTCACCTTGATAGATGCCTCGCTTAATTTTTACACTCGCCATATATATATATATATATATAGTATATGATAGATATAAACTATATATATACTATAACATGGATAGTATATATAAATATATATATATATATATATATACTTCTCAAGGTATGCGTGTATGTATGCATTCTAGCTATAGCTATTAAATTCTTGGAATAATGAATTCATACCGAAGATTTGATTTCATACCCTACCGTTCGCCAGTTCGACGCCCTACCCACTAGGCCACAGAGAATCAGTTGATAGCTTGAGAGCACATACCCAACGGCTTTGCAGGTTGGGTAAACACGGTCGTTGCATAAGTAAGTGATTGTCATTAGTTAGCTTACTCAAATTTCTCATTGGCAGTCTGCCTGGCTAATAGCAAGTGGCAGGCAACTCTGATTACTTCTCAATGTTTATAAACTGATTTTTAATACCCTGGCAACGCTGGGTAGCACAACTATTATATATAAGAGTACAGTTCAAGACGCAATGAACATCCAGTAAACTGCACAATAAAAGACTTCCAGGCGTCCTGCTGTTGGTCACCCCTGCGGCGTCTCTTACAGCTCTTTATGACTGCTTAGCTTCGCCCTCAGTAGCAAGGTCGATTCGGCAGCTGACCTTTGGCTGCCCGAAAGTGTTACCGGGAGCCGTGTTGTCTGCCGAGTCGAGGCATGGCCCTGTCATGGCGTCGGTTGCTTCAGGGTCGGCTTCTCTTTTTGACCCGGCTCTGGTCTCGGCGATCGGTCACCACAGTATCATAAGAGAGATCTTTGGTGATGTAAGGGAGAGTACGAAGTAGTATATTAGTAGTAGTTATATAGTACCTGATATAACCCTAGCGATAATAACTCATTTGGTAACACAGTTTTAAAGATAATAGTTCTTCAGTTCCTACTCATCACCTCACAATACCAGACTCCTTCCTCACTCACTAATGAGAGATTCATTACGATGTCTGCTGATACCCTTGGCACAATTTAGCCTCAGGTCTAAGATATACCTGCATTTCATTTTTTGTTATCATTAGCAAACAAGTTAGTCCTAGAAAGAGTGAAGACAGAAACATAATTCGAGGGCTGACCATGGCAGGATGCAAGTTGCTATAGTTTAAAACGTATGCTCTTTTTTCAATTAATAACAAATTCATGGCATTTTTTACATAATAGTTAAAGTTGTGAATTCCCAAAAACAGTGTAACTTTACAATTTTATCAATGTAAAGAAGAAAACTTGAAAAAGTTAGATAATGCGCCTAAATGATGTTATAACACAAATGCTAAAAATGCACTGTTGCATTTTCTGCAATTCATTCTAAACTTGAAAGCATGTTTTTATTTATATCTATATTTAACAGTGTTAAATAAAATATCATTGCACTCATTGATATGTTTGCTAAAGTTTGTTGCCAAAACTATAGCTTGTAATGTGCAATAGAAAAAGAGTTAGGAATGTGTATCCATTGTAAGCCGTGTTAAAGATTGACTTGCAACAAAATTCACAACACAGTTATTTGATATGAAAAGATTTGCCATGTCTTACTCTGTTGTTTTGTAGGTGCAAAATATGTGGAAATGTGATTACAAGCTCTTAGAAGCTCAAAAACGAACAGTTAATCGCAGCCACACAAGAGCACCATAGTTTGGATTCTCTTTCCAAAATGGCTCAACTGTGACGCAGCTGTGGTAGACGGTTTCTGTTTATACTTACATGCAACCTTATTCGTCGAAATATTTTCACAAATATACTTCACGCACTCAAAACCATGTATAGACATGGTTAAAGATGTTGTCTGTTCTTACGCGTCTGTTTTATCGTCATTGTAATGCTGTCACTTTTAACAGTGATATCTTATAATTTACCGTAAAAATTGAGGTATTTTTACGCATCAAATATGGCTAACAGACTTTTTAACAGACCTTTGTATGATCTCTATTTATATTAGTATATTTTGCTCTTTTTAAATATTTAATGATTAAATAAGTCAATTGTGAATAGCTGAGATAGGTATTTATTAAAAAATAATGACGTTTTTGGTTGTTTTCTGATCACTATCTCACTCAGTAAAAAACCCCGTAACGCCATGGAAAACCCTGGGAAATCCTTTTTGTGAATACTATTTGATTGGCTTAGCTCAAGTGCGAAACTGCACATCTCATTCCTGAGTGCTTGGGAGAAGTGAAATCTTGAAGGTAGTTTGATGTTTCTTCTTTCTACAGACTTGAATTTACAGTTTGGAATAGTAAGTGAATTTCACAGGGACGGATCTACTGTGCATATGGTGCAAAATTAATGCACCACCATAAATATGGCAAAAATTAAAAAAAAATTTAAAATCCATCAAGAATTGAGTAAATTATAATTCATTTCACTGAGAACTTGCTTTGGGAAAAAAGGAACAAAAACGGCCTAGTAGAGCTCGTTATAACGAACCAGTTTTAATTACATTGACCCAAATTTGTTTAGCTTATAAACAAATGAGAGTGGTCCCAATAAACATCCCCAATTGAGCCACAACTTTTTCGAAAGAAGTACTACAAGCAATTTTGAAAGCAAAATGTCTCAAAAGAAAGGTCAAGAACGAACTTTGGATCATTTTTTTCGACAACAAACAACAATTCAAAAAAGTACGCTCTAATATATCTGTTTTATAATAGCATCGTTATGTAGCTAATACTACGAAACATTTTTTATGGTAGTTTACAGAAATTATGGCTAATTTCTGCACAGCCAAACCAAATGGCTGTTGAGGTTTTGTGATTGATTTTGTCTTGAATTCATTTTATTGCACAAATGTTTGTCAACTTTCTGTTTACATGTAATCTTGATATAAATAGCTTAAGGAACATTATAAAACATCAATTTAATTAATCATATCTAATGTCAATTTTTACCTCTAAACTTGTTGTTTGCTGCAAATAAATGATTAGACTCTTTTGGGCTCAAACACACCTCTCCTTCATTCTAAGATGCCTAAATTTCAAAAAGTTCCGCTAGCGCGGGGCCAGGTAAGGGGGTCGCCTCGCGCACCCCCTCCCACTCTAAATATATTACACAAATTTTGCACCACACACTTTTTTTCTAGATCCACCCCTGATATCTATAGTTTTCATTAATCGGAACACAAATACAAAGATTATGGTACACGCATTTTTTACGCCAACAACGCTTAGCTATGGTTCAGAAACCTGGGTAGCATACGGAAAGCGCCTCAAGTTTCTCGTATAGAGGCACGTTTAGTCAAGAACAATCTGAAAAGAATAAGTCATTTTATTCGAATAGAAGACCACTGATACCCGAATCATGTGAAGAATTTAGAACTGGTAAACACAAGCAAAGAGGCAAGATAAAATGTTTCAAAGAAAGCTTTAGGCATTATTTGAAACAGTGTGTTGTTGAGCTCAACACTTTGTATTACTTTAAAAAGGTAGAGCAAAATGGAGAACTTAAATTCATCAGGGTGTGCAGATTTTTGAAGGATGCAACTTTGCACAGTGAACTTCTTAGAAACAGCAACAGGCATTCAGTACAGGTGTAAGTGGCTACTGCTTAAGTCCCATTGCACAAAAAGATACAAGAATTGAACTACACTACTACTCTATATTTTGTGAATACCTCATAAAAAAATATTGCTAATAGAATGATGTGAGAAATTCTGGAAGTCGCTTGGCATAAATTACTTCATATGACAAAAGTTTAGTCTAATTTGACTTTGCGACAAACCTCGACTAAGAATCAACTTTACATACTAAGTTAAGCAGTTTTGATGTCTTCATCCCATGATGAAACTTGTATATTAAAGAAAATATTTTTAGTATGCATATTTGAGTTCAATTTTGAAATAGCTCTAAATCTTAAACAACAGAACCTGTTTTTATAAGAATATTTGCTGCTAGCATTAAATGGTTTCGACATACAAACCAAGTATTGAAACCTCAACTTCCAGAGTACCTATTTGTCTAAATTTTATTACGTAAATCAAAAGTTCACAGTTCAATTTAAGCTAGTTTTGTATCTCGGTTGCTCTTGAATCCCTCGCGCCATCTGTTTTCTGTATCACTAGGGCTACACATCCATTTACTCGCCTTTAATGTAGATGTTGAATGACAATAACTACATCTCATTAAATATTGAATGATTTACATATTATTTGATCTTTTGCATGTAGTTTTACAAAATGCTTTGTGTTTTATGTTTATAAAGCTTTATGCAGTCACTTTAAGTTAGACTTTTGGAAGCGAATTGAAATAATAAGAATATTTGCTACAACATTGGCCAGTTTCAATATACAAAACAAATACTAAATGAATTAACTTCTTATGTCAAAGTTTGATTGTACCACTTCATTTAATACTAAACCTATACAATTGCCAACTTGTGATAACCTCTACATATGTACACATTGGACATACAATGTAAACAATGTAAAGCATATCTAGTGTACGTTTGAGTAAGTTACACAATGTTTTTATCACTCATTCTACCAATGAACTTAAGTACATGTATTGCCAATTCTACACTAAACTATTCTACACTTCCGCGGTTTGTTAAGGTAACCATAGAAAGCTTTTGTGTTGTATATTATTTGGTCAATTTAGTTGATCATTAAATTTAGTTCTTTGATTTGAGCCGTTTTACATACCTAGTTTCATATACATTACATAGTTTTAATACATATTTGAAGTGTGTATACCATGGTTTTTAGGCTGAGAATAGAACAGAATACAATGTATTTTTATAAAAATATTTGCTTCAACAGTTAATAATTTTGACATATGAAAGAAATATCAGAACTACTGATCTTACACTACACATTTACTGCCTGTGATAGGAATTAATAAGCTTCATATATCAAGGTTTGGCTGTCTACACATTAAAAACTGCAAAATACGCTTACAAGTGCCTAACTTTGTAAATATGATCTAAAATTTGTGTAGTAGCAATGTAATTATCAAGGGATTTACAAATTAGGTTATAGTGCTGTGCCTGTTTAGTAAGTCGTGTTCAGATTAATTGATCAATAATATTTGCTTCCGCTATTAATATTTTGGCCGACAGTATTATAAAAAAATATAACACATAACTCGATCCAGCAGGAAATTACATCAAAACTAAATATTCTTTTTAGGTAAGTGTAATAGACAGAGAAGTTACTTTGACACAGAATGTTCTTTACAAAGCCTATTATGCATGAAAAAAACATTTCTAACTAGTATTGTCACAGAACATAATATTCCCCATAAATATAGTAAATCCTTACTATATTTATGATATTACCAGTGGATATTTTTAAGGTACGTTTTAGCAATGCTGAATGATCGAATAGTTTAACAATGAAAGCTGTAGGACGGCGAAATAGCCAGCCATTATGCGAGTATGTAATTTATAAATTTTTGTTTAATGGTTGCCTCTGTAAAAAGTTTCAACATTTTTAAGAACAAAGCTGGCTTAGACATTCAATTGCTCAGTGAAATCAACTATGTTTCACTCTCCAGAAAATGTTGCCTGAAGCAGTTCACTCAATCCATATTTATTGGCTGCCAATAGTGATGATCAGAAGTAGACAACTCCTTATTGTTCACATAATTTGCTGCTTTTGTTTGATTTACTGTATAGCTTTCCGCTTTTGCTTCGCCTAACAAAGTGTTCTGATTGCATGAGTTGAGTCATGGTCGGATGTACATGTACTTTACCAATCTATACTACTGGCCAGTGCATTGTTTTTATACGACTTTTCCATTACATACCTGCAAGCCTGTCCATTGACCTTCATAGGTTATGAGCATGCAACAGGACATGCGAAATGGGCGTGTATTAAACTAACAAAGAATGTATTTGACCAGTGCTTCTGCATACAGAAAAACATACTCAGTTTGTACATACTTGCAAAACACAAAATCACCTAAGCAAACTTCAAAATACAAACATAAAATATTTAAACACCGTCCATTTTATTGTATTGCTTAGATGAACGACAGCAACGATTCGAGTGCAAACTACTCATTGTTATTCCAACGCCGAAGCTCCAGAAATGATTTCAATAAGTTCCCTTGTAATGACAGCCTGTCTTGTTCTGTTGTATGTAAGTGTTAGCTTATCAATCATCTCACCTGCAGTAAGAATAACTTCATATAACATTCAAACTCAACTCGTCACACTACATAAAATCAATTATGTTCGAGAGAATGCAATCCAAGCTATAATTATTAATTAGAAAAGAGAGACAGATACATGTATGTTCTACTTAGATCACTATGGGTGCAAACTAGCGTGTAGTGTACAAGATATATCATGTTAACGTTATTCAGTCTGAGATAGGTAAATGATTAACTATCAAAAACTATTAAGATATCATTTCACAGCTTGACGTAATAACTATGGTAATAATTGTGCTGAAAACAGCTGTTCTTTCTAATGGGCGCCATACCTGCATTCTTGCTGGCTCCATCCATGGCTGTCATCCTTGCACTCTGCTCACTGGCTGCTCCCTCCTTCATACCAAAGTAGACAAGACTAGCCAATGCGAACTCGTTATAGCTTGTCAGCACATCCTCATCCACACTGTCATACAATGCCAAGTTCTCCGCGGCAGAGACAGTATTAAGTGAGAGGAGAGGCAGTTGTGTGACTGAGTAAGACACGACAGACCTGCATAAATAGATGTATGTCTTAACTATGTGGTACCACTCACTATTTAGTCAGCAGTTACATATTGATTCTAACAGCGTAACGGTGGTACAAAATTAATTTTTTTAAAAGTTATGTTCTTTTTAACATTGAATTTTTTAGTACACCTTCTGATGACATGTTGGGTTAACTTCACAGGATCCCTATCAGTGAGAAAAAAAAAGTAACACCAAAATTGGTTAGAAGTAATTGTAAAAAATATCTCTATTGACAATGAATGATACTTGTGTCCCTAGAATGCAAGTACATATAATGTTTTGGGCTACATTCAATAAAGCCTGCAAAAACTTTATGGTGATATAAATAGGTAAACATAATGCGTGCAGGAAACAGCACAAGTTATCCTTACCTAAATTTGTTATAAAACAGTGTGCCATGTTCATAGTCATATCCAGAGTTGATAATTTCTTGTGCAACAACAGAGGCATCAGCAAAGGTTGGTGGTAGCCTACCAATATCCTTACACACCATCATCAGATTTTCCTTGTGTGTTCTGCAACAGCAATGAAAAATAGCAACTGGTATTTGTACCAGTGGCCTGAAATTCTGATATTTTATCCGTTAACCATAATCTTCTGTCTGTTTGATGATAAAACGGTAAAGCGAGTTGAATCCTACAAATATATAATACAGAATGTGTTATACTCTTCTGGGTCTTCTGCGAATATGGGTGACTAACCTTGCCAGAATTCCCCTGGCCTTATCGCCAACAGCTACAATCTTGACATTAACATCTGCAGACTTCTGTGCCACCTCAGCCTTGATAGCTTTACAAATGGCTGAGTGGACACCACCACAAAGACCCTTGTCCGATGAAATGGCCACTACAAGGTGGTTAGGCTTGCTGCTGTCAGCCTCTACCTCCAACTTATCATAAAATGCTACAATAATCACAATTGACAACCATTATAGGTTATGATCGGCATTGGTGATAAAAAACTCAAAATAAAGACTATTTTAAAAGATCACAGATGTACAAATTTGCATACAGTCGCAATAGTCTAAACATTAAACTCTCTTAGGGGCAAGATTCTTTATTATGAGAATCTTGCGTGAAATTTAGTGAATCTTTCAAACTTTACTAAATCTTAGTACGTCATAATATAATATCTTGGCTATTTAAAACTCGAAAATTTTTTAAAAATCAGCCAATATATCGACATGCATTGACGATTTTGTGATGTCTTGTCAGAATGCAAATGCATGCAACAAAAGGACAAAATGATAGTCATAAGGCACTAATGAATTCGGTAGCATATGTTTACTATGGTTACTCTAGGTTTACTGACTTGCAGGAATATAGTGCAATGTATATCGTTTTGGTGTTTTGCATACTTTTGCATACTCTTAGCTTGTCTGTTCTCCTCAGTCATATTGTAATAATACATGCGACACGACTGACTGTTGTTTTTGGCTTTTTCTTCCTGCTCTTTGCAAAGCTTTAGGTAACTCTTACCTTCTTTCAATTTAGGTGGTATTTTTTAAAGGCCTATTTGAAACGGCATATGTTAGTTGCAGTAGTAGGGTAGTATACCAGGTAGCCTACATAGCTATTATAGTACATTATTCCTAAACTGATCTAAGTAAAACCATTATTGTTCAGTTGATGTATCGAGATTAACACCATAACCATTATTAAATTAAAAGTGATTTAATTCAAATAAAATTGCATCAATATACAGATGCTGCAGTTAATAAAAATAAATATATTTATTGAAGATTATTTAAAAATTTTTTTCATCAATTCCTCTAAAAATGAGTAACTCATCTTGTTACTTGTGAAATTCTTGATAACTAACATAAATTTGAAACACTAATAATAAATATTTTATAGAATATGAACAATTAATATTTACTAATAGCAGTTCTAATCTGAGCGTAGGAGGTGATATTTTAATGGAGTGTTGTACTAGTTATATTAATTAATAATAATAAAACTATTATTAATACTATTACGTATATCATATTTATAAATTTAGACAATAATATAATAATTACTATTTAGATAATAAATGTAAATTAAAATTGAATAAACAATGAATATAATGTAGTACGTTACATATTAAAAATAAATATGAAATACTTGTTAGATAATTTTATTTAAAAAATGCTATTCAATTTCAAGTAAGAATAAAAAAATTATAATTTCGAAACGATACTATTTATATACACATTATTAAAAATGGAATTAATTAGTGTTAATTAATGTTTGCTTTGCTATATCGTTATTTACCAAAAAAATAAGTGACAAGAATATCTCAAAAGCACATTAACTTACTCATTAGTGTAAAGCAGAGACGAAGTAAACAGTATATTATATAAAAACTTTATTTTAAATGAAAATTTACTACCAGATTGGTATTTGTTTACATGGCAAATCACTAATGGTCTTGTAGTTATACATGCACTAAAGAGTAATGACTGTGACCGTCGTCTCTGTTCATCCATACCCTCATCAGTATTACTATATATTTAAAAGAGGGTAAGACCAGCCTGTTATTGAAACCAATAGAGAGCAATTTTCACAATGATCTCTTTTGCAACTTTCTTTTATTCATTATTGAGGAAAAGCACTGAAATAACTTGAAATTTGCGCTGCTGGCATGATAATCATAGTTAAATAAGAGTGTCATGTTCACAATGTATTTTTTTTGCAACGCAGGTTTTTCAAGACCAATTATTAAATTATAAAAAAATTGCTAGAAGTGTCAAATTTTCTAATTTACAAAAAGTTCATTTGGATGGAGTAGTAAGGCAACTATAACAATTTTTACAAGTGAGCTTATTATTATCACAGCAAATTGTAATGACCGGCCAGATGCTGTATTCAAGTGTATTGCGATTGGTACTAACAGTTAAACTGGTTCCGAGAGATTAAAATGTTTGTGAATTATATTTAAACTGTAACAAAACTTGTTTCACTTTACTTTGAGAACATTTAAGAATTTATATTTTATTTTTATACCAATGTAGAAGAATGCCAGACATTGCCCGAGTAATCAAAAAAGTAAATGAACAAAAAATTTATTTTTATTTAACATATAACAACAGTTATCATTCCAACTTTCAAGCTTCATATCATGAGAAGTGTTTTGTGCAGTTCACATAAATTAAGAGAAAAATAAAACAGCTGTAAAGGTTTTCAAACAGCTGTAGCCTCTAAATTTCAGATCATAAAAGAAGTGTTAAGTTGAAATAAATTAAGAGAAAAAATAAAACAACTGTAAAGGTGTTTAAATAGAAATGTGAACTAATACAATTATCTGATTTTAAGTCGTTTCAGTTTTGGCAGTGTAAAACGAAAATATTGTATAGAGTGGTATAGAAACCCCTAGTAATTAGTATCTAATGCAAGTACTCCTGGTAAAAATAATCAAAATTTTATATACGTACTGTACATATTAAGAATTAGTAACAAAATAATAAGTTAAGCTTAGTAACTATACATAGTTACCTACAGTAACTTTAGTGTATTTAGTGGTTATGATCTGCAACTAAATGTAACATTACAATGTACTACGTGCAGTATGTACTGTGAAGAGTTTTTGCCTTCAAGACAGACGTATAACATAAACGTTGAATTTAACTTAAATGGATTTAGCTTACTAAACACATACTTTAAGCTAAAGTTTTAGTATGTATTTTACTAAACTTCAACTGTGTCATAGGCTAAAATTATATCACTTATCTATTTTCGAATTCATTTTTACTATAACTTATAATGAATAACACTCAACTGAGATAGCTAGCATTGTATATATATCCCTTTCAGGAATTGTGCAGCATATCGGCATTTTCATTATTTCGTCATAATCAGTACACCGGCTGCCAAATTTTAATTTTGAGATAAATTTTTGTTGATATCATATGGCATGAAGTTTTTAAAAAATTCGCCCTGACGTGGCGAGGACGAAATAACATCATGTTTCGTATAATGAGGCGAAATGAATCTTAACATCTTAACAGGGGCATCATAATCCGAGGGCACACTGTATTAATTAATAATAAAAAGTACACATTCAACGTGTGCAATCGTGAAAAAGATATACAGCCTTGTTAGTAGACTTGCAATTTGAATGTAGTGAGTTCCTATCTAGCACGACGGTGATTTTTCGTTGCTAAAACTTTATCGCTAAAGCTGGACAAACAAACGACAGACAAACTTTGAGATTTATATATATATTATATAGACAGAGAGGAACAATGATAAAACTGAATGACACTTTACTCAATGACAAATGAAATGTTTAATTTCATTTTCAAGTTCATATTTATTATATTGTACCGCATAATGATTGAATAAAATGTAGAGATTATGAAAATATACAACTCTTTGTAAAATTACATGCTAAAGTATATTTTCAGTCAAATTTTAAAAGGGTCCAAAAACTGGCAATTATCATAGTAAAAATCTTACCTTACCTTTATTTGTTGACAAGCATAACACTCTAAAACATACAAGCAGAAAGAAAAAAAATTGCTTACTAGTAGCTCCAACTCCATATGTTCGTGCAGGCTTTAGCTCTCTTTCAGCCTTTGAAAATTTGGCTGCAGACACCATCTTCATTGATTTGGTGATCTTCTGAATGTTTTTGACAGATTTTAAACGAGAAGCAACTAAAATATGTGTGAAAATGTTTGAGAATCCGCATGCACAAGAGTTGACTAGGGAAATGTAAGGTAAAGCTACTTTGTAAATATATATATTAAAGATATTCACTTCAATAAAAATCAAGGAACACAGCAAAAATTAACTACCAAGTCTTTGAAGACAGTAGCAAATTTGCTAGTAATTCAAAAAGTGCAAAAATCAAATATGACCTATGTTGAAGTGATACTCACTATCCTTTAAGGTGGCCATGTTTCTCGTTTGGTAACTACAACAGCAAAATATTGTAAATATTAAACAACTTTTGAAAGTCTACAAACTTCTGTCCACCTGGATCTTTCTAAAATGCATTTAGATTCTAAAGCTATATCGGACGGCGTCTGCAGGAATAAGTGCAGGATACGCTTGAAAAGCGTATCCTTTTCAAGCGTATTCTGACGTATAATGGAAGTCATTTGCCATTACAAATACAATGTGCCTAATTACACCTCTTCCACATTTCAAAATCTTGCAACTGTTCTACAAATATTTTAAAAGTATTTTGCATAACAGTTCTCAAATAACGTTGCTGTCGATTAGCAAACAGGGCACTGCTCGACATACCGTAAGCACACTAAAATATTACCAATCCTGAGGTAATTTTGGAACCAAACTTATCATTATCCAAGCTAAAGCCTTAAACATAATAATTTAAAACCTTTGAATGTTAATGGTTTCGATAAAGTTACTCACCATTGTACAGTGAACCCGGCTGACTTCAACATTTTGTAGCTGTAAGCTCGACAACAGCAGTAATGTTACTTTCTAAGAGCCGGCGCCGGAAATGTCCTGCGCATAAACATCTGCGGAACAGTAACGTTTCTTTGTAGTGATACAATGAAGAGATCAATACGCCGGCCGATTTTGTAGGAGTTTTCACCCTTTAGCTTTAGGTGTTATAACTCCTACTCGTCACAACACACTAGTTGACATACGTACAGTATTTATAAAAAATGCTATTTCCGTCGCAGCAAAACTAACCCAATACCATTATTGTTGAAAAAATGCTGAACAAATTTGTTTTCAAGAATACAAAACAGCTTAAGAGAAGAGAGTAAGGTTTTTTAATGCAGAAGATACTAAGCAAGAAATAACAGGTAGCCTAATGAATTTTAAAAGAAGCCTTACCATTACATTTGAAAGGCAGCAAGCATTGGCAAGAAAAATTGAAGCATTTGCAAGTAAGCAAAAATCTGCTAGCATTCATGCACATAAATTTATATGGACAAGTATAAAGCAAGTATATATTCACATCAGCATATGTGACTAATTTTTTAATGTAGATCAGTGCAGACTAACTTGCATTAGTCAGTCAGAAATGTTGTAGAAGAGAACAATATCCCTTACAAAATATAGTATGCTGCTTAACAAACTTCAGAGAAAGGTTTTGGTGGAAATAATGGAGTTTACTGGATGTGGTTAGCATTACAGCATCAACTGATATATGAGTTCTACAGTCCCAAAGGTTCTTTTCAGTTGGAGCCACGTATACAGATTACCAGAATCATTTGGATATCTAGACTTCTAACAAATTTAAAATTTTTCACAGAAATCAAAACATTGAATAGCAATTACATCCTTTGAACAATAAGATTTATTCACCTAATTGAGCATCTTCCAATGAAATACAAATAACAAAAAACAAAATTAGCTAAAAGCATAAAAACCTCAGGACAGCCATATTGGATACTGGAAACTATAATAGAATAAATAATGATTTGAGAAACATAAACTATGGGGACGAATAAATACAAAAAGAATGCATTAAATCTGACTGCATAGTACTGGTAGTCAGGTATAGCAACCAAAATAGCCTTGGTGTTTGTTTTTAACATGAATGTTTAAATAAAATCTCAATACAGTAGAACTCAAAAGCAATACTTGATATATCACCAACAAAAACTTAAAGATCTGTGGAGACGGGGTTATCGGCCTCAGCTTCATTTACTGTCAAACCTTGTTTCTTCAACGTTTCACTGTCCTCCTCGCCACTCGTACTGTCCAATCTAATTGATTGCGTATCACCTTCTTGCTCACCTTGAGCACTATCATCCACTGCTTTCAACTGGCCAACATTATTGGAAATATTCTCCCTGACTGGGGAGACACTTGGAGAGCTACTACTAGTTACGTTAGCACCTGCTGCCCTAGTGCTATCATGTGTTTGTTGCGAATTTGCACTTTCTGCGTCAGAACCGGATGGTGAAGACTCCTCTCCATTGCTGGTACTGCTTAGCTCGGAGTTCGCATCATTCGATGTGTTAAGTGATTCAGAAACCGTAACAGAATCTTGCGGCTTTGCTAGCAGTGGGATCACATAACATGAGATGTCATCATGAGAAGCATAGGAAGTTGTACCCTTAAGCAACCAGACATCCTTTCTGTCTGCCTTTAGCAATCCTCTCGCATAGGAAACCAATGCCTGGGCAGCTGATATATACCTGGAGTGAAGCAGAGGGCTGATAATCAACAAATAGACAAGAGATTTACTCAATGCAGAGCTGACGAGTAGCAAATGATAACCTTTGGATTGCATGAAGGTGTTCAGGTGCCATAAGTGACTATTGAGCCTGGCACTGTTAGTTATACTAATAAAAATAAAAAACGTTTGAAATTAACCATATTAAAGCAATCAATTTTGACTTAAAATCTAGACTTCAATTTTAAAATATTTCATAAAAACGCTTCAATTGTGTGCAAATTAATTTTAAACCAATATTTACTATAAAAAGAGCCGTGTCTGTCTATTCGGAGCCACAGTTAGAGGTTGGGGTAATGGATTGCTTCCTTTAAGATTCAAGGGATTAAGACTCATGCCATTTGGCATAGTAGCCCGACACCCGAACACTTGTGCCAATTGACTGCCTTCCTGTATGAATAATTGTCCACATAGTTATACTCTGTGCTTTATCGGCCAACCTGACGATCTCTCACGGCACATTACACTGCTGGGGTACTAGTTTAGATAGAGGACAATCGCTCAACTGGCTGACTAGGTCTGAGATGGTTGAGCAGCCGATTTGCAACAGGAAATCAGTAGCATTTGGTGTAACTAAAAATGTTTTAGGAAAAATTTGAAATGCACAGAAGCAGTTTTATTAAAAGAAGTAGCATCATTTCATAGCTGATTTTTAAAACGTTTTGAAGAATCTGAAATTTATGTTTTAAAATCAATCCCTAAAAACTAAAGTGTTTAATGTTATGAGGTCTCATTGAGGTTTGTACTGTAGGTGGCAGCGGTAATACATATGCCACGAGCAAAGATAACAGTATGTCTTTTAACCAGTTTTGCATCAAAAAAATTTGGCACTAGCAAACATTTCCGCTTAAAAAACATCGCTTCAAATTTTGCGGGTACAAAACATACCGTGTAACATCACTTGCTGGAGAGATTTTTAAAACTTCATTAACCATATCAACAGCTTCCTGGTTGGTTATAACATCCCACAATCCATCTGTGCCCATGATGAGCACATCATTAGCGCTGAGCTCCTGGTGGTGCGTTACCAAATCAAATATTTTGACCTGCATAATTACAAATGAAAAGTAAGGATTTATAAACTTCCAGATATCATGAATAGACTATCATGTTCAACTATAAGTTGTAGACTAAAAAAGGATGTAAACATGAAAATAATGAATAAATAATCTCTCATTTTACTCACCTCAGGAAAACAAGTGAGAAAAGGCTTCACTTTGATGCAGGAGTCAAATACTTTTAAATTGTGATCTCCAAGACCTCGAGTCAACCCTATTGTGGCCAGAAGCCTGGATCGCCGTCCGTCTCCAAGAATCATCGGAAACCGTAAATCCTCTTGAGTAACTGTCTTATATGCCCTTCAACAAGTAAAGAAACCAGCAAATACAAACACCAAAGAATAACCTAACACCTTGATATGACTGGTACATAAATCAACCAAAAAATATAGCTGTGTTGAGCAAGCATACAATCTCGTCCAATAAAATTACAAACTGTTACACAACCTATAAGAAAGGCCAAATTGGTGAACTCAATCAATGTTATCTCTAAAAACATACACTGGAAAATTGCAATGAATTTGACCTTAACAAGCCCTGGTAGAAGTGAGATCTCCTCGCATCTAAATCTATTGTCTTGAGCCTCGCAATACAAGTAACAGGTAATACAGGCAGCAAGCAGTACAGACAGCAAGCAATACAGACAGCACGCAATACAGACAGCAAGCAATACAGATAGCAAGCAATACAGATAGCAAGCAATACAGACAGCAAGCAATACAGACAGCAAGCAATACAGACAGCAAGCAGTACAGACAGCATACAGTACAAAAGGCATACAATACAAGCAGCATGCAATGCAAGCAACATACAATACAAGCAGTATACAATACAAGCAGTATACGATACAAGCAGCATACAATACAAGCAGTATACAGTACAAGCAGTATACAATACAAACAGCATACAGTACAAGCAGTATACAATACAAGCAGCATGTAATGCAAGCAGCATACAATACAAGCAGCATGCAATGCAAGCAGCATACAATACAAGCAGTATACAGTACAAGCAGTATACAGTACAAGCAGTATACAATACAAACAGTATACAATACAAGCAGTATACAATACAAGCAGCATACAATACAAGCGGCATACAATACAAGCGGCATACAATACAAGCAGCATACAATACAAGCGGCATACAATACAAGCGGCATACAATACAAGCGGCATACAATACAAGCAGCATGCAATGCAAGCAGTATACAATACAAGCAGCATGCAATGCAAGCAGCATACAATACAAGCAGCATACAATACAAGCAGTATACAGTACAAGCAGTATACAATACAAACAGCATACAATGCAAGCAGCATGCAATACAAGCAGTATTCAATACACGGTAGTATGCAGTACTAGCAGCATGCAATGCTGGCAGCGCAAAGGAAACTGACCATCCTTCCATCATGGAGTCCCTGTAGAGCATCTGTGTGCCAACATCTTTACGAGTAACTCGCTGGGTGAACTGAGTCGGGCAGAAATCATTACCGAGCAAGTCTGGGTGACGTTCAGCAATGCTTTGTAATCGTCTTCTTTCGTACTCAGGGGTGAAGTCAGTAGACATGGTAATTGCCTCTCCTGCTAGGCTCATCACAGCTCTAAAGAATATATCCCAAATATCGTGTTCATTCTATGCCTATAGCAAGTGGTGACAAGCTGGCAGCCTATAGCAAGTGGTGATGGGTGACAGCGAGCACCACATAGATCTAGATAGCCAATAAAAGACTTCAACTTCCTCGCTGAAGATAATTGTGCTTTGGCAGCAGTCCAACATATTAGAGATTGCAGTAGGCACAAATGGTGGAATTTATTGAGTCATATACTCTTGCCAACTAATCTGAAGACCACTGTGAACTATGTAAACAAGACTATCGACATTCTCATAAAAGTGATTTTTAAATTATCTACAAGAACAGTAAGATTTTGTCAACCCTACCAGCGAGATTGGGCAGCATATTGAGCTACTGCACATATGTACACATATTCACAATGGCAATTGTCACAGTACCAGTACTACAGCCTCATGCAAAGCTATGCCAATAGATATTAGCTCGACCTGCCTACTACAGCATGGAGCAAAATGGCTGCAAATGAAGGCAAGCTGTCATTTTAGTCATAGATAGTCAGTTTGGTGAAAAAACTGTGAATAATAACTGCGACAAGATATTAGCCTGAGATTTTGACTAAACTTTAGTCAGAGGCACAACACAAGCTGGACTAGCTATAAATGGTAGAGACTCGTCGCACATTGCTAAGGTTAGTTAAACAGACAGTCGATGTTCGATTAGACGTGTCTGTGTTGAATGACAGATAGTTTGATAAACAACAATTTAAATATTTTATGCATAATTTATTGTAACGTCACGAACTATTTTGGCAAACAAATTGGGCATATCTTTTTCAATAGCGTGCTTAAAATCATTCGTTTTTTTAATTAATTAATTCCATTAATGCCATAAATTCATATGCACATGCTCTCGTTCGCAGAAACGCCACCATATTTGTAGACAAACAATCCTGATTCTTGTTCACCTTACGTTCTTGAATAGTATTTTTTGTGTTATTTCAAGTTTATATCGGAAGTCTCTGGAAAAGTGTTCAGCGTAGCTATACAAAATTGCGAACATCAGCGGCGTTCGCGAAAATTAATTGGAGAAGCTTCATGTTTTCAATGGTAAAAGTTGTCTACAAAGATGACGGACCACGATAATTTACAGTCCTGCACTGATGAAATGACGTCACAAAAAATGAAGGATAGTATAGAGCAACCAGTCATTTCATATAGTCTGTGGACTTAAGGTTCATACCATTCGACAGTTGAACGTATGACGCAACTAACGTATAAATAACCTGGCTAAGCTGAGGAACAGTTACTCAGGACCATCACTACAAGATGGAGTAGTTACAGGTGTACCGGACTAGCAGTTGAACAGGTGCCATCATATTCTGAGGGTACAGTGGCGACCGCGTGGCACTTACGTAATGATTTCTCTTAAGGCTGGTTCACACTATATCGGCGTATGTTGGAGGCATTTTGGCATTCATCACTGACTGTATGCAACGTAAACCGATGGCTTTGACAAAGCAATGCGGATACGTCGGGAAAATTTGCAGCTATCATTCTTTCCAGATAGTTCGCCAAGCACCAATGACAGCCTGTACAATGTGCACCATTTCGGCTATGGTAATTCGCCGTCACGGATAGCCGTGATCTATTTATTTGCGTTCCTGATAGCTGCTGTGGGGCCAGTATTTGACAGTAGCACACGACAACAAAAACGTTTCTTTGAAAGAAATGTTAAAAAGAATGAAAACACTACGTCGTCGAATATTCACTGATGCAAACGCAGATGGGTTTGTGATAGTGTGAACATTATTATCACCGGACGAGCACCAAAGTATTGTGTTATCAACACCAAGACACGGCGATATAGTGTGATGTAGCTATTGCTAGCGGGTGAATTAAATAGAAATGGCACTGCCCACATCAAGTATTTCCACTGAACAAGAGAAGACGAACCTGCAGTCACCAGCATTGGCCACATAGAGTTTATTAGCGTAGAAGAGTGAGACAAGTGTGGCGCATCCTCCTTTCACTGTATACTGTGTCTCATCCTCTACCAGGTTGCGATCCTACAGTATAACCCAGACATTGGACAACAAGACCACCTCAGAACAAGGTAATCTAGCCTACAGCTCAGCAGGGCTTATGTATGACATCAAAAGAACACAACTCCACCTCCTATTCTTATGATAATCTAAGACTACAACGCTAGAAACTACAATGCTAAAAACACATTGTAAGACAAAGCCTCAACGTATCATTGGCTGGGCCAGCCCTCTTAGAATCGTCTCAGAATAGTGCTAGAAATAACACAACCGAACATGATTGTAAAGTGCAACAGCATCAGAAGGCTGTAAAAAGGATGGGCATGACATTTAAGCCATATGTCACCAACAGCCTAAAGCGTCTTTGCCTTTATGCATCAAGAGTGGGAATGTAGCCATGCTGGCTGCAACCACTATATCAGCACTCGACAACATTGCTCTAACAATTATGGTGGTACATGCACATCAGTATTGAGAGATATATAGGAAGATTGTTTCCTGCTGCCATTTGATGATAACAACTCCAGGAAGGCTTGGTGTATGCACTCTGACTCAGTGAATCACACAAGCTGGAAGGTGCAGCACTAGCGTATGCTGAGAGTCAGCAGCTGACACTACTATCAGATACGCTGATTAATGTTGCTGACAATGCATTGTCACGTTAGAATATCCCAATACTATTATTAGTGGTTGTAGAGCAGAGCTGTTAGGTCTGTCAGCATTTAAATTCTGTTAAAAAATACTACAGCAAATGGCTTGAAGTATTTCAAAGTTCTCAGAGGTTTGAGAATAACTTCAATTATATTGAACCAAGAATATCCCTAGGAAAAGTTGAAAAATGAGCTGCACAGCATGATGAGACCTGATCAACAAATAGAGAATTGTATAATATGACCCAACTCACTGCATGGGATATCATGTAGCAGGTGCTACTTTCAAAGGCAACTGCTTTTATACAGTCAAACCCTGGCATATGGAAGTAATCTGTTTTGGTATTTTCTTTGCATAAAAAACTTGTAAATCAGAACATATATATTTATAAGAAGAATATATTGCATTGCGTTTAATTCGTTCCAAAGCCTAAAAACAATAATAAACACATATAATTACATATAGCATTAAAACAAACACGCAGTGTATAACTTTGTGACAAAACAAATTTGAGACCTAAATCATATGTAAAATATCAAATTAATAAAGTACTAATCAGTGAAAAAGAGGTTTTTATTGTCACTTTACTTTGGAGACATGTAAACACAAGTGTAGGTGCAGCAATGTGTAGGTTTAGTGGCAGAATGAATATTACAATACACAGCATTACTACTCCGCCTCACCTTAGATATTGTTTCAATTAACTTGATATAGAGTAATTGTTCTCATTTCTACATTTAATTTCTTCAGCTTTTTTACTTTTACTAATAAAACTGATTTAAAAAAAAAATTTCTTTTGCTGACGTATGTTGCAAGTTACTCCATAGATGGAGACAAATAATTGTTCAACTTGAATGTTGAATGTATTAAGATTTGCACATAGTGGTGATAGTAGGCTGAGGATGGATTGTAAATCATGATACAAAATGTTTTATTATTTATTACATTTTCAACAATTCAGTTATGAAATCTTTTAGTTTATAAGCCATATGTATGTATAACCTTTATTGGCATCGGGAATCATCTAAAAAATGATGTTTTTCATTACACGCCCAAAAAAAGCAAAAAAATGAGCCCTACCGTTTCATGGTACTTAAACCCTAATACACAAGATCTACAATTGTATATTGATTTATAATCGTCCTGTTAAAATACATTAGAGGTCATGCTGCAACAACAATGATTTAATTATACTCGTTTATTTAACTGATTGATGTGCTTTACAGCAACAGGTGAAATAATATATATTGCTAATATAATATATATTGCATGCAGTTTATTATTAAAAAATGACGAAACATTATTAAGTTGTATACTGAAGGCGTGAATCTAAGGCTTGCACCAACAAAGCCATTCTAGAGCAACATGTTCTAAAACTGAAATTCTAAAAATCTTACTAAATCTTACTGTGACGATCCTGACGAACCCTAGCATGTGGTAAACATATTCTTATCCAATCCTTTAAACAGACCACCCAAATTAAAATGCATGGCATTGGTTGAAAAGTCAATGTCACGCTCCTGATGATTAGCAGATACATTATCAGCATTATCCCACGACCAAACACGAGCAAAGTGAGTGTTTGGGAGCTTTATGATAAATGCATACGCGTGCACAACTCCCGAAAATTATTCATCAACACCGTAGCCAAACCCTTGTACCGAAATCTCATCCAAAAATTTAACCATTTTTATGTGGAGTCGTTTAAGTATAATAACGATACAAAACACATATAAACCTGTTTAAATATGTTACCAAGTCTTTGAAAAGTGTAGACAATATCCTAAAACTTACCCATCTGATCAGATAATACATAACTAGACAGATTAATTTGGCCTAAAATCGCCATTAAAACCTGACAAGCCTTTTTTAATCAAAATTAAGACTCGAAATTATAAAAATAATCATTCGAATTTATAAGATCGAAGTATATAGTGACCGATGGTGTGCAATATGTTACTGTTATTGTTTTTCTAAAGATTTTGTTGATGATATTGGGCTGTGCCCAATATTGCGGTACTGCCAAGCCGCTTTTAATATCTGCAAAATTAAGTAATAGGCCTACATTTTCTTAAAGATATACAGCTATTTCTATGACAACCAACTAAAATATGTTTAGATTTTTAAATTTAGCATAATCTTTTGCATATAAATACAAAAATCTAGATAAATATCACAACTTCTTGATATTGGTTGCTATGACGTTTTAAAATGTAAACAAAATTGTGCATTGGTTTTTGTTTCTCAAACTTTAACACTAGTTTTCTCAGAACTATGTTTTCGCACTAATGGTAAACATGCATTCAGTTTATTGACCATAACATCTGCTGTAATTAAGCTGGAATCAAATTTTTTTGCTAAATAACTGAGAATATTCTCCTTCTGCTAGTGTAGATAACTCTAAATCTCACACACCCAACATGGTTTCTGTGATCATGACCCATTTCTTCACTTTGGTTACAGATCGCCGTCAAAACCATTCTACATTCAACACAACCAACTTTCAAACTGTGTATATTACACAGCAGCTTGCCATTTTACTTCTAATATTGCATTTCTCCTATTGCAGGGAAGAGATATAAACATATAATATTTTCCTTTCATTATTGCTGTTTGTTGTACATAATAACACCCAGTACATTACAGCTACTATTGCAGCTACCATTGCAGTTCTCCTATTGCACTGCAGTGCCATTTGACTGCTAATATTACATTTCTCAACCAGCAGTACTCTTTCTTTTATCCAATATCACTTTGGTCGTGGGCTGTACGACAGGAGAATTTCTAGTGTAAATATTTTTCTGTAATGTTAACACAGGCTTTTGACCTTCAGTGCACTGCTTGTTTGATGTAGTCCGACATGGGTTACAGCATGTATCCATGGAGAGAAGGAAGTGAACATTTCTTAGAGAGATATTTCGGTTGACTGCACAAACTAATCCTTTATACAAACTGCCAATGACGAACAACAAAAAACTTTCCATGTAGGAAATTTTCAAAATCAGGCACCACTGTTGTAAATTGAAATTAATTTGAGCAATAAGCGATCGCAGTTCATGCTTCACGGATGAGGCCGAAATAATCCGGAAGATTCTATCACAAGTGTCAATAGGTTATAAAAACAAATGCGTATATATTCCTTAATCAGCCAATCTATACATGGAAACCTTTCAAATCAATCAAATCCATTGAGCAGCGAGACCTTCCTACAGAAACGCCTACCATATTTATACACACGCATTTTTATTGCTTATTGTCAGTAAGCAATGAAAATGCTGGTTCTTAATCGACTCAGCTGAAACTGAAGTTACCTCCCCTCTGATGACTAAACAGTATCCACATTGGAGCTCATCACAAACTATCTACTTTTTGTGTTAAGGTATTCCCCAGATTATGTTAATAAAGAATAACTAAACCAAAACATCATTGACAGATTTACATAGCTGACAGCTGTGAATCGTACGGATGGACTTAATATTTTATGCAGCAGTGTTGGAGCTCACAGCTAATGCTATTAAGATATTGTGTTAGGAGGCTCGATGTGAAAGAAAATGGTGTGTCATACAGAAGATACAACATTAATTACCATGTCGTGGAAAGCAGTTTCTAAGGCACCAGTAATGAGCCGATCAACAGTAGGCTTTCTTTTTATTGCGGAAAACGATGCCGGTGCGTTGATTGTCTGCGGTGACAGGTCCTCTTCTCTTGCATCAGTCATGGCCATTATCAGCTCAGGCAAGACGGAGGATATTCGCTCCTGAAAGAACCTCAAAACTATTATGACAGACCAACTAATAAACATTTCTTCATGAAAATGGGGTAATAATCATTAAAAGTGTTAGGAGTTAACTGCCCATGATAGTGTAAGAATTTCATGATAGCAGCAATACCAATAAAATTTACACACGTTTTAGTTCTTGTTTAATTATATTTTTGAAACTTTCTAACATCTATTGTTTTAAGACAAAAACATTTCTATAATTTACGTATTTGTTTACAAGTAACTCAATTGAACATTCACATTATTAGCTCTCTTGCTTGATAATAGAGAGAAACACTTGTCCTAATATAATTTTGACAATTCGGCTGAAACTTTCACTACATCCATTTTTCTTTGTGAGCTTATCCCTTTCGATGCACTATTATGTATCGAGCGGCCAGTCAGCAATAGACAATGACAAATCCTAGTATCAAATCTTGACCTCCTGACTCAAGTATAAAAAGCTCTATTAATCTTCCTAAGAAGACCACTCACACACTATGTATATGAGAACAGGTCATACTTGTGAAAGACAATTATCTCATGATGTTGAGTAAGACATTAAAAGATCTGTGGCTAACATTTATTGAGTTTCAAGAAATTGTCATTGATGTGGGAAATGGAGGCTTAACTCTTAACAGCCAGGTTTTTATTTCATGTACAGAGATTGCCCTAACTAAGATATACTTGATAGCCGCTCAAAACGATAACAAAATTAATACATGCACTATGATATCACATTACACGGCCTTCATTACTATGAACCACATGATAAGCATCTCATTATTTACATGTAGGTTTTAAACACTGCCTCATAACAATGCTACAATACTGTATGATTCAACAAGTTGTGGTTTCACTAGCCAACATCTTGCAGTCCACTAGTCCACAGCATTGCAGTGGGCTAGTCCACAGGGTATAGACCACTAGTCCACAGCATTGCAGTGGGCTAGTCCACAGGGTGTAGACCACTAGTCCACAGGCTGCAGTCTATTAGGCCACAGATTGCAGTCCACTAGTTCAAAGGTTGCAGTCTACGGGTTGCAGTCTACAGGCCACTAGTCTACAGTCCACAGGTTGCAAAGTACTAGCTCAGAGCTTGTTGTTATTTTAAACCATAACTGTCACGAACAACTTTTAACGTATTTACTAGGTAAATCAGACACGCTGATTCCGATTTTGTACTCAAAATAAAGATTAGTCCACTAACCTTCAAAGTCATTTAGGCTTTTTTAAAGCGTTTCAATGTCCATTTCGAAAACAACACAATCGGCATTACAAGCTCCGCCCATAAATATGTGACGAAACCTAGCTTTTGCAGGAATGGAAGTTCGGAATGTTTAGTCCGATTTAAAATAATAGAGATGGGTGTCTTAAAACTCATTATTATCTAAATTCAGCCTGTAAAATAATTTCAGTTTTTATGAAAGGGATATAAACTATTTAAAATTGCTCGCAACTTGCTACATGATGTTTAAATGGGCTGGACACCGAGAAAAATTAGCTCAAAAAGCGCGGTTTTATCACAAGCTAGCGTTGTTATCGCGCTTTTTAAATATGCAATGCTAAATAGCTTATCTACCTTTCTGAAAAGACTGATATTATTTTTAAGGCTGAATTTAGACATTAATGGATTTTAAAACACCCATCTCTATTATTCTAAATCGGTCTAAACATACCTACGTAACTTCTGTTCTTAAAAAGCTAGGTTACGTCACGTATTTATGGGCGGAGCTTGTTATGCCGATCGTGTTGTTTTCGAGACCGATATTAAAACGCTATAAAAAATCTTTCATTACTCTGAAAGTTAGTGGCCTAATCTTTATTTTGATTACAAAATCGGAATCAGCGTGTCTGATTTACCTAGTAAATACGATAAAAGTTGTTCGTGACAGTTATGGTTTAATGACAGTAACAAATGTCAACAATGTGAGTGATTACAAAAAATTTCCCCCTTGTTATGCATGAGTGGATTTCGTTGATTGCAAACAATTATTCCAGCAAACCAAAAAAATCTGCCCGAAGAAAAAAGGGAAACATAGCTTTTGCTCTAGGGTCTAAACAAAGCACACTGATAACTCCTACCAATGCTAGCATGTCAGAGCAATTAGTCATATTCACTATACAAACGACTTGCACATGAAAATGTGTACTTCCTTCTTCCTAGTAAAGCTATTAGAACATATATATATGCTTTAATAGCTTTGTATTCAGCTTGGTATATGTATATATATATATAAATTGTTTCCTCACCCCGGTTAACCCGCATGGGTGGTAATTTCTGCTCTAACTCGGGTCTCCTACCAGAGACCTGGGAGTTTGAGCACTCGCCTCAAGATCTTAGCTGTTCCCAGCTAAGTTCTTGAGGCGAGTGCTCAAATTCCCAGGTTTGAGCACTCGCCTCAGGTATATATATCTTGAGCTATATATATAGCTTTGTATACTATATATATATATATGTATACAAAGCTAAATATAGTCTCATTAAAATGCCCTACAAATATTGAAGTAGGGTGAATGTGATAGTTTTGCTAATCTAACAGATACTGGCTCCCGTCTGTCGAAGCCTGTGTACTAGTATGTAGCAAGAAACAACCACATGTTGTGGGGGTCAGATGTGAGCTCTCACCAGTACCCAAACTAACCTTAATCCGATGCGGCAGCTCGTGGGAGACAGTGACAGCAACATCAGGACCGGCATGGCCATCAAACACTCCAAATATCGTCAGCTGATCCTGAACATAGAGCAAGTATTACTTGTTCATTTATTACAAGTAGAAGACTCTGTCTCAGCTAGTTGTATCCTGAGAATTTTATACGTGTCAGATAGATAAATAAAAGGTTTACACACAGCTGTGGACATCATTGGCTGGGTGAGGAAACTATCCCTGTATGTATAACTTTTTATTAGCATTGGGATCATCAACAATTTGATGTTTTCTCATTACACGCCAAAAAAGTATAAGAAATGAAATGACAGAAATCAAGAAAGAAAAGACACAATCAAGAGATAAAGATGTACCAAAGCCATGATAAGGTCGGAAGATGTGAGCAATGGGTCAGGAAGCTGTTCATCAGCAACAGCAAGAGTACATTCTATGGCAGCTGCCTGGTCTTCATTGAACATACTCTTACCAGCATTTGTGCACCTAGAATAAAGAAAGGATGTCTTATCACCACTACAAGCACTTCACAGTACAGAGGCTTCCCACTTTAGGATAATAAAACACAGATTAGATATAAAGCGATGTGATATAGTGGCATCATTACGCATGCACAAAATATAACAATCAGAGGCATTCATGACATACGACACGCTAGTATTATAAAGATTGGGGAATATAGCAAGCAACTCTGACTATGAATCTCAGGCAAACAAAGAATGTACTCAGATGCTAACATAACTTAGTTGACATCATCAAGGTCGTCCGTCATTGTCTTGATTAGAAACAAAGTGAGACAGTATAGGCTTACGGCATACAGAACTCGACGACTATTATGTCATTGTTTATGCGCGAGACTGAAGCACAGTGGTACGCGATGCATAAATGACGCGGCAAAATGAGCCATCGTTGTTTGCATTATGTTGTACCTACGTCATTAAATTGCACATATTTCTTCTTATTAATAGGATGTCAAAGTGAGGAGATAACTAAAGCCAAAAATAAAAACATTGAATAAAGTTAAATGCAATAAATTAACTGCAAACAAATAATTAAAATTAGCTAAAATAATTGAAACTAAAGGAAAGAATGAAAAATCTGACAGTCATAAATGTACTAATAGGCAATCAGACAAAGAGATAAGAGTAGAACAGAAAGTATAACATAAACAACAGCTTAGAATACCACACCTAAAGAGGATTCAAGTAATTTATAGAGACACTCAAACAGGACTGCTAGTGAGCAACTGTACTCAATGTATTCATCATACTGTCAAACCTAAACTTACAATAATCTCAACATACAAATTTTTCGACAAATAATGTAAAACTCGAGCAAATACCTGGCTTGATATATCAAGTTATTTCTAACATATAACACCAGCCGTTCCTCACAACATTGCAGTTTTGTAAATTAAGTTATCTTTCACATCGTTTGCTTCTACAGCATTTAAATAATAATAGCCATTGCTTCATATTTATCTTTGCAGTACTAACATGGTGAATCCAAGGAAGACCAGTGTCAGTAGTAACAAGTGGTCAGAAGAGGAAAAAGAAAAAGTCTTCCTGAACATCGAGCAAACATCTTCAGACCTATTCTTAAAAAACCGTTTACCATTTCTCATGGAACGAGTGATATGTACGTTTAAAAAGTCTGAAAGGATTAAAAGTGGATAGGCAGAACACAATTAAAAATGAAATTTAAAACAGCACCAATTTAAAAAAAATAAATAAATGATGCCATATCCTTACCAACCTATCAACTATTAACCTCCTGTACCGCCAAAGCAGTACCTATGTTCACGTCTTTAAGAATCCATTTCATTGATTATTACAATATTAATTTCTTAAACAGCAAATACTTTATAATTAGGACTAGTTTTTATAAGTAGCTTTTTATAAAGTATCTATTCCAATGGTAGGTACATGTTTAGACCTTTGAACAAATTAGCCAAAACATGTGCATTCTTATCCATTCGCTCCAAGAAATGATGATTTTAAAATATGAAAAAACATCAAGCTAGATTAGCTGACTGGAGATTCCCAATCAAGATGCCAAAAAGTAATTGTGTAGCTAAAACTTGTATAAAACGAATTCTTACTCAGCATATCCAGCAGTTCTCGGCAGTGTAGACCGCTTGGGCAAAACAATGACTCTTTCTGCATGTTCTAAAGCTACTTGGAGCTCGTCATAGGACTGCAGACCCATAAACGTTGGTCGAGAATATGGATACTTAGTTGTTAGATTTAGAAGCTCCTCTACTACATCTTTCTTCTTTAGTTTAAAGTTTTTCTGATTTGAGGTTTTGTTACCTTTTCCCATTCCAGCGTTGTTCTCTTTGTCTGTTGGATTTTTAGCATTCGTTTCTGAAACTGCAGTAAACCCACTACTCCAGTCGCGCAAAAGTTTAAACATAACGAACTGTCTTCGTATTCAGAAAAAACGTTGCAAGAGACAGCAGCAGATTCACTTCTTCATGTTTTCTTCAAATAATATCCAGTTTGGGAAGTGTCTTGATCTTTAGATTTGATGCTAAGGCGTAATTCGCTAACAAAAGCTTGATGAGTCAACCTATG
This sequence comes from Watersipora subatra, assembly GCF_963576615.1. NCBI lineage: Eukaryota > Metazoa > Bryozoa > Gymnolaemata > Cheilostomatida > Watersiporidae > Watersipora > Watersipora subatra. Next base: position 53,475,522 of record NC_088710.1, on the reverse strand, counting down.
AGTAAAGAGATTTGAGTCAGGACATCAAATTGATATGCCATGTAGGCCTATACAACGCATGAGCAGTTACATGAAATCAAATACAACGTATTTGCAAAATTACAATTTGGCTGTACTTACTAAAACTGAGCAAGTAATCATACGAATGTACTCATTTGCTACATTTGGAATGTTCGCATTCACGGCAACACTACTTTTCGGTTAGTCAATTATAACGAATGCGACCACTCTTCAATTTGAATTCTGACTTTCAATTCAATTCGTGACTTTCAATTTCAATTCGTGACTTTCAACGACACCTTTTCAAAGAATGAATCAAAGTAAAGGTTTTCAGAATATCTTAATTACAACAACTGCAGCAGTAAGTAGTACAATCAGACCTGCCAACCCAAGAGTGGGGCAATGCGTGAGATTTGGTTTTGGGGCAATTGATGTATCAATGATAGTATGTATAAAACTGTGGAAATTGGGGCAAAAATCTCACGCATTCTTATTTTTTCATTGGGGTGATTGCGTGAGTCTCACGCCCAATGCGTGAGAGTTGGCAGGTATGAGTACAATAAAACAATACAGTGTAACTTTGAAATTCTTACTTTCCTAATGTTTTCGTGATAGCCATACATAAATCCCTTACCGTTGCTTCTATACTTCTTTATGAGAACAGTTTATGTAAACTAAAAACTAATGCATTAATCAATCACGCCGAACAACAGCTTCTATATGCCAACGAAAGCTATTGAACAACCTATCTCTAACAGCAAGGGCCTAGCTGCGCTCCTTCGCTGAATAATACTTTGCACGCAAAACTGTCTGAAGGTCAGACTAAGGTGACTAGTAGCAACTTTTCCTATGGTCAATAGCGCGATAGTACAAATATCGTAGACTAAAACTTTGAACAAGAGCAGACAATGGCGAATAGAACATCTTGCTGTCGCCGAGAGACAAACTTCAAATACATGTACACAAAGATACTGTAAACCCACGTTCAGTACATGTATATATGCATTCTACACAAATTGACATATCCTTAACTGTTTTGCAATACTGAATAAACCAGAACAAAACTTGCTAATACCAAAACATTCAAGACTCAAACAAGTCCACATCACACAACTGCACATGAGCAATTAAAGAAAATTTTGATACTACTGGTAGCAAAGCTATCATTTATTCAAGATTGAGGTTATCAAGGTTATAAAGGATCAACATATTTAATTAAACAACTAACTTTAACCAATCATTTTTCACACATTCAACAGCAGATTCTTGATAGGCTTATAATCATTAGGCACATGTTTTTTATATTCAAAGAGTTCAACCAAAATCACTAAATTTATGCAAATGATTTACAAACTTGCAAATTATGAAAAAGATGATTTATTTTTCATTATGTAATATATACTAACTTCAAATAAGTAAAAGTTCTGTTAGTAAATATGAAACACAGAAGAACATTTTAAGCTGCATTTAATCCACGGTTCTAATAGTCAGGAAAGAAAATTTTCACAAATTAGATTGGAAAAAATACTATTCAGTGACAACAATTTTTTAAGATAGTGATTATTTTCACATATTTTGATAATTTCTATTTGTGTGTAACATTGGTGTTTTACATTGCGGAGGCTTATGATACAAACAACAGCTGAAAAGAAAATACATGAAATACTGATGGTATCAATTGTTGCCTCAATTTACTCTGGGTGCAGAATATGAACACCTTTGCACAGCTCACCTGTCATGAGTATAGCATGATCTATTGGCCCTCTGTATGCGTGTAAGCAGCTGTTTCATTAGCTAGCAATTATCACTACCCGTCTACATTGTCTATATTGAATGGGCGCAAAGGCAGCAGAAATAATATCACATTTGGTGCGATGGCTGAGCAACCGCCTTCAGACTCGCGCAAAAACCCAAAGTCGTCTATGAATGAGGCAAAAATTGATAAAACTGGGTTGCTCTCCTACATTCGAATTGGCAGCCAGAGGAGGCCTAAAGACTACAGCTCTAGTCCAACTATATCCAATCCATCAGGACATTATATTTGGGACTTTCTCAATTGGGGGTAAGGCTTCTAACATTGCTATATAGTCATTTACCTCTCCAGAACTTTTAATATATGTACTTGTAATCAAATCCTAAATGTATAATTAGGTCGGTAGCACCAAATCTAGGACACATCCTAGATATAAATTTTGTAATGGTTAAATAGGAAGTTAACAGTTAAAAGAAAATACTACGCAACAAATCTGTGCTAATTTTCTTGTCTAAAAATGCTCTTCTAATTTATTCATTTAATTGTATGAACGAAAACTATGAATACATAATTTTACATATTTACTTATAATCAAAATAATTATGATAATAATCAACACTCTGTGAAGCAAACAATTTAACTTCAAAGGTTTCATCTCACAGACATTATACAGAGTATAATATTCACTTTCACTAAAAATGCTGTGTTTGACTAGCCTGTGTTCCCCATAATAAGGCATAAAAAAATTATGAAGAATCTGTTGGATTGATTTTAGACTAACAACACCTTACGGCTTAGAGAGGCTGGCTAATGTCAGCCCTAACAACAGGGATATAGTACCTTATGCTGACATGGATCAAGGCAGGCTATTTGTGAGAGTTTCTGTTCAAGATCGTAAGTGAATAAAAACATGCTTCCTTTTATTAAAACATATTTAATAGCATATGCTTTAAATTTTAATATAAGTAACTTTTTGAATTAACCAAAAACCTTTGACACAGAGCGCAAATGCATTATTATTATTTTTGCCCACACAGCCTGATTTGATTTTGTTGATATCGGCCGGTGAAATAAATTTAAGATAAACCAAGTTTGTTTAGGCAAAATTACAATGAATACATAAAAAAAAGTGCGATAAAAATAGCAATGAAAATTGCGCAACTGCTAGAATCCCAAAAGTTAAAATTTATTTTGGATCAACCTGGAAAAGATAAAAATCTATAATCTAGAAACTTCTAGGTTGAACGCCTACACCCATGTCAGTTATGCAAGACCAAAGCTGCCAACTTGCTAGACAATCATGTCAATGATACAAATAGATAACTACATAATCTTGTGTGCTAACAGACTTTTGCACAAAGATCTTCTCATTATTTTAGTAGCAACATTGCAGCTGGCCTACCAGGAAGGTTTAGCGATGTTACAAAAGACACAGATGAGAGTTAGTAAGCTAAAAGAAGAGAATGAGAAGTTGCAGGCTGCCATCAAAGACTGGTCATTACAGACAGCAGAACTCACTATGGATAACGCAGAGCTTCAGCAGGAAGTAGGCAATCTGAAGAGGGAGCTAAGAACAGGATCAATCTCGATAGATGAGCACAAAGAGCTGATGGATTTATTGTGCCAGTAAGTAATAAAATGTTACTTGAACTAGAACTGTTACTAACCAGTATCGAGCATGCTGTGTCTGCAAGCTAAGGTCAATATTGGGGTTTTGTTAGCTGATGAGGTAAAAGAATGTATTGTTGTGTTACAGAAACGTATGCCGCATGGTTGGAGAGTCAGCATCTACTCAGGCCTGGCAAGCATCAGCATTCAATGACCTCCTCAAATTAGTATTTTCCTTACCTGCAAAGTTACAAGAGAGGCTAGCTTATGTGTGTCCTAACTTTGCGAAGCTCTTGGAGACCACCGAACCAAAGACAGTTGTTTTTACTGATGCAAAGATCAGTATCGAACGAATCCTACGGGTTTTGCCACCAGACATCGAATGTTGGATTGTAGAGGAACTAGCACGCAAACTGAACAAACGAAAAGGCACTTTACAGCTGTCTGACTCGATAAAATTCTGTGGTGTCGAACATCGCGAAAAGCCACTTGCGCCTGGTGGTACAACATCGGCACAAAGAACATCTATCCTATTTAGTGAGGAAAGCTCCAGTATTTCAGCGCCTGACCTACCAGCAAGAGAGTATTCCTTGAGTGAACTAGATTTCACTGCATTACCTATAAGGAGCTCTGAAGATCCAGTGAACACGACAGCTAGTGCTCTGGATAGGTTGGATTCTCTTGTTTCAGGCACCTGTGACAACTCTCCAGAGCAATTCTCTTCAAAGGATTGTGACTCGAGGACTAAGGCTAAGATCTTTAGTGCAAAAGGGAAAGATAATGGACAGCATACTTCAAATGGAGATTTCAATACGAGCAAGACCATTTCTCCTCATGTTGAAAATGGTAAAGATGAAATTCAAAGTAAAAACACTGCTGCGGTATTTCTCCAAAATGGCCGCACAGACACAGTCTACCCTGATGTTGTTATCAACAACCAAACGGAGAGTAGAAACAGTAGGAGCTCGAGCATGGGTGCTCCGCTTGCTCATAGCACGCCTCTAGACACTCTCTCAACAATAACCAATCCGAGACAACAGATAAACTTGAAACCTTTAAGAAAAAGAAAAAAACGAAAAATTTCTCGCTGGAATTTTGCAGCGAGAATTTGTTCCTCGGGCAGATCAAACACAATGTCTGACAGCGAAAGCATGGACTCCTCTGTCTATTTACAGGCGGTTCATCCTAAGATGAAGATTCCAAAACGCCATGGCAGGCCAACAAATGGACATAGGTGGCTGTTCAAGATAAACAAACTATAAATTATCAACTCATTAAGGGCAGGATGGAGCTAATTGCATGCATGGCGGTACTTCATACGCTTATTACCATACATCTAATTGTTGCGATGGTGATTTTATTGTACTGTAAGGCCATCGTTAATCAGCGTGAGTAAATACGATATGCCTTAGCATAGGATTTTAATGACCTAAAGAGTTGTATATCATCGTGACTATTTCTTCAGATCTTGCTAAATGGCCATCTCAAACCAAACACTGATATTATATTGTACAGCTGGATGCACAATAAATGTAAGTGATTAGAATATTTTTTTACACTCACGAATATCAAAAGTTGTCTGCTCCTACAGATTCCAAACTATATTTATTTTCAGTTGTGGTTTCAGGAAGAAATGGCATTTGTAAATTTAGAAGTACAATGAAACCTTCCTGAGCTAATGAGTGATGAAGTCACAGACAGCAGAGCCGATGTGGAGGGAGAATTGAAAGACAAATTATGCACAATACAAGATATTTGCCCACAACTGTGTTTTCATGCTATTATAGCTATCAACTCTTACCCATTCATTTAGCTGTAGACACAGTGAGGACGTATGTACTTCCTGTATTCATTAATTCGATGGACAAGAAACCAATTATTTAGTGGTGTGTAAAATAAACTGGATCTCTTTGTTGGAAAACTAAATTCTCATGTACAACATTGTTACTCATAGTGAATTTAGTCATTAGCTAGCTATAAATTATATATTAAATTAACCCACACTTGTCTTGATTTCAAATATGTAAACCAAGCAGCTGTAAAGTTATGTTTTTGAATAATTATGTAGGATAAATTCTGAACATTTCATCCTTTTAATAATAGAAAATAACAATCTGTACAGATATGATCACACCACATACATTTCTATTCGCTTATTTCAAGTCCTATACACGTATATGACTTGAAATATTTCAATCCAAATTACAAACAATACCAGTTTGAGAGGCGAGCAACACAGGTATGCCGTAAATATTAATACAATAGGAATAAAATGATCAGCACCAACTAATCATCAAACCTTTTAGACCGAACAGCTGAGATGTCAATCGAGTTCTTTTTCGGCTGAGTAAAGCCAAGTCCAAGACCTTTGGCATTCAAACTTGTGAATCTTGCCTGGTCGAACTGTTGCTCAAGTCGGTTCTGCAGTTGAGACTCCCTCTTTTTGTCGAGTGCTGCGTTGAACTTGGCAGCAAAAGGTTTCGGTGACGCATTCGAGTTTGACAAGTTAGTTTTATGCGAGGCACCAAAGCCACCCATCAATTTAAAAAACTTATTCTGTCTGTCCGAGTTGCCCAAATCGGCAGTACTCCACTGACCCATAGTAACCGCTGCCGGTTGTACGGATTTGGCCTCATTTTCTGATTCTGTAGCCAATTTCCGATTGCGCCTTTTATTCTTTTTCTCTCTTTTTTTGGCTTCAGCATCATCCATGGCTGCAGTATCTCGTGGAACCAACTCTGTCTCATTTTCTAAAAATAGATTTTAATAATTCCCAACCATATCAATACAAACAACTGAGATCGTGGCACACTCCTGCAAAATTTAAAAAATATCACGCAGTACAATACAATGTTATTGTCTGTGTTATTGTCTGTCTTCTCATAATGCTATGTTTTATTCTCAAGTGCTAATAGAGATTTTAGAATTTTCCATATCATCAACTGGCTAAATTTACTGTAAAAGTAAACTTTTGGGATTGAGCATGTTATCAACTAATACAAACCCCTGCAGCCATTTTATTGATTATTGAGAATAACTGAGAATCTTGAAAACCAATGAGCTATTCATGCAAATGTCTATGAGTTCAACTGCACTGTTTGATCTTCTGGATAAATATAACAATTCTTGTCTGTTTCACAGTTCAGCGACTTCATCAAATACAGATATCTATATTAATAGCACGTTTTCTTTGTGTGTTTGTCTGTTAGTCTGCGGAACGCTATGTAGTTTCACTTCTTTGGCCGATTTCATTCAAACTTCATACAAATATACTCTGTTCCTTCTGCCACATCACCAAAAATATTTGGTTTTAAAACTTTATCTGGTTTCTGAGAACTTTATCTGGTTTCTGAGAACTTTATCTGGTTTCTGAGAACTTTATCTGGTTTCTGAGAACCAGCCGCTTAAACACCCACCTACAGGCCATTTGATTGAAAATGTGACAATATCCCAAGCAACGCCGGGCTTACCGCTCGTCTATATTAAAGCTTGTATAATATGAAAAATCTGACTTGACAAGAGATCTAATACACATTTTTTGAGAAAGAGTGGACACTGTTATACCCAGCATAGAGATCAAGTATTGATGGTAGTTAGCAAGAGGTTCAAGTCAGAAACATATTATATATGATATTATAATATAAAAGTATTATAATATTAAAGTATTATAATATAAAAGCATTATATATAAAAGTATTATAATATTAAAGTATTATAATATAAAAGTATTATATATAAAAGTATTATAATATAAAAGTATTATAATATTAAAGTATTATAATATAAAAGTATTATATATAAAAGTATTATAATATAAAAGTATGATAATATAATAGTATTATAATATTAAAGTATTATAATATAAAAGTATTATAATATAAAAGTATTATAATATAATAGTATTATAATATTAAAGTATTATAATATAAAAGTATTATAATATTAAAGTATTATAATATTAATGACTGCGAATTTGTAGAGAATCTAATAACTCACAACGTACAAAAGAACTAAAAGAGAATCGTAATGCGTTATTTCCTACCAGAAAGGTTCAGTTCCTCCATCACTTTCTCTTTACTCTTCTTCTTTCTCTTTTTAGATGATGATGGACTACAGCCGTCTTCTGCACCAGTAACTTTATTTAGTCATGTTATTAATTGAACATTGAAGATTAATTAGAGATAACATCTCTATGTATTATTACATGTCTGTTCAAAGGCGGGGAATAAGATGTTTGAATTGTAACAATGCGCTGTTAACTAAGGCAGGTATTTAACAGAAGAGATGAAAGAAAGGATAGTTACTAAGTTCCTACCAGGAGTGCTAAAATCCTCAACATCATCTTTAGTTTTCTTCTTCTTTTTAAGGGAGGCTGAATGACAGTCATCTTCTCTGGCTGCAACACCACAAGTGATTCTATTGTATTATTAATCCGCTGCAACAATTCAGCTAGTTGTTGCAGCGGATTAATATAATATATATTATATAATAAATAAATTAATATAAACATAATATATTTATATAATTGCCCAATATATTGTGCATCCAAGAGTAAAAAGTCTGATTTGATGCAAGACCTCAAACCCCATTTTTCGAAGCTAAAATACAGAATATTGAAATGCACGATATAAATATCATGACTTTGTGAAAATAACTTCAAGCATTTAATAAATAGGTAGATAGTATACGTACTACTTTCCATCAATAGATAAATATGAACTTTATTATCACCAGTCAATGTCATTCAAAGCAAATGTAACGATAAAAAAATTATAAAAATTGATAAATTAAAATTATTGAAAAAAAGAAAAAGTACTTTTTGCATAACTCTGTTCTATAATGTAAAATGGCAAGGCGTTTGTGTCTGCTATAAAGTGTTGCACATTTTCTGAGGAATTAGGAATGTTATGGATGATCAGGCACAATGGAGATACGATTTGAATATTTTAAACAGCAAATATGCTACTAATCGGTTAGTTGTTGGTTATTACTAGTAGTTTCTGTGGGGAAGTAGGAATATAATGGATGGTCAAGCAGATAAGAGATGCACTCTAAGTAGTTTAGACAGTGAATATTTAATAACACAGTTAGCTTATTATCACTAAGGGCACTTAGATGCTGATCAGAACTGTAAATATCAGGGTAGCATAACCCTAAAACATTATTTGTGAAAGTGTTCTAATTTCTTTTTATCTGTTTTTCAATGGATTCAGAGTTTATATCAAACAAACCTGAACCAAGTTTCTATTTACAGTCAAACTCCTACAAAGTTCATTAATTCCAAAAGCTGCTCCGTGTATTAAAACTATCACATATTGGACCAAATATTGCCATAAGAGAAAGCAAGCAAGTATTCCTCACTAACACCCATTATCTTAAGTCATTATCTCCACTTGTTCTACAGCAACTTCTGTAACCACATGCTAACTCTATCACGAGGTTTACAATTAAGAGTGGTCAAGGTAAACAGTGGAGAAACTTGTTATTTAAAAAAAAGGATCTATGGTAAACAGGAACTTAAAGATGTGGTTGCGTCAAAAAGATCGATTTAATGAAATTAAAACCAATAAAAAGGCTAAAACATCAGCTACAATTTGATGTCATTTTCATCTTTGTAGACTAACCCTGTCCAGAGATAAATGCGTTTGAATGAGGCCATCTTTTAAAAAGCTCAGATTCCAGCGGGTGCTTCATTCGTGACGTAACCAGTGATACATCTGAAAAGAGTCCACATGCGATAAATATAAGATCGCTTCATTAGCCAATCATCAGCACGAAATTTTTATATAGGTCGTAATAAATGTTATCACTTGTAAGACGCGTTGTCTGTGATCTCAAATTTAGGGATTTTACTCTATTATTAAATCGCATGGACATCGATATTTACTAAATTAATTAACACCGTTACTTTAATGAATTACTCGATCGACACGTTTTATTGACAAAAAACAGAATTGTAAAAATTACTATAAAGTTACTGCGGAGGTGACTCCGAGTTTTCTAAGCATCAGGTGGTTAATGTGCTACAGGGGAAGTTAGGAGAATGGAGGTAAATTTATCTTTTACTTTGAGTCTCTTATAGATATACTGTTGAGTTTACATTCAGATTATGTTTCCCTGTTTGAGGTCATAATGTAATTTCCTGTGCGCGTGTGCGAGATACGTATGTACGGTGAGTTCTTGATGGCTTCTTTTTAATCCATAGCATCTGGCAATACAATGGCTTAGATTCATGAATATTATTCTCAAGGTAATAATTTTAGTACTCATTAATACATGTACTAATTAATAGAATTATAACTTTTTGCTTTCACCAATCATTTTATAATTTTTTATCATTTCACCTAGCTATATTTGCTTTAAATTTTCTTTCGCAGTTTTAGCTAGTATATTAGATTTATGATTTGACATTAGATGTTCACTTCTCACTTGTAGAAAGTGAAGAAAATCGATTGATCAATGCACATCTTTAATTTCCAGAACCAAAGCTTTGAATCGTTGGCTTGGCATACTTATGCTTTTGTTAAACATTTATTCGTTTTTAAAATTACACTCGCAACCTATCTAACTCCAAATTTGAAAGCTTTCAGTACATACGCGTTAGAATGACATATCTATGAATGACATATATTTATTGCATTTGTTTTACTGATTACAGGATGTTTATGTGGTCTCACCCGCAGAAGCAGCTTTGTCAGTGTGGAAACTGCCATAAATGGGAAAGAGAGACTTGAATGTGTGCTGCATAAACCATGATATGTTTTGTTTGAGTTTGCTGCAGTAGACGAATTTGTCCTATTGTATGAGCTGTAACTATGTGAGTGGCCTCGACTTGGACAGATATTTTTAATAAAAGCTTTATGATGAGATGAAAATCTTTTGCTTGTAAAAATTATGTAATAAAATAATATTGTTGAAGATAATGCAAAACATGATTTGCAGAACATTAAATACATCATAGCCCCGTTGACACCTGTGCTGAAATCTTGTCTGATAGATGAATTTATGAAGTGCAATCAGAACTGTATGGACAGGCACTTTGGCATAGTCCGACCATTTGTTCAGTACTTGAATCGACTAATCAACTGTGACCAGTGAATTTTTTCTACACATTGATACCAATAATGACTCGATAAAGTTGACAGTCGACTATACAATGTACATGACTTTTAGGGATGTAGCTGGTTTCGCAACATATTCTTTTCAAAGACGCGGTTTGCTTATTTTACTTAGTAAGAAACTAGTTTTCGGTGTGAGCAATGATATACAGCCCCCTCCTAGGATAGGCGGTGGGGATAATGTGAGCGGGGCTTTGGGGGGGGGGCTGTACATCATTAGTGTAGGTAACGACGGTACTGTGCCGATATAAAGACCTTGTTCTACATAGTTTGCTTGACAGAATTACCGTAGACCGGTAGAATTGGTAGTCGGTACTGAGATGTTTACAGAGCATTTAGAAGAAGCTAATATGACAAGCTTGTAATTTTCCTTGTTTGAGACATTTGAGACATTGGTAATAATGTATCTGTAGCTGGATTTAAAATTTTATTCTAGCCAACACGAGCAAATACAAGATAAAATATATGCCGATAGAGCCGCATAGGACTAGACTTTTATCGCAATAGCCGATGTGAATACAAGAGATAGAGACAGGTTGTATCACGCGTTACATCATTTTGGGCAAGTCTGAACATGCTTTTTTGGCCTGAGCATTTTTACCGCAATCAAATTTTGTCGATTTTAATCTTCAAATATCTTGACAATGAGATTGCCTAACACAACAAATAATATATCAACTGAGAGACAAAGAAAAATACTTTCTTTTAAAATCAACTCAAATTTGACGCAACCACATCTTTAAGATATCGCGTCGTTACTAAACCAGCAAATGTTATTAAAATCTGATACATCATAATGCATGAAAGAATGATTGGATACAAGAAGAATTACAGAGGAACAATTAAAATCTAACCAGAATCTACCAGTTCTTTGTCTACGTTCTCTTTATTCTTCTTTTTCTTTCTATGTATAATAGGACACTCAACATCGTTATCTGAAACATAACAAGATATTATAGGTAGTTCATCATATTCTCAATTCACGACAACGAACCAATTAGATATGACGTCTTAATGTTTTGGACCACATTTGTTATGAAACCAGAATGATCGCATTATTGTATGTTATCAAGTAAGAGCCTTGTTGTGATCTGGGAACTAAAATCAGCAAGGGCAAACAACTCTGAACAATCACGGAACCAAAGGTACTAAGTGATTTCAGAACTACCAAACATCAGTGTTTATTGGAGTAACATACCGGTAGTTATAATGTAGTAAGCCTGATGGTTAGTCTCTCATGCTGGTACAAATGACAGTAACCAAGGGCTGCCTATATGCAATGCTATCTATGCATAACTACCTTATGTGGCATCAACACATCCTAACATAGAGCTTGTGTTTGTAGTTTGCCTATTCTTAGAAGAAATGTAGCTCTAGTAAGTTTGTCTTGTCAAAGCCATTTAAGCAGACCTTACTGGTAGCAAATATTCTAAAGAGACTCGACTAAGTATATCAATTTTTACTATAATAAAAGCCCTGTCCGTCTGTCCAAAGCCACGTTAAGATCAATAGGAAAGAAGATTGCACCACACGGGAATCAAACTCATATATTCAGATTCCCAGCCAAGCACACTACCATCTGCGCTGCTCGACTACTTTGCTGCATTGTGGAATAATTATGCACGTAGATATTACATAGGATCTTGAGCTGCCAGCGTACTAGTAATAATAATAGCATAGGATAGTCTTAATAGGTCAGTAGAAGACCTGATTAGATCATCACAGCCAAACCAAAGCACCGTCATGTTACACTTGCAGCCTGTTTCAATATAGTCAAATGAGTACCAAATTACTTTTCTTTATCAAAACATGAAATATGATATAAAAGATGTTAAAATGAAGAGCTTTGTCTCTTAGCACATACATGAACAATTGACTTGATCAATTAATTTAATGTATAAATGCTCAAATGTTCCCTTATATTTTTAGAATAAATACAATTATTCTTAATTATTTTTAAGTAAAGGATCTCCTGAAAATCTCCATCAAAATGGTTGAATAAAAATTGGCTAGAATAAAAATTGAAATCAGAAATTTCAAACGAAATTTTTTCAAGCGTAAATACAACTTCTGCACAGTAAAAATATCGAGTGTTGCACTCAATATTAAAGAATACACTTATTATTACACGTTATTAAATACACTCACATCAAACAATAAGAAGGATAAGAATTAATAAGATAAAATACATATTATTACATCTCACAATTTTTAGAGCCTGTCCCAGAAACAGAAAAAATTAAATCATATATAAATCTGTATAGAACAGGTAAGCAGCGTCTGGACTAGAACTTACATAACATAAGCCTTTGACCTATATATACATCCTATATCCAAAAACATTGTTGAGCAAAGCGCATCGAGGCACGCGAAAGGAGCTCGAAAGCTGTCATCAGTATGTCAAGTATCAGTATCTGTCTTACGTATTTCAGTAATAATGTAAAACAAGTACAGGCACTGGGTAAAGAAAAAGGCAAAAACTGAAAAGCTGCATAAAAGCTTCTTACCAGAAACACCACAATCTTTAGCGGCATGCTCTTTACTTTTTTTCTTTCGAGACGATTTTGGACTCAAGTCAGCATCTGCAATTACAGCATAAGAATGATCTAATCTTTACTATAATAGGAGTCGTGTGCCTCCGTCTGAAGCCATCATTAGAGGTTAGGAAAAAAGTTTGTTTTCAATGAGAATCAAATTGGTGACTTTCCGCTTGGTAGACAGACACTCTACCACTTGTACCAATGGATTGCCTTGCTGCATTTTGGTATGATTGTACGTATAGTTATTACACCTGACAATATCTCAGAGTGCATAGAACTGCCAGGGTACTAGCTACTACAGCAAACAGATTAAAGAATATATCTGTCGAGATTAAATTTCCACAATAGTAAGCGCTCGAATAATTACAAATATGTCACGTTTGGCTTCAATCCGCGAATAATCTTTACTAAACTTTAATACAGATCAACAATTTGTCTATTTGTGTAAAGAAGCCAATCATAATTTAGAATTAATGGTTTTATCTCATTCATCTGATTTTCAATTTTTTCCCTTCAAAATTTGAGAATTTTTTTTAGCATGCAGTTATTGTTCTCTCCATGAATCTGCTTAAAAAGCTGGTCAAGCACTCTGATGACTAAATCTTTGCCAGCCTGGCTTTGGATACGCTAGGAGAAGACACCTTCCATTTACCTGTGTTGATTGCTGGCTGCGACTTTTCAACAAGTAATCGCAACTGTAATCCATCTGCGGTACCATAAGTGGGAAAACAACACATATTCTCATTTACACAACTACTTCTTGTTTTTCTCTTGGTGGTTACCAGTGCAAGGTTTTGGCTTGATAGAAAGTAGGCGTGAGACCTTACTTCCTTGCTGCCATCCTAATAAGTTACCCATTTCAATACTGTCCTCATTTGCAAGCACCCTGTGAGACCTATATGATTTCCTACCACATTATAAAAATCATAGTTTGAAAAAACTGCTTTCTCTGTGTAATTCCAAGGTTTTTATAAAGGTTGAAAAATGCATTTTGCAAAAACGCTGGAGTTTCCATATATAGATGGGTTTCGCAGTGTGATTTTTATAATATTATAGGAAATAATAGTGAGCTTATAAGAATTTTGCAAATATTAGTAGTGTACCAGATGGTTCAGTATCTACACCCTTAATTTGAGCACCTGATCTAATCTAATCTGAGCTGCCAAACTGATCGAACTGCCAGAATCTACTGTAGCTATGGGCAGTGTTTTAGCAAGAGACAACATACTATTTTGTTACTTACAATCAGAAAATTGCTCAATGATCATCTGAATCTCTCCAGCCAATCAGGAGTCTACAGGTGAATTTGTTTTACTACCAAGAATTAACATAGCTGGCAAAATAAATATCTAATCAGGTTTCCAGTTTTGTGTACCTAAGTATGTAAAATGTGCTCATCGTGTGTATATGCTGCCAGGGCTATCAAAAAGTCACACAGTCAAATACCACAGGATAACCGTCATGAGCAGAGAACAAACATCGACTGAGAAATTTACTATGAGCAATCTTAACATTGGCCTTTAAGGTTCACTACAACTTCTTACCAGGAAATACTGGCATTTAGTTGCTGATGACGTACTCCTCCATGTTGTACACAATTTCATCTGTGAATAAACCATAAATGCTTCTAATATAAGTGTCCATACAGCTGATAGCCTAGCAACACACCTCCGTACGGCGCTGCAATGCAATCGTGGAAACATCTGTGTGGCTCCCATTCTGTCACAATTCATGATTGCTGCTTGAAAGTGAAACACACATGTGATGCGCCATCTTTGTGCCATGGAAACGGTCGTAGCTAGTAACAGTGTCACACTTGTGTACGAACATAGGTGTCACACAACCATCGCTCCACTATAGCACCCAATAAAAATATGATCTGCTTGTCGGCCCAGCATAGCCCTTCGGCACTGACTCACCCAGGTGTCCCTACGCTATCACTGTATGGATACTTAGCATATATAACTTTTACCTAGCATGCACAAGGTGTTTATAATTCATGGCCATGTCTTGTGTCATATTGTGTCACACTTGTAGAAAACCTGTTGTTAGAGATCAACAAGTACAGATAAACTTCCTACCCAAAGTGCAGGAGTCTCCTACTTTATCATCTTTATTCTTCTTTTTCTTCTTTTTAGGCAATGTTGGATTGCAATCATTATGTTCAACTAAAACAAGTTAGGTAATGCTATTTATTTATTACAACAAATCAATTAGATATGAGATCTCAATGTACGATTGCATATCTGTTCTGATCCAAAAATTAGAGTTCTATTATTTTGCGCTGTTAAAGGTTAACTGACAGCACAAATTCTTATTGCATTATTAGCAGCGGATAACATAACAAATTGAGGTTTCAGTAATATTTTTGCGTAATGTTGACTAAATACCAGGTTTTATCAACAGCTTCAAGTCGCGAAAATTGACAGAGATATTCACAATCTTTGCAAAATATTGACCGGATGCTGTATAAAATATAATATTAAAATTGCTCGTTTTTTGAACTAGATTACCTAAAAATTCTCCATTCAAAACCCTTATAAAAGCAGAGCATCCGTTAATAGGTTTTAAACAGATGTCTTTCGTGAAACTTTCTATTTCTGTGAAGGAAAAATTTCTTGTTTTCGCACTCCACAGATAGCATAAGCTGATTTGGTGTAATTCATCGCTTGAAAGTTTATGCGGGACATAAATACAGCGAAGACATTTTGGTATCTATAGTATCTGTTTTGCCCTTGCGTTATAATTATCTGCCATATTAGTTAACCATAACATCGTAGTGTAGTGACTAGATGGGAAAACGTATAAGAATGGCGGCAAACAGGAGTGCTTTTTGTCTTGCATTAACGCATTGGCTAGTCATCAATATTGACATCGTAGTCCATTATAAGGCTGTGTTTTGCTGAAAAAAAAGGACTGCCTCAAATCACAGCTGGGAACTTGCATCGAAAGTGTTTTTGTCACTCATACCAGTTTTCGTTTTTCTAACATCAAAACCAACGCAAAAAGGTGAATCATAAAAGTTATATTGGTACAAATATATGTAATTTTAAAATACTGCCGGCTAAACTTTCGGCGAGGAATACTTTTTAAACTTCCATGGAAGCATTTGACAGCACCGATATGATGGTCAAGGCATGAAATAGATGAATAAAACCACGGACTTTTGGCTGATGAGTGATCTTCATTGTCTACCAGAATAATGTTTACAAGGGAGCTGAGTAGATATACAGACTGCTATGACTAAATACAGTAGTATCTCTGTAAGATCTCCTAATATGGTATCTTTACTCCTACAAACACTTTGCTTGGTTTCAATATCTCTTGCATCATCACCAGCGGCAGGTTCATCTATTATTAGAATATAAATTAATTTAAAATATCACTATTACTATTTAAAGCCTTTACAGAATATAAAACCAAACCAGCTACAAGACTGCTGAACACAAGCACTCTCAGTTCACGAGTGCTTTGATCAATAGACAGCATTAGTGATAGAGGTAGCCTTTATACTGAACCAACATACTGATATATGTCATGAATAAACCTCAGCTTCCCTTGAAAATACTAAAAACTTTTGCTGAGATGTAAAGTTTTTGTACGATAAGGCACTGCGTTCAGATTCAGGAATGAGACATGTGTTTTCTAACTCCAACTTTGGTTTGGGAGAAAAGTTAGATCGATATATATGGCCAAAACAAACCCCCATGTAGGCAATGCTATGTAGCTCATAGCATTGCCTACATGATTATTCCAATGAATAATCATGATAATAACTACACATAAATTCTCGCCATAAGACAAGCATGATAGAACAACTACTGTATGTACATTGCATTTAAAGAAATCACAGTACATATGGCTTAACTGCAATCAGCACATACTATGTGAAGTATGTATAGTATGTACCCCACAAGCAAACTGCCTATACATGTACAGCCAAACTGCCTATACATGTACAGCCAAACTGCCTATACGTGTACAGCCAAACTGCCTATACGTGTACAGCCAAACTGCCTATACATGTATAGCCAAACTGCCTATACATGTACAGCCAAAATACCTATACATGTACAGCCAAACTGCCTATACATGTACAGCCAAACTGCCTATACATGTACAGCCAAAATACCTATACATGTACAGCCAAACTGCCTATACATGTACAGCCAAACTGCCTATACATGTACGGCCAAAATACCTATACATGTACAGCCAAACTGCCTATACATGTACAGCCAAACTGCCTATACATGTACAGCCAAACTGCCTATACGTGTACAGCCAAACTGCCTATACATGTATAGCCAAACTGCCTATACATGTACAGCCAAAATACCTATACATGTACAGCCAAACTGCCTATACATGTACAGCCAAACTGCCTATACATGTACAGCCAAACTGCCTATACATGTACAGCCAAACTGCCTATACGCGCACAGCCAAACTGCCTATACGTGTACAGCCAAACTGCCTATATATGTACAACCAAAGCCCTACATACGATTGGTTTGACATACAAGTTTTTCATCATACAACATTGGAATCTACCAAACATTTTGTTAACAGATAAAGGTATTCTAAACAGTATATGTCAAATCATTTATTTGAGTGACTAACCTTTGCCTTGTTTTATGAGTCTTGCGTGACATAACCGTAATTTGAAAAAAATTTCTATTTGGAATGAAATTATCGCCAATCAAGTAACAAAAACGATTGAAACTACACTACTGTTCAAAATTTCTCTAAACATTGCAGCTTTATATGTGAAAATATACTAGAAATTCCCCTGTCATACAGCCCACGACCTGATAATCGAATAAGTGATAATGGAAAAAAGAAAGGGTACTGCTGGTTGTTGAAAAAGTAGTTGTCAGCAGGAATTGACAGAGTATAGTGTAAATGAGAGTTGTTCGAGATGATATGAAATAAACTTGAGGGAGCACGACAAAAAGGAAATTCTAGTAATCTAGGAATTTGACAGGGGAACTTGTTGGCACATATGACATAGTTGTATTGGAGCATTGTATGTAATGAAATGTTTCTCATTACATCCAGTACATGTGAGCTGTGATATGTTGTTGTCAAGTCTGTCTAGAAAGTTGTTAGGCAGTTCTTGAAAATCAGGACAACGTAAAGATTGAAAATGAGAAATGTGATGAAGGGGGCAGCATTAGGAGGAGCAATATTGTTTTGTGCAATATTTGCATGGTCAATGATGTCCATAAAATCATGATCATCATCTGGAAACAAAGGGACTGCCAAGTCCATGTCATTTACATCGCCTACAACATCTACTAAAGAATTCTCTGAATCAGGTGAGTTGTTGTTATTAATTTGAGTAGCGTGTTGTTGAACATTAGCATTTGATGTTGATGGTTGCTGTGAGGACCTTCTATTTATCCTCCTATTGAGCTGTAATAATTGAGAGACACGTGGACGGCCACTGCGCCGGCCACGATGTAGTGTTCTGGGAAGTTGTATGTCCATGGTAGTTGTCAAGTTGTTTTGAGATTAAATTCAAAAAGTCAATTATGCAAAACAAAAGGTTGTGAAAAATTCACAGCTAATCTACTACTATCTCAAACCTATGTTTTACAACAATAAAATGAATATTAATTAAAGCTGTAGGCCTAACCTACTGTAATGTATGTAATTTAACAACAGCAATAAGGAAATATGTTTATTATATCTCTGAAATGCAATATTAGAAGTAAAATGGCAAGCTGCTGAGTAATATAGACAGTTTGAAAGTTGGTTGTGTTGAATATAGAATGGTTTTGATAGCGATCTAGCAGAAAGCAAGTATGAGCGTTCACACGTCTAGAAGTTTTCTGCAAACTGGAGCAAAATAAAAAAGTGTTTTCGTCATAAAGGGGGGTTGCAGTTCGGCCCTAGCTTGTACATAAGATGTAAAGAATTTTGGTTAACGTTTTAAATAATTTAATGAAACCTTCGGTAATTGGGAAAAAACATAGGCTGATAGACTGTGTACCACAATTTCGTACCTGTAAATCGGTCTACGCCTCAAACGGTCTAAGTTTATTACAGAAGCCTTCGAACAAATAAATTCGAATAATTATTCTTATGATAATTTTACAAAATCAAATAATTATTCTTATAATTAAATATTTTTGCAAGATATTAAAAACGGAAAAATATTAGAAAACTTCAGCAATTAGACAATGCTATAGACTGGTGAAATGCGCAGTTTTTTTGTGTGAAATGCACACGACTTAATCGTTCTATTCTCTGTCGCTCGGCGTTTCGTTTGCCGGTCTTAATTTTGATAAAAATAAGGCTTGTCAAGTTTTAATAACGATTTCAGGCCGAATTAATCTGTCTATTTGTGTATAATCCGATCAGATGGGTCGGTTTTAGGATATTGTCAACAATTTTCAAAGACTTGGTAACATATTTAAATAGGTTTATATGTGTTTTGTATCATTATTATACTTAAACGACTCCATTGCAAAATGGTTGAATTTGTTGTGATGAGATTTCGGTTACAAGGGTTTGCGACGGTGTTGATGAATAATTTTCATGAGTTGTGTGCACATGCATTTATCATAAATCTCTCAAACAATCGCTCCGCTCGTGTTTGGTCGTGGGAAAATGTTAAAAATATATATAGACTAAACAGTTTAGTTTGTGTTAGTTTAATATATATAATTAATACAACACAACATAAATTTTCCTACAAATGATGTAAAATTTGAGTAAATATTTGACTTGACACTGAAAGAAATTGTTAACACAACATCTGATGCTTTTTAAAACATTAGTTTGGGAAATAAATTAAGGATGGCAAAAATTAAAATGTAAATTCAATTATACAGTCATATAAATTATACAGAAGCCCAAAAGTTAGTTTATACTTTACTACGGTATAGCAAGTTACTACGGCATAGTAAGTTACTACGGTATAGTAAGTTACTACGGTATAGTACGTTACTACGGTATAGTAAGTTACTACGGTATAGTAAGTTACTACGGTATAGTACGTTACTACGGTATAGTAAGTTACTACGGTATAGTAAGTTACTACGGTATATTAAGTTACTACGGTATAGTAAGTTACTACGGTATAGTAAGTTACTACGGTATAGCAAGTTACTACGGTATAGCAAGTTACTACGGTATAGCAAGTTACTACGGTATAGCAAGTTACTACGGCATAGCAAGTTACTACGGTATAGCAAGTTACTACGGTATAGCAAGTTACTACGGTATAGCAAGATATGATGGTTTTAACGTTTGAAGCAGATTTCCGAATGAATTAAATTTGTGCATATAAAGTTGGACTGTATAGGATAATTATATGGATACTATGTATATGCAAGACATACAAATAACATACAGCAAACGCTAACAACTCAGTGATTAGCTAATCATGAGTAGGTGGTAAAAAACTTAAAACAAAACGATTATGAGCCGAGTGTACCAGAAAGGATGGCAAAGAAAGATTGCTTTAGATACTTGCCTGACACGAGTTCTGGTTTCTTTTTCTTGCTTTTCTTGCTTTTCTTAGGTTTTTGAATTTCCTCAGTAGAAGGCTCCACTAAAATAATTGCATCCTTTTTAAAATGCATCCTTATTGATTTAGTACGGCACATGTTAAAAACTTCAATGATGTAATACTCCCAATCCACCAAATACAAATTTCACAATATACATGTGCATGTATATACAAAAGCATAACAGCAAGATTAGCAAAAGGTATGAAAAGGCTTTAACAAGCTAAACTTGATATCAAAACTAATCGTAATATTTAACTAACAAAACAATATCTACCAGTTTGCTCCGACAGCTTGCGTTTCTTGTGTTTCTTCTCTTTCATGTCTGGTAGATCCTCAGA
The DNA here is from genome assembly GCF_963576615.1 of Watersipora subatra. Taxonomy (NCBI): domain Eukaryota; kingdom Metazoa; phylum Bryozoa; class Gymnolaemata; order Cheilostomatida; family Watersiporidae; genus Watersipora; species Watersipora subatra. The sequence goes on along the minus strand of NC_088710.1, from coordinate 53,454,642 downwards.
CTTACTCAGACTCAGAGAAACTTCCTACAATAAATTACCTAAATAGATCTTGTTCTCCAAAGTGTTCCTCCATTAAAAATAATTAACATACTTCAAGTTGGCTGCTGCTATATAGATACACACTAAAATAGTTTCAACTACTGCTGCCACCAATTATGACTATGATATAACGGCTCCATTGCTACAGACTGAGGTCTGATGATAGAAACCACCATCCATGTTGTAAGCAATATAATTCCCCCGAGTATGAACAAAAAGGTTAAAAAGCGGATTATAATACTTGAAGACACACACAAGAGAGACAGACAAACGACAAGTCTATTTATTATGTTAAAAAGAATATGTACAAAGTTTCGTTCGTTTATGCGTACTGCAACAATACATATCTGTGCAAACAGACTAGCGGCTTGGGTAACGATTTCATAATGAATCTTGTCTGTGCCAGCATCAAACTGAATATTGACATTGGTCATGAATATTGCTGTCATTTATTTGTTCATTATTTATTGTTGTAATTGTTATGGTTTATTATTTATTGTTGTAATTGTTATGGTTCATTATTTATTGTTGTAATTGTTATGGTGCATTATTTATTGTTGTAATTGTAATGGTTCATTATTTATTGTTGTAATTGTTATGGTTCATTATTTATTGTTGTAATTGTTATGGTTCATTATTTATTGTTGTAATTGTTATGGTGCATTATTTATTGTTGTAATTGTTATGGTTCATTATTTATTGTTGTAATTGTTATGGTGCATTATTTATTGTTGTAATTGTTATGGTTCATCCAATAATCAGGCTGCTAGTACTGTAACAGAGAATGGTTTTTATCATGCTGACTTTTCTGTATCTCCTGTTGGTATGAATACTAATACCAGACCAACTTTTAGCGCTGAAATGAAATTGTAGGGTTGATTGTATTGTGGCAATGTTTACAATACTACATAATGCTATATACATGACATGCCATATAACTCTAATTGAACGCCATGGCGCTCGATTTTTCAATTTTCTTCTCTAGTGGCGGTAAAATAGAGGTGGCGTTCAAATAAAGGCTGATGTTGTATTTTCAAATGGCTCGTCAGGAATTTGGGAAGATAAATTTAGCCCTTTTACAGGTGACACGAATGTCACCTATATTTTGCACTCTTTTTCTGGTGGAGCGATATTAATCCTTTTGAATGCAATAAATCTGCTAACTTACCGCCAACCTGTCAAAGATCTCTCGTGATAAATATGCATTGAGAAGTCAAAAAACTGTATCTACCGGTTGATATCTATTGTTTGCAATTAACCTGCAATGATATTATAGCCCGTGTCCTGTTTGCAATTTGTTTGAGTTTTCAATTTTTATTTCATTCTAAATTTGAAGACATATTTTTATTTTATATCTATATTCAACAATGTTGCAAAAAAAACTCATTGCACTCATTGATATGTTTGATACAGTTTGCAGCCAAAACTAGCTATTTATGTGCAATAGAAGAGTTACGAGCGTCGATCCATTGTAAGATCAGATTACTGCAATGATGCTATCAAATAATATGCTATGAAATTGCAAATTTAGAAGTTATAACACAATAATCTATCAAGCGCTACAAATATATATTCAAGAACAAGTGACATAAATGAACCATAATTATAATACATGCGGAAAGAAAAATTATCATTTCTGAAACAAAAATATTTGCATTGTTTGCTCGGCCAGCTGCGTTCTGATTGTTGCTTTCGATAAAACAAACATCTTCTGGGTGTTCAATACTTTCCACAATGTTTTCTGACCTCAACCCTTCTTCTGCACTGCTGAACTAGTTGATATTAGCGTCCAAACAATTTTTTAGCTGAACTTTTTAGCAAAACTTACAGCCTAAAACTAGTCATTCATATACTATCATAAATGTAAACCATGTACTTCAAAGTATTGAGACCGCATTAAACAAGGAACTACCATTAGTCTCATACGGTAATTATGTCTATGATGTTGCTTTCAAAATGTTATGAAGAAAAAAACTTCGAGAAAAGACTTGGAGTTGGACAACGAGAGAATTAATTGTGTTTGATGTAAACGATTCATTATTGATACGATTTTGTGGACCCTTTTCTGCTGATCAATTGCTATTATGGGTTCGTCAGGATCAAAGAATTTTCAAGTAGCAGTCAAATGGAGGTGGTGTTCAATTAAAGGGTGGCGCTCTATTTTTCAACCACTCTTCCATAGTGGCAGTCAATTAGAGGTGGCGTTAAAATAGAGGTAGCGTTCAATTAGAGGATTTACAGTGTATCATTTTCAAAATACTGACTACTTGTCAACATTACGTGCTGTCACGGCGCCAGCGCGTATGCAATACAATGTCTTGGCAATTACATTGGCAATAATGTGAGATGAGAACTATATTATCTCTCCTGCTTTGGCCATATTTTTATTATTCATTAATTTGTAAGCAATTATCATTTGGTTTCACAGTATACGGCTAGTCAACTTCTGAAAAACTGTCTAAAAGGTAAAAATGATTTGGAGTTTTTAACCTTTGCAGACAAAAGAATTTATGATTGATCAATTGATTGATATTACTTATTGTTTGACCTCGCCATTCTAAAACAAAAAACAAAAATTTTTGTGCTGGCTCTGGTTGTATAGTTGTGTTATCGTATGGTGATTGCAGCGATACTGACTGTACATACATGTATGTAGTAAAGAAACAGAATGACAATCTAATGAGCAAAAGTGTGTGAAACTATTGGATTAACAAAACACACTGTTTTTCAAAAAATTGATGAATATAAATCAGTTTTCAAAGGCCTAAGACAAGTGAACAATATTTCATATAATATCAAGCGATAAAATGATCAAATGATAAAAAGCCATATGCTATCCATGTTCCTAGGGCTGTACCGATATATCTTTTCGATGAAACCAAAGTGAAGCTCAAGCGAATGGTAGATCTAGGAGAGATAGGAGAGGTCATTAAGCCAACAAATTGGTGTTTCCCTATGGTGGTAATCCCTAAAAGCAATTGTACTGTCAGAATATGTTCTGATGCGACTCTGCTCAACAGATATGTCAAGAGTGAAGTATTCCTAATGTTAACAGTTAAAGACAGCTTGTCACGTGTATCAGGGACAGTTTCTTCAAATTCGATGCTATTAGTGGATTCCAAAAGATATCACTGTGTAAACATTATAAAGTTTAACTACCTTCCTGACACCATTTGGGAAGTTCGCATAAAAAAAACTTCCATTTAGACTATTCTTCACCAGAACTCTACTGAAAGATGTGGAGAATTCTAGAGGGATCTGAAGTATTGGCACATATGGATGATGTGCCAGTTTTTAGAAGAGACGAGGCTAAACATGATGAGAGATTAAAGCAAGTATTGAAGAAGATCAAAGGTACATGTATGACTCAAAATAAAAATAAATGTGAATTCAAAATATCAAGTGTATCTTTCCTTAGACACACAATAGATGCCGAAGGCATACATGCCAGTGAGGAAAGAATCAAGAGTATATTGGACTTCCAAACTCCAACAAAGCCAAGAGATATCAAAATCTTTTTAGGATCGGTGAATCAGTCAGCCAAATTTAGTCCCAACAAAGCAACAACTATCAAAGCTCTAAGGGGTCTTCTCCAGAAGAACTTTGACAATGTGACAAATTTTGACTAGACATGGGAATGTAAGCAACAAAAGGCATTTGAACAACTCAAGAGGGAGTTCCTGAAATCTCCAATGCCGGTTCCATATGATGTTAATCAGAGGACATTACCTTCCACAGTTGCATCCAAGAGTTAGGGCCAGTCATCTTTAAACAACCAGACAGTAGTGAGAAGCGGGTGGCAACAGCAAGCTGAGCTCTAACTCAATCGGACAAAGGGTATGCTGTCATAGAGGAGGTATTCAAACTAGGCATAGGAGAAATATTGCAAGTATCTACTAAGACTGGAAGACTTCGCTGTTAAAACGGATCACAAGCAGTTTGTTCCGATTTTCAGTTATCTACCTTCGGACAAGACAACTTCAAGGACGCAGAAATTCAAACTAAGGCTGATGCTCAACAAGTTCCACGTAGTTTTTGCTGCGTAAAAGAATACAACTCGACTAATGCTCTCTAAATGTACTCTACAAGCAACCTGACAGTACATGTTATTTGTGCAACAGAAGAAAGAAGTAAACAGCTTCAAAATGGCCATTCCTGCCAGTGACACTCTCTTTGAGAGCCTATCAAAATCTCAGAGATCTGATGATATGCTTCAGGGGGTGAGGTAAAATGTAGAAAAAGACTGGCCAGCATATCTGTCATGTAGTGATGATGTTCGAAGAATTTAATAGAGGAAAAGGAGCTATGTCGGTTTACCGTTCCCATGACCTGCTCTTTTACCATGACAGGGTCATCATACCTTTACTGACTGGTAATCCTAGAATTACCTAGGATTAGCTTTCCATAGCTTTCTAGTAATCCTAAAAAGCTATGGAAAGCTATAAATGAAGCTTGTGGATGCAAAAATAGCTGTCCTTCGACTATTGAAAAGCTTATAGATAATGATAAACACACCCTTTGTGAACCCTTAGATATAGCAAACTCTTTTAACACTTTCTTTACTGAAATAGGGCCAAATCTAGCTAATATAATTCCATCCTGTCCAAGCTATCCATTCTCTGAGCAAACGCAACATAAACCATCTACTTTTCATCTAATTGATGCTGACTTGGTTGTCAAACTCTTAAAAAATTTAAATGAGCACAAAGCTGAAGGTATTGATGGAATTCCTGCGAGGTTAGTTAGGGATAGCGCGGACTACATTGCCGCTCCTTTAGCGCACATAATAAATCAATCTATCCTGACTAGTTCAGTGCCTTCTAAAATGAAATGTGCCAAAGTTTTACCTATATATAAAAACAAATTAGTAAATCCAGTCTAACTAATTACCGCCCTATTTCCATACTCCCAATTTTTTCTAAAGGGTTCGAATCAGTATTAGACACCCAGCTACAATTGCACATTCAAGAAGAAAATATAGTATCTAGCTCCCAATATGGTTTCCAATCAAACAAAGGTACTCACCATGCTGTAATAGAATTTGTGAGCAATGCATTTGCAGCGCTAAACTCCAGCTTGGTGATTATTGGTATATTTATAGACTTTTCGAAGGCATTTGATACCCTTGACCATACAATCCTCTTGCATAAACTTCAAAACCTAAACTTTCAATACAACTCTATTGATCTAATAAAACACTACCTAACTAATAGAACACAATGTGTAAATGTAAACAAAGTCACATCTCAGTCTCTAAACATTACCTGTGAGGTACCCCAGGGATCTATCTTGGGTCTTACCTTATTCCTCCTCTATATCAATGACTTAGTTGAAAGCGCAAATTCTTTTGAAACAATTCTGTTTGCAGACGATACCACTTTATTTTTTGAGAGTAACAATCTAAATAGAGACATAGCTCAAATCAACCTGAACCTAGAGAAGTTAAAATTTTGGTGTTTTGCTAATAAACTGACGTTAAACGTAGATAAAACTAATTATATGATAATTAAAAATCCCCAAAACAGACTTCAATTAAACGAAGTGGTTTATTTAAATGACAGACAACTGAATTACTCAGATAACGTTAAATTTCTTGGAATTATCATTGATAGCTCACTAAGCTGGAAAGACCATATTGACAGCCTCCGTTCAAAACTTAGACAAAGCTTGGGTCTGATTTATATAGCATCAGGATTATTACCTAGAAATGTTTTGATTTTGCTTTACAACAGTCTGATCAACAGTAAAGTCAACGGAGTCACCTAAATAAAATTTTGGTAATTCAAAATCGACTATTGAGAATAGTTTTTAATAAACCCCCCACCTATCATACTTCTGATCTTTACAAAAAAGCAAATATTCTACCTATTCATGAATTATATCTTTTACGTATTTGCACATTGGCTCATTCTGAATTTAAAAGCTATATTAAATCTAAGCCAGATCCACCTTATGATACCAGAAACTCTCAATTTTCTCTTCCCTTGCCACCTTCGACCTCTGCTGCTGGCCACAGGCGTTGTGCTTACCAGCTGGCGGCTGCCTGGAACGGACTGCCGGTCGGATTGAGGCGGATTGGAAATCACACTGTTTTTCGAACTACTCTGAAACAATGGCTCCTTGACTCTCTGACATAGCTTTTTTTGTTGCAGTAAATGAACTTTTGTTTTTTTGTTGACTGTCTACCCGGGCTCTGCACCTCGACTAGCTACGCTATTGTGCACGTGGGCCCTCATCATTAAATATAGATTGATTTTTCTATTATGTTTCTTTGATTCTTGATGAAAATACAAACTAACAAACAAACAAACTGGAGAGGAGAGATGTACTTAATCGTATTCATGAAGGGCATTTATGAATAGCCAAATTTAGTGAAATGGCAAGGGCAGCTGTGGAGTGACCGACTATGTTCTCAAGAGGGAGATGTTGCATAGTTGTATACATGTATATTTTGGAGTTATGCTTCAGGTCTTCAGAATACAAAACTGGTTTGTTTTGGAACTACTCCAGTTTTAGTTTTTGCACTCGGAGACTAATGCACTTTTATCTCAGTAGTTTTTTTACAATATATTATCTGATATAAATATTGAATAATAGCAACATATAAAACATATCAATACAACAGTTCCTATATTAGAATATTTGCAGGTATTAGGATTTCATTTTGCACGGTTACTGTACAACTTTTCCGCACATAATAGAAGACAGAGAGCACGTTATTCTGAAAACTTCTGAGATAGTCACAGACTTTTAAATTTTTGTATAACCAAACCACCAAAACTAAACCACAAGGCAAACCTAGGAACATCCGTTCAGACCAGATCACAACGCGATAGCAATAGCGACAACGAGCAGAAGGGTTAGCAAAATTGCAAAGCATATATATCTAACCATGTTAGCACGGTTAAAATGTAGAATAAAAAATTTGTAACTTCGGCATAGTAAATTTATTTACACTTGCTAAGGCCTTCTATAGATAAGCTTCGTTTCAGTTACAAAAACTCATTTGAGATGTACAAAACAAACAACAAAAATTATTACAATGTAGCATTTCTACTGTAGACATTATCTTGACGATATTGATTTGCTACTAGTGACCAATGATATACAGCCCCCAACCAAAAAATTAGGCCTGGATGAAGATGCAAAACGAATACAACCTTTCTCACGACAAACCCTTCAGCAGACTTGATTTTCCAGCTATACATCGATATAGATGTTTCAGATGGAAAAATTCATAATAAAACTTGCAACTATATACGTTCATAACTTTACTAAATTTACAATAAATGAAGACACCAATTAATTTCTTAAAACGCAGGAATAGTAACTTATTTTTAACAATGCTGTTCTATCATTTTCTTGAACCGAACCACGTGCAGTTTGCAGCCCTTTGTATACATCTTTGTTCATAGAAGTAATGTAAATTTGCTAAGCGCATATTAGTTCTATTGTGACTGGACGCTCCACGAATCACAGCTTATTAAGCGGTCATAGCCAATGAGCTTACTTTAATCCTACAGGGCGACTAAAAGTACCAGCCTGAGTCTACGATTACCGTATGAGAGTTTAGACAATGACGTTATAGCTAGCTAGCCGTGGTGGCGGAAATGCCACGCCTCCAATTTATAACATGTTACTGAGACACTAACTTTTAAAAAACCTCCAAAATCCTACTTCAAATGTCTAAACTCTTCTACGTTCCACTCAGGTACCAGCAAACTATTATACGTAGCCTTGGTAAAATAGGTACACCGCTATACAATGCTGGTGTGGATCCTGAACTTATATAATACAGTAAAAATTTATTCCAACAACTGAAAACCATGAGCACTAAAAGATTGTGATTTATATAGATATATCCAATATGGCTATAATATTTTCATCAATGTCTTCTATTATTTGGTAGGTAAAGAACAGAATTGTGTTTAGCATTTACAAGTAGGTAACTAAATATATTTTAATGCTAATACACATACATATTGCACTTGAAGAGTGTCATGGTCTGAAAGGTTCGGAATCAAACGATTGCTAGATTAGAACCATTCTGCATGCATAACTGTGAACCACTTTTATAAGTTAGACTAAAATATCAGTGAATTTATTATTTAAATTTTTTGTGCACAAGAAGGAGACTAAAAGTAAAATTGTACAATATCGTTCTTCATAGATACTACAGGGAATTTATTGCGAGTGCTCATCAAGATTTAATTGAAAACAAAAGCAAATGTATAAACATAAGTGCATAACAACGATCTGTAGCCTATATACGTATGTAGAGTGACAACACAGCCTACCACTGATGAACAGCACAAGGGGAATGTTATTAACTATATCAATACTAACAACTAGACTGATACCAACCTACTGCGAATACTCAGCAGAGGAACAATACGTCACTGGTATTCAGCAGATAAACTGAGGTGTAAAATAAGAAGAGATATACTAGAAAACAGAATGTAAGTAGTTGTCATTAAAATATATATTAGTTTGAATAACTATCACGGTATATAGTTGACATGTATTTTTCTACTTGAGCATTGGTGATGGGAAATATGTCCGGTTATGCTGCTGACTCTCTTCAAATCTGAAATGAGCAGAGAATTGTCTAGAGCAGATAATGGCATAGGTGAAACATCAGCTAGTAATGTAATTCCATTAAATTCCATGAATTCAACTAATAGTTCTTTGTTAGATGACTATCTCTACGGACAAACTATAAAACTAGTTCTACTAGGTTTTCCTGTGTTTCATGGCTAACTAGCAAAATCTGCCAGTTATACATCTATTTCAAATATCTAAATACCCAAAAACAGCAATAAAATTATTCCTTTGTGGGCAGCAAATGGTGTCCAAGCACTTACTTTAGGATGAATTCCTTGTTAGAGAATTGATAGAACAGCACTGCGTGTGAGCCAGTGTCATGCCACAGGAGTACAAAAGTGATGCCGAATAGATTCGCTATTTCGCCAATTCACAAAGCATGCTACTCTTTTATAGTAGTCCTAAGAGTATATTATAATACTGCAGTAAAATGTGCACAAACCTTGGAGACTCGCCAAAAAATTGTCGGACTTTAGCAGACGATTTTGGCACCGAAGCATCGCTGTCAGAACCTATAGGAGGAGAATATCACAATTGGACAAACGATAGGAAACTAATGAAACAGTATTGCTATTACTAAATTATATAAAAATGATACAATTAGATTATTCCCTGAAAAGTTATAATATTATCTGTGAATAAAATATTAGAATAAACCATATAACAAGATTTTCGCCTTTGTACCAAAGTAATTGCGATCATTATAGTAAAATCTTTAATATCCTGATATACTAAAGTACATGTACAGGAAATCTGATTAAAGTAATCGACGCAACAAAATCAAGAACAAAAATAATATGAATTCCAATGAAGAAAAATTGTTGATTGTTCAACTGTACCAGAAAACACAGTTACCATTCTGTTTGATATGTAATCTTATGGATGATAGAAAATCTGGTGTAAAGTTCTACATTATGCCTATTGTATGTCTGGAGTGACTGGAACATCCTGTAAGTAATCTCTGTGTGTATAAATCATGAAGCAACCCTAATTTCAAAGCCTGTCTATCGCTACGGTAACCATGCAACCGTAGCAACATCTTTTTCAACATTTAATAAATGTGAACATGCTTAAAAGAGTACCGGCTATATTAGAAAAGTTCCTAAACCTGCCATTCAGTGGTGGCTCATTTTCCGTGCTGCTCCAAGTTCCTGCTCCAAATTCCTTTTAGTAATACAGATAGTGCTAACAAACTAACACAGAAACAAAACAGTAATTCTGTACACCTTAAAGGTTGACTCGCACCAAAATTCACATTATAGTTATTTGGTATCAAAAGATTCACCATGTCTTACTCTGTTGTGTTGTAGGTGCAAAATATGTAGAAATGTGATTACAAGCTCAAAAACGAAGTTAATCGCAGCCTTCACAAAAATGTCACATCTTGGAATCCCTTTATTTCGACGACGTACTCAACGTGGTTACTGTTTTGACACGTGATGCTATTACATGAAATGAAAGGCCAATAAAAGGCTCAATATAAAACGCTTCGTAGCACTAGTTTTATGACAAACACTTCGGATTCTACCAAAAAGCCCTTATTAAATATAGGTGCTCACTACTTTACAGTTTCGCTTCAGTTTGCCCTAATCATCTAGTCATAATATGATCATGTGACCCATACTTCCTACCAAACAGGTCGAACAATTTCTGCAGCATTTGTCGACTATCACAGGTGACCAACAGGCTTCTCATGTTTATCAGAGGATGACATGCACTTCTTCGAGCTAAGGTTAAAAAAACAAACAAATTTTTACGGTAGGTTTTAAGATATCAGTGCTCAAAGTGATAGCATTACAATGATGATGAAATAAACGCGTATGGACCGCGTTCAATAAACCGTGTCAATAGACACGGTTTTATTGAATGCGTGAAGTATATTTGTGAAAATATTTCGACGAGTGAGGTTGCATAACAGTGTAAACAGAAACCATCGCATTCAGCTACGTCCCATTTGAGCCGTTTTGGAAAGGGATTCGAACCTATGGCGTTTTCGTGATGGCTGCGATTAACTGTTCGTTTTTGAGCTTTTAGAAGCTTGTAATCACATTTCCACATATTTTGCACCTACAACACAGCAAAGTAAGACGTGGTGAATCTTTTGATACCAACTGTAATGTGAATTTTGTTGCAAGTCAACCTTTAAAGACAGTCACGTGGCTACACCGAGTAGCTACACCGAGTGACTACACCGAATGGCCACACCGAGTGGCTAAAGTCTGGTTCCCATATCGATTGCGAGACTCCGGCGGTAACTTGCGCCAGCAAAATGCTTGCGATGCTAGGCTCGGTGGCATCTGTTCACATATAAGCTGCATCGCTAAACATAATCGCGGAATCAAATAAAATGTTCGCTCGCCATGCCGTTTCTATAATGGTGACCTTCACATGCACAGTGCATTTTAAGAAGGTTTTTGCCTGCGCCCTTCTGCGACATTAGCGGTAAACTATTGCGATGACACCGGCAATTACCGACAATCCTCGGCGCGTATGTCCCCATTTCACCGCTAATAGCCTGCGGTACTGTTGCCGGTGCTTTGCGACGTATATGGAAACCAGGCTTTAGAGTGTGAAACATTTGAAAAGAATGAGATGATTTACCTCCACGCCTAGCAGTCTCAGGAGTTTGAGCATAATCATAGTCGCATGAGCCGGCATCACTGTAATTGTTACGGAGAATGTTTGTCCAAAATTCTGTGCTGTGCTCCAACAGTGAAGTCATCACATCTTGTTGTGGATGCGTCTCTGATATCATCTGTGCAGGCTCGGGGGCCTTGACGGAGTACCCAACCATAGTTGGCCCAAAAACTTTAGCTAAATTGTCTATTCCCATCCGTGTATTGGGTCTTTCAGCCACCCTGGTTATAAATGAAAAACTATGTGAGCAGTTCGAAAATGAAACAACAATAAAATACGTCACAAATGGGCGAAAGAAAATGTTTAGCATATCAACAGCTGAACTAGATAGAAAGGTTAAATTTCTATAATTGTAAAAAGTATTTCGAGGTTGATCAAAAAATAAACACTTGAATGAGAAACCCTTATCAACATAAGGTTTGATTCTGATTCAAGTCAGAATCAACTCTTATGTTTAAACAAAGCAGCAGATGAACATGGTTTGGCATAAAAAAGTTAGCCATATACTCGGCAAGTACGGTCACACCTCGACATACAAGAAAATCGAGATCTGAGAAGCATTTTGAGCAAGTTTCTTCCTTGAGATACGAGTATCTTTGAGATACGAGCTGGTTCTTGATGGCCACTATATGGCCAAGCATGCAAGCGGCCACTTTCGAAAACAGCATCGCTCGGTCTTTCTCCTCGAATCAGTTTGACAAAAGTTCTTTTTCAAAAGGATGGCTAAAAATTGTAGTGAATGCGAGGCAAAAAACGCCAAGCCAAAAATAGATAATAAAAATTACAACAATAGAATTAAAGTCAATTTAGTGAATTTTAAAACTTAACTTCAAATGTGTGTTTAGTAAGCTAAAATCATTTTAGTTCAATTCAAAGTTTCTGTTTTGTAGCATCACAAAAGTTTAGTGTACTAAATGCATTGCTGTCAAGTCTCAGACCGCTGTTAGCCACTACGTCAGTCTTGAAGGTAAAAACTTGCAGCAGTGTACATAATGTTACATTTTATTGTAAATTTCAACAACTAACATCTATTTCAACAAAGTAATAAATAGATATTTATTACTTTGTTGGCGTAGGTACTGAATTACAACAGTTAACACACATTTTCCGTCGTAATATCCTGTTTTATGTGGCTTTTCATAGTATGGTAACGGATTAATTTGTATTTGGTTATTTCATATAGGAAATAGTGCCTTGAGATGCGAGTGAATTGACATACGAGCTCAGCCGAGAACACATCAAGCTTGTATAATGTGAGGTATGACTGTAATGCAATAAGACTGCACGAAACATGTAATGCTAAGGACTGAAGACTCACCTCTGCAGGTGAAGAATGAGGAAAGCAATGCAGTCTCGATTGACAGAAGGCAACTGTTTGATAGCTTCTCGCACACCGCGTGACCTTTGATGCTCACCAGTCAAGTGAGCAGCATTGACAAATGACGTCCAGAGAGATGTAGGGATGAGAGGTTCTTTGAGATTGCGTATGAAGTCTTTGAGGCATCCAGAGATGACGTGTATGTCTGAGACCGAATCCTACAACCAGGGTTAGTTTAGTGCATAAAGTGGTGGCTGGGACCAATAAGATGGTGGTTAGGAGGCTACTTCCGCTAGTCATAAAGACCCATGTTCGCCATGACCTACCAACTTAGGATCTTTGCCTTTCATAAATCGGTCTTTTAGCTCTTTGACTTCTCGTTCAGAGCCAGACTTTCTGTAGATCCCTTCTTCATTAAAACCTCTTGACTCAACCTATGGTGCAGGTACAAGCAAAACTAAGTACATATAATTTTTTGGCAGCAGATGTTATATGTGACAGAAAATCTCCTGATGCGAGTGTTTCTAACTGGCTATCAACGTAGAAAAGGTACCTTTACATTAAGGTGAGAGGGTGAAGTCAGTAGTTTGCACTTGTGTTTCTAGATTGACAAGTCAGCGGTACAAATTACACAGGTGTATTTCATCTTGAAACTAAAGTCATACCTGCTTAAGACTTAAAAAACTACCAAACATCCTCCAGTCAGATTTCTTAAACTGCCCCGGCGGATTATATGACACGAGCCCATGTCACCTTTTTCTCATTTCACACACAAAACCCCAGTTAAAGATGTGATTGTTAAAAACGTTAAAATTTTATTCTAGCAATCATGAGCAAATACAAAATAAAATATATGCGAATAGAGGACTAGACTTTTATTGCAATAGCCGATGTGAATACGAGAGATAGTGACAGGCTGTCTCACTATAAACATCATTTTGGGTAAGCCTGGGCACATCTTTTTTTTCTGAGTCAGATTTTTGGTCATGATAAATTTTTGTAGATTTTAATCTTCAAATATCGTGACAGTGCGATCGCCTAAAACTACAAACAACATCTCAAATGATAGAAAAACATAGTTAATTTCTGTTAAAATCAACTAAAATTTGGCACAATCACATCTTTACGACACATGTCAGCCACCGAAACAGACACACAACTGATCCATAATATTCCTGCTTTTAACATTGATCAAGGAGATATGTCGTTTTTACAGCGCATGCTATCCCTGAATAGCGACCACTCAAGATGAAAACTGCCATTTACTAGAACTTCGCGTCAAAATTTGTTTTCAAAAGGTGTTTCAACTGTCTAATACACCTAAAAGGAACAAAATGGTTATGGTCTAAAACCTGCTAACTAGGTAGGAATGGTGAGACATTCTTAGAATTTCACCTTAGGACAGTCCTCACCAACTAAAACTGCAAGTGGGTGTTATACGCGCAGTCATCTTGTTGGATCTCTTTTTGTCATTATGGTTTGTTCAAAGTTATGATCGCTTTTTAAAAAACAAAGAGTACCATTTAAAAATCTTAAGTTTTTCCTTAGCACTCGTGTTTGATGATACTCAATGTATTGTTGTAGTTATTCTTTTAATGGCGTTCTAGCTAGGTGTGGACCATTGAAAAGAAAATGGAAGTAAATTGTTCTGCAAAAGCCGAGCTCAGAAACTGAGCAACAATAAAGATGTATGACAGACGCGTATCAACGATGACAAAGGCATACCTCATTGACACACTGCAAGATAATTGCTGGTACAAAAGGGGGATCTGGTGGTGCGAAGTCAATGATACGATTGCCCTGTGTACCCTTGCAGGGCGTAGCATCAGTCGGGATACAGAGCTGAGATAGTCTGGCCTTGCATTCGACATGACTTGCCACCTTGCAATCTAAAAGATAAGCGTCTTATGTGTGAGAAAGGTATTTAGAGGGCATCATTGTAGATACCCATGTGACAATCCAAAGACACTCTAGCAGGCATTTACAAAGGTCAAACTAGTAACTGATGATTAAATCTTAGGAAGAAATACCTTTGCATTTGAATGCCCGATGTCCAAACCTGATCTTTTTGCCACATGGAGTGCAAGATTCGGGTCGCATCACATTTTTACTAAAGAGGTTATGCTGGCGCTGCAGTTTACTAGCTGAAGCCCATCGTTTGATTGTCGGTGACCTGAATGAAATACAGCTCACGTGCATTAGAAGTTATGATAGTAGCCAACGGTGCTATTTGATACATAGCATAAGCATTCTTCAATATTCCCCAATTGTGAATAATCTGCCATACATGTACATTTAGTGACAAACCAGTTTGAGCTTTTAGGTTTATGGTGTTAAGTGTTCAATTTAACACACCAATGCTTTTAGCAATTCTTTGAATAAACTATTCTACCTACTGCAGCACATCCTGGGCCCAATAACATCTCGTTAGCTGATATATATATATATATATATATATATATATATATATATATATATATATATATATACTACAGTAGATGCTCCTACAATGTCAATAATCCGTTTTGAGGATGTTTACGTTATAAGGACTTTACGTTATACGACCGGTAACACACATGACAATTGCTTAATCCGTTGCGAGGTCTTCCCAAACTCACCACACAAACCCTTAAAAAAAAACTAAACCTTTTACTTTAATGACTGTACAGCAACTGTGGTATTACGGGTTTGTATCGACAACTCTCTTTTTTTCTCATCACTTCCACTTGGTTTAGGGCCAATGATTACAGTAATTTTACACCAAGATAAGAGAAACGCACGCCTTCAATGCCAATTTGATTTCGATATTTTCTGAATGGTGCAAAGAAACAAAAATTTAGTATGTCTAAAATAAAGTGAAACAAAAATATATCTTTGCTATAATAAGGGTGGTGTATGTCTGTCCGTCTTTCCGAAGCCGTCCTCATCATCATCATCGAAAGGCTCTATTTGTTCAAATTTCCCTCTTTCAATTAGGACTTTTACTGCGTGTCAACAATCTCTTCTTTCCTCCGTGTCAAGGTTTTAGCTGTGGCAGCGTCTATGCCTAGTTTTTTAATGTCTTGCTTGACGTCTTTCCCTTTGTGATCTTACGGGCTCCTCGTGACATTTTCATCAGTCTCTTGTACCCGCTTATAGCTACGAGCCAGTGTTGTAGGCTAGGATAAAGAATCACTTTCAACGAGACTTAAACTCGTCAAACTCCACTTAATCCAACACCTGCACCAATCTGCCACCTGCACCAATCTGCCTTTGGTTATTTCTGAATAATTGTGCAGATACCAGTTATTCTCTGTGCTTTATTGGCATCACACCTGATGATCTCTCAAAGAACGCTAGACTACTAGCATACTAGCATATGTGATAGAGATGCCCCAAGACAATGTTTTCTCTCAAATGCAGCAGGAGAGAAAGCGATATTTTAAGGCTAACTATGAGATTCTCATTACCAATATTGAATTTGAGAACTTGCACTGACTTGACGCCTTACGACATATAAAATTTTTTACAAAATGAGAATGAAAAAATTGACATAAATCCATTATGTTAAGTGGAATCTACGTTATAGGACATTTACGTTAAAAGAGCGTCTACAGTATATCACCGATTCTTATTCTACAATCAGTTTAAGGCAAGAAGTCAAATCTTCAGTATAAGGTGAAGACTCAAGGCCTCGGTATACAGTAGGGTCTCTTGTATACAGCTAGAGGCGAGGACTTGGGCTCTTAGTATAAGGTAAGCACTCAATTCCTTGGCATACAGTGAGAACTAATGTCTACAGGATAAAGTTAGGTTGCATGTGCTCAGTTTGAGTTGGGGCCTCAAGTCCCTAATGCAAGGCGTGCAATGTTTTGCTTGTTCCTTAAAACAGAGTTGCAAGAGTAAACTGAGTTCTGTTAGCCCTTCGCAAACTCAGTTTCAAACACAAATGTACATAAACCGTGGTTGCCATATCGCCCACGAGACTCACAGAAATTTTGAATAGAAAAACACTAGGACACGAGGCTTGGCAGCTTGTGCCCACAAAACCTGCCTTATCAGTAACGCTTGGCCAAACTGCTACGAAAGGTCAAGGTTGTTTAAAAAATTGCTGTTAGTAACAGAAGACAGAACTTGGTAAGCATGGTTCCCATATCCCATGCTGGTCTTCACCCATTCAGTACATTTTGAAAAGATCTTGTCTACTACAAGTTTCCAAAAAGTTGAACAATGTTGAACTTTTCTGATTGCTGCCGAGAGCTAATAATAGTACTCAGAATGTAGAGCACCAACTTATGCTAGTCCAACAAGCCAGTAGCCAATGCTTGCAGCCTATACGGGAACCAGCCTTTAGTGAGCCAGTTTGGATGGAAACAAGTATAGATAACCTGATGTGCCATTTGCAATTTTATATTTGCCAATTCTCGAATGAACACTTACTCAGGTGGTGAGGTAGGAGATTCAAACCCTCCATTCTTAAGAATACTCTTCGGAGGAATTGAGCTTAAAGGTACTCTGCGTCCAGTGTCAATGTCATGAAATGAATCTGTATCAACATCTTCATCATCGATACGAGCGCCTAGAAAGTAAAAACTTAGTTTTACCAACATTTGTTGCTGAAATGTGGTTACAAAAGGCATGCCGATTAAAAGATTTCAATAATATCTAGATAAAGTAGGATAGTACTTGACAGTAAGATAGTACTTGACAGTAGGTTAGTACTTGACAGTGTCTTGACTGCTTTGAATGGTAGATGGCATTAAAAAGACTACTGAAGCAAATTTACGACCTGCTATATAATAAAATACATATATATTGTGATGTTTATCGCACCAGCAGACAAACTCCGTTTCATCTTGTTCCGACTTGACCTTCTTGGTTTCACATCAGTTTGAGGCGGCGGTCGAGTGCTGCTGTCATCTGTTTCAATTGAAGTCTCGGTATCGCCGCCAAGCAATCTACGTCTCTTTGGTGGAGTTTTTTCTTCACTTTCAGGAGGCGCTGTTGGCTCCACAGAGTAGTTCTTCAATGTTGCCTCACTGGGCACACGGTAAGGACTCCGAGGCTCACTTGGACGTGACCTACGTTTGCTGCGGCGTACAACGCGAGACTGGAGTATGTCATCACCTGTTTTATCATACTCGGACTCCGAGAGTAGTGATAAAGACTCATCCAGCAGACCTGTATCCATCATGCTGTAATAATTTCAATATTTCTACAGAATGCCAGGTGATCAACATAGTGTAAGGACACAATCTTTTAAGATATATAATAGAAGACAAACTTTATTACTACCGCTACTCTAAAAGTAGACCGACACATGCGACTAAGCAAGGAAGAGTAACTACTAATCGCATAAATATATTTGCTGGCCTCAAGACGACATACAACCAATCATTTAAAGAGCCTACCACCATACAAGAATAATAGTTGGACTGAGTAGCACTACATTAGCAACTTTGGGTTTCAAGAACGTACCTTGGACTACCCCAGCCATATGGATTTGAATTGTTTAGAAATGCCAACTTTTGCCGCTCTTCCTCACTCAACAAATTGTAGCTCTGGTTGCCTTTGCTCCCAACGAGTTCCTTGATTATTTGCATCTGACGAGCCTATGACAAGGTAAGAAAACCCTTATTGACTAACAATTGTCATATGCTACCAATAGGAAAAAAGGTACTACCCCTACTACTACCACTTGTATATGTTATTAATAGTAAGTACTGCCCCCACCCCACCACAATCATTCGGTATATGTCACAAATAGGAGCGAAATTTACCACCTGGCAGACATTACTAATTGGAGAAAATTGCTATCTCGACTGGTACAATTCAGTATATGTTACTAATAGGAGGAAGCATACCAACTGATCCAGCTCAGTTTGTACCCGCTTGCGCTCTAACATTTCTTCTTCCAACTCCCGTCTTACTTGTGCAAGCGTGAACTCGAGTCTTTTTCGCTCATTGTTGGCCTATGAGAAAGCATTGCAATGCTAGACAAAGCGCAGTATCCTCAGTGAACTGATTGTCATACCTATCATAACCTAACGACACTTACTTGCTTCAAGTCAGCTTCCAACTTATCTGTTGCTCTATTTTTACCCCGAAGCTCTTGACGGACCTTCAGCTCATGACTGATAAAATTTCGCCAGTCTACAATCATGTTCAATTGATAATTTTATGCTGCAAGATTGTGTGTCAATTATGTCTTGATTACGGACAAGACCTGATGTGGCAGAAATTGTTGAACTCAGACAAATGAGCAAGTCTAATTAAACATAAGCCTTATTGTTTTAGGGTACTTCATAATAGTTTGATGACTGATTCATAAAAATACATATTCACACTACATTTGGACACTACAAGTATCCAGAAAAGCATTGTTCGGACCATAGTTCAATGGAAAACTTTTGGCATCAATAAGGGCTTTGTACATATCAGATATACTGTAATCTGCGCATGCTAAACGATAAAAGCGACTTGCATGGTTGTTATAGTTAAAAAGCGAGTGATCTAATCGCTTGCAAAAGATTGTTTAACCCGGTTTAATGGAAATGCAAGCTATAACAAATGTGCTACAGACTGCACTACAAATCCGAACCAATGTACTAAAATGTATTACATATTTGAAAACTTAATAAGATACTGAAACTGATCAAAAACAATCTTGAAATAAGAGTAATAAGTACACCTAACAAAAGAACTGTGCTAAAATAAAAGATGCAAGTAGAACTACTCCTGCGACCCACCTCCTTCTTGGAAGGTAAAGAGAGGGTGTCGAATAGAATCATCATACCGGGCTACCAGAGAAAGCTCCTTCCAATCCATGGAGGACAATATTCTAGCTTGAGACGTGACAATATTGGCAACAGCAAGACTAGATAAAAACAAATTAACAATAAGAGCGTGATATTTTAAATAAAATCCATTTCTTCCCTAAATTTAACAGGCACACGCAAAAAGGTCTGTTATATCAGATATGAGCTCAATTACCATGAACATAATCCTTGAGAATATGAGCATCACTGAAGTTCACCCTTATGTAAACAGAATCATAGTTCAATTTAACTCATTCAAACATTTATGAAACAAAATAATATCACTCAACACGAACTGAAATACAAAAGCATTTAAGGTACACAAATTAAACGAGATTGTTTTTTTTGCCTTCAAATTGATTTTATCGAATTAGAAGATATATAAACTCAGTTTGATTAAAAATATATATTTACTTTTAAAGTGAATAAAATGTAGTTGAGCTCCTTATGTGTCTTAGTTTCTATGTATAATAATATATACATATATATATGATTTTAGTATCTACTAGCATTGAGACCCAGCGTTGGCTGGGTATAGAGTGAAATTACAATAATATTTACCGTAAAACCTTAACTTGAACACCATGGTGCTGTATTTTTCAACCCTTCTCTTAAAAGTGGCGCATTAACTCTTACACGGACGCATCAAATGTCGCCTATATTTTGCACTTTCCTTCAGACGATACAACATTAACCCTATTGTATGCAACAAATTATTTTATAAACATCGTCGAACAGTGAGTATCACTATTTACAAAAGTGTCATTAAGTTCATTGAAAATTAATTCTTGTACGTTGACAATAAAATTTCCTTCTGCATCTGGATAAGGTTTACATAAGCTTTTTGTAAGATGACGGGACCACCAGTGATTTTCTAAATAGAGAGATAGCACTAATGTTGTTTTAGCACCCTGGAACTGATGCAAATCAGCTGGCGCACTGCAACTTGCTGACTCAAACAATGAATCAGATTCAACCCTCTGCTCACCAGGACTAGACCTAGCCAGATTAATGAATAGACACATGTATATCTCGCATAATTGATTATAAAAAATACTGTGTTGGCCCACTGAAACAAACACACTCCTTCATACTTGGTAGCAAACAAACATGGACTGTATATTATTTTTTGAAAATACTGAAAATTTTTCACAAAAACCAAGGAATGCTCTGACGTTTTACAGAATATGGTACAAAGACGATAAAAATGCTTATGCAGCACACATTAAAAAAAGCAAAGATCTGCACATACATTCAAAAGCTTTTAATTTCAATTTAGCTGCATAGTTAATAATGAAATAGCAGTTATGTATTCAAACATCAATGTAACAGTCTAACAAGAACTACCACAACATCAAAAGCTAGTTGAAGCTTAGGGTATGAAGTAGCAAAGTTTGCTTTAATTATTTAAAGACCTCTGTCAATGGTTGATGAGTTAAAACCAAACATCAACTGTAATATTTCATCAGAGAACAACCGATTTCTGTGCACATTACAGCATGCGAATTTTGTGTAAGCAATACACTCACATAAGTACACCATGACATTTGGCATGTTACACATTGCGTGTTTTGATCCGAAATATATCTTACCACCACTTGTTGGGGCATGTGAGTGCCAACTTGCATGAACTTTGTAATCTCAGAACCAGCAAGTAATGTTTTGTGTCAGATACTTGCATATCAATAGGCTAGCGTGTAAAGTTAAACAGTTCATGTGGCATACATGTAACAGACAATGTGTTCAATGTGACTGGTAAACAGCGGACCAAATATATAGCAGTGATTGACATAGAACCACAATTGATTAAAAGTTATTATGATTGCATATACTCTATAGGTAATATTAAGGTATAGAACAATTTTGGTATTCTCCCTTGTCTTGCAACGCGCTCCGGCGAGTAGAATGGCATGACTGGCTGAATTGCACGTTTTTTTATTTTATAACAATAAAAAAGGAGCTGCTGGCGAGTTAGCCAACAAAACAAAAAGTTCTGGTTGAATCTAATAATTGTGCGCATCTAATTCTGTGCTCCGCTTTACCAACATAATTAAGTTGATTGTTCACTTGTGAAGCTGATAGAAATCTGCGTAACCTGGTCGAAGCTAGCTGCCTTGCACCTGGCTTTATACCAGGGTAGCAGCATTTGCTCGCTCATGATATCTAATGCTAGAGCATGGAGGGCTAAAAAAATAAAATTGAATATTGCCATAAAGATTATCGCCTTATTTGCTATGAGAAGATGGGAACCCTATACCAGCTTCATATGCTGCCATGTAAATAGCAGTTCTAGATAGAACGATCGCCAATCACACACACGCCGCGGGTAACACTGTGCTTTCGCAGTTGGAAAGAGTTTTGCAGCCATACCTGCCAACTCTCACGCATTGGGCGTGAGACTCACGAAATCACCCCAAAGAAAAAATGAAAATGCGTGAGAAATGCGTGAGATTTTTGCCCCAATTTCCACAATTTTATATATACTATCATTGATACATCAATTGCCCCAAAACCAAATCTCACGCATTGCCCCACTCTTGGGTTGGCAGGTCTGTTTGCAGCGTACCAGAATTTTGTGCTATCACTAGTCTGTCTATTACTGCAACTATTTGCAAGCGATATCAAACTCGGATTGAACAGATAGAACGAGATTTTTAAATATTTTATTTGCATTTTCTGTACAAATTCACAAAAAATGTTTTGAATCATCTACCCGTTAGCGCAAACGATTTGTTATAATTCAATTGTAATTGCATTAATTAGCATACCACGAGTCTTCACGCTGAACAATCAAATTTTCCAACATGCGATGCAACGAGTCCCTATTTGTGGTATTATATATGAGCAATCTTTATTGTGGTAATCAATAGTCATAATTTGCTATATGTTTTCCACAAGGTACCACAGGTATTGACGATGGGCACGATGTATTTTATTCAAAACCGACAATCTAAAATTCTTTTACTGACCTATTGTGTGTAAAAAATCAAATTAAATCGTTACATTTGTGAGGATGTAGTAATTTTGCTGATGATAGTTACCTTTATGTAAAAAAATTCACTTCATAAAATCCGAATTTCGCGCACTTACAGTTAGTATGTTCAGAACTGCTGTGATTCGGGAAAAGTCGGGCTACTCGAATTATAGCTTCGATAAAACCGTTGCTGTTTCCGAGGCTATAACTGAGGCTATAGCAGATAAAAGCTCTGAATTGGTTGTCACGTGACGTACTTTGTTCATGTCTTCTGTAGCAAAGAAGTGAATGCGTGGATAGCAGCATCGAATTTTTGGTTAAATCGTTTTATCGGTGTCAGGACCTGTACTAAAATGCATTCGCCTCAAAATATTATCTGTCGTTTTCGTTCGCCAGCTTCTCTCGGTTATCGCAGCGAATGTTGTTGAAGATTGTTCTAAAATATGCACGATATGCCTGTATAAATTGTTACTATTTCACCATAAGTATATCTAGCTAGAGATATTTTAAACATAAGGTATCGCTTTCGAGTTGTCATGATTTGGGCTTTGTAAAAATCGATTCGTTTGACAACGGTTGGGCGTTACATTGCCCCTGAGTCAGGCTTAAAAAGTTATTGCATGACATAAATATTGATTAGCCATATTATCTTAAGTGGTATATATTTGC
Organism: Watersipora subatra; assembly: GCF_963576615.1. Classification (NCBI taxonomy): domain Eukaryota; kingdom Metazoa; phylum Bryozoa; class Gymnolaemata; order Cheilostomatida; family Watersiporidae; genus Watersipora; species Watersipora subatra. Next base: position 53,431,604 of record NC_088710.1, on the reverse strand, counting down.
CAATGCATCTTAAAAAGCTGGCAATATTATCAAAGGTGTATTATTATAGAACACGTTCTAATAGAATAACGTTGTTTTTTTCTGTAATTGGTTTTATTTTGTAACTTTTGAATACCGGTACTTTTTAAACTCGACCAGAGCGAAGAAAAACCAAATAAAGCAAAGAAAATTGGGCTATCGTGATAATACCATTTCATCCTTACACAGTTTAGCAGTGTTTAGCCAACCTGTTTAAATTTTTGCTGTTAGCTGTTGATGAATTTTAAATCTGGAAAGTTACCTTTGAACCTGATGATCTAATCCCCGAATGATTATTTGTTGAAACTGTTCAATGCATAACAAACTACCATGACAAATTTAATTAATACATAGTTGTGACGGACAACATGTTTTTTCACCATATTCTCAATTGAGAATAATCAAACATAGTATTTTAAAACAGCAGCTGCTTGCTGTGACCCCATAAGATTTTATTTTTATATAGACAATGGCTATTCAGTGATCGTTTTGTTGTACTGACGTCAAATAACAAGTCTTTTGAAGTGACTTTCGCACAAACACTCTTTAATTTGTGCTTTCAGCAATGTATTTATAGTTTGATTAAGCCTTGTCAAACAATGGCTGTATAATAGGTATTAACAGAAGTTCCTAGAATACAACAATTTTGATAACCTTATAAATTATGTTTCTATTACATTCCCACACTTATGTTGTATTAATGCAAGACATGCAAATTATACTTGTGTTCACATTTGCTGGATATAACTTCAAGTTGCTACCATATCTATTGAGCAAACCAATTTTGAAAATTGAGTTTGTTGTGGTTTATACTACTGGAATCTTAGTTGAGGAGAAGATTAAATTATTGATTTTTCTAGTAGCGCTTCTCCAAAGTGGTTACAATTTCAAATAAATTATGGTGAGATAAATTTTTATTTGCCATAGACTTTCATTTATAGATAATGTATTAAGATAAATTTTAGTTATAGATTATACTTTGTGTTGGGTGAAAACACTGAAGTTGGTATTGTTTAGTTGCATAAACTGCTGCTATAGGTCTCGCAATGATTAATAAGAATGTGCCAAGTACGCATGGATATGTTAACAAAATCATGTGTAATTTTCTCAGTATTAAGTTTGTTACTAATAGCTCTGTCTTTTCTGTACATTGAAGTTAGCTGACTGTACATGGTTTGATACTGCTCTAACAATACTTTACAAAGTGTTGTGACTAGTCTAATATGTTTGCAGAATCTATTCTTAGGCTTAGTTAAAGGTTGACTTGCAACAAAGTTCACATTACCGTTATTTGATATGAAAAGATTCACCATGTCTTACTCTGTTGTGTTGTAGGTGCCAAATATGTGGAAATGTGATTACAAGCTCTTAAAAGATCAAAAACAAACAGAAAATTGCAGCCACACGAGACTGCCGTAGTTTGGATTCCCTTTCCAAAACGGCTCAAATGTGATGTAGTTGTGAGAGATGGTTTCTGTTTACACTTTCTTGCATCCTTATCCGCCGAAATATTTTCACAAATATACTTCACGCATTCAATAAAACTATGTCTATTGTTCTTACGCGTCTGTTTTATCGTCATTGTAATGCTGTCACTTTTAGCACTGATATCCTATAACTTACCGTAAAAATTCGTTAAATTTTTTAACCTTAGCTCGAAGGAGTACATATCATTGTCTGATAATCATGACGAGCCTGTTGGTCACTTGTGATAATCGAAAAGTGCTGCAGAAATTATTTGCGAAGTATTGTGTCACATGATCAAATTACGACTTGCCAATTAGACCAGGCCGAAACAAAACTGTAAAGTAGCGAGCATCTATATTTGATTCGGGGTCTTCGGTAAAACCCGAAGTGTTTGTCATAAACTAGTATTACGATAAGTTTTATATTGAGCTTTGTATTGGCCTTTCAATTCACGTGAGAACATACGTGACAAGACGATAACCAAATTTCGTGGCTACGTCATCGAAATAAAGAGATTCCAATCTACGGCGGCTTTTCGTTTTTGAGCTTTTAAAGCTTGTAATCACATTTCCACATATTTGGCACTTACAACACAACAGGGTAAGACATGGTGAATCATTTGATACCAAATAACTGTAATGTGAATTTTGTTGCAAGTCAACCTTTAAGAAATGGCATCGATTAGAAAAGGGAAAGTTGAGGAAATCATATCTATACGTACTATTATTATTAACCATTGTCTATCCGTCTGATCGCTTTTTCAGTCACAAATCCTTATTCTAATCTTATCCCGTTATTGGCCATGGAAGGTACCTGATGAGGTCAGTTGATTTGAGCGGCAGTCTAATAAACTGAATGTTTGAGCCCCATATTGGCCAGCATATTAGTCTCATTACTTGCATATACAGAACTTTGTCAGCGCGTGAAAGTTGATACATTTAAAACAACTCCTATTGTAATGCAAAAACAAAAAGCTTTGACATTTATGCCGCACTCCATCATTTCTGACAGCTTGACATTGTCTCAAAAGTCACCTTTTATTAACCACAAATCTGTGAGCACTTTTAAATGAATCTCAAATGAAATTGATTTTTGATAGGAGTTACAATGGAAATTCTAGTCTGTCTAATGAGGACCAATCATTGCAAAGAATGAAATACGTAAATTGTTTTTCTTTTGTCAATTTTGAATAGCTAAGGTGGTAGCTTTTATTTAAAATGACCAACTGTAATGGAAAAAAATACTTGGAGTAATCCTGGTTTAATTATGAACAAGCCAACTGATGTTGGTAATTATCGTTCAGCTTATTATCGTCATAATTAGTGTGATTGATTGCTAAAACTAGTATGGCGGTAGCTCTATTATACTTATAGCATATTTTGGGTTCCCTAAAATTAAACTAAGAAATTACCCTATACTACTTACAGTTACAAAAACATATTCTCAGTAGTGACATAATGGGCAGACGGTGTTTTTTGTTTGTGCAAAAGGTTTGTCACACACACACGGGCTCATAATTATTTGAGGGCTAGAAAATCTCTGAGGATAAATATATCTTACATATATTAATGTAACAGCAAAATAGACAAATAATAACAATTGTATGTTTATAGCTTGGGTTAGTTAGCTCCCAATTTATGTACCGGTACTTGCCACTTTAATTGTTACCAACTTTATTTAGTCAAATTGAGCAATAAAACAGCTAATTTTGCATTCGCCTCTGTAACCTCTTTTGTTTTGAAAAAAACTTCAAATACAGTCAAACATGGATAACTCGAACTTCAAGGGACCGAGCAAAAGTGTTCGAATTATCAGAGCGTTCAAGTTATCAGAGCACTGTCACAAGTCCATATATTTACTTATTTATTAGTAGATACATGTACATATACAAACTATAATATAAATCAAAAGCACAAATGGCTTGTTTCAAATTAAATGCTTCTAATGTAAAGTTTAAAACGTTTTCATGAAAAAGTATAGAGATTTTTCTATCACTTGAGATTGGTTTGTTGTTTGAGGTGATGTTATCGCCAGGACATTTTTCAGATTGACATTGGCAAAACTTGATCGTTGTTGAAATGCTCAAAAGAAAAGACATTTTTTTCTTTTGGGGTTTTACCCACGATCAATTCTGCCGTTTTTTCTTGAAGTTTATGCAGATTACCTTACTTTACCTGGGATTCGTTAAGAGCAACACTCCGCGGCAGTTCAATTAGAAGTTTTACGAGGTTTTACGGTACATTCTATATCACTCACGCTTTTTTAATAGATACTTATTGAATGTACACACGTATTCTGTGTTTAGGTCAAACGATGAATAGTTTATTGTAGCTCAGACAACGTATACGTTTAATTACAACAATTTTTAAGACGTTTTAAACATTCAACATTCCGACGTTGATTCAACACGGAATCGACATCGGAAAACTATTCATCACGGGCTAGCCGGGTCACGCACTCAAGGATTTTTGCCACGCACATACAAAACAACATGCGATTTTTGTTTTGTATGTGCGTGGCGAAAATCCTTGCGCGCGTGACCCGGCTAGCCCGTGCTATTCATCGTATCGCAGTATAAATCAAATTTCACCAAACCTTTAAAAATGTCATTGACAAAAATATTTTGCCGATGGTGGTAATAACGACGCTTATGAATTACGAAAAGATGAAGTTTACCTCTATGGCTTTGAATAAAGTGATTTTCTAAAGCGATAACAACCGTTTCGGAAGCCGTTGGGCAAAAAAACAGTTCGAATTAACAGTGTTGAGTTCGAGTTATCTATAGCAATTTATCATTACGTGGGAACAGACCAAAGGAAATGTTCGAATTAACCATGTGTTCGAGCTATCCGTGGACGAGTTATCCATGTTTGACTGTACATACATGTATAAAGGTTACAAAGCGGCAATGATGTTTTTGCCCAGTGGTGTGACATAACACATTAGTGATAAGCAAAGCTTTTTTTATTGATGGTTTTTGATGTCGTGTAAATTAGAAAACTCATTTGAAGGCGCTTATATCGTGGTATTTGAACTTTATGGAGCTTTGTTTATATCGTTGTTCATGCTGTTGTGAAGCATTGTCGGCTTTATGGAGCTTTGTTTATATCGTTGCTCATGCTGTTGTGAAGCATTGTCGGCTTTATAATAAGACGACTTAAATATGTTAAAGCTTTGAAGCTTGAATATGTTAAAGATTAGCGTTAGATTTCATGTAAATGAAAGCTCTGCAACTAACTTTAGATAATACTGAATGCATTCATCTGTAAAATAATGCCAAAGACAAAGGTATAGTATGTATGGACGCCAGAAAGAAATCGGCTAATTGAATCTTCTTCAGGGCCTTTGGACCTTTAGAACTTTCGTTGTATTTTGGCTAATAAATAAAAGTGAGCCTTTTTTGATAGTTAATCGGTCGAAGTTTCACTGCATACATATCTTTATACTTGTGAGCGTAATAATTAAGTGTAATAAAAATAACTTTTTCTTTGCAATCTATGGCAGCCATTTATACAATACCATGTAGCTTATGGGAGCATTGTCAAGATATTTTGGTTGACAATATTATATGGGAAATACTTTGAGTATAGCACTACATTAACAATTGTCTTCTTTTAAGGTCACATATTGTTTCAAGAGTCTCTTCTAATTGCTCTAACGTGACAAATCGCATCTGGTCTTGGACTCATCCGTTTTCTGCTTCTGCATTTCATTAGCATTACCACCAACGTTGTTCAAATTTTCTATGTATGAGCCATTTGCATTGCCTATTTCGTAGATGCGTTAGAGTAAAATTTATAACTAATTGTAATCCTCAAGCAATGTGTAATATAGTTGTTTTTCCTGAGATCATCAGTGGCGTGTAATGGGAGTTATCTTCTCATCTACGAACCGCATTTCTCCGCGAATCAACATACCCAAATCGTGGTGGTGGCGGCCAGTTAGTATTAGTAATAGCATGAACGTGGGCGAACGAACACGATGTCGAAGTACAAGACTTTTTAATTAAATCGAATGCACTGTAAGCTATTACATCGTGTCTGCGTTTCATTATCGCCAACAACACAACAGCCAAACCTGCATTGTCAACCGTTTGCGGATAGTAAAACACGGATTTATAACTGTAAACTGGGAAACCTTTGCATTTATTGTAAATATTTTCAATCAACTGCGTGTCATTGCTGTCTAAATAAAGCCTTCATCGTTTTCAATTTTTTTTAAAAATCTCAGATTGATTCGGTGTTGATAACGATTGTAGGAGAACTTTGATACGAAGTGGAAAGTTCTATTGTAGCTTTCATGTTTGCAGGGTATCAGAACTCACGGATGCTTATAACATAACTTACCGCAAAGTTTAAACATGAACTACCCTAACCATATGGGTGGTATGATGCCACACCATTCCAATCAGCAGGCCAGTGGCCATGGAATGCAAATGCAGAATCCTTATCATATGGGTGCCATGGCTAATGCACTCCCACACACAGACATGCATACGCCATTTGGAGACTCTGAATATAACCATCGGATAAGTGTTCTGGGAGAACCTGGTGGTTCATGTATCAGTGCCTCTGCATTTGATCACTTGGAAGAGTTGGTGTGGCTTGGTACTCGGGCGGTAAGAGATTTGATTAATGTAGCTAGTTCTGCATAGTTCAAAAAAATTTTGTTGAAGTAATTATAGCAACTGTTTAAGACCTTTATAATGCATTTTATGGCTCTTCAAATATCATTTCTAGGGCTATGTTGCCTCATTTTATGGATCTAACCTCAACAAATACACAGCATTTAGAGTACACGCTAGTGATGAAGTTGTACAGATCTTGCCATCCCAGCCTGGTGTCTACACGCTAACTCATGAAGAACTTAGGTTGCATTACAGAACAGGCCGAGTTGCTCAACGTTTTGTGTAAGTACCGGTATATAAGAATAGGTGTATAAGAAATATCAGCATATGAAAAATACTAAATCGATACTTAGAGGTCTACTGGTTTAGCAGAAAGTTAGAATCGCTGGCGTCTCAGGTCTAGCAAAGTTATTTATACGGCTAGTTAGAGGTGGAACGAGACAGGTTTTTTAAGTTCGAGATGAGACTCGAGACACTGTCTTGTGAAAAGTCGAGACTTGAGACACGAGACAGTAAAATAATGAGCATTTGGTGATGATTTCACTACACAAGTACTAGCTACTCGGTATATATAAATTAATAAATCTATTTTTAAATTGAATTTTCAACTGGTGTAAACGATTTAAATACAACATTTTAATTATTATAGTGATATGCATGTAGTTTTTGTAAACAAAAGTGACACAAACAGCTCTAGAATACCGAAGTTATATATTCTAAGAATTTTGAGCTTGATTGATCATAATTATTATAAACATATTGCTTTGTACATGTATATTTTTACCATCTATTGAATAGTTCTTACTTTTTAATGTAATGTGTAATGAAACCGATAGCCGTCGCTCTACAAAGAAATACCGCAACTAAAAGAACACACGATAACACTTTCATTCTTATCGTTTCATTAATGTTAAGTTTTGTTTATGTGTTAACTGTAGTATGTGAATTATATTTAAATTGTACTCATGAAATTATATTAATTACTGTATACATGTATATTCTTATATTGAGTTGAAAAAACGTCATTGTTAACCGAACACGGACTATGGTCGACACGGCCTTTCGTTCGTTTCTCCGTGTCCGGGCAAGTTTTACCCGCGATTGGTAGTATATACGTAAAAGAGGCCCGAATTTTATGAAGGTCAGTTGGTGTTTAGACACGATACGATAAAATACAGACATTTTACCCGCAAAAGTTATCCAATTTATTAAATTGGATTATCCGAAGAGCAATTAGATACGACCGGTATCTGTTTTAAGAACACAGAACCGAACTAAAATATAACAGGGTCGTTGTCCGGACTACATGATTAGACTCAGTGGCCAACATAATCAATAGCCACAGGTAGTAACGGACCGGGTAGAACTTTAAAGGCAGCTGCCCGCAATCCGTTACAATATATGGAGTTGTTGCTACCGCAAGAAGCCATGTTTTAACGACCGTGCGCAGGCGCTTTAGTTCTATTTCCTGTCTCGAGTTTGGCAATAGTTAACTCGAGACCGATACGAGACAGGTCGATACTCGAGATGTCTCGTTCCACCTCTACGGCTAGTCTTGTTGGTCTCTGTCACGGCTTTTATGAGCTAATGAAAACTATTCATGAACTCTATTACTTCAAGGATTTTTGGCTTGCTTTCTTGCAGAGCTGCGGACTTTCACAATATGCAGTGCATGATTCACACACCTAACAACAGTTTACTTGTTGGCGGACATCAATCTACAGTGTTTGAAATGGATTTGACTAGACTGCAACCAATTAATAAGGTTTGTTGGAAACATATTAAATGACTGCAACTGGTATCAGAAGTTTGAAATGTTGAATTTAAATTACACATCATCGAAAATATGAACAGAGACTCAAAAACTATGATATTAGCTTGTTACAAAGGTTTTTGTAAAAGTAATATACTGCCAGTAGACATGTTCTCTATTAAACTGTGTATAATAACAGATGTTTGTTCACAGCATCAAGTAGATGATGTTGGAGTAGCCATTATGAGATCAACTAACAGGCATTTTCTATTTGGTGATACAACAGGCAAGGTGAGTGTTGTTTGATTTAATAACTGTTTACATACATAACGCATGTCATCGAATTTCAGCTTATTGATTTGGTAGAAAACTATTTCTGCTTTATCAGTAGCTTTAGTTTTTTACAGCACCTCACTGCAATCGCAACCAAACAATGGCTATATGTTCATTTGCTCTCTGCTAACTATTTCAGTGATAACTCACGAGTTATTTGAAAAATTCTACTTCAGTTCGTTAATAAATCCGCGTTATAGTGAGACAAGGTCGTCTCAATTCAGGTTTGGGTTTCCCTATTGTCTGTGAAACACTACATCTCAAATGAGTGCTATTAGGGTTCCTCCCGTATTTATCACCTTTTTAGTTTTTAGATGCACACCCAATATTATAGACTTAGTGATATGATTGATTTGTATGCGCTGCAGCCCTTCCAACTTTTCATATAATCTCTGTGCTATTCGTATGTTAGTTGTTTACTTGCTTGCTAGTAATTTAATCATAATAGGCCTATTGTTATTATTATTTTGATTGACCTCTACGAGAATAAATATTGTTCTTTGTGGTAGTGTCAGGAGAAGTTGATGAAATTATAAGAGCAACTTTTCTTTTTGTTAGCGGAGCTTATACGGGTGGCTTAAATATTTTATTTGGTTCCTGTTATAATAATGAATAAACTGTATAATAATATAATAGTATAATATAATATATATAATATAATAGTATAATAATGAATAACTGTATGTTGTTAGTAGTGGTTTTTAGTGAGAAATTGTTTGTTGTACATAGTTTTGAACATTCATAGAAAGATTTTTTGAGTTGGATTTGATTCAGTCAGCTACTTCTCTAAAAATAGGAAAGGAAGAAATCTGGTCACTGCTACTATTATGCCAATAGACCACTAGTTCAGTATGTTTAGATGTGTGATTCATTGGTTTTGCTGTATATGTTTGCTCTGTGTCTAGTCGAGCTCATATTCTTGCTGTATCTCATTAGCTTCATTTTTGCATTTGAGCCTGTGTATAATCACTCCTTAGAAGAAGTTGAAGGTTAGCATTTTTCCTAACTTCAAATGTTATCTACAAAGCCCTAAAATGCTGCACTGTTTGATCATAGTATCATCTATCAATTTCTGTGACACAGTTTTGGCGTTATCAAGATAACTGCCTACGATAACTGCCTAAGCATAAACTATATACGCATTTTGAATCTCCAGTAACAAATCCCACTGTGCCATTGTGTCTGTTATTCTGTGTGAACAATATGTGCTTTCAGATTTTTTTTTGACGATTTCGTCCTAACTTCTCACACATATGCTCCGTGCCCTCTGCCAGGTCACCAGAAATATTTGTTTTTAAACTCCGTCTGGTACCTGAGAACCAGCCTCTTAAACACCCACCTGATTGGAAACTCAAGAATTAATCTTCCCATGTGTTAAGGACAAATGCCCTCGATGAACGTGTTCATAAACTGTTGTCATAAAAGCTGTGTAGCAATTAGTGTTGAACATCTACTCATCTGTGGGCTATCTGATTGAAGATGAAAGAAATCAACTCACAGCTTAATGCTAGTCGGAATATTTGTTGTGTGATTGTGTGGTGGGAGTTGTTTTGCAAACAGCAGACATAATTTGGTAGACTTGTCTAGTGTTATGTTATTAGCATATCTATACCGCAGCGGTAAACTGAAGCTATTCATATAATGCTGACCAAGTATATGCTATTTATATAATGCTGACCAAGTGTATGCTATTCATATAATGCTGACCAGGTGTACGCTATTCATATAATGCTGACCAAGCGTATGCTATTCATATAATGCTGACCAAGTGTATGCTATTCATATAATGCTGATCAAGCATATGCTATTCATATAATGCTGACCAAGTGTATGCTATTCATATAATGCTGACCAAGCGTATGCTATTCATATAATGCTGACCAAGCGTATGCTATTCATATAATGCTGACCAAGCGTATGCTGTTCATATAATGCTGACCAAGCGTATGCTATTCATATCACGGTGACCAAGCGTATGCTATTCATATAATGCTGACCAAGCGTATGCTATTCATATAATGCTGACCAAGCGTATGCTATTCATATAATGCTGACCAAGCGTATGCTATTCATATAATGCTGACCAAGCGTATGCTATTCATATAATGCTGACCAAGCGTATGCTGTTCATATAATGCTGACCAAGCGTATGCTGTTCATATAATGCTGACCAAGCGTATGCTATTCATATAATGCTGACCAAGCGTATGCTATTCATATAATGCTGACCAAGCGTATGCTGTTCATATAATGCTGACCAAGCGTATGTTATTCATATCACGGTGACCAAGCGTATGCTATTCATATAATGCTGACCAAGCGTATGCTATTCATATAATGCTGACCAAGCGTATGCTATTCATATAATGCTGACCAAGCGTATGCTATTCATATAATGCTGACCAAGCGTATGCTGTTCATGTAATGCTGACCAAATGTATGCTATTCATATAATGCTGACAAAGCGTACGCTATTCATACAATGCTGACCAAGCGTATGCAGAAAAATTCGGTTTATGTTTGGCTGATGTGGTACTTCGCCTATAGAAGTGTAGTATTTTTACTCAAAGGTGACTTTTTCTGTAGCCCAATTTTAATCAATTTATTTTTAAGCAGAATGGAAGTAAGTGTTTTTTAATATAAGTAATTGTGCTTTTATCTTCATGTTATGTGATTTTTTGGGCTGAAGATGACACGGAGTCAAATATGCTGGTCATTGTTAATTTATCATAACATCTCTTCATCGCCTTTGTACATTTTTATGTATATAGATTTCTTTGAGAGATCCGCGGTCGCTAAAAGTCGAGAACCAGTTTCAGGCTCACTCATACACGCTGTCTGACTTTGACACATTTGAGAACTACATCGTTTCCTGTGGCTTCTCAAAAGCCCCTCCTATGCGTGGCGGTAGTCAGATAGATGGGTAAGTTTCGAATATTGAAGTATAGAGTGGGTAGCTGCTAAATATGCTTAGGCATTCGAGTGTCTGTGTGCCCTACTCCCTGAATGTAGTTTGGAAAGCAGTTTGTGTTGTCTCTCTTAACAGATGAATAATCTTCATGAGTGACCATTGAAAGACACATTCCAATTCTAGCGTTTGTCAAGCCATGACCTGTAAAACTGTAAAAATATGGAATAGGTTTTGCTGTGTTTAACACACATATAACCTATTTAACCACTTATAACCTTTTGGAATACAAAAATGCTTTAAAGGGTAATTTCTTTAGTGTCTCTCAATGGTTAGCTAGTTTTTAGAATGGGTTTTTCTCAAAATCAATGTAGGTGTCTGTTGGTTCAACTGCCTATATTAAATATCCACCTTTTTTTATCATGTTACCTATAAACCACAGTGCATGGCTATAGCAGTTTCCAGTAGAATATTCATAATAACTTTAGACCTGGTTTGCTATAGCATCTATTACTATATACATGTATTTTTAAGGCGTTTACCTTATATTGTTATAAATTGATATTTTCAGGTGTGATTCATGATCCACAATATTTAGAGCATCACACAAAAATTGATATTATTTGACATTGTTTCACGTAAGTGGCTAATTTCAATTACTGTGTTTTGTTTTTTAAATGAAGCAGTAACATTCTTTCTAGCCATATAAAAGGAAAGCCAGAGTTTGTTTTCGCTGTCTCTTTCTGTCTCTGTTCACAGTTTTTGATTGTGAACAGAGACAAAACAGCTAAAAGATAACAGATAAAAGAGCGTTATTAACTTTTTAATATGCATCACCTTTGCACCGGAGGAAAGCTGCATATATACAGTAGATGCTTGCTCTTATAACGTATATCTCCTATAATGTAAATTCCAGGTAACGTAAAAAATTTATGTGAAATTTTTGCTTCCTACTTAAAGAATTAGATATAACTAAAAAATATATAAATAAAGATATAACTAAAACTATAAATAAAGATATAACGTAAAGTGTCAAGTCGAGCGAGTTTTCAAATTTGATTTGAATGTTAGTTTATCTTGCCGTACTTGCAAAAGAAAAAGCGCCAAGTGGACAGCATTATATCCATTACATATATAACTTTCGGGGCATTCTAGTTCGTCGTAGTATATGGTTGAATGTGTTGACAAAAAGGAGAATAGCATAGCTGCGCAGTTGTCTATAAATACTTGAAGGCAATTGATTGGTGCAGTTGTTACAGTGTTGGTCTACCAATGTGGTTGTCACGAGTTGGAGTATCATCGAAAGTTATCTTTTATCCTAACCATAACCCCTGAATACTTATAAACGACGAACAGGTAGAACTGCTTTTATAGTAGAGATTTTGTTGTTTTGGCTTATTGTAGACATATAAAGTATTTGTTATTAGTTTTACTTTGCATAATAGACTTTGCTGTTTAAAAAAAAAGTAAATCATTGTAAATGAACGTAAAAATATGCAGTCCCTATCAAATTGTTGTAAAATTACCGCAATCATCGTCTATAAAACCAGTGAGATTGACCATAAAAAGGAGAAAAGTTGTCGATGCAAACGAATAATACTGCAGTTACGGTACAGCCCACAAATTAAAAGAGTTAAGTCAAGTTTTTCCTTTTGGCATGGCCAAAGAGAAGAGTTTGGAAAGATCTTGGAATGGATTAGACAATTTACATGTCTTTTACTGTTCTTATCACGTAAATTCCCTATAACGTAAGCGTTCCGAGAACGGATTACTTACGTTGTTGGAGCGCCTACTGTGTTATCACGTAGTGGGTCGACAAGGGTTAGGTGTATTGCACAAGCTCCACCTTGTTAAAACAACACTAACGCAAACTGAGATAAGACACCCACTGGAGTATTATAGAAACGTATAAAATAGTTTGGATTATTTCTTTAAGAACACAGCTCAACATACTAGAATAGAATGTTAATGGTGAAATCAATAACTTTTCATAACCGTGTAAGAGTTTAAAATTGTCAGTAATTTTGCAGCTTGATGCGCGAAAGCAGGTCAGATCATCTAGCCATTTGTTGTGTTTTGTGAAAGCGTTAATCAGCGCCCATTTTCTTCAGGTTTCTAATGCTGTACGATCTGAGGATGATGAGGTCAGTAGCCAACCTGCAGTGTGTGATTGAACCATACTATTTGCGATTTGTACCCAGCTACACGAGTAGAGTCTTTGTTGTTTCACATGTGAGTATATCAATTCATAGAGATCTGTCGATATACTGTATTATCGCTAACTCATCGATGTCAGCAAGTAAACTTGCAATTTTCGATGGGTTTCCACGATTTGAACGTGACACACAAACCTTTGATGACAGTCTATTGATGACGCCAATTCAAGGTTGGCAAAAATATCGATATTTTTAATAACATATCACTGATATATATCATGATATTTATTGATATTTTTGATATGTATGATATTTATCCCACGACCAAACACGAGCGAAGCGATCGTTTGGGAGATTTATGATAAATGCATATGTGCACATAACTCCCGAAAAATTATCCGTTAACGGCCGTGACCAAACCCTTGTACCGAAATCTCATCAACAAATTTAACTATTTTTGTGTAAAGTCGTTTAAGTATTATAATGATACAAAACACATATAAACCTATTTAAATATGTTACCAAGTCTTTGAAAAGTTTCTGCGATATCCTAAAACTAACCTATCTGATCGGATTATACATAAATAGACAGATTAATTTGGCCTAAAATCAAAATAAAAACTTGACATGCCTATTTTAATCAAAATTAAGACCGGCCAACGAAACGCCGATAAGGCCATGTGGCAGAGAGTAAAACCATTTTCATGGGGGGCTGTATATCATTGGTCATAGCAACCAATATCAAGAAGTTGTGATATTTATCTAGATTTCTGTATTTATATCTAAAAATTATGCTGAATTTAAAAATCTAAACAGATTTTAGCTGGTTGTCATAGAAATAGATGTATATCTATAAGAAAATGTAGGCCTTTTACATAATTTTGCAGATATTAAAAACGGCTTGGCAGTACCGCGATATTGGGCACAGCCGCATTATCATCAAGAAAATCTTTAAAAAAGAAATAACAGTAACGTAGTGCATTGTCACTATATACTGCGATCTTGTAAATTCGAATGATTATTCTTATAACTAAATATTATAATAATCTCATAAAATCGAATAATTATTCTTACAATTAAATATTGTAATAATCTTATAAGAATCGTTAGAAAAATATCATCGTCATTTCCTTTACTTTCACTGCTTTGGACATCAGTTGGAATACCAAAGTACTCATTATAAGTGTCCAAAATGTCAGAGTACGGTAGAATCGGCAAAAAAAGAAATGATTACTTTTCAGTACTTCTACGTTAATTACAGAAACCTTCGGCAATTGGACAATACCACAGACTGGTGAAATGTGCACGTTTTTTTCGTGAAATGCGCACGACTTAATGGTTCTACTCCCTGTCACACGGCCTAATCGCGTTTCATTTGTTGGTCTTAATTTTAATTAAAAAAACGCTAGTCAAGTTGTAATGGCGATTTTAGGCCAAATCAATCTGTCTAGTTATGTATAATCCGATCATATGGGTAAGTTTTAGGATATTGCAGTAACTTTTCAAAGACTTAAAACATATTTAAATAGTTTTATATGTGTTTTGTATCATTATTATACTTAAACGACTCTACACGAAAATGGTTACATTTTTTGATTGGATTTCGGTACAAGGGTTTGGTAATGGCCGTTAATGGATAATTTTTCGGAAGTTGTGTGCGCATATGCATTTATCATAAAGCTCCCAAACATTCGCTACGTTCGTGTTTGATCGTGGGATAACCAATGTCACTGCCTTGGTCTGGCTGTCCTTGTTTATCTGTGTTGGGAAAGCCTATTAGGCCTCTGTACAAGTATTTGACAATTTTAGGTGTTATTTTGTATTTTTAGACTTGGCAATAGTTGTAAGGTGAAAACGGAATGGTAAAATAGCCATTTTTCAAAAATAACGATTTTTTTCACTCAAAATCTATCGGCGATATATATCGATGATTTATATATCAAGCGATATATATCAAACCAACCCTGCGCCAATTGTATTGCAAATTTCTCATTTTCTCAAGAGAGGACAGTATCAAATTATGGACACGACAGCTGCCATGACATCACCAACACACAACGTTTGCTTGCTAGAGGCTGCTACTGCTCCGATATCTGCTATGGATGTCTCTTCTACGCTCCAACATCTCGTCTTTGGTGATCAAGGTGGTTGCCTTCATCTCTATTCAACCAATTCTCAAGATGGCAGTGTGTCGCCATTCAATCAATTTTCACAAGAAACGACATTTGCCGATGTTGTAAGTAATTACAACATTTATAGTTGTCAAGCTTTACTTGTTTTATAAAGTTGTTTTTTCTGTAGATATCTTGTAACTATCATTTACTCGACTTAACTGATGCTATATAGGTGGAGCCACCGCCTCCCATGTCTATGGATGACCCAATGGCTGTCTACGCATCTGTACCCATGCCTTATCCTGGACATGGCTCATTACTGTCGGATTGGCCTGCAGCCTACACACAGAGAGTTTATAGAGAGCCAGCATCCATCGACCCCAGCATTCTGGCTAATATGACCATGAGTGGGAACATAGGCTATAGTAAAGCCCCAGCCAACTATGTTCGTTTCCCATACAAAACCACGAGCAACCAACAAGATGGTCGTCAACATCGAGGCGGGCACAGTGGTCGTGGAGGCAGGTCTAGAGGGTAAGACAAGCTGTGTGGTAATTCTTTGGTATTTAGTTCTACTGCACAATGACTCAACTTAGACAGTGGATGGTGATTTTATGTACCGTAAACCTTCTATTTGAATGCCGCCTCTAATTGAACTCCACCGTTATTTGACTGCCACCCTGAGAGAAGGGTTGAAAAATTGAGCGCCACTCTCTAGTTGCCACCTCCATTTGCCCACCACTTTGACAAGCTTTGATCTTTACAAACCCATAATATCCATTGATCAGTAAAAAAGTGTCCACAAAATTTTATTAATAATCAATTGTTTACATCAGTAACAATTGATTCTCTTATCCAACTCCAAAGATTTTCTTTTATTTCGTTAAAACTTTGAATGCAACACCTTAGAAATAATTAGTAACTGTCTCAGGCTGATAGTAGTTCCTTGTTTAATGCGGTTTTGATATTGTACTTAGAAGTACTATATATAATAAACAGTTAACATTTATGATGGTACGAAGATTAAGTTTAGCGAGCAATATATAGTATATAATATCTATGTATTGTTATAATAAAGCTATGATATCATTGGTTAATTGCAAACAATATATAGAGATAAACAACCAGTAGAGGTATTTCTCAGTTTCCCAATGCATAGTTATTAAGACATCTTTGACAAGTTTGAGGTAAGTTAGCAGATTTATTGCATCCAAAAGGTTAATATTGCTCCACCGGAAGAGGACAAAATATAAGCGACAGCACTTCGCCGGAAAAAGAGCTAAATTTATTTTCCCAAAATTCTGATGAGCCATTTGAAAAATACAACGCCAGCCTCTATTCTAATGCCACCTCCAATTGATTGTCACTGTAGAGGAAAGGTGGAAAAATAGAGCACCATGGCGTTCAATTAGAGGTTTTACGGTATGTTAAATTTGTTTATCATCCAGTAAATAAATGTTGTCATAGAAGCAATGAAATGATAAGGAAACCTTTTTGTTTATGTCGTTTGTTTAACCTCCTGTGCACTGTATTTGGTGGAGGTGATTTCACTAACATTTTTACCAGTGCTAAATGCTGGCATATCTACAAATATTTTTGGTCACTTGCAGACAAGTACCAGCCTCTCCTATTGGCAGAGAGGACGACCCGTTTATGACAGTGCCCAAGGAATACCGCAAGGTTGAAATAAAGTACTCGAAGCTGGGAGTCGAGGACTTTGACTTTAGGCACTATAATCGTACACATTTTGCCGGTCTGGAGACGCATATACCTAATGCTTACTGTAACAGCATGCTGCAGGTAAATATCCTGTCAATTCATGTCTCTTAAAAATGTTAACCAGCCATTCGTCTGTCTCACAACAGTTCATCAGCTCCTGGTCTTCGTAAATATTTTCTAACCCATCACATACGACACGCTGTGTATGCAAGGTTACAGCAAAAGATATTTATGGCATCCTTCACGATGTTCAATCAACTCACTGTGGTCTATTATAGGTATGAGTGCTAGACCTCGGGCTCGTGTGGGGGTTCACAAAATTGTTCTATCACGAGTGCTTGATAATGCTCCTTCACCTTTATTTATAGTTTCTGTTAGGATTACATATTGGATTTTTGTTTTCATTAGCAATGCCAACTATTGTCAGTGACAGCGTGCTAACAGGGGTTGTAGCAAACATGGGAAGTCAGTGCAACCTTTATATTTACTGCCTAGCAAGAAAAAGTTGTTGTTTGTACGATCTGTGAAGATGTTTATAAATCAACCTTAAAGCTTGCATGGTACCGCAGTGATGTACAGACGAGCCATGTAAGTGCTTGGAGAAACCCAGTTTAACTATTCAGTAAAATATACTGAATAGTTGAACTGCAGCTAGAGTATCTAGTTGACAGGCAGTATAAACTACTATTGGAGTATGAGTTGAACGGTCCGTGATAGCTTGTGTGACTCTCACTTCAGTGAGTCTCACTCATTGGAGAGACGCAGACAAAACTAAACCTCATAAAAATGCTTGTATGTGCAAGTCTAGGTGCAAGTTGATCATAAGAACGCCGAGGACTGAATGGGTAGTTTTTAAATTTTTATAGGTCATGCTGCAATCTGTATGCCACTCTCATGTGGTTTGCATATACAATGTATATATAGGACAGGTGAAGGTCGCACTATATTAATTTCTTTCGTTGTATGTACAATGTTGCAAGTAAAACATAACAAATGTTTCTGTTAGAGTACATAATGTATTCCTTGAAGCTGCTAACATAAATTATCACAATCCAGTTTTTGATCGCCTTCACATTAACAGATAGCTAATGCTACCGCTTTCGGTGGTAAATTAAATCAGTAAGTCAGTAACATCCTTACAATGTTTGCGAACTTTTAAGTGGCATGATATCATAGTGGGACTCTTATTGCTGCGAATTTTGTCTTCCAATTTGTCTCTTTGAAGTTGGTTGATTCATGGAGTAGCCCTCCTATTTTTTCTATTTCCTTGTAAGTTGTCAAACATGTTGCGCTACAATTGCAGGTGCTTTACTTCATTGAGCCTTTGAGAGCCACTCTACTCAACCACCTTTGTCAGCAAGAGTTCTGTCTCGCTTGTGAGCTCGGTTTCCTTTTTCATATGTTGGATGTGTCTAAGGGGATGACATGTCAGGTAAGGCCCACTTTCTGGCTGCTCCTGCTGCCACGGACATATCTTAGCTTGGAAAGTTACTATCACTTACACAAGGGGCTGGCATAGTCCACCTGCAGTTGATTAAATTATAATCATACTTTTGAGGGTTGTGTTCATGTCATCATCAATGTACCCGCTGTGTGTACTAGGAGTTATCTGTTCATGTAGTCATTAATTGTAATGTACCTACTGTTTACTAGGACTTATCTGTTCATGTAGTCATCAGTTGTAATGTACCTACTGTGTGTAGAAGCAGTGAGCTGTTCATGTATTCATTAAATGTACATGTAATATACCCGCTGTGTGTACTAGGAGTTATCTGTTCATGTATTCATCAATTGTAATCTACCTACTGTGTGTAGTAGCAGTTGTCTGCTCATGTTGTCATGGATTAAGTAAAACATGCGATGGAAATAATGGTTTTTTTAGGCCAACAATTTTCTGCGGGCATTCAGAACAATCCCAGAAGCATCGGCTCTCGAGCTCAATTTTGGCGATGACGATGAGGCCAGCAAAAAGAATCTCGCTAGAATTATACAGAATTGGAGTAGATTTGTTCTACAGCAAATCCATACTGTGAGTTTGTCACTTTATTTCTCCATCTTGACTTTTCCATTCTGATTATCTTGTTGCAATAACTGCTGACAAAAAGCAAGATTTTAGTGGCTCAAGTTTTTTTATTGTGGTTCTCAGACTAGGATACATGTTTGTTCAGTTTGTCAATTCTACTGTCCTTTAAAGTGTGTTGTTTATTCATTTTGGTTATTATTTATTTATGTTGCTGAGATGTTTATTTGTTGTACATATTATTAAACTTTACAATTAAAATGCCAATATACATAAATATTATAGCATGTACAGTCAAACATGAATAACTCGCCCACGAATAGCTCGAACACATGGTTAACTCGAACGGTTTCTTTGGTCCGTTCCCACGTAATGATAAATTGCTATAGATAACTCGAACTCAACACTGTTAACTCGAACTGTTTTTTGCCCAACGGCTACCGAAATGGTTGTTATCGCTTTAGAAAATCACTTTATTCCAATCCATAGAGGTAAACCTCAACTTTTCGTAATTCATAAGCGTCGTTATGACCACCATCGGCAAAATATTTTTGTCAACGACTTTTCTCAAGGTTTGGTGAAATTTGATTTATACCAAACATCCACTTAGCGATCGCCCTTCGGAAGCAAGGTAAAGTGAGGTAATCTTTGCATAAACTTCAAGAAAAATCGGCAAAATTGATCGTGGGTAAAACGCTCAAAAGAAAAAGACGTCTTTTCTTTTGAGCATTTCAACAACGATCAAGTTTTGCTGATGTCAATCTAAAAAACGTCCTGGCAATAACATCACCTCAAACAACACACGCATCTCAAGTGATAGAAAAATCTCTATACTTTTTGATAAAAATGTTTTAAACTTTACATTAGAAGCATTTAATTTGAAACAAGCCATTTGTGCTTTTGAATTATATTATAGTTTGTATATGTACATGTATCTACTAATAAATAAGTAAATACATGGACTTGTGACAGAGCTCTGATAACTTGAGCGCTGTGATAATTCGAACACTTTCGCTCGGTCTCGTGAAGTTCGAGTTATCCATGTTTGACTGTATTTCTGAAGCTTATGCCTATCTGATATATCACTTACTGAGTGTCTTTTGCCAGTTGCTTCCATTAATTCGTTTAGGTAGCCAATCTGCACAAGGCAACTCTGCCACCTGTTTTGAGTTGTCATTGCTACAAATGCTGCATGAGCAGCTCTTGTTTTATTTTTCTTTGTCATAAAAATATATTTAAACATCTTAATGGGTATCATCTCATAAAATAACGTTTCACAGTAATGACCAACATAAAGCCTACAGGCGCCATCGAGGAAGACCCACTTTCACTAGTACACCAATAACTTGCAGTACAGCTATATATAACCGGTGTTGTGTGTCATGATGGGTTGTAGCTGTTGACCGCTCTGTTCATCGTTATCATCCGTATCTATCTAGTCCTGCAATATACTCATATTTTAGGAGATATGCAGACCTTCCAATGATACAGTTTCTTCTACTACTGATGATAGGTATGTTCCATTGTGTGTCCTTGGTATTCTTACCCTCTTACCTCCTCTCTCCTCTCGCTTTCCTCCCTCTCTACAGCCCTATCGGATATATGTATACTAGAGTAAGACATGACATGGCTGCTTCTTCTGCAGGAGTGGTGAGCCTACAGTGATAGAGAAGCTGTTTGCTACTACAAGCACGACAATACGAGAGTGCAGCAAGTGTGCGAGTTCTTCTGAAAGGGACTCGCAGGCCTTTATGTATAATATGATCTATCCAGAAGCCCCTGTAGACGGTGAGATGCTTGTTCGCTTCTTGTAATGAGTCTTATCACGGATTAAGGCTAAGCATTTTTATTCTTTGAAAATTGTTTGCGCAAGGCCTCGTCATTTTAGTAAGCAGTAAACCTGGTGACGAGGAGTTGACGGATGGTTGGCTTTTAAAAATGATTAGTGTAAGCACATCCATTGTTGTAGCTGATTAAGCTTTGTTGAAAGAGGAAAACTTTGGTTTAATTTAGAGTAAACGAGGTGAATGAAAGGAGGTAAGCGCAGTTATTAGCTGCTCGCTGCTGCATCATTTGATGAGTATGAGGTCAGCTGCTGACAATCGAGGTTGTCCAGGATATATATCTGGATATCTAATTCAGTTGAGTTGCTATACTTCTTTTTTGCAGCGGTGAGCTTTGAGTTTCCTCGAGTGCAATTTTCCAGTGTGGTAGCCGGGAGCATGATGGCCAGTCAAAATCAACCTTCATTTTGTAACAAGTGTAATGGCTTCCAGCCTCATGTGAGTAGAGGGCACATCTCTAATCATTCGTAATATAATGTGTACTTGGAATGGATATGCTTGCATGGTGTTCCTTTGTAACATTTAATCTACAGTGTACATGGTTGTATGGTGTTCTTTTGTAGCATTTAATCTACAGTGTACATGATTGTATGGTGTTCCTTTGTAGCATTTAATCTACAGTGTACATGATTGTATGGTGTTCTTTTGTAGCATTTAATCTACAGTGTACATGATTGTATGGTGTTCTTTTGTAGCATTTAATCTACAGTGTACATGGTTGTATGGTGTTCTTTTGTAGCATTTAATCTACAGTGTACATGATTGTATGGTGTTTCTTTGTAGCATTTAATCTACAGTGTACATGATTGTATGGTGTTCTTTTGTAGCATTTAATCTACAGTATATATATATTCTTGTTTGATGTATCTGGACCCACCTTTTGTATAAAACTTACTTTACAAATGCACATCTCTGTGTGTATCTGTGTTCATGTTTATTATAATGCATATTTGATGTGTAAAGGCTTTTGTAAGCCCTACTTGGGTGTTCAGTGCTTTTGTAAGCCCTACTTGGCT
This sequence comes from Watersipora subatra, assembly GCF_963576615.1. Classification (NCBI taxonomy): domain Eukaryota; kingdom Metazoa; phylum Bryozoa; class Gymnolaemata; order Cheilostomatida; family Watersiporidae; genus Watersipora; species Watersipora subatra. Next base: position 53,409,629 of record NC_088710.1, on the reverse strand, counting down.
GTTCAATGCTTTTGTTCCACGTTTCTAGACTCAAAAAAGATTGCTCAAGAACTTACCAGATGTTATCGGACTAAATTGTCAAGTAGATAATGCTACAACGTGTGATTTCTGGAAACGACAACTTGACCTTGTGGCCCAGGAGCATGCCCATAATTCATACGCAGAGCCTGTGACCACTGAAAAGCGAAATGTGTAAGATTATACCTTCTATTTGTTTCCATAAATTAGAGCGGCACGTTTATAAATGGTTTTGTGCTCAGTCAGCAAGCAAAACTGCGACTGATTACAGGTCCGCACCAGTTTAACTTCAGTTTTATAAACACAATCTTTTTTGTTGTCCTTCTGAAAAATGTGCTTTTCAACTGAGTAAAACTAGCGAAGTGCGAATTTAATTGTTTTTTATTCTTCTAGAAATAAGAAGCCATGTCGCTATGGAAGCGGCTGCACGAGAGCCGACTGTTACTTTTACCATGAAGGAAGAGAGTAAGTATCATATTTGTACTATCACAGGATTAAATACATGTATGTAAAAAAGTCTTAAAATAACTGTCAATAATATAGCAGGAGTTGTTCTCCTTTTATAAAGAGGGTGAAACCATTCTTAAACTAGGCTTCTTATGTTTGTTGGGATTTGGGTTGTTTTTGTTTGTTAGATCAAGCAACTCCTATGGTCTATCTATAAAAATATAAAGATATTATTTCATTGAATATATCCCAAATCTGCCTCTCAAAGTTTTAGATGTAGCATTTGCTGGATAATTCACTCAAGGAGGAGCAGGTGTGCAATAGGATTATATTTTCAATATTAATCACAAGGGTACAGTTGTTGTTCTTGCAGCGACATGGCCAGTATGGCTGGGCATGTTGTTGTTAATAAGTCTGATCCACCGAGTTGGGTGTCACTCGGACTGGCTGTCAAACTGCTTCCCGATGGCCAAGTATCTGTGACAGATGTGGAGGATCCTTATGAGGTAAACATTTTATTTATTTATAGTCGATTCTGTGCTAATATCCATAGCAATAGGCGAGTTGAATAGGATTTGATTGCTGCTGCACATTACAAGTCAATTCTGGTATAGCATCACAGTAGTTTATAGCTGGTACTAGTGAAGACATGTCCAGTTAAGCGATATATCATTTTATCATCTTATTATAAAAGTTGCAAAAGAGTAATATGATTTGTTTTAGAGTGGTAATAGATTATATTTAAAGTTCTAGAGGGATGATATCGCTTTTAAGAAGTGAGCAAACTGAATTGTGTAATTTCTTTTCGTACTATTGAACCACTTGTATGTGTCTATTTACTGACCGACCTCGAGAGTCTTCCTGCGAGCTTTGACCCGGTTCAAATATTTATATTACCTCATCACCATAGGTTTGTTTAAACATTGTGCTGCTGAGATGTTGCTTTGCAGTAAGCGAATACACAAGAACACATTATTCAACTGCTGAGGTCACCGAGTCACTCTTGGAATGATACTTGTATCAGATTTACCTCAGCAATTGACAAATTGCGAGGGTGATAGAGTTCGTATTGTTTGAATATCATAGTCTCCAATTACCAAACTACTCTGATGTCAATATGTCTGTTTAAGGGAAAGCGCTAGGTAGCCTGTATCACCTTGTCCAGTGGCTCTGTTTCATTTACAGGGCCGCTGTTCCGGTGAGGATGGAGTAGTTATATACGAGCTACTAGCCAGTGTCGCCCATATTAGGGAAGCTAAAGCGGGCAACAATCTAGTCTCTCATATCCATGTAGGAGAGCCTTACCATCAACGGAAAGAGGGTGTAACTACCACTCAGTTCTATCTGTTTAATGACTTCTCCATCATAGACATACAGAAGGTTAGTCAGCAGGTTTAAATACATGTAACTGCCTTCATTCTACGGCCTTACTATGCCTTAGTTGTGTCCTTAGTTGTGTCCTTAGTTGTCATTAAAACTCCTCTCTTTAGAAAGATGCTGTCAAGTTCAACATGGAATGGAAGTGGCCCTGTGCACTCTTCTATGTTCGCCGCAGATATAATGACAATTATAAGATCACATGTGAGTGTTTATGTGCCTTGATGGATTGCTCAAGTACAATTGATTATTGGAATTTGGATGCTTCCATTCGCTTTGTGCGACGAGTATCCACTTAGATTTGTATTAATATTTTACGCAGTGAAAAGTCCATTTGAGAACTATGAGTCCCTCTTCTCTGAGGCGGCCCTGGCTAGCGACAGGGCCCGCTCGGTAACCAACATACCGTTAACAGGGGAGGAAAAGCTTGTTAGTGGAGATGTAGTTGGTATTGATGCCGAGTTTGTATCCCTCAATCAGGTTTGTATTCTCTAGCAAAATTCCTTGTTGATAGCATTAGCTGCTCCTGTCACTGTTAGTACAGCAAATGCTAATAGCTTTTATTTGAAACAATAGCCAGTTTCGTATGGTATAACAAGTTAAATAAAATTTATCCGGTTTCTTAAATGCACCAGAATCAATTTTTACATAATATTAACTATTAGTTTGCAAAGAACGGATTTTTCTCGTGGTTTTTGGGCCGCACACCCTCCCCCCCCCTCCTTTTTTTTGCTCATGTGGCTGATAGACCTAAATCTTCTATAAACATGTCAACTTGACTAAAGCGGGAGGAATCAAGATTCTTTAGCGCACTTTTCAGTAAGTTTAAAATTTGGAATAATTGACAATATAGTCATTGGAGCAGTTTATAGTATAGCTCTGGTGTTACTAGGAATGGGAAAGGATTGCTGTAAATTATGTTGTCAATAATATAATTTTCCATATTTTTGATAATTCATATCATCTCAACCTGTTTTAAAGATGAAAAATATGTTTTGAAGACAAATCATTTTGTAGACGATATTTTCATTTTAGCTGAAGCACCCATTGTTAAGTTCTTGAGATGTGGTACGAATTAAATGGAGTGCAATGTATTCTTATCATAATATTTCTTCTAATATATAGCGGTTTTAACATACCAAAGTAAATATTGCAGCGGATGGACTGTAGTTGCATTAAGATACATTATGGTAGGAATAATATGGCATTTGCAGTCATTCCTCTACCTTCAACAGGCTCTACATGCAAAATCCTCGGGAGACAAAATGTCTCCTCTAAAAAATATTACCTCTTATAAACAAAAATGATTTTAAACATTTTTTGTTTCCACATTTACACTGCCACATTTAAATTTATGCCACGATAATCACCATGGCCTCGATCTCACTAAATTTATTGATCATCAAAATAAAGTAGTTTTAGGCAGATGCTGTCACCCATAAATGATTGGTTGAATGCTTAGAGAACAACAACAGAACAGAAAACCTTCTGATCCGCAATCATCCTGCACAAATAACTTGCTGTAGATAGCAATTAATTCGCAGTGATAGCAGATTTGCAGTTGGTCAGCTAGACAATACACCTCGGTCCATTGTTTGTTCACTTATAGACTATTTGTTGGCTTAATCGATCGATAAAAGTTCTAGCTATTCGGACTGTTTCTGTCACACTGCCGTCTGTTCATTGACTTGAATGCTCTATTTCTACTAACAAGTTTACTCTTTCTTTTGTGACGCTCGACTAAAATTTTTTCTTACAGGTGTAGGTTTAAAACGGACAATAGCAATATTGGTATTAGTAGATTGGTAATCTGATTTAAAATATGTACAGAATAGACCAGTCTGGCTTGTGTCTGTGTGTCTCGTAATCATTCATCTGCATGTGTATTGACGCTGTTTATGAAAGTGTATGCAGACTCTAGACATGCTGGTCATTCGTTGCTTGTTTACTGCTTTATGTAGTGGTACTACCCTGGCAGTTTGGTGTGTGTGTATGTTAGTAAGCGCAGATAAAATGTATATATACAATAATTCTGAAATGGTGGAAGCTGAATTATTGGCATGTCGGGCGGCAAAGCTGAATTTTGCAGGTTTGAATCCATGATGCAATCTTTATTCCCCAGCCTCCAGCTAGGGAGGTTTGACATGGCTTTTAACAAAGCAAAGATTACATTAAATTGTCTCATGATAAAAGAGCGTGTGAATTCTATTTTTATTATGCTCGTATCTGGAGCCTATATAGATATTATTACTTTGGTGTATAATAGGGAAACTTCAGTTGTAAGAGGTTAACAAGGAGATTCTTGAAACAAGAAGGTAACAAGGAGATTTTTGTTAAAATGATTTATAGTTTCTATAATTCCGCTTATATTTTTCTTGTCAATGTGACTAAGATATAAAATATACAATTATACAATTACAGGTATGTACAACTAGAAATTGCCGTCTGGTCAGCGTATCTGCCCAAGTTTGGCTAAACAAATGGGTAGGAGGCAAAGTGCAATGGCCACGACTGTCACCAGCAGTTCAATGCTGCTCATGCTCAGTATCATGGCATCGAATGCCACGATGGCCTCGATACCAGTATAATAATGACTACTTGACATTGTTAGTGAAGTGACGCTCACTATAAAAGCAGCTGAGCCAGCGGCAAGCAGAGAAGCAATTGTGTATATTGACCGATTGCAGGAAGAAAATGCTTTCCCTGTCAGCTGATTGTAAATGCCCAGTATCCCAACAGAGATGAAACTGAGACTTATAAGTACTACAGCAAACAAGCCAGTGTTATCTATGTTCATAACATTCCTGTACATCATTCCCACCATGCCTAGTTCGGTAATGCACAGGCCGAGAACTATATGAGCGACGTTTAGAATTATGGTGAAAATTGAACAGATGTGATGGTGTGGCTTCAGCGCTTTCTCATTATTTGGTGACATAGCTTTTTCTAGTGGTGTAGGTGGGTGATGAGGATTTGGGGTGGTGACATAGAGTGCGACTAACGTTACGGGTATTTCAAATCCGGAGAGGGTCAACATGAGTCCGTCGAACAATACAACAACAGTTTGTTCTGATTGATAGCGGTCAGATACCAAAATTCTGAAGCTGTTGGCCATTATAAAGCAGCTAGCCATGATGCCAAATGTCGATAAAACAATATAAGCAACTCTGTGTGCTTTAGTGATCGCTAGGCGTTTCACAACAATGCACATTCCGTAGACACCTAGTATTATGAAGAGTACACAAATATATACGATGTGCTGAAGTTGGTCCTTGGCAAAGTTCATATAGTGTTGGTACCATGTGCCAACGATACCGAGCTGAGTTATGGCAAAGCCTAGGACAATGTGAGAGATATTTGTCATGACAGCTAAAATGTGCTTTTCGCTAATTGTCGCTTTCCAGTATTGGTAGTCATCGCTCTTGTTACAAGCATGGTCGCTATGTCGAGGGGGCCAACTGTTTGATCTATGACGATAATAGCTCTCAGTATGTTCACTAGTCATATATAGGGACATGCTTCTTTTTTTACGACCTTTCTCTTTCGTTTCTTCCAGGCTGTCTTGTGTTTTTGTTTCATCAACATCAGATGTCATAGTTGCATTGGCAGGCTGTTTTCAGGAGAATTGTTTTATTTTCAGTTTCTACCTGAAAAGCAATATTTCTAGTAAACATCATAGATTAAATATATGCATGTTAAATATATGTTGTAAATCTTTCACTAGCAAACGACCCTATCAAACGACCGAAATCAATAATCGTAATACAGAGTTGTAAATATGATCTAATATGAGTTGTAAATAAGATGTAAGGTACAGATTTTGAGCTCTGCATTTACAGAGCTGTAAATGCAGAGCTTAAAATCTAGTGAGCACGAATAATTTTCCTTTTATGGTTTTCTGATATTTCGGTTGTCTTAACAAATCATATCTCTCCAATCACCATATTTTATCAAAATTATTCTAGCTTATCTAGAATGTTGTACATATCTTGTTGAACTCAATCGCCTGGTGCATCAGAGATGTTTTAAATGGTGATGCTGATATTACTTTTTATTAAAGATTCAAACAACTCTCAGCACTTTGACATACTCGTCAGAGAAATGTTGACAAGGCTTCTAAAGAACTCGTGTGAACAGTTTTATATATGCAGATTCTCCTAGTAATAGCGTTCAATGGAGGGCCTAATGGTTTTAAATAATGAAACACCCAAACGATATTGTTGAAGTAAGCTGAATTTGCAATATCTTAGAACTTTAAGGGATATACTGCAATGGATTTAGGCAGTTCACATCTAGCCCTAGTAAACTTACACATCATTTCATAATACAAAAGATAATTATATTTTTGGCCTTACTATTATTGTTAGTTATTATTGTTGGCTGCGTCAAGGTTGGCATTACTAATTTAGGTAAGTAATGCCTCAAATTTGATACAAAATTATAAGCAGTTACATTTTCATTGAGTCACATGCATGGCGCGTGACATGGCAGGAATGTGGGGCAATCTGAAATAACCATCATGAAAGGCTTTAACGCATAAACGACATGCGTAATGACATCCGTGTAGAGTTATTTTCAGCATCTAGTTTTGGCTGGCTTCTGGTTTCTATTGTTGTTCAATTCCTGACACTGCATACTGTTGATCTAGGAAAGAAACTACTTTAATATAGTGCCTATAGTAGTTTCCTTTGATAAACCTTTCAATTGAAGCCATTGTCTGTCTACTTTTTAACTTTTATGTGCATGTACAGTATATCATAACTGCGTCGGCAAGGGTTCTATCTCATCACAGTATTGACAGGCTTTGGATTCTCATGCACACAATCACTAATGGAGTGATTTCTGTGTAAATCTATATATTACATCCACTAAATATGTATCTTATTACCACAAAATTACTCGCATTAAACAGATACTACCGCACTAAACATAGATATTACCACACTAAATATAGATATTACAGACACTAAATATAGATATTACAGGTACTAAATATAGATATTACAGGCACTAAATGTAGATATTACAGGTACTAAATGTAGACATAACAGGCACTAAATGTAGATATTACAGGCACTAAATGTAGATATTGCAGGTACTAAATATAGATATTACAGGTGCTGAATGTAGATAATACAGGCACTAAATGTTGTTATTACAGGCACTAAATGTAGATATTGCAGGTACTAAATATAGATATTACAGGTACTAAATATAGATATTACAGGCACTAAATATAGATATTACAGGCACTAAATATACATATTACAGGCACTAAATGTAGATATTGCAGGTACTAAATATAGATATTACAGGTACTAAATGTAGATATTACAGGCACTAAATGTAGATATTACAGGTACTAAATATATATATTACAGGCACTAAATGTAGATATTACAGGCACTAAATGTAGATATTACAGGTACTAAATATAGATATTACAGGCACTAAATGTAGATATTGCAGGCACTAAATGTAGACATTACAGGTACTAAATGTAGATATAACAGGCACTAAATAAGACCATTATAAATATCAAAAGCTTTTGACAGTTGTTAAAGAACAAACTTATATTGGTTGCTAATGTTTGCATTCATTTACAGTAAGCACTGTTCAAAGCTACAGTTTCAATACTGAAATGCATTGGATCTTATTTCTAATTGTTAGTGGGCTAGTTTCTTACCTCACTCACGCACACGTGATACGCTGAAGATTGGTGGCACAACACATTTGAGAATATAATGGCTTGAGAAATTTCATTGTAGGGCCATTGCTTTAGATTGTTATAAGGTTTTAGTTTCCAGGCTTTCATCTGATCACTTGTATTTAAGCATTAAATGTTCATTTTTGAATAGTCACTTGAGCCTCGTTGGTAGCAGCAAAGTAGAAATACTGGGTTTTTTAAATGTAGAAATGGATAGATGCAAATTTCAAGCATATATCGTAAAATATTTATAAATTCACACACTTAACTTTTGTCTTTTATGGCTGATCGCTGGCGTTTTAATTTTACTGGTTACAAACGACATACTTCAAAACATGGTCTATTTGCAAATTGCATTCTCTAGTTAACAAGTATACTTTACAGTGCATATCTTTATAAGGAATTGCTTAATAAATCGCGTTTTGTCCCATGGATAATGTCACTATCACCTGGCTAACATAAATCATTTACTACTTACCAACTGTAAAAAATGTATAGAAATAGTATGTGTTACATCTATGCACCTATCTTACCTGATTCGGCGTGAATGACTTTGTGTCTTCCTTAAAATCCTTATTTAAAATTTTCATTGCTGGCGGAATGACTCTCAACACCCTACTCGATGGCTGCACTCTCATGGTTATGAACTTTCTCACTTGAGCTATTCAACTACTGAGTCTAAACAATGCTCTCTTATTTTCCCAATTGGCCAATCACATTGCATGCTCTCAATTGCTAACGGCAGTTCTGTATGGCTGTCGTCGGAGTTGATGTGTAAATATTTGCATCGCCTCTAGTCAACAACATGTTATCTACTGAAACTCTTCCCTAAGTATACGATTATTATTGAGTATGTTGTTTGATTCAGAACACTGACCATTTGACCGCTTGGTGAAAATAAACATCAAACTTAGTCATACAATGGAGTTTATCCAAGCCAGCAGCTTCACCTGAGTGTGCGATGTCATGCTTTCTTACTCACATGTTTATGTATTCATAAGAGACTCCTTATTCCTTATAAAGAAAGTATTCGTTGGCTACATTTTCAAATATTTCTAACTTGATTGAGTAATGTCATATCTGCGGGCTTTGCAACCGCCCGCAGTTGAAAAAATTGAGCTAGTCTCCAATCAACAGACTTTCCTGAATGTGTATGACTCGTACTTGAAGTAATAATAATATTGTTTATTAAACAGGAGGAGTCTGAGTTGAGAAGTGATGGGACCAAGTCAACAATCAAGCCATCACAGATGTCTGTAGCAAGAGTCACTTGCATCCGAGGGTATGTTACAGTTGTCTTCTCAGTGAACTCCTGCTCTCTACTGTCGCTGTCTGCCACATTGATTGCTGGCAGTCAAGTCTTTCTACCAAAGATTTCAACTGAATAGCTCTGGCTTTGGCTTATGGCTATCTCTAAAGCCGTAATATTTTGTCAAAAGTAATGTTCCACTCACAATAGTTTGATTGTCACAGGCTTCGTGCTGCGTTGATCGTTACAAGTCGATAGAAGTGGTTGCATAAACGGTTTAGTTCATATTATGAGCGTTGTGAAAAGTTTACTACTTGCTTGCTATTCTTTGTATCCGTGTAACCAAAGCATTCAAATAGAACAAAAAATTGGATTTATTGAGCCAGGTTGTTTCAGCCTCATGTATCACACAACCAGTTTCAAGGTTATATATGGTAGTATTTATGCTTAGCAAACTGATAGAAATAGATTGATAGCTTTTATTGTCATAGACTTGTAGCATATATTCAGATGGACTGAGGTCGTGGTTCTTTATGCTAAAAGTCATTGTTGATTTTAAGTTAGAAACAAACATTCCTTTTGTTTACTTGTCTTATTGAAAAACCTCTGCGGGTGTCCTATATCTACATGTATGTATTTTATGCCCGTCTCAACATATTGAATGAGAGAACAAACAAACTCAGTTAACGTATTCAAAGAAATGGAATCTCTAATAAAGGCTGTTTTAATATCATTTTCGCTCTACTTTTGATCGCCGGCACTTATTGCAGCCCTCTATGCACTTGTATTGGATTAGCAGCGGCCGGCCGTTGTATCGCTGTCTTGTATTAACCTTTCAGCACTGATTTTTGTTTCATGTGAAAACAACTTTTCACTTTTTATTATGTTTGCTAACACACATTTAACAAGTTTTCTGCTCTCCTTCAACCTGTTTGCATTTTTGGCTGGTTTTTCATTTTTACTGATCTTGCGTTGACCAGTTCCCTCTTTTTCTTGCATTTCCTTTGTTAAGTGTGTTTTTAGTACAAGTCGTAAATGCAAGTGTGATTAGTATGGGTTAACTTACGTATGATCCATTGATACTAGCAATTCACATGTTTTTATTGATAACTTGTTCTCTGCAAGGAATGCTAAGTATAGTTTTGGGAAGCACATAGCAAAATTAGTATTTCACTTCAGGTCAACCGAGTCTGTTATTATGAAAGTTAGCTTGTGTTTTTGTGGTTGCTCACTTGGCGTGGGTGTATTCTCAGAGCAGTTTAGCTTCAATTCATAGGTTAGATATGCGGGTTCACCTCTCAACAGCTCAGCATTTTGCTACCCTCAGATTTTATTCACTAGTTTGGGAATAGTCTTGTGATATTTGGGTTTGCGAGAGAAATTGTTTGTACTAATCTTAAAGCCCCAACTCTTACTGTACAGTGTATTAGCAATGATACGTTGATATTCTGAGAAGCTGCGTATCGTCGGTGCTTTGCTAGATTTCATGACCAGGAGCGTGCTGCAAACATCAAAAATAGAGCTCGGAGTGTTTTAATTAGATGACATTCACTGCTGAGTATATTTGTGATTAGGTATTGAGTTGTAAGTAAATATGTATTCACCTTGTAGAGAAAGTATGCTCTTTTCTAGACGGCAAACATTTAGTCTGTTTGTTTCATTGCCACAATGAGTAACATGCGTCTTTGGCTGCAGGGATGGTAAATATTTGGATAAGAAGCTGCTGTTCAAGCCTTTCATGGATGACTATATCAGCACTCAGGAGGAGGTTGTTGACTACCTCACACAGGTATCATCTTCACCCTCAAACCCACATTAAATGTTTTTTGCCAAAAGTTTCAACGCTATACTAATGTGCCGCTCTATTTGCTTCACAAAAGCAGATTGGTGTTTTGCAATGTTCAATTCCTATTGGGTCTGTCAGATAAGATCACTTGGGTTTTTTATTGTGTAGGCAGTTGAGAGATGCAATATGTACAAAAACAATGAACCCTCGCATACACATCAATCTTAGTTTTTTGTTCTTTGTTTTGAAAAAAAAGTTTTTTAAAAGATGTTATCTCTATTGAACTGGCTTAACAGATTCTCTTATTTCATCAACTTTAGGTATGCTAGTCGCAGCAGCAATGTCCGTGTGCAGAGGTCATAAAGAAAGTCGCAAGAAAAAGATGCAAACGTTAACTGCGTTTCTATGCTTGAGTTTTTATGAGTTGGAAATATAATTCTGTCATGTTTATGATCCAAGTGTTTGCATTTCTTTATATTTATAAGTTTATCAGTAGTCAGTTTTTGGTGATTTTAGTTTGAAGTTCAAGTAATTTTATATCAAGTTTAGTTATAATAAATTAATATAAATAACAACAGCAGCAAGCTGTCTTTGATAAAAACTTTATCAAAATCTTCAAGTTGCCATTTTTATTCGTTTTGGAATCTTTTGGAGGAAACACATTTTGAAGAATAATTGCTTTTCTCGGGCGGCTCAAATTTTATATTTTTGCTTGTGAAAGATGCTAGAAAAGTCTTATCGCTGAAGCATTGAGACACAGTAATTATTAGCATTACTCTAAATACAAATGTGACTTTCGCGTTTGAATATACCAGATCATGTGTATAACACTCTGTATGTTGTTCCTCAGTTTTCAGGAATCAAGCCTGGGGACCTAGATGTTGCTCTCTCCTCCAAGCACCTCACCACTCTCAAGTCTATGTATATTAGGCTCAGATATATGGTGCACAAGGGTGTTATCTTTGTTGGTCATGGCTTGAAGAAAGACTTCAGAGTCATCAACATTGTGGTATGATATATAATTTTGTATTTTCACGATCATACATTACATAAATCCCTAATCAAAGTTTAGCTTGTTTCACTATGTTGTAAGGATCTGTTGTAAGCCTCTGATTTGAAATTCATGTATTATTATTTATGTTTCATGTCATTCCAAAATCTATTTGCACTATAAATAGGCTGCCTATAAATACTTGTCTGTAAAAGTGCTACAAAGTAAATACCGTAAAACGTGTATGTGAACGCCGCCTTGATTTGAGTGCCTCTATGGGAGAAGGGTTGAAAAATAGAGCGCAACTTTTTAATTGAATGCCACTTCTATTTGAACGTCACTTCTATTTGAACCCCACTTCTATTTGACCGCAACTATTTGATATTTTTAATCTTTGCAGCCCATAATAGCAAGTGATCAGTAGAAAAGTGTCTACAAAAATGTGCTAATAATGACTCAATTACATCAATAACAACTAATTCGGTCGTTGTTTCTGTTCATATCGAAGTCTGTTTTCCAACTCCAAATCTTTAGGTTTTTTGTTAAAAACTTTGATTGCAACCCCATAGAAATAATTGGTAAATGTATCAGGCTAATAGTAGTTCTTTGTTTTAAGTTGAAGGTAAATTAGCAAATTTCTTGCTTCCAAAAGGGTTAATATCGCACAGCCCAAAGGAGAGTACAACATGTAGGCAAAATTCGATTCACCTGTGAAAGAGTTAAATTTATCTTCTCAGCATTTTGACGCGGTGTTTAAAAAATACAACGCCACCCTTTATTTGAACGACACCTCTAATAAACTGCTCCTCTGAAGAAAGGTTTAAAAATGGAGTGCCATGGCGTTCAAATAAAGGTTTTACGGTATGCAGCGCGTAGTGGCTGAATGTTGCATTATCTTGACGTCTTGCGCAAATTGGTAAGCCTGATTGGCATCCGCCACTGAACTTGAAATTCCAAAAAAGTTCTCAACATTTTTGTGAAGGGCTTCTGTCATCAAGTGTGTGCCAGAACAGGCTGTTCCAGGTTAGGGACGAAGGGTGTGTAGATCGATTATGAGGCAATTCTTTCAGTTTAACATGGAACTAGCAGTGCTTTAGAGGCATTGTGTTTAACAGCTGCAAACAAACAATTGAATAGGCAGGAAAGGTGCTTATTAATTTGATAACATCGACTTTGTTCGCAGTTAATCACAAAACACGAATCCTCTTTGATTATGTTCATTCAGTTTGCATAATGGAGACGCCATTAAGGAGTTAACAGCATGATTGAAATTGCTGATTGTATTCACAGTAGCTATTTTTTTGCTCAAATGGTTTGGGCTTTAGGAATATTTTGTAAGTCTGCCATAAATGTGACTCAGGCATGTCATATGCTATGGTATGAGTCAGCCTTATGTCATATGCCAATGTATGAGTCCGTCAAGTTCTTTATAGATTCCACCCAAGCAAGTTTGTGACACTGCAGAGCTCTTCCATCTACACAGGCAACGGATGATCTCTCTCAAGTTTTTAGCATGGTATTTTCTAGGTGGGTTTCTGTTTGATTCGTGCTGTTTGCTAGATAATCTATTAGTTCGACACCATGTTTAAAAGCATGGCCACTCGGACTGATGTTTTTCTTATATGCAGACATTTCGACATCATTGTGTTCTTGCGCATTGGCATAATATAGTTATATTAGTGGTTTTTAAAGCGTCTTTTGCATGGCTTGTGCATCGGCAGATACAGTCATGATCATAAGATTAGTGTTAGCACCCCTGCATGTGTTCGACATTTTAGCATTCTCTGGCACGTTATTAACCGCTGGTAGCTTCTTAAGTTGAGTTATAATTATATCAAATGAAAGCTTTCAAGGTCTAGCTTTCAGCTATTAAATTTGTGTAAATTAATATTTTGGAAAAAAGTAGATGCAAGTTTATTTGACACTGTACTGAAGCCAAGTTGTATGTATGATAAGGTATAAACATTTATTTTGAGTACAAACTTCTCTGAAATTGTAACACAAGCATCTGAAAGTTGGATTATTATCTGTGAACTGTCTATTGGAAGGTCAAACAGTATTAATATTTTGTAGGGTAACCCCTAAATTTAATGACGGCCAGGGATCAGTGTCTCATGCTGTTCACCAACTCCTGTATCTTTATACTTCTTAATTGTATATCTTACAGTAGATTTGTTGGCTCCAGTTTGATTAGGCACACTTTTATAACCCAATCCTTGCTAACACAGCTGAAGAATTATAGCTCTCAATGTTTCACCAATTGCACGTGGCATTTTTGAAGTTCAAATATACTACTCTTCTATCACACTTGTACCCACTAAATGTTGAGCTAAAACTTTTTAACAACATTAAGGTGGACGTAACGTCAAGTGTAGATTTTAGGAAGATATTTCATATCATTATTGTTACCTATTGTAATGAAATTGTACCTTACTCAAAAGGATTAGCAGTACCGAACTGAGCAGATTTACAAATTCACTCAATATATCGCATTATTTTGAGTGAATTACAAGTCTTCCGAAAAAGTTGTTGTCTGCTTTATGTGTAATTAGTGACATAGGCCAGAATCTCAGCTTTCAGATGATATATAAAATGGGTATTTTACTCTCAAGACTACGAATTATCGTTGATGCAATGCTATTACTGTAAATACAAACCTACAATAAACCTGACGGGTGCTACCACTTATGGTCATGACCTAGCATCAAATCTGCTGTTTGCGTTTTTTGTATCTTACCGCCATGAGATGAGCTTTTCTAGTGTACTAGATGTAGTAAACCATGGAGTTTTTTGCCCACGATTTGTCTCATTGTCAATCAGATAGCTCGCAGGTGAGTGTTTAAGAGGCTGGTTCTCAGGGACCTGAAAGATGCCAAATATTTTTAGCAACTTGTGTGAAGGCACGGAGCCTATGCGTGTGAAGTTTGGACGGAATCGAGCACAAATAATGTGGATACGCATTGCATTTACACAGGCTAACAGATGGCTAAGCTACGATACATTTTGTTTATTATTCGAATGCGCTTAATTTTAGATGCTGAAATTGTGTCACTTTGTATAACATGTTGTTAAACTATATCAAAAACCTTTTGATGCCGCTATATCATTGAGATTTTTAATAAGACTTGAATGTTTCGGCTCGACCTGTCGCATATTTGTTTGTTCAATGCTGAAAGATAGAGTAAGTAGTTCCTGGAAAGCCTTTTAGACATGACCATTTTAACCTACCTGTCTGTTTCTAATGAGCGTATAAGTTGGTGTTTTTTATAACAAGAAATGTCACAATATAGCTAATGGTTAAAGCTTCGTCTTATTTTTTATCAAAGCTTTCTAAAGATGAACTCGCGCAAAATTTTAGTATCAGTATTTTTCTATCATTTACGATTGTTTTTAATATTTGATGTGATCTCACTGCCAGGATGTTTCAAGATTAAGATTGACTAAACTTAATCGCGGCTAAAACGCTCAGTCAGAAGAAAAATATGTGGGAAATGTCATCGCTGTTTTTTTCTATAGTTTATATCGGCTATTGCGTTCAAGTTGCAGTATTGCGGGACTCTATTCTGTCAGTCTCTTCACGACTATAGACGTATAATCACACATTCGCTTAATCTGAGAGTTGTAACCACAATCAGGTTTTGTCAATTGTACTCTTGAAACATAATGACAGTCAGATCACCTCAAACATTAAAAAAATTACAAATGGTAGAAGAACGTTGATACGAAATTTGCTAACATTTTGTGCAATTTCATCTTTAAAACATGTTTTTAAAAATTTTAGTGGGACTACATTATATTAGCTTAATGGTTAAAGGTTGACATGCAACGAAATTTACATTATAGTTATTTGGTATCAAAAGGTTCACCATGTTTTACTCTGATGTGTTGTAGGTACAAAATATGTGGAAATGTGATTACAAGCTCTTAAAAGCTCAAAAACCAACAGTCATCACGAAAATGGTCGTAGGTTGGAATCCCTTATTTTGATGACATACTCAACTCGATGTGGTTATTGTTTTGACACTTGATGTTATCACGTGAAATGAAATTCCAATAAAAGGCTCAATATAAAACGTTTCGTAGCACTAGTTTATGACAAACACTTCGGGTTTTACCGAAAAGCCCTTATCAAATATAGATGCTCGCTACTTTTAGTTTCGTTTTAGCTTGATCAAATCATCTAGTCATAATGTGATCATGTGACCTATAATTCCCGCCAAATGGTGTCAGCAATTTCCGCAGCGTTTTTCGACTTACTTAGGGGACCAACAGGCTCTTCATTATCAGAAGATGATATGCACCACCTCAAGCCAAAGTCGAAAAATTAAACTAATTTTAGGTCATAAGATATCAGTGTTCAAAGTGCCTGTATTACAATGATAATGAAATAAATGCGTAAGGACAATAGACATGGTTTATTGAATGCGTGAAGTATATTTGTGAAAATATTTCAACGACTGAGGTTGCATGAAAGTGTAAACAGAAGCGAATTTGAGGTCGCGACTACATCACATTTGAGCCGTTTTCAGAGAGATTCCATTTTCGGGACGGCTGAGATGAACTGTTTGTTTTCCGAGTATTTGTCGCAATCATGTTAATTGAATTGTACGTATGTTAAGGCTGTGAGTGGGAGTTGCATCTTAGTTCAAAATGGCTGTTCATTTTACAGGGGAGACTATTCAGTCTGAGACACACGACTCTACAGAGGATGCGCAGACAGCACTGAAACTCTATTTCAAGTACAAGACTTTGGGCACTGATAGAGAGGCCAAAAGATATGTCCTCGATCTATATGAACGAGGTTTGTATCATTATTCGAACCTTGAAGGATTTTGGCTCAATGGTTTTTTTTATTCTAATGTCATTTTGTTTGACTCTTGTGTTCTTGGCCATAGTCAACAGAAGCATGTATTTACAGGGCGAGAGCTCAATTGGAAGATACCAGAAAATGCTCCCAAAGGAATTCCTGGTATAGAATATCGTGCGCCAGCTGCGGATAGCGGTGCGGCTGGAGACCAATAGCTTGTAACTTGTGCGAGTACATATCATGGTCAAAAGCTTTTTATGCTGTGCATTCAGTGGTGTTTATATTGTGCCATGACGGGAATCCACCATACCACGGTTTCTCAAACTAGCATGATGTTTTCAAATGCAATCTCATCCCGCCCAGCAGTCTGCCCTTTGAGGACCTTTTGCGTTCTCGGAGCATGTCCTGTTGTAGCTTCTGTGAGCTTCTGATCTCTTCAACTTATTTTAACTATTTTTAGTACTATGATAGTAGCACAGTAATTTCTATAGTCTTAGTGAGACACTACTGCCCTGATGGATCAGAGTTGCTATTTTATTTATCTGAGACAAACTGCAATACGAGGTCCATGACTCGGTCAGTAGTTTTATAAAGTAAACTGGCAAGGCGGCTTTTAATGATTAGTATTTGTTCTGATTAGTGAAAGTATACTTACTGTATCTCTTCTTATAAATATAGCTACTGAAACTTACCATTCACCATGACTCTTGTTTCAATACCTCGGTATTCTGGCCTAAAGGAGAAAATGGGAGTCTGTTTTATAGCTTACGTTTTTGGTGAAGGTTTTCAAACATTTCTGGTTCTTGGTAAGTCTTTTTGTAATACTTCAGGTTTTCCGGTGATGTAATACAAATATTTACAGAGAATTTAGATGAATTTCTTTACAGTTTGTTATATTCCTGTAGCATCTCAATAAATTTGATGTTGTTAAAGATATCAACAGATAAATAATTTTCCATGTCACAGTCATTGTTAGTATGGCATGTATTTCGCAAATGTCTTTGAACTTTTCGATTGGTCTTCGTATAACATAGGCGTATATTGAAATATAACGTGTTTCATACTCTTGGTTTTAAATTTATTGGGAGTTCTCATAATGGTAATCCTTACTCTTTCCATCACTTGATCCCGTATCACAAGCAGATATGTACTTACACCCCAAGAGATATATACACTCATTAAAATTGGCATTCAATACTGTGCACGAGCATTACACTAGGTATAACAGTTCTGGTCTGTCCTTCAGCCTTAGGTGAAGTCATGCAATAGATCAAACAGCAATGCTGGGATCATCTATCTCGAGTTCAAGGAATATATTATAGGTCAGGGCAAATGGTATTTGCTTGGTATATTATACCAAGCAAATGATTTCATCATCAATATTTTAATCATCATCTACAAAATAATCACTTGATGAGCCTGCAGGATAGATAGAGTCTGTGGCTTGTCATTAATATGAAACATTCAATTAAGGTGTTTTTTCGTGTTCCAGCATTTTGCCACATTTAGGAATAAAATAATACATGAAATACATTTATAAAATACAAAATTTCAAGATTAAATGTACATTGTAGATCAAAATTTTGCCAAAAAATTACCGTATAAATTTAGGCTCTGAAGCTATGAGCTATGATAAGGAAGCGGTGTGATAGGAAGTTATTAATTAAGGCAAACGTCAAATAAAAACTAATTTTGTATATCTTACCACAGTTTTGCCCATCTGCAGAGTTATTCATTAGATCACTTTTGTTGCCTGTCCAAAGTCGACGTCTGTTGTAGGACCATCCTTTAGTAAGCGACTCAAAATCTTTCGAGGCAGATGGATTTGTTTTTTCTGTTAAAACAAATTCTTCAATAAATTCAGCAATAATACCAGTACTAATTCTATTTTGGCTGTTTTAGTCAAGGATAACAGTTACTGAATTCGTCAAAGATAACCAAGAATCAGTTGAAACCTTTTTCATAAAGTTTCATTGAACGTAGGAATGCTTACATCTGTACAAGTCGCAGTATAATGATCCTGAGAGCTAATGAATGCTGTAATTTTCTTTTTCACATTTATAATATTAAAATATTAATATTTATACTGGACACTTATAAAATTTAGTTTTTGTATCCAGCATAGAATTAGCTTTAGAAGTTGATAGACGATCTATTAGTTTAGCCTTGTGATGTGAAGTGTGATATTTACTTTTGACACTGGATTCAAAACATACAGACAATCCTAAAAACAGATTGAAGTTTGGTTAGTGTTAAAAAGCTTCAAAGTGGCAAATTATCATTTTATGGTAGCACTAGTAATAAAGGAATGTGTAAATCAATTAAACATCAACATGCTCTGCTATTGGTCTGTTCACTGCAACAAAACCTTTCAAACAGCAGCAGTAAACTGCTGACTATCATGAGTACTGCAGGAATGACTTTCAAGCCCGTTAAACTTAAGTTTTTCAAAGTGGAGAAATTATGATTTAATCATCAATTCCTTTCATAATGTGCAATTAGACAACATTGCGATGAAGCTGCACAATAACGAGCAAATTAGTCAAAGTCAAATGGATAGGTAGGTATTAACTATTCACACCGATCAATACCATTCAGAGTAAATTGGACCATGAGACAAAACCAAAAAATAGTAAAGTAAATTATGTGTATTGAAAGAAAAAGCTTTTATTGCATAACTCTGCTCTATACTGTAAATTGACAAGGTGCTGGTGTCTGGTATAAGGTGCAGTGGATTTTTTGGGAAGTAGAAATATAATGGATGGTCAGGCAGATTGGAGATACTATTTGAGTATTTTAAACAGCAAATATCTACAAACACATTTAACACCCCAGCATTAAGGGTAGCATGTAATTACATGTATTGTATATATAGATATAAACTTTATTATCACTAGACGATGCTGTTCAAAGTAAATTACGCAATGAGACAAAATAAAGAATGGTAAAGTGAAATTATGTGTATTAAAAGAAAAAGCTCCCTTGGCATAATGCTGTTCTATAGAACGTGGATTGGTAAGATGTCGGTGTCTGGTATAATGTGCAGTGGATTTTTAGGGAAGTAGGAATGTAATGGATGGTCAGGCAGATTAGAGATACTATTTGAGTATTTTAGACAGTAAATATCTACAAACACATTTCGCTCCTTAGCATTAAAGGCAATTAGTCCCTGGTCGTAACTGTTCCTATCAGGTAATATAATTGCAAAATTGCCTAACATATGGTGCTGTCAGTTTGTTAGTTTAACACAAGGATACCTTTGTCCATCGCTTGTTTGATGGGATCTATAAACCTTTCAATGAACTGCTTCTCCAGCAACATAGCCATTAGTCTGATTTCAGAAGAATCATCTATAAACAGATTTGAGTTATTTCCTTTAGGAAAACCTACTTGACTTCTGGACTTGCATACAAAACCATATATTTAATACACACAGCTGTATTGCTGAAGACTTACCAGTGATTTGCTTTAATGTTGGTACATTCCGGAAGCAGAAGTAAATGTATTTAGGAGCATGACCTAAAAAATTCAAAATTAACAGAGCTCTGAAGCTTGGCCAAAAACCCAATAAAAGTTTTGAAGGCTGTTAGTACTATCATTTAGTTATGCTTAGCTAGTTGAAGAGCTTGATATAGAAATACCATCATCAACAGCGATATACGCTTTACTCATTAGCAAGAAAATGGCATAAGATTGCCCACAGATCATAAAATCTGCCTACATCTCACTGTTTTTACAAACCAATTTATCAAGTATGTTTATCATTTTTTGCATTATTTGTTAAGATTTAAAACACTTCCCTTTATTTACTAGTTATCTTCTTTTTAAAGGAGACAAATCCATATGACATTCATCACGCGTTAGATGTGCAGATTTGATTAAAAGCTTACAGTGGAATGCAACTCCAAATGTCATAATGCTTATACGGATAAGCACCACCTGGTCAGGGTAATGAGGGTGTGCCAGACTGAACTCATAGCATCCTGGTCTAGTGCTCATGTATACATACGGTGGCTGAAATCACAGACCAATCATCAGCTAACATGGAAGAAATGCCAAAGGAAATATCAAATATGTCAAATAGTCTCCCACTATACAAAGACCACAGCTTTATTCACACATACTCTGGTTAAGCATCAAATAATACATTATTATCAAAAAGTAGATAGCTAAAAGGCAATAAAAAAATTGCTTAGTTTCTGTAGATTTTAGTCTTTATTCAAATTAGTTCTACCGTAATCTCTGATTGAGTACAATTGACAACTTTAGCTCCGCCCTCAAAATAGACTTTTTTACAAGCCTTCCAGAAGTCTGTGCTGGTTCTTACAAAATTATGAACTTTTAGATGAAGTAGTTTGTGTTTTTGTGCAATTAGTGACAAACAAAACAGGCTTTGTTTAATAAAATCAGAAGAATTAGGAATGAAAGACATTCTGCTTCAAATTTTTATGTATTATATATTTATTCAATTATATTTAATTATTTTGCATTAAATATTGAGATGGTTTATCTAGTACTACATTATTATCAACCAAACTTGGTTCTACCTGCCAACATAGCTTGGCATATAACATATGTGTGTGTAAACAGCTCACTGGTTTTCCATTTTATCAAAGGCGTAAATTTATATTTTCAAGTGTATAATTATTTTTTTTAACCTCTCGTGTCATTTTATCAGAATAGATGACAAATTAAATTTATAGTTTGCAAATCTTGTTCTTTACGAAGAGCCATTTTTTATTCATAAATACTAGAAATGATTTTGTTTGTATGTGTGTAGTGTTCAAAAAATATAGTAATATTAATGTCATTCACTTGAGAATAATAGGTATAACAGTTTAAGCATCTTCAAATGAAGTCATTAAAATGTGTCTGCTTCACCTGCATAGTGACTTTGACACAAATAGATTTAGATGTACCTCTAAACAGCAGAATGTTAATAATATTAAACTTAATAACAAAATTATGAAAGTGAGAGCAAACATTAGTTATCAGGTGAGACAAAGCTACTTACTTTAATATGTGCGAGTTCTGAACAAGTAAACTCTCCTTGTTCAGCAAACAAGAGTAGCACAACTTTGACCAAAAGGCTCTCGTAATCTAAAACACCGAATGTGAATCTGCAAATGTAATGGTAAGTTGTGTAATTGAGTTTAAATCTCGCACGATGTAATATTTTCAACCTAAAACCATGGTTTCGCACAGACGGACGACCACGATCTTACTATAGTAAGGATTATTTGAGTCAGTGTGATAGTTTTCTTATAATTTACTTCATGAAATAACGTTCAGTTCAGAGTAAAACATGAACAAAGCAAAGTAGCAAAGACAGATGGCAGATTGAAAATTTTTTAGTGGTTGGAATTTTTAACAGCATTTTAAAATACTTGAACTGAGGACAGTTGCGCACATTGTAAAAATTTTTGCTACTTAAGGACATGCACTGATGTGCTTACATCATAAAAAATCAACCACACCTTAGCTCTAAAATCCAAACACAGATTTTTGCTGCGCATTAGAAACCACTTGCACTGACTAGCGAGAAAAGTTCTGGCTCCTATTTTTCAAGAAGTAGTTTAATAATATAATTGTTACATACCATTTTTGTCAATTTGTTTATATTTAGGTTTAAAGAAAAAGACCAAAACTCACCATTACGAAAGTGGTTAATTGACAAGACAAGTACGAAGGCGAGCATTATTAACATACACAAATTTGGTTTGGCAGACGATACGATATCTTGGATGTTTTTCATAATGTGCCAGAAAAAGAAAGGATACGAACAAGATGGTTGTATCATTTTCCTTCAACAGACTTATTAAAATACAACTCTAACACTTTCCTTTTGAAAATTGACCTTGAAGTAGTTGACCTTGAAATAGTGTACCAACTTTTCGTCAGTTACTGGGTATTCAGTATTCTCTTTGTCAAATATTTCCTATTGTAAACGAAGCCTCTAGCAAGCAAGCACTCCTTTTTGCAAAACAAAATGAGCACAAATTATAAAAATTGACAGATTTATAAACTTCCCATTTTCACTGTAAATTGATGCCGCAAAAAAATTGTAAAATCTCCCATTTTGTTATAAAAACTATGTAAGCAGTAGAGATTATAGTCTGGTAGAAAATAATTTAAAAACACGTACGGTTTTTTAGGTGGCTATGTGAACTTGTGTTCAGCTCTGAAGTTGGCTTTTCATCGTAATTATCTTCCAGGACCACAAAGGTGAATTCAGCTGTAAATAAACGCCTTCCAGAAACACAAGTAATCAAGATAGATTTTATCAAACAAGAGCCTATTCTGTGTTCTCCGCAGTATTCCAGCCCAACTTCATTGTTTTGCATCATATTACATCACAAGATGGCACATCAAAGAAAGGAATTTATTGTTGAATCGTTAGATTGCAGTTTGTGAAAATCTTAAGACAGTTTCCAACTCACTGTAATCAAAACTGCAACATTAGATGCAGTGATTGTGTGGTGAAGATAAGTCATAATAATTTAACTGTTTAGCCATGACTCCTTTTCAACTATTGTGTTTCTGTTTCCATAGCCATCATGGGGCACTTTTATTGTAGCTTGTTGATGTACACATTACTTGGGTTGGCAAGCTTCTCTGATGATTTAGATGATATTTATGTAAGATGTTTCTTTCAACCTGGGTTTCATTCAATAAAATTAGGTATTTATATTTTCAGAAACGTCTAGCAATTTCATATCTTGCCTTAAATACCTATACTTCTAGCATTGTGTAATGTGTAGCTGTACATTTCTAACAGAAGAAAACATTTACCTAAATTATCTTTCTTACAGATTGTCAGTGAAGAGTTCTCAGGCTCATATTGTAATCTTCGACGGTTTAAAGGCCAATTCATACCAAGTACCTTTAAGCTTTGATTTCGCACAGGGTTGTCAAAGTCTATAAATATATTAAAACTTACATTCAAATTATTTAATTATATACATATCTACACATACATACATGTATACAAGTACATGCGTATACATGATTCATATACCTATGCATACACATACTGTATACTAGCTGTTCCTCCCGGCGTTGCCCGGGTATTAAAAATCAGCTTACAAACAACGAGAAGTTATGAGAGTTGCTTACTACTTGTTATTAGCCTGGCACATTGCTAATAGAAAATGGTATTAGAAATCAGCTTATAAACAATGAGAAGTGATGAGAGTCGCGTACCACTTGCTCACTTGCTCACCTACCACTATTAGCCTGGCACATTGCCGATGGAAAATTCCAGTAAGCTAGTTAATAAGCACTAGGCTTTCAATGACATTTGCTATGACTATTTTATCATTATATATAAATTTCAAAGTTTATCGTCTATCTGTCATTTGGTCTGTTCAGTTATAGCGATTAGTATCTAGTAATGAAAATCCGTATCGCAGAAGATTTGATCTTGGAACTTCCCATTCACCAGGCATTAACCTAACCCATTAGGCTACGTGAGATGCAATGGATTCATCGGGTGATATGATTCATTATCTGTGTTAAAATATGCATAGCACTCTGCGTTCCGCGCAACATCACTACATCTCGTTCCAACGGCTCTCATTAGTAAGTTTGGCGATACAGATACTAGTTTACTCAAACAAGCCAATGACAACGGGCCAGGCAACTATATTAACAGCCACTGTTAATAAGCTGTTTGTTAATACATTTCATTTTTTCATTTTAATACTTTCATTCAAACTCTTGCAGCTATTACTGCACTTACCGTAGTTTCCTTTGCAGGCTGGATTGGAGAACTCTGGCACACAATGTGAAAAAAACAGCAGATCAGAATGAGTTAGCATGAAATATTTCAATTTTAACTATGTTGTTCCTTCTTTCATATTGTCATTGAATTCCTATTGCAGCTAATTCCCTTAGCCTTATTCTGAAACTGACAAGCACTAGTAGTAACAAGGTAGTGAGTAGAATAAGTAAGCATACCTTGAGCGATAGATCTTTTCAGCTCACAAATGAAGTCAACTTGAAAAGCCTCTTTCAATTGATTAGTTAATGCTTGCACATCATCTCCATCTGTAACAAGGCAATCGTAGCTTTATCTCTCGCAAAACTTGTTGTTCATGGCAAAACATAACACAAATGTGTACATAAAAACTTATGTAGAAGGAATACCTTTAATTTGTTGTTCTATTGAACCTTCAGGAAAAGGAAAGAAAACAACTCCAGATGGAAGGATACCTTTAAATATACATGTAGTATACAAGTGAAGCAAGACTTTGCTGATTAGCTTATTTGCAAAAAGAGCATTTAGTGGACTAAACACGGGCAACATTCTTGTTGCATAAAAACAGTGTTTTGAGCAACATAAAGGCAGGCAAGAAACCGCATGAATCATCAAATGCACTAAGCAATTATACAGAAAAACGCAAGCTAAATTGAAACAGTAGTTGTTCAGGCGTAAACTTACCATATACAACAGCTTCATTATCCATACAGCTGACACGAATATGCCTCACTTGCTCGGGATAAAGATGATGGCTGAAGCTTAAATCGTGACACCTAGTTGACTGGTTGACAAAAAACATGTAGATTGTGTGAACATGTTTTACTTTGTGTTAGTTTATGATAAGGGTGACTACTGCATACAATACCTTAGATAATATCAATGATATACAGCCCCCATACAGCCCCCAGGGGGCTGTATATCATTGATAATATTAAGGTGGCTGAGAAAAACATATTACAAACTTAGAGTATTCCTAAACTATCATAAAAGTATTTTTTTTAAAACATAGAAGGTTTACAATAGACGATAATAGATAATGCTAAGTAAATGTTAGGAGTTGTTTGATCACACCATAACAATTTGTGATAAATCACAAAACGGCCAGTAAGACACACCCTGTTCTGATATAATATCTGAACCATTTTAGCAACTCAGAAAACAACAAATATAGTATAAAATGCGAAACTTTATATTTTGGTCATTTTAGCAAATGCATGTATACAAAACATCTTCAATTTATATATTCTCCTAGTAGACCATATTTGGAGAAAACTTCAATTGGACAACTCAAGGCTGTCTCAAACACCCGTCAAATTGACAATGATAAGTTCAGAGAATGCTACCATTTGTAGTTATTTTGTTTCCAAAGAATTGATGTGTTAAAAATTATAATCAATTGAGACATGAACTTACCTGAGAAACTTGTCTGTCTGTACAAACAAACTCATTCTGTTCAAGCAGCTTGGTTACAGTCTGAACGGCTACATCTTCACTTTCTACTAAATTAGCCATGACTACCTTTCCTGTTAGTTTAGCTCGGTTAGCATATGGAGCAGAAACTTTTTAGCTCAAAAACTGCTAAAGCTCTCACTACATAGCTAAAGCATCACTCGATAGCTGAAACTATCGCGACATAGCCGAAACAAGCTATACAAAACAAATCTAACCCTGATGTTGTGCCAAGAGTTCAACAAAGCCAACAAAAAGAGTAGCCAAACCATATATTATAGAAATATTTAAAACTTTGGACATAATTTGGACATACAATTGCTAATTTTTTTCATTTTCTGCGTAAAAAATGCTATAGTTTTTTTAATTTTGTAAGAAAAGGTATGTTTATATATATTCCATAATATCATTGTATAAAAACGAATGCAAGGAAGATATTAATTGTAAGAGTGAAGGTGAAATATTAGAGGTGTTTAATTTCTAATATTGCATTTAGTATTCATATAATGGGAAACATTACAGCGATAAACTTAAAAATAATCTCAATGTTCAAGGGTTTCTTCTGTTTGGCTTGAGGCCGAGGATGTCAGAGTTCGGCCTAAAAGACTCCTTTGGTGAGGGACAGAATACTGCTGCTATAAAATGTTGTACAATCAGGGCCAGTCAGGCATGTGAACTAAAACTAGATCATACATATTTGATATTTCAATAATGCCAAACCATTCTAACGCTTGTACAGCCTTTTCAATGTGCCGGAATTCTCTGATCATCTGATATCAGTATGCATGTTCTCTAAATAAATCTCAGGCTGAATACATTTGTTATACTCATGGGATTACCGCAAGAACATTGTTGCATCTTTCACCAGGGGCTTTTTAAGGCTTACTGATGAAGTAAAAACAACAACGCAAAGAGAATTTAAAAACAAATGCAAATATGATTCAAATATAAATTTATTTAATCATACATGAATAATCTACAGAAAATTAAGAGAATGTCAAGAATCGGCTGCTCTAGAATAAAAGTGATACATAATATGTAGTCTAGTAAGAAAACGTTTCCAATGATAACCTTCCTACAAGCATGAGTCTAATATGCGTTAACTATTTACAACATACTATAGCTATTTGACTGCTTCAGTTTGTAGTCGTCTTCTCTGTTGTACCTTCTTGTATGTAAAATGATATATGCATATTAGACGCAAAGCATATTCCATGTAACAATTACAAAAACAGCACATGTCAATAAACAGTGCGATGGAGCTTTGCTGATGGCATACTGAATAACAGCAGAAGATATAGTCAATAATTCTCATGTACTGATATAACTGGTCTTTTACTAAGTACTTTTGTTCATAAGATTTCACTCCGAGAGCAACTCAATGCAACAATTGCTTCATTACCTGTCCTTTGGAGTCATCTTCTTTTTTACCGCATACAACCGATTACACGAGCACCAATATACCTCATACTCACTGCTAACCTTGACATGTGCAGATAAGTATAGATGACGCATTTTCAGTTGCTTGTCTGAGTCTGCTTATACTCCTACCATTGTTTCTATGGTTGCTTTTACTTTAAGAACATTACAGTAGCACTCGATGCCATCAACATCCATCATGCATATACGACATGTACGAATATAGAAATAAATAACCTAAAACAAGTTATCACGGTGGTGCATGTATTGAACATGCCGATAGCGCTAACCAGACAGATGAACAAGAATTAATAGCAGTGGTAATAACACCATATTATCATACACAAGCTATCTCTAAGGGATGAGAGTGTGCATTTAATGTCCATATGATGGGAAAAATTATAGTAATTAACTTTAAAACAATCTCAAAGTGTAAGGGTTTCTCCTGGGTGGTCTGAGGCCGAGTATGTGAAAGTTTGGTCCAATAGGAGGGCTTTGGTGCAGTGGCGGCAGACCCTGATTGAATGGATCATCTCTTATAGGTGATGGTAAATGTGGAACAAGTGGAGCAAAGGCTAGGAAAGAAAAATAATACAGATTCAGGAATTGTTACACAAAATTTTGCCTTGAAAAAAGTGTTGCCTCTGCCTAAATGCAAATTTTAGTTCATTTGAGTGAAGTTAAAGTTGAGAAAATAAGAAATATCAGAAATGCAGATGTTCCTCAATAACACATCAAACCAGAGCCTTAGAATCAGGCAATCCTAATCAATCGTTTATCTATTGTGTGAACAGGCAACTCTAGAATCACAGCACAAAATTGAGTGCTCGTCAATAAGAACTGTTATTGGTTAATAAGGTGTTCAATAAAACTGAACTTGCAAATAACGTCTGCATGCTGCTCTAATGAAATCTCTCGAATTTGATATTTGAACCAACTTTGAATGGTGGTAAAATAAAAAGTAATGATAGTACAGCAATAAGGAGTGATAGTACAGCAATAAGGAGTGATGATACAGTAATAAGGAGTGATAGTACAGCGATAAGGAGTGATGATACAGCGATAAGGAGTGATGATACAGCATTAAGGAGTGATGATACAGCAATAAGGAGTGATAGTACAGCAATAAGGAGTGACGGTACAGTAATAAGGAGTGATAGTACAGCAATAAGGAGTGATGGTACAGCATAAAGTAGTGATAGTACAGCAATAAGTAGTGATAGTACAGCAATAAGGAGTGATGGTACAGCAATAAGGAGTGATAGTACAGCAATAAGGAATGATAGTACAGTAATAAGGATTGATGGTACAGCAATAAGGAGTGATGGTACAGCAATAAGGAGTGATGGTACAGCAATAAGGAGTGATGATACAGCAATAAGGAGTGATAGTACAGCAATAAGGAGTGATGATACAGCAATAAGGAGTGATGGTACAGCAATAAGGAGTGATAGTACAGCAATAAGGAGTGATAGTACAGCAATAAGGAGTGATGATACAGCAATAAGAAGTGATAGTACAGCAATAAGGAGTGATAGTACAGCAATAAGGAGTGATAGTACAGCAATAAGGAGTGATAGTACAGTAATAAGGAGTGATGATACAGCAATAAGGAGTGACGGTACAGCAATAAGTAGTGATGATACAGCAATAAGGAGTGATAGTACAGCAATAAGGAGTGATGGTACAGCAAAAAGGAGTGATAGTACAGCAATAAGGAGTGATAGTACAGCAATAAGGAGTGATGGTACAGTAATAAGGAGTGATAGTACAGCAATAAGGAGTGATAGTACAGCAATAAGGAGTGATGGTACAGCAATAAGGAGTGATGGTACAGTAATAAGGAGTGATGGTACAGCAATAAGGAGTGATAGTACAGCAATAAGGAGTGATGGTACAGTAATAAGTAGTGATGGTACAGCAATAAGGAGTGATGGTACAGCAATAAGGAGTGATAGTACAGCAATAAGGAGTGATGGTACAGCAATAAGGAGTGATGGTACAGCAATAAGGAGTGATGGTACAGCAAAAAGGAGTGATAGTACAGCAATAAGGAGTGATAGTACGGCAATAAGGAGTGATGGTACAGCAATAAGGAGTGATGGTACAGCAATAAGGAGTGATGGTACAGCAAAAAGGAGTGATGATACAGCAATAAGGAGTGATAGTACAGCAATAAGGAGTGATGGTACAGTAATAAGGAGTGATGGTACAGCAATAAGGAGTGATAGTACAGCAATAAGGAGTGATAGTACAGCAATAAGTAGTGATGATACAGCAATAAGGAGTGATGATACAGTAATAAGGAGTGATAGTACAGCAATAAGGAGTGATGATACAGCAATAAGGAGTGATGGTACAGCAATAAGGAGTGATGATACAGCAATAAGGAGTGATGGTACAGCAATAAGGAGTGATGATACAGCAATAAGGAGTGATAGTACAGCAATAAGGAGTGATGATACAGCAATAAGGAGTGATAGTACAGCAATAAGGAGTGATAGTACAGCAATAAGGAGTGATAGTACAGCAAAAAGGAGTGATAGTACAGCAATAAGGAGTGATGGTACAGCAATAAGTAGTGATGGTACAGCAATAAGGAGTGATAGTACAGCAATAAGGAGTGATAGTACAGCAATAAGGAGTGATGGTACAGCAATAAGTAGTGATGGTACAGCAATAAGGAGTGATAGTACAGCAATAAGGAGTGATGGTACAGCAATAAGGAGTGATGATACAGCAATAAGGAGTGACGGTACAGCAATAAGGAGTGATGATACAGCAATAAGGAGTGATAGTACAGCAATAAGGAGTGATGATACAGCAATAAGGAGTGATAGTACGGCAATAAGGAGTGATAGTACAGCAATAAGGAGTGATGGTACAGCAATAAGTAGTGATGGTACAGCAATAAGGAGTGATAGTACAGCAATAAGGAGTGATGGTACAGCAATAAGGAGTGATGGTACAGTAATAAGGAGTGATGGTACAGCAATAAGGAGTGATGGTACAGCAATAAGGAGTGATAGTACAGCAATAAGGAGTGATAGTACAGCAATAAGGAGTGATAGTACAGCAATAAGGAGTGATAGTACAGCAATAAGTAGTGATAGTACAGCAATAAGGAGTGATGGTACAGCAATAAGGAGTGATGGTACAGCAATAAGGAGTGATAGTACAGCAATAAGGAGTGATGGTACAGCAATAAGGAGTGATGATACAGCAATAAGGAGTGATGGTACAGCAATAAGGAGTGATGGTACAGCAATAAGGAGTGATGGTACAGCAATAAGGAGTGATAGTACAGCAATAAGGAGTGATAGTACAGCGATAAGGAGTGATGATACAGCAATAAGGAGTGATAGTACGGCAATAAGGAGTGATAGTACAGCAATAAGGAGTGATGGTACAGCAATAAGTAGTGATGGTACAGCAATAAGGAGTGATGGTACAGCAATAAGGAGTGATGGTACAGCAATAAGGAGTGATGGTACAGCAATAAGGAGTGATAGTACAGCAATAAGGAGTGATGGTACAGCAATAAGGAGTGATGGTACAGCAATAAGGAGTGATAGTACAGCAATAAGGAGTGATAGTACAGCAATAAGGAGTGATAGTACAGCAATAAGGAGTGATAGTACAGCAATAAGTAGTGATAGTACAGCAATAAGGAGTGATGGTACAGCAATAAGGAGTGATGGTACAGCAATAAGGAGTGATAGTACAGCAATAAGGAGTGATGGTACAGCAATAAGGAGTGATGATACAGCAATAAGGAGTGATGGTACAGCAATAAGGAGTGATGGTACAGCAATAAGGAGTGATGGTACAGCAATAAGGAGTGATAGTACAGCAATAAGTAGTGATAGTACAGCAATAAGGAGTGATGGTACAGCAATAAGGAGTGATGGTACAGCAATAAGGAGTGATGGTACAGTAATAAGGAGTGATGGTACAGCAATAAGGAGTGATGGTACAGCAATAAGGAGTGATAGTACAGCAATAAGGAGTGATAGTACAGCAATAAGGAGTGATAGTACAGCAATAAGGAGTGATAGTACAGCAATAAGTAGTGATAGTACAGCAATAAGGAGTGATGGTACAGCAATAAGGAGTGATGGTACAGCAATAAGGAGTGATAGTACAGCAATAAGGAGTGATAGTACAGCAATAAGGAGTGATAGTACAGCAATAAGGAGTGATGGTACAGCAATAAGGAGTGATGGTACAGCAATAAGGAGTGATAGTACAGCAATAAGGAGTGATGATACAGCAATAAGGAGTGATGGTACAGCAATAAGGAGTGATGGTACAGTAATAAGGAGTGATGGTACAGCAATAAGGAGTGATGGTACAGCAATAAGGAGTGATAGTACAGCAATAAGGAGTGATAGTACAGCAATAAGGAGTGATAGTACAGCAATAAGGAGTGATAGTACAGCAATAAGTAGTGATAGTACAGCAATAAGGAGTGATGGTACAGCAATAAGGAGTGATGGTACAGCAATAAGGAGTGATGGTACAGTAATAAGGAGTGATGGTACAGCAATAAGGAGTGATAGTACAGCAATAAGGAGTGATGGTACAGCATAAAGTAGTGATGCTGTACTATTACAGCATCACTACTCTTCAAATTAATCTTCAAATAAAATACAAACAAGGTGGTGATCATGATGTGGTTCCTTTGTATTGTTCAATATATAACATTAACATAGCAGGTTACTACCATTTAATTTACTAACAAATAAACATTATGACAAGCAACACTTTTTTACCAATTAGATACAACCACAATTATTTTGCACTCAACTGTGAAGAAACAAAGTGAGTCTCTAACATAAAACTTGTTTATGCAATACAATGCATAAAGCACCGTGCCGATCTAGCTGTAAACGGCCATGACGTTGGCTGTTCGAACATGTTTCTAGGTAATAGCAACAAAAGCGATTTCAGTATTATTTAATATCTTACAGTCTATTTTTTGATCATTTTTAAAAACATTCTTAAGTAAATTATACATGTGTTTTCATTCTTCAAAAAAATTACAATCATATTTCAGATTTAGAATATTAGTAATTTGAGATTGACACTTTATTTCAAATGAAAAGCAGAAAAATGTCTTCCATACTAGGTAGCGCATTTCCGTACGTTGTTGGAAGAGTAAACAAGAAAGCGAAGTGCAATATATACCAGAAATAATTTGCCTACCACCACAGCACATCATCATTAAGATATAATTTAAACTAATTGTCATCCTACGGCGCAGAAGTCATCAACACTGTTGCAGACAATAACTATTACTGCTGTCCCCTGCGAGTGGCTATTCTCTAACGCTGGCAATATTGTACGTTGGAAGAGGGCATCTCTTTATTTGGATAATGTGAATAAACTGTGCTACTCCAACTCTAGGCTGACTTAATTGTAGAATTTCATAGACTTTTTTCATACTCATAATAATTATTACAGTGTAACTTATGTACATTGTACTTAAAAAGTACTCCTGCTAACAATTGTCTCAAATATAATTAATTTATGTTGCTGTATTATTTGTTTTTGAATATGCAAGTTTTGCTAGATTAACTCTAAGATTAATCGTAGATTAACTTGTTCAGACCAGTTATTAATCGCGATTAATTTTTATAATCGTTGTGCAGCTCAAGTTTTTTCATCTTCATAGATAGACAATCTTTTATTAAAATTAAACACGATCTATATCTACCCATTTTTATTTAGTGTGCAGTATGCAGTACAGTTTATGCCTTATGGTGTAAAATGTTAAAAAAAACTTTACCAAAGTTGTTTTCGGATAACGGATTAACTTGGAATGGATTGAAATTTACATACATTAATTCTAATAGGAAAAACTGTTTCGGATCTCAAACAAACCATCCATAAGTGATTAATGAGAACTAAACAGTGAAGCATGACTGGAGGTGAGAATGGAAGAGGCAAAATCAATGCTAAAAAACTCTTGAGCCAATCAGCACCAGGACAACAAAATGAAGGAAAGCGCTTATTGGCGATCCTCTGTAGATGAAGGAGAAACAGTCAAATTTCATTCAACAGTTGAAAAAAGACCTCAAACTATTCTTGTAAAATATTCTACTTCTGTTGCTAACATGAACCAGCTCATTGCTCGGGGCCGTATCATACAAATAGACTGTGTACCCATATTCATACCTCGGATACGAGACTGACAGTGTATCACATTGTATTATATGTATGCAAATGAAGGCCACCGACAACCCGCGAGTGATACAGTGAAGCGGCAATAGTTAAAGATGCAAAGTAGGTGGATTATGGTATCACCTCTAGAGTGCTAGCGAATTGAGTGGCACACTTGATACAAGTTTTATCATACACTTACGATCGGTATAGAAAGGTATGGGTAAAGGTTGTGGTTGTCTAATAGCAGCCATAGAGTGCAACCTCGAGTTGAGCACTCGCTCTCTGTAAAGCTGATACCAGTATTCTCCCCACATAGTGGTTGGCTCCTTCCCAGGTGCTGAAAAGGAACCTTCTATTCACATGTGAAGGGTTTGTAATTCGTGAAGGTTTCGCTTTTCATATTTATTTTTGTCATCTTTGTTTGTTTTTATGTATGTTTAAGTTTAATATGATAATTTCTATTATGGGCAAAGTAAAGAAACCTGCTGTCTCACTTGCTTTCTGCTAATAAGCTTTAGGCATGATCTGTACTCAAATACAGTCTCCAGTATATATAGAGGTGTTTTAAATTGCATAAAATATGATAGAAATGTGTCAGAAGCTCTCTTATCTGTATAATTAAGAACAGCTTTTGACAATTTTTTATCACAACTGTTCACCAGTAGCAAGCTTTAACTTATTATGCTGTAACTTATTATCAAGCTATATACTGTAATGTCGTTAACATCAAATATTCGTGGCATAAACAAATTTTCATTGTTAAATTTTTGAAAGAACATGGTCGCTGTTTACAATCCAATCACCGATTTACCAGACCAAATTATAGCGCTAATTATGGTAGATCAGCGTCTTAAAGTTGGCTTTTACAAGATCAAAACTAACAATAAAAATGATAGCATTCTTGTCTGAATATGTTAAATATAATTACTAGGCATGATGTATCAAGTCGCAAGTCCACAAAAATCTTTTTCTTCATATATTTCTGCCTTACCTCAATAAATAGAATTTACATATGAACATGTTTACCATGAAGTAGTTGTCAGTAGGCAAAGTCTAATGTCTTGACAGAAATTATCAACAAGGCGATTAAAATATGATCTTTTTCAGTAATGTACAATAATAACTTACCGCCAAACCTCTGACAGTACAACCTTTTCCAAAGCGTGTTATCCTTGGCGACCCTGGACAAGTGTTTGCATGTGGTGCCCAGTCGACAGACAGATTTGAAATCCAATTTTGCAAATATTAGCATCTGAAAAAAGGAGGTTATTTTATGTACGCAACATGCTGATTGAAAAGTAATCCAGGCTGAAGGCCATTGCATCACCAGGCTGAAAGGAGTGTAAATTCAATTATTAATAACACTTACTATTAGCTCATAGGGAACATCTAGAACTGGGGGAAGGGCCTCCATATTTAATGCTGTAACAGAATACAATATTGATTGGATCATTGAGCTACTAGCCATAAAAACAATATCACACCACAGAAATTTGCATAAACATGATAAAAGAAAAATCAGAGAGGGCGTTCCTATGGCAGTGACATAAATATTACACCTGTAACTTTATTTGAAAACAATGGTTATTTATCATTATCTACTATATAAACGGCAATCGTTGTCTGTCTGTCTGATTGATTGTCCGCCTTATAGAGCGGTCTTTCCTTTTATCGTCGTACGAATTTCGGTCGTACGAAGCGAACTGAATTAATATGTGTAGTAACGGTAAATAAATTATAGAGCGGTCTTTCTTTTTCCATTCGGTCGAACGAAGCCAACCGAATTAATATGAGTACTAATTATCGTAATTTCGTAATATGGACTATTAGCCGCTACTTTTCTCTGACGATTTGAGCCAAACGGCTTATATAAAGGTGTGGCGATTCTGTTGTTTTTCTTTCACCGCTCGGGCGCATTAACCGAAATCCCCGGTTAGCACGCTTTTTAAACGGCAAATTTTCTGCCGTGTTAAAAAGCACCTTTCCTGAGTTCTGCGACCTATACAAAGGTGTCTATACAGCTATACAAATGTACTATTCATTAAATAAAATAAATTAACGAGTAGTTATTTACATGCAATTAATATTTACTGCCAACGTGTACCGAGAAGGTCACGTAAACGTTTGTTTCTTGGAGCCACTGGAAAAACGCATTTCTCACCTACTAAATTTCCACATAAAAAAAGGTAAGTGTTTCTTATACGACGTTGTATTGTCTATGAATTGCCACATCTCCACTAC
Source organism: Watersipora subatra (assembly GCF_963576615.1). Taxonomy (NCBI): domain Eukaryota; kingdom Metazoa; phylum Bryozoa; class Gymnolaemata; order Cheilostomatida; family Watersiporidae; genus Watersipora; species Watersipora subatra. The sequence continues at coordinate 53,374,208 of NC_088710.1, read as the reverse complement.
TTAATAACGTTGGATTTGCCGCTGTTCGTGATAGTGGGTCATGTTCATTTCCTTCAGCAGCCGAGTTACTAATTTTTTCCAGCTACGAGTAGGCCTACTGTAACTTACTATTACAGAACTTTCACGAGTACTCCGAGGGTTGCAATACGCTATTGTGAAAAGAAAGAAAGCAGCTGCTATCGACTTACTGTCACCCTGCATCAGCCATGACCAGCTATACGTCGCCTGCTCAAAAGTAGGCACACGCCGAAAACTGTTTCTTCATACGCCCGACAAAAAAACCAAAAATGTTGTCTATCCGCAAGTGTTGCGTTGAACTAAGGGAGAGAGAGAGAAAGGGAGAGAGAGGGAGAGCGAAGAGGAGAGGGGGGGAGAGGGAGGGAGAGAAGGGGAGAGAGAGGGAGAGAAGGGAGAGAGAGGGAGAGCGAGGAGGAGAGGGAGAGAGAGAGAAAGAGGGAGAGAGAGGGGGAGAGAGAGGGAGAGAGAGGAGGAAAGAGGGAGGGAGAGAGGGAGAGAAGGAGAGAGCGAGGAGGAGAGGGGGGGGGGAGAGAGAGAGAGGGAGGGAAAGAGAGAGGGGGAAGAGGGAGGGAGAGGGGAGAGACGGAGAGAGAGGAAAGAGGGAGAGAAGGAGAGAGAGAGAAAGAGGGAGAGAGAGAGGGGGGAAGAGGGAGGGAGAGAGGGAGAGAAGAGGAGAGCGAGGAGGAGAGGGGGAGAGGGAGAGGGGGAACAGGGAGGGAGAAGAGAGGGGAGAGAGGGGGAGAGACGGAGAGAGGGGAAAGAGGGAGAGAAGGAGAGAGGGAGGGAGAGCGAGGAGGAGAGGGGGGGAGAGAGAGGGAGAGAAAGAGGGAGAGAGAGGAGAGGGGAGAGAGGGGAGAGGAGAAAGAGGGAGAGGAGAAAGAGGGGAGAGAGGGGAGAGACGGAGAGAGGAGAAAGAGGGAGAGAAGGAGAGAGAGAGGGAGAGAAAGAAGGAGAAGGAGGGAGAGAGAGAGAGGGGGGAGAGAGGGGGGAGAGAGGGAGAGACGGAG